>NC_139154.1:84585451-85804093 GCF_964270905.1 Leucopleurus acutus | reverse complement strand
ACACTTAGTGAGGAGCAGCTGGAAACACTTGCATTTCACCCTCACAGCTGGCTCTCTCGCTGGCCACATGAGGTTGTCATAATGACTTGGTAAAACACACCCAAATGACAAAATATTGGGAGAAAATATTTGCAAATGAATCAACAGACAAAGGATTAATCTCCAAAATATATAAATAGGTCATGCAGCTCATTATTAAAAAAAAAACAACCCAATCAAAAAATGGGCAGAAGACCTAAATAGACATTTCTCCAAAGAAGACATACAGATGGCCAAGAGGCACATGAAAAGCTGCTCAACATCACTAATTATTAGAGAAATGCAAATCAAAACTACGAGGTATCACCTCACACCAGTTAGAATGGGCATCATCAGAAGATCTACAAACAACAAATGCTGGAGAGGGTGTGGAGAAAAGGGAACCCTCTTGCACTGCTGGTGGGAATGAATGTAAATTGATACAGCCACTATGGAGAACAGTATGGAGGTTCCTTAAAAAACTAAAAATAGAATTCCCATATGGCCCAGCAATCCCACTACTGGGCATATACCCAGTGAAAACCATAATTCAAAAAGACACATGCACCCCAATGTTCACTGCAGCACTATGTACAATAGCCACATCATGGAAGCAACCTAAATGCTCATCGACAGACGAATGGTTAAAGAAGATATGGTACATATACACAATGGAATATTTTTCAGCCATAAGAAGGAACGAAATTGGGTCATTTGTAGAGATGTGGATGGATCTAGAGACTGTCATACAGAGTGAAGTAAGTCAGAAAGAGAAGAACAAATATCACATATATGTGGAACCTAGAAAAGTGGTACAGATGAACTGGTTTGCAAGGCAGAAATAGAGACACATGTAGAAAACAAACGTATGTACACCAAGGGGGGAAAGCATGGGTGTTGGTGGTGGTGGGATGAATTGGGAGATTGGGATTGACATGTATACACTAATATGTATAAAATGGATAACAAATAAGACCCTGTTGAATAAAAAATAAATAAAATAAAATTCAGAAAAAAAAGAAGTTGGAAGTTTGTAACAAGGAGAGAACCCTCACCTGACCATACTGGCACCTTGATCTTGGACTTCCATCCTCTATAACTGTAAGAAATAGGTGTCTGGTGTTTATAAGTCACCCAGTCTGTAGTATTTTGTTATAGCAGCCTGAAGGGGCTAAGACAGTATTGGAACAAATATCATTTTTCTGTGTTTTTAGAATGACTCATGAGCTGACAACCTATTTAAATATTCGCATCCCACCAGAATGTTTCAAATCAGTCAAGTACTCCTTGACACGGGGTGGTGGGCAGGGGTGAAGGAAGGAAAGAAGAAAGACAAGGCAAAAAAGAGGAAGTGGCTTATTTATTGAAGTTATTTAGGCAAACAGTAGAGATGGTGATGGCATCAATTCCTCATCCTCTAAAAACTCCTACCCTTGGTTTCAAGATAGAAAATCTCACCATCTGAGCATTCTCTGGCAGCAATACTCAAGCATACATCTGGAAGTTTTAAATGTTGAAATCAGTAATTATAGGAGAAAAAAGTTCGGTGAAGGAAAAGAAGAGGAAAGTAAAGTGGAAGAAAGGGGAGGAAAAGAAGAGGGGGAGGTATTCCCAGCTGTAAATTTGAATGTAAACTCCGTAACAAGGAAGGACTTTTTGTCACTGCTCTACTTATAAGACATAGAATAGAGTCTGGTATTTAATAGGGACTCAGTAAATATTTGTTGAACAAATCATGGGATTGTGGTGCTACTGTGGTGTTGATGGTTAGGTGTACAGCAGTTCAGGCAATGTGCCCCTCAGATCTCCCTTTAAGAAAGAATTTACCGTTCTGTAGTAGAAGTGCAGTTGACTGAGAGCCGCCACCTGGCAGCATCTTTAGGCTCTACTTCCGTTTTTAAGCTGAAGCCATGCTCTTGCTAATGACAATATAGAGGTGGGTGCCAGTTCCTGGCCATTTCTGCCCAATGTGGTCTCCTTTAAGGGGCAGTCTTTGCTCTGGAACTCACTGTTGGGGTGGTGAGACCCTGTCAGATGTCCATCACTGTCTGAGGCTTTCTGCTCAATCCTGCTTCCTATGTCTTTATCTTTCAGAGACATCTCTGCTTCCCCCACACCTCAAACCTCTTGTACTACTAACTCCATTTCAGTGTTTGCTTCCTGATGACCTAAATGACACAAGGTCTGACAATTTGCCTTGAAGCCTCATTATCACTTTGGTGCTGGATGACCTGTCAGGTTCTGAGTTATTCTGGGTGTTTCAGTTTTCCCAGATCTCAACAGTCTTCCTGGTAAGGTTATGCACCCAACTCTCAAGGATTGTGCTACTGAAAATGTGATCTCTGGACTGGCGCCCATCTCCGAACTATTTCTTATTACCTGTCCACAATGAGATGAATGCAGAAATTGAGAATAATCATTTAAAACCTTTTATGACAATTTGGCATCACTCCAACAACTAAGGTCTGTGAACTGGTTTTCTTGAGTAGGGTATAAGATTAGTTTGGATGTTGTTGAACTCACACTGTGAGTCCCAAGTTGTGTGGATTGTGTAGTAGTCATATGTAGTAGGACCACATTGCAACTTGCGATATTTTGAGGTGACTCTAACTATGTATAAAATCTGGAATCTATTTCTTTCATCAAGAGATAATTTAATCTTAAAGATAACTTTAAAGGATAAGTTGTTGGAAATGGCAATTGACGAAGGATTGAAGATGAATTTTGAAAACGTCATCATTTGTTTTATTTTACTTTTTAAAAATATTTATTTATTTATTTAGCTGTGTCAGGTCTTCGTTGTGGCACCCTGGGATCTTTAGTTGGCTCCTTGGTTGCAGCATATGAACTCTTAGTTGTGGCATGTGGGATCTAGCTCCCTGACCAGGGATCGAACACTGGCCCCCTGCACTGGGAGCATGGAGTCTTAGCCACTGGACCACCAGGGAAGTCCCTGTTTTATTTTAGATAAAAGTTAAAAATGGATATTCTTAGCTTGCAGAAATTTCTTTGAAAACTCTTCTCCCATTCCCATCAACTTATCTCTGTTTCTCTACTGACTGTAAAAACAAAACAGAGAAACAGTTTAGATACTCACCACCCTCAACCAGAAGCCTTATCTTTAATCCCAGTAGACTAGAAGAAACCAGAAGAAAGCTCATTTGCCACTTAAAATACTTTAGTATTGACACACACGGTGTTTGTTCAAAGTGCCTTTGTAGGCATTTAATATATGGAATCGCTATTTCATGCATAACTTTTCGTTAAATTACGATTGTGGAATAAAGTCAGGAATGTAAAAACGATGCTCCTAATCGTTCAAGTAGCAATATGCAATCTTTGTCTTTTTTTCCTCTTATGTTTGTTCTGATTTCATTTATTGCAGTGCAGTTTTATGTTTTTTGAAATAATTAGAGATCTAGGCTTCTCTTTTGCCTTTTAATCCATCTTTCAAGCAATTCATTTTGATTGTATTTTACAAAATAATTTCGTAGCGATGGGTTGGAAAAGCAAAGAACCCGAACTTTCACCACGGATAACTCGGGAAGCTGCTTTGGAGGCTAATTTTGAGGTGGAAAATGGGAGAGAACCTGGGCCCTGCAACGAGTTTCAGCGAACGTAAAAACCAGCACAAAGCTTTAGTAACTAACATTTTTTTTTTCTGGATAAATATGCTCAATTTCTAATCCGGTGGGCGTTGGCCAAATGCAAATCTTGAAAAAGGTGCCAGCGCCCCGCCCCAACCCCCTCCTACACCTTCGGCCTGCGGCGCGGTTGGAGCATGGCCTTTGGAGGCGGAAGGGAAAGGAGCGAAGGGGCGGGGCGAGCAGCGTGAGGTCACCGGAGAGCGCCGCTCGCGCCGCGGGCAAAGCCGGCGCGCTGCTGACGTCACCGCCGCCGACTGCTTTCTGGGAGACAGGAGTGGAAGGCCCGCGAGGTATTATTCAGAGCTGGGGTTGGAATTTCTCGTGCTTTTAGGTTCGCTTCTCCTGGAGCGCCCTGTCACCCTCCGGCTGACTGTGGGGAGGGGGACTGGGCTGCGTAGCCTTCCGCGAATGCGAGCGTTGGGGCAGCGTCGTGGCAAGATCCCCCACTTCCGCTTTTCTGTGGCTGCTTGCTGGCTTCGGCCTACCTTGGCCCTTCACGTCTCTGGGTCCGGCCTTTCGCTTTTTCCTCGCTTCTTAGCTCCGCCTCTCAAGTATTGGAGGGCGGAGAAATTAAGAGCACGTGACTTCACTGTTAATTTTCAGCTGCCTTCAAACCTGGTTGAGGGAGGAAGGCCTAAGTGGCAGATGTAGGGGAGTAGCTTTCCCGTGTCATCCGTTATCATTCACATACATGATCACGCACTGCCTGCCACTGCAACATTAGCCCACCCGAGATGGTAGGCTAATTTCGACTTTAAGATGAAATCTAATGGAATCTCAAAAAAGTGGTTTTTCTTTACGGCCCAGGAAAGTTTAGTGTGACTGAAACTTCTGTTTGAAAGTATCTTTTGTGTCTTGCTGTTTGTTGACTGCAACAGTTTTGGCTTGATAAAGATGTATCTGTCCCAGTGAGATGTTTATTAATCATAAGTAAACACTTATTAATCTTTTTGGACTGTCTGTAGTAGACTGACCCGAGACTTAACCGAATGTTGACTTTGGATTCGAAAATAACCAAATAATTCCTATTGAAATTCCGTGAACTGTTTGTGATTGATGGAAAATGATAGAGCTCACTGTTTTGTTGAAAGAAAATAATGATTGTGTGAACAATGTTTTTTCAAAATAATTAGAACGGTTCTGAGTCAAAAGATGTTATAGCTGTCTTCAGATAGCTGTGTTGTATGTATTGCAGTTCAGAGGTGATATAATTTTTCATAACAGTCTTAAAATTTTCAAATGGCTCTTTATGTGTTTTATCTCAGTTAGCGACTGTTTCCAAACAGTTGACCCTTAAAATACGGCTCTAAATAGTCCCCACTGGGTTGGGGTGTTTGATCATTTTCACTTTAGTAAAATAATAACTAGTATTACTAGTTAATGTATTGAGTCCTGAGCCAGGCACTGTTCTAAGAACTTTACCTATATTATTTATTTAACCTGCACAGTACACCTGAGAGGAGATGAGAATATTGTCATAAGCAAATTCCATAGTTTTGGAAGGTAATTTTACTGCTTCACATCAATAATTTTGAAAACACTTCGAATTAAACTTTAGAATTAACAATTGAAGTAATTTCATTGTAATCTGATTTAATTATTCATCTCGATCTTGAGCAACCTCTTTGTAATTTATGAGACTTTGGGATAAATTTGTTTTTAGAGGCCAGCATCTCTATCTTTTCTCCGTGATTTTACTCTAAGTATGAAGGAGAGTTACAGGCTGCACTAGTGTAGACTATCTGCCAAAGACAACAATATTTATGGAGAGATTGTTGTATATACGTTTCACTATCATTTTCTAAGGTAATGCAGTGCAAAAAGGTCATTACGTTAATAGAATTCTGATGCAACATTTGCGGATGTCTCTCTAGTTTTCTCCCCAAATTATATATATTTTGGATTTGTTCCTGGCTTAGTTCATAATTGTATGTAACTCTACTTAGTATAGGAATGGAAACAGCCCTGGAATGTACATTATTATATATTTTCTTTTGGATCCACATGGTCACTATCCTAATCTGATATTGAGATTCTCCAAAATTTGGTTCCAGTTTACTTTCATTGTTTTTAGTTAGTGAACAAATAGTTATTAAGTATGTGGCAAGACTTTATGTTAATCATTTGGAGATACAGTGGGTAAATAACCAGTGGAAGGTTTTGAACAGAGGAGTGACATGATCTGGTTTAGGTTTTTAATAGGATCACTCTGCCTGCTGTGTTAAGAGCAAGTTGTTGGAGAGAGGGGTAGGGCAAAGCCAGGAGACTAATTAGGAAGGTGTAATAATGCAGATGAGATGATAGCAGCTTCACAGCTGGAAAGACAGTGGTGAGTAGCAGTTCAATTTTGGATGTATTTTGTAGGTAAAGCTAACAGATTTGCTTATGGATTGAATGTGGGTTGTAAGAGAACTGTCAAGGTTTTGGGCTTGGGCAACTAGAATGGTTAATTGCCATTAACTGAGAGGTGGAAAACTATGGGAGGAGCAGGTTTGTGAGGGAGAATTGGGAGTTCATTATGATGTGTTAAGTTTGAGATCTCTGTTAGTCATCCAAGTGGAGATGTTGAGTAGGCAATTGAGTCTACCAAGTCTGGAGTTCAGAGGGGAGGTCATTGCTGGAAAAGAACATTTGGGAGTCAGATGGTATTTAAAATCGTGAGACTGGAGACAATCGCCAAAGGAGTGAATGTAAACAGAAAAGCAGTACAAGACGTGAGTCTTTAGGCATCTTAGCCTTTATAGGTTTGGGGAGATGAAGACCCAACAAAGTAGACAGAACAGCCATCGGGGGACAAGGACAGTTTTGAGAGTATAGTGTTGTGGAATTCAGGGTGAAGTAATGTGTTCACTATTCTCGGACGCTGGTTATGGATCAGATAGATAAACGAGGACTGGCATTTTTGGATTTATCAAGATACATGAGAAGGAGTGTTATTAATGGATAAGTGATAACGGTCTGGAGAACCTTGGGAGCAAAGAGGAAGAAGAGACTACTTTTGTTTGGGAGATATGGAAGCCTTTATAGAATAGAGGGCATTTGATGTGTGTTTTAAAGGATTAATAGGTTTTACTAGGCCCAGAAGACAGGGGAGGAGTTGGGGGAGGGGGTATTGCAAGCAGAGGAAAAAGCCTTACTTCTCTCCCTTCAAAGCCATACCTCCCAGTCAGCTGTCTTCAAGATGCTTTTGCAAGTCCTTTCCTTTGCATCCATTAGTCAGTTCCTCATTCTGGATTACCATTCTTGCTCCAGGCCTACTGAACCCTGCTGAAGAAATTCACAAAAGACCCAAATTAATGCTACCCACCTTCAAATGGGTCCTTTCTCGGTTGTCTGACAGTTGCTTTATTTATCCCTACTCTCTTCCTAGCACATACTCCACATTTACTCAGCATTGACTGCGTGCCAGGCACTGAGGAGTCATTTCTTTAATAGATATTTATTTAGCATCTATGACATGCTACCCTGATATTTGGAGTGTATATGAGCAAAGACTTGTCCTGCACGGTGCTTATAGTCCAGTGTGGATGATGGACACTATTCAAATAATCACAGAAATATAAAATTACAACAATGATATGGAGAAATACATGGTGCTGTGAGACTGTGTAACTAGTGGATGTGACTCATTGTGAGGCAAGAGGGAATGCTTCCTTGAGAAAGCATTGTTGATGAGGGAGCCGAGTTAAGCAGGCCAAACATGTTGGTGGCAGGGAGTCCTCACAACAACTCTAGGAGGAGTTTCTAGAGAGCACGAGGCTAGAAAGGCTTTTGTACCATGAGAATAGGGAGAAAGTGGCCTTATGGTGGCTAGAAAATTTAGGTGTAGGGAAGGCAATCCATTCATATAGTTCTTTGAATAAAATAGAGCTAAAGAATATAGGTGGTTTTTTTAAAATAAATTTATTTATTTTTGGCTGCGTTGGGTCTTCATTGCGGTGCGCGGGCAGTCTCACTCCTCTATTGTAAACGTCCCCTTTTATCTGTCAGTGAAGATTACGTGAATCTGTAATTTCACTAGGGGTTGCAAAATGGTGATTTTCTTTTTTTTTTTAAAGGTTATGATTTCCACATTTGTTAACTGGAATTTGAACTCTAGTTTTATTACTTGGGAACCTGACAGTCATCAGTAACATGTCTATTGTGGAAAAATGCTGTCAGAGCAACAATTTGTGATGCCAGGAATATATGTTTCCTGGCTGTAGTTCTGGAGGCTTGAAGGAGTGTGATGGTCTTTTTGATGTGTCAGCTTGGCTAGGCTGCAGCCCCCATTCAGTCCAACACCAAACTAGCTATTGCTCTGAAGTTGTTTGTAGATATAATCGAAATACACAAACAGTTGACTTTTATTATTCTAGATAATCTGGGTGGGCTTGATCCAATTAATTAGAAGGCTTTAGAAGCAGAGCTGAAACTTCCCTGATGAAAAAGAAGTTCCATCCGTGGACAGCAGTTTCAGCTTGCAGCCAAGAGTTCCAGCATGTTCTTTCTTGCTTACCTGCCCTGCAGATTCCTCCACAATTGCATAAACCAGTTTCTTGCAGTACATCTCTTCAGAATACCTCCTACTGGTTCCGCTGCTCTGGTTGAACCCCAGCTGGTACCAGGAGCCACTCTCTAGGCTCTCATGTGCTCTAACAAAGTGGGGTGAGGAGTGGTGGCAAGGGTCAGAGAACCTACGTTTGTTAGGGTAACCCTATAATTTATTGCTCAAACTGGGACTTCTGAAAGAGAAATGGGGAGCTGAGCAGTTGGCAAGCTGAAACAATAGACATACATGGGGACTCTCTTGGGCAAGTTGAGACATAAAGTCATTCTGTGTGTCAGCCACTGGTGACACATCAGCATGGCGGTGACATATTGATGACACCACCCCCTCAGGGAGCTTGTAGTCAAGGTTAAGTAAATCAACACATGTCACCAGATAGTGTTTTAGGTGACATGAGAACCTGTAGCTGTGCTTATCCAGACAGAGGGAATGGGAGGGTGGCACTCAGAGAAGTCCTATGCACTAAAGGGAAACCTGATCTTACCTCCAAACGTAAGCAGGGTTTGAACAAAGTGAAGTGGGAAGGATGGTTCACGTATAGAGAGCCACACAGGCGAAAGGTTAGGCTGAATGGGCATAGAACATCTGGAAAACTGCCGTGGTGGCTACAGCTATAGGATTGGAAGAGGGGAGCAATGAAAGATGAGGCTAGTCAGGCAAGCAAGGGCCACATTGTAAAGGGCCTCACGTCCACATAAGGGGTTTGGAGTTTACCTTCAAGGTGGCGGGAAACTATTGCAGGATTTTAAGCAGGGGTGTACCATGACCAGACTATCTTTATGGAAAAGTTATGTTTTGTAACATCCTAACATTGAGAGTGGAGAAAAATTGACAGTAGGGAGACTACTCCAAGGCTCTTGAAATGATCTAGTTAGTGAGAATGGGGGAAAGCTTGTGGCTAAGGAGATTAAGGAGGCCGTATTGACAGAACTGATGGGACTGGGGCCTGAGGAAGCGATGAGGGGCGACTTCCAGGTTCCAGGCTGCACTGAGCTCCCTGAAGCAGAGAATGGAGGGGAGGAGGTAGGGGATGATGTCGTGTGCCCCTCCTTTTCTCCTGTCGGCACTGTGGCTCTCATCACCAACGAGAGGAGGGAAGGAATGGCAGTAACGTCCTGTAGGGATTGCTGGGCAGGGTTTCTCCCCTCTGCCCCTGAGTCTCAGCCAGACCTTCCTGAGGGATGAAGAGAGGCACCTTCTCTCATGCCCTCTTCCACTTTCTCCACTTGCAGCCTGCGCTTTAGAAGGAGTAGGTGGAGGGGTGGGGAGTCCCTGTAGAACCAGGCAGCGAGTGAAGGGCAGAGAGAGGTGAGTTCTCTTCTTTCTCTTCTTTGGACATTTACCACGTACAGTCTCGGGCAAGTTACGGAAACTCACTGTGGGTCCGTTTGTTGTCTGTGAGGAGTAAATGAATGAATGTGTGTGGCTGCTTAGAGTAGTGCCTGGCTCACAGGCAGTGGGGTTCAGATGTTGGCTGTGGCTGCTGGTAACCATCCATTCACTGCTTCATCCTGGCATCTGAGTAACAAAGGGGACCAGAGGGCAGCTTCTGCGGCTCCCTCCTTGCAGTGCTCCCTGTGGAAGGAACAAACACTCAGGAGCTATCTGTACGGAATGTTAGGAGAAATCATTTGAATTGGGGGGAATTTCTGATAATAGAAGAACCTTTATTTTTCAGTCTACCTTGCCTTTATTTTTTAGTTAGGAAAAAGGCAAGTGGTTCAGTTCAGATTTAATGAGAGTCATTATTCTTACTTACTGCCTTGCTTTCAGTGTTCACCGTAACCCATTTTAACAATAAATAGCTACTTGTTTACTGGGGCTTAGGGACAAGGAATAATTGCAGGAAAAATCCCTATCACGATTTTGAGAGGGGAAATATTTTCCAATAGAAAACTCGAATGAAAAAATTCACATTTAAATAAAGGCTTTTTTGTGTTTTTTATACTTGCAGTATTTGTTAAAAGCCAAAATACTTTATTAAAATATGCCTTTATTTAAATTTAATGATTGTTTATTTTTATTACAATTTTAATACATGCTTTTTGAAATAACGAAATTTAAACAACGAAGAATGAAGAGCTAAAAACATGAGTCTGCTTTGATCCCATTCGCATTTCCTATCCCTTCTCAGAAAGAATGTCTATTTTTGTATGTCTCCTTCCAGACCTTTTTCTACATATCTACATATACAATTTTTTAAAATAAATGGCATCTCTTAGACACATTACGTGTTATATACTATGTTCTATGACTTTTTTTCACCACTTATCGTGTATTACAACATAAAGATTTACTTCTTTATTTTTACTCTTTTGGATGGATGTGGTATAATTCATTTAACTGTTCCCCTATTGATGACTATTTAGATTATTCCCAGTATTTGGTTATAATGTCTTCATTCAACAAATGTTTATCGACTGCTAGGCAGTGGTAGTGAACAAAACTGCCTGTTTTCATGTAGTTACCTTCTTTTGGAGGTAGACAGACAATAAATGATATATGTCAGATGCTGTTGAGGCCTGAAGGGTGAAGAAGGAGATAGGAAGTGCTGGGAATGAGAAGAGGGGTATGCATTTTAAAATAGGATGGTCAGGAAAGCTTTACCAATAGATAACATTTGAGTAGAGATCTGGCAGCGGTGAAGTCATGAGCTTTGACGCCATTGGTGGGGGAGAAACAGTCTAGGAAGGAGAGAAGTCTAAAGGCTCTGAGATAGGGGCATACCCAATAAGAAGAAGAGCAGTGAGGCCATTATGGCTGGAATGGAGTGAGCCAGGGGCAGAGTGGGAGGAGATGAGGTCACAGAGGAGGCAGCAGAGAGTCAGGGTTTTTTCGGCCACTGTAAAGATTTTGTCTCTTCCTGAGTGAGGCGGCAAGCCTTTGAAGGTTTCCAAGCAGAGGCATGGTAGAATCTGACTTAGATTTGAGATGATCACTTTCTTGATAATAAACTATTGGAATGGAAACAGGGAAGCCGTTTAGGAGGCTATGGCAACAACACAGGCAAGACACAATGATGGCTCGGACTGGCTCGGACTAGGGTGGTAGCAGTAGAGGTGGTAGAATGTGAATATGTTTTAAAGATAGGGTGAGGGCTTCCCTGGTGGCGCAGTGGTTGAGAGTCCGCCTGCCGATGCTAGGGCACATGGGTTCGTGCCCCGGTCCGGGAAGATCCCACATGCCGCGGAGCGGCTGGGCCCGTGGCCATGGCCGCTGAGCCTGTGCATCCGGAGCCTGTGCTTCGCAACGGGAGAGGCCACAACAGTGAGAGGCCCGCGTACAGCAAAAAAAAAAAAATAAATAAAGATAGGGTGAGAGAGGAGTCAAGGACTATTCTGTAATTTTAGGTCTGAGCAATCGAAAAGGTGGAGTTGCCATGAAATGAGATGGGGAGGACTGTAGTAGGCAAGATTAGATTCTTTCTTTTTTATTGAAGTATAGTTGATTTACAGTATTGTGTTAGTTTCAGGTGTATAGCAAAGTGATTTGGTTATATATATGTGTGTGTGTGTGTGTGTGTGTGTATGTATACACACACACACACAGTAAGTCCCCTACATATGAACCTTCAAGTTGTGCACTTTCAAAGATGCGAATGTACATTCACATGTCCAATCATGTAAGTTAGTTCAAGTGTCTGGCGTACATTGTCACTTGCATGCATCCTCTACAAGTGGTTGTCCTTTTGTGTACTTTACTGTATAGTACTGTATAGAGTACGGTAGTACAGTATGTTTATTTCCTGCCTGTTCATTCGATGCCAGCCCCTGTATGCCAGCTGTTGTACTGTACTACTGTACTTTTCAAGGTATTGTACTGTAAGATTAAAAATGTTTTCTTTATTTTTTGTATTTGTTTGTTTTTTATGTATTATTTGTGTGAAAAGTATTATAAACCTATTACAGTACAGTATTATATAGCTGATTGTGTTAGTTGGGTACCTAGGATAACTTTGTTGGACTTACGAACAAATCGGACTTACGAACGCACTCTCGGAACTGAACTCGTTCATATGTAGGGGACTTACTGTATATCCACACACATACATACATACATACATACATACATACATATACTTTTTCAGATTCTTTTCCATTATAGGTTATTACAAGATAAAGTAAGCAAGATTAGGAATTGGGCTTTGGGCACATTACATTTGAGAATATATTAACAGCCAACCAAGGTACTGAGTAAGCGGTTGGACATTAAATTTGGAGTTCAGTGGCGAGGTCAGGGCTGGAGATGCAAACCTGGGAGTCATCAGATTATTAATATAGTTTAAACCCAGAGCTCACCTAGAGAGTAAATTAGAGAAGAGATTCAAGGACAGCCCTTGGGCACGTCAAGGTTAAGAGGCTTGAGGATATGAAAAGGATGCAGCAAAGAAGACCAAGAAAGCAACCTGTGAGGTAAGAGAGAAACCAAGGAAATGTGCTGCCCTAGAAACCAGACAGACTGAGCCAGCTATGTCAAACGACGAGAACTGAGAATTGACCATTGAATTGGACAATGTGGCTGAGTGGGTGACCTTGACAAGAACAATTTTGAGTGAGAAATAGGGGGCCTGATTGTAGTAGATTCAAGAAAGAATGGAAGGAGAGGAACTGGAACTCTAGTATTCAATATTAGCAACCCTTTTGAGGAGTTTGTTCTAAAAGGGAGATAGAAAATGGGGCTTAAGCTGGAGGGGGATATGAAGTCAAGGTGTTTCTTTTGTTTCTTATCTAAGATGGAGGAATAAAATGTTTCAAGCTTATGGGCAGTGATCCAGCAGAGAGAAAAATTGATGTAAGGCAAAGTCCCCACTTTAAGAGAAGGGTCTGAAGAGTCCATTTTAATAAACTTATATGCATGTATACAAGGATTTCTGTAGGCTACTTTCTGAAGAGGATATCCTGAGTCAAAGGGTGTGTGCATTTAAGAAATCTGTACCAATTTATATTCCGCCTCCAGTGTATACCCTTGCTAACGTCAAACTTCGCCAGTCTTTAAAATTATTGCCAATCTGATGGGTGAGATCTTCATTATTTTAATCTGTTTTATGCTTTGTAGGAACTCTTTATATAATCTGACTAATCCTTTGTTGTATTTTGGCACATATTTTCTCCCGTGCTGTTTCTTGCATTTAACTTTGCTTATGGTATACTTTTACCATATAGATGTTTTTTCAGTTTTTATGTATTTAAGTCTGTCAGCCATTTCCTTTTATAGCATTTGGGTTTCATTTGGATTATATACACATTTTATATAATGTATATAATCTTTTAATACATTTATCTTTTAAATTCATCTGGAGTTTATTTTTGTGTATGTTGTGAAATAGGTATCTAAGTTTTCCATCTCCTTCTATGTTCTTAAACAGTTAAATACCATAAAAATTAACTGTTTCTTAAAGGTTTGGAAGAAATTACCTATAATATTTTCTAGACTTGGAACCCTTTTGGAGCGTAGATCTTTGACTTCTTTATAAAGTGTGGGGTTTTTTTGTTTTTTGTTTTGTCTGTGTAATGATCTATTTGTTTTATGTACTTCTTTTTAGGTTAGTTTTGGTAATTTTTTTTCCTAGCACCTCATTCTTATCATCCAGATTTTTCAAATTTATTGGTTTAAAATTTTATGTAAAGAAAAGAAATATCAAGTCTTCTCTATATTTGTGTCTGTCCCTGTACTAATACCCTTATCTGGGCAGTAGATGCTGGAGCTGTCCTTTCACAGATTGGGAGATTGGTTTAGCAGCTTTCAGCCCGCATGGTTCACCTCTTACTGTCCTTCATCTTGGGTTTATTCCTAGATTCTCCTTCTCTTTTGTTTGTAAGGGATTGCAGGCTCCTTGGTTCTGTTCCCTATCAGTCTAATCCCATTTGCTCTTTAGCTTATAAAAATTTCTGCTGTTGAGGTCGGCTGATGGATATGTGCCCTTCTTGGTTTCCAGCATTACTATGGACTTATTTTTGTGTTTCTTCTGTCATTTTGGAGAGATTTTTCTGGGAGGAATGAGAGGCAAATCCGTATTTTCAGTTAACTTTTTGAAATAGGAAGTCACAGTTCTTTCCTTTGTGGTTTTCTTTTCTCATAGTCCTTTGTTTAATTGCTGTTTGCACAGTAGTTGGATAATAACTTTACAGTGTGAGTAGTAATAGACCCCTGGACTTCACTTTTTTAAAATTTTAAATGAAACCAGATGTCTCAGTGGACTGTATTTGTTGAATAGAAATGTGGGTATATTGTGACTAAATATTCAAGTAGTACTTTTAAAACTTAAATGACATAGTCATAACATTTAGAATTATAAGGGACTTTAGAGATCATTAGACCAAATGCCTTATTTAATGGATGAGATATTTGGGGCCCAGAGAGATTCAGTGATTTATCTAAGGTAACGAAGTCAGTGATCAGGCAAGGTGGAAAGCCTGAGTCCCTTTACTTCAATTTGGCTATGCTGTTTGTTATTTTGCACATTCTTGATGTTCTCCTTAGCTGTGTAATGAAAGAGGTATTTTCAGCTAATAAAACCTAAGGATGGTACAGTGGCTTGGAATTGCTTCTGAAATTTGATCTTAGATACCATATTAAATACATTGATGTGGACTTTTCTTTTCCTCATATAGCTATTAAATATTATGATGTAAATGTGAATTTTAAAGAATGGGCCGTCAAGGTATGCTCTAGCCTAAATGAAAACCATATAGTTTATTTCTCCCATGTTTCATCTTTTCTGCTTACAGACTTTATGTGATCTATTGACTCTTGAATTTCTTATTAATATTTTAAGCTTAAGGAATATATATAAATATAGGCTTGAAAAGTAATTTTAGTGATAAATAATTATAAAATATTTCAGATCTAAGATTTCTAATTTTTTGGTTTAATATACCATGCTGCTAGATCAACATCTAAATTTACAAGTGCTAATATGTATGTTTTTTAAAAAAAGAGCTTTGCTTATTTTTTTCAGCAAGCATTAGGGGGTAGTGTATATTTATCACACTTTCATTGCTTTGCTTGGTCTTTAACTTCAACAGAAAGTTTTTAAAATGTAAGATTTTTATTATTGATATAACATGTTTGGTAGTCGTATCTCTTTAGTTCTCAAAAAGCATCGAGGGATTGAGGGATTGATATGTGTAGCATTAATGAACTTGGGTGGGTCCTATCCTGGCAGCCCACCCCAACTCCCCAGCAGCCTAAGAAGAGGGGAAGTTTAAACGTGGTTGCTCCAGAATTATATTGTAAGAAGATTTGTTTAATTAACTTCAGGTTTTAACTCTTTTAGCACTTTTGAAACATATGATATGACCTATTAATTTTTTTTTTTGTAACCTAGAGAGCATTCTCTGTCTCCAGTATGAACTAAGAATTTAATTTTTTCCCAGTTGAACATAATGGCAGGCGAAGAAATTAATGAAGACTATCCAGTAGAAATTCATGAATATTTATCAACATTTGAGAATTCCATTGGTGCTGTGGATGAGATGCTGAAGACCATGATGTCTGTTTCTAGAAATGAGTTGTTGAAGAAGGTATTTTAAGTAATTTCTAAAAATGTATTCATAAAACCGAGTGCTGTGTTATGAAACATATAGAAGAAACAGATACATGAAATATGCCCCTTTCCCCCTTTATTTCAATTTTTAAGTGTTTGGATATCTTTAAGGGGAAAATATAACAAACTCCAAGCTTAGGAAATACCTCCTAACTATATTTTTATTTTGACTTGGTTTTGAATAAAAAAAAGCTCTCCCAGCATTCTTTTTGACAGACTCTACCTTTGACCTTTTAAGTATTACAATGATGTTATCAGGGTTTCTGGAAACCCTATAGGACAAAAAGAGTAAATTGACTTTGACAGTCTAAAACAAATCTCATTATGTTTCTTCTCTCTTTGGTATTGCCTAAGCATTTTAGCCTGCTTCTTATACATAAATGCATCATGTACAATGTTTATATTGATGAATTACTTTTGACATACAAAGCCCAGATTGTAAATCCTGAAATTAAAATAATTCAAAAGATTTTTTTTTATTTTGGATTATACACATTCCTTGTTTAACTTAAAGATGGTATGCTGAAGTGAAAATTTGTGGGCAAAAATCACTGGTTAACAAAACTTTTCTTTTTGCAAATTATTTCCAGATTATTTGGTTTGATTATTGGATTATAGGAAGTGAGAAAAACATTTCTTTGATACATTGTACTTGGCGAAAATTTAAAATATGTGATGGTGCTCAAAGTTTTAATTTCTTTTTCTTTCTCTCTCTCCCTCTTTTTTAATAGTTGGACCCACTTGAACAAGCAAAAGTGGATTTAGTTTCTGCTTACACATTGAATTCAATGTTTTGGGGTATGTATATTACTTTAGAGTTAATTAGAAAGCAAATTATTTACCATGTCAAAGGTGACTTATTTTTTAAAATGCTAGCAGTTATACTTTATGGCAATTTTAATAGTCAGATATTTATTTCTTTTTAAATCAGAATACCAGATGCCCATGAGCCACACATACATTTAATATTACAAAGAGGTTGAATAATTTAAGATTTAGTTAATAATTTGTGTGACGTTTCCATTTTGTAACTGGAGTTTCTTTAATTAATGCTCTTAATTAATATATATGCATTTTATTCCATGAAATCTTTCTCTTGTAGTTTATTTGGCAACGCAGGGAGTTAATCCTAAGGAACATCCAGTAAAGCAGGAATTGGTAAGATTGCAGTGGATCGATTTCTTTTTATTTTACGTGTAATGTCTGTTGTAGTGTTTCTAAAGGTAAAATCGCAGTACCTTTATCACACTAATTGTGGAGAACAGAATTATTTAGGGATGAAATTACGAAAGTGAGCCAGATTTCATTGTGCCTTTAGTTTTTCTTTCTCTCACCTTTGTCAGAGAAGGGTGTTCCATATATTATATAAATCTGTGGATGGGAAAATGTCACGATTCTAGTAATTATTTATAAGTGCTATATTATTTTTCCTATAAATTCTTGAAATCCTGTTCATCTCTACAACTGCCTGTTTTTTTTTTAAACTCTGATGCAATTCTTAAAAGTATATTCTAGTTGATTTACTAGCCAAGACGGGAAAGTTTCTCCTCCACCGTTTCAATTCTTCCATTAATTCATTTTCTCAGCAGTAAAGAATCCACTTCGGCAACAAAGCTAAAAGCTTTTTTGGCACCAGTTGTATGTGTACTGTCCAGTAATTCTGCATTAGTGACATATTTACAACCTGTAATAAATCTTCTAGGTTTGTCTTTGTATTCCATTTAGATGTATAAGTATAGTATATTATATAAGGTCTGGTATCTTGGAGTTTTTGCTGACTTCAAAAATTAAATCAAATCATTCAATTTGAAAGAACAAAATTTAGAAATCAAACTTATGGTTACCTTCTTGACTTGGCTTTATGAATAAGAATATTAATAAATTTATTCTTTGTGTTTATAAAATATAAGGTAAATATATATGTGAAATATACTTGACACTGTATTATTGTTCTAAAGTTTTATGGTGGTTGACATGTATTTTTTTATAACTTAGTAAAGCACTTGGTCATTTATTTAAAAAAATGAGTAAACCAGATCTGCCGTCTTCAATTTTTAAATGTGTAGACTAAGACATTTTCTTATTTTAAATTTCTTGGGGGAAAAGTAAATTTATTTTTAAATACAGAAATTGTGAAAGATACTTAAAGCAAAAATATAAAGCAGTATGATCCACAGATCTTGATTTGACAAGTGATACTGGCTTTAAATCTTAAGAAGTATGCATTGTATCATCTGCTTTCACCTTTCTAATATGGACTTTACATTTATAAAATTCCTCTTCTCTTAAACACAAAGTTATTTGGAGTAGTGTAATACTTAATTCTGTAACTGGAAAAAGATAAAATCATCTGCCTTCTTTTTCCCTCAGAATCCACTTTATGGAGGAGTACATTTATATTTTGGACAAGGGTTGATAAATGAAAAGCATCCATAAACCTATTCCCCTTTTCTGACCTTGTGACAGATGTCACTAATTGATCACAGAGTTAGTATATGAGAGGAAGCCTATTTGCCATATCTATCATGAATGGAGAAGGGCATTGAAAATAGTTTATTCATTTGACAAATATTTGAATGCCCACTGGAAGCCAGGCATTATTTCCAAGTGAGATAATTCCTCAGTGAATAAAGCCAATAAATATCTCTGCCTTTGTGGCAGGTGCCAGACTATCTAGTGGAGGGAAACAAACAACATAATCAAACAAACAACAAATAATAAATACATATGAATATATAGTATGTTAGAAAGTTACGTTGTGGGAAAAAAGAAAAAAATAGCACAGAGTAAGGGGCATTGGAGTGCTTGGGTAGG
Organism: Leucopleurus acutus; assembly: GCF_964270905.1. NCBI lineage: Eukaryota > Metazoa > Chordata > Mammalia > Artiodactyla > Delphinidae > Leucopleurus > Leucopleurus acutus. The sequence continues at coordinate 85,785,519 of NC_139154.1, read as the reverse complement.
ATTGCCATTTTCAATAGTAAAGGCAGCACTTATTAACAAGGTGAACATTTGAGGAGACTGGAAGGAAGAGAGGGCTGGCCATGTGGGTTTGTGAGGGAAGATCATTCTGGGCAGGACTGGGTTGGGTGTGTGTTGTGAGGACTTTGGCTTTTACTCAGATAAATAGGGAGCCATGAGAGGGTTTTGAACAGGGTTGTCAATTTCTTAAAATTAAAAAATTCTAAGGTTCTGCATTTTTCTGTGTATGTTTATATAACTATATTGATTATTTTAATGAAACTTTTAAGCAGTGATCAATCATTTACTCTGCTGTTTTATAGCTCTCACGCCTTTATTTCTCCAGCTGAAGTATAGAATAGCCCTTTATTCTGATTAGTGGTCTCAGAAGATTCAAAGTGGTACAGCAACCTAGTATGTTTCTCACCTTGTAAAGTCTGATTAGAACTGTATATTTCATTAGAAAATATCATGTGCTTTTCAGTCAGAACTATGACATTGGATAAAAAGATCTTGTATTTTCATTATACTTATTTTAATTGTGACATGAAGGTAACACAAAAAAATAAATAGTTAAATATGCCTTAGCCATTTCCTGTTTAGAAAAATTTCTGGAGAGTTTAGTTTGTATGTTGAAAGTATGTAAAAGCTTTATTTTAATTACTTAATTATTTATTTATTTAGGCTGTGCCAGGTCTTAGTTGCAGCATGTGGGATCTTAGTTGTGGCATGCAGCTTTCTTAGTTGTGGCATGTGGGCTTCTTAGTTGCGGCTTGCAAACTCTTAGTTGTGGCATGCATGTGGGATCTAGTTCCCTGACCAGTGATTGAACCCGGGCCCCCTGCATTGGGAGTGCAGAGTCTTACCCACTGGACCACCAGGGAAATCCCGAAAGCTCTATTTTAGATTATAGACTTCAGATACAAGAGAGTTAGTATGTGGATTTAGGTGAATGCTAAATTTAAAAATTTAGTATAACCACATATAAACAATTAAATGTTTATCTCTGTAGTGTCTAGATCTTCCTCTTTTGAAACATTCAGAACACTTCTGACTTTTTCGATATCTGTATTCCCCTCAGACTGTGAACTCCAGGAGCACATGGAATGTGTTTATCCTATTCGCTTTGCACTTATTAGTGCCACTCAATAAGCAATAAATACAAAGCTGTTGAATTGAACTGAGGTATAGTATAATAGAACTCAGTGGTGAGCAGCTTAGTAAATCTGTTGCCTTTCTTCTTTTTTTGTCTTTAAGGAGAGAATCAGAGTATACATGAACAGAGTCAAGGAAATAACAGACAAGAAAAAGGCTGGCAAGCTAGACAGGGCTGCGGCTTCAAGATTTGTAAAAAATGCCCTATGGGAACCAAAACCTAAAAGTGCATCCAAAATTGCCAATAAAGGAAAAAGTAAAAGTTAACCTTTTGGTTTTGATGTACACATATTCAAAAAGTACATAATTTTTATTGTTTTCCACAAAATAGATGATGATTATGTGCCATTGTAAGGTTTAAATGTATTCCATATTGAATTCGTGTGTAAAATTTGCATTTTAAATTTGTAATGCTAAATACTTTTCCCCCAGAAAGATTAAGTTATCCTTATTGATTTTCCTATAGAACATTATGTGGTTTTTTTAACATTGTGGTATATTTTATATTTATAGTTTACTGTCTCTTGACAAGACTCTTATTTCCTTATATAGGTCAATTTTGCAAGTGCCATTTTATAAGCAACTATGAAATTTAAGTTAAATGTTCTTTGCAAACATTTGTGTATTTTCGATGAATAATGATTTTATGAAGTATGCTGAAGTTTTAAATACATCTGTTTTCACTATATAATATTAGGAAAGAAAGAAATGACTTAAATGTCCATTTTTTCTGTGAAGTTATTTCATTACGCTTTCATGATTTTGGGAATTACTGCTTTTTGTGATATTTGAAGTATGAAATTAAGACTTTTAAGGTTATTCTTTAATTCTTGGTACTTTGCCACTATGTCCCATTTAAAGTAAAATATATTCTCATTAACTTTAGATGGGCAATGAGGTTGTATATTGATGGCTGAATTTTGGCATAATGGCTGTACCCTATCAGTAAAGCTGTAAGTGTTGTGTAGCTGACCTGTTTTTTATTTTTCTCTTTTGAGTAAATTTTCTCTTGAAATTAGGAAGGTAGTTTTTAGAAATCCTTAGGAATGGGGGAATTCACGAGTTTTTGTTTCTTATGCATAGTGCCCACAGTTCTCTTGGCCTCATGTTTTCAGAGTTTTTTATTGTATGTTTCTGAGGCTATAGCAATTACATAGAAGTATTTTGGAACAACTTTGTATGTTATTTAATGCCACTTAAGCAGAGGAGAAATCCAAAGGAGATTACATTGTGTTTATATTCTGATTTATTTTTCTGCAGTATTTGCTACAGAGAATTCTAAATATTAAACGAATTTTTTTATGTCTAAGCCCATGAATTTTAATTATATACCCTTAATGCTTTCAGTCTTTGAATTCACATCATTATGTATAGGAATGCCAAGTACAGTAAAATACTTTAATTTTTGAAAATGAAGTTGTTAAAATTTTTTGTGTGACTAATTCTCCATAAGTAACCTTGAATAAATAGATTTCTTGATTTATGGTAGCAGATATTGGAAATGGTCTTAAAATGTAATGGATTTTGTAACGCATGTTGAACTCTTTCTATGACACATGAAGAGGAGGTCACTGATAGATGCAGAAAGACTTCTGGCTCAGATGTCAGACGATTTTTGAAGTGGAAGAACACTTATAGTTAGTTCACTCCTTTTTTCACCTTCGGCTCCTCAAAATTCAAATTTTTTTTTTTAAAGTAGCTTCTTCATGAGAGAAATAAATGTTATTAAGATCAAATATAGTGGCCTAGTGTTATTTATTGCAAAGAAGGTTATAGCTTGCATTTCTTTATATTTTCTCATTTCATTAAGAAAAAAAAAGTTAAATGAAAAATGTCATGCAGTTGCAGAAAGTCATTAGCCAAATTATTGGTTTGTGAAAGTCCAATTCTGCCTTCTCTTAATCTGGAGATTCTTAAGTGAACAATTCTTTTAAGTGTTTATTAGAGGTAAAAAACAATTTGAGTGTATTCCATTTTATTATGTATGATTTTAAGTACTTACTAGCACATAGTAAGGAGCTGAGTGATAGTAAGTGTATTGGGTTGCTTATTTTTTGTCTATTCATTTCACAAATACTTAATGACATTTACATTGTTAAATACTGTGCTAGGTTCCAGATATGACAACTCCAGCCTTTATTCTATTTTAAGTATTATGATAATACTAGTCTTTTCATTCAATTCAGTTTTTCAGAGTTACTGGAAAATTTATGACAAGTTGTGCTCATTAACCTTAGTCAGAATCATAAAGGGTGATGGGTTGATCTATTTGACTGTGGTACAGTTATTGTTAGCATAGTTTGTTCCAAATGACAGTCTGCTCTAAGGTTAGATGTTAATTATATCTTGTATTAATCTCTTTGGGAATTAACAAATTGGAGGGGTTATAGCTATAGATACTTTTAAGATTAGAATTATGGATTATTAATCTAATACTAAATAATGAGATTTAGTCTTTTAATATTATTTTAAGCACAATTTTCTTATTGTTCATAATTGCAGGATGGGAATTCATTTTAGTAAGTAGAATATTTTAAGAGGAAAACTGAAGCTTGAATTATGGTTTACATTCCTGGAATTTGAGGTTATATCAAATTGATTGGTTTTTAAGATACCCTGCAAATTAAAAAAATTGTTCTACTTAGCTATTAGAAATGGATTAGTATTATTTCTAAATGAGCCTTTAAAAATTGACTAGAAATACAGGAAATGCTTAAAAAATGGACAGTGTATTGAATATAGATACTTTTTCCTAAGCGTAGGTCATTGGAGAAAAAGATGTTTTAGGAATCACTTAGCTTATAATACTGTTAAACCATACCTCTATGCAATAAATTATCAGAAATTCTGGCTTTACAAAGTAACATTAACTGAGAAAGGTTTGAACAGTGATTCTGAGCCTCATGTAATAGCTAAGTTTGGTAGATAAAGCGGAGAAAAAGAAGAACTGGCATCTTGTTTTCTCTCTTCATAGAATAGTTAGTAAACTTGCTCTGATAAATTCAGGGGCTCTTTTAACTGGATAGCAACCTATTTTATATAAATGTGATCTGAATGTACTTAACTAATAAAAACATTTCTTTTCCCTATATCCTGGTCTAAAACTCATCAGTTTTGGAAATACAAACCATATTTTGCTTATTTTAAATATTAGCATTTTATAGTTTTCATTAACAATTATGTTAGGGGGAAAAGTATACAAATTTTATTACATTATTCTGTAGATTTGTTCTCCTTGATTAATCTGCTATTATATTGCTTGTGTGCAGGATTTCAAGAAAATGCTTTGAATGATTTTGGTTTGCAGATTTGTTTGCCTTTCAGAGAGCAGCCACCCTCTGACCTGATGTGCCTTTTAAAGTGTTTATTTTATGGTATAATTTTAATATAGCCAGGAAGATTAGTTAAAGCTGTCCAGAAAAGGGGGTAGCTATAGTGATATCTACTGGCAATTGAGACTTAATTTTAATTCTGTAACCCCCTACTCCCAATCTTAGGCCAAAAACCAAAACCAGCCTAGCTCTTTATTCCTTATCTGTTTATAAAAGGTTGAGAAAACATGCCAGTCCCTTCCCTCCGACCCCCCTCCCCAAAACCTTGAAGTCTGGCAAGTGTATCATGGCAAAATAACTGCATGCAAGATGTCAGTTTTGTAAAGTGATATATTTCAGATAGTACACAAAATTTCATGGCAGGAAAGATAAGCTTTCACAAATAAAACATTTAAGAGACTCTTTTATTATTTCCTTTCAGTTTAGTGTTGCCTTTAAGGTGTGCCGTTTCAGTTTGGCAGCTACAATAAATGATTGAAGGAAATTGAAGATAATTCAACATTTCAAGATGCTTCTGCTGAAATGAATGTAGACCTCTCCAGGGCTTGAATTTAAAGTTTATAGTAGTACAGTATTTTAAAGCCAAGTACCCAGGAAATTCATGGTGATAGGATTTGAATGAGATGATTAGGAGAAATAGAAAAGAATACCTTCAGTTTCTTATTAGGTGAGTATTAGCTATTGAGAGCCTATGTTGAAAAATGTTATTGTAAAAAGGATAGAGGCTTGTTATATGTAATTTACTATAGTGTATAATTCATCTTGGACCTTGTCCAAAGATGTTTAATTATTAAAATACAAAAGAATGATTATAACAAGGAATCATTTCTGATTTAGTGCTAGAGCAGTGGTCTGTAGACCATGTTGTAATGTATCTGGCTGATATTGTTTCATTTAGTGACCTTTGCTCTCTCTAATAATACATTCCTTGACTTATTTAAATTGAAATCATTTACTATCCCATTTCTGATCCTTTCCTTCTTTACTATTTTCCCTTAAGAAAGAAATCATTGGGCTTCCCTGGTGGCGCAGTGGTTGAGAGTCCGCCTGCCGATGCAGGGGACATGGGTTCGTGCCCCGGTCCGGGAAGATCCCACAAGCCGCGGAGCGGCTGGGCCCGTGAGCTATGGCCGCTGAGCCTGCGCGTCCAGAGCCTGTGCTCCGCAACAGGAGAGGCCACAACAGTGAGAGGCCCGCATACCGCAAAAAGAAAAAAAAAAAGCATTAAAAGTATGTATAAACATTTAGGGTGCTAGTTTCTTTTTTAGTGTTTTTGTTTTTTTCGGATATATACCCAGGAGTGGAATTGCTGGATCATATAGTAGTTCCATTTTTAGTTTTCCAATGTTCATTATTTACAATTGTCAAGGTATGGAAACAACATAAGTGCCCATCAACAGGTAAAATGGATAGAGTGAGTTCCCTGGTGGCCTAGCGGTTAGGATTCCAAGCTTTCACTGCCATGGCCTGGGTTCAGTCTCTGGTTGGGGAACTGAGATCCCCCAAGCTGTGCGGTGTGGCAAAAAAACCCTCACGGGCCTAGTTGCTCCGTGGCATGTGGGATTCTCCCAGACCAGGGCTCGAACCCGTGTTCCCTGCATTAACAGGCAGATTCTCAACCACTGCGCCACCAGGGAAGCCTGAAGTCCTAACTCTTGATACCTCATAATATTACCCTATTTAGAAATAGGGTTGTTGTGGTTGTAGTTAGTGAAGAGGAGACCACAGGGTGAGCCCTAATCCAATATGGTGTCCTTATAAAAAGGGGAAATTTGGACATAGTCTTGCACCCAGGGAAAACACCATATGAAGATGAAGGCAGAGATCAGGGCGTTGCTTTTATAAGCCAAGGGATACCAAAGGTTGCCTGCAAAGCACCAGACGCTAAATGAGGGGCATGGAACAGATTCTCTCACAGCCCTCAGAGGGAACCAACCCTGCCAACACTGCAGTGTTGGACTTCTGGCCTCCCCAACTGTGAGGCAAATACATTTCTGTCTTGTAAGCCACTCAGTTTGTGGTACTTTGTTATGGCAGCCCTAGCAAACTAATACAATGGCCGTTTAGATGGAAGGAATTAAAAAGATTTATAACTTGGAGTGAAAGTATGTGCAAAGAAACTTCATGACACAAGATGAAAATGTAATGTTGAAGAAAACCAGGAACTTATGTAGACTTAATCTAGGACTATTTTTGAATTGGAGCAAAGATCTCAAAATTTAGACCTTGAAATGTCAAGGGTCTGTTATACTTTTTCTGAAGCCAAAGTCTTCAGACCTCTCTAGCAGGCTTTGTTAGTTTTGATTGAGTGTACCATCTTTTAAACTTTACCTTGGTTTGAAGAAACTCATTTCCCTGAAGGAAAGAAAACCCTGTCAGGTTTCCATGGGGGAGAGATTTTCACTAAGCCTATTATCATGTGCCATGTGGTCTCTTCCTAATAGAACACAGCAGTCAGGTTCAAATAATGAAAATAAATACATAAAACATCTTACACAAATTGTATGTAATTTGTGCTCATCCAAGAGCACAAACCACTTAAAAAATTGCTTATTGAATTCATCTGTATAGAGATTTTTTTTTAAAGCCCTAAAACTTTCCCCCCCCCGAAATTCTTAACTCTAGTGTACCATTCAGTTTTTTTTCCCTTTAAAGTTAGGTATTAGAGAACTCAGAAGTGGGTTTTTAATCTTAATGATTAGGGACCAGTTTAATTAAAAGAAATTGTAAATGTTGCTTACTGGTTTTCAGCTTTTACAATCAACCAGTAGATTAAACAGAAGACAAGAATGTGAAGGAAATCAACTTTGATAATATAAAAGTGAAGGTATGGTAGACAGAAGTGAGGTAGAAATGGGGAGGAGGGAAGAGGGCATGCTCATGGCAGGAAACCTGGATGCTGCACAACACTGTTGGGTGAATGTGATTTTAAGTAAGTTGTAAAGGTAATAGCTATATTTTTTCTTTCTTTTTTTAAATTGAAGTATCATTGATTTACAATGTTGTGTTAGTTTCTGGTGTACAGCAACGTGATTCAGTCAAAGTGATTTCATTTCTGGTGTACAACAAAGTGATTTCATTCTTCTGTCAAAAACTGGAAGGAGTAAGGGAGTAAGGTGCCGGGAGTGGTATAAATTAAATCCTCATTTTTAGGCTGGGGAGTCAATAGACGAGGGCCAACGAAATAGCAGTGTAGGTGTGTGTTATGAAGGTAATCACCAGAATTAAAGACCAGTTATTTAAAAGTGATAATCCCTCACATGAGCAGAAGTAAAGTGGGAGCAAAGGTTTTTTGTTTTCTGTTGTGTTGTGTGCATGGTTTCTTCGGTAAAAAGAAATGAGAAAAAAAAGTTGTACTGATCAACATTTGCTCAAAGAAGCAGCATGAGAATCGGATAACCTAGTGAATGCTAGTTATTCAGTTTGTGAGATGTTAGGCAAGAAGTAAAATCCTTCCGTGACAATGAAATAATGTGAGAATGCTTACGTGTAATAGCAGATATTTCATTGTCTTAAAAAAAACACCGTGTGTATATAAAAATGTAGGCATTTAATAGTTTCCTATATGTGGGCCCAGTTTATTTTTAATTTTAATGTTAGACAAATTACATTCAGATATAGCCAGAAAAATGAGAATTCTTAGTTGAAAGTGGCTCTTTTTCTAACCTGCCTTCTATACTCTTTTGAAACTTGTAAATGTTGTTTAAGGTAAGGTGAGATACCACAAAAATAGGGTTATGTGTAAGTGATAGTGGGATCTTTGCTTGATTGTCTTAATAATGCCGAATCAGAAGAGGGATCTTACTGCACCTAATTTTCATAAAGCGAGGTTAGTTCATAGGAAACATGCTTATATATTTTTCAGGATCTGTTTTCTCACTGCAATCTAACTGTATTGTAGTGGAAATTAATTGTTCAGTATCAGAAGTTATATACGTCAGAAGTGTAGCAAAATATAAAATCTTTTTTAGGATTTCTTCTAAACAATTTAAACTAAGCCTTAAGGAATTACAATTGCTAGATTTTATCTATCACTTTTTAAATTTGTAGAAGACAGTAATAAAGACCAACCTAATAGTGTTTCCTTAATTATCGACTACTTAAATTTTTATTTTAGCATAAGTTGTTATTTGAGCTACATTACATATACTTAGCTATATTATACCTAGATACATAACATTGGAAATATCTGTAATTAAATTTCATTCTCTTACTTAGCTAGGCATTTAAAGTAACTTACAATAATTTAAATATATAACATTGAAAAATGTTAAAAGCAGCTGTTGGGAATAGTGTCAGTGTGTGTTTTAATCCTTTAAGGGAGGTACCAGGTACAGCTTAATACATATCTTCTTAGACTCTGACTTGTTAAGCTTAGTTCTTATGTGTTGCCTTGAAATTTACAGAAATATTTGAATTAATCATTTTAAGCTATAATTGTATGAGATGTCCTTGTTGCCTGTACTCCCCTTCCCTCTTATATGTAATTTTTAATAGATTAATTAATAAACTTTTATGTTTAGAGTAGTTTTAGGTTCACAGCGGAAAACACAGAGAGGTCCCACATACCCCCTCTTGCCTCCACCACCAGACATCCACCACCAGAGTTGTACATTTGTTACATACCCGGATGAACCTACATAAATACATCATTATCGTCCAGGGTCCATGCTTTACATTGGAGTTCCTTCGGGGTGTTGTACATTCTTTGGGTTTGGACAAATATATAATGACATGTCTCCCTCATGATAGTCTTGTACAGAGTAGTTTCACTGCCCTGAAAATCCTCTGTGTTGCACCCATTCATCCCCTCCTCCTCACAACCCCTGATCTTTTTACTGTCTTAATAGTTTTGCTTTTTCCGGAATGTCATACAATTGGAATCATGTATGTAGTCTTTTCAGATTGGCGTCCTTCACTTAGTAATTTGCATTTAAATTTCTCCATGTCTTTTCATGGATTGATAGCTCATTTCTTTTTAGTGCTGAATGATATTCTGTTGCCTAGATGTCCCACAGTTTATTTATCCAGTCACCTACTGAAGGGCATCTTGGTTGCTTCCAAGTTTTGGCAGTGACGAATAAAATTGCTGTAACCATCCACGTGCCTGTTTTTGTGTGAACATACGTTTTCAATGCCTGTAGGTAAATGCCAAGGTGTGTGATTGCAGGATCATATGGTAAAAGTATGTTCAGTTTTGTAAGAAACTGCCAAGCTTTTCCAAAGTGGCTGTACCATTTTGTATCCTCACCAGCAATGAATAAGGGTCCCTGTTTTTCCACGTCTTGCCAGCATTTGGTGGTGGTGGAATTTATTTTTAAAGCTTTTATTTGTGGATTCTGCTATATGTTTTTGTAGGGGTTCAAAGCAAAAAAATTATTTAAGTGATCAAAGGAGAGGTAGAAAATCTTACATTTCTTGATGATAAAATAGAAATGGAGCTAGGGGCTGCATCCTGAGAAGCTGGCAACTAGAACATTTCATTCTGAATAAGACTTGGGCTTTCCTTTAAAATGTGTCCTAAAATTTTTTGAATTTCCTGACTCATTGGAAGGTATTTTCAATATATTCAAATTTCTATGAGGCAAAGCATAGGAATCCTCTTCCCCAAATACATATTTTTTGTTAGAGAGAAATAAGAAATGCTTGTTAATATGTGAGTTGGGAAGCACAACTGAATTTACTAGGGCTTTGTCCTTTCCAATTGTTTTAAATATTTTTGCCATTTATCAAGATAAAGTGGAATAAGTGATATCTTAAAGTTCCTACTGGATTGCCATTTTCACTGCTGGATTCCAGGCTCATTGTTTACTGTTTTTGTACTAGTACCTGTAGTTAAAGCATAGGTTATAAATTTAAAAAATGATTTACAAATGAATAAAATTCTCCAATCATCCCTTCCTCTCTGAATAATAATTTTTCTGTGCATATGTATATTAAGGTCGTGCCTGGTCCATGTGTGGGCATTTGTGGCAGCTAACACCAGGTCCTGGCCATGGTTGGGGCAGACCTGTGTTATCTCATCTGTGATCTATACAAGCCAATTGAAGTGGGTATTTATGTCCAAGAGCACATAATTAGTGAGGCTAGGATGTGAGTCCACTCTGGAGACTGCACCTCTCTCACTGTCTCTGCCCTGAACTTTATAACCCGCCCAGAAACTGCACACAGAGGGGCTTCGCAGGAGGAGAGGACCCGGGTCATGGATGCTGTTTGCTGATTGGCTAAACCTGCACTGAATTTTCAAACACTGGAAAGCTGGTTTCAGTTTTGGTTTATGTAGTCTCGGGGTTAAATTTGCACACCAACTTTGGAGCATGATTTGGAGCAATATCATATCTCTGACCCCGTGCTCTATCGCTTGTGTCCGCGACGGGAAAATCATCCTGAATTTTGGACCGGTTTTGTCAATTTGTTCTCCTGCTCAGACCGTCTGAAAAGTATTTGGGGCTTCCCTGGCGGTCCAGTGGTTAAGGCTCCGCGCTTCCACTGCAGGGGGCGCAGGTTAGATCCTTTGTCGGGGAACTAAGATCCCTCCTGGTGCGGGGCGAGGCCAAAGAAAAGGAGAGAAGGAAGTCCTCTCACTGAACGATAATTGACTAACGTTTAAAATACTTTATTTGAGCCTATTATACATTTATATTCAAATGCAAATACAGCTTTTTCGTTGTTTTTTATTTTTCCACTTGATTATAATAAGCATTTTAATGAAATGGATTAGGCTAAACAGGTGTTTAAACGCCTACTACGCGCTGACGCCCAACCAGCCTGAGTCTAGGAAGAGTGAAGTGCTGTGCTCCCATTTTTGCTTGAAATTACAATCTAGGGGAGGTTTTCCCTCAATCTTTATGCAACATAAAGGAACCCTTTTTCATGTAACTGCCTGCTTCGACATTTATCCCTTTTCATAATTTGGATTTTCATGCTTTGGGTTTTCTTGAAGGTGTGTTTCTGTCTCTTCAGTTAGATTTGTCATCCTGGCACTTGCTGATCAGAGCCACTGGGTGGCAGCAAAAGAACATAGAAGAGTTCATTTTGCTTTTGCATTCGCAAAAATGAAGAGAAAGCTATTTGGATTTCGTGGGTGATGAGAAAATAAAGTGATTAAAACTTGATATGTAACTAAAGCAGGTGAGACGCCAACACATCTCATCACTGGATGTATGTTATGGTAGTAACATAAAAGATTAAATGTATGCTTTATTGTTACCAAAGCCATATTGTAAAGTTCTATTCCAGTTTCTTTTAGTCACAAAATATCTTTCAAAATTCCCATGCCATTACTTTTTTTACAAGTGAAAATAAGAGCCAAACTAGATATTAAGAAAAACTTGTTTAGCAGGAAACTTGTGAACAGAGATTTTGAATGTCAAGGAACCGTGGAAAGGGGTCATTTTCTTGATACCCTGTTTTAAAGATCATTCTTGGAGAAAAACCATTGAGTTTGGAGATCTCATTCATATACAAGAATTTGTTTTCCTTTTTCTTTTAAAAAATTGCTTACCAAGCGGATTTAAAGTAATGAGTGTCTTTGAAGATTTCATCCCATTTCTATAAAGTTACAATGGCTTTAGTTCCGAACTGAGCATACCTTACAAATGATATATAGCTCCAACTGAAAATGTGAAATGGAATTGAGGCAGTGACAAAGTAACAAACACTTGTTTTTTATTTTATTTTATGATTTTGTACAGATATATGAAATCTGCTTAGGTGAAAATACAGCTGTCCCTTTCTCCCAAACATTTGTCAACGTACTCCTTTAAAAGAATCTTTTAATTTTTAGACAAAATATATTTAGTCTATCTGAAAGCTTCAATGAGTTACATAAAATATTAAGTGCAGAATGGAAAGGTTGCATTTGTCCAGAAAACTGAGTATTGAGTGAAGCCAGGGTATCATCCTGGGGCTTGTTGTCAGAGGATCATGGAAGAACAGAGCATGTGTTTCTTCCCCTGTTGAGTTTGGGACCTTCCAGTTGTGCCTGGAACCTGAACCCTTCTTGATTTTATTTCTTACTGGCACGTTATCATTGCCTTTTGAGGTACATATGATATGGATCAGGTTGACCTTATGTTACGTAACTCTAAGTGGAAATGAACTTTTGGAAAGTGGGATAGTTTTCCCCCAATAATGAAGTATATGGCCATCAGAGTCTCAATGTCTAATTTCCTTGAACAGTACTCAAGAAGTTCCAGCAGTATTTATGGGTACTGAGACCTGAAACCCCAACCTGAAACTATATCTGATAACCTTCCTGGGTTTGGACTGTGGCCATCAGTGTCTGCTGTAAACCAAGAACAAGGAGAGAGAAATAATTCTTATTTTCACCATTCCCTCCTTTTGGAGCAATTTTTTTTTTTTGGAGGGGGGTGAAGGGGCAGAAGTGAAGCATGTGTATTGTCTCAATGCAAGACAGATTTATGTTAGATGTATTTAGTATCTTTAGAAACTACATAGAGTCACTACACTGAAAGAGTCTCAGTTGCTATTTCTATTAGTCTGGAGTATCTGGGGGCCGAGGGTTATAAATCCTCTTGGAAAATTTCTAGGAAAGAAAGTTCTGGGGCTGCCCTGGTGACGCAGTGGATAAGAACCCACCTGCCAATGCAGGGGACGCAGGTTCGGTCCCTGGTCCAGGAAGATCCCACATGCTGTGGAGCAACTAAGCCCGTGTGCCACAACTACTGAGCCTGTGCTCTAGAGCCCGTGAGCCACAACTACTGAAGCCCGCGTGTCTAGAGCCCGTGCTCTGCAACAGGAGAATCCACCGCAATAAGAAGCCCGCGCACCGCAACAAAGAGTAGCCCCTGCTCGCTGCAACTAGAGAAAACCCGTGCACAGCAACGAAGACCCAACGCAGCCAAAAATAAATAAATAAATAAATAAATAAATAAATAAAAATAATTTAAAAAAAGAAAGTTCTACACAGTTCTTCAGTGATAGTCACCTATACATCTCCCCTGTGTCTATCATTTGACCATGTGGTTTTGATTTATTTGTATTTGCTATCAAGATAAAGGGAAATTATAAATAAATGAAACAAAGTTCGTTTTGAAAGTAAACGATGGTAAAACTAAAGGCTGAAACAATATAATTTGTAGCTGTCTTTACAGACCATAGAGACTAGCTTTCAAATTTCAGGATTTATTTTGCTCGACTTATTTTTGTGGCTATTTTATTTTATTTTTAAATTAATTATTTTTGGCTGCATTGGGTCTTCGTTGCTGTGAGTGGGCTTTCTCTAGTTGTGGTGAGCGGGGGCTACTCTTCATTGTGGTGCACGGGCTTCTCATTGCAGTGGCTTCTCTTGTTGGGGAGCATGGGCTCCACGCGCACAGGCTTCAGTAGTTGTGGCTCTCAGGCTCATTAGTTGTGGCTCGCGGGCTCTAGAGTGCAGGCTCAGTAGTTGTGGCACACGGGCTTAGTTGCTCCACGGCATGTGGGATCTTCCAGGACCAGGGCTCGAACCCACGTTCCCTGCATTGACAGGCGGATTCGTAACCATTGTGCCACCAGGGAAGTCCTGTGGCTATTTTAAATTTAATGGAATTTGAAGATCCAGGCTTAAATACTGCTTCTTAAAATATATCTTGAGGAAAATATCTTAATAGAGTATTTTTTAGTATAAATTGTAGAACATCAGAAGGAACATTACAACACAGCTTTGATTTTCTTTTTTTAAAATTTATTTAATTAATTTATTTTTGGCTGCGTTGTGTCTTCATTGCTGTGCGTGGGCTTTCTCTAGTTGTGGCGAGCGGGGACTACTCTTTGTTGCAGTGTGCAGGCTTCTCATTGTCGTGGCTTCTCGTTGCAGAGCACGGGCTCTAGGCACGTGAGCTTCAGTAGTTGTGGTGTGTGGGCTCAGTAGTCGTGGCTTGCGGGCTCTAGAGTGCAGGCTCAGTAGTTGTGGCGCACGGCCTTAGTTGCTCCACGGCATGTGGGATCTTCCCGGACTAGGGTTCGAACCTGTGTCCCCTGCATTGGCAGGTGGATTCTTAACCACTGTGCCACCAGGGAAGCCCAGCTTTGATTTTCTTGATTCTGTCAATGATTGCTGACTTTGAAATAAGTCACTGAAATTATGCCTATGTTTCTTCAGCTATAAGGTGGGTACAACCATGCCCATTTTTCACCATCAACTATACAAATGCAAATGACAGGGAGTAGGGGCTTTGTAAGAAAATGCTACTTAAAATGTTATGTTGATAGTACTAAAATTAAGATGACTTACCTCAAAACTGGACAAATTTATTGGAAAGTTTCTCTTCTAGTTTGTCCTTTATTTTCTTTGTTCCAAATAAGGTTTCTAAATTAATATTTGAAGAGGTCCTATTGGGAAGTTAGTGTTCTCAGACCTCCACATGTATGGTTCTTTGCCTAGAGTCTTATGTACTCTGTTTGGATAGCTAAGGTTTTGCTACGTTGTTTGAAATCATGGGCTGACCCTTGAAGGAGTCAGGCAGTGAACAATTTCTAGCAAAGGAAAAGGTATTATATTATATGAGAAAGTGTCAACCCTTCTCTAATTTATTTGGAGAGAGAAGACCACACCACAAGAAATAGATTCCCCTCTGTTTGTTATGAGTGGGAATTGTTCCTCTTGACTCCAGAGCAGTGTCTAGACCAGTGGCTCTGAGCTCTGGCTCCACATCACTTTTGGAGTTTAAAAAAAAAATCCTCAGGTTTAGGAAGAACGAATCAGACTTTCTGGGCATGGTGTCCAGGCATTGGTATTGTCTGAAGCTCCTCAAGATATGTAAACTATCCAAGGTTGAGAAGCATTGATCTAGAGACAGGTGGGGAATAATAACAACTTTGTAAAAGCCTTAAAAAGAGAACTGCCTGGGGCTTCCCTGGTGGCGCAGTGGTTGAGAGTCTGCCTGCCGATGCAGGGGACACGGGTTCATGCCCCGGTCCGGGAGGATCCCACGTGCCGCGGAGCCGCTGGGCCCGTGAGCTGTGGCCGCGCGTCTGGAGCCTGTGCTCCGCAATGGGAGAGGCCACAACAGTGAGAGGCCCGTGTAACGCAAAACAAACAAACAAACAAAAACGGCCTTTATTTGAAGATAGGATTATGTACATAGAAAATTTAGAAGAATCTACAAATAAATTATTATAATTCATAAATCAGTTAAGAATACTAATCCAGGAATAAATGCAAAAAGCTTGGCCCAAGTCCTCTGTTAATGGATTGAATGTGTACCCCCAAAATTCATATGTGGAAACCTTAACCCCCAGTGTGGCTGTATTTGGAGATGGGGCCTCTAAGGAAGTAACTAAGGTTAAATAAAGTCAAGAGTGGGGCCCTGATCTGGTAGGATTAGTGTCCTTATATGAAGAGACTCAAGAGGGCTCTCTTGCTCTCTGCTCATTCTCAGAGGAAAGACCATGTGAAGACAAAGTGGCCATCTGCAACCCAGGAAGTGACCCTCACCTGGAACTGAATCAGCTGACACCTTAATCTTGGACTTTGAGCCTCCAGAACTGTGAGAAAGTAAATTTCTGTTGTTAAGCCACCCAGCTTGTGGTATTTTGTTATGGCAGCCCAGTCTGACTAATACAGACTCTACAGAAAACTATAAAAAATTATTGAGAGCCATTAGGGTAGACCTAAATAAATGGAGTAGTATAGCATGGATTGGAGGATAATCATTTTCTTCCAAGTGATCTGCAAAAGTACTTCTCAAACTTTACTGTGTACACAAATTTTACGAAGGGACCTTGTTCATGTGGTTTCTGATTCAGGAGATCTTGTGCATGGCCTGAGATTCCCCATTTTTAGCAAGCTGGCAGGTGACATTGATGCTGCTGGTCTTTGAGCCACACCTTGGCTACTAAAGGTGTACAGATTCAATGAAATTCCACTCAGTGCCCTAGTACCCTCACCCCTTCCCTCCCTCCACCTCTCTCTTTTTCTGTAATGTTAACTAGTGGTGTAACTTCCATGATTCTCATCACATGGTCAGTTGCATTTCCTCGAATCTCCCTCCTCCCTCCTGCAATGGATTATTCTGGAGTAAAATTAGACATTATATCATTTTATCAGTAAATACTTCAGTGTGAATCTTTTTAAAGCATTAGTACAATGCAGTTATCACATCTAAAAAAATGACACTACTTAAAAAAAATAATCAAATATGTAGAACGTTTCCAACTCTCACCTCTTGTTTTCTTACAATTATTTATTAAGAAGGTTAACGTAGTTTCTCTTTTCCTCCATGATATGGTTCAATATGTACCTCCACCTCCTCCATTACCCATAAAATGATAATAGACCTATAGATGAGGCTTGATGAGATCTGGCTTTTTTTTTTTCTTTTTCCAAGAATACTTTGGAGGTGGTGGTGTATACTTCCCATGGCACTTAAGAGAAGGCACATAACATCTGTTTCTGTTTTTCATGACATTAAGATTGATCAGCTTTTCACCTACTGGTTTTAGCAGCCATTGGTGGTATCTGCCCATGTCCATTATTTCATTAGGGGTTGCAAAATGGTGATATTCCAATTCCATCATTTCTTATTTATTTTGGAATTCTTCTCCTAAAGAAGAATTTTCCCTTTCCATCCATTGTTACCCAGAGGTATAGTTCATATAGGAAAGGGGGAATAAATACTTGATTCTTTTCCTTTGTTTGCCAGTCTTCAGAATAATGATTTGAGTCTCTGGCACTCTTAAAAGGCGACTAATTTTTTTAAAAAGTATTGTTAGTCAACTCCGGATTTCCCACTTTCACTGTGTTTCAGTTTTTGGTAGATATCATTCTTTTCAAGGTTTCATTTATCATCTGTGGTCAGTGGGAGCCTTTTCAAGTTGTCTGCTGCATACTTTGAACACAACCCCAGTGAGTCTGCAGCTACAGCCCCATTCACTGCTTAGCATTTATATCCTTTTCTGACCTACAGAGATTTTTATCTGGTGTTTGAGCCCAAGTTTGGATTTTTGTCTTTTTGTCTTTATACTTTATCATTGCTTTCTTTATGAATCAGAGTGGTGAATCACTGCACCAGCTTGAGTGAAAAGTCAAAAGAATTTTTGAAATGATCATCCATTTGTAAGATACCCTGAACAATAAAAATTGAAATTTCAGTGCATGATGATGTAAGACGAAAGTTTCATGATCGTGAGACACATGTAGGGAGATGAACGGTCCAGAAAGGGTCAAGCTGAAGATGTGTGGTCTTGACGACAGGGTGGAGGAAGGGGATGTCAGAACTCCATGTTCACTGTGTACATTTCGCCACAGGTCAGCCATAGGAAAATGTTGATCATTCTCATTCTAGAATGTGAATTAGCCACTCTCAGCAAGTTATTTTGCCTTAAGTTTTAGCTCAAAGGACTCTTCCAGGTAATGTTTATCCACAGATTCTTGGATGGGGTGACCTACATACCTCATGTAGAGAATAAGCACAAGCAGGTAGAATGCCCTCCCAAAGAGCTGTCCTATGAGGTGTATTTTTGTTGGACTGGCCTTTTCCTCTACAATGACATATCTAATATTTTAAGTTCTCATATTGATACTGTAGGAATAATCTGTTCATTTTCTATTTTTAAAGAATCCCCTTTTTAAATTTACATTAATTTTTGAATAGTTAATATTTCAAAAGGATGTGTGTTTCTCGTTAAAATGATTTTTTCTGTGCTGAATGAAACTGTCTGAAATATGTTTATTAATTTAAAAAGACAAATGTTTGTGTGTGTTTATTGTTTTGGGTTTCAATGCTATCATCCTTATCTGGAATAACAAAAAACTCTGCCCTTTCTCCTTCCCAAATGTTCATGATTAACTTTTTAAATTGGAGCTAAGTAGTGAAAAACAAATATATACATCAATAAATAATTATTATTTTCTGAGATACTCTTGAAATATGAAAAGTTTCTTTAAATTTACTTCAAATTATTCTTAAGTTTAGAATAATTGAGCACCTTCTTCTGGTAGGAAAGATGCTAAAATTAATCCTAGACTGATATTGCATTTTTCTGAGGAGTATTATAATTTAAATTAATTCACCTTATGTTAATGCAGTTGAAACAAGTTCAGTTTCTTTTATATGTATTACTTGAGTGGAGGTTCAGACTATTGGCATTAAAAAGTAATGTGAAAAAAAGGTAACAAAGTATTTGATGGTTGATGAGATCTAGACTTCTTAGTTATGTTGTGTATGAATCCACAAACACCAGATTTTGGAAAGCGAGTTCTCACTAAATGGACTGGGTGGTTTTAACATTCCAGTGTTGACTGAAATCAGTTAATTTCCCCATAACATTCTTGTTTCTGCTAGAGTTACTTCGCTGATAGTTTTTTTTTAATTTAAACTTAGGTACTTTTTATAAGTCTGGATTTTCAAATTTTGTAGACAGGCGATCCAAAGCCAGGCGTGAAGTTTAGGAAACCAGGACCTCTGCCTTGGCTTCCTCCTTCTGTCACCTCCAGGAGCTTGCTGCAGGCACTAGGAATATGACTGAGAAGGCCCTCTGATTCGGAGCTTAGTGGCACATGAGATGACAGATCTAAAATGACCGTGCTACCAACACCAAAAGGTGGGTCACCTCTTTCATGTTGGGTACAATATGGTTCTGAACTGCCTTGTTCTTAGTTTTGAATTGGACAGTTTAGTTGCTTGTAAGAGCTACATTTTATCCCATCTTTTAAATGCTCTTTGCATTTCCCTCTGGTATTTTTAGTTATATGTGTTTTATTCTTGTTACTAATTTAATAAATTTATTGTAAATATTCAACATGAGAGAAATACAATGTAAAAAATGAATGCGTTCAGCAATCTCATTGTAGCAGATGCTGTTGGTGGCCCCGTCCACAACCACTCAGACTTGTCAGTTTCATACACTTGTCAGTTTCATGTATCACTACCAACACCAGAAAGTTCTTGCCTGTGGACTTTGCCTGAGGGCCCACTCTACCTGTGTTTGGGATGGTTGGAAGTGCTGGGGAATGAGTAACCCTTGGGATCCCTCGACCAGTGACTGACAGGATGCGTGAGTAAATATCTCAGCCTCCTTGCCTCTTGGTTGGGATAACTGAAAATAATGAATGTTCTGCAGTCTCTCCCGGCATTCCCTGTTGGAATTAAGATGAAGTTGCCCACAGTAGCAACTTGCTTGAAAACACACTTTCTAATGGCTTCCTTCCTTTCCTGGTATTACATCTCCACTCCCCTACTGAGGTTTCCAGGTATCACTTCCCAAATGAACCACTTGTACTTGTTCCTTCTGGGAGGACCTAACCTAAGGTACCCATCATCCAAGGATGACACCATGGCTTTAAATTCTCACTCTTCTCATGTGGATGTGAAGAAACTACACTGTTCTAGGGACTTTCTTGAGTGCTATTAGGCTGGAAATTTAACCAGAGATCCTGTTCATTATTTAGGAACTGAGTCAGGTTGGCTGTTCCCTCTAGACAGTCACTTATCTGGGTTTCTCCAACTTGGCACCACTGACATTTAGAGCTGGATAACTTTGTTGCGGGAGCTGTCTTGTGCATTGTAGGACGTTTAGCAGCGTCCCTAGTTTCTATCCACTAGATGTCAGGAGCATCCCTGACCTGAGTTATGACAACCCCAAATATTTTTAGACATGGCCAAAAGTCCCTGGGGGCCAGAGTTGGCCCCAGCTGAGGACCACTGAGTTAGATCCAAGTTTATGTGGGTCTAATGTGGCAAGTTTGTTTAGGGTACTTAAAGGCTTTCTGATCACCCAACGGGAAGGAAAGGACAGATTGAGGATGACCTGAAAAAAATCTTTGTGGTTATCCCCTTGCATTGGAGCTACCTCCTCCCAATAAAATACATATAAAAGGTATATATTAGAAGAATTTTTGTATGGCAGTAAGGGTTCTTGGGTGGTGATACTTAGTCTGAGAGAAGTTAACATCTTTAGAGAAGGTGGCAGCTGGCTGGTGTCCTGAAGTAACTTGGGAAGTTACCACTGAATTTTGCAGAATGCCCAGTGGATGCAATTCTTCAGTAAGAGGGAGTTCATGAAGACCTGGGAATTCCTGCTTTCAGTATGCAGGTAGATAAAGAGCATTTGATGTTTCCACCTGCTGCTCTTCTGGTTTGGTGTAGGGGAAACCCAATCCCAGATGCAGACGGGAAGCCAAGAATTCTTTCCACAACAAGAGTCAATCCAGTCACATCCTAGAGCGACATAGGGTGGGAATCGAACAAGTATTTGACATACTTTGTTTTCACGCTAGGTGTGAAAAGATAAGACTGTCCAATGCCAGGGAAATGGTTAGGGAAAAGAGATAGGTTGTCATCTAGTTGATAGTTTAGAATTCCTGACTCCTCCCTCAGTTCTAGTTCTCAAAGGCTTGACTGATCCCTTTCATATACCCTGGGAACATAGTCCAGACTTATCTGAGCTGCACCTTTACTCACCTCAAATATGAGATATCACTTCTCCTTTTCAAAGTGACTCCACTTTTTCCTGTGTTGAAAACTGCAGTGGCTGATTCTGTCCTCAATTTGGAATCCTGAGGAAAGGCATAGGAAAGTCAGTCTTTTCTAAAATGATTGGATTGTCATGGGAAACATGCTACTGCACCCTCTGTTTCATGGTTGACGGTGGTGATTCTCAAAGTGTAGTTCCAAAACCAGCTGCAGCACCATCTCCTGGAAACTAGTGAGAAATGCAGATTCTCAGGCCTATCCCAGATCTGTTGAATTAGGAACTCTGGAGGTGGGGCCCAGAAATCTGTTTTGTAACAGGCTCTTGGGGGTGATTCTGGTTTGCACACTCAGGTTTGAGATTATTGGTCCATGTTATAGGGGAAAAGGAAAAGTGAGGATGTGACTTTCAATCAGGCTTCTGCTTGGATTCCTGCACCCAGGGAGGGTCCTTGTCTTCATCTCATTGCCCATGGAGGCCCTGACACCAGGCCCTGAGGACGATCACCCCTCCCATAACTCAGACCTCTGTGTAGCACCAAGGACATAGACACGGGGAGTGAGACTTCCTGGGACCAGGGAGCAAGGCCTGCCTAATTCTCAGTAACAGGCAATGATATCCCTTGTTGGAAATGTCATTGCAAACTGCCTGCCAAACACAGCGCTGGGTGAACAGTGGTGCTGGCCTGTGGAAATGCTTCCTCTGCCCGTTCCCTAAAACAAATGAGAACAATGGCCATCTTTAAACAGTTCCAGTGATGTGCCAGACACCGTGTTAAATCAGCCCTGCGTGTGTAAATTTCATTTAACCCTCACAACATCTCTCTGTGGTGGGTACTTGCTATGGACTGAAAGTCTGCACCCCTCAAATTCATATCTTGAAGCCCCAACCTCCAAGGTAATGGTATTTGGAGGTGGGGCCTTTAGGAGGTGATTAGGTTTAGATGAGGGTGGTCATGAGGGTGGATCCCCCACTGATGGGATTAGTGTCCTTATAAGAAGAGGAAGGGACCAGAGCCCTCTCTCTCTCCACCATGTGAGGACACAGTGGAGAGGGGACATCTGCAAGCCAGGAAAAGCAACCTCTCCAGAACCCGCCTCTGCTAGCACCCTGATCTCAGGTTTCCAGTCTCCAAAACTGTGACAAATAAATTTGTTGTTTAAACCACCTGGCTTATGGTATTTTGTCATGGCAACCAGAGCAAATGCAGTACTATTATCATCCCATTTTACAAATGAAAAAAGAGGTTCAAAAAGACCGAGTCACCTGTCCTGGTTCACCCAGCTAGTGAGCAGCAGAGTAGGTTTGGTTGTGGCCTGTGTGATTCTGTCCTTGTCAACCTGCAGGTCCCCATCTCCTGGGTGGCTGAGGGTATAAATCACTGCTTTTGGCTGAAACCTTAGTGACAGGGCCCTCTTGTCTCATCCATCACTCATGCCTGGCCTTTGACCCTTCCTCAGTGATCCAGGCCTCAATTTTCCTGTGTGCTTCCTCTTGACTTCACACAGTTGTCCAATTTGGGGAGTAGCTATATTAACCTGCTCTGTTCAAAATCACTCTAAGGCCCTTGCACGGGCCTCTGTTCCCTCCTCCTCTCTTGCCCTTCCCCCATGAACCCACTCTCTCCTGGTGACTTGTTCAAGTGCCACTGGCAGACTCTCTGCTCTGAGAAGGCAGTTCTCTACCTCTCAAGACTATGCTCTCTCGTCTTGAGGCTGCTTTTATTCACTCTAAGCAGACTGAGGCCTGGCCTGTCCCTTATAAGGTGGATTGCCATATCTTTGCATGTGCTGTCTGTGTTTGCCTTACTTCTTTGGTGAGCTCAGTACTGGAACCCCTGTGTATTGTCACTCAATGAGGCTGAAGCAGAATTCTGAGGAGAAGGGCTCAACTGGGTAACTTTTATGACTGAGGAAAGATGGTGTGTGTGTGTGTGTGTGTGTGTGTGTGTGTGTGCGTGCGCGTGCGTGCATCTGTGTGTTGCTTCGGGGGTGCTATTGGCAGAGAGGGAATGGTGCTATTCTGGATGTATCTATGTTTGTGCTGACATTTCATGTTTGTAAAACCTCACAGCTTGATGTGTTGATCCAATAAAATCATCCGGGGAGTGAAATAAAAATACCCAGAAGATTGGTGGGCAGGAGAGCTGACTGTGTGTGAAAGACACCAGAAAACTCTTCTTGTCACCCAAAGCATTGCTAGAAGGAAAAAAACAAACAAACAGTCAAGGAAAGAAGACCTAGCAGGCGATAGGGGGATGGCGGTCCTGAGTTTGCCTTGGGCCTCTCATGACAGGCTTTTGTCTTGTTAGAGCTGATTGGCACAGAACTTATTAAGACATTTAGAAGTGTTCATTCCTTGGACTATTTTGGACATTATACCAACTTCTTCTGGTGGGCTTTTGAAAGGACTCTATTATGTCATTTTGGCTTGGGACCCAGGAAATGAGCCGGCACTCTTCAAAGTTGATAAAACATCATCTGTCATAGAATTTGCAGGTGTGACTCAGTTCCTGCACTAAAATATACAATAGGAGGCCAGGGCTGAGGAGCCAGCCCTTTGGCAGGCGTAACGAGCATGCTCTGAGCAGTCTGGAATCTTCTGTGTGCTGTCTAGGTTTGAAGTGACTTATTTGTGGGAGGATCAGACCTGCTACCCTCAGCACCATGCAGGCCACTCTTGCCCCTGGGAAGTGCAGGAGAACCCCCTGTTGTTTCCCTGGGGATGGTTGCAGGTTACCCTACGGATGTGCTTTGACATCACACATGACTTTCATCTTCCTAAAGAGGGGAATTTTGTTGACAGGCTCATGGCACTGGTGGTGGCCACACTGGCCAAAATCTGAGTCTTTTTTCTAGATGAGGTGGGTTCCAGGAGTGACTGGGAATATTAAAGTGGAGTGCTCTTGTGTTCAGAACCTCACCTCCCCAAACCATGTGTTGCCTACAGGATCTGCCCCCCCAGGGAAAAATAAGCAGGCTGATTT
Source organism: Leucopleurus acutus (assembly GCF_964270905.1). Classification (NCBI taxonomy): domain Eukaryota; kingdom Metazoa; phylum Chordata; class Mammalia; order Artiodactyla; family Delphinidae; genus Leucopleurus; species Leucopleurus acutus. Next base: position 85,761,633 of record NC_139154.1, on the reverse strand, counting down.
TTGCCCCTTGGATGAAGGGCTCCCACCTTGGCCTGTCTCCCCCAGCCTTTCTCTTGTATGAAATTCCTTTTTTTTTTTTTTTTGCGGAACGTGGGCCTCTCACTGCTGTGGCCTCTCCCGTTGCGGAGCACAGGCTGCGGACGCGCAGGCTCAGCGGCCATGGCTCACGGGCCCAGCCGCTTCGCAGCATGTGGGATCTTCCCGGACCGGGGCACAAACCCGTGTCCCCTGCATCGGCAGGTGGACTCTCAACCACTACGCCACCAGGGAAGCCCTGAAATTCCTTTTGAAGATGATGATGTGTTCATACTTCGGGTAGAACAGTGATTTTTCAATCTTTTTGGTCACAGGACCTCTTTATACTTCTAAATTATTGAGGACTCCACAGAACTTTTGTTTCAGTTGGTTATATCTGTTGACATTTATCATGACAGGGGTCAGCAAACTGTGGCCCATGGGCCAAATCTAGCCCATGACTGTTGTTTGTAAATAAAGTTTTGGTGGAACACAGCCAAATGCATTTGTTTATGTATTGTCTATGGTTCTTTAACGCTCTAATGGTAGAGTTGATTAGTTGTACTAGAGACTGGCTGGTGAAGCCTAAAATATTTATTATCTGTACCTTTATAGGAGAAGTTTACTGATGGCTAATATAAAAAGTAAAATGAGAAATGTTTAAATATTTATTTATTAATTAATTTAAAAAGTCAGTAATAAAACCATTACAAGAAAACAGACAACTTTTTTTAATTGAAAAATGTCCATACTTTCCAAAATATAATAAAACAAAAAATATTTAGTGAGACTCAGAGTGGCGTTGTTTTCCATTTCTGCAAATTCCTTTGATGTTTTGCTTAATAGGGACAGCTCAGTTCTCATCTGCTTGCATTTAATCTGTTGTGGTATGTTGCTTTGTTTGAAGTGGGTGAAGAAAATCCAGCCCCGTAAAGGTATGTAGTTAGAAAAGGGAGGGGTATCTTAGTAGTCATTTCAGATATTTATGGATGTTTCCCTCTGACTACAACAAATCTTGACAAGTGGTAATTTCTAGAAGGCTGCATGTAGAATCTGAAACCATAGCAATGAAAATTTCATACTCTGTTATGTTAAAATCCACTGGTCTAAATTGTACTTTGAATGGTTCTTATACCCATGTAAGATTTTTGTAACATCATGCATTAATTATTTTGAAAATATTAGTTCACTGAGTTATTCATATCTTCCAAATGTTGACATATTTCATTTTGTGTCATATCAAAACATCACATTTGTTAATATCCCCATCGAGCTCATTAGAAGAGTCTTTAAGCTGTCAAACGCATGATGGTGCATACAGTTTTCCAAAATTCTAATTTTTGCTTGAAAGCTCAAATTTTATAATTGACATCAAACTCTGCCAGTTGTTTTGCTTGTCGGGATCTGCTCATTTCATTCATTTTCAAGAAAATGTCTGCCAAATACTCAAATCTGTATAACCATAGTTTGTCTGTCAGTCAGCTAAAGTGGTGTCCCATTTAAAAAAGGACTAATTCAGTTTTCAGCTCTAACAATTGCACAAGAGCATTTCCCAGAGACAACCATTCAATAAGCAGAAGTGCTTTATGTATATTTTTTATATATTCACACAGTATGTTATATAAAAAAATATATGTATATATTCAAAGGTTGCAATGAATAAAGTTAATATTTCTTACAGCTTCATAGAGGACATTTTTAAAGTAAAACTGTTTCTTCTTTCTTGTGAGTACGTGGTGGGAAAGACATACAGTACGAGGCCACTGCCTTGACATATGCTAAGGCACCAGCAGTTTTACCCTCCCCCTCATTGCTTTTGGATCATCCGTGTGAATGTCCAAATAGTGAAAAGACAAATAACATCTTACTATTATTATGAACATAGATTTGACCTTGTGGATCTTTTTTTATTGAAGTATAGTTGATTTACAATGTTGTGTTAATTTCCGCTGTACAGCGAAGTGATTCAGTTTTATACACACACACACACACACACACACACACACACACGTTCTTTGGTGGGAATGTAAGTTGGTGCAGCCACTATGGAAAACATTATGGAGGTTCTTCAAAAATCTAAAAATAGAACTATCATATGATCCAGCAATCCCGCTCCTGGGAGTATATCTGGACAAAACTCTTAATTCAAAAAGATACATGCACTTCTATATTCATAACAGCACTATTCACAATAGCCGAGACATGGAAACAACCTAAATGTCCATCAATAGATGAATGGATAAAGAAGATGTGGATCTTTGAAAGTGTGTCCATGGGCCACTCTTGGAGAACCTGCTGAGGTAGAAAGGGAACAAATTGAATTAAATTCTGCTGGTTCTAGGAGATGCCATGTGGGGAAAGGGTGATTAAGTCCTGTTGGGAAAATGCAATGTATTCTATGACAGTGTTGGGATTTCCCAGTGCTCATTAGCTTTTAAATGCTCTGAGAAGTCCTCGAGAAAATAAATGTCTTTGAACTTGGGATTTTTCAAACTCGTTTGGGCAAAACATCCTTTTCACTTTTTCAATATATGTGAATACCCTTTGGGAAACCATGGCTTTCAGGGTGTATACGTGGCTGTTGGGATCCCTGAAAGCAGGCTGTGATGGGCTGAGAAGTGATGTGTCGGGGGAGGGCTCGGAGAATAGGCGGACCCTGGCCTGAGACCACCCCTGGGGCATCTTTTCTTCGTTCCTGGGCTGAGTTCCTGACCACAAAGCCAGTGACTGAGCCCTTGGAAAGTATGCAATAGTGTAATCCTCCCACCCATGTGCCTACTCCTTGCAGAGGATGCCAGCAGATCTGCATTTTTCACATTGCTGGGTAGATTTTGAAGAGCTGAGCCAGGCAGAAAGGCCCAGACGTCTGCCCTGAAGGGGGCAGGTATGTCTCAGGGGTGCTTAGCAGTGAGGGGTTTATTTCTCTCTTCCAGCCCCGTTTGTGTTTACGGGTCTAGAACCTCAGCCACCTGGCCCTAGGGTTCTTGTGATAATTGGGTGCAGCCCCTTTTTAACTGTGACAGGCTGGGGACTCCGAGATGGCACAGGACTTTCTAGGGGCCATTCTCCTGAGGATTTACTCTGTACAGCCCATCCTCCGAGAAGAAAATTCCCCGTCTAAGGAAAAATACTGAGTGTGATGATTCATCCTCAGTGAAGTTGAACTTCTGAAGTTTCTTCCTCGGTTGCACTTCCTTCCCTCCTGACAAATACCTCCTGTCAATTTGTATACACACCCCTTGGTTGTGGCTTCCCCAAACTGTCCCAAGGCTTTGTGCCTGCATAGTTTAAACAGATTTGTGTCATGGTTTTTCCTACAGATAATGACAAATCTGCAAAGGGAGTGTGTGCTCTTTCTGTACAAAGTCTTTCCAAACACCCACCCAGATATTCCATCCTGTCCATGGGTCCCCTCTCTGGTTGATGCCACCAAGGTTGTGGTGTAATTCTGGGCAGTCACTTCAAGAGCCTTTTTTTGGGCATCCACTGTGGGCAAAGTGCTCCCCAAGGTGTGTGTGTGTTTGGGGGGAGGGAACAAAGTCAATTAAACTGCCCAGCGTGGGAAAGCAAGATGTTCACAAATATCCCTGGGGGTGAGGAAGTTGGCGGGGGTTTGGGGGTGTGTGAAGCAGGAGCCTGGAGGGCAGGGCAGGGGCACTTTTGACTGGAAAGATCCCAGGAGGCTGCCTGGAGGAGGAGGCATTTCTGGTGGTCCTTGAAGGTTGACCAGAAGGCTGCCGGGGCAGGGTTTGTGTGACAGTGGGAGGTGCAGAGTGGGAAGGCCCCTGCACACAGTGATGTGTGGGTCGGGCTCAGGGGAGGGGAGGGAGGTGTGGATAGGGATGGGAGGAAGAGGGCACAAAGGCTGTTAGCCAAGACAGGTGAGAGGGAATCAGGACATTCGTGGTGGGACTGCAAAGGCAAGGGAGGGTGACCCTTAGTGTTCTCCTCTATGAATGAGTGGGGCATCAGACTGGATCCGTGGGGTGGAGAGGGCAAGGGAGATGGGACCGTCCCACCCCAGTTCATTTGAACATACCCGCTTTTACCTGTTCTAGACTCTGCATTTTGGCATTGGACTCATTCAAACCAAAGATTCTGTTGCTTAAAAAATACACTGAAAATCACCAGGTAGCATGTCTGCTAAGGCTCCTCCCATCTCTAAATGTATCCCACACTTCTTGGTAACCTCAACTTCCTGATGTTTTCCGGGTATTTTCTTATGATTCTCAAGCATTTGGCCTTTGTCCATACTCAGTGACAAGCTTCTAGAGGGCAGGGAGCTTCTATACACTTTGACTGTTGTTAGAACACCCAGCAGGGGTGTGAACACAGGCCTTCCATAACTGCCGCTGGGGTGCTGCCACCAGTGCTCTGAGCAGGCTTCTGAGTTCCCACCGTTTCCCTCTCTCTGAAAACTGGCCAGTGGGCGCCTAAAGGGTTTGATGAAAATGACACTGAACTGGGCAGGAGACCTGGGTTCAAATTCTGCTTGCCGTTCCCTAGCCCTGGGACTGGGGCCATTCACACAGACTCTCTTTTTCTTGGTTTCGTTTTCAGTGAAATAAGGGAGCTTTTTTTAAAAGCCATGTTTCCCAAATGTGACCACAGAGAACTAAGATGACAACAGGGTGTCCCGACACATTATGAAGACATAATGTTGTATATATGTAATTTATTATTAAAGTGTTACTGAGTTCATAGTGCCTGTTAATGGCAAGTGTAATAAAGACTAACATTTATTAAATGCTTGCTAGTTGTGAATTATGTGTGAGTGCCTGTCTCAGGTTGGACTTTCAAGCCCAGAGAAAAGAATTTGTATGCAGGAGACTCAGGTAGGATTTCTCTGAGGATGGACGAAGCAGGGCAGAGGAAGAGAAGAAACCAGGCAGGGGTGTGATTTTAGGTGAAGCCCCAGTCTCAGCCTGATCGCGTAGGGGGCTCTGGAGTGTAAGTTACATTGTGGAGTTTGTCCTCACTGATGGCAAGGGAACTGGGCTTTCATATACCGACCCCGGTCCACTGCGGGCTCAGGGCCACCTCAGTGGGGTGATGGTGGTGTTGGGGGCTGTGAACTCCCAGGTGCTTCTGGCTTTTTGTGTCACATCACAGAGCAGCCTTGGTAGCCTTCAAACAGTTTTCTGATGAGAGTTAGAAAGAAGATGAAGGGAAAAAGCCCAAGAAACCATGTGAATGCTCTGATGGTTCTGGTGGAGTGTTCACAGGGCCTGCTTGCTCATTCTCAGCTCACTCAAACTGACAAAAGAAATTTTCACATATTGAGATATAGGGAAGTCATTCTGGCTTATCCATGAATTAACCTGAATTTTACATGAACTAAAATAGCCTGTTTATGGCCTATCAAACACACATTGTACCTGTGCTTTACATGTGCTTTAATTATTAGAGAAAAGCACACACTGACCAAAAATAAAGAATGTCCATGTTAAAAATAAAGATTAAATGCCTGTCTTCCTGGGATGCCAATGCTGGTACTCCTTTAACGATAAGACACCCTCTGCAGGTGCAAGGCCATGCTGACTTGCTCTGTACATGCTGGTCTGTTCTTTTTTTTTTTTTTTGAAACCTTGAAGAAATGTATCCCTGACTTTAATGTTCTTTGCTCTGACAAGGTATAAAACTGTGCTGGAAACCATGCTTCTCTGGGACAGTTCCTCTGAGTAATCTGGGCAGTGGGCATCCAGGCTAGCCCTCAGTTTGGCTCAAATAAAACTCTTTTCTATTTCTTATTCTTGATTGTTTACTGCTTATTTTCATTGACAAATCCTTCCAACAACCTTGGGAAGTAAGTAGTATTGTCTCCATTTTACAGGAAACTGAGGCACGGAGAAGTTAACTTGCCTATGGTCACATAGCTAGGAAGTGGCAGACCCAAGATTCAAAGCAAGAAGCCCATGCTTTTACCGCCATACTGCATGGTGCTTCCCCAAATACAGCAGCTGTCATGTGTGTAATCGAGAATATTTGGGGAAAGAGTGAACAAAATATTGGGGGGTCTGTGTGGCAGTCTGACGTTCGATGACATCATGAGCTCTTGCCAGTTTGTGCTCTGATTTCAAAGCAATTTCAGGGGCAATTTGGATTTCAATTATTTTCTGTCTTAACAATCATTCTGACTGAAGCAATTTAAATCAAAATCATAAAGGTCCAACCGTAGTTGGTTAATAGCTACGAAAACAATGGCCAGAAGTGAAAGATTTTTAAAGAACTACAAGGCATTTCTGTTGGCAGAATAATTGAGAGATGGCTGTTTGGGCGGGAAGCAAGGTGATCTAGATTTCTAGTTTCAGTAAAATTACTTAACTGACAACATATGGTTCCCAATCAGCAGACCAGGGAGCAGACCAGGGAGGTGTCTTTTAAGTGGGGAACACGTGGAATGGTGCAAGATGGAAGATTCCTTACTATGGCAAAGAGAAAAGGTTGTCTTCTAGTCACTGTTAAATTCTTGGCATTAATCGTCTCTTTCCTCCCTGTAATCCTGTGTTCATGAGGGTAGTGACACAAAGTTCCCATCATGGGCCACTTTGAGACTTCCATGGCGGTGAAGCACTCTATAACCGTGCCGTGCGCAATACAGTCAATTGTTGAGGGCGCTCGGGGGAGGTCTTGACCTAGACTCACAGTGGTTCTCAATCAGGGACAGTATCCTTGCCCTCCCCAAGGGTTCTTGGAAATATGGGAGGGATCACAGTGAATAGGTTGTTTCATGGTGAGTGTATGTGAGCTCCTGGAATTTAGTTCCCAGGGGACTAGTGGTGCTAAATGTCCTGCAATGCACAGGACAGGCCCACTTGAGGAAGAAGTCTCACTCGAATGCTAATGACACCAACACTGAGAAACTCTGTGAGAAGTGATTGGAGGAAAGTGAATCATCTTCGAGTATGAGAAATCATGGCCTCTGAAATGACTTACACTTTTCCATGTACCTCTGGAAGACCACATGTGAAATTAGATGGAGACCAAGCATCTCAGCAGTTAAGGCTGCTCAGGATGGACTTGTCCTTGTCTTTGGTAGTGAGCTCCCCAACACTGGAGGTATTCAAGAAGAGGCCTGTTGACCTCATGGAAGGGATGTTGTGAAAGGGATATCCAGCCTGAAGAAGAGGATGGATTAGATGATCCCTGAGAGGTATCCTAGTACCAAGATACAAGGATTCTTCTTATGGTTTATTCTCAGAATTCCAGGTGAGGCTTGGGAAGAAAGGAGTTAAAACTGAAAATCCCCCTGCATATGTGTGAGGTCTAGTCTGAGAAATAATGATGGACTGAAAGAACATGAGTCCAGTATTAAGAGATAAAGGAAAAAGCACATTGTGTTGGAAAGACCTCTGGGTGAGGAGTCAGCCAGCCCTGATTCCTGTCTCCACTGGGATCTCGCTGGTGAGTGTGGTGCTGGGAGGATCACATTTTCTCTGCATCTGTCAGGTGATGGCTGTCAGTGGTTCAAAGCTCAGAATCTGTGATTCTATAGTTTAGGGGTAGACCCGTGTTCTTTTTTTTTTTTTTAATGTGGACCATTTTAAAAGTCTTTATTGAATTTGTTACAATGTTGCTTCTGTTTTAGGCTTTGGTTTTTTGGCCACAAGGCAAGTGGGATCTTAGCGCCTGGACCAGGGATCGAACCTGCGCGCCCCCTTCATTGGAAGGTGAAGTCTTAACCACTGGACCACCAGGGAAATCCTCTAGACCATGTTCTTTGACATAATTCTACTGTGGCCTTAGGTAAGTACTTTATGATTCTTTCCCAATATGTGAAATAAAAATATTGTCTATTTTTTTTTCTAACTCACAAGGAAATAGAATCAAGTAAGCTTGACAGCCAGAATACCTACCTTAAAAGTAGAAAGGATGGTAAAGTAAGTGTCATTTTGACATTTTCCTTCTCTAACACCACCTAAACATTCTAGTACCAGTGGGTAAATGGGTCTCACTAAGTTGTTTGCATCCTTCACAAATCCTTGATACCCTTCTTTTTGGAGTCCCGTGCTTCATCATAGCGAACATATTATAATATTCTCACATCCCCATTAAATAAATTTACATGTAACAGTATGTTTTTTATTCTGATAAAATGTTTTATAAGCATTTAATTAAATTATACTGAGTTTCATATTTTGGAGATGATGAACTTGTTTTGTCTTGATCTCAAACCTTCTTGGTAGGCCCTTTAAAAACTCAGAGCTACTTGTCACTGTAACTAATAATGCTTGGTAAATGTCTTTAGAGAAAAGACTTAGGTCAGTTGGTAAAGAGAAAAAAATTCCTTTCTCAGAGCCTCCCTCTATGCTCCAATAGGCTAGCCCTTTTATTTATTTATGTTTTATAGCATTCTTTAAAATATCTATTTACTTATTTGGCTGTGCCGGGTCTTAGTTGTGGCACGTGGGATCTTCGTTGCCACGTGTGGGATCTTTTAGTTGCGGCATTCGGGATCTTTAGTTGTGGCATGGGGATCTTTTAGTTGCGGTATGCGGGATCTAGTTCCCTGACCAGGGATTGAACCCAGGCCCCTGGAACTGGGAGTGTGGAGTCTTAACCACTGGACCACCAGGGAAGTCCTGGTTAGCACTTTTAGGTCAAGATGCATCTGGGCACAGGAAAGGAGGACATGGGGAGGCCATTGGTAATGGCCAAATGCCTGCAACTAATTTGTAGGTACCTGTGAAAAGTAGTGAATGTGCATGCATGTGTGTGTGTGGTAGTGAGAGTGACAGATGAGGGCCCTGAGGGGTAAAGGGTTATGAGAGAAAGGACAGCACAGGGTCAATGGTAGGGCATGGTAAGCAGAGTTCTGAGACGGCTCTCAAAATACCCACCTCCTGGAGTACACAGCCTGTATAATCCCTCTCCCCCTGCCCCCAGTTGAGTGTGTGAACATGATGAGATTTCACTCCTGTGGTTATTGTCATATGGCAAAGGTGAATGGATTTTGTAGATTTAATTAAGGCCCTTAATCAGCTGACTTTACATTATCAAAGGGGAGATGATCCTGGGTGGGCCTGACCTAATCAGGCGAACACTTTAGAAGGAGGTCTGGAGGTCAGAGATGGAAGAGGTTAGAGATACTCTCCTGTTGGCCTTTGTTATGGACTGAATGCTTGTGCCCCACCCCTCTCCCCAGTCGTATGTTGAAGCCTTGACCCTTAATATGATGGTTTTAGAGCTAGGGTCTTTGGGAGGTCATTAGGGTTAGATGAGGTTGTGAGGGTGGGGCCCTCATGATGAGATTAGTGCCCTTATAAGTAGAGGCACCAGAGAGCTTTCTCTCTGTCTCTCTCCCTCCCCGCCTCCCCACCCCGAGCACATGCATGTGCAAAGGTCACGTGAGCCCACAGTGAGGAGGCGGCTGTCTGCAACCCAGCTGGAGAGCTCTCACCAGAACTCGACCATGCTGGCACCCTGATCTCGGACCTCCAGCACTGTGAGAAAATAACTTTCTGTTGTTTAAGCCACCCAGTCTGTGGTATTTTGTTATGGTAACCTGAGTAGATTCATTTAGCCTTGAACAAGCAAACTACCATGTTATCAGAGGGCCATGCAGCAGGGACTAGCAGGTCTTTAGAAGCTGAGAGCCTCAGTTCTACAAATGCAGGGGGCTGAATTCTGCCAACAACCAGTGAGCTTGGACAGGAACCCTGAGGTTCAGATGAAAATGCAACCTTGTGAGATCCTGGGCAGAGAACCTAGCTAAGCCATGCCCAGGCTCCTGACCCATGGAACTGACAGATAATAAATGGGTGTGGTTTGAAGCCACTAAGTGTGTGGTGATTTGTCGCATAGCATAGAAGACTGAGGCATACTGCCTGTTGGAGGGCTGCCTTTGCTCAGGACAAGACAGGGTTGGGGGGGCGGTAACCTGTTTTCCGTCACTTTCCTTCTTAGTGTCACTCAGCTGAATTTTTGCACCTATATGATTCACAATATATTTCTCTCAGGAAAAGTGAGGAGAGTCTCTGTATTGGCTTCAGAGACTAAAGGTCCAGCTAACCATGGACTCCATGTGTGATGGAATTTCTGTGCTGAAGCACTTTGCAAGTTTTCCTTGGAAGGTAGCTCAGGATGGATTTAAGAGAATGAGAAGCTTTTATCGGCCATGGCTTCAAGGAAAGAAGCAGTGCCATAGGAGACCAATAATTCCTTTCCGGATAATATTTCCCATTCTTCTCTCCTGTTGCTGACAGTTGCTCTTTATTTGTTCTCAAATGAATTCTACCAGTCGGCCCGCAGCTGGAAGTGTGTTTGGTCACCAGGAGGTTCTCTGCCCTGCATTCCTCCTGGAGAGATGAAAAAACTGGGAACTCACCCTGTTACTCTCGAGTTTCCTGCCTTTTTTGACTCAGCATTAAGTGGAAAGAAAGTTGAGTTTTGATAGAAAAAAAATCTCTCGGACTCTCTCCCCTTTCAGGTTAGAGGAAGAAAATGCATCCACAAACTGGAGCCCTGGTGGGTGTGAATTGCACAGTTTCGAGGAAACTTGATATTGTGTCTTTGACATCACGTTGCACTTGATTAAGGGCCGTTTCATCCTGCTGATGGAGTCTCTTTCCCCCATGACCCAGGTCCCCTCCATAATCCCTCTCTCAAAGCCTTTTCCTTTTCATTATGTGGTCGTAATTATTTCTCTGTCGAGCACATAACCTAACACCTCTCGGTGCACAGTGCCAAGGTTTGAAACCATAATAAGTTTCAATGCTCACCTTTGAAGCCATTACTTCAATCATTAGAACAAAGTTTATTCCTCAAGAGGACATTAACATTTGAAAATGTGTCAACCAGAGTAAGAAATTCATCACGATCATGGACTACCTGCCAACTGGTTAAAATGCAATATTCCAATTTTCCTGGATTTTTTCAATGATCTAACATCTGACATTAGTTTACGTTTTTAAGTTGTCTTTGTTCAGTTCCTGGTAAGTTGTTTGTGAAGGTCAAAGAAGTTGATTTTTAAACACCAAACTAGGAAAGAAATGCAGCCAGAAGAAGGCAAAGGGATCCACTGAGCGTATCAGGGCTGATGGGAGAGACTTCCCAGTCCAGGAAGCCATTTCCATCCTAGTGGGACTCAAAGCGGACAATGGCCTCTGCGTTTGGGCACCTATAATTTTAAACAAAAATGAGTCTGGTTGCTGTGCTGAATTTCTTAGAAGACTTTAATGAGATTATCTCTGAAGTTCAATTGGTAAGGAGTAAAGGACAAATATTCCACTTCTGCCTAGCAAAAAGCCACATTTCATCATTAATAACATTGAAACCATTAGTTGAAAACATCTAGCAAAACAGTGTAGGTTGGAAAGTAAAAATATAAACTCCCCTAGATGTGGAACGTGGAGGTTAGTAATACGTTAACCCAGTGATTTTCTGGATGGTCTTTGTCATCAAAGTAGCACCACTTCTTTCTAAAGCTCAGGGACGGAACCAGCAAAGTGAAATGGTGCAATTAGAGTGACCTTAACCGTTCACCCTGCAGCTTCGGGGATGTATTAAAACTGGGGAATATTTTTGGTTGGGTATTCCATAGCTCCTTGCCTGTGGATCCAAATCTCTTCCTGTTATCTAATGCTGCATGACGAACCACCCAAACTTCAGTGGCTTGAAACAATAATATTTATTTTGCTTATGAATTTGGGCAATGGGGACTTTTGGGAAGTCAACTGGGGTAGTTTGAAGGCTGGGGTTAGAATCATCTGAAGGTCATTCCCTCCGATATCTGGGGATTAATCCTGGGAAGATTAAAACAGCGGGGGCTAGCACAGTTGGAGTTCCTTGGGCATCTTTCTGTTTCCATGTGTCCCCTCCAGCTTGGTGGCTTCAGAGTAGCCAGCCTTCTTATATGTCAGCTCAGCATCCCAAGGTCTACATTCTAAGAGAGAGCTAGGCTGTGGTCAACAATACTACACTGTACACTTAAACTTTTGTTAAGAGGGTAGATCTCATGTTGTGTTCTTATCACAATAAAATAAAATTTAAAAAGAGAGAGAGAGAGTGCCAGGGAGAAGCTATATCACCATTTGTGACCCTGTCGTGGAAGATATGCTGCATCATTTCCACTGCCTTCTGTTTATTAGATGCGAGTTGCTAAGCTGGCCCACATCTAAAGGCGGTGGAATTCCACTCCACTTTTTTTTTTTTTTTTGCGGTACGCGGGGCTCTCACTGTTGTGGCCTCTCCCGTTGTGGAGCACAGGCTCCGGAAGCGCAGGCTCAGCAGCCATGGCTCATGGGCCCAGCCGCTCCGCGGCATGTGGGATCTTCCCGGACCGGGGCATGAACCCGTGTCCCCTGCATTGGCAGGTGGACTCTCAACCACTGCACCACCAGGGAAGCCCTCCACTCCACTTTTGATGGTGTCAAAGAATTTGCAGACATATTTTCAAAGCACTGCAAATCACTAAAATGTTTTCGAGCATCTCTGCCAGCATCTCTGGAGGCACAGTTGGTGATAAAGAGACACATGAGCCACGGCCCTACCCTCATCTAGGTGCATCTCAGCCTGGATGTAAGGTCATACCAAGTAAGATGACAGTAGAATAGGAAAAAATGATGAAACACATATAGGAACATTATCTCTAAAAGAGATTAATTACTGAACAAAGTCAAAGACAAGAGCTAGGAAATCTGAGGCTCTTGAGATGATTTCTCACTGGGCTGAGGAGGTCTGGGAAGGTAGCTGTGAACTTGGAAGCTGCAAGTAGTAGGACATTTACAAAACACTTTCACATGCTGTGTAGTCACATGGTAAGTGCATTTGATTTATATGCCGACTTTAAACCTACCCCCCTCCTAGGATGAGACCTGTGGTGCAGGGCATGAGAAGTAGGTAGCTTCATGGCACTATGGAGACCCTGACAGGAAGTGCCAGCTTGGAAAGACAGGAAGTGGGGGGCAAGTTCTTTTCTATGCTTTCAAAAGCTATGTGCCCATGAGTCTGACCAAGCCAGGTGTAGATTCACAGCCAGCAGATATTCATTTTAAAAAGATTAAAAAGAAATTTTTTTTATTGAAGTACAGTTGATTTACAATGTTGTGTTAATTTCTGCTGTACAGCAAAGTGATTCAGAGACATATATATCTGTATCTGTATACACATATATATTTTTTCATATTCTTTTCCATTAGGTTTATCACAGGATAATGAATATAGTTCCCTGTGCTATACAGTAGGACCTTCTTATCTATCCATCCTATATAGAATAGTTTGCATCTGCTAACCTCAAACTCCCAATCCTTCCCTCCCCCATCCCCCTCCCTCTTGGCAACCACAAGTCTGTTCTCTAAGTCTGTGAGTCTGTTTCTGTTTTGTAGATAAGTTCAGCTGTGTCATATTTTAGATGCCACATATAAGTGATAGCATATATTTGTCTTTCTCTGTCTGACTTACTTCATTTAGTATGATAATCTCTAGTTCCATCCATGTTACTGCAAATGGCATTATTTCATTCTTTTTTATGGCTGAGTAGTATTCCATTGTATATATGTACCACATTTTCTTCATCCATTCATCTGTTGATGGGCATTTAGGTTGTTTCCATATCAAAGCCAGCAAATATTGATCAAAGTGCTTTGCCCTGTGCTAGATGTTTTTACATACATTTTGTCATTTAATCATCAGAACAGCAAACAGATACATTAACATGTAATAAAGTTTCAGAGACTTAATTTTAAGGAAGAATGGAGTAAATACTGCAGGCAAGCAGGAAACCTTTAGGAAACCTAATTCTCATTTACCCTAGGGCAACAGTCCTCAATTCTTAGTTGGGGTGATTTTGTACCCTCCTGGGGGACGTTTGGCAATGTCTGGAAACAGTTTTGGTTGTCACAACTATGGGGACGGGTGAGGGGGGAGAAAGGGAGGTTTCTATGGGCATCTAGTGGGCAGAGGTCAGGTTGCTGCTAAATGTTCTACAATGCACGGGACAGTACCCCACAACAAAGCGTTATCTGGTCCCAAATGTCAATAGAAATGAGAAAACCTGACCTAGAGATTTGATAGTACCTAAAAAGCAGATTACTATAAATACTCATGAAAACTCATGCCTTCATCTACATATAAACTTTGCTTTTATTTTCTTAAATTTAGCTGTTTTTCAACTCTTAGTGTGTGAAGAATAACTGTTCAGATCTACATACATAAGACCATGTATGATATGCTCAGTGAATGTTTTAAGAGTTTTCCCAGGGCTTCCCTGGTGGCGCAGAGGTTGAGAGTCCGCCTGCCGATGCAGGGGATGCGGGTTTGCGTCCCGGTGCGGGAGGATCCCACATGCCGCGGAGCGGCTGGGCCCGTGAGCCATGTGGCCGCTGGGCCTGCGCGTCCGGAGCCTGTGCTCTGCAACGGGAGAGGCCGCAGCAGTGAGAGGCCCGCGTACCGCAAAAAAAAAAAAAAAAAAAGAGTTTTCCCAAGGGTAATTTCCTTGATATTTTTGCCTAATTGTTGATTCGAGGACCTCACTTACGTTTACAGTAACCCTGGGAGTTAGCCAGGGCAGAGTATAGTATCTCCATTTCATTGATGAAGAAACTGTGACTTGAAGAGAAAAAAATGACTTGCTTAAGATCCTCACAGCTGGTAAATAATTAAGCTTGGATCTCTCTCTTTTTATTCTGCTGTTCTTTCAATTCATCTACACATGGATATTCAATAATTTAACTGACATTTGTCCAGGCCCTGTGTTATGTATTGTATACTCCCAAATGAATAAGATGGTGACCCTGCCAGAGTGAGAGAGAAAGATGATTCCATAATGGCCATTCAACATTCTTTTACACGACCATGAAATGAGAACAGGCTACTATATAAAGGAACATCTAGAAAACCAGAAAATGGTTTTAGAAATAAAAATATTATAGCAGAAATAAAAACTTTACTAGAATGGTAAATTTGAGGAAATCTTCCAGAAGATAGAAGAAAAAGACAAGGAAATAGAAAAGAGAGGAGAAAAAGAAAGAAAATGAGAGAAGTACTGAGAATGACCAACATCCAACTAATGGAAGTCTCCGAAAAAAATTTCTGACATGCTCTAATCTGGACCGGCTGCTCTCCTGACCAGCTGCCCAGGTGCCATCTTGGAATCTCTCTCCAACATCATTCTGGGGATTCATGGCTTTGTTCCCGTGTAGACAGAGGGAGCAGCTTGAGGGAAGGCTTGGGGGTTAAAAGGAGCAAATTTGAGGAACAGAAAGAAAGTCAATGTGGCTGGTTTAAAGGACTACACAGAGAGAGGGGAGCACGAGATCTGAGTAGATACACAAGCAGAGTCAGGTCATACAATGCTGTGTAGGCTGTGATAAGAATATCTGATTTTATTCTAGTAACAAGTGTATATCATTGAAGAGGTTTAGGCAGTGACAAAGGAATGACATGATATTTATGTTTTAAAAAAACCTCACTGTGTACTATTTCAGTGGTCTGTTTGGGTGCTGACGCTGTGTAGATTTCAGTAGGGGCATTGAGTTAGAAGAGTGTGTACCCAAGAGGTACTAAGAAGGAAGACTCAACAGGACTTGGTGATTTAGGGGATGTGGCCAGTGAGGGAGAGGGACGTGTCATGACTTGTGTGATACCTACCTCATCTGTTTTGTGATTTTCTCAGGAAGTACTGCTTCCAGGATGCACATGGTTAGAGATGGTGGGTGATTTGGTTGATTCAGGGCTGGGGTTCTGCCAGCCAGGTTGAATGGAATGGAGGCAGCAAAGGACTGGGAGAATTTACCAGGGATTAATTATAATGATAGACTATGAATTCCAGGATAAACTAAGAAAGAAATGAAAGCAGAGAGAATTGACAGAAAGTGGAAAGGTATTCTCCAGTCTTCCATAGGGAAGGACTGTTATTGTGGGGATAGTTGAGCAAGTAACTTGAAAGGATTGGAATGTTTGAATTAATAATTTGTAGTAACGCAGAGTTCAAGGTGTGATTGAGGGAGGTGCTGGCTGAGCTGGGGAGAAGAGAAGGTGACTGGAAATGATAGGAAGACACTGGGATGCTGCGTAGGGCTGTGTAGAGTGTGCAGTTAACAACTCCAGGGGGCACCATTCCCATAGGCTACAATGTTCATTACGTCCCTGGAGTTGGGCAATGTGGCAACTGCACCAGGGGATGAAAACAGAGGATGTTGGATGAAAATTACACATGGGTGTTGAACTCACCAGGAAAGATGGCAATAATTGGGCGAAGAAGGATACTGTGAGCCAGATGTGTAGATGAGAGTAAAGGGGAGGAGGTGGCAGGGTGAGAAGGCCTTGTCCTCAAAGGAGCAGGGATCTTGGCTGGAGGCCAGAGCAGTAACTGCCTAGAAGTGGCATTGGGAATAAGGTTACCTTCTGACAATGAGATGTGAGGGGAATGAGAAGATAAAGATTCTCATGCGGTTGTGCTCAGTGGACAGCTGAGTCTCAATATAGAAAAGGGGTGGAAGGAACTTTCGGAGACAAAATGAAATGTGAGCATTTGCTGATCTCGATGTAGGAGCTTCAGAAACCACAGTGGAAGGGATTGATAAAGAGGGGAGGAACAGGGGCTTGTGCGTGGGGCAAGGAAATACAGAGCATCCCGGGGGTACTAATAATGCAGAGGAGAGGTTATGGAGAGGGGGGTGTATGTTGGGAACTGATAAATGAGAGTAGTGGACAGTACCCAGGGGATGGTGGGCCTTGGGCCAATAAAGAGAGGTCTTGGCACCAGACTAGGGGTGGTGACAGCTCAGCAAGAGCTGAGCCCCTTGGAGGTATAAGGTGCTCCCCAGTTCTGAACGTAAGTGTACTGGGGTAATGAAAGGGCAGCTTCTTAGCTCAGGCAGTTAGGGAACAGTGCCAGCTAAATCATAAAAATGGTCCCTGTTCTTTCCAATGCAGAAAAATGTCCCCTCTCCCGATTTACCAGCCATATGGCTCTGATTCTCTTAGCATTTACACAACCTTGTAATGCTAACTTTTTCTGTGTATTTGTCTACCCAACTATAATAGAAACATCTTGAGGGCAGGAACTATACCTTTTGACATTCTCAGAGCCTGGCATGGCACCCAGTAGATATTTGTGGGTTGGTTGGTATCTTGACATCCTGTGTTTTCTAACCCCTACTCAGTTCTATTAGTCAGAAACCTCTAAGTTGCAAGTGACAGAAACCTAACTCAAACTAATGTAAGCTACAAGGTCACTGAAAGGTTATCACTGGAACCCCATCTTGCCTTCTCCCTGCCTTCTATTGTCTCTAATTTCTACACTTTGATTCTTTTTTTTTTTTTTTTTTGGAGGAAGGCAGAGGGAGATTTTTTTTTTTAATATTTATTTATTTGGTTGTTTTGGGTCTTAGTTGCGGCAGGTGGGCTCCTTAGTTGTGGCATGCATGTGGGATCTAGTTCCCAGAACAGGGATCGAACCCAGGCCCCCTGCACTGGGAGTGTGGGGTCTTAAGAACTGCGCCACCAGGGAAGTCCCCTACATTGATTCATTCTTGATTTAATTCTTTTCTGCTTGTAGCAAAGATAGCTAGCTCTGGGCAGCTCAACTCCAGATTTATTTTGCTCTCACATTTTCTGATCAATCTCAGAGAAAAAAGAGGATGTGTATTTCCTGAAAGCTCTGGTTCCAGTCCTTGGATGACGATGATTGGTCAGATTTGGGCTGGGGTCCCTCCTCTGAAACACTCTGTGGCCAGGGCTTGGGGTGCTCTGTATTTGTCATCACACCTGTGATGGGAGAATCAGGTCTGGGTGGTAGCCAGCCCATCAGACCAGACGGTCAGCGCTCACAGGGGAAGCACAGCAGGCATTTCCTGCGACAGCTGACTCAGCAGTGAAGGAGAGGCGACTTGGGGGTCTCAAAGGAGGGGCAAGGAAGGCAAGGAATGAAAGGGAAGAAATCTGCTCTTTTACTGAATACCCAATGAATACTAAGCAGTGGGCTCTTTACAGGTTCTGATCTCGTTTGATCCTCCCAACTGTTCAGTAAGGCAAGTAGGATAATTTCAAGTTTAAAGAAGGGGAATCAAAGCTTGGATAGGTTAGGTTGAAGACGAAGGTAAGATTCAAATCCAGGATATCTGACTTCAAAGGCCCCGTGCTTTCCTTTAACCCGGGTTTCTCGGCTTCAGCACTATTGACATTTAGGACCAGGAAGTCTTTGCAGGGAAGCCTGTCTTGTACACTGCAGGATGGTTAACAGGATCCCTGGCCTCTACCCACCAGGTGCCAGTAGCACTCCTCACCCAGTTGTGACAACCAGCGATGTCTCCAGACATTGCCAAATGGCCCCTGGGGGGCAAAATTGTCCCAGTTGAGAACCAGTGTTCTAAACCATGCAGCTGAGCGAATTCGAAGTTGTACTGCCTAAAAATCCATGACCTGCAATTGGGAAACACCACTGGAGTTCATGTCTTTACATTTTCACATGCTTTTGTGTGTTTTAGAAAACTGTAGCACTCACATGAGTGATCTCTGAAATCCAGTCGGAGACAGTAAATGGTTTGTCCTATGAAGTAATTTTGGGTGTCATTGGCTTACGGAAATGTGTCTTCATTTGGAACTCCCTTCCAGGAATCAGTTGCAGAGTCAGACAGAGCCTCTAATATTAAGTAAAGAGAAAAGGTGGTAAGTTGCAAAGTGTTCCGCTCTGACACAGTCTAGGTAAAATTCAAAGTGGGGACGGGCTGTGCTGTAACTGTCCCCAGGAGCCACTTGGCATGTGTACCAGGTTCTGTTTCTGAGAGCAGCCAGGCCGCCCTGTCTATGTGGAGAGAGGGTAGCGAGCAGGGCCTGGGTGAGCAGAGCCTGGAAGAGGAACTTGGCATGGCCCCTGCTTACTTCATCCCGCCTGCCAGTCTGAGGCGATCTGTAAGGCTGTGTTTGGTGCCAGGGACCGGCTGGGAAAGGGGAAGTAAATTCAAACAAAAGAATGCCCCTGAAGTGTCTGAAAAGAGGCTTTTAGCACCATTCTTTCAGTGCTCTCAACCAGACGGAAGGTGCAAAAATTTAAAAAGCAGCCACAATCACTTTGGAGAACGGTTTTGTGGATCCAACACAGTGATATTATCACATCTATTTGTTGGACAAAGGACTTCATTGTATCACAAAATAAAACATGTTTCTCCTTCCAGTTCCTGCTTTGTGACATGTCTTCAAAAATGAGCTTACAAAGGAGCGGCCTGGAAACTTGGCAAAGGTGATTTTTAGACAAGCGCCTTCCAAAATATCTGATTAAAAGGGTTTTCAGACTGTTTTCCTGGCCTGCTGTGCAATTTGCAAACAATCCCCTTTTTTGGTCAGTTGGGGGTGAAGGATTGATGAAAGTCTTTGAAACTCATTTCTGACATTTATAGACAAACCTCTTCCAAGTTCGTTAGTTTTCAGCACGGGCAGCAACTGAACAGGCTTGCCATTAATTATGGAGTTCACATCAGGGCCCTCAAACATCCCAGAGGGTCTAGTTCCAGGGTTGTTTTCTGCTCTTTCTCCCTCTCTTCCATTCTGGATCCTTCATGGACACCTTCCAGTGTCCTGGTGAATTCTAATTAATGGTTAGATTCTTTATCTTTAGGGTTTCATCAGATTCTCAGATTTCCCAGACACTGAAACACTCTACATGACCTGAAGATGGAATTAATTCTCCTCAGTAAAAATCTAGTCAAGGAATTCTCCCCAGCCAAGAAATCCAGAGTCAGGATGTAAGGCCAATTTCCCATGAGTGTAAAACTGCATAGCTTATTTCAAAAGGTTACATATTGTATGCGTCCATTTACGTAACATTCTCAAAATGACAAAATTATAGAGATGGGGAGCTGATCAGTGGTTGCCAGGGATTAGGTAAGGGAGGAAGGGTGTGACTTTAAAGGGATTGCATAGAGAATTCCTTTGTAGTGACAGAACAGGTTTATATCTTGATAGGGGTGGTGGTTACACAGGTCTACACATGGAATAAAATGTCACAGGATTATACAGGAATATACATACCAAAAAAAAAAAAAAGAAGTCCACACAAAAACTGGTGAAATTTGAAGAAAGTCTGTTGTCCTGTTAATTGTATCATCCCAATGTTGATTTCCTGGTTTTGAAAATGTACTATAGATATATAAGGTGTCTGTAGAAGCTGGGTGATGGGTACACAGAACCTCCCTGTACTCTTTTTACAAGTTCTCATGAGTCTATAATTATTTAAAAATAAAAGGTAAAAAGATGAAAAAAACCCCACCCCAAACTGTATGTCTTATAGCATCTACCATTGTAGAGATGAGATGACCCATAGTAGGTGATTAAGAAATGAATGAGATGAATTACTGAATAAATGAAAGATCTTCTGCATTATATTAATGGAAATTTAAAAGAATCATGACAATAGATGACGTTTTTTAGTACATGACAATAGATGACATTTTTGAGTACTTGATATGTGTCAGGCATTGTGCTAAGGATTTTAAGCATTATCTCATTTAATCTTCATAGGAACTTTATGAAAAAAATTGCTCGTTTAAAAGATAATTCTACATATTTGGTACAAGTGTAAAGAAAAACAAGAAAATTATGAAAGACCAAAAAATCAGGATATTAGTTAACACTGATGAGTTGGAAGAGCAATACTGTCATGAGATGGGGAGGCGGGTGTGTGGAGACACGACAGAGGTTATGTGGATATTTGTTGTATCATTAGTTTTATTATTTTATTTTATTTTTTGTTGAAGTATAGTTGATTTACAGTGTTGTGTTAGTTTTTGGTATACAGCAAAGTGATTCATGTATATATACATACATACATTTTCATATTCTTTTCTATTATGATTTATCACAGGATATTAAATATAGTTCCATGTGCTATACAGTAGATGCTTGTTTATCTATTTTATATATAGTAGTTTGTATCTGTCAATCCCAAACTCCTAATTTATCCCCCCCTTTCCCCTTTGGTAACCATCAGTTTGTTTTCTATGTCTGTGAGTCTGTTTCTATTTTGTAAATAAGTTCATTTGTATCATATTTTATTATTATTTTTTAATTTACTTTATTTTATTTTTGGCTGTGTTGGGTCTTCGTTGCTGCGTGCGGGCTTTCTTTAGTTGCGGCGAGTGGGGGCTACTCTTCGTTGCTGTGCGCAGGCTTCTCCTCGCAGTGGCTTCTCTTGTTGCAGATCACAGGCTCTAGGCGCGCGGGCTTCAGTAGTTGTGGCATGTGGGCTTAGATGCTCCACGGCACCTGGGATCTTCCCAGACCAGGGCTTGAAGCTGTGTGCCCTGCATTGGCAGGCGGATTCTTAACCATTGCACTACCAGGGAAGCCCCTGTATCATATTTTAGATTCCACATATAATGGTATTTGTCTTTCTCTTTCTGACTTACTTCACTTAGTATGATAATCTGTAGGTCCATCCATGTTGCTGCAAATGGCTTATTTCATTCATATTTATGGCTGAGCAATATTCCATTGTATGTGTGTGTATTTATCACATCTTCTTTATCTATTCATCTGTTGATGGACATTTAGGTTGCTTCCATGTCTTGCCTATTGTAAATAGTGCTTCTATGAACAATGGGGTGCATGTATCTTTTCTTTTTTTTAAAATAATTTTTATTGGAGTATAGTTGATTTACAATGTTGTGTTAGTTTCAGGTGTACAACGAAGTGAATCAGTTATACATATACATATATCCACTCTCTTTTAGATTCTTTTCCCGTATAGGTCATTACAGAGTATTGAGTAGAGTTCCCTGTGCTATATAGTAGTTTCTTATTAGTTATCTATTTTATATCTAGTAGTGTATATATCTCAATCCCATGCATGTATCTTTTCAAATTAGTGTTTTCTCCTGATATATGCCCAGTAGTGGGATTGCTGGATCATGTGGCAGCTCTATTTTTAGTTTTTTAAGGAACCTCCATACTGCTTTCCATTAGTGGCTGTACCAATTTACATTCCCACCAACAATGTAGAAGGGTTCCCTCTTCTCCACATCCTCTCCAGCATTTTCATTAGTTTTAAAGTTGTGCATATTTTATATATATATTCTTATAGATGTGTTATATTTATACATGGTAAATTAAGTGAGGAAGATATGTAAATATGAAAGCAAAACAAAAAAGAACCAAGGGCGATTGGTGTGACAGGAGTGGTTTTATTGAGAAGGGCAGACCAACCAGAGATTATTTGCTCCCAGTGAGACAGGCTGGGACCCGGAACCCTTTGCTGCGGTACTGCAGTGCTTATACGTGGACACACCTATCCCTGAGCAAGAAAATACAAAGAAACTGTATGGGACTAAAAATAACTGCATGCATGCACAGTTGAGGCAAATTCTGGACAAAAGATACAAAGAGACCAAAAAACCCAACTGCCGCTTTTGAGGAGCCTGGAGCAAAAACAGGGCGTTGGGAGCAAAAGCAGGGTACTGAACATGCCCCCTGCACACAACACCAGCAGAGGGGTGGGCAAAACACCTAAGCCACCCCTGTGGCCAGGGTCTGCAAGTTTGGCTACATACTGTCAAGGTGGCCACAAAGAAGCCTACTCTGAGTTGCATTCCCACCACAATGTATGTTTATCCATTTTATCACATTCTTTGCATAAATAAATACAATCAATCTTTACAAATTTTGCCATTCTGAGAGAAAAAAGTGTTTCATTATATTGCTTTAATATTCACTTCTGTGATTCCTAGTGAGGTTGAATATCCTTTCTTATTTGCCATGTGTGTTTCTTCTGTTAATTACCTAATCGTACCCGGTTTCCTTTTTAGAAAAATTGTTCTTACCGATTTGTGGGCACTCTTTATGAATGGAGAGTGACTTTATTATGGTGCAAATCTTTCTTCTTGGTTTATTGCTTTTCTTTGAAGTATGTTTATGGTGTTGTTTGCCTTAGAGATGCTTTAAATTTGTGAGTCATCAAATCAGTACCTTTTCCTTTTATGATTCATACATTTTATGTTTTGCTTAGGAAAACATTCCCCAAGATTATAAAGTTCTGATCTCAAACTTTCTTCTGGTAACTTTTTAATATTAAGATTTTTAATCTAACCAGGATTTATTCTTGCATATAGTGTAAGGTAAGAATCTAATTTTATACCTTTTTGCCAATTGGATAACCATTTGTCCTAATATCATCTATTATCTAGTTAACTCTTTTGTGGTCATATACTAAATTTGCATTTGGTTTTGAACCTGTGTATTCTATTTCATTGTTTAGTATCATGTGAACATCGCCCTATAAAATACCGACATTTCTCACCTCGGACATTTTTTGTGCACTTGTGAATTTTAGATTAACCTTTTCAACAAGTTCCCTGTTGATGTTCTGACTGGCATGTCTCTGAGTTTATAAATTAATTATGGGAGAATTGATATTTTACAAAATTTAGTCTTCCCATTCATCTGGAAAAAATTTTTTTTAGTATCTCAGTAAAATAGTTTTCTTCACAAAATTTGTGCATCTTTTTATTTGGTTATTTCTAGGTATTTCATAGTTTTTTTCCTCTGGGGATTTTGAAATTTCATTGCAATTTCTATTAGATTGTTTTTTTGAAGTACAAAGCTACTGATTTTTTAAAATGTTAATCTTATAATTGGCTGCCTTACTGAGCCTTCTTATTAGTTCTCTATGTTTTTTGGTTTATTTAGTTTAAAAAAATAGATAATTACGTCAACTGACAATAATGGCGGTTCTGTCTCTTTTTCTCCAATACTTATGAGGTGTTTTTTTTTAAACATCTTTATTGGAGTATAATTGCTTTACAATGGTGTGTTAGTTTCTGCTTTATAACAAAGTGAATCAGCTATACATATACATATATCCCCATATCTCCTCCCTCTTGCGTCTCCCTCCCACCTTCTACTTATGAGTTTTACCCACCTTCCTTATCTAATTGTATTTATTGAAACTTCCACAATAATGTTGTGTAGCATCTTTCCCTGTTTTGAGTTTTAATCAAATGCCTCTACTATTTCACCCTAAAGTATGATGTTTTCTGTAACTCCTGTTATCAAATTAAGGGACATTTATTTACTAAGTAAATATAGTGAGTTGCAATAGTAAATCTCCTAAATTTGAACCCTCATTATATTCCCTGAATAAACCCTACATTTTAACGCCATTACATTAAATGCCAAAACCTACTTGGCAATTTTAAATGGTTTATTAGTAAATAGAGGCCTAACTTTAAAATAATCATAGTAATAATAAAAACAGGAAACAAGAATTCAAATGTTTTCAACAAACATAGGAGGAGGCAAAGGGAAAGAGTGGATGAAAGCATGATAAGCATCTTGCTTTGTTTCAAGAGCTTGTATGTACAAATTATTTTTCAAGTTTAAAAGTTTAATAAAACTTTTAATTAAAACATTTTAATTAAAACTTTTAATTAAAACATTTTAAATACATGTGTTCAGTGTATTTAAAATGTGTTCAGTGTACATTTAATCTTGAGAAAAGTGGAAATAGAACATGTTATTTTTAAACCACTAGAGCAAAAAAGGAAACAAAAAACTTCTTTAATCGGCAAAAATTAAAGATGAAGGAAAAAGAAGAAACAATGCAATGATAGCTCATAGGAAAAAAGGTAACAGGAATGGGAACAGTTATCAGTTATCAAATATCAGGTAACAAAATAAAGGTGGTTATATTAAAATAGCCTATTAAATGTAGAGACAGATTGAGTTAGAGAATACATTTCAGTTATTTGATGTACACAAGAGACACACACACAAAAGTGACACAGAAAAACTGAAAATAAACAACTTATAACCAAAAAAAGATAGAGAGGTCAGTATTAATTTCTAGAAAAATAGATTCCAATATGAAAGCCATTATATGGCTAAAGAGGGACATAACATGTTGTTGAAAGATACAGTCCATTAGGAAGTTAAAATCATTATGAACTATTGAGGACATTTCATATTCATTTAATATAATATTCATGCAGTCTCCCAGATTTCTTAGCCCCTTGCAGTTAAATGTGCTATAAACTAGTTCTGACCAGCAGGCTCTAACTAGTGCCACTAGTTAGAGTGCCACTTCCAAGCCAGGTATTTAAGAACTGGAGTGCGACTTCCACTGCTGTCTTACAAATTGCTTAAGGCTAACAACCATGCTATTTAAATGTACTTAGCATTAACTATACTTTATTTTTATCTACCACTATTTTTTAAAACAATCCTTTCTCTTTCTTAGATTCATTTTCCATCTTAATATTGTCTATACTTATATAATCTGTTCAGAAAAGCTTTCTGAATTTTAAAACATCTGAGGACTCATGTGTATGAAAATGTCTTTATTTGGCCCTGACACTTAAATGATAGTTAATTTGAGAATTCTTGGTTCATAATTAATGGTATTTCGAGAGAACTTTGAAGACATTGCTCCACGGCGCTCTAGAGCCTAGTTACAGAGGAGAAGCCTTATGCCAGGCAGATTCTTGTTCTTCTGAACATAACCTTTTTTCACCCTCTCTATTGATTATTTAAAATTTTCTTTTAAATGCTGGAGTTCAGAGATTCCTCCAGACATGCTGAAATTATTTCTTTTTTACCTTTTCCTTTCCTCCTTCCTTCCTTCTTTCCTTTTCACCTTCCCTTCACTCTGTCAACTATTGATTTCCATTGAATGTTTGACAATACTTCATGGAACTTCATATTTTTAGGTGAGTGCATATAAACAGACAGAATTGACAGCTCAGATATGTTTTTTTTCTAGTGCAAATGGAAATCCCTGTTTCTCTTGACGATCACTACGCTTCTGGTGGGTGGTGTTGGTGCTCGTTCTGGACTGAAGAACACTTATGGGTCCTGGTAGGCTAGACGTCCCTTTAGGGCAACCAGTAGTTTGTCTTCAGATGAAGGTTAGGATCTTCCCTTGAGGTAGCCCAAAATATTTAGGGAATTGCTTTGTTCCAGCCCCAGTATCTACTCTGAGGCTCCTGTGTCAAAATTCCCAGAGTCCAGAGCTGCACTTGAGGTCAAAGCCAGCACCAGACACTCTACCTGGGCAGGAACACCATTCCTCCACTCTTAAAACATTGCCCAGGCCTATCACCTATTCCTTCCTCTATCCCTACTGCCTCTGATCATTGGATTGTTTTAGAGTTCTTTCTTAGAGGACTTCTTATTTCCTTTCTGGAAGTCTGGATTCTTTAGATCTGTTTCCATCTGCTTTTTCTAGAAGATTCTCAAGGTTCTGATTTGCTAGTGGCAACTCTTGGTTTTTCAGCTCTGCTAAAATTTATTTTGTTTGCACATTTCCTCTGTCATGTCCATGGAATTTGCAGAACGTGACCAGGCAAACACTTTTCTTCAGTCAGCCATTTGAAACCTTCATTTGGTCTTCCTCACTCAAATAAGTCTGAGATCATTTTTCTGGACAAGCCACCTCCAAAATATTCTGCTTTGTAATAAAGGGTCAGGCAGCTAGAGTTACAGAAGAAAACTAAGTTACTATCCCCAACCCCAGATTAAAATAGCCTTGTTGTCCAGAAAATAGACAAAAATAAAAAAAGAAAATTAAAAAAATCGAAAATCCTACCAACGTATTCATGTTAAAATTTGATGTGAATAGTTTTGAGTTGTTTATATACACACAGAAAAGTACTTTTCTCCATAAATGGAGGTTGTAATTTCCAATACAACTAATATTTATCATGCACTTAGTATATATCTCAGGTACTTTGCTGAGATTTTTTATTATTTTATTTTTACTTTATTTTATCTAGTCAGTTTTCTCACTCATCCTTCTAACAGCCCTTCACACTTGAGATTATTATTAATCCCTCTTTTGATGCTCATTGAGGGTAAGTCGCTCGCCCACATTCATCTACTACTTTTAAGCACTACATTCTACTACTACCTAATATGTATATTGTTTTGTAACCAGTTTTGGAAAACAAATCCATGAATGCCTTTTCATATCAATAACTATGTATCTATATCATAAATGGAAATTGCTCCATAAGATAATATCTTATATATATTTTCTAATTTATTTTTCCAGAATAAACAGTGCAGTATTGCAAACTATGCACCAAATTGTATCAAACACTTACCATGAGTCAGGCATTGTGTTGGGCGCTGGAGATAAGTAAGACATGGTCTCTGACCACATGGGGTTTACATTCTAGTGTGGGGCCTACACAATTACAAATGATGACACAAAAGACTGTTTAATTACAAATGTGATCATATGATATCACTTATGTGGAATCTAAAAAAAAATGATACAAAGGATTTCTTACATGATTAAAAGGGCTTTATAGTATTAATAAAAATTAAATAATAAAGTCTATTTACCTTTAAAAACACTGCCTATGATATGTGGACTGTAAAAATATCTTTAAACTGATTTCTAGTTGCATTTTACTATAATCAGAAAAAATATTCTGCATGATATTCTTTGAAATTTGTTAGATTTGTTTTATGGATAAGAACATAATCTTGTTTTGCAAATGATCTATGTAATCTATAATGATATACTCTAGAGTTTTGGCTTATAGTATTATAACCATGATAATTTCATCAAGTTTGCTAGTTGTGTTATTCAAATCTTCCACATACTTACTGATTTCTTTTTTTATTTTGGTATACTAGATTAATCAATTACTTATAAAGCTGTGTTGAACTTTCTCACTATAATCTGGATTTGTTTATTGGTCAAATAAAACTGTACTACTATTTTTAAAAATGTGAGAGATACTAGATCCTAGTGTAGGCTCAGCTTGCGAGCTGGTCTGACCTGGGAGGTGTGAGCAGCCATCTCTGAGGAACTGACGTAGCAGAGGGAAGTTTTACTCTTACTTGTTGGGCCTTTGGTGGGCTTTCTGACTCTATAGCTTAGTCTGCAAGATGGCGTTAAGTAGAATCCAATCTCAGAAGCCTTTGAGAACATACTAACCTAAGGATATTCTTACTAAGAATCCCTGGGATTAAAATCTCCTTGCTGTGCACAAATCATCTGAATGAATTAAACATGCAATTGAAAGGCTCATCTTGTGCTACTCGAATGCTTGGCTGTACCAGAAATAAAATGAAATCATTTTCTCTTTCAAATAAATATTATATACTGTGGGCCTCACTGGTTCCATTAGCACTATCCAGTTGCACAGAGGTGATTATATTATTTATGACACATGCAGATACTAAGAGGCTCCTTCAACTTAAGGCAGATAAGCACTGTAAGATCATTTCCATCTTGACTCAACCACCCACTATTACTAGAGTCCTCTCTCTCCTTCTAAAACCTATAGACTGGTGGTGGTTTTTGAGACTCCAGAGCAAGCAGCCATTTTCAAAGGATGTTTGCTTGCCCAAAATAGACCATCATGACACTGGTATGAGAATGCTTTGTTGTACTCTAGTTGGGTCATGATTTTGTTTGCAGGTGACCTTTCTTAAGCACTCCGGGTGTGTTGTCAGTAAATAAAATGCCTGTCAAATTAGTCACTGACCCTGCAATAAATTCTGAAAAGCTACAAAGGGAACCCAGTTAAGAAAGTCCATATCATCTTCCTCCACAATATGATAAAAATGGAAAGAACAGATGTACGTGTGGCCAACAGGCACATGAAAAGATGCTCAGTATCACAATTATTAGAGAAATGCAAATCAAAACTACAATGAGGTACCACCTCACACCAGTCAGAGTGGCCATCATCAAAAACCTACAAATAATAAATGCTAGAGGGAGTGTGGAGAAAAGGGAACCCTCCTACACTGTTGGTGGGAATGTAAATTGTGCAGCCACTATGGAGAACAGTATGGAGTGTCCTAAAAAAAACTAAAAATGGAGTTACCGTATGATCTAGCAATCCCACTCCTGGGCATATACCTGGAAAAGACAAAAACTCTAATTCAAAAAGATGCACGCACCCCAATGTTCATAGCAGCACTATTTACAACAGCCAAGACATGGAAGCAACCTAAGTGTCCATCAGCAGATGAATGGATAAAGAAGATGTGGTATATATATACGATTGAATACTACTCAGCCATAAAAAAGAATTAAATAATTCCATTCCAGCAACATGGATAGATCTTGAGACTATCAAACTAAGTGAAGCAAGTCAGATAAAGGCAAATATATGCCATCACTTATATGTGGAATCTAAAAAAATAATACAAATGAACTTGTTTATAAAACAGAAATGCACTCACAGACATAGAAAAGAAACATATGGTCACTAAAGGGGAAAGGGTGGGGGAGGGATAAAACAGAGTATGGGATTAACAGATACACAGTACTATATATAAAATAGATAAATAGAATGGAAGGAATAGTTACTATTCACCGAGCATGCACAATATATCATGGACTTCACACACATTTCTAACCTTCCGAGGAAATTGGGGATCAATGATGTTAAATGATTTGCTTAATGCTGCTTTGTAAAAAGTAGAGCTAGGATTTGAATACAGATCTTTCCTGCCTCAAACATAAGCTTTTCTTACCTGGGGTGGTTTAAAAAAAATGGCTGCAAAATCTTGACTCTTTTAACATTGAGCAGTTCGTCTACATGCCCTCCCTTTAAATCTGGGTGGGCTTGGACTGCTGCAACCAGTAGACTACAACGTAAGTGATGCTATGTGACTTTTGAAGCTGGGTCACGGAAGGCCATGAGTTTCTGCTTTATTTGCTGGAACATTTGGAACCCTGAGCCACCAGGTAAGAAGTCTTCTATTCAGATGCCACCATGCTAGGTAGAAGCCCAAAACACATGGAGTAGCCATATTTGTAAGCATCACAGCTATAGTTGACAGTTCTGGCTAAGCCCAAACTTTGAGACATCCCAGTCCAGGTGCTAGACATGCAACTGAAGCTCTAGATCATTCCAGTCCTCATCATTCAGTTACCTCCAAAAGTTCGAATCTTCCCTGCTGAAGCTCAGACACTGTGAATCAAGGGTAGATCATCCTCATCATGTCCTGTCCAAATTTCTTTCTTTCTTTTTTTTTTTTTTTGTGGTACGTGGGCCTCTCACTGCTGTGGCCTCTCCCGTTGTGGAGCAGAGGCTCCAGACGTGCAGGCTCAGCAGCCATGGCTCACGGGCCCAACCACTCCACGGCATGTGGGATCTTCCCGGACCGGGGCACGAACCCCCGTCCCCTGCATCGGCAGGCGGACTCTCAACCACTGCGCCATCAGGGAAGCCCCTGTCCAAATTTATGACCACAGAATCCTGAGCATAATAAAATCTTTGTTGTTTTATACCACTGAATTTGGGGTGATTTACTGTTCAGCAGTATTTTGCAGAGTCGGGACGGATCTTTGGTGTCTACTAAGCTACCTTCTACCTAATAACCAGAATCTCACCTATTTCTAGTTGAGAGGTTACACACTGGTGGTTAATGGCTAAACTGGCATTCAAGAGGGTTTTGTTTGGCTCTCAGAATTGTGAGTTTTAACAATGATTAAATTTTACATGAAACCTGAATTTCCAGCTTCTCTGGGAAAATCAGAAGATCTGGAGACACTGGGCTGACATCGTGGTAAGAAAACAGTCCTGTGTTTCTGCGTAGCAGCTACGTCCTTCATGTGGGCCTTTGCTCCAAGTGTTAGAGCCCTCAGCACTCACGATTGCATTACTGGCCTTCCTGCCTGCCTGCTTCCTGTGAGCATTTGTATTTGTAGACTTGAGAGACAGATGATCTTACAGCCTGTTTCTGAGTGTTGAAAAGTGCTTAAGAATTATTGTTTCTTCCACTTTTATCTTCTAAAATTGAAGTTCAGTTTGCATTATCATAATCTATTTTGCATGTTTAGTAATTATAGTGATGACTGGAATACCTTTTAATGCTATAAAATAGTACAGTTTAAAATAAACATTAAATCCCAAATCTTATATTTAATCATCCATCTGTCGTGATAAAGATGCTTCCATCTTTATGGAAGTCAGAAGTCAGCTAACTGTTTAATTAGGGAAAAAAACCCTCTATCTTGCCCTCAGCTTTGAAAAAGAAGGCTATCCTTCAATTGTGGACTTAATGTCGACTCTATTTAGGACTTATGAATGGATTTGTTTTGGGGGAAGACCCTTCTTTACCAGAGCCCTTTCTGGAAGAGAATTTGGATTTTGGCATGGATCCATCCCTCTGTGGTTCCTGAGTTGAAACCCAGCTCTTTTGTGTAGCCATGATAAGTCATTTGATTTAGGAGAGACATCAGGGAAAGTAGCAGCTATTTACTTTGCTAGGGTTAGTAGAATACTAATGTGACTGCTTGCTAAGAGTCTGAAGGGGGAAGAGGAAGAGAAAAAGAATTTTCATATTTACTGAACACTTAACTCAGACCAGAGCAGACTAACCCATATATTTTTTCATTGGCAGTCTGACAGAAGGAAATGTCTTAAATTTTTTTTTCAGTTAAACTTCAAGATTAAAGAACAGGGGAAGTGATTACCAAGGGAATTTGTGGAAACTCTTTGTCTAGAGATGTTTAATAAAAAACAAAGCTTTCTAGACAGGAGAAATCATTCCAACTTTGGGGTGGGGCAGAGGCAGGCAATAAGGAAGGCCAAGGAAAACCTGATGACCTTTGGAAAACTCCATTAAAGCTTTAATAGCTGTTGTATAGTTTGATCAGTGGCCACAGACCCACAGCAGAAGGCTTTAACAAATTTGACTTGAAATTGGGTGTGTATTGGATGGTCATTACTTATTACAGCTAATAGGTGTTTACTGTTAGCATTGTGTTCTTATCAGGCTAATACAATTTTGACACCCACCCATGGCTTCAGATTATGTCTTTGGCCCTGTTCAGCATGATGTAAATCGCAAAGGGGACTGTCTACCTCATAGGCAAAGTGACACATAACAATGCAATGGTTTTGGCTTCTGACTTTTACATTTAGGTTTCACATCTTAGGAGAACTGTTGAAGTCAGTACATGGATACTTGCTGAGAGGGGTTCCAACAAGGAGCCATGGGTGCTGATTATGATAGTGATTTTGGTCATTAGAAATCAGCATTGAATGACTAACTCCAGAAAGTCATGGAGGGACACACAATGACACAGGCTCTGTCCAGGAAACAAGCATTCCATTTTCTAGTATTCCAAAAAATGAAACAGTAATACAGCTTTCTTCCCATTTAGTGGCTATGTGAATCTTCTTCCTTCCTTTCAAAGAAATGTTAATCCAGTTCTTTACATCTGATGACTAATGCCTGTCCCACTGTGGTGGATGCTGTGATGTACTTGCTTTCTTCAGGAATGAAAAGCTTCATTCCCCAGTCTGTGGGACCATTACTAGCAGAAACCCCCCAGCTGCCAGCCCCCTCCTGGGTTTGCCTTGGTAGAAGAAAACCACACCCAAAGTTACCATCCTTCCAGGGGTAATACATATCACATCCAATCACTGATCAAAGTCAGGATATACAAAATTCCCCAAAACCAACCTCATTCCTGACACTAATTCCAGAGTTTGGGCATCTCTAAGACTACTCTCAAGTTTAATAATTCACTAGAAAGACTCACAGAACTCACTGAAATCTGTTATGATCATGGTTACAGTTTATTACAATGAAAGGATACAGATTGAAATCATCCATGGTAGAGACTCACAGGATAGAGTCCAGGCAAGTTCCACTCATGGAGCTTCCAATCATCCTCTCCCAGGGGAATTGCAGACAGCACTAAATTCCCTAGCAACAATATGTGACAAAATCCATGGAGTATTGCCAGCCAGGTAAGCACACCTGAGCCTTAGTGTCCAGAGTTTTTATTTGGGGTTCAATCACATGGACATGGTTGACTGCCCACATGGCTGACATCAGTCTCCAACTTCACTAGAGATCAAGCTGATACCTGTGACCCAATAAACCTACCATAAATCACATTGTGAAACTATCTGCTGTGGCCCAAGGCTCTTAGGTAAATAAAAACACTGTTACCAGGCAGGACATCCCAAGGGCTTAGTTATGACCTTCCAGGAGCTTGGGACAAAGGCAACACTTCTCTTTGGACCAGGTTAATTTTTTTACTACACAGGACATAAAGACTCCCTCCCTCAACCTGGGACAATTTTGAAGGGTCATACTAGTTTCAGAGCTCACTGGAGGGTGAGCTGAATCCTCCTTTGAGGTTGCAGTGTGGCACGACTTGTGCCTCTACCCAATCCTGGTTTCCTCCCTTTACTTCCACAGGTGTTAATTCCAAGCTCGCTTCCTAGTAATTCACCAGCATGCTATTCTCCAGCTCAGGATCCACTTCCAAGGGAACCCAGCTTGCAACCGTTGGTGCCACAAGTGGTCAAGAAAGCAGATGCTGGAGTGAGATTTTAGAGCTGGATCACTTGCTGCCCAGTTGCCAATAAAGAGTCCATCACCAGCAGAAGGTAAACAGTTAACTCCTGGCACAAATAACAACATAGCAGTGCCACAGTTAAAAGTTTCACTGGCAGTGATTTAGAATTGCATGCTGGTGGAAAAGAATGCAGGTGCTGAGAAATACTGGGGCAGTATTAACTATAAAAAGATGGAACTGTGTGTCTATTGTTATCTGATGTTCTGGAAAAAGATAATAAGCAAATGATTAATCAGCAATTAAAAGCTAAGTGTGAAACCTGGAGGGCCTTCATGGTAGCATATAAATAGGCTTTCATCTCTTTCTGGGGATGGTAAAGGGAGGCAGCACTAGGGTGACCAACTATCCTAGTTTGTTTGGGACTCAGGGGGTTCCCATTATGTGGGGCATTCAGTTTTCAAACCAGGAAAGCCCAGGAAGACCGAGATAAGTTGGTCATCCTAAGTGATAAAGAAAAACGGACCAGGCCCAGTGATGCACTGGCAGAAATGAGTGCCAGTCTTCAAGATCTAAAGATGCAAGATATTTCCCATCATATTCCCATTGAATTCATCAGACTGACACCTGAGAAATCCAGACAAATCCTGGAGACTGGTAGTAGACTACTGCAAACTCACCCAAGTAGTAGCTCTGATTTCTACTGTGGTCTTTTAAAAAATAAATAAATAAATAATTTTATTTATTTATTTTTGGTTGTGTTGGGTCTTCATTGCTGAGTGCGGGCTTCCTGTAGTTGCAGTGAGTGGGGGCTACTCTTTGTTGCAGTACATGGGCTTCTCATTGTAGTGGCTTCTCTCATGGTGGAGCACGGGCTGTAGGTGGGTGGGCTTCAGTAATTGTGGCATGTGGGCTCAGTAGTTGTGGTGCATGGGCTTAGTTGCTCCACAGCATGTGGGATCTTCCTGGACCAGGGATCAAACCCATGTCCCCTACATTGGTAAGCATATTCTTAACCACTGTGCCACCAGGGAAGTCCCTAGTGTGG
The DNA here is from genome assembly GCF_964270905.1 of Leucopleurus acutus. Classification (NCBI taxonomy): domain Eukaryota; kingdom Metazoa; phylum Chordata; class Mammalia; order Artiodactyla; family Delphinidae; genus Leucopleurus; species Leucopleurus acutus. Next base: position 85,727,353 of record NC_139154.1, on the reverse strand, counting down.
TATTTTTTGCCGAAGCAGATCAACACAACCTTGGGTACAAAGTATGAGAGGTCATTCATCTGTCAATTGCGTTCTTTTCTGGTCTTCTCAAAAAGGATCAGAAACAGCTGCTATTCACTTGCAATGGACAGCAGTGTCCATTTACAGTCTCACCCTAGAACTATGTTAATGCTCCTACTCTCTGATATAGGATAGTCAAAAGAGACCGGGGCTGTTTGGTGGAAAGAGTACTGATTAAGGTGTGTTCAGTCTGAATTGTATAGCTGAAGGCCAGATAACTTTTTAATAGAGCTGTGGGAAGACGGATCAGCTGCATCCTGAGGAACAGAAATTTCCTTCACTGAGAGAGTCCTAGCATGAACTAGCTGCCGTTTGTCGTGGCCATTACAGAAAGGAGCCATGTTTCTGATGGAGGTAGTTGGAACTGTCCACCATAGGATTCTCTGATTTGGAAATAGAGGGTGAGGAAGAGTGAAGTCGGTGAGGTTGGGATGTAAACTTTGCAAGAACACCTTCAGGTGGTTATTTTGAGTCAGGAGCCAAGAAGTAATCAAGTTCCCATCACCTAATGGCATGTACTTAAACACAGTGGAGATGGTATATTTGTCAGAAAAGAGGCAGTCTCTTGGAAGTCTACTTTAAGAACATTTCATCCTCTTCTGGTTGTCTCTTGTTGAAAGCTCTTTATAACCTAATAGCATTTTGGCTTTATCTCTTATTCCACTTACTGCTGTGGTGACCCGTTCAGTACAGATTTCCAGCAATTTCATGGGTGCAACTCTCAGGATAGTGCTATGCTCCTCACTGTGCATCTTTTCCACTGCTGCAGGACAGGGTTCTTTAGGAATTGCTTGGCTCTCATGCATGTGGATGGGCCAACTCTTGACCAATGGACAGTAGGAGCTGATGGAGCAATGCTTCCCTAGTGGACAACATGGGCATCACACATGATCCCACAGGACCCAGTACCCAGTCTCATGTAACAGGGGCTAACTCAATAATTCATCCTTATGTTGTCTCTTTCTTCTTCTTTCTTTCCTGTTGCTTCCCACTTCTGCCTCTTGAGATCACACCCCCAGAGAAACAACTCGCACGCAAGCCTTTGTCTCAGGCTCTGCTTTGGGGGAAATGCAGCCTATATGCTGTAACATGATAGATAGGTGCTCCCAGCCAGATGTTACCTGGAACTACCTTGTTAGCATAGAGTCTCCACTGTGTGTGTGTGTCCTTCTCTGTCCTCACTTGTTTTCTAAGCTACATAAAACAAGGCAAAGGAGGTCAAGCTTCATTTGGGGCAAGACATACATTTGAGGAATAATAGCAGTGAACATTTTTTGGATTGGTCTTTATCTGCCAAGCACTGTTCTAAGCGGTTTATATACATGACCTAACTTTTACTAAATCCTGTGGGGGAGGCACTATTATCGTTCCTATTTATACACAGGGAAATGGAGGCTGAGAGAATTTTAGTAACTTTAAGTGGCTTGGCTGGGGAATGGCAAAGCTGATCTGATTCCATTGTCTGATGTCAGAGCAGAGCTCTTAAATACTAGAAATCCGAAGATGCAAATCAATATTAGGCTCTGTGTGGGTGATGAATGGGGTTTGATTACCAACATTTCATGTGCAAGCATTAGCACGGGATTGTACACCAAGCTGATTTTTCTCAGGGAGCCTGGAGAGAGTGGCCAGACTCCAGCAGGAGAAGTGGAAGGTCTCCTTCACCAGGCAGGTGAGGGTCAGCAGAATGGGGCCATTTAACTTCTTATTTGGCTTTATCTGATTGCTGGAAAAGGGTGAACTTTGTGATATTTATTTATGGTTATATATAATGCTTATGATTATTTATGATATTTGTAAATAGATGGCTCTGCTTGGTAATTTATGGCTGTATCTTGGGCTTTTCATCATAGAGATGGCCTTAAAAATAATTTTAGTCTGTCATTAGAGGACAAATAGATGGTGTTTGCCATGTCAGGTTTCAAGTAGGAATGGCTGGTGACACCTGGGAAAGAAAAAAAATAGGATTAGGTAATTTACAAAAGTGCTTCATTTTTCAAAACCTTCTCACTTTCCTCACTTTTTCATGTTGTACCAAAATAGAATGTTTGTCTTAATTAGAAGAAACAGGTCATGACTCTGAAGGCAAACAGATCCATTATTCTTCAAGAAATGCTCTAATCCTCCAGCCTGAGGTCAGGCTGTGTGGATAAGGGGTACACTGGGGGAAGGGACTTTTTATTTAAACTGGTGCTGAGCAAATATTTCCTTCTCCCCATCACAATCAGCTTCCAAAGCAACCCATAAATGTCTTTCTGAAGAGTATACACAGAATCCAGACCCCAGGCCCAGCCCTGGAACACCTGCTAGGGCTGAAGTATTTTAGGGTCCTTTGATGACAGCAGTCATTCATACCATATCTGCTCCCCAGAAGGAGGCTCAGCCTAACAAGTGAAGGTGGGGTTTCCTTGCAAGTGACTTTTGCAAAACGAAATAGTCATTCATGCATCCCCAAGTTTGTAATATGCATGTAAAATTTTGTCACATAATGTGGAGTTATTTGCATGAACCAACTTTATTAGTTACCTGGGACTCTGGCCCCAGGTGAGAACAAAAAGAGAACCACAGTGACAGGAACTATAACTAAGGGATTCTGTGTCCTCTGGCAACTTCTGGAGGCTTTCTGAGCATGCACTAAGATTGACAGGCGATTCAAAGATGAACCAGATACAGATCATGCCTTCCAGAAGCTCACAGACTAATGAAGGAGGGTGCTAACAAATATACCTTAAATGACTAAAGCATGAGATAGAAAGAGTCAAATTTCATCACAGGGAGAGTGCTAGAGGAGCTTAAGAATGAGATTACTTCCAACTGAAAGGATCCAGGAAGACTTTGTAGAATCCTTTGGATTTAACCTTGAAGGGAGGGCTGGATTTGAACGCTCAGGGGTTGGGCTGGGAAGAACTTTCCAGAGGGAGGGTATGGTCTGGGCAAAGGCAGAAGTGTGCAAATGTCAGCATGTGTGTGGGCAGCAGTATGAGAGCAGTGGGGAGTCCAGGGAACTGGGGAAAGGCAGTGGAGGGATTTGCCCAGTGGATGAGGGATTGTCGAGGAGACTTGTAGATAAATTAATCCTTCGTCGATTGAAGCTGCCAATTGTCCAAGGTCACATGGCTAGCAGTTGGCAGTAGGGTGGATTTTGGCCCTGATCTCTTGGTTCTCAGTTCAGTAAGTTTTCTCTTCCTCACTTTGGATTACAAGAAGCTTTTAACTTTGCTTTATTTTTGGCCATCTGTGACAAGTACCTTGAGGAGCCCATTTGGGGAGTTTAAAGGCAACATGGTCCTGAGGGCTTAATCTTGGAAATCTACCAGCTTTGTGAATAGGTTTACTCTTGCTTTCTTTCCACCTTCCCTCACCCATTAGGATACCAGTGGGGCCAGGTCTGAGACAGTCAGGCTTTGGGAACAGGCACGTGGCTGGAGGTATGTGTGTGTGAGAGAGAAAGACGTGTGTACGTGCGTCTCTGCTTGATGTCTCTGTTCTGAGGCTAACTATGAATCACCTTTGGAATTTTGTTCTCTCAACTTGACATGGGCAAAAAGCCAGCACAGAGAAGAATTTTACTTTGCCCTGAAGTGTGTTTATTTCTGGGCTTAGCTGGAGCTCAGGAAACGGGGAGTGTTTCATTGACTAGGAAAGCCCTTTCTTGGGTGTTGGCTGGGTGCTGTTTTAGCAGAGAGATAGAGTCAGAGAATGAAGAACACTCAGACATTGGAAGGGATCTTAGAGGTGACCTGCCAGAAAGCTTTCCACAACAGCACTTGGCTTCCTGACGCAGGTTGGGACGTGCCTTTCAGGGCTAGTCTGTTGGTCAACAAATAGCAATTGAGAGCTTAGTATTTGCCGGACAGGGTTGTGGAGAGGGGAGAGTGAGGTCAAGCTAGTCAAGTGCCTAGCACAGTGGAAGCACTTGGTTCAGAAATGGTAGTTTCCGTGGTATGGAGGGTGCTCTGTAGGCTGAGAAAGCCAATGTTCAGTATGTAAAACTGATTCACTTTGCTGTACAGCACAAGCTAACACAAGATTGTAAATCAACTATACTCCAATTAAAAATATATATATATTCTGGGGGTGGGGAGGGGCAGGGGCAGTTTTCCTGGACTTCAGCTCTGCAGATTCCCTTCTCTCTCGAAGCCCATATTTTCAGCTGACATCATCCTTATTTTACAAACTTAGCACCCAGGAAAGCAGCTGGAAGTGCACCAAAACCAAGAGTCAGTTTAATTTTTCCGTTAAACCCTTTCTAAGTTTTGAAATTTGTATCTTTGGTGATTATTTTATATGTAATTAATAGTTCTTTCTTTCTTTTTTAAAAACTGTCTTTGAATTTAGCATTTGTTTTAGTTTCCTAGGCTAGCTGTAACAAAGGCCACATTCTGAGGTCCCATGTGGACATCAATTTGGGGGGACACTATCCAACCCATTTCAGTATCCATAAAGGGATTTTGGAAAAGAAGGTAGGGTACATAGTGGATGATGAATTCACATTATTGTCTTCCTTCTGCTTTTTATCTCTCTGAACTTGATTTCCTGGGGTAGCTGGAAAGCAAGGCTCTAAAGAGTTAGGGAGTTAGTGGTAGGAGCTCCCAGGCATATAGGGAATGGGCCAGGAGGGCAGGCAGCATGGTCCTCCAGGTTGGGCAGTGACACTGGCTAGTCAGTTTTGTATTTTATTTATTTATATTTTTGGCTGCATTGGGTCTTTGTTGCAGTGCACGGGCTTCTCATTGCAGTGGCTTCTCTCGTTGCAGAGGCCAGGATCTAGGCACACAGGCTCAGTAGTTGTGGTTCCCAGGCTCTAGAGTGCAGGCTCAGTAGTTGTGGCACATGGGCTTAGTTGCTCTGCGGCACGTGGGATCTTCCTGGACCAGGGATCAAACCCGTGTGTCCTGCCTTGACAGGCAGATTCTTAACCACTGTGCCACCGGGGAAGTCCCGACTGATCGGTTTTGGCCAGACACCACTATGGTTCCTTTAAACCTGTTTAAAAAGAGTTTAAAAAGCCAGATTTCTGGGTTTCCCTGGTGGCGCAGTGGTTGAGAGTCTGCCTGCCGATGCAGGGGACACAGGTTCGTGCCCCGGTCCGGGAAGGTCCCACATGCCGTGGAGCGGCTGGGCCCATGAGCCATGGCTGCTGAGCCTACGCGTCAAGAGCCTGTGCTCTGCAACGGGAGAGGCCACGACAGTGAGAGGCCCGCATACCGCAAAAACAAAAACAAAAACAAAAACTAAACAAACAAAAAAAGCCAGATTTCTGGCTTGGCTCTGACATTTACGACTGATGTAAATTTGAACAGATCACAAAATCTCTCTGAGCCTGTTTCCTCACCTGTGAATTAGGAATAGCAACAATACCTGCCTAGCCTACCTGCAGAGAGTGTAGTAAGGATCAAGGGAGAGGAAGCGTGAAAGGTCCTTGCCCACTTACTGATGATCACCTCAGTGCATCTGAAGTCAGGGTGACCTTTTGAAAACACACATCAAATACTTTCACTTCCTTGTTTTAAACCATCTAATTGCTTCTTCATATTTAGATAAAGCCCAGACTTGTTAGCATAGTTTAAAAGGTCTTGTAGAATCTGGCCCCAACATACATTTTCAGACCCAGATCTCTCTAGAAGTCCTACCTCTCCCAAGTACCCTTCTCGGACTGTTCTAGCCCATACCTGAAAGCTCATTTTCTGGACCACTTATTTCAGCACTTGATTAGATTTTATCTTGAATTATTCTTTGATTCTTTCTTATAGGAAGATCTAATCAAGTGAAATCTGCAGAAGCACAATCAATAAAAACAGAGCACTCTAGTTGAAGTTGGACAGCTTCACCACTCATCTCTTACTTTGGTGTCCCATCCTTGCTCTTTCTCTTCATAAGCTTGGCCTTGTGGAGCACTGTCTGAAAACCATTTCAGGGACTTTTGTTCAAAATGGCAGAAGTATTCTGTCTCTCCCTCTTTCTCAGATGGCATTAAAATTATAGTAAAGAATTAAAAAAATTATAAACTTATAAAAACTAAAAGTAATAAGTGTATAAGTGGGTAGTGATGGTTCATATATTTCAACAAATCTCTAGAAGGTAGAAAACATTTGGAGAAATAATTGGCTAATAAAACAGAGTAAAGAAAGCTTCAGCATAGGAATGTGTACTTGGGCTTTAGCTAAAGTAGGACGTCTGTTGCCCAAAAGAACTATAGGGAGGCTCTGTCCTTGGAGATAGCATGAATGTCAGTGGGATTGAAAACAGAAGACAAATTGGAGCTCCATGGAACTGTTGACCCCACTCTTGCTATCTTTCCTGTGCAACCCAGAATAGCCCTTGTTCTCAAAGTGAATATCTCTACAGACACTGAACACAGTCTTTAGAAGAGGACTGGTGTGAGGATTACTGCCCCAGACCAAAGCTCTCTTGATTCTGGAACTGAGGAATCTCTAGATGTAATGGATGGTTTCCCACCAGTTCATGTGAAGCAAATCCTGCCAGTTGATAAGCCAAACCCTTATTCACAGAGCTCCTGGTCAGCCATTCTATTGTTTCCTTCTTAAATATGAAAAGATGTCTGATGATTATCAGAGTATTGAGAAAAGCCAGTAACTTGAAAGAGAATGGCTAAGAGAAACGAATAAAAATGAGCCTGGAGGAAAATAATTCAAGGGACAGAGGAGCACTTAAAAAAATAATTAGTTTTTCCTCAAACGGATTTGAGAAAATTTTGCATCCATTAAACAAGAGAGAATGTTACAAAAAAGGAAAAAAGAGATAAAATAAGAAAGATCTTGTGAAACATAAATGATGACTGCCAACAAAATAAATTGATATAAAGATTGGAAGGTGAAGTGAAGGAAATCTTAGGATAAGTGAAGGAAAACTTAGAATAAAAAGAGTGATAGAGAGAAAGAAAGGAAGGGAGGAGAGATAGAAAGAATTTGAAAGAATTAGAAAAAGAAAAGGTAGGAGGATCAATACAGAAGTAGCATTCTCTGAATAATAGATTGGCTTTAATAGGAGTTCCTGAATTTACAGAGGAAACCAGAGGAGGAGAAATTATTAAATAAATAAGAAAAGAAAATTACCCAGAACTGGAGGAAGATACAAGTCTTCAGATTATAAGGACCTAAAGTGTTGAATGGAATAAATGAAAAGAGATCTACACCAAGACAAATAATCATAAAATTTTGTTTCATTGGAGTTAAAGAGAAGGTCTTAAAAGTTTCCTGAGAAGAAAAGCAGGCAATTTAGAAAGGAACAAGAGTCACTTAGTCTCTTCAAGCTGCTACGACAAAATACAAGAGACTGGGTGGCTAATAAAAACAAACATTTATTTCTCACAGTTCTGGAGTCTGGAAGCCTAAGATTAAGGTCTTAGTATGGTCACATTCCAGTGAGACCCTTTTCCTGATTCATAGCTGGTCCCTTGTCATTGTATCCTTAAATGGTGGAAGGGGGCTAAAGTCACTAATTCCCTTCATGAGGGCTCCAACTTTCATGCGCTAAGCACCTTCCAAAGTCTCTGCCTCCTAATAACATCACATTGGGCATTAGAATTTCAATATGTGAATTTTGAGGGGACACAAACATTCAGACCATAGCAATTAATTTTAACAGTGATACTGAATCCTAGAAGACATTGAGCAATCCTTTCAAAGTTCTGATTGAATGTGGCTTTTGTTCTAAAATTCTATACCTAGCTAATCTATCAATCAAGTTTGAGGTCAGAATAAAGATCATTTTTTCAAGGACTCAGAAATACTATGACCATGCACATTAGAGAATGTGTTTCAGAAAAAGAAATCAAAGGAGTGAACAAAAAAAAGAGGAAGCTATGGGAGACAAAGCCTCCAACCCAGAAAAAGCAGCAAACAAAAATCCCATCCTGGCAGCTGGGTCTCAATTCTAGGGAGAAACTAGTCCCGATGGGAGAGGAAAGACAGGAGATGCTGTGAAAGAGGTCTTGGCCAAGTGGAGGACAGTGGAGCTTATAGGTTAAACTGTATGTTGAGAACTTTGAAAATCATGAGGCTTTTATAATGTTGCAGAAAATAAGAAAAAGGAGAAGTGAATCAGAGACTTCAGGAAGACAATAATAACAGAAGTGTACAAGAAAGGCATTGTCCAAATATAAAGCCAACTCACCTGAGGTATGATTTTGACTAGTTGATGGGATGTGAAGAGGAGAATCCATTTGAATAGATGCCAGAAATGTTACATTATTTTCTGTTTTTCAGTTTTTAACTTTCACTCATACAAATCACGAGGACTTAACTATGGTTCCAAGCAGAATATAAACATTATGAGTCTTGATAATGTAAACATTACAGGTATAGCTGTCACAGGTTGGGGAATGGAAGAGAAGAAGAAGGAAATAGCTGTGAAAAGTTGACGGAACAAGAAGTGAGGCTTTAATATGCCACTTGAAGTTGCCGATGTCAAGAGGAAGAACTGAAAATGGAGGTGTAACTAAATGGGGATGAGGAGGGGGAGGGGCAGTAAGGAAGAGGTGGTGCAGGTGAGTTAAATTTTCCTCCATCGTAGTGGAAGTCAGTAGATAATATCTAAAGATGGTAAATCAAGAAATTGAGCTATGTATCTATTATATAGAGATTGGAAGTAACCACCAGGAGAAATAAAAATAGAAATGATTAAAAGTGCTTGCTTCTGGGAAGCAGGACTTGGTGGGGCACAGGAGGGGTCACCAATTTTCAATGTAAGTCTTTTCATATAGTATTTGATTTTTTAAACCATATATATGTATTACTTACACAGCATTAACAAAGACATATATACACACAAAGAAAACTGCTGGATGACCTTTGAAACTTGCTTTTAGCCCTCAATTTCAATTATAATTAGCTGAAATTTCAGCTCAGCGGAATATAACTGTAATTAAAAATCTCAACTGCCTAATGGCAGACAATTAGCTGGAGCTGTCAGGAGCCAAAAAGAATGATGGGCAGCTTGAAGACTTTGCTGTAAGGCTTGGCAGCAAACTGCCAAGGATTCCCGCTCCCTGAGTCTGCCTTTGTGTCTTCTAATCCCAAGGAGGCAGCAGGATTTATGGCAGGATCCTTGCCTTTAGATTTCACGGCAGACCGCCTTCAGGTCTTGGCTTCACCAGTTATTGCCTAAGAATCCTTGGGCAAGTTATTTAACCTTTCTGAACTGTCAGCTGCAAAATGGGGATAACACCTACCTCGCAGTGTTATAATAAAGATTGAATAAAATAATGTAAGTACTGATCACAGCATAGTCCCTGGCACACTACAGATATTCAATCAGTGGCAGCTTAGAGAAGAACAGCATTTTACATGGTTGAAACACTGTTCTGGAAAAACACAGGGCTTTTCCACTTGATAGAATTTGAAACATTGATGTGAAGTCTTCTGTTCTAGACTTTGGAATCCCCTTGTCAGGAATAGCTAATAGGCAGCATCTATGTTACCACTCCAACCCATGGCAGACATAGCTAATTGATCTCAGTATTCTTTTTTCTCTCTCTCTTTTTTTTTTTAAATTGAAGTATAGTTGATTTACAATTTTGCATTAGTTTCAGGTGTACAGCAGTTTTATATATATATATATATATATATATATATATGTATATGTATATCTGAAAAAGAATATATATATATTCTTTTCCATTACCGGTTATTACAAGATATTGAATATGGTTCCTTGTGCTATACAGTAGGTCCTTGTTGTTTCTCTATTGATCTCAGTATTCTTGTCTGCTAGGTTTTGATGTAGCTTCAGGATCTTTTTCAGTACAGCTTTGGAGATAACCATTATGAGTCAATCAAAATTGGAACTTGAGGTAAAAATCTATTTTTTGTCTTTGACTAGGTAGATAACAGGTGCGTCATGATGACAGTCACCTTTTTCATTTTTTATACCATTTTAAAGGTTACTTTCCATTTACAGTTATTGCAAATTATTGGCTATATTCCCCATGTTGTACAATACATCCCTGTAGCCTATCTTACACCCAGTAGTTTGTATCTCCCGTTCCCTCACCCTTATATTGCCCCTCCCCACTGATAACCACTAGTTTGTTCTCTACATCTGTAAGTCTGCTTCTTTTTTGTTATATTCACTAGTTTGTTGTAGTTTTTAGATTCCACACATAAGTGATATCATAAAGTATTTGTCTCCCTCTGTCTGACTTATTTCACTTAGCATGATGACCTCCAAGTCCATCCATGTTGCTGCAAATGGCAAAATTTTGTTCTTTTTTATGGTTAAGTAGTATTCTGTGTGTGTGTGTGTGTGTGTGTGTGTGTGTGTGTGTGTGTGTGTGTGTGTGTGTGTGTATATATATATATATACACACACCACATCTTCTTGATCCATTATCTATTCATCTGTTGATGGACACTTAAGTCATTTCCATATATTGGCAATTGTAAATAATGCTGCTCTGAACATTGGGGTGCATGTATCTTTTCAAATGAGTGGGTTTCTGTTTTTGTTTTTTTTGGATATATACCTAGGAGTGGAATTGCTGAGACCAGTCATCTTGATGGCTGGGTGACCATATGGTCACATGCAGGTAACAGCATGCATCAGTTTTCTCTCCTGATACACAGGGACTCGCCCATTGGTGCCTGGAACGTCATAGTTTTTGGAGCTTCATGGACAGGGTTGGTGTAGGAAGGCTTTAACAGCAGCTAGTTTCTCTACCTAAGAGTTTATCATTATTAGTAGGGTAGGAACCTTGGTGGGATGAGGATAAAGACTTGATGACTCTAGGAACATTATGGAACTATTTGGATTACAAGGGGATACATCACAGGTCTGTCCTCAAATACACTTGATTTCAGGGACTGCAACTTTCAGACACCAATCAAACTCTTAGCTCTATTAACTATTTTAATAGTTGGTCAAATATCTTTGAATTTCTTTGCTGGGCTGCTTGCCTTCCAGGCACTCTTCCCCCCAGGATACTGCCTCCTGAAAGGGTGGACCAAGCCCTTCAAAGTAGCTTTTCCTTCAGTCAGAGTAATTTCCCATTCACCCACACATGATAGCCTCTAAGTCTCTAAATCATCATGCCCAGTTCACCAAAGCATGGTTCTGTAAGAATCCATGCAGGGAACAGGGGCTGGGGAAGGAGGGCCTGTGGGTGGTGGGCTGGTAGAACCTTCTGGAAAGAGTCCAGTCAAAGGTTCTGCACCTGAGGTTAGAAGAAGGCATGATTTTGAACTCACCAGAGGACCAGAGCTTTGGGCTTGGGGTGGTCGGCCTTCACTGGTGTTGGTTTAAATATTACATCATGGCTGCCTCCTCTATGCTTTTTCTGAGAGAAAAAACATAGAAAAAAAATCCAAAGTGAGCCCCTTGACCTGGAGATATGAGAACCAGAGAGGTTTTCAGAGGGACAAATTTGAAGCTGAAGTTGTAGACAGATCCAGAGAAAAGTGCAAAAACACACCCCTCCCATCCCTTTCACACACCCCTTCCTGGTAGATACAAAGCCGTACATAGGTGTGGGGTTCTCTTCTGCACGTCTACTCATTCCTGGCTTTCAGATGGACTGCTCTCCAAAAAGGAAACAGCATTGGAGAAGAAACACACCCACACCATTTCTGTTGGGGCAGGAGGGATGTGTGTGGGTGGGGAGAATGAGAGTGCGAAATCGAAAGGATGATTAACAGAATTTGACAAAGAAAACGACTTCTTCCACCCGTTTAACACCCACATTAATCCACTTGGATGATCAAATGCAAAAGACAAAGAGAATTACAACCTTTTCCAGGCCCAGAAATAATAATTATTCAGAGGAAAATCTTGGCAAAATGAGGAATAAACCAAGCAAAAAGAGGGGAAGAGAGAAAGAGAAGAGCACACACACACACACACACACACACACACACGGAGGTGGGAGAGAGAGAGAGACAGAGAGAGAGAAAGACAGAGAGAGAGAGGCAGAGAGTTATCGAGAGAAAAAAAGCCAGCAGTTAGGCCTTGGTGTTTGGGCAGGCTTTGTACATTTCACCTCCTCTCAGTTTAAAAGTAAAAAATAGAAAAGAGTCAAACTCTTTATATGAACCAGTAATGGAAGACTGGTGGTTGTGATAATCCCCGGTCTCCCCTTCACAGTGGCTCTGTGCCGTTTTCCTGGTAGAAGTCGCAAAGGTCAGCCGAGGAGAGAGTGAATTCTCAAGGCTGTCACATGGGAGCTGTGTTATTCTATACAAACCGCTCTTATTTAAGTGCTGGGTTTTATTTTTAAAAGCTCTGCTGTCCCCTGAAAGGAGGGAGTGGAAGTGGGAAGAGGTAACATGTGAACAAGGTCAGAAGCAGAAAGCAAAAAGAAGGAGAAAAAGAAAGAGGATCGGTGCAATTTTCATGGGAAGCATATTGCATTGTTCAGCTTGCCTGGCTCTGTTCCAAGGACTCAATTGAAAGTGAATTTCTCTTATTGAATTCCATCCAGAGATATCATAACCTCAAAAGGCTACTATTACCCAGAGGGCTTCAGATGGAACCATTTGTTCGTGACTCTTGAAATGCAGGGAGTCACAATTGTCATTTGACAACTCGGGACCCATCAGGCCAGCTCCTTTCAGGGCGGGGAGATTGTTGACATAATCGGCCCTTGGTCCCCTTCAGAGGGACCAGTTTCTCTGTATCTCAGGCCTTTTTTGCTCGGCAGGTGCAGCGGCAAGAAAACTGGGGTGTTTCACAGAAACAAACAAGAACAAAACAAAATAGGCTCAGGGTGATTTAAACATCAAACACCTACCCTGTGCAGGCAGAATAAAGGATCATAGGTCACTGTACAGGCCTGCAGGGTCCATAGGACTAAGTTTATCTTTTTAACCAAAAGAGGCAGTGAAAATAGTACAAACCCCCACGAAACTAGTAGAAAGCCAAATGCGGTCTAAATAAAGATACTCAAAGAAGGGCAAAGGCTTTGGGAGGGGATAAAATCAAAGCTGACTTTCTGGTTTGTATGGATAGTTTTTGTTCTTTTGAACCGGTGCAGCAGAAAGGTGTATGCGATGATAGTGACAGTGGTTTTTCAAGTATTTCCCACCCTGTCCCCCTCTCCTCCTGTTTCTCCATTCCCTCCTTCCTCTTTAACTGCCACCTTCCATTCATTGCAGCCTGGATTCCTTCTTCTTTTTCTCCCTTTCTTTCAGCATTAAGTAGTGGGAGTTGCTTCCCAAAGCTTCGCCCTGATAATAAACCTCTTGTGTGGTGATTCCATTTATTCTTAGATACACACAACCTGTTTTGAATGGGGCTATGGAGAGAAACTCAAATAGAATTAACTACTCTTTTCAGAAGTAGTTGAATACAAGCTTTGGTTCTCAAAATCAAGTTTCAATGACTGGCTTCTTTTGAACAAAGTGCAAAGGAATTCAGAATAATAAGTGTAGCAAGATGGAGAAAATTTTATTCACCAGTATTCTTGAGGAAAGCACTGTAGGTGTTTGGGAGAATTACTTTGATAAACCACTTTGACTGCGGATTAAGCCCCCAGAGGATGCTCAAGTAACAAAAGACAGTCACTCAACAGCCTTGGAAGGAGGGTGGGTCCTGTTACTTGGGGAGTCCTTTGTTTTGTTGAATTCAGTGAGCAGTTTGGTAAGCCAGTGCCGGAGTCCAGGAGGAGGAGGGAGGTCTGAGAGAAGAGGAAGTCGAGTTGCAGGATGTGGACGGGAGAGAATTTGAGAAAGAGAGGAGACCCAAAAGAGAAATGCCAGAGTCTTCATAGCTAAAGTGGGTGGGTGGGGGACTATGTTTGTTTAACTTTTTATCACAAAATTTTGAAACATATCCAAAAGTAGACAGAATAATATAATGAATCCCCAGGTACCCATGGCCAATTTCTTCTTCATCTATATCTTCAATGTACTTCGTCCTCTCTCTTTTTATTTTGAAGCAAATCCAAGGGGAACTCGGAAGGAAAGCAGTACTTTTAAAAAATTTATTTTATTGAAGTGTAGTTGATTTACAATGTTGTGTTAATTTCTGCTGCACAGCAAAGTGATTCAGATAATATATGGGTATATATCTCTATATATATATACACACACACACACGTATACACATTCTTTTTCATATTCTTTTCCATTATGGTTTTTCACAGGATATTGAATATAGTTCCCTATGCTACACAGTAGGACCTTGCTGTTTATCCATTCTATGTACAATAGTTTGCATCTGCTAATCCCAAACTCCCAACCCATCCCTCCCCCACAGCCCCTCCCCCATGGCAACTTACAGACAAGTATGTCTGTGAGTCTGTTTCTGTTTCGTAGATAAGTTTGTTGGTATCATATTTCATATTCCACATATAAAGGATATCATGTGGTATTTGTCTTTCTCTGTCTGACTTACTTCACTTAGTCTGATAATCTCTAGGTCCCTCCATGTTGCAACAAATGGCATTATTTCGTTGGAAAGACGTGTTTAATGGGAATGGGAACTTTGACATGGCTTGCTGTAGTATGTTCTGCCTCTTGAAAAGTCTTCCATAGCATGTGCCTTGGTCACTAATGCTTATGTGAGTAGATTCATGCTTGAGGAAATCAAGGACATGCTGTTCTGTACCAGGGTTTAAGCAAAGTGAAAACAGTCACAACACATGTGGACCCAGGACCTGGGTGATGAGGAAGCAGCTGAGAGATCTAAGTTACATAAATCTTACAGATTTCAGCTAAAAATAAAAATGGAGTTTAAAAACAAAATGTTAAAATATCTGTATACAAATGCCTTTGGAACTTTTCTGCTCTCCACAATTTTAGACATACTTTCAAGGGTCTATTTACTTAATGAAGTGGCTTGATGATGAACACTTCACTGAGAGTCTGATTCTTTTATGACTTAGTTATGAGATATTGGGCAAATTGCCCATCTCTCTGGGTCCATTGTTTACTCATATCTGCCCTAATTCACAGTGTTGTTTTGAGAGTCAAATTTGGGAAATTTTAAATATAGTGCTTTATCAGTATGAACTATAGTGTCAATGTTATTGAAAAAGGAAGGGCATGATTCTCTGATCAGTACTCTAGGCCAAAAGGACTTCATCTTTTAAGTTCTCTTAACAAAGCATTTATAGTTTAGGATCTGAGATCTTAGAAGAGTTTGTAGCTATACTGTTGGCTTTATCTTTAGACCATGGTTTCCTGGGTGCCCTCATTTGACCTTTGCTTAGAAACCATTTCTTGATTTTAGTATCATTTGCCATCTGGAGAAGCTGGGAATATTCAAAACCAGCAAGTCTTGGTATCTTTTATTTTAACAGTTCTTTTAGCCTATCTCTTTTATTTTGCATTTTACTAGAATCAGCAAACAGAAACCAGGTGGCCCCTTCAACATTCTGGTTGAAAATCTTCTCAGCTAGATTATCTATTTCATTAGTTACATGT
This sequence comes from Leucopleurus acutus, assembly GCF_964270905.1. Classification (NCBI taxonomy): domain Eukaryota; kingdom Metazoa; phylum Chordata; class Mammalia; order Artiodactyla; family Delphinidae; genus Leucopleurus; species Leucopleurus acutus. Next base: position 85,711,913 of record NC_139154.1, on the reverse strand, counting down.
TCTGGTTTCCACATTACTGCAGATGACAGTGTTGTTAAATTTTCTACCACTACAGAGCAAGGATTTCCTTTCCTCCACTTTCCAAAAAGAGATTCCTCATTATCCTCACCAGTAGCTTCCTCAGAGTCCAAAGATCTTCAAACACTGTGTTCAAGGCACTTTAAGCTCTCACTGACAATCTACTCCAGATCCTATAGATTTGTAGCTTCTGCCCACTACTTGGTTCCAGAGCCGCTCCCATTATGTGAGGTTTTTGTTACTGTTGAACACCACTTCCAGATTCCAAAATATGTATTAGTTATCTAAGGGTGAGCAACAGATCTTCAAACTTAGCGGCTTAGAACAATACACTTTTATTATCTTGTAGTTCCTGTGGGTCAGGAATCTGGGAGCAGCTTAGCTGGGTGGTTCTGTTTCATGGTTTCTCACAAGGCTGTAATCAAGGTGTCAGAAGAGCTGCAATCACCCGAGACTCCACCCAGGCTAGAGGATCCTCTTCCAAGCTCACACCTGTGGCTGTTGGCTGGAGGTTTCAGTGCCTCACTGCATGGGGCATAGTCCTGCTCAGGACATGGTGGTTAGCTTTCCTCACAGCAAGTGATTTAAGAGCACAAGGGAGAGCTACCATACTGCCTTTTATGACCTAGTCTTGGTCACTCAGTGTTGTTTTTTTATTATTATTATTATTATTATATGCATTAGGAATTCCAGCCCACACTCAGTGGGAGAGAATACACAAGAGCATGAACACCTGGAGGCTGTGATCATTTGGGGGCCATATTGGAGGCTGGTGACCACATCTACTACATGCAGGTTACTACATGCAGGTACTGTGCTGTCCTGGAGATAGCACAATGAATGAGATGCAATTCCTGTCTTCAAGGACCTCTTAAGGAAGGTCAAGTTGTGGGGGATATAGAGAAGTAAACTGGAAGTGTTACAGGTACCATGACAAAGTTACAGGGGCTCTGTGTACACTGAGGCAGGGGGCCCTAACCTAGACCAGGGATGAAGGCTCCTGTGTGGGATTGCCAAGTCTTGAGCTTGCCAGGTAGATAAATGGGTGAAATGCATTCCAGGGAGAGAGGAGAATGTCCACAGAGGTAGAAGCATGGCCCTCTGGGAAATCTCAATAACTTGGCATGGCTAGAGACAGGATTTAGACAAGAGGGGTAGACTTGGACAGGAGAGGTTGGAAAGGTGAAAATTATGAAAGAGTTTGTATGTTAAGTTCAGATGTTGGAACCTTACCCTAAAGGCTATGGGGGCAGTGTGGGTAGAGAGGGGTAACTAAAGGATTTTGAGCACTCATTGAGTGCCTTCACTGTGTCAAGTAGAAAATGTTGAAGACAGTGACCTTGGCCTCCAAAAGCTTACAATTTGATCTGGGAAATAAGACATGTGCACAATTAATTGCATTTCAAGATGGTTCCTGATAAGAATTCTATGAAAATTATAGACAAGAAGAAGTATAGAAATTTTCTGAAGGAGGAGATCAATTTCTGGAGGTGTGATCAGTGAGGTTTCGTGGAGAATGTAGTCTGACCCTTGAGATATAGTTGTGGGTTAGTTAGATGGGGAGAGAGGGTGAGGAGAGCCATTCTAGGTGAAAGTAGGAGAGGAAGAGGCATGATGAGGGCAACAAGTGGTCCTGTGTAGGTAAGAAAGAGGGTTCTGTGTAGGAGAATCAGGGAGAGGTAGGGACAGATCGTAGAAGACCCTGAATACCAGATCAGGGAGTTTGAACCATGCTTAGTGAGTGTTAAGGAGACGTTGATGACTTTTGAGCCAGGAGTGTTTGAATCTAGATTGCAGAGGGTCAATTCCCTCCCTTCCACCTCCTTTTTTAAAAATATAGTGCTTAAGGTGCTGAAGCAGGTAAACATTCCTTCCTGGTTACATCTGGAGGGCCCAGGAAGAGAAGGATCTAGAATGTAGACCTCAGGACTCAGAGTTCCATGAGCCCCAGTCATAGCTTGGGGCCCTATGTAACAGGTAGTGAGTCCTACTCAGGGAAAACGCTCTCTCAGTCTTGGTGTTTTCAGTGCTTGTCCGATTACCATTTAGCATTTTGTCTAATTAATGGAGCTCGCAGATGTTTGGCAGAGAAGTTAATCAGCTATTAATCACCAAAGAGCTTCTCTGTAGCTTTGCTGGAAGAGTTAAAATTGAAACTGTAGTTGTTTCCTGAACTCGGGTGGAGGGACGGGCCAGAGGTAGACAGTCCTGGGTTTCCTGTTGGGAAGGTTTGGCAGAAGTGCCTTGGGGTGGGCTTGGCTGCTGTTAGGAAGAAGAGTGTAGCTATTATTTTCCCGAGCTCAGTGGTGTCTAACGAAGGCAGGCTTCAGCAAGGAGAGGAGAAAAAGGTGGACCACGTGGTTTGCTGTGATGAACCACAAACCGGACACTCCAGACGGTCCTAGTCCCAGCTCTGCATCTAGGTGGCCATGCCATGCCGGCCAGATCTCTTAACTTCTTGGGACTCGATGCTCTTATCTTTCAATGGAAGCTTTAGTGAACAAAGAGTTCCCGGTCAAATGAGTTTGGAAACTCTATATGCTACATATGCCTCTTGGAGATTCATGACAGACACCAGTATAATTAAAAGAGTGAAAATGTTGTGGTCAAATAAAAAAACAAAAAAAACATGTTTAACCCAGCGCATGCCCAAACACTTTTGATCACAGAGCGCTTTGTTCATTAAACATCTAGAAACACTAGGAGAAGGTGTTCCTGACTGTGACATCTGTTTTTCTGGTTTCTGATTCAGCTTCATTACTAGCCTTAAGTTTTCTCCCAGGAAATATTCTTGTGGGCTCTTTACCAGTAAATTTCATAACCAACTCTCTTGCCTCTCAACCTTAAGATGGTCTCCTGGATTATAAACCAAGACTCACATCTGTTTCTGAAAACCTCTCCCCGACCCGACTGCTGATCTATTGCGACAGAGGCTCTGGACCACATCTCTAGTCTGTTCGGCTCTCACCCGGCCATCCACGTCTTCATGAGGTAGCAGAATACCATGTTGGCCACAGTTACCTCTTACTGTATAAAAAGGAGGGTGTAATTTGGTAAGAGTTGGATATGAAGATCATTTGAAAAGTTAGCCACATGACTTTTGAGGATCAAATTCTGATTTTTAAGTGACAACTTCATCTTGTGAATTCATTGTTTAATTCAAGATGCATCTACTGCCCTAACTCTACCATTCTACAAAGAGAAGCTATTTATTTCAGGGAGTTAGCACAATATTAGACTTTAGGGGGTCTTACTCTTTTCTTTTAGATACTACTTATCATCTTGGAATTTATCGTTTCAATCTAAATCAACACTGTAGGTTTACAGCTGGAATATGCCTCTTTGGAGACTGCATGTAAATAGCCAGAATGAGGCAGCAATCTTTGTAACTGTTAAGTCCTATTAGTCATGTTAAAGATCACTGCTTTTGTGAGAAATTAGCTAAAACTATAGAGATCCGTGTGAAGTCAGAGGTTTGCAGAAATATCCAGTGGCTCATCTTTTTTGCTTCCTTTCATGATGAATTTTAGGACAAGTATTCTCAAGGAGGTGGAAAAGATTAAGGAATTATCCAAGCCTTAGGTAACAATATCTGGTTACTAATTTTGATTCAAGCCAGTTCTGAGTCATATTGAAGTCTTAATAAAATATGGTGGAGCTGAATGTCCAGTTCCTTTTTGAACAAGAAAAGCCTGTTTGATTGTAGGCATAAAAATCTACCTAAGCATGCATCATGACTGGTTCATATTCTTAAACCAAATTTATTATTGACTTGGTTATATGTACTGAGAAATAAAACTGGTGCTATTTATTAACCACACAGAGCCCCACAACTTTATATTCACATCTCTTATGCTGATTGGAGAGGTTTTATTTTTGCTGTTTTTCTGAGTCAACAGAATTCTTTGAGCCAATTGCCTGAGTGCATACTTCTGAGCCCAAGTTTATTTTAGGCACTGAAATGATAGTGTAATATTTTTTAACACTGTTGGAACTGTAGGGGAAGAAAAATTTCCTTCTACCCTCTTAGGTTCTGTGGCTGGCCTAGGAATTAAACTGACATAAGAGAGAGACAGCAAAAAAATGTATGCAAATTTATTTAATGTTTTCACATGTACGTGGGCTCTTCAGAAGGAAAATGAAGACCCGAAGAAGCTGTCAGACCCCAAAGCTTACTAGTGAGGGATAAATTATGGGGATGTGACAAGACAACGGGTTTGGGGCTAGTGGCAGTAATTTTGGGACAGTGACTATGAAATATATGGGGGGAAACTAACAGAAGATATGGGTTGTTTCAGTAGGTTTTTTGGTAGATCCATTTCGGTATGGACTCCCAGTCTCTGGTGATAAGAATGTTCTCTTCTGGGTTGAGGGGGTACCTTTCTCATGGGAAATGTTATGACCTTCTTTTAGGTAGAAAGAGGAGGTCACGGAGCCTTTCCTTCATCTGCTGTTTCTCAAGTGCCTCAAAATAGTCAATATGCCCAAGTGGTATATTCTGGGGTGGCATGTTCCAAACTCCTTCAAAATCCTGTTAAATGCCAAACGACACATCAGCTCATTTCACCTGGACTGTCAACTTAAGCTGGGCACAGATCACAGACTTGTCAGTATGGACCCTCGCCATAGTTATTTCATCTTCCTGAGACCTATTGTAGTGTCAAATAAAGGAGTTGGGCCAGATGGTGTCCTGAGTTTCCTTGTAGCTCTACCATTCTGTGACTCTGAGAAAAGGAAATACCAAAAACTACTTTACTTTCATCTCCAGAGAGCAGGTAGGAAACTGGCCTTAATGTGGTAACATAAATGATTAAAACTTCCCTTGAAAATAGCACTTTCAAAGTCCTCTTGTCTAATTGCTCTATCTCAAGCATCCATTTGAAAAGGTCTTGCCCTGGTATTTCTTGTAGCAAAGTTTTTCCTGTTACCAAGGGCCCTGGTATCATGCTACCATGGGTTCAAATCCCAACTTATGGGCTTTGTGACTTAAGGCTGGTTACATAACCTATCCAAGCCTCAGTTTCCTCCTTTGTAGGAGGAAGTGGACAGCTCTGGCATTTGCCTCACAGGGTTGCTGTGAGGATTAAATAAGTTAATCTATGCAGAGAGTGCACTTGGCACAGTGATGCTCTAATTCCTGGTTTGGGGAGTACAAAGCCTCAGTCTTCACCCTCTGTCGTGTGTCCTTTTTGCAGACCTTAGTTTGCATCTTGCTTAGGCAACTATCTGGAGCCATTAGCCCCCATCCTTGTCATTGTCCTAAGAGCTCTCCTGGGTTCAGCTTCTTTGCTACTGCTTCTTACACTACCCACCCTCTACACACTTGCACATATTCACATCTTTCTCTTGCTACACACAAACCCTCTTATTGCTTCTTGAAGGTAGAAAAATTATCCCGTAAGCATTTTTCTCCCAAGTACTGGTTACCAGTCCTTCTCCCTGATGATACTGTGCTGTTCCCAACACTTGAAGTTTGCACAATCGGGGTGGACTTTGCTTTACTCTTTTTAGAAAGCATGGAGGTGATGTGAAGGAAACTCTCATTTGTAAATACTCTGGTCCAGAGGGGCATGGTCTATGTCAAGAATGGATGGATGAATAGAATGTTCATTATAATGTCTATAGTAAGCATAACTCATACCTTTATTTTTTTTTCTAACTCAGTGTTTTGTCAAGAGACAAAAAATATTTTTTAATTTGAGGCTGGTCAGTGTCAAGCAGATATCACTGGGGTGGTGATGCTATCAGAAAAGTCTCTTTCTTCCATACCTGGGATTAGGAGAATCATTTTTTCCACTAACAGAGCACAGAGAAGTGGAGGATCAAAGCACCTCCATGCTAAGTCCTCTTATATGGACCATGGCCTACCCGGCCCTGGCAAGGTCTGGAATGTCTCTCTTGATATCTAAGCCAGAGGGTTCCAGACATTGGGATTTACTCACCCAGCAAAACAGACATAACACAAATCTGGCAATAGTTAATTGTTAATTTTGCCAGTAAGGATATTTACAAAAAGCAAAAACAAACTGAAAAAACAAACTCCTGTTCAGACTCACAATCATTTCATAAAAGAAAGAACTTCTTAATATCAAAAGTAGGACAAACATAATAGGAAACTCCTTAAACTTGAATAAATTTAGCCTTATAAAGAATGATTACAATGTCCTTATTTTTTAAAATGTGCCCTGGACTGGGGAAAATGTTGGTATAAGCTAGCACCTGTCCATGGCCTCATGTTTGAGTCATACAAGGACACCAATAAGTGCAGGAAAGAAAATGAGTGAGATGAAATGAATAAATAAAACATAGAAGTTCCACTATGTCTTTTGGGCAAAATGGTATTCTATCTTTCATCTTGATTGTTATATTTCGAGTCTCCAGTTCTTATCACTTGATTAAAATGTTTCAGAATAACACACTTAAAATAGTGAGAGAATCTTTTTCCACTGATAAAAAAGCTAGTGACTTTTCTTCAGTTTATAGTAGGATGATTTGCTCCTAACACAGTTGGCCTCTGCAGTCCCTATAGAGAGAGTTCTTGCCTGTAGCCTGCTGCTGTCATTTGCATGCTAATCATTTCTGTAATTGATCTTCCCAGCTCCCTTCAAACCTGGTAGGAGGTAGCCCTGAAATTAACTAAGGTTCGCAGAGTGGGGCCATGCCAGTTGCGGGCCGGGTCACATGGGCATTGTGGCGCTGTCAGACTCCCCACCGTACTCTGCCCTGTGACCCCACACTGGAGGATTCTGGTCAGTGTGCAGGTAAAATAGCCTTGATTGTAACACAGAGTTCATGGTGCAGGTCAGCCAGGGTTTATTGTTGCCAAAATGGAACAAGAGAAGTTTAATTTCGTCTTGTGTTAGGAGGAAAAGTAGGAGTGACGCTGGTGGCCAGGCAGCTGGTGTTGGGTTATGTACTTAGATTATATGCCACAAAAGGCTTCTGTCCATGCTGGGTCACTAACGTGTTGTGAGAGAGATTGAGAGAGAGAGAGAATGTTCCTAAGTTTAACCAAAGATCTGAATACATCCCCAACTACAAGAGCAACTGTTGTATTTATTCATGGATTATAGAGTGAAACAACTCCAAGAAACCACACACATTTCTTATTCTTACTCTCAACTTCTCCAAAGTAAAATTCATGGAGGTTTAATGACTTGCCCAAGGTCACACCCTTGGAATAGCATATGGAGTTGCACTGCCCAGTATGGTAGCCACTAGCTACGCATGGCCATTTAAATTGAAATTGGTTAAAATAAAATGAACATTTCAGTTCACTAGCCACACTTCAAATGCCCAATGGCCACCATATTGGACAATATAAATAGAACATTTCCATTGCTGCAGAAAGTTCTATTAGACAGCACTATTCTAGAGACACTTGGTCCAAGTTCTTTCCATTATTACAGTAAGATTCCCCTCCTTCCCTATGCACACATTTGTATTTGTAATTCTTGTATATAGTGGGAAAGGCATATTTTGACATTAATTTAGGAATAAAGTCAAAGTGTCCTATTCCTGATCACCTTTAAAAGTAGGAGCAACTTTTTAAAAAAAATTTATATTGGAGTAGAGTTGATTTACAATATTGTGTTAGTTTCAGGTGTACAGCAAAGTAAATCAGTTATACATATATCCACTCTTTTTTAGATTCTTTTCCCATGTAGGCCATTACAGAGTATTGAGTAGAGTTCCCTGTGCTATACAGTAGGTCCTTGTTGGTTATCTATTTTATATATAGTAGTGTGTATATGTCAATCCCAACCTCCCAATTGAAAGTAGGAGCAACTTGAGTGATTTTCCTAACTTTTCTAGGCATGGCACTTAGCTGTAAGCATTTTTCCCATCACACAGAATTATTAGAGTGTAGCTCAGCAATACCGTTGCTTTGACTTCAGGGTGCAACTTTTCCTTTAAAGCTAATATTGATCTAACAGTGAATTCTTTAGAAAACCCATACAGCTCCTTGAGAAAAAATTGGCCAAGGTGGTATGGTGTCACAGATGTCTGAGGGCTTTAAATTAACACCGTAAATCTCAGTATTATGGGGGAAGAGCTAGCCAGTTTATTGAATGTCTCCCATCTGGCTGTGTTTCAGGCAACTGCCTGACTGGCAAGGAGAGTGGTAGGTATAAGGGCAGAAATTCAGGTATCAGAAAGTATTTAATAAAGAGTCCGTTTGGTGCCTATACCCAGGGATCCCATTTCAAATGGATTTTTCTTATTGAGATCAACAACAGAATATTATGCTCTTGGCAGCAGTGGGATAGGACTAGCCCAGGCTGTGGAACCCAGCTCGGCATGGGGTGGGGCTGGGGTAGGGGTGGGGTTTGGTGTATATCACAGGTTGAAGGAGTCCTGAATTCGGGGATGTAATAGTCTCCCCAGCAGGATGTGGCCTGGTGAGCTGGACTGTCCTCTGTTCCTACGGCAATTAGGGCTTGCCTGCTGGGTATAGGCAGCTCAGAGTCTTTGGATGTTGAGTAATTGGGATGATAGAACTATATTCTCCCTGACGGCCTTTATCCTGATATGTTATTTCTTATAAAGAATAGCCTGTCCAGGATATTTGATAGTATATATTTTCTTCCCTCAGAGCAATGTAGAAAGCTGGAGGTAACTTTGAGATGGTCTCTGGGCTCTTGCAACTCAAAATGTGGTCCATGGACCAGCAGCACCGGCATCATGTGGGGACTCGGTAGTAAAGGAATCACCGTTTGGGCATAAAGATTATTTTACAGTGAAAAACATTTGAAATCTCATCTAAACTTTTCTTATCTAACTAAATTAGAGCTTCCAGAAAATAGAGCTGCCATTAACTCCCCTCCAAGGGAGTTCACTTCGAAGTCCAGGAAGGAGACAGACCAACTGCCCATTCCCATTAACGTCAAAAAACCCCAATAGAACCTTGCATCCTTTCACATTGAAGCCCTGACACTTCCCCCACTTTTTTGTTAAGTTGGTATATAAACTTTTACCTTTGAGTATTCTTTGAGCTACTCATACCCTATTTGTTTCAGATAAGGAAACTGAGATGGTTTGTTCAGCCTTTTATCCTCAAGGTAACATCGTGATGCCTGGCCTTAAAAGACCCTTCGTAGGGCTTCCCTGGTGGCGCAGTGGTTGAGAGTCCACCTGCCGATGCAGGGGACACGGGTCCGTGCCCCGGTCCGGGAAGATCCCACGTGCCGCAGAGTGACTGGGCCCGTGAGCCATGGCCACTGAGCCTGCACGTCCAGAGCCTGTGCTCCGCAGCGGGAGAGGCCACAACAGTGAGAGGCCCGCGTACCATAAAAATAAATTAAAAAAAAAAAAAAAAAGACCCTTCGTAAGTGTTTTCTTAGAGAATACATGAGAAGTGACTTTTTGGTAATTAGCAGAGCTGGGAGATGAGTTGCTTGTCTTGTTCAATCCCTTTTCCTCTAAATAATGCAAGAAAATCAGGATTAAAAGAATAAGTGTGTGTCTGAGCTGGGATTTACACTGGTTCAGGATAAAACCACTTTTTTGGCAGAAAGAGCCATCCTCAGCCCTCAGATTCTGTCTGTGGTAGAGATCAATCAGGGCAGTTCCTCCGCACTTCTGGCTCTTTCCATCCAGGCCCACTGGAGGATGGCACTTCCCCAGAACCTTGAGGTTAGGCATGGCCATGTGACTCACTTTGGTCATTGAGTGAAAGTGATGTAACTGAGCAGGGTCCTATGGGGTCTTCTGGGACAGACCCCCCCCCCATATCCTCTGCCTGCTTCTTATTTGTAGAAAACTGTAGTCTATCAGGGCTCCCCTGAGCCACAAAAAGCTGGCTCAAGAATTAATGATTGGAAGAATGTGAACACGTAGTAACAAAAAATAGCAGTTAGGCCAGGAAAACTGGTGACAATTTAAATAGATCAGCCATAATCTTTAAGCAGAGCCACAGAATCTTTAATTCCTCCCTGAGGGACATAGATAAATGTCCCTCTGATGCACATTCCTGAGTTGTTTTGCAGATGCTAAACCCCCCACCAGATGGAAGAAGTTAACTGCAAGATGACCATGCACATGTAGCCCCCAGACTGGCTGGAGCCTGAGGATTGATGATGTCAGCCCCTGTGACACCATCCTGTTACCTCACCATCAACAAATCAGAGAATGGTGAATGAGCTGATCACGCGCCTGGAGACTCTCTCCCTCACCTTGCCTTTAAAAACCCTTCTCTGAAAGCCATCAGGAAGTTCAGGTCTTTTGAGCATGAGCTGCCCATTCTCTTTGCTTGGTGCCTGCAATAAACTCTGCACTTTCCTTCACCACAACCCGATGGCAGTAAATTCTCTTTGTTGTGTGATGAATGAACAAACCCAAGTTTGGTTCGGTAACTGTGAGATGGTGAAGCGTTTAAGACACTGTGTGAGTCTTCATGGTCTTTCCTTCTTTGGTTAGAGATAATGAGACATGTTATGAGTTTGTGGCAAATGGTAGAAGCTTTATCATCCTGAGTCACTGAAAGACTATGAAGAATCTCTACTGATCCACATGGTCTTCATTGTCATAAGCTACTGAGATTTTGAAGTTTCGTTACCATATAGTAACTGAGGTTATCCTGACTGATACACAGTCTCATAGATAATGCCCTAAGAGAGTCCAGGCCTAATGGCTAACAAGAGACATGGGAGAGAAAATTCTAGGGTCTGGTGCTAGATTTGAAATCTCCCAATCCATTGTGAGCTTGTAGGGACCATGTCTCAGGCAACTTTAAATCCTTTGAATGGGATTGTTACAGGTTAAATTATGCCCCTCCCGAAGTCATATGTTGAAGTCTTGGCCCCCAGTACCCCAGAATTATCACCTTACTTGAAATAGGGTCTTCGCAGAGGTAATTAAGTTAAAATGAGCTCATTTGGGTGAAACCTAATCCAATATGACTGATGTCCTTATAAAAAGGGGAAATTTGAAGACAATCACAAAGGGAGAACAGCATGTGAAGATAAGGCAGAAATTGGAGTCATGCTTCTACAAGCCAAGGGCTGCCAAATATTGCCAGCAAATTGTCAGAAGTTAGGGGAGAAGCATGGAACAGATTTTTCCTCACAGCCCTCGAAGGAACCTAATTGCTGACACCTTGAACTTGAACTTCTGGTCTCCAGAATTGTGAGACAATAAAGTTCTGTTGTTTAAGTCATCCAATTTGTGGTACTTTGTTATGGTAGCCCAGCAAACTAATGGAGGGATTAAAAAATGTTTTGATTATTTTTTTCTTTTTTATCAGCTTTATTGCAATATAATTCACATACCATAGAATTTTCCCATTTAAAATTTACAACTCAATTGGTTTTTAGCATGTTTACAATAGTACAATTACTTTAAGAACACTGTTATCACCCATAAAAGTAACATTGTACCCATTAGCAGTCACTCCTCATAACCACCATCTCTGTCTCCCAGCCCCACTCCAGCCCTAACCAGCCACTAATCTACTTTCTGTCTCTATAGATTTACCTATTCTAGACATTTCATATAAATGGAATCATTCGGTATGTGATATTTTGTGACTGGCTTCTTTCACCTAGCGTAATGTTTTCAAGGTTCATCTATGCTGTAGCACGTATCAGTATTTCATTTGTTTTTATGGCTGAATAATATCCCACTCTATGACTATTCCACATTTTGTTTATTTTTCATCAGTTGATGGAAATTTGAGCTGTTTCCACTTTTTGGCTATTATGAATAATTCTGCCATGAACATTAGTGTGCAAATCTTGATTTACATGTATGTCTTCATTGTTTTTGAGTATATACCTATGAGTGGAATTGCTGAGTCATGTGGTAACTCCATACTTAATGTTTTGAGGAACTATAGCCCAAAGCTGTTGTATCATTTTACATTCCCATCATCAATGGAAGGGTTCCAATTTCTCCACATCTGCACCAACACTTGCTATTATCTGTCTTTTTGATTGTTGCTATCCTAGTGCACGTGAAGGGGTATTTCATTGTGGTTTTGATTTGCATTTCCTTAACGGCTAATGATGTCAAGCATCATTTTATGTGCTTATTGGCCATTTATGTATCTTCTTTGGAGAAATGTGTGTTCAAATCTTTTGCCCATTTTGAATTGGATTATTAGGTTGTCTTTTTATTGTTGAGCTATGCAAGATGACTTTATAGGTGGGGGATTTATTTCAGTAAGACTAGGTCTTAGTTTTCTACCCGGCAAGGTGATGGTACAATTTCTATTTCCTGTAGGGTTCTGAGGGCTGATTAAATTTGCTGGATATTTAGTCCTTTCCTTGAAGTAAGCATTTGAAAATGGTAGAAAGGCCAGGGAATTCTAAGTTGAAAAGGAAGAAGGAAATGAAAAGACTTTGGAAGCTTACTTTCCAGTGAAGAACTTTGTCATTACAACGGTTTTGGGGGCTTTCTCCTCTTTGTAGAGAAAGAAGCCTCTTACAGCATCAGTCAAAGGGAAAAAGGCTTTTTTTTTTTTTTTAACCTTTTCCTCCCTTTCCCTTAAAACAATTTTTTGGTGAGATTTGTGATGTGTTCGTTATTGCCTTTCATGGTTGAACTCTGGATAGAAAGGTTGAAGGTAACTTGAATAAGTCATTCACCTCCTGCTGAACAGATTCTGTCTTTGCTACCTGGACCAAAGCCTCCCCTCCCCTCCCGACTATGCAGTTAAATGTGAGCTATCAGGAGCCAATTTGCTGGAAATCTTCCCCTTAGTAATTGGCTTCATATTTCAGCTCTTAGAAAAAGTCAACTCTCATTATCACCCCTGCCTTCTCCCCGCAAGGCCAACAGAGAGAGAGGTAGAGTCCACTGGAGACAAGGAAGGGGAGAGAATGAAACTGCTGATGAATTACTGGGTTTTTTTTTTCTCTCTCCTGGCTTTATTTCCAGGTGCCCTCTCTCTGTCGTGCTTCTTCAGAAAAGCATCTCATCAGCCAGCTGGGGCCTCCTTGGCAATGGTAATCGTGTCCTTCCCACCCCAGGCTCACTTTACCGAGATAGGAAGTGACAGGCAGGGAGACCTCCTGCTCTTGGGTTCTTGGGAGGGGAATACAAAGCATTATATCAGACACTGCCACCAGGCCGGCTCTTTGGGGTTGCATTAGGCAGTCAAGCATTTTGCTGCCTGCTGAATGTCATCTCATTTAACATTTTGTTAAACAGCTTCTAAAGGTCTTAACAATATGACAGATGGGCCATTGACTGGGTACTTAGGAGCTAAGTACCAGTTTGGCTGGGCTGGATTGTGTTTATTGTTCATTAAGTGTTATTTAAAGAACTCAGTCTTGATGCCTCCCACCCTCTGCCCATCTCTCAATGCACACTTTCTGCAGGACCCCAGGGTGTCGCATTAGAGGCCTGTTTCTATAGAAAAGCACAGTGGAAAGGAAAGTGTGGAGAGAGGCTCAGCAAGGAGAAGAAATGGGAAAACAAGTGGAAAGAAGTGGAAGGAGGCAGAAAAAAGGATGTGTGTGTGTGTGTGTGTGTGTGTGTGTGTGTGTGTGTGTGGTGAGGAGTAGCTGGAAGGGGTTATGGTTCAAAGGCAAACATAACAGCCCAATGAGACAGAGCCAAGTGGATTACTTCTGCAGATGGCAGACCCTGTCCCTAATGGCTTCAATTCCAGAGAGGATCACCCTCCACCTTGTTCCCAAATTCAGAAGGAGGGAAGAGGGTGTCTGTGCAGTGGCAGCTGCTCCTTACACTGACCACAACTGGCATTGTCCTCTGTTGTGTGGCTCTTATCTTCCCAGGTCACTGTAAGTGATAAAAGGACAAGAACCCTCTTCACCTTTGTTTTCCCCAAGAAGTAGATAACAATGCCTGGTGTACAAGAAGCACTAAGTGACTTGCTTTTGGTTGATCATGAACTTTGCCTATGTAGCACAGTCAGGTTTCTGCAGTTAAAACGTAAACAGGCATATTAAAACTTTTAGTTTGTTTGAGCAAAAGTCAATTTGGGTTGGGCAGCATCAAACTGGAAATGGGTAGAAGTGCTCCACCATCAGGAGCTGGGGAAAGTGTTATATAGAGAAGGTACAGAAACAAAGAAAGGAAACTTTTGATTGACTGTAGCTTAAAGCTTAGTTGGCTGTTTGTGATGGCTTGTCCTTAGGTTTTGACTTCGTTACCTTCAGACATCTGCAGGCTTAGGTTTTGATTTCGTTACCTTCAGACATTTGCAGGCTTAGGTTTTGGCTTTCTTACATAGGTCATGGGGGTAGAGCAGAATACGCCACCCCAGAATGTGCTACTTTGGCATGTGGATTATTTTGAGCTTGAAGGCAGGGGCCAGCAGATTCAGGAAGAGCATCTTACCTCCCCGCTTCGAGACCGAGCAGGATCCTGCGGGGCCTACTGCCTACAAAAGCCCCTCCATGCCCCCCTGTTTCTTGTTTGTAGAAAAAGCCTTTAGTCTCCTAAGCCTTCCCTGAATTCCAAAGAGAGATTTAAGCAGTTATTAATTAGAGAAGTGAGGGAATGCAGAAACGAAGGAAAAGCAGGCAAGAAACAATAGTTCAGCAATAAAACAGAGTTCCTCCTCAAGGAATATATTGAATACATAACAGTCTGACACATATCTTTGAGTTGTTCTGCAGGAGCTAAGATATCCCACCCAGATGGAGGATGGTGACCTCATGCTGAGCACAAGCACGTCGACCCCAGACTGGCTGAAACCAGAAGGTTGATGAATAAGATTCCTCAAATATCACCCTGTTACCTCACCACCAACCAATCAGAAGAAAGTCATTCCCCTTGCAACTCTCACCCCAAATGTTGCCTTTCAAATTAAGCCCTTTTCTGAAAGCCATTGGGGAGTTTGGGTCTTTTGAGCACAAGCCACCCATACTCCTTGCTGGGCCCTGCAATAAACAAACACTGTACTTTCCTTCACCACAACACAAACTGGCTTTGCTATGCAGTGGGCCAGCAGACCCATGTTTGGTCTGGTAACACCTTAACTGCCTAAAAGAATTTAGATATGGACCTGTACCTGGAAGAGAACTATTGTCAGAGAGAAGTTTTATATCAGAAAGGTTTATCTGCACGGCAAACATTTGTTTTCCAAATATTTGCTTTTCTCATCTTCCTATGAATTGTCTTTCTCTACTTTGAAGCCCCAAACCTTACCCGCTTCTTCTTAGTTCAGATGGTATATTAACCTCAATTATATGTGGAGAGAGCCCCATGGAAAGGTTAATACAGTGACCTGGAGCAAGGGGCAGGGAGTCTGAGCCAGCAGAGGGGAGGGTGGACCTGAGCTGACCAGCACTGATCTTTGGAGATCATGCTGATTCCTACTGACCTGGGTTGCACTGAAAACATATTCTCATATTTGCCAAATCAGGTTCCATTTTTTTGATTTTGGGAAGTCAAAAAAGTCACATCATTAATGACTTTCTTCTAGATTCACTAGAAACAAATGGATAAATATTGGATAAAATAATAAATATATTTTCATCAAGCAGCAGTCATTTGTGCATATTTCAGGGGATATATTCCTATAGGTTTTTGTTGCTGGCATGATTGGACCCAATAAATATTCTAAGAATTGACTAAGATGGTACCACAAGATTGAGTAGAAATCACATCACCATTTCCCTCCAGGTTCTTGTGACCAGGAGCTTGAGATGTCAGCCTGAAAATCAAATTTTATAAATTCTTTGTTAATTGATGGGTGGTGGGCTGATTTTCCTGCTTCTGACTATGTCCTTTATGCAGTGGAATTCTTCTCAGTGGTTGAGTTTGACTTTTATGTGTTGGTGGACCACTCCTCTCTTCCCTTCTATAAATGCTTTTTCTTGCTGCCGTTCTTTTTTTCTTAACTGAAGTATAGCTGATTTACAATGTTGTGTTAGTTTCTGCTGTATAGCAAAGTGATTCATTGATACATATATATACGTTCTTTTTTTATATTATTTTCCAATATGGTTTATCACAGGGTATTGTATATAGTTCCCTGTGCTATACAGTAGGACCTGTTGTTTATCCATTCTGTATATAATAGTCTACATCTGCTAACCCCTACCTCCCACTCCATCTCCCTTCCATAAATATTAATTGAGCCCCACCAACACTTAAGGCTCAGTGTTAGCTCTGTGTCGAATATAAAGAGATATCACAAATATACCCTAATTTTTAAAAGCTCGTAATTCAGCTCAGGCATAGACACAGAAAGAGTTAAATAGTAAAGCAAGACAAGGTGTCACTGAGCACAGACTGAACTTTCTATGAGCTCATAGGAGGAGATGGAGGGATGATGGGGAGAAACGATGTGTCAGGGTAAAGACATACTTGAGGCTGGCCTTGTACGGTGAGGGTGGCTCTTGGTTTGCACTTTCACTCTGTGCTGTCTCCTGGAAAATCCAGACAGCTGGCGCTATAACTCTGCTCCAACCCAGAGGACTTGCATGGCTGCTGCAATTTCTGCCATTTTCTTCCGTCCTGCCCACTGCAAGGGTTAGTGCGTGCCCTTGGTACAGCCCTCTACTTGGTTTCCAGCTAGGGGACACCTTCCCAGAGGGCACCTGGGCACTTGTCTGTGGGCAGATTACATCTTCAGCATTTTTAGAAGCTGAAAAACTGGGCTGTCCTGCCATGCCTGAGCTGGGGATTGGGGAGGCTGCCCGGGCAGCTTGTGCTGAATATATTACATATGTATCTTCTGGGTCAGAGTAAATTGGGCTCTTAGAAGACAGCCAACTTTCTGAGTGATTAACCCAGTGTTGCCTTGAGAGGTATCACTGAAATTTACTGAGAGAGACATCCTCACACATTTTTAGTGAAAGGGGCAGTTCAGAATAGACTTTGGTGATTCATCATATAGAGATGGGAAGGAGGACTTATTCATGGAAACTCACGGCCAGAGTCCCTCAGAAGGTCGTGGGTGGATATAGTCCCTCCCACCTGCCTGAGGTCAGAGAAAATAACCTTGACCTCAGGAGCCTTGCAAAGATTTGCCTAAAAAGCAAATTTAACTGAAAATTGACTGAATTGGCCCAGTGCAGAGAGAAAGTGGATGAGATAGAAAAGAAGTGACTTTTTTTTATTTAATGTGATAAAAATCAAACGATTGTTTTTTGCATGCTTATTATATATACTTTCTGGGTTTATTTTTAATACTACATTCTCTTTTCCAATCTAGTGCTTCAAAGCCTAAATGATATTCCTTAAGCTGTAGCGCTGACACACAGTCACAGATTCTCAGTTTATAAGCCGAGTTAGAGCCACAGCCCATATACATGTTGTCCTGTAACACTTAAAAACAAAATTTTAAATGGTGCCCCTTTAAAGCTAGAATATTTCTATAGCTAGACTATAAAGATGAAGTTTCTGGAATGTTTTGAAAAGTCAGAAACTCTAGCAATACTAAATGTAGGGTTCTGGCATGGAAACAATTACCAGGAGCTCAAATGTCGGCTTTTCCATATCAAAGGGACACCCGTTGCCCTGTTGAACACAGTACCAACCAGGCTCTATTGTCTATTTCACCTAGCCCACTTTACCTATGTAAATTACCTGTCTGACCTCTGTTGCTGTTTGAGTTTGTGACCTCCCCCCAACAAAAATATATGAAGTCATTGGTAATAGGGAATAAGAAAAAGGCACAGTCCAGAAAGAACTTGAAGCATCCCTTTGGGACTTACCTCTACACTAAAACATAGATGGAATGTCCTACTGTCCATATTGGCTGCAAAATAAATATTTGTGATTGTCTGATACTTTTGGCTCAGTCTTTGACAGGGGCAATGGAATATTCCTATACTTCCCAGGGCATGAATCTGGGGTTACGGCTTTCTTAGAGAAGGTTTAAACCCTTGAGCCCTGTTTGGCCTTGGCCGGTGAAATGGAAATAGACCTGCAGGGACATTTGTTATTGTTTTCCCTTTACCATTCTCAATGTCTGAACAGTTCTTTCAATTCTCATCATTTCTAGCATGCCGTGCCCTTCTCTAACCCAAGATCTTTCTATTTCTCTGGGTATGTGGCTAATGGGAGCAGGTAGGACAAGATCCTTATTTCAGCCCTCAACTGCAAAATGACATATGAATCTGATGAATTTTCATATTTTGTTTTATTCAAAATGTCTCATTGCCTCCCTCCCAACTTTCTTTTGCTTAAACTTTGGATTTGAAACAACAAAATATTACAGTTGATTATTGCTCTTTAAAGCTTTTTCTTTTTCTCTATGACCAGGCTTTACAAAAAGCCATTTTACTCTAAGAAATTAGGTTTCTGGTTATCAGGAGCCCTAAATAGACATGAATTACAAGAACGTCCTTTGAAAACCCCATGCAGCACTTGTTTCATTAAATTCCATGAAGCGACCTTAATTTAGTGGAACACTGGATGGGCTGTTCTTTTAACCTATTATCACTTTGGCCAGGCCCATAAACCATATTCACGGATGATTCCATCAAGAAGGACAACAGTGGGATTAATATTATTTCAGGATACAGTAAATGCCACAGTGATGAAGCTGTTTAAGATCTGGTGCTCACGGTGTCACACTGAATGCATTGACATTTACTCTGCTATCACTTCATTTCCAATATTCCTTCCAAATCAGCCGATGCTAATGTTTCAGCATGTGTGCAGAATACAATATGGGCGGGGGTGGGGACACTGGGAAGGGATTGCGTAAGTCCTTTGCCCTCCGTTTTCCTTTTGGTGTTGAGAGTGGGGAACTACACTCGGAGAGTATTTGACATGCAATGGGCCTCACATGTCAATTGTTAGGGTTGCAGAGGCTCCCAGGGAGTCGTCTTTCTCCTACAGTTGGATCAAAATAGGCCATGGGCCCCTCTTGGCTGTGACTGAGACTGTGATACGGATCTGATGTGAAGCAAGAAAGCACTGGTTGGTGTTGTTAACCTTGATGGTGTGTTGGAATTGAGCACGTATGAAAGTTCAAATGTCTATAATGGTACATCATTTAGAAGCTCTTATCAGTGGTATAATCTCCTTGACCCTTAAACTTGATGCCCCTGACAACAGTATAGGCCTAATGATACTGAATATCTGAAAGCTCATGGGTGATTTTTAGGAATCTCTTTAAAAGAAGCAGCAAAGATGTTATCCAGAATAACATTATTAATGTCTAGTCTCTTAAGGCGTCCCCACTCCTAATTTTGAAGGCAAGATTCTCAGGGTTGGGAGGAAGTTTGAAGATTGTCTAGTTCACACTTCTCAAAGTTTAATGTGTCTAAAAATCACCTAGAGGACTAGTTAATTCTAATAACTAGGATCTGGGAGAGTCTAATCCAGTAATTCTGGATTAGGGCTGAGAGTCTGCATAGCATCTAACCCCCAAGCCGTGTAGATGCTTCTGGTCCGTGAATCATCCTGTTGAGTACAGGGTCTAGCCCAACCGTAGCCTGCATTCTCTTATGATGAGCATCTAGTGTATGTTTAAACCTTCTTAGTAGGAGGTACTCATATTCTCTTAAGGCCGTCTGTTCCATCTTGAATGATTCTGAATATTAGCTTTTCTTCATATTGCAGCCATGGTCTCACTCCTTGGACCTGCCAATCACTGGCCCTGGCTCTAGTCCTTGGTCCTGTTCAATACATATGGCAAGGCAAGGAAACATCTCTCCTATTGAAAAGAGGGCAACTCACCAGGTGGGGAGAGAGCACTAACCCAGGGGTAATTTTTGTCTCCTTGGCGTTCACCATTCCTATTGACTTCACTGCCCTCTGTTGGCCCCTGAAGGCTCATGCTGGTTCCTGGTTTGCCTCCCACTCTCTGTGCCCCAACTGGATGATATTTTCCTCTCTTTTGAACTCTCACATCCTATGCGTGTGTGCGTGTATATATATATATACATATATTTCGTGTGTGTGTGCATCATAAAATTCAATTTATTCCCTGCCCCGATTATAAATCCACAAAAGCAGAGATTATGTCTTATGCTTCTTCAATTTCTCTACAGTGCCTTGCACATACTAAGAGCTCAAACCATGTGTATTATTTTGAGTAACACATAGAAACTACTTCAAGGAATTTATAGCAGTAACACAACAAAACATAAAGACTGTAACATAGTAAATTGTCACACTAGCTAGTAGTACCACAGGTGGATTCAGAGATAGGAAAAGTTCAGTGTAGACAGGAAGAGTGGCAAAGGGCTTTGTGGACAAAGGGGAGAGGAGTTGTAAATTTAAATTGTCTGGACATAACTCATACTTCAGCTAAGGATTCTGGGGCTAGATAGGAAAAGAGCCTAGTAGACAGTATAGGAATCCACATGGTTCCTTCCAAGGAAGTTGGGGGAGGGAAGAGATATAACTTGGGTGGATTCAAGTCAGAAGTCAGCACATTTTTTCAGTCAAGGATAGTAAATATTTTAGGATTTATGGACGATGTGGTTTCTGTTGTAATACTCAACTCTGCCATTGCAGCGTGAAAGCAGCCATAGACCATATGTAAATGAATCGGCATCAGGGTGTTCCAACAAAACTTTATGGACACGAACGTTTCAATTTCATATACTTTTCATGTATCATGAGATATTATTCTTGTTTAGACACTTTCCAACCCTTTAAAAATGTAAAAACCATCCTTAGCTTGGGTGCCGTACTAAAACAGGTAGTGAGTTGGATCTGGCCTGGATTGCGGTTTGCTGATGCCTGCTTGATGGCTTGGGTGTCTGTTAAACACTTCACCAGCAAGGATTCTGCAGATGGGTGATTGGAGATAGATATCAGCCCTCAAAAAGAGAGCCATCAGTAGCATTCATGAAAGAGCAACTGAGGAAAATGTGCGAGGCTAGAAGAGAGGTGTTATTTTACAGGTGTGGCTGGTCCTCCTTGTGAGAGCGAGGATGTGGAGAGACTTTGATAATTATTCTCTTCCTCCCCCCAACCCCTAGTTCTCCTCCTCTTATTCCTTATCTTCTCTCCTGTGACTTTTCTGACTCCACCTTTCCATCGCATCATTTTTCTACCTCATCAAGTCTCCTATGGTGTATCCTCAGGCTTTTAGAATTATGTAAATACAAGTTTGTTTCCTTGCAAAAACATCCTTAATATTTTGGAATATGATCACTATCTTTATCTGATAAAATTAATTTTTCTGTATGTAATATGGACCTAGGAAATGAACAGTCTGCACGAAATATTTGGGAAAGCATGTATTTTGGGGAGAAAAAGAGACAGATGCATGTCCAGAAAAAGTAGAACCAACCAGCTCTGGGACTTGGAAGAACCACTTTTTCTCAGGAGAAGCAGGGCAGAGACACTGAGTTCAGTGTGGGATGTGTCGAGCCTGCATTGCCAGGATGAAGTTTGATAAGCAACCAGGGGGACATATTTAATAGGTAGTTGGCTGATCAGGTCCAGAATCTAGGAGAGAGGAATGGGCCGGAGATACAGATTTGGGAATCATCACCCACTTTTGCAGTGGGGTGGGCCTCCGTTACTGGCAAAAGAGGGGCTGTGTGACTTCTGAGCTAGGTCATAAGGTGATATGGCTTCTGATTGGCTTTCTGTCAGGGGATGGTCACCCTGGGAGTGTAGCCACCACGTGGAAACCCAGACCACGTGGAGAGGCTACGAATAGGTGTTGTGGCTGACAACACCCTGCTACTATCTCAGCTTCAGCCACCATCAGCTGCCAGGGATGTGAATGAAGGAGGCTCCAGATGATTCCAGCCCCCAGCCTTTGGGTCTTCCAGCTGAGAGCCGAGCCAACAAGGAGCTGCTTGAATAGAAAGATAAACGTGGTCTATTTTCAGCTCTGCTCTTCACCTTGGTCTGAGCCATGAGGTCGCTGGGTTTAAACTCTGGCTTAGCATCAACCTGCTTTGGAGCAGATGATGGGGGTTCTGGATACAAGTCTAGAACAAGCCACCCTCACCTGCTTCCCGCTCTGCCGGTTAATGAATGGACTTGGCTGTTTGCAGTTTGAACTGGGTCCCTTTCCTCTTCCCCATCTCTTGAGTCCTCTCCCCAGGATGGGCTCCTGCTCCTCTGAGGCCCTCTCTGTTCATGAGGACATCGTGGAGCAGTCAAAGCTGGACCAACACACAGCCAGGAGCTGGGTGGTGTCGGCTCCTCCCAGCACCGGATGCCACGCCCCCTCCTCTCATGGGTCCTCTGAGGAGCAATGCGCAGGTGCAGCGGACCCGTTGTATACAGGGCTCTCGGTGTGGGGAGAGCCACGGATGATGGGCTAGGCATTTGAAGGCTTGCTTCATTTTCTGTTTCCCCTTTTTAAGACCATGAGCCTCTGGAAGCTTTGACAGCATTAACGATGTGGCTGGGTGCAGTGGTCAGCCTCCCTTGGTGGGCTGAGCTGGTGAGGGGGGCCGGCATCTGGCTTAAACTGATGAAAGGCAGGAAATTCAGAATCACGTCCCGATCCTTTGTGCTTCAGTTTAGGGTTCTTCAAGGCCAGCTGACAGAGGGCTGCCAAGGCCCAGAAATAAGCTTGTTTTTTGAGTTGAGGGCACAGTGCTCAGGGTGGAGGCTGGGGGAGATCCCAGATGCTGAAGCCTCTTTCCCACGCGGTGGCAGGGGCAGGGCTGTGGGTCTTGGGTGGAAGCAGTGAGGTTTTGCATGAATTCTTTTCTGATTGGCTCTTAAGTCTTTTCTCCCGGGAACACCTATGGTCTTTGCTTTCTTTCTGACAAGATCGCTGACCAGGGAGCCACAGGCCTTGCCCCTAGCTGGCAGTGCAGCCAGATATAAACAAGCAGAGGGCAGGGCCTGGTGTCAAACATTATGTTTACTAAACAAAACCGACAAGTTCTCATTGTTGAGTGAGGACGCCCTGCAACTCTCAATCCCCCAGAGCTGAGGAGGATCCATTTTATTGAGCTCTGTAATGACAGCCCAGCTGGAGCAGCTGGGTAGTTTGTATTAACTCTAAGAGACCCAGGAGGACAGTTTTTCTTTAGGAAAATTATGTTTTTCATTTAGACCAACAATAGCCTGACTGTCTCAGCATACCTTCCCATAATCTTAAAAAGAGTGGTACAATCAGAGCCCAGATTGCTCCGCCAATACTTACCATGGCCAGAGTTAGCAAATAAAATAGGGGACACCTATAGGTAAATTTGAATTTCAGATACTTTTCTAGTATAAGTATGTCCTATGTAATATTTGGGACAGACTATTACTAAAAAAGTATTTGCGGCTTTATTGGAAATTTAGATTTAATGGAGCAGTCTGGATTTTATCTGGCAATAGGTGATGACTTTCTAAACATCCCTGCTTACATACCTGTGGTGACAGGGACTCACTACCTTTCAAAACAATCATTCTGTCATTAAACAGGGGCAATTGCTAGAAAGCTCTTCTGCATATTAAGATGGCATTC
Organism: Leucopleurus acutus; assembly: GCF_964270905.1. Classification (NCBI taxonomy): domain Eukaryota; kingdom Metazoa; phylum Chordata; class Mammalia; order Artiodactyla; family Delphinidae; genus Leucopleurus; species Leucopleurus acutus. The sequence goes on along the minus strand of NC_139154.1, from coordinate 85,688,581 downwards.
TTACACATCTGATGCTCGTGTGAACTTCTGGGGCCCCTTGGAATATGCCTAATTCATCTGCCATGTGACAACACTCCAAATGTTCATTAACAGCCCTGTGTCTCCTTGAATTTTCTCTTCTTCAGCCTGAACATCTCCTGCTCTTTAAGTTTTTCCTCAAGTGATGTGGTTTCAGGGCTGCAAACCCTCCGGTGAAATGTGCTCTGGCTTGTTTAGAGCCTTTGTAATCAGGTGGGATCTGGAGGCCTGAATAATGACTCCAAAGACATGGCTTTGTGCCTCTTGTCACAAGTCCACATTCACCATGCCAGGGAAGTTCTGGCCTCCTGAACTGGGCTTAGTCACAGATCCTTTCCTGAAGCAGTGCTGCTAGCCGTCAGAGTGGAACTTAGGAGTCGTTGGAGAAGTGAACACTCCTTGCTATAGGATGAATGTTTGTGTCCCCCTCAAGGTCCATATGTTGAAACTTAATCTCCAGTGTGATGGTATTTGAAGGTGATGCCTTTGGGAGGTGATTAGGTCATGAAGGTGGAGCCCTTATGAATAGGATTACTGCCTGTATAAGATACCCCCTTGCCCTTTCTATCATGTGAGGACACAGGGAGAAGATGGCCATCTGTGAACCTGAAGCAAGCTCTTATCAGACACCATATCTGCTGGTGCTTTGATCTTGGACTTCCCGGCCTCCAGAACTGTGAGAAATAAATTTCTGTTGTTTATAAGCCATCCAGTCTGTGGTATTTTTGTTACAGCAGCCCAAGTAGACTAAGACATACCAAATTGGCAACCCTATTCTTACTTTAAGTGATAGCTGGCAGTTAGGACATTAGTATTACCAAAAGTCATGTTATATGTATGGACTCCAAGGGGGAAAAGTGGGGTGGGGGTGGGATGAACTGGGAGATTGGGATTGAATACATACACTAATATGTATAAAATAGATAACTAATAAGAACCTGCTATATAAAATATAAATAAAATAAGATAAAATAAAATGTTATATATTCATGAAACAGACCTAGTAACAAGAATATACATTTCTAGTTCAGGTCAGATTGGAATTGTGGATAAAAACATCAAGCTGGATTCAGAGATTTGTTACAGACTGATGGTGGAACTTCGGGAAAGTCACTTATGTCTCTGGCTGTCAGCATCTTCATCTGAGAAAACAAGGCATTTGAATTAATTCTCGAAGGCAGAAGACTGTCTCACATAGGCTGTGGTCATGGCTATGGCCATGTGAAGCTGACTGGAATAAAACAGATTAAAAAAAAAACAACAAAGAGAAGTAGTAATTATTCTAGATCTAAATGACTCTGGTTCTCAGCTTTCCTTGGACAGGAAAGGGTTAGAAAATTAAGTGTGGGCCACCCATTGTCTGCGTGTCTGCAAGCTCTTCATGACTGGTCCATGACAAAGCAATGCAGAACTGGAGAAGTGTTTAGAAACATTTAAATCCATTTGACATTGCTGTGACATCCAAGTGTATGATCAGCGGGTCGTTTCCTTCAATAGGGTGTGGACCAGTCTGGGGGCTCTTGAAGCTGTGGGTGGTGTGTGGCATGTGACATGAGCTGTGTACCAGTCACTTGAAGTAGAACCATGTCTTGATCTGTAATGGATTAGAAATAAAGAAAAAAGTCAGTTCGTTACCAGCGAGATTGAGGCAGAGCTTCCTCAATGGCATGCCATTCTTGAATTACAGGTGTGCCTAGGAGTTGTGCCCTTGGCCCATGGGGTACCTGGGAGAAGCCTGGGCCAGTTTGGGACCAGCCATTAGACCAAGTTACCTCTGGCCATAAGTAATTAAAGTACTATACAAATATTATCATTTTCTACATGTGCCTTGAAGTGAATAAAGTTGGAAAGTGCTACCTTTTCTCCAAAAAAGCAAATAGGCAAAGAGAGGACTGGGCTAATTGTTCTTTAGACCACAGCCTCCAAATAAACTGGCTTAACCTAGTGGTTCAAATTGGAAACCTGCTCCCAGGCAAAAATGTCACAACTCTTCTTCCCCTCATGTCTACCTTTCTTTTAAAATTAAATTTAGATTTATCACAGAAATATATGCATGTCCCTTAAAATCAAGCAGTACAAAGATAGAAAACATGTGTCTTCTGTACCTCCCCTCCAAGTTCTGTTCAGGTTCCCCAGAAGTAGTCACTTTCTAGTTGGAACTTCAGTGTTTATGGAAAGAGGATCCTGCAGGGAAATGCCCTGATTTCCCCACAGAACCCCAGCAGGCACAGTGCTGGAGACACCAGCACTGTCAATGCACCATTGGGGAGGTTGTGTGAAAGTCTGAATGCACAGCAGTTGGACCATGGACTTCCCCGAGGCCACCTCACCCATCCGTCACAGCCAGGCAACTCCTCCTTGCTACATTTCTTCTCATACTACCCTCTCCTTCACCCACCCTCCACAGAAGTCCAGACGTTTAAGCTCTGGCAAAAAGGAATCTGAGGGACTTTGGACTCTGAAATGCTGGGTGCATTAGAAGGCAGAGGTGAGGCTTGGGCTGAAAACTAGAGTGTTCTGTGAATGTCTACATGCTGAACTGTGCCACCCCCAGGCCCTCTCTCTGACTTGCTATCAGAATTATCAAAGCTAGAGGTGGCCTAGCAAAGGAAACAATCAACAGGGCGGGAAGACAACCTATGGAATAAGAGAAAATATTTGCAAACCACCTATCTGATAAGGGGCTAATATCCAAAATATATAAAGAACTTGTACAACTCAATAGCAAAAACAACAAACAAACCAACCTCCCCCAAACAATCTGATTAAAAAATGGGCAGTGGACTTGAATAGACATTTTCCAAAGAAGACATATAAATGGCCAACAGGTACATAAAAAGGAGTAAAGTAAGTCAGAAAGAGAAAAACAAATATTGCATATAACACATATGTGGAATCCAGAAAAATGGTACAGATGAACCTATTTGCAGGGTAAGAATAGAGACACAGATGTAGAGAACAGACGTGTGGACACAGGGCAGGAAGGAGTGGGTGGGATAAACTGGGAGATTGGGATTGACACATGTGCACTGCCATGTGTAAAACAGTGAGTGGGAACCTGCTGTGTAGTGCAGGGAGCACAGCTTGGTGCTCTGTAGTGACCTAGAGGGGTGGGAGGGAGTTCCAGGAGGGAGGGGATATACGTATACATATAGCTGATTCACTTCACTGTACAGCAGAAACTACAACATTGTAACATTGTAAAGCAACTATACCCCAATTAAAAATAAAAGAGGCTAAACATCACTAATCATCAGAGAAATGCAAACAAAGACCATTATGAGATACCACCTCATACCTGTTAGGATGGCTATTATCGAAAAGACGAGAGACAAGTGTTGGTGAGCATGTAGAGCAATGGGAACCTTAGGGCACTGGTGGTGGGAGTTTGAATTGGTGCAGCCACTATGGAAAATGGTATTGAAGTTCCAAAAAAAATTAAAAGTAGAACTACCATACAATCCAGCAGTTCTACTTCTGGGTATTTATCCAAAGGAAATGAAAACACTATCTCAAAGAGACGTCTACACCTCCATGTCCATTGCAGCATTATTTGCAATAGCCAAGATATGGAAACAACACAAGTGTCCATCAATAGATGAAATGGGCAGAGAAAATGTGGTAAATATATACAATGGCATATTACTCAGCCGTGAAAAGGAAGGGAGCGCTGTCATTTGTGACAGCATGAATGGACCTTGAGGGCATTTTTCTAAGTAAAATATGTCAGAGAAAGAAGGATGAATACTGTATGATCTTACACGTGGAAAGTAAAAAAGTTGAACTCATAGAAACAGAGAGTAGAATGGAAGTGGGGGAAATGGAAAGATGTTGGTCAAAAGGGTACAAACTTCCATTTGTAGGATGAATAAGTTCTGGGGATCTATTGCACAGCATGGTGACTATAGTTAACAATACTGTATTATTTACTTGAAGGTTGCTGGGAGAATAAATAAATCTTAAATGTTCTCACCACACACACACACTCAAGTAGTTATGTGAGGTGGTAGATGTGTTAACTAACCTTATTATGGTAAACATTTTGCAATATAGCTGTAGCAAATCATGACACTGTATACTTTAAACTCAGACAATGTTATATGTCAATTGTATCTCAATAAAGCTGGGAAAAAGTTTAAAAAAATAAAAGAATGCTACAAGAAGATCAGAATATTTTTATCTAGAGAAGCTAAATGTCCCCAAGGAGAGACCCAGATACCAGTGTTTGGAGGACCCTAGTGAAAAGGCCAGCTGTCATCTGATTACCCTCCAGTGATCTCCAGCTGTCAGCTAGTCCCACCCTCCCATACTGCACTTCCAACAGGCTTTCGGTTGCCTCACACTTAAATATAAATGGACAGCCAAGGATCATGAGCCATTTGAGAGAGTCTGCCAACACGAAAGATAGATGCTGTAGTAGATTGATTTTGTGACTCATCCCAATTAATGTTCTCCCTGTCTTCATGTCTTTTGCCCTGTGAATCCCGCTACTAGTCTGCCAGAGAAATGTGAGAGGCACAAGCAGAAGAGCCAGGACCTCCAAATCCAGGCCATTCTAGACCAGTCAAATCCCAGTAGTCCTGCCAGACAAACACAGGTGTGTGAATATGACCAGCCAAGATCAGCCAAGGCTGACCCAGATGACTCATAGACCAAGCACTGCCGTCTCTGAGGAAAACAAAATTCTATGGCATCAAATATGTAATTTATTAGTGTGGATGAATACATCCCCTGCCTTCCCTTCTGCACCATCCAGCCCCATCCCCTTACTGCTTGAGGTTTAAGAACACCTCTTCTGCAGGTGTGATGCTCTGGGCCCCATCCTAAGGAGAAGAGGAGGCGATGGACAGAAGCAAGGAAAACCAGACGCCAGACAGGCCTTGCTGGACACAGCTTCATCCTCTGGCTGTTGGTGTTGCTTGATGATGATCTCCTCGGTATTTCTGTCCTTGGGTTGGTGAGAAGTCCCGGGATGCCAAGTAAAACTGGATCCTAAACTCAAGTCTTGGCCTAGGGAAACCCTTAGGCTTGTCTGTAAAGCTTGAGGTGGAGGAAACTGTGAAGTGGGTAAAATCATCTACCACACCAGCCCTAGGCTATTCCTTTCCATGGCCCGCCCTCCCTCTCTCTATTCCTCCTCCCTCCTTCCCTCCCTCCCTCCCTCCCTCCCTCCCTTCTTTCCTTCCTTCCTTCCTTCGTTCCCTCCCTATACCCAAGGTATATACAACTCTCTCCTTCCACCAGTCTTATTTCAGGAAAGAATCTGCTTAAACTCAGGAAACATTTAAATGTTGCCTTTCTCAGTATATCTTACAATTCAAGTCTTGTTTCTAACCAGGATACAAGATTTTTACTGTTTGGAAAGAATTTTCTCCAGAAGGTGGAAATCCTTTTGAAGGGGATGGGGTTTTGTGTGTTTCAATGATCTTGAAATGCTAACCTGTGGCTGAAGCCCAGTCCTGGCACTTTTCTTTTGCCAGAAACATTCTAGAGCCCCCTGGGGACCGAAGAGAAAGTAAATAAGGAAACCTCCTAGCAAATACACATTGTATTTTGTAATTTGGACTCTTTCCCTGCTGTTATGCAAACAGCACTCACAGCCACGCACTGTTACCTGAGTAACAATCCTTGAGCTGGCATTTTAGGATCAAACGGGGTTCACGGAATAATTTTTTCTTTCCTGGGCCTTTGCCAGCTTTCTGAGGGATGTCTTCCTCTTTTTGATGCTAAAATAGAACTTACTGCCTCCTGGGGTGATGAAGTCTAATAAATCAGTAGTCACTACAGTTAAAGCAAAGGGAGAGCTGAGGTAATTGTCTGGATAATTTGGACAAAACAACCAACTATCCTCAATGGGTTGCAAAGTTTGGAGTTACCCAAATAGAACAATACACCGAATCTGCTCAGTCCTTTTTAGCTTCTAGGAAAGGAAAGCACCTTTTCTTTGGGGGATACTCAAATGGACTTCAGCAAGCTTTCTTGGTTGTCCCCATTCACCTCCTTGGGAGTATGGCACAGAGGAAGCCCATGAATGTATTAACAGTGGTGGACGTTTACTGGTGTGTGTTCTAGGCACTGTTAAACATTTTAAATAGATCTCATTTAGATGTCATGACAATAAGCCTATTACGATCCCCACTTAGCAGCTGTTGGACATGAGGCCAACAGAGCTTAAAGGGACTTGGGTGAGGCTCACAGCTGGTAAGTCGCAGAGCTGAGTCAGCCAGTCTGACTCCAAATCCTATCCTTGTCAACTTGAAACCTCTTGGTGGGATTATGCTCTGAGGATACAGACATGCAGAAGAATTGTGATCGGATCAAGGGAACCTGGTTCCTTAGTGGAAGAGGTGGTGTATGCAAAACACCACTATCTAGCTGGATGATATAAGGTAAGAAATGTCCCTCTCTTGGCCTCAGATTCCTCAGGGGCAAATCAAAGGGTTGACCGGGATAATTTGCAAGTCCATCTCAGGTCTCACCTATGATTTTTAAAGTGGTCTGTGTCTGTGATCTTCAGTGTTCATTTCCTGAGCTCTGATTGGAGCTCAGCCCTAGCACTATTTGAGCCCTGGTGTTCTTGTAAAGAGGGATGAATTAATGGTCAAGATATCTTGTGGTAACAAATGGCCTTCAAATCTCAGTGCCATAAACAACCCAGCGTTTGTTATATCTCGTGTGTTTCGGTGTCCATTTCGGGTGTCCAGGGACGCAGTGGTCCCCCAGAATCCAGACTGGTGGGGAAGCTACCACCTCTAATGTTGAGGGTCACTCTGCCTGAGGGAAAGAAAGCTCTGGAAGGTATTACGCTGGGAATTAAATACTCTGGCCCAGAAAATGGCATATGCCTCGGTCTCTCCTGACTCACTAACCAGAACTAGTCCCATGGGCCCATCCAACCATAGTGGGTAGAAGGTACAATCTTAACCATGTGCCCCAAGGGCAGACAACTGGGAATATTTGGAGAACGGCATTAACGACCTCCTACAATACGAATGCCACAATGTCCCTTTAGAATCCTGCATGACTGGGGAGGCTAGCAGAGTCAGGCAGGCAGGGCTGCTAATATTGCACTGTGGTCAGAGGGACAGGTTGGACAAGAGAATGTTTCCTTTTCAATGAGATAATGGATACTGTGCTGGGGGGCTGGTGGCCATGGGGGTAAAGAGAGGTCACTCAAAGCCAGGTTTTCTCTAGGGTGACCTTGATCACATTCCTTCCTTTACTGTTTCTTGTAACTCACTAATTAAGATAACTAAAAATGTTACCATGAGCTAAAGTCAACATCAATTAAAAATCCCATATATATTTCACATGAAAACACATGGTCTTCAAACATGTGTGATTTTCATCAGACCTCCTCATCTGTTTGTCATTTAAGGTTCAGACCATTTTCCATATTTCTATCAAATGCTGCCTGCTGTAGATGAAAGCCTGGCAAATAACTGTGCAAAAGAAACTTTCTGAAGTTATAAATAATCAAATGCCCATGGGGGGTTGACCTCATATACAATAATACACAGAGTAATGATCAGAGCTCAGAGGGAAATGGAGCTCAATGATGGCCTTCTCTAGTAAGGAGGTGGCTGCAGCTTTGCTTACAGTAACATGAGGGTCATTTTCCTGATCCCCTCATCCTCTGGCAGGAATAGGACAGAATGGAGCTATGGAGAGAGTTGGGAAAGTAGTTGGAACACAGTTGGGACAGTGGTGTACTGGTAAGTGTTTAGCAATCAGCTCTCTGGTGAAAAGAGCTCTGATTTGTAGTGTTTGCCAATTTCCATGGTGTAAATACCCTCACTATGGCTGGATTTCAAGGTACCCATGTGATGTCATTGAACATGGATTTGGGAAGAAATATATAATTGGCTCATGTAAGTCAGTACCACCTGGGTCCTCCGCATCACTGAACAGAGAAATTGGGATGGTTGCCTGTTTCCTGTCCTCTTCTCACCTCTAGTCCCAAAATATGTTAGGAGCTTAGGTGGCAGGAACTGTTCAGAGGAAGACAATGACAAGAGGGAGGCAGATCTAGTGCTGGGAAACACTGGTGACTCCCATATTGTATTAGCTTCCTAGGTCAGTAGCAAACTGGGTGGCTTAGAACAACAGAAATGTATGCTTTCACAGTTCTGGAGTCCAGAAATCTAAAATCAAGGTGTTGACAGGGTTGTGTAGGGGAGGAAAACTTCTCCCTTATTCTTTTCTAGGTTCTTGGCCTAATAATTAAATTGGTGTAAGACAGATTAACAGGAGAAAAGCAAATTTAATTTTGTAGACATGGGAATCCTAAATATATGGGACTCTCAGTCAGGCAAGTGAGGCTTATATGCCATCCTGAGATAAGAAGAAGGGGCAAGGGGTCTAGGACTTCAAAGGGGAGGAAAAGAACTCACAGGAAGATGGAAAGAGCAATGTTTGGAAAACAACGTTTGCCATGCCATGCAGATAAGTCTTTCTGATGTAAAAAGTTATCTCTGGGGCTTCCCTGGTGGCTTAGTGGTTGAGAGTCTACCTGCCGATGCAGGGGACACGGGTTCGTGCCCCGGTCTGGGAAGATCCCACATGCTGTGGAGCGGCTGGGCCCGTGAGCCATGGCCGCTGAGCCTGTGCGTCAGGAGCCTGTGCTCCTCAACGGGAGAGGCCACAACAGTGAGAGGCCCGCGTACCGAAAAAAAAAAAAGAAAAAAGTTATCTCTGGTAATAGTGTTCTTCCTGGTATAGGCCCCATATGTAAATTATTTTAGGCAGTTAAAGGAAAGGTAAAAAGCCCTTCTTGAGTCTGTTGGGCCATGATTGTGTTCAGCTCAAAGTAATTCACAGGCCCAAGTGGCACATTCTGGGCAGCCTGCCCTGAACCCCATCAGCTGGTTCCTTCTGGAGTCTCTAAGCGAGGAACCACCCCGCATTTCTCCTAGTTTCTGGTGATCACCAGCAATCTGTGTCACTTCTTGGCTTGTAGACATATTCCAATCTCTACCTCTATCTTCACATGCCCTTCTCTGTGTGTCTCTCTGTGTGTCTTCTCCTCTTCTTGTAAGTACACCAGTCATTTAGGGACACCCACCCTAATTCCAAGGTGATTTCACCTTGAGAGCCATAACTAATTACTTCTGCAAAGACCCTATTTCCAAATAAGGTCACATACTGAGATTCTTGGTGGACAAGAATGTCTGGGAGACACGATTCAACTCACTGCTCATATATACACACAGCACAGAAAGGATTAGAGAGAGGGGAAGGCAGGACCAGAGCTGGCGACCTGGCCCTAACACTTCCCCCTGACTTCCCAGAGCATCCTTCAGGCTGTGATCTGCTTCCTGATTTATGATGGCAGGTCAGGAGGGGAAGTGGTCTAGGACGGCTGGGTCGCCTTCCCACTTAGTCATGCTCTGCACCTCCAAACCCAGGTGGGTGAGGAGTAGAGTGACCTTGGCCTAAGGTTCTTATAAAGCTGTGTTTGGGCAGTTGTCTCCTTATATCATCTTCCATCTTCTCTGAAGAGAAATTTTGGCAGAAATAGCGCAAACCTTCAGAGATCTGTTCTTTAACTAGTATCATACACCCTATCTGGTAGAATAGGCCCTTAATTGATACTGCTGAATGAAGGAATACAGTCAAGGGCTGCTTAAAATGGGCCTTCTCTGGAAGAAAACAGATGAGCTCTCAAGTTCAAAAATATCTTTTCAATCTAAAAGACATATTCTGGCCCATTAGGTCAGTGGAAGACAGTGACAGAGGATCAAGTGTCAAAGGCCCCAGGGACCTTAAGTAGGGCTTTCCTTGGCCCTGTAATAGGAGCCAAGAACTACCCCTCCCCACAGCCCTGATGAGAAAGCCAGCTTGCCTGGGCCTCAGAGGGCAGGGGGAGGTCACTGAGACTCCCTCAGTGGCAACTTTAAACCACATCTTGTGGGTCCCTTCAGTTTCATCCCTCACACTCCTCTCTCAGCCTGGAATGCAGAGGAAGGGAGTGGAGGGATCAGATTTCCAGGAAAGAATCTGCCTTCTGAGTTTCTGTGCTTTAGCCGCGAGCTCACACCTAGGGAAGCTCCATGGTTTGGGGCATCTGATACACCAATGAGATTTTCACATCTCAGGCCCAAATTCCTCATCTCCACTCACCATGCTTGAGATGAATTGAATTTATGTGCCATGGCTTAAGAGTTCATAACAAACACCTTTCTCTCAGGCACCTTGCCCTCTGTTCCAGCTCATTCTACTCCCCCAAGGTTGCTCTTTCTCCTGGGCCTCAGGTATGCAGTCATTTGGCTGGTTGAGCCCTGTGATCACATGAAACAATGACCACATAAAACATACCTCAATTTAGAGATAAGCACTGATGCATGCCCTGCAGCTGAGATTAAAATCTGTCCCATAAATCTCTTTACAATGCTGCATATTCCACACATTATGATGAGAAGTGAGCTAGTAAATAAATAGCTGAGGAAAAAAAATTCTCACAAAATACCCTATGATTAAGAGGCTTGATCTCATTTTGCTAGAAACTAGAGGAGGGGGTAAGATTTGTCTGTGATGTCAATTCCTCCTCTCACTATGGCATTGCATGGAAGGTTTGACTTTCATACACAGTTTTTAAGAGCCTACTGTGTGATATGTGCTGGGGATATACATAGGATTAACTTGCAATTTAAAGATGCAAATGAGAAGGTAATGAAATTTGAAAACATATCAATTTGAGATCTAGTTAGTAAAATTCTATCTCTCTGTGTATGTATGTGTTTTGGAGTTTAGGGTAACATTGCTTAGAGGCATTTGACACACTTTTTCATATACAGTGGAATATTATAAGCCCCTAAGATTCAAAATAAATAATAATGGAATGAGACAACCATTTCCATGATCTTTATGCCTCTACCATGATGATAGGTTTTCTGGAAAAAGGATTTAAGGGCTCACTCCTGCTCCTTGGGCTGTTAGTAAACCTGGACCATCTGCCGGTCTGAATCTTGGTGCTGCCCTTTTCTCTCATCCAAGGTAACGAGGAGTGTGCATATGTGCGTATGTTTGCTACATGTGCACAACTGGGTGTGTTTGTGCGAGTATGAAGGGAGTTGGCTGGGAGCCACAGAATTTACAGAGGAAAGCTAGATGTCGTGAGAGTACATTGAGATGGCAAGTCAACTTTCTTTGTCCTCAGGAATTCCTAGTTGCAAATGAACTTGGAGTTGAAGAGCCATTACATTTGTAGGATTAGATCATTGAGATGCTCCTCTGTGTAAGGAAAGTGCCCTTCTGGCATGATGACTGGGTCGTGAGGTTGTGGCCTTAGACTAAGGGGAAGACAGATTGGAGTAAAAGGGAAAACCCGCCCCATGCACTGAGCTAAGGTTGGAATGGAATGGGGACGAGTAGTGGAGGAAAGCAGACTTAAGGGTCTCTGTTTCTCTCACTTCTTTGGTCCCCATCTTCTGTGCTCAGAGAAGCATGATGGAGAAGGAGAACACTGGGCTAGTGGGCTGGTAGTGGTGTGTGTGTGTGTGTGTGTGTGTGTGTGAGAGAGAGAGAGAGAGAGAGACTGAGAGAGAGACTGAGAGAGAGACTGAGAGAGAAAAAGAGGTCCCAGACCTCCATCATGACTTGGGAGGTCTGGTGAGGAGGAAGCTAGGCAACAGAAGAAGGATAGATTGAAAGATCAGAGGCCAGGTTACCATGATCTGACTGGGGCTTGCAAGGAGCCCAGAAGGACCCATCTACCTGGTGAGGGCATGCAGGAGGGCTGAGAGGGTCTGTTGATGTGCTGGATGCCTGTGGTCGGAGTGAAGAGGCTGCAGTAGGCAGGGACCACACACTCCAGTGGTGAGTGCCATCATGTTGGCCTCAAGTGATAATGCTCCCTCCCCCCATTCCCCAAGAAATAAGCACACCACTGTCATTACCACTTCTACTGTCACTACTCTAGGGAACAGATCTGCTCTGGGTGATATGCAGCTGGGACCAGGGATAATCCAGAGAACCTTCTCCCTTGCTGGCAAGAGGAGAAAATGATCCCTTCATATATTAAGACGACATCTTAGGGAAAAGAAGGGGAGATGAAATCCAAGAGACCAAAATTCATCTAAATAGGGAATTCTATTTTGAAAAGATTAAGTGTCTAAGGGGACATTTTCTAAGGGATGGAACAGAAATACAGTTGACCCGTGAACAATGCAGAGGTTAGGGACGCTGATCCCACACAGTCGAAAATTCAAGTCTAATTTTTGACTCCTCCCAAAGTGAACTACTAATAGCCTACTTTTGACCAGAAGGCTTACCATAACATACACAGTTGATTAACATATATATTTTTGTGTTACATGTATATCTACATATATTTATGCATTCATGCCATTTCTTAATTTTTTTATTTTTAATTTTCATAGGTAAGACATCATTTATTTCATCTTTCTTTTTTTTTCATCTTTATTGGAGTATAATTGCTTTACAATGGTGTGTTAGTTTCTGCTTCATAACGAAGTGAATCAGTTACACATATACATATGTTCCCATATCTCTTCCCTCTTGCGTCTCCCTCCCTCCCACCCTCCCTACCCCACGCCTCCAGGTGGTCTCCCACCAACAGTGCAAGAGGGTTCCCTTTTCTCCACACCCTCTCCAGCATTTATTGTTTCTAGATTTTTTGATGATGGCCATTCTGACTGGTATGAGATGATATCTCACTGTAGTTTTGATTTGCATTTCTCTAATGATTAATGATGTTGAGCATTCTTTCATGTGTTTGTTGGCAGTCTGTATATCTTCTTTGGAGAAATGTCTATTCAGGTCTTCTGCCCATTTTTGGATTGGGTTGTTTGTTTTTTTGTTATTGAGCTGCATGAGCTGCTTATAAATTTTGGAGATTAATCCTTTGTCAGTTGCTTCATTTGCAAATATTTTCTCCCATTCTGAGGGTTGTCTTTTGGGCTTGTTTATGGTTTCCTTTGCTGTGCAAAAGCTTTGAAGTTTCATTAGGTCCCATTTGTTTATTTTGTTTTTATTTCCATTTCTCTAGGAGGTGGGTCAAAAAAGATCTTGCTGTGCTTTATGTCATAGAGTGTTCTGCCTATGTTTTCCTCTAAGAGTTTGATAGTTTCTGGCCTTACCTTTAGGTCTTTAATCCATTTTGAGCTTATTTTTGTGTATGGTGTTAGGGAGTGATCTAATCTCATACTTTTCCATGTACCTGTCCAGTTTTCCCAGCACCACTTATTGAAGAGGCTGCCCTTTCTCCACTGTATATTCCTGCCTCCTTTATCAAAGATAAGGTGACCATATGTGCGTGAGTTTATCTCTGGGCTTTTTAACCTGTTCCATTGATTTATCTTTCTGTTTTTGTGCCAGTACCATACTGTCTTGATTACTGTAGCTTTGTAGTATAGTCTGAAGTCAGGGAGCCTGCTTCCTCCCGCTCCGTTTCTTGTTCTCAAGATTGCTTTGGCTATTCGGGGTCTTTTGTGTTTCTCCTTCATCACTTTAAATATGTCCTGCCAGTCCCTTCTGGCTTGCAGAGTTTCTGCTGAAAGATCAGCTGTTAACCTTATGGGGATTCCCTTGTGTGTTATTTGTTGTTTTTCCCTTGCTGCTTTTAATATGTTTTCTGTGTATTTAATTTTTGACAGTTTGATTAATATCAATTACATTGTCTTTGATACATGTCAATATCAAATTGACAGTTTGATTAATATGTGTCTTGGCATGTTTCTCCTTGGATTTATCCTGTATGGGACTCTCTGTGCTTCCTGGACTTGATTAACTATTTCCTTTCCCATATTAGGGAAGTTTTCAACTATAATCTCTTCAAATATTTTCTCAGTCCCTTTCTTTTTCTCTTCTTCTTCTGGAACCCCTATAATTCGAATGTTGGTGCGTTTAATGTTGTCCCAGAGGTCTCTGAGACTGTACTCAGTTCTTTTCATTCTTTTTTCTTTATTCTGCTCTGCAGTAGTTATTTCCACTATTTTATCTTCCAGGTCACTTATCCGTTCTTCTGCCTCAGTTATTCTGCTATTGATCCCATCTAGAGTATTTTTAATTTCATTTATTGTGTTGTTCATTGTTGTTTGTTTCATCATTAGTTCTTCTAGGTCCTTGTTAAATGTTTCTTGCATTTTGTCTATTTCCAAGATTTTGGATCATCTTTACTATCATTATTCTGAATTCTTTTTCAGGTAGACTGCCTATTTCCTCTTCATATGTTAGGTCTGGTGGGTTTTTATCTTGCTCCTTCATTTGCTGTATGTTTTTCTGTCTTCTCATTTTGCTTATCTTACTGTGTTTGGGGTCTCCTTTTTGCAGGCAGCAGGTTCGTAGTTCCCGTTGTTTTTGGTTTCTGTCCCCAGTGCCTAAGGTTGGTTCAGTGGGTTGTGTAGGCTTCCTGTGGAGGGGACTAGTGCCTATGTTCTGGTGGATGAGGCTGGATCTTGTCTTTCTGGTGGGCAGGTCCACATCTGGAGGTGTGTTTTGGGGTGTCTGTGGCCTTATTATGATTTTAGGCAGCCTCTCTGCTAATGGGTGGGTTTGTGTTCCTGTCTTGCTAGTTGTTTGGCATAGGATGTCCAGCACTGTAGCTTGCTGATCGTTGAGTGAAGCTGGGTGCTGGTGTTGAGATGGAGATCTCTGGGAGATTTTCGCCGTTTGATATTATGTGGAGCTGGGAGGTCTCTTGTGGACCAGTGTCCTGAAGTTGGCTCTCCTACCTCAGAGGCACAGCACTGACTCCTGGCTGGAGCACCAAGAGCCTTTCATCCACACGGCTCAGAATAAAAGGGAGAAAAAGTAGAAAGAAAGAATTAGTAGAAGTAGAAAGAAAGAAAGAAAGAAAGAAAGAAAGGAGGGAGGGAGAGAGGCAGGAAGGAAGGAAGGAAGGAGGGAAGGAAGGAAAAAAAGAGAAAGAAGATAAAGTAAAATAAAGTAAGATAAAATATAATAAAGTTATTAAAATAAAAAAATAATTAAGAGAAAAAAAGAAAAAAATTAAAGAAAAAAAAGGACAGATAGAACCCTAGGACAAATGGTGGAAGCAAAGCTATACAGACAAAATCTCACACAGAGGCATACACATACACCCTCACTAAAAGAGGAAAAGGGGGAAAAATCATAAATCTTGCTCTCAAAGCCCACCTCCTTAATTTGGGATGATTCGTTGTGTATTCATGTATTCCACAGATGCAGGGTACATCAAGTTGATTGTGGAGCTTTAATCCGCTGCTTCTGAGGCTGCTGGGAGAGATTTCCCTTTCTCTGTTTTGTTCTCACAGCTCCCAGGGCTCAGCTTTGGATTTGGCCCCGCCTGTGCATGTACGTCGCCGGAGAGCGTCTGTTCTTCGCTCAGACAGGACGGGGTTAAAGGAGCCGCTGCTTCGGGGGCTCTGGCTCACTCAGGCCGGGGCAGGGAGGGGCACGGAGTGCGGGGCGAGCCTGCGGCGGCAGAGGCCGGTGTGACGTTGCACCACGCTGAGGCGCGCCGCGTGACGTTGCACCAGCCTGAGGCGCGCCGTGCATTTCCCCGGGGGAGTTGTCCCTGGATCCCGGGACCCTGGCAGTGGCGGGCTGCACAGGCTTCCCGGAAGCGGGGTGTGGATAGTGACCTGTGCTCGCACACAGGCTTCTTGGTGGCTGCGGCAGCAGCCTTAGCGTCTCATGCCCGTCTCTGGGGTCCGCGCTTTTAGCCGCGGCTCGCACCCGTCTCTGGAGCTCCTTTAAGCAGCGCTCTTAATCCCCTCTCCTCACGCACCAGGAAACAAAGAGGGAAGAAAAAGTCTCTAGCCTCTTCGGCAGGTCCAGACTTTTCCCCGGACTCCCTCCCGGCTAGCCGTGGCGCACTAACCCCCTGCAGGCTGTGTTCATGCCGCCAACCCCAGTCCTCTCCCGGTGCTCCGACCGAAGCCCGAGTCTCAACTCCAGGCCCCGTCCGCCTCGGCGGGGGAGCAGACAAGCCTCTCGGGCTGGTGAGTACTGGTCAGCACTGATCCTCTGTGCGGGAATCTCCCCGCTTTGCCCTCCGCACCCGTTGCTGTGCACTCCTCCGCGGCTCCGAAGCTCCCCCCTCCGCCTCCTGCAGTCTCTGCCCGCGAAGGGGCTTCCTAGTGTGTGGACACTTTTCCTCCTTCCCAGTTCCCTCCCACTGGTGCAGGTCCCGTCCCTATTCTTTTGTCTCTGTTTATTCTTTTTTCTTTTGCCCTATCCAGGTACGTGGGGGGTTTCCTGCCTTTTGGGAGGTCTGAGGTCTTCTGCCAGCGTTCAGTAGGTGTTCTGTAGGAGTTGTTCCACGTGTAGATGTATTTCTGGTGTATCTGTGGGGAGGAAGGTGATCTCCGCGTCTTACTCCTCCGCCATCTTCCCGGAAGCTATCTCTTAATTTTTTTGATATTTCTAGGCTATGCAGTTTATCAGCAAGTCTTTTCAAATTGTAGCAAATCTCCAGAAAAATTTTCCAATATATTTAGGGAAAAAAATCCTCATATACCACACATTTCACACTTGTGTTGTTCAAGGGTCAACTGTACTATTGTTTCTCAAGTTTAAGTTTCCCAGCTACCTAGCTAGGAGCAGATCCTTTTCGGGGAATAAAGAAACTTCATTTCCATGTACAACTGACTGTGATATAACAGAGCAACCCTGATACATATGGATAAAAAGAAAGTTGTGAACTTTCAAATAAAAACTTTAATCTTAAATAAACAAACTTAAAATAGTCATGAAGCCTTTTGAAACTTTTCAGTTGTCTTTTGAGACTTTTATAAAAAATAGCCTGGGGCTTCCCTGGTGGCTCAGTGGTTGGGAGTCTGCCTGCCGATGCAGGGGACATGGGTTCGTGCCCCGGTCCGGGAGGATCCCGCTTGCCACGGAGCGGCTGGGCTCGTGAGCCATGGCCGCTGAGCCTGCGCGTCCGGAGCCTGTGCTCCTTAGCGGGAGAGGCCGCAGCAGTGAGAGGCCCACGTACCAAAAAAAAAAAAGAAAAGCGCCTGGGAATAAGTATCCTTGTCGTACCATCCAGCTGGTATTCAGTAAGGAAAGAATAGGGGACCTGGAGCACAGCGTCCTGGCTGAACCCAGGGGGCCATGCAGATTTGGGACAGTCAGCATCACTTGGGGACACTGGTCCAAAGACTGATGAAGAAAAAAAATCCTGAGAAATTTAGTCTTCAGGGAACATTTCCCAGTGGAAGGGTTCAGAGTCTGTGGAATTCAAAGCTTCTGCAGACACTGACAGTCCTCTCTCTGGGGATGATTTCTGAGTAAGGGAGATAGGTAGTTGTGTGACCAAGACGATTTTGGTGCAGATAGTTCTGGACATAGGGGAATGGCTTAGGTGACCTTCCAGGGGTCTTGTACCTAATCCATGATTCTGTAAGTAATGAGTTGACAGAAAATTGCATTGTTTGGTTGGCCATCTGCTGTTTCTCCAGCGCTGGCTGATAAAGGCATGGCTATATGGGGAGAAGGTGAGCTGTAATTAATTATCTATGGCATTGATGAATTTCCTGTAAGATATTCCCCTGCTAATCCAGCCATATAGCTGCATCCATCCCCCACTCCCAATGTTAACGGTCTATTTATGGACCCAGCTCCGTAATTAAATGTTTCATTTGCAAGAAAATGGTTCCTAGGAAAATCCAAGCTCTCTTTATGTGCCTGTAATAGGCTACTGCAGACGTTACATAAGAGATTAGTCCACGTTGGCCTGCTGTTCTTAGCTTTCTGGATAATCTAATGTATTATGTTTCTGGTGTATGTAAATTACTAAATGTAATGTTCGTCAATATACCTGCTGAATGAAGCCACATGTATTGTGGGCATAATTTTAATTATTTATATGCTATAAGAATGGAAGAAATTGGAATTACAGAAGTAGGGTTCTAAAAAATCCCTCTGGTTTTCTTTTGGGCAACAACTTAATCAGATTAAAACCGTAATCGTTTTTCAACTCTTGCCTCACACTTGTTTTGGCCACCTCTTTTGTCAGCATGTGGCTATGCCCCATAAAGGCATTTCATGTCAACCCAGAGTATTTGCCTTATTAGAAAACAGCACGTACTAGATGGCTGGGTTCAAGTCAGGGACAACATTGGGGAAGCTCAAGGTTCCCTTCTGAGCTTGGCTTTTGTTCTTGAACTAGGTCCCTGGCAACTCCTGACCCGTTTTCTTCTAGTCAAGAAGGTAGCAGCTAGGTAGGTAAGGCTGGAAAGCAGAACAGGGAAGGAGCAGAGGTGAGAGGGACATGAGTATCTCTGGGCAAAGCAACATGAAAAGACAATCAAAACCAGCTACTTTTATTAACTAGCTAGAGATATGGAGGACAATTTTAGTTCCAGATGGCTGATCAGGATTGAAAGGATTTGGGTATCTATTCAAGACCTGGAGACTGTAATCAGAAATGAGTTTGTCCAGTGAGTTTTATCATATTGTGACATCTTGGTAGGACACGGAGTCTAGAATCTGAGCACCTGGTTTTGAATCCTGGTCTCATGTTTTAGGTGAGGCATCAAGACCCTTCTCAATGCGTCGATTTCCTCATGCACACAGTAGGGAGCATACTAATGCTGCTTGACTGAACTGTCAGGAAGATCTAATGGTGTGATGCATGGGAATGTGACTTATAAACACCAGCAGGTGGTGCAAATGGATGTTTTTGTCCTCCCTACATCCTTCTCTTGTCCTATAACACGTGTTGCCTGGCAAGTCATGTTTTAGTATTTTTGTGTCTGACATGGAGGAAAAAAATATTTTATGAGTTATTCCAGTTTCCCTAGGAGAGTAGCAGAATTCCTTGGAGAGGAAAAACTACCCTTTTCTTTGGGAATATACAAATGGGATATTTTGTTCATAAGACAGACCCCCTGGGCCAGTCTAGATCAGACTTCTCAAATGTCCTATGGTGAAGGACCATTTAAAATTCCAATCCATTGTGGACAGTTACTTTTGTAAAATACAATAAAACGTAGTCTTAAAAACATGAAATAAAAAAGACATACAAAGCACAAATCCTATTTTTCTTTTATTATTAAGAGACATAAAATTACTCTGGAGACATAAAATTACTTCAGGAGACATAAAATTACTCTGTCAAGTTGTTGTAAAACCTTAACATCTGTACTTATCTCGTTGTGGACTGGGAACCAAAGTTCTTGGACCAACACCACTGAGTGGATTCCACTTTAAGGAACACTACTGTAGCTGGAAGAGATTTCAAACAAAAAGAGAACTAACCTAGTTTCCATTGAACAATCATAGGTATTTTGTTTTTGGCAGATGAGCTAGTAAATGGGTGTAAAACTCAGAGAAGGGATAAGGGGGAAGGGCCTGTTTTGATTCAAAGAGAGAGAAGGGGAAAAATGACAGCTAGCCAAAGTGTAAAGAGGAGAGTAGTAGTTAAGAAATTCCACGTGCTGGGGACGATGCATAATGACAGTTTTAACTTGTTTCCTTGTTGGGTTGTGCTAATTCCCCAACCTTCAAATAGTCTGTTACACACAATGTCTGCATGTTGGTGGTGCTTGGAGACTGAGGCTGGGTCTATATCCACAGCTGGTGGACAGCAGAGAGTAAGGGGGTAGCCATAGGTCTAGCCCAGTCGGGGAGTCTAGCCCAGTCGGAGAATTCAGAGGCAGAGCTGTCCAGGAAAGTGTCAGCCTTCTCTTGAGTGTCTGTGGATGCGCTGAGGTGGGCTCTGGATTTTCCATATTATGTGGGGTGGAAGCATTTGTACTTATTTGGTATTGAGAGGAAAAGGGATCCCAGAAGTTTGGAGGACAAGGGACACTCAGGTTATACTACAGATGGGAAAGAGTTCTGCTCAAATTTCCTACCAGTCTCCTGCTCATGACAAACATGGTCCTTCTTCTTTATGGAGGGAAGCGTCTTTCCTCTGGTTGGGTGTGAAGTGTGAATTGCACAGATAAATCAGAAATAGTGCTTGGAAATGTGTTCTGTCTTATTTCTTAGCACATTTTTTTTTCTTTTTCTAGTAACTATCATTACATTTCTTGAGAATTTGTTGTGCCAGCTTTGTCATCTCAAATCCTTATGGTGGTTCTGCAGTTGTATACGTTTTTAATATCGTGGATCTACTATTAATCGTTATTATGACCTGGACTGAGTTACTTCACCTTTCTGAGTCTCAGTTTTTTCATCTATATAATGGAGATTAAAACATTGATAGCATACTACCTGATGCATACTAAAAAAAGGTAATAATAATGATGATAACATTAACAACAACTAACATTAAAGTGTTCTTGCTGTGTGCCAAGCACTGATTGAAGTACTTTACTTATATTATTTCGTTTAATACTCACAATAACCCTATGAGGTTATCATCCCCATTTGACAGATGAGGACTCTGAGACTCAGAGAGGTTAAGGCACTTGCTCACGTCACATGGCCAGTAAATGACAGAGTCAGGTCATAACCTGGGCTGTTTGACTCTAGAGCACTTACTCTTAGTTGTCTTGCTACTATACTTGCCACTCAAGAAAGAGTTTATCATTGTTGTTATTATTATTACAGACGAAAAAACTGAGTCCCAGAGAGGCAAATAACTTGCTCAACATAGCACAGCCCTGGGCAGAGCTGAGATTGAAAGCTGCTGGCATCCTGTGCCCATGGTTGCTTGTGTGGCTGGGTCCTGGGCATTTGGATGGATTAAATGGCCTCAGTGTGTCCAGGCAGACGGCACCAAGAGCCATGCCCTCTGCACAGTAGATGCAGATGGATGAGGGCAGGGTTCGTGACCTCTGCCATCCCCTAGAGGAGCCAAGGTCTCTGCTGTGAGTCTGAGGTATGAGGTTGGAGAGCAGACTTGTTGGAGCCCAGAACCCATCCACACCCAGCTTTGATTTACATGGGGACGTTTCCTGACTCTTGGCATTGGGAAAGGGAAATAGCAAATTTGAGGTGTTTGCTTATTTCCGCCGGTAATTTCAGCTAGGAAGGGTGAAGGCTGATGAATTACACAGCAGCTCGTTAAAACATAATATCCCTTTGAAGCCCAGAGCAGCAAGTGGAGAGCTGTTTTGCAATGTTGGTGGGAGGCTGGGGAGTCTCCAGCTCATCCCTTTGATGCAGTTGGATAAGGTGTCGACTCTTGAGTTGTACCTTTTGGCACAGTTGAGGCAAACTTGGGGTGTACAGAGAACTCTGGGAATACAGGGCTACTAGAGAATTCCACAGAAGGAACCCCCAGGCTGAGGCTGGGTTTAGCCCAGATCCTGTCCCCAGGCTCTCGACTGTGCTCCCCCCAGCCCCCCTGGGGAGCTGCTACCTTCTGCCATGAGCCAAACCACCCCAGGGAGGTTGGGGGCCACAGCTGGCTGAGAACCCCTGTGGCCACCAGTGCCTCCATCTCAGGAAGACACCACAGGCCAAGGAAAACACTTGGTAAACTTAGCCTGGGCAGCTCTCAGTAACTTATTTAGGATTTAATGTTTCTTTTTAAACAGAGCACAGAAGGCTTGGAAAGCAAGCTCAGTGATTCCTGAGAGGATAACCTAGTTCCATGTCTTAGTCATCTTTGCTTTTGGCACCTAGAAGGTGCTCCATAGATGCCTGTTCGATTTCAGTCATCTTTTGTGGTTTTGGAAAAAAGTTGGGAAACACCCCAGCCATCCTCTGTTGGATCGCTTAGATTTTGGCGGAGGCCAAGTGTTGAAATCGTGGGTTGCTTAAGACTGATTATTCCCAATTAAACAGATAGTCAGTGAACATTTATTGGTGAGGCATCGAGCTGGATGCTGTGGTAGGAGAAAGATGCAAGGGAGTTGGTGGAATGCAGAGTAGGAACGGCCGCAACAGGAATAGAGACGAGCCAGCCGCAGTGAGAACACAGAGGACGGAATCATTTAGACTGAGAGACCAGGAACGTTGTCACAGAGAGGGGCACTGGGGGAAGAGTCTTGGAGGATGAGATTTTGAAAGATGTTGGGTCAAGATGGGGATTTTTGGTTAGTGTCAATGATAAGAGCACAGGCTTCTAGGCACAAAGCTGCACTGGCAAGTATGCAGTGAGGCTGAGCTTCTGGTCTGAAATGTCAAAATATAACTTTTTAAAACACCTAAAAAAAATTCTCGTACAAACATCTGGTGAGCCCATGTCAAAGACTTATTCAACTCATTAATTACGGAACCAGCAGAGTGGAAAATTGGTTCAAAGGAGAATTGGAGAGACCAAAGCATATATAATCAATAAAAGAAGGAAAGCTGAAAGAAGCCTGCACAGTTAGATATGAATCTGGTTAATGTTCTACAGAGCAATAAAGTTATAACCTGTGGAGCTATTTTTTCTATCAGACAGTATTCATTTGCAATTGTACTGGGCCAAAAAAATCATTTGTAGCTTGCCAATTTTATACATGTTCACCCAACTCTGTAGAACCTGGGCCAGAATCAATGGTAAAATGTAAGACAAACAAAATTTGCATTTTTCTAGAGCATCTGATGATTCCAAAGCAGACTTTTTTCACAGTGCTCTAAAATGACTTTGAAAAGGCGTGTAATCATCTTCTTCCTTAATTTTCAAGGTTCAGATCATTTGGCTAAAAGAAAAATGTTCTGGATGGATTTGGAGGAACGTGGTGATGAACTTGGACTTGATTCTGATAAGTTTTAGCAGAATTGCTGTGATCTGTCCCAGCATATGACAAGATTATGGGGGAAAACCAAGTGGAGAGGAGAGATAACAGAGAAAGAAAGCCTTGTTAGAAGGTTATGATAATAGTTCAGGCAGAAATCACGATGTGGTACTGGGTTTAGAAAGGTGGAGGCTGATATAGAGGTGGTGTGAAGATGAATTGATTTCATGGGAGCTGTGAGGGAGGAAGTTCAGTTCCACAGATGTTTATTGTGTATTTACTATGTGTCACAGTGATAAACACCAGCAGCTCAAAGAAGAGTAAGATGTTACTATTGTCCCCCAGGAGCTTAAGACATGAAAGATTATTCTCAGTTCCATGTGGAAAGGTCAATGGTGCAGATATGTACAGGATGAATAGGGTCAAGGTCAGATCAGGGAGGATACCCAGAGAGGGTTTTCTAAGGATCACTGAGTATTACTGGGCAAAGCAGGAGGTTGGAAGGTGCTCAGACCTTGGGTACACATTGGAATCACTGTGGTAGCCTACAAAACTCCTGAGCCTGCTCTACACCCTCAGAGATTCTGATTTCATAGAATTTCTGGGTGTGACCTACTTGCAAGGAAGGAGCTTTTAAATCTTTCCAGGTGATTCTAATGTGCAAAGTGGATAATACTTGAGATGGAAGAAACCACAGGAGCATGGGCAAAGAGGAATTACGGAGCCTGGAATGTGCTGGGAAAGAAACATAGTACTTTAGTACCTCAGAACGACAGTTGTGATGTGGGAAAAGCTGGGAGGAGAGACTGGGCTGGCTGCGATAGTGGCTGCCATGCAGAGCCTTGTCCTGTCAGTGTAGAACCACAGGTCATGTTACACATATTCTACTCTGGGAGATTTGGGGCCCGGAGCGCCATTAAGGACCTGAGATAAGGACAGAGAACTTGAGAAATTATTCTCATCCCAGCTCTGCCTTGAATTTGTTATGGGACCTCAGTTTCCTTGTATGGAAAGTGAAGAGTTGAACTTGATGGCCCCTAAATTTCTTTCAGTTCAAGAATTGCAAAATTCTCCTTTTCTGTCATCAGTTTGGTTTTACTGATGCTGGGTTGTGTTGTACTTGAGACATCCATGGTCAGAACCTTAGGGAATATCTATTTAATTAGAATGACACTGTTGTTTTAAAATTTTAATCCAAAGAGTGCTACAGACTTGTAGAAAAAGGAAAAATTAAAACTCTACAGAAGAATATAAAGCAAAAGTTTCTCTTCTAGCATCCTGTGTTCCATTCCCCAGAGCCTCTTGGGATGGTATGTTGTGTGTATATATCAACATTTTTTTCTTTTTGTGTATAAGCATATATGTATGCACATTTAATATTGTACACAAATGGGGCCATGTTGTGTAAATTGTTCTGTAACTTGTTTTCACATTTCAACATATTTTTGACATCTTTCCATGTCTGTGTATTTTTTTTCAGCTTTGTCTTTTTTTTTAATTGAAGTATAGTTGATTTACAATCTTGTATTAATTTCTGCTATACAGTAAAGTGACTCAGTTATACATATGTATGCATTCTTTTCTATTGTGGTTTATCCCAGGACATTAAATATAGTTCTCTGTGCTATACAGTAGGACCTAGTTGTCCATCCATTCTATATGTAATAGTTTGCATCTACTAACCCCACACTCCCAGTCCGTCCCTCCCCTACACACCCCTTGGCAACCACAAGTCTGTTCTCTATATCTGGGAGTCTGTTTCTGCTTTATAGATAGGTTAATTTGGGTCATATTTTAGATTCCACATATAAGTGATATCATATGGTATTTGTCTTTCTCTTTCTGACTTACTTCACTTAGTATGATCATGCTAAGTGATTATCATACCATGTCTGTGAATTTAGAATGACCCCATACTTATTGCCAGTTGTGTGATACTCCATGGTATGACCCCATAGTTTCCCTAACCTATGATAGCCCTTTAGGTTGTGTTAGTTCACTGTGTTGTAATATGTTTCAGCGAACCTTCTTGTGTATACATTTGTGTAATTTTGGAAGTTCTATTTATTCATAGGACCAATCCTTAGACATGGAATTACTAGGTCTGTGGTTAAGTATATTGAAAATTTGGATAGGCATTAACAAATTGTCTTCCAGAATTGTTGTACTAATTTATATGCCTAACTACAAGTTCCTCATCCCCTTATAAATGCTGTGTATTTTTCAAATTTTAAGTTGTTTACTTTTGGAGATAGAAAATGGTATCTGTTTTAATCTGTATTTATTTCATAAGAGAGGAGTTGATTACCTTTTCATATGTTTATTGGCTGTTTGGCTTTCTGTTCAAACTTCTATTCCTGTTCTTTGCTCTTATTGTTTTTTTCTTGTAATTTCTTGTAATTTGGAATGTTCTCTTCATCATACATTAAATTTCCACATACATTCGCACTTGTTTCTGGATTCTTTATTCTGTTCCAATTATCTGTCTATTCAAACATTAATATTATACTGTTTTAATAACTGGCTTTATAATACATTTTAATATCTGGTAAGACTAAGTCATCCTCAATTACCCTTCCTATTTAGAATTTTCTCACATGTTTATTTTTTCAGATGAACTTTTAACATTATTTTATCAAATTAAAAAAAAGCTCTACTGGATGTTTTTTGTAATTAGAATTGAGTTACTAGATAAATCAGAACTGTCATCCTTATAATAACAAATCTTCTTGTTTAAGAAGGTTTATTTTACATATGCAAATGTTTTTTGTTATTAAATGTGGAGTTCTCAAGTTTTCTTCATATAGGTCTTGCACATTTCTTAAGTTTATTGTTAGATATTTTATAGCTGTTTTTGTTCTTGGACAAATGATTCTTTTCTTCCCTCCATCGTATTTTGCATCTTGTTTGCATTAGGAAAGCCATTGATTTTTGTATATTCTGGAAGAATTATGAAAAGAGGCATGAAGGGGAAGAGAAGGAGAGATGTCGGGGGAAGAATCAGGAAACTGCAGTGGAAGCTAGGGGAGGATGCATTTTGAAGAGCAGGATTTCAACACTATCAAATGCTGTCAAAGTCAAGTAGGAGGGAATGGGACCTATACCAGGAGCCAGCTGAGAGAGTGATGCAGTAAAGATGAGAGTGGTTAGGGATCATGCAGGAAAGAAGGACATGCTACTCTTCCTTGTCTTTTATGTGCTACTCATTGCATTCATCAGAGAGTCCTCCACATGTGATAGAAAAATCCAGAAGCTTGGATGCCTATGTGATGTGTGTGTGTGTGTGTGTGCGCGCGCGCACACATGCAGCTGGACAAGGAACACAGGTGCCAGTCTCAGAATCTGTGGGCTCACATGGGAACTGATTATCAATGGTTTCATTTATAGTGAGCATGCTTCCAACCCTAAACTGGCATGCAATGCAAATGTGAAAAAGTTAGCTTTCCCTGATGTTATAGTGGGGTCAACTGGAGCATGGATTTGCTTTTCCTGGGAAGTGAGAGCAGTAGATGAATAGTAAGACAGTTAAAAAAAATCTTGTTTCAAGCGAAAATTTTTTCAAATGGCACTGGAGTTCCCCAAATGGCCATAAATCCCTGACTTGGCAGGAATCTAGCCTCTCTTTTCCTGTCCATGTTTAGCAGCCTTGCCACCAGCCATCAAGGTTCTGTTAGCACAGCAGGGTTCAGGAAGAAGAGCTGCTTGATTGGCATATGGCGTAGCTCTCTCCTTGTTGCTTTCTGTTTATCCAGCTTCATGCTTTGGCAATATGGCGACTTTCACTGGCCCCGATGTTAGAGAAGGGTAAAGATCTATAAATATCATTCCACTTATGAAAAAATCCTTCCAACAACTAGACCCTGTGAGCAAGCCAATTAATTGCCAAGAAAGCTGACTTCTCTACTTGTAGGGCCTGTGGTGGTGTCCAGCTCTGAAGAAAGGAGGAGCGTTGACATGGAGGTTGATGGTCAATCCTTGGTACTTAACTTTAAGACTACAGAATAAGAATGGGATTTACCCATGATTTGGAGGAAAGGCTCTTTCACAGAATGGAACTGACTCTCAAATTCTAGGGGAGGATTTCTCAGCTTGCCAGATAAAATACAGAACACTAAGTTAAATTTGAATTTCAGGTAAACAATGATTACAAATTATTCATACTTTTATTTGCTAACCCTGGTAATGCTAAGCAGCTAGTCTTTCTAAAATAGAGATGTCCATATAATATGGGAAATGGGTGAGCAAAGCTCAGCTGGACTTTACTGGGTCATCCCATAGGCTGAAGCCTCTTTGGAAAGAAGCATTAAGGACTAGATAATCCTAGACATTTATTGGATTCCAGTTTCTGTCCATTCTTTGTGTACTGAGCCTCTCATATCCATCTTGTTGACTCCATTCCATTGCCACTAAAGGGGTTCCAACTATCAATAGCATTGACCCCAAATGTTCATGTGCTCAGTGATTTACTCTAGAGGGAGTTTTCCCTTTGCAGGGAACTCCTATGTGGCTTTCTGCTTGGTTTCTCTCTCTCTCAACACTCCCTTCACACCATACCACCCCACCCTGAGCACGATCACCTGAAAATGATTCCCCAGCACCACTTTGTCATGTCCTATGGTGACGTGCTGCCAGTGAAGCCCACCCACATATAGAACTTGGACACCATCTGTATGTGGCCCAGGATTTTCAGCTGTGGAATTTTCTGTAGCTCAGTTGCATCTGGGAGTCTTGTTCTGAGTTCTTAGGAGCGGATCTTTCATACCCCTTCACCACTCTTCGCTCAAATAACACTTGCTGGTTGATGGACTCTAGTGGATCCTATCAGAATTGGCCACATTTACCGAGTGGGAAAGTTGTTTTCAGCCCGATGTTCTTGTGCTGGAGAAGTTCCGAGAGACTAGAAGACACTAAATCCTGCTTCCACTTCTGTGAGCCCCTCTCCTACTCTTGTTCCCAGTTTGGGGGGCTGAGAAGGCAGAGATCTCTGTGTTTAACTCCTGATTGAGACAGCTGGGTTAGCCAATGCTCCTTTAAACTCCAAAACCAGCTTAAGCAGAGAGGGACTCATTAAATGCTGGTGATAAAACTGAATTGAGAAGTTTACTCTTTGAGTTCCTGAATTCTAGATTTTGAGGTTGATATCTATGGTATATTTGGAACTCACCATTTGTGTCTATGATCTTGTTCAATAGAATAATCTCCTTGGCGGCTCTATTCAAGAACATTACAAAGACTTGCTGGAAGTGAGGGAGAGAAGTCGAAACCAAGAATAGTAACACTACTAATAAAAATAGCTGAAAACTATAATCATGATAATAATGATAATAATATAGTGTCTGCTGTGTTTCAGGTGATTTATACCTACTTTTCTTTAATTCCTACAACATCATGAGTAGGTGTTTTTTGTTATTATTTTACAGATGAGAAAACTGAGGCCCAGAATGGTTAAGCTATTTTGCCCACAGATAAAAACTACAGATAAAAACTAGTTAAGTCCTGGAGCCGGTATTGGAATAAGTGTCCTTCTGGCTGAAATCCTAGGTTTATCCAATATACCAAGTTACAGCCCTCTTGTTGATTATTGGGGGGACCTTTTGCAGAGTCCAGGGTCCACTGAAGTGAAATGTGAGGGCTGGATCGTAGAGCCTGGGACCCACAGGTCAGCAGCACTTCACTCGGGGCTCATGTGACTCCAAGACGAAGAGGAATAAGGCAGCGGAGGCCAGCTCCTGGGGGTCTGGAACTTGACGTGAGTCCCCAGGCAGGCTTCTCTGAAACCAGCCCCTGCCATGACCCTGGTTAATTACTCTGTAATTAACAGACAACCAAATTCCTGCTGTCCCTGGGTCCTGTGATGCTCCTGGAGGCTGCCGGCAAACACAGGGCAGCGCTAATTCTGGTGAGCTTGCCCCGGGGCTGGGCAGGACGTCCTATCGAATGATTATCATCATGTGACGAAGCCCCAGTGGTCCCCAGCCTGGCCTGGCTTTCCAGCTGCTGTGTTAACAGACTTTTCTTCTGGGGCATCTTGGAGCTGGAAACCGCTCACGTGGATTACACACGCGCTGCTGCCAGCCTGGCAGCTTTACTGAGCTGAAGACCTCCCTCGCTCGGCTTGATAGCGATCGAGCCTCCCCGTTGGAGTTTGTTACCTGGGAGCTGTCCAGATCCAATGATGAAAACTGGCTGAGGGGTAGTGGTTATGGTCAATTACCGGCAGCCCATTAGAGGAGTACTGGCAAACCTGGGAGGCACTGAGTGTATTTCCAGGGCGCTTTGGGTGCATTGTTTTCCCTGCATCACTCCTCTTAACCTTCCTTGGCTCCATTCTTTTCTTTCAAGTTAAAACTCATGGGAATATGAAAGGGGGTGGAACCCATGGGTTTCGGTTTCCCAGTACAGGGCTCCTGGGTGGTGGGATGGGATGAGATGCTCTGTGCTCTAAAGGTAGGCTGAGCCCCTTTCACCTCTCAGGGAAAGAATGTCAGCTTTGTTGTGAGCCAGTGGACTGAGTCACCAGAGAGGTCAGTGTGGCTAGAAACTGAGTGCTTGCAGGGTTCCGCTGGGTCTTCCCAACACAGGGAGAAAGGAAGCCACCTTCTCCAGGAGGGCTGCATCCAGGCCTTTCCAGGCTCTCAGGTTGAACCACTTCCACAGGTAACCTGTGCTCATGATTTTGGGATGGAAATGCAAATGATCAGTCCCCACACTAGACCTCCTGGATCAGAAGCTCTGGGGTTGGGCCTGGCAGTCTGTTTCAGCAAGGCCTTCCATGTGATTGCAAGGCATGCTCAAATCTGAGATCTCCTTCTTTAGACTAAGGCTATCCAAAGTGTGCTCTGTGGATCACAGCATCAGTATCCTAAGAGGTTCCTAGAAATCCTGTATCTCAGGCCCACCTCTCTCTCAGATCTGTTAAATCAGAATCTGCATTTTAACAAGTTCCCTGGGTGATTTGATGGCACTTTAAAGCTTCAGAAGCACAGCTTAGAGCACTGTTTCTCAACTGCACCTCATGCTCAGGCCCCACCCCAGACCAATTAAATCGGAATTTCTTGGGGTGATGCCCAAGTGTTGGTGTTTATTAAAAGTTTCCCTAGTGATTCTTATATACAGTCAAAGCTGAGAGCAATTGCTTTGGACCACCACAGGCTCCAGAATCACAGGGCGCTATGGCTGTTAAAAAACAAAACAGGGCTTCCCTGGTAGCGCAGTAGTTGAGAGTCCGCCTGCCGATGCAGGGGACACGGGTTCGTGCCCTGGTCTGGGAAGATCCCACACGCCGCGGAGCGGCTGGGCCCGTGAGCCATGGCCGCTGAGCCTGCGCGTCCGGAGCCTGTGCTCCGCAACGGGAGAGGCCACAACAGTGAGAGGCCCGCGTACCGCAAAAAACAAAACAAAACAACCAGCCAACAATGCAACGATCAGAATAAAACCAATGACGTGGAGTAGAGCTTCCCAGCAATATGGAGGGACACATTTGTGTCTCATGGATGTGTTGGGTGGATGTGGAATTATTGATCCCATCAGGCCTTGGAGGCGGCAGGATGGGACCTGGGTTGCCATGAGCAACCTTTTACTCTGGGGACTATTATAAATATCAATTTCTATGTATGCCATGGCAGGAAAAAGGAAAACATGCTATAGGGAACCCGAATAATTCTGTTATTACTGTGTTAATGTACTAACTATGGCAATGTGTATGCGTAAGCGTTCCAAGAGGGAAATGCTGAAAATCTAACTCTGGGATGAGAGGGCAGAAATATGCCTTAGATGACTTCCATAATTCAAATCCAAATACTTTTCAGATCATCATTGTCACCTGGTATTTATTTAGCATTCTTGCTATTTAGAGGTTTCCTAGCAATTATCTAATTATTTCTTACAATAGGCATGGATTATTTTTCCTTCTTTGGTGATGAGGAAATTCAGCCCCAGGAAGGTTAGCACTTTTTCAGGCCAGTTAAGAAGGGACAGTTGAGGGGTGAAGAGGTGTTTCCTTAACACCCATTGGAAAGGTCTGGAGATGTCACTTTCCACTTCAAAATGGCAAATGCTACCTCTTTGGAGGGGGTGGGGGGAATCAGCTCCCTGCTTTCAAGCAGGGACTCCGTGTTCCTACTGCTGCCTTTGGTCCTGAAGGTGCTGCCTGGAGCCTGGGGCTTCCTGGGAGTATCCCAGAAAAGCTCCTAAAAAAGAAATGTTAGCTAATTACAAAGCCTGACTATTGTTTGGCTGGCCTGTGTGTGTTAACCCGTCCCCCTCTTGCGTAAGTTTTCATCCTGGTGCTGCAGGAACATATTGTAATTATGCTAATCATGCTGGCTGGGCAGCGGGTAGGGAGGGGGCCCCTCTTCCTAATAGCTTCCCACTCCTGGAGCAGTTGGTTGTCTGCCTGAGTCCCCAGACAGGCAGAGGGGAGGCTTCGGGGCAGGGGCAGGCGGGGCTGGGGCTGTGTGGGGCTTCATGTCCTCGGGCTGCAAGATCTACCTGGTTTGCAGGGAGGGAGGGATCACGGACAGCAGCCAAGGATGGGTCTCCTGGGCAAAGGGACTTCTGCTGGATTCACTGGGGACTGTATTCAGGACTGGCTCTTGGGAGTGTGTGAAAGAGGCAAATTTTCATTGATGACCTTCACCTTGTCTTTGATGGTGATGGCTCTTCCTCTTCCCCTCTCCCTCCCCACCTCCTCCTACCGGTCCCCTCCTCCCTCTTCATTTCCTCTTTCCTGAACCTCCAGGCACACAATGTTTTGCTGCTGGCTTGGGATTTGTTGGCAGGCAAGTTTATGATTTAGACATAATTATAGCTATAGATACAGATACAGATATCGACATAAACATAGCTGTAAACATCCTCAGCTACAGAAGACTTGATGAACATTTGACTGCTAATGACAGCTTGTTAGAAAACACAGTGTTAAATGAGGGAGATATTTTCAGTCAAAGCGACCTGACCAGTGGTTTTTTTTTCTTTCATAAAATTTTTATTTGGAAATAATTCAAATGAAGACAGAAGTAGAGAGACTAGAACAATGAATCACATATATTACATTTCCCAGATTCAACAGTAATCAACATTTTGCTACACTTGTTTCACCTGTTTTTTTTTACTGAAATATTTTTTAAAAATCTCAAACATTATGTCATTTTAGCTCTACATTTTGTTAGGTATGATTATGCACAATCGCACCTAATAAAATTAACAGTAATAAAAATAAAACAAACAAAAAAATTAACAGTAATATCTGTGTCATTTAGTATGCAGTCCATAATCAAATATAATTCTTACAAGAAAGTCAGCTTAAACGCTCAATATTTTTCTTTTAATACTAAGGGATTGATGCCCTCGTTACTTTCTTTTTCTTTTTTTTTTTTAACTGAGGTATAGTTGATTTATAATGTGTTAATTTCAAGTGTACAGCAAAGTAGTTATATATCTATAACTGAATATACTTATTCTTTTTCAGATCCTTTTCCATCAGAGGTTAATACAAGATATTGAATATAGTTCCTTGTGCTATACATTAGATCCTTGTTGTTTATCTATTTTATATATAGTAGTATGTATATATTAATCCCAACCTCCTAATTTATCCTTTCCCCCCGTTCTTTCCCCTTTGGTAACCATAAATTTGTTTTCTGCATCTGTGAGTCTGTTTCTGTTTTGTAAAGTCATTTGTATGTCCAGTGCTTTTTAAATGATACGGGTTATCACAAGAAGATTGTTAATGATTCGCACCAGGGACTTCCCTGGTGGTGCTGTGGTTAGGAATCCACCTGCCAATGCAAGGGACACGGGTTCGAGCCCTGGTCCAGGAAGATCCCACATGCCACGGAGCAACTAAGCCCATGTGCCACAACTACTGAAGCTGGTGTGTGTAGAGCCCATGCTCCGCAAAAAGAGAAGCCAACGCAATGAGAAGCCCACACACCGCAATGAAGAGTAGCCCCCGCTCGCCACAAGTAGAGAAAGCCCGAGCACAGCAACGAAGACTCAATGCAGCCCAAAATAAATAAACAAACAAACAAATAAATAAATAAATACATTTAAAAAAATTGTGTAAAACAAAAACAATTCACACCAAAATTCATTTCTTCAGAAAAGGGCTGACTTTGTTTCATAAGATAACCTGGTGGGTCACTGGGAGTTGAAAAGATAAGTCTCAGGGAAGTTTCTGGAAGGAGAGGGTGTGCTTAGGAGACAAAAATGGGCATGCTTAGGAGAATGGGAGAATTTGTTGTCTTGGGGGCAAAAGGAAAGGGAAGCAGGAAAAGGAGCAGAGGAACTACAGGGTAGAAAGGGGAACTACAGGGTAGAAAGGCTGACAGAGTTTTAAACACAGGATTGATGATGTATTCTGGATTTATTATTACGTTGTCTGTGCTCACTTTTTCTAGCGCCGTCCATCTTCACACTTCAGTAAAGTGTGCTTCACACGGACTTCACTGGTGAGAGTGGCTGTGTATGCTGTGTACGTGTGTGTCCATCCAGGGAAAGGAGACGAGCCCCACACCTGAGTTGACACAGACTGAAAAGGAGCTTAATCAGGGGTGACCTTGAGACAGTTAGCCTCAGGGCGTCCATATGGACTTTCTCAGGTTGTGTAATGCTGGTCCTAGCCCATTGTAAGTGGATTTTACAGGGCAACATGACACCAGTTGTCATTCTGGGTTGCATTGGAGTAATAGCTCAGAAGCCAACCCCTGACTCTGTCATCGGTCAGAGCTCTGCAATGATCTTGTTTTCTGCTTATGTTTAGTTTTGTATGTTTCCGTTGGTGATTTCATATCCAGCTGTCAGGAAGACCATGGAAGGACTTCTTTTTTTTCCCCTTCTTCCATTTTGCATCACGCAGGTCTTTATAGCTGTAAAGGACGCCGGGGAAGTGCTAAACTCTGTGTAACTGGCAGATGGGTTTCATTTAGCTCCATGATTCTTCTGTGGGATTTTTTGTTCCGTGTTGGTCGTGAGACTCATGATTCAATCCAAAATTTCCTTGCCTCAACTAGACTGCTTTCTGGTCCCATGAACCAAGAGTAGAATGAAGATCATTAGTTCAATTTATGTTGTCTGTCAGTCCAGAGCAGCTGGGTCCTCCGCACTGTGCTAGGTTTTAGAGGAGTGGGAAATGCACAAAATAGAAAACACAATTCCTGTGCACAGGGCAGCATATCTTGGGGGTATATCTAATCTCTTATCCTTCAGTCTCTGTCTCTGTAGATTTCTTTCCTTGAACTTTTCCCTCTTTTCCCTTTGTCTTGTTTTTCTCCTTCTTCTGTTTCTTTTCTTTTTCTTCTGTTTCTGTTTCCTTAGGATGTCATCACTCACATTTTCTACAATTAAATATTTTCCTTTCACTTCTATGGTCTTATCATTTTTTTTTATCTGATTATAGATTTTCAAGCAGGAAGCAAGGAAAACATCTCTTCAAAGCCTGACTCCTGAACTGTCGCCAATGGGTTAGTTGAACTTCCCTCTCTTCAGACTATGTAACCTTGCCCAGGTATTGTATCTCAAATGGTCCATTATCTGAAAGACTTCCTAACAGTGGGTGTTCTGACCTACCAAGCAGTATGAGCTTTTCCCATCACCATTCACAACAAGCTAAATGCAGGGCAGAATTTCAGTCCTAAATCAGAATTACCCTGGATTCTTGGTACTTGAAGCCAGATTGCTAATACCTAGTGATTTTATTAGGGTATCTCTTGTGGGAGTGGGCTGGGTTTTTTTTCCCATTTTAAACGCTAGTTAAAAGGAAAAAAGGAAAAGGTCATTCCTCCAAAAAAGGATTTTGGCAGGCGGATAGGATGATTCTGGAGCAGATGGTTTAAATATTATTTACATGTTATTTAAAGTCACAACATGACTTTATCTTGTGGATATTCCTACAACATTAAATAGCTTTTCAACTTGGAATTCTTATCAAGAGTTGATCAATGTATTTGGAAAAAGAGAAAACCTAGGTTGAGTTGTTTTCCCTAGGAGAAGAGAAGCTTGCCACTGTAGCGTAATGTCTACGCAGTGGATGGGAAAAAGAATAACCACGGTATTTTCTCCACATCTTCTCCAGCCTGTAACCTGGGTTAGAAAACCACTGTCCCCCAATATGTGGTTATTGACCTGTTCAAATGACTGCTTTCATTTGCTACTTCAGATCTAATCATTGAATCTAGTGGGGACCACATTTGTTTACCACGTCCAAGTGCCAAAAGCTTTCTCAACTTTGAGGTTGGGACAGTAATTCAATGGAAAATGGACAATAATACAAAACATCATATAAAGAAGGCAAATCTCATTCTATTTTCTAATATTATTTTAAGAAAAAATAATGACTAAAAAATAGAAAAGGCATTTAGTTGAGAAAACCTGAGGAAAAGTCCTTGCTATGTTCAATCACTTCTTGCCACATTTTAGGCAAAAGTCAAGTTGAATTCTTCATGTGAAGCTAATATGGAAAAAAAGGATGACTCAAAGATGTATAAGTCAGGATAGGCTAGGTTATGCTGTGGTAACAAATAATCCCCAAATCTTAGTGGCTTAACATATAAAGACTCATTTCTTCCTCATGAAAATTCTACTAGTGGTTCAACTTGGAGCTCTTCAGGAAGCTCCTTTCCAAGAGATCTAGGTTGCTTGCATCTGTTGCTATCTGGAACACATCTTCCATTTTGGTTCCTGAGGCATGGGAAGGGCTCAGCATACCAGCTCTTCAGTGCTTCATCCCAGAAGTGACATACATCATCTCCGCTTGCAACTCGTTGACTGTAATTAGCCACAGTGCTCCTCTTAACTGCATCTGAACTGGGAGATGTGGGGAACACGTAGTGAGGGCTAAATGTCTCTGCCTCAAAGCATAACTGGGACGAATGCTATGTTAAGAGGGTCTCATTTCGTTAATGACCTGTATTTGTGTGGTAGGAGTGTTCTAGAGAAGCTTGCAGGGAGCTGGACTGCTGGGAGGTGCAATGGTCAAGGCCTTCTCAAAGGCAGAAGAGCTGGAGTCAGCTCTTGCTTGCTTGGACTGCTGGGTTTGGGTAGACACGATTGTGGGAGACATTTAGAGGCCACAGGCAGAGGGTCTGATTGCCTTCCTGGGGGACCGCCTACCACACAGGGAGGCAGGTGTGCTGGAGGGTCTGATGCTCACCACTTAAAGTCTGTAGATTTGTGAGGCCCCTTTCCAAGGCTGCCTAACTCCTCGTAGACACGAACCATCTCTGTATGTGGTCTACCCAGATGCTGAACTCGCAGAAGGCCAGGACCATGCCTTCCTGGTTGTTGTGACTGCAGCAGGGTGTAACATGAGTACTAACTGGGTACTAGCTGAGTAACCTGGGCGGCCAGAGTGAGGCCATCAGTATTGCTTCTGTTGTATAAACTAGTACTTCTCAAACTTTGTTATGCTTACAAATGACCTAGAGATCTGGTAAAACTGGAGATTCCTGTTCAGTAAATCTGGGGCTGAGCCTGAGGTTCTGCACACCTCCCGAGATTTCGTACTCCACATAAAGGTATTGACTGAGGATTCCAGTTGGGTGTGTTAATCCACTGAGGCTCAGTTGTCTGAATACAGCAGAAGGTTTTCCTCGGAAATGGCTGGTGTCAGAGGTGATCATTTCAATCGGGTTATTCCTATTGCCCAGACCACTGAGCCTTAAGAGAAGAAGAGGCCTCTCTGGGCTGAGCTCTTTGTGAATATATGAATTCTCAGTACACCTGGTTTTGTTTTCCTCTCTTAAGGCATCTGACAGGCAGTTAATAGCTCATGAAAGAGCCGTATCCAAACTGTACTTTGAAGGAATCAGAAAGTACTGCTTTTGAATGACTTCCTTCCCATGGCAACTCCCAAATCCAGTCCAGCAAGAGACCTGGACGCTAAGTGGCTTCTTCAAGCCTTCAGGTGGTGTCTGAGCAAACGCAAGGGGCAATCAAATTAGCCTAACACTGGCCACTTCCGAGCACTCACTCGAGATGACAGTTTCAGCTTCAAAAGAGGTATGCAAACTGGAATAATGAAATGTTCCATTTTATTAAGTTCCTGGCCAGAGGGAGGGATTGTATTAGAAGAGAGAAGAGGTGGGGATTTTTTAGCGTGATTTCTGTGACGCTGATAAGCAGTAATTTTTTGCAGAGGGGGCAAAAATGTAACCCACTGCAATAAAACCATTTTCATAATACCGTGGGAATGAGTTTATTGCTCCGAGGCAGGCATGCCTCCTCGTGGCAGCGTGAGCCTCCGTCTCCATCTTTCATGGGTCAGTCCGACGTTTTTATAGTGCTGAAACAAGAGAGAGCACTTATGGTGCGGCCCTTCTCCATCTGTGAACGGTTAGGGTAGAGGCCACCCCATTGCTTTCACTTTGGGTCTGATTTCTGTGTCAGCTCGGACTGGGAGTGCCACGGTGGGAGTGGGATGGCTCATGAGGACAGCTGCACCATGTTTTCAGACCATGAATAGTTAGAAGGACCGAGAGTGAATGGTTTTTGCATGAATCCGAGGAGGAAAGTACCATTTCCTCTCCTTTCTGGCTCATCAGAACCTTGGCCACGCTGTGTTGGCCTTGCTTTCCAGAACTTTGTCCAAGTTCATTTCCAGAAAGTGGGACTTTCCGTCTTTCACTGGACCTGGTATAAGCCCGGCCCTGAAACAGCAACCCAGAGAGCTGGTTAGATGCACAAATGGGAAGAAAATGCGTATTTTTTGTGTGTGCCTCCACATTTCGGCCTCTGCCAGTAGCATCCATGTGACTTGTGGTAGAACACGTGTATTTTCCTATCATTTCACTTCAACCCCTGCAAGATCTGTTGGAATTGGGAAAATTAGAGAGATGAAAAATCTTGGTGTGAGGCTGACGATGTAACTGAATGGAAGAGATTTGCTTCTTTCCATCCTTCTGATGGGTTCTATTCATTTTCGGTGCAGTCGGTCTCGTGAACAATTATCAATGGGAAAATACAAGCTCTTAGAGGTAATTGCCGTTGTGCACAGAGTCACTTACAAAGAGGACGTATGGATAGCCCTAGGCCAGAGGTGGGTTCCTGTAACTCAGGACTGAGTGTGGGTGCAAACTTGGGCAGGGAAGCTTCTACGAGAGCAGGGATTCATGGAGTATTTGGGGGAGTTTTAGTTTGTTCAGTTTCTCTCAGTTTCTGAATGCCTGTCATTGCGTTTTATCTTTTTCCTTTTAGGAAAGCCAGATGAGATAGGGCCAAAAGAATTCTGAGCTTTGTTAATTATTGTGGGTGTCTTCCGAGCTCAGAGTCCTGCACGGCTTAGCTGGGAGCTTCATCCACCATGGAAGGGAGCTGGGGGGGTGGGAGTTGGACTATTTTTGTTCAACAGAGTAATGTTAATGGATATACTTTATTTAGCACTCTTCTGTACCATTGCATCCTTTACTTACACTGTTTGTAAACCCAACAGTCATCTTGTGAAAGAGATGTTGTTCACTCGTTTTTTTCAGATGAAGACACTGAGGCTCGGAAGGTTAAATAAGTCGCTCAGGATTTATGGCTGGTCGGTAGGTAGTAACTGAGTCAAACCTCATCCTATGATCCCCCCACCCCCATAGGATGGGGTTTGTCTCTCAGTTACTACCTACCTACTAGCTACAAACTTATGATATTTCTACTGTGTCATATGATAAATCACTTTAGTTTGTGAGGACTCAGCATCTAAACTTCTGCTCACAAGGAGGAAAGATTTTCGAAAGAAAGAATAATAATTCAAGAACATGTTAAGAATGCACTCTTAGCATTTATTTGTTGGCGTTTATGAGTCACCCACTCTGTGTAGAGTTCTGCTCTTGATTGTGTCAGAGGAGTGGGGCTGGAGTGGGGATTGGTTACCATTGTTTCTGGAATCCATGAATCCGGAAGTGACTTCTCCTTCCTATTAGTATCTTGACATGTAACTACTTGAGCCACAAGCTCACCTGTATTGTTAGTTACCCAGGCTTTGTGATTGGAGAATCTTTGTGTTTTCCTGCCGTGAGATTCCTGGCACCGTACTTAGCAGATGCTTGATGTACGTTTGATTGATTGATGGATTGACACAGTATCTGCTTGGGTTCTGCTTATACTTTAAAAGACAGGGCATTTTGAGGGTGAGACAGGACAGACAGCTACAGACGTATGCACTGATAGCTCTGCAGAAAGTACCATCTGAGGCAGCTGCAAAAGACCATCCATGAGCCAGTGGAGAAAGTCCCATCACGAGAGAAGGGAGTCTGGCACAAATGCACATTGCACCTCCGATGGATTGAAGCCTGATTGTGGACCACAGCTGTGTCTCCGATGGAGACTGTTGGAGCTTCTGGCTCCTAAGGATCCCATTCAGCTTTAGTTTAGGATGATAGTAACTTAAACTCCAACACTGGGATGGCCGCTGATCAATGAAATGAGCTGGCACTTTCCAGACAGATCCGCGAAATGAAATACCTCAAACTGACCAGCCCGAGAACGTTTTTCACCGCCTAGCCATCCCTTCTGAGCTATTTAGAGAGCAAAGTAAAAGAAATTAGAACTTCGAAATTGCTGCTTGTCCGGTGGTAACCTCTCTGGGACACAGAACGAGTTGCGATTTATCCAGTTTTCCCACATAGAGAATTGGCAACACAGCTGCACCAACCACAGTTAACGAGTATAGACGCGGTAGGTGCTGTGCTAAGTCTCTCTCTTTTTAAAAAAAATTTATTTATTCCTTTATTTTAATTTTTGGCCGCATAGACTCTTCGTTGCTGCGCGCGGGCTTTCTCTAGTTGTGGCGAGCCGGGGCTACTCTTCGTCGTGATGCGCAGGCTTCTCATTGCGGTGGCTTCTTTTGTTGTGGAGCATGGGCTCTAGATGCCCAGGCTCAGTAGTTGTGGCTCATGGGCTTATTTGCTCCGCGCCATGTGGGATCTTCCCGGACCAGGGCTCGAACCCGTGTCCCCTGCCTTGGCAGGCGGATTCTTAACCACTGCACCACCAGGGAAGTCCTTGTACTAAGTCTCTTGATCTCATTTAATTTTCACAGCAAATGGGCAACATAGCAATATTTCCGTTTATTTTATAGATGAGGAAACCAAGGCTCAGAGAGGGAAGTAAGTTACCCAAAGTCACACAGCTAGAAGGTGGCAGAAGCCGGACTTGAATCCTAGGTCTATTTGATCGAAAGCCATGCTCTTAAATGTTATATAAACTGCCTTTTCCCTTTTCCGGACATCACTTCTTAAAGAGAAATGTTCCTTTACAAATTGCAATTTGAAGACAGTGGGTTAGGTTCCCAGCCGTTAAATGGCGTTTCCTTATGATTTGGGAGATAGGAAACATAAAAATCATTTTCTGCTATTTCTCAGTTTGGTAGCCATTTCAAGTAAACTAACAGTTGGAACTGTTCTGTAGGAGAAATCCATTCCCCTTTGAGGTCTGTGGTAGAAGGGCCACCAGTAGGATTTAAATTCCATCTAGATGTTGGACTGCCAAGGTTACCAGCCCAGATGGCCAAGAGAAGGGTAATCAAACCAGGAAGGTCTGAAGAAGAAATGACGAGTGGGAGGGAGAGGAAGAGGGGTTTGACTGGACATGTTTCAAACACTGGAAGAACATCCAGGGGTGAATGTTGAGCTAGAAGATGCAAGAACATGACTGATGCTTTGACATGAAGTCGGCGTGTGGTGAAAGAAATGGAAGGTCAGTTACATGTGTTAGAAGAAGTGAGGTCACTACAGGGCACAGGATACAGAGGGAAGGGGGCAATCAAGGTAAGAATCTTGGGAGGAAGAGGTATGCATAAGGGAAGGTGAAGGTGTTCAAAGCTAGGAGAAGAGGAATTATGCAGGATAATTGTTAAGAGGGCCTACTCAATTGTTAGATGGCTAGGAGCAGTGTCTACCACAGCTGAGCATGCGTGCATACTCACGTGACCTTGGACCTCAGCCTCGGCATCCACGGGAATGGGTATGTATGGGCACACACCTGTACACATACAAGACTCTTCAGGGCAGTCTTGTTCCTAATAGCCATGTGCATGCCGATAGCCCAACAGATAATAAATTGTAACATATTTAATTGTACATAATTATAATAGTACACAGCAATTAGAAAATGAAATACTATACCTGCATCAAGATGGATTAATCTCACAGACATAATGTTGAATGAAAGAGTTTTAAAAAAAGAATTCATAGAGATAGTGAAAGTTGAAGCAGATTGATTTTATCTTCTCCCTGGAAGAGACATTTGGAATTCCAATCCTCCTCTCTAGAGTAT
The DNA here is from genome assembly GCF_964270905.1 of Leucopleurus acutus. Taxonomy (NCBI): domain Eukaryota; kingdom Metazoa; phylum Chordata; class Mammalia; order Artiodactyla; family Delphinidae; genus Leucopleurus; species Leucopleurus acutus. The sequence continues at coordinate 85,647,743 of NC_139154.1, read as the reverse complement.
CTATAGCAAGTTTATCCTCCCAGCTGCCGCCTTGGAGGTGGATTTTATTTTTGTTTCTTTTAGCTTTTCAGGAACCTTTATCCAATTAAGGGAAGAGAAATTCCAGTGTGCTTCCAATCACCATTATTGCTTTTTTTCATTTTGAAAACTTTACGGTGAGGTATAATATTCATAAAGTACAGAGATCATAAGCACCCAGTTCAATACTTGTTCACAGACTAAACATCCCCTTTCATCACCAGCACCCAGGTTAAGAAATAGAACATGACCAGAACCCCAGAAGCCCCTCTCATGCTCCTTTCTAGCCACTCCCCCTTCCTCCAAAGGAACACTCTTCTGACTTCTAAGAGCATAGATTAGTTCTGCCAATTTTGGGGATACTTTTTTCATATTCTTTTCCATTATAGTTTATCACAGGATATTGACTGTAGTTCACTGTGCTATACAGTAGGACCTTGTTGTTTATCCATTCTGTATATACTAGTTTGCATCTGCTGAACCCAAACTCCCACTCTTTCCCTCCCCCACCCCCTTTCCCCTTGGCAGCCACAAGTCTGTTCTCTATGTCTGTGAGTCTGTTTTTGTTTTGTGGGTAAGTTAATTTATGCCATATTTTAGATTCTACATGTAAGTGATATCATATAATGTTTGTCCTTCTCTTTCTGATTTACTTTACTTTGTATGATAATCTCTAGGTCCATTCATGTTGCTGCAAATGGCATTATTTCATTCTTTTTTATGGCTAAGTAGTATTCTGTTGTATATATGTACCACATCTTCTTTATCTATTCATCTGTTGATGGACATTTAAGTTGTTTCCATGTCTTGGCTATTGTAAATAGTGCTGCTGTGAACATAGGGGTGCCTGTATCTTTTCAAATTAGAGTTTTGTCTGGACATTTGCCCAGGATTGGGATCGCTGGATCATGTGGTAACTCTATTTTTAGTTTTTTGAGGAACCTCCATACTGTTTTCCATAGTGGCTGCCCCAATTTACATTCGGAGGTGGGTTTCTTTTTATAAGCCCTAATAGAATATAGAATTGGCTTCTTTTATTTCATTTGCAGGTCCTTTTACTCTCCAACCACCAGAGTGAACATAAGTGTTGATGTCACAGAGATTTTAGATGGGTCAGACTGGACCCTGGTTCTCTGAGGCCTTTATGACTGACACCTGCTCAGTCAGAACTGGTCTGGGTCACATGTGGAGATTCTACACCTGGTCTTTATTTTGCAGTTTGACTTTCACGTTTAGCCCAAAACAGTCACTCTTTGTGGAAGACTCCAAGTGAAATACAGAAATTACAGTATCCTTATTAAAGGTGGTGTTGTTGCAGACTCCAAGTGAAATACAGAAATTACAGTATCCTTATTAAAGGTGGTGTTGTTGCTGAGTGTGAATTTTGTGAATAAGTTTGCCCTCTATGCCCCAAGGAATCATGAGTGCTAATTTAGGAATCCTTTTTGATGTGGTTTGGTTGTGAGTTCTCTCTTTGAGAAATTAGCATAAATTCTCTCTCTCTAACATGAGGCATCAGTGCTGCAATCCTTTTCCTTTTGCGTCTAACAGGGCAAAGACTCCGCAGGGTTAATTAATGCCAGCGATCATGTGATAAGATTGAGCCAGCCGATGCATTAATTAATCACACAGGATGAACAAACCAGCCGTTGAGGGGAGAAAAAAGAGAACAAGCATCTCTAGCAGGAGAGCGAGGGGCTGAGAAGCAGGGAATCTGTGAAACAGAGATTCCTGACGTCTGAAGAGAGTAGCCAGTGGCAAAGGCTGGAGGCTGGGATGAGGAAACTGGAAGAATGGAGTTAGCAATAAGAGGCTAAAAGTGAAGACCTGAGGATGGCAAATGGCAAAGTCCATGAACGAGTCAGAGAAAAGGCGGGAGCCCCGGCTGAGTAGGGAGGAGCATTCAGGCAGCGTCCACCTGTCATAAAGACGTCGAAATGAAAAGCAAAATCCCCTCCCCCAAGTAGAAGCAACCGAGTATTTCCAATTGTTTAGGCATTTTGTGTTGGGGTGAGAGTGGGTGAAACATCTAAGAGATGGAGGAATTGTTTACTCTTCAATCATTCATTTTATTTCAGTGGAATTAATTCACTGGAAACATAGTCTTTAAGAAATGATTATTATTCCCTTTTTTATTGTGGCGATTTAAAAGCATATACAAAAGTGGAGAGAATATTATGATCCCCAAGGTGCCCATGATACATACCAAGTTTGTCATGCTTGATACATACTCATTTTAGGAAGATGAGTTCAGGGGAATTTTAATGAGTTTTTGTATTGAAGAAGAGCCTGTGTCTACCTTTCAATCTCATTTGCTCTTTTAAATCAAAATAGCCCCCAAATATCCAACGGAGAGATACTTGGGGGTTATTTTTCTCTTTCAGGAAGCAAAAGTTGGCGCATTAAGGGAGCAGTTAGCAAGACCCGCTGGGGTTGGGCCCCATTAGGGACGAGACGTCAGCACCAGATGGTGGCCAGGCAGAATGGAAAAGGATCCTGGCAGGTTTGGGTGCCTCAAACCTTCTCCTTGACCTGTTGAACCTCGGTGCAGGCATCCTGGGGCTCAGCATCTCTTGACCGTCTTATTAACAAGGTAGCTTCAGAAAATGTTTTGCTGGACTCATTCACAATAAGTATGGATGGCTGGTACATTTCATATCTATTTGCTAGGAGCATCTTCACTGTAACTGAGAAGAAGAAACTGGACAAAACAGAAATCTGTAACTGTGGAATTGCAGGTGTCAGACAGCAAGTTAGGGAATTCTTTCTCTGGGGTGCTGGGCCTGGACCCTCAAAATCACTAGGGTAGGCTGCCACCTCTGTCTACACACAAAGTGGCCCCAGTGTGTTGGTGATGTCCTCGACCCTTAAGGGGCCAGTATGTCTTTGGCGCTCCTTGGGCTCAGCTCCCTCCTCCGGGGGCTGGTCCGCCTTGGCTAGTGCTTTCAGGAGCCCTTTCCGTGGCAAGGTCAAGAGCTTGGGGCTGTGGTGACCGCTGCGGATCGGGAGAGGAATGTGCAGCTGTTCACGTTATTTTCACTCCCTCCTGTTCGTTCCCTTGCAAGAGTTCTACCCGCTACTGCCTTCTGAAATGATTATTAATGGAATCCTCTTCACTTTTTCTGAACCCTTGGTTTTTCCTCTTAGTTCCTGATTATTTTAATTCTGCCAGGCCCTTTTTCATGTCTGTTGCCGGCTGGCCCTTGTTTTACAGTCTGTCCTTTCTCCTCCCCATGTCCTTCTTTTCTATCCCGGTCATATCCTCTCTCACACTCTCCCTCTTCTTTGAGCTTGCACAGACTGGAGCAAATTAAAATATACTTCTCAAATTTTACTAGCCCGATGATTCTATGTTAAATGAAGTCAGGGCAGCAATCACACTGATCTCAGAAACCCAGGCAATTTGGGTTTCCAATAAAAACACCAACTCTTCTTTTCCTTCTTGACCACTTGCTTTGATATGGTTTTATCTTAAAGAATATTATGGATTTAAACATGCTATAAGTCACATTAAAATTCTTCTTCCCAATGAGAAAAAGGTAAATTACCAATATTTTTGGATGAATTAGTATATCTTTTGAGCATCTACTAGGTACATAGCATTATGCTGATCGTCTACACCTTTTGACTGGTATTTTTCAAAAAGGCTGGTATCCTATAATCCATGTATAGAAGTAAGAAAAAGAAGAATGAAAGTATTATGCGCGTATGAAACCATGAAATTGTCATATGGTTTACCTTTAATAGTTTAGCTTGATTCTTACCTTCTTCATGAAGATTTTCCCAGTCATCATTGCCAGAAGATCCATTCTTGAATTCATCCATCCTTTTATCCAACCATCCATCCACCCACCCATCCATTCATCTACCCATATATCTTTCCTTCCTTCCTTTCTTCTTTCCATCCACTCACCCACCCACCCACCCACCTGGTGCTTCCTCTTTGTAAGCAACTGTGCTAATGTTGGCCAAGCGAAGAATAGTATAGTTTTCTGCCCTTAAGGAGCTCACGGTTTGGTAGGAGAGAACTTGTAATAATAATAGCAGCTAACATTTATTGAGCTCCAACTATATATCAGGCATTGCAATAAGCATTTAAAATATATTATCTCATTTAATCCTCAGAGAAATTTTTGAAGTACCTTTTACAGGTGAGGAAAATGATTGCTGGGCTAGAAATGTTGGATACGAAGGCTACTTTGACTTTAGGAAGTGCTTTTCTAAAGCCCATCAGCCTTAAATCTGATAAGCTCCATCCCATAAAACCCCAAGTGCTTGCGTGTTTAATTCCTATATACTTTCACGCTTCTTCCACTGCCAAGATATAGGAGAGGCTTTGGGGGCCACCACTGGATGTCCAGACACAGACAGCCCTCCCTGTGGGGACATCTTCTGCAAAGAAGGCTTAAGTGGGGACTCTGCCATTCATAGTCACACAGCAGATGAGCTCAAAATGGAAGGTATCCTGGCTCCGTGAGCCCAGGTTTTGAAGAAGTTTCTCTTCTATTGATCTCATTGTTTTGACCTCTTCTGTATTTTAATGATGTGAACGCATTTTTACACCCTAATTCTCTTCATTTATTTTCTCTGAGCGGCAATGATGGCAGTTGCAAAGCAGCAGCAACTTTGGAAACACAGAGACGTTAAGTCATTTGCCCAAGGTTATAGGGCTAGGAAGTGCCAGAGTGACACTTGAACCAAGTATCAAGATGCTTGTCTCTTGTACTTAATTTGTTCCACTCACTTGGCGCTTATTGGATATGATGAGCTTGTAGTACAAACAGCAGATGCTTGGAGCCAGACCAGCCTGGGCATGAACGTGCCCTCTGGCACTTGCTAATGTCCTCATCTTGGGCAAGTTAAGCTTTTACGGAATCCTCATCTGTAGAAGTAGGATAGTGGCACCTACATAAAAAGGGCTGCTGTAAGTATTAAATGTGATAATGGATGTAGAAGCACCAGTGTGGTACCTGGCACGTAGAAGACCTTCTATCAATGTCTGTCTTCTAAATCCTTGTCTCTTCCCTCTACTGGATTTTAGTTCCCCAAGGACATATCCTTGCTCCTGGTGGGAACTCAGGAACTTTGATTAATGAATAGGGCTCTGTAGTGCCTTGGGAGGCCAACCTTTGTCAGTGCTTAGTTCACCAATTAACCCTCCACTTTCTCCTTAATTATAGGAGTCATGCAGATATATTGTAGAACACTGGTCCCCCTCTCAACTGGCCCATCATCATCATCATCATCTTCAAAGCCTTCAACAAAACAGATTCCCTAGGCACAGTCTTCACCTGATAATCTCCCAGTTGATTTACGTGATCCACCAGTTTGAAGAGCTACTAACTCCAAAGAGTTTCATTTTCTCCAAAAGCCAAGTGTCCTCTCTAGGGTGGCCAGATAAAATATAGGGTGGCCTCGTGAAATTTGCATTTCAATGAAACAATGAATACTATTTTATGTTAGCATAAGTATGTCTCAAATATTACACAGAACATATTTATGCTAAAAAATATTCAGTGTTTATCTGAAATAAATATTTATTTATCTTTTTAAATAAATAAATCCTGGATTTTTTATTGGCTAGATTCGGCAGCTCTGGTGCCATAGTATGAGAGGCATGTAAGGAAAAGGGGCCGGTGTTTTCACGCACTTCTGATCGCTGTCTGAGATGCACAGAGTGCTCTAAGGTCAACTTTCCCCTCAATAAAAAACACGAGTTGTTAACTGGGGCTGGCTGAGGCTCCTGAGATCTAACTTCTTCCCCGCCCCAGGCATTATTTTGCAAAATCCACAAATGAACGTAGATTTAGGTGTCGTGGTGGGAAAGATTTTGCTTTGAGAATTTCCGGCCCTTGAGGTTCCAGGTGGCCACCCTTTCTGTCATCACCCTGGGGACAGCCTGAGACAAAATAATGCTACTCACATCTCCTCTCCCAGGACTCACCATCCACCTCTGTTGCTGTAAGCACTGTGAATCCTCAGCCCTCTCTCTTCTTATTTTATTTTATATTTTTTGTGATCTGCAAAAGCCTGAAAAGATGAAAAAAATGTTCTGAGCTTAATCGAAAGTCTATCTAATAGTAGTGAGTCCTGCAGCGGGGTTGTAAAGAGTGCAGACCGTGCGCACTTAACCGTAATGGTCCCACAAAGTAATGAAGACTCAAGTGGTCCTTATTAGGTGTCCAGCTGTGAATCAGGACTCATCTAACATTCTGATTGCTGCAAGAAATCGGTAATTGATGTGACAGGATGGCCATTATTATTATTATTACTTATTTTTTTTAAATCCAGACATAGCAGCTAGAGGCCGGCTCCCAGCTTCCTCCGGGTATAGCAGGTGTGGAGGGCGAGAGCTGCCCTTCCATTAAATCTTCCAATGGGGGCTCTAATAAATTTTGCACTGAAATAAGTAATGACCACATTTAACGACCAGTTTGTCTGAGTATTAACAGCTTGTGAGCCAACAAACTGGTCATTAACAGGTGCTAACTTCTGCTTTCTGGTTTAAACAATCCATTCTCATCTCCTCCCCTGTTTGGGGGCTTATGCAGATTGCTGGCTGGTTTTTCATTTTTCCTGTGATCTGTCGCTCTTGTTAATCAGTTCGATACCTCTCAGCTCATGGCGCCTCTTTCCTAGGACTGTTTCTTCTATAGTCCATGGATGAATGAATGTTTTAAAATTCTTTTTTTTTTTGATCCTGAAGGATGAATGTATGCTGGTAGAGTTTGGTCCCAGAATAAACTAGGTGACAAGTCCTAAAGAAAAAGTCACTCTTTTTGTTTTTTTTTTTTTGCGGTACGCGGGCCTCTCACTGTTGTGGCCCCTCCCGTTGCGGAGCACAGGCTCCGGACGCGCAGGCTCAGCGGCCATGGCTCACAGGCCTAGTCGCTCCGCGGCATGTGGGATCTTACCGGACCAGGGCACTAACCCGTGTCCCCCACATCGGCAGGTGGACTCTCAACCACTGCACCACCAGGGAAGCCCTGAAAAAGTCACTCTTGAAACATAAAATCTCCTACTCTGAAGAAGGAATGCAAATAGCTTAAAAATATCACAGTTTGAGGCAGCATTATGTCTGCTGAGGGGATGGGACAGAGATTATTGTCTCTGTGATAGAAATGAACAGACTTTTCTATTGGAAGAGCATGTGATTGACCCACCCACAGTCCAACATGTGTCTGTAATGAGGCCGGGCCCTCCTGAGAAATCTCTTTCTCAGTCTCCCTTGCTTTGGTTTCTTTGCTCTTGCTAGATCATGAGCCAGTAATAAGGGACATACTTCTCTCAACGTACCCTTGAAGAAATGGGGTTGAGAGAGTGGGTTTGGGCCTTTGGTCCTATTAGCTCCGATTCACTGCATTAGCTTCCTGTAGACAGAAGGGGAGTCAGAACACAAGAAGTCCAAGTTCTGCCCAGTGGGCACCATCTTTACCATCTTGCGTGTGTGGAGGCTGCACTGGATTATACACACTGTTCTCTCTCAGGCAGCGCTTCTCAAATGATTTGTGGCAATGGGCCATTAAAAATGTTTTTTCAGTGGATTGCAGACTGATAATTTGTAGAATACAAGCTCATGTGCTTGGGTGTCCTGACAAGGTCAAATTGCTATACACATGTCTAAATGCTTTCTCTTACTTTCTCTACTTATCCTAAGATGGTAACAGATAATGTGTAACCAGGATTGGTCCATGGACAACACTCGGGGCTGCACTCTTCGCCTGAGCTTGAGTCTTTCCTTTCTGATGGAAGAAAGCTGTGGACTAGCCACACCCTGCCATGCTCTTTTCCTTGGGATGGCTTTAAGGGGGAAGTGTGGGCAACGAACGACTGGATGGATTTCTGACACTTGTCTCAGCTCCCGATACTTTGAGCACAGTCTTCTATGATATTTGATCAACACAAATGAAGCAGCTTAGTCATCAAAATCATTTTCCATCCTGGGTGTTCTTCAGACCAGAGTGGCCAGAGCACTTGTCCTGATACATCCAAGCCCAGGAGCAGAGTTGGTGTCGGGAAGGGAAGGGAAGGGTGCTGGGTCCTCTCACACATGGAAGAGTTTTATAAAATGGGGCTTTATAAGGTTCTGTGTACTTTAGAAATGTTCGAATTTTAAAACTTAATAGTGAAGCTCATAGGAATGATGGGAACAATCTGTAAGATGGCATTTAAAGGCACACTGAAGTTTTCTTCTCACGTGCTATGAACGTCTAATTGTGTTAATAAGCTGCAAGGTACCATTTACCTTCTTGTTGCTGGTTATGTTCAGTTTGCCTCAGGATCTGAAATAGAAGTCACTGTTTAAGATTGTGAGTGGGGTTCAACATGGTAATACATTTCTTCTAAAGGTCACTTACTTATTGTTCAAAAAATATTGAAAAGCAAAACTGTTAAAAGTGAACATATATTTTCTGAAGACTTCTTACTGCCTTGTATTGCTTGGTACAGCAATAAGCATATGAATATCCACTTTATATCAGTGGCTTTGTTGAACTTGAACTAAAAAGTCCCTGTGTTCTAATTCTAGATTTTGGAGTGCTTGGGTGGGCATTTGAGTAGAAGCTCCTTTCCGAGTGGGAAATGGGGACTGAGAGATTTTACGTGTGGTCATCCATGCTATAAGGGGAGCTGAGGTCACTAAGTGACAAAAATAAAGGAGAGATGGGACAGCTGGGAGGGGAATGGGGATGAGGCAGGGAGAAAAGGAACGAACAGAAGAAGAGCAACACAGGGATGCTCTCCTTGCACGAGACCGGGGGAGAATGTTCCAAAAGGGAGCCCATTGAGCGCTGGTAGAAGCTGCAGCAGGATGAAAGGTGTGTGGGTAGCGGACACTTTTAATGCCCTGTGTGTCCTTTGGGTCTCCCTCAGGGTCTCTGGGTGTCCCTTACCCAGCCTAGATGTGCTTTTGGCTCCAACTGCTGGCCCCCGTGATGTTTCTTGTGAAGACCGCCTTCAGGCTCCTGGTATGACTTTGCTGGCAACATCGGAGGGGAGCAAGTGCCTGGAATTACCGTCCCACCCGAGCCCGTAGCCCATGACTGCCAGCTGGGGAGTGTGAAAGCCCCGCTCCCTTGTCTTAAGTCAGGACAAACCCGAGGAATAATTTATACTTAGAACTTCCCCCTGAGACTTTGCTTGTTTTCTTTTCCTACATTGCCCTGCTTCCCCCACTCCCTGACCTGTTTTTCTCCGGAGCATTGCTTTCTCTCATCACTTGTCTATGAACCCTCATTGCAGGGTCTGCTTCTAGGGAATGGGATCTATGATCGAGTGGTCTTGGGAGAACTCTCCTGAGGGTGGGACAACCATTAGTAAGTGCTTAGAGGGTAGAGTGCTGAGAAGTAGGTGCCAGGTTGGAAAGCGTTGAGGAGGGACTGGATAAGGAGCTGGCTGGAGACTTCAGTAGAGAACATTCGATGGAGAAGTTTGATGGTGGAAAGTTCAAGAGAGTGACAGGGTCATACAGTCACAGAAGGTTGCTTGCTTTTTAGACTAGAAGAAATCAGAGCCTGTGGATAGTCAGAGGGGATGAAATTAATGAGAGGGAGAGACTGAAAATACTAGAGTGGGATGGGAGGCTGAGGTAGGTGTAACCATGGAGAGAAGCAGTAGAAGTGGTCTCCTGAACGTAGGAGGGAATGGGCATCACAAAGGAGACGGCACTGTGTGTTGTCTGACACAGGTGTGGAGCGGAAGCAAGAGAACTCGAGGTGGAGAGTAACAGGATGAGTAGGAAGGATGGCAGAAGCCAGGCTAGGAAGGATGTAGGGATGACATAGTGGGACCCCTTCTTCTCACAGATTATAAAGAGGTTCAGAGCTGGAGTCGCTCAGCTAGCAAGGAGTGGAGCTGACACCAGGAGCAGCTCTCTTCATGGCTTCTGTCTTTCGTTGCTGTCCTAAGCTGCCAGGTCACCTGCAGAGAGAAAGCCATACGAGAGTGAGGGCTTTGGACGGTGGAGGGGATGTTACTGAACATCCTCCTTCCCAGGAAGTCCTGTGCCAGCAAGAGACCAAGAAGAAGGTAGATTCTTTATCTCTCCTAGAACAACAGGTGGTCCTGAGTGCCACGGACACACTCGGCATGCTGGTTCTCAACAAAACAGGTTGTTGCCGAGAAAAGCATCTTTCATTCCCAACTGAATTTGGGAGAAAATACTCCGAGATGGAGGACCTGGGTCCTGGTTCCCAGGACAGTTCTCCAGTTGATTTGAAAGTGTGTGATTGTTTTCAAGCCCTTAATATGGCCATAAGCACCACTTACAGACGTCCATCAATAAAGAGACACATAGGGAGTTTCCTGACTCTGGAAGGGGTCAAGACAGCAGAGAGGTGGAAGACGTCTTATCATTTTTTGTAAGGGTCTGGAATTTAACTTAAGTCATTAGCTATTGGGCCTTAAAAAGGGATCTTTATTTTTACAGGAGGATTTATGGTGTTTTATGTGTTTATTTTTCCTTCACTATTAGACCTCCAAGGAGGAAAGAACATAAGGGTCAGAGACTCCCTCTGTCTAGTGATAGGCCACATCTCCCCAGGTTCCCTGGAGAAGTGTTGGGAGAAGGACATGCTTTCACTGACCTGGGCCAACAGTGGGCCTCACTCCTCATCTAGATTCAACCCTCCTACACTCATTTTGACTCCATCGCACTCGGTCCCACCCGTCCGCCCATGCCCACTGTCACTCCCTGACTCTCTTGCTTACTTATTCATGCCACTCACTGTGTGTCTCATCCTCTGCTTGGTTTGTGAGAAGACGAAGTAGGATAAACTACAATAGCTGCCCTCGAAGAATTTACTGGGGGAGACTTTTTATAACCTAAGGAATTAAATTACTCCTTTAACTAAATCAATTCAAGGCAGTTTTGAGAGTTATCAGTAGATTGTTAGCTACTAGAAGTTTAAGGATTCAGAGGGAGAGGTTGCTGGCCCAGACTGGGTGTTCTGTGATGGTTTCACAGTGGTCATGGGAGGACAGCCAAGCCTTGAAAGTTGGGCAGAATTGGGATGTGGATGGTGAGAAGAGGCTAGGGGGGCAATTGCCTTCGTGCACACCATATGTATGTAAATCTGTGATGTGTGTTTAAGTGGATTCAGTGCCTAAAGGGGACATTGATCTGTTTTTATTCCCAAGGCAAATGAACTTGTGTGGGCAGCACGGGGGCTCATTAAGTGCTTGGTGAATCGGAAGTTTCTGAGAGACTGGAATGCTGAGCCTGGCAACCCTGAAAGATGACTCCATCAATATTGAGTGAGGAACTCTGACTTGCAAAGATTCTACTAAGGAGATGCAATGGGAGATACAGAGTAAAAGAAGACGTTGTCCCTGCCCTTGAGAACTGCAGAGTCAATGATGGGGGTTGGACGCAAGAACACATTTAACAGTGCAGGACTCTCAAAGGATCAATATAAATAGGTAGTGCTCCGAAACTACTATAGAACTTGGAATAGATGGCAGTGGGGGAGGAGGGAAGAGTGTTGATTATACTGAGCATGACTTTTTAAAAAATTTTATTTATTTATATTGAAGTATAGTTGATTTACAGTGTTGTGTTACCTTCAGGTGTACAGCAAAGTGATTCAGCTATATATATATATATATATATATATATATATATGTTATTTTTCAGATCCTTTTCCATTGTAGGTTATTAGAAGATATTGCATGTAGTTCCCTGTGCTATACAGTAGGTCCTTGTTGTTTATCTATTTTATATACAGTAGTGTGTATCTATTAGTCCCAGATATATGTGTGTGTGTGTGTGTGTGTGTGTGTGTGTGTGTGTGTGTGTGTGTATATATATGTATGTATTTAAAATCAAACTATTGACATTTTGGGGGAAAGTTTTATTTATTTTATTTTTTATTTTAAATTTATTTAATTTTTGGCTGCGTTGGGTCTTCGTTGCTGTGTGCGGGCATTCTCTAGTTGCAGCAAGCGGGGGCTCTCTTCCTTGGGGTGCGTGGGTTTCTCATTATGGTGGCTTCTCTTGCGGTGAAGCATGGGCTCTAAAGGCACGCGGCCTTCAGTAGTTGTGGCTCGCAGGCTCTAGAGCGCAGGCTCAGTAGTTGTCTCTAGGGTGCGCTGGCTTCAGTAGCTGTGGCACGGGCTCAGTAGTTGTAGCTCACGGGCTTAGTTGCTCTGCAGCATGTGGGGTCTTCCTGGACCAGGGCTCAAACCCGTGTCCCCTGCATTGGCAGGTGGATTCTTAACCACTGCACCACCAGGGAAGTCCAGGGGAAAATTTTAAGAGAAGCAATGATAATAAAGATAGATCAAGGGAACACGTGATTGCTCTCAGAAGACTTCATATTGACTTTGAATATCTTCATTCTATCATTTTCTTTCAACACTTTGCTTTCACCTAGTGTCATGGGATAGATAAGCATGAAGAAGTAACTCCTCCCATGGCCTCCTAAACCCACGTTGAATCATTCATTTTCTCTCTTTTCTCACCATCATGAAGTCAGAGCCAGAACTGCTAACGTGCTACCATAAACTGTCATTCTGAGTTTTACCTCTGTCCTCAGCATGTGGCCGCCTACGGAGGTGCTAACAGCAGTGGCACGGCAGGGGCACACCACACAGGGGAGGGGTAATGGGCAACAGGAAGGGGAGGGATTGTGGTAAATTTGAAGGAATGAACCCACATTTCCAACATGAACAAGTGTCCGTCCATTGACAGGAAGACATTTTAACTGATGGGTGCATCTTCCATCATCCACTTTAGGGATTGTCCCTTGTTGGCCTCAGACTCAGTTCTTTCTTGACCATAATCTGGGTGTGGATAAAAGTCCAAGTATGGTTGGAAAGAGAAATTTCACAGCTAACTGAGAGGGAACCCAGCCGGACAGCAAAGAGTTGACTGTGCCATGCCTAATTGACAGTGGAGGGGTAACCTCAGGTTACGTGCCTTTCGACTGAAGTTCCGTATTAGCTGTTTGCTTGGAAGGAGCAGATGTTTTGGCTCTGGTGGTCACTGCTCACCTCTGTCTGGGAGGTGCATCAATCACTTTAATTATAATGGAACATGGGGCCAGGAACTGAAGGAGAAAAATCAACCCAATCCCAAGAACAATCTTTCTTGATGAATTCTCCCCTAAATCGAAACAATTCACTGGGTATCCCAGCTGGGGTTCATATGCTTTTGATTACTGTGGGCTATTTAGCTCTACAAAATGACAGGCTGCTTAATGGACTTTTAATGGTTATAGGTTTCTCTCTCTTTTTTTAATGAGCTTCACCAGTTTGTTACTAATGCCCTGTAGAAATTTGGCGAGGGGCCAGGCTGGATGTTCCACACTTCTGGTTTCCAGGCGGCATACAAGCAACCATCATAGCCAGTGGGGAAGGATGTTGCCAATCGGAGGGTGATGCCATTAGGGCAGGGAGAGCAGGAAAGCTGAGTGCCCTGTAGTCCTGATAATTATGCCATTTTAGAGAAGGTGGTTGCATTTTGTAGCTGAAGTTACCCCGAAGGCTTCAAAGGTCTTGGGATCTCAGGTGGCAGGAGAGTTGGCAGTGTTGGGAATGCTTTGCCTTCCTCTGATTTCCATGTTGTTGGTAAAAGGTGCCCCTCTTAGACTCAGTTGCATCCTGTCCACCAAAGGGCCTGTGGACATCTCAAGGCCACGGCTAGGTTGTAGTCAATCATGTTGGTATCTGTAGTGCCGGGTACAAGATTGGGCCCACAGTAGGTAGTCAGTCCACGTCTGTTGAATGAGTGGCCATAAACAATTAGGATGAATGAGAAAAGCTTTTACTGAAGGGCATCCCTCTCTGGGTCTCCAGAGAAAAGCATGAGATCTGTGGGCAAGAGAAGAGTGAGAGATGAGGATGAGAGAGACTGTCTTGAGTCACTAACAACCGTACTGACTCTCATTTCTTGTCATGCACCAAACATCATGCTAAACACTTTGTATGCATCACCTCCCATTGGTCCTTCTAGCCTCGCCGAGAGGTAGACAGTGGTGTGCTGATGCGTGTTTCACAACCAGTTCTGGGAGGCTGCCCAGCTTTGTGGCATTTGCTAATTTCTGTGGTAAATACTCCCACCATGGCCTGTTTCAAACTACCAATGTGATGGCAGCCAACCAGCTGGTGAAATTCCAGAAAACTTAAAAATTGGCTTTGGCAAGCTGCTGTGAGCACCCCACCAGAGATAGGTATCGTACCATTTCACAGATGCAGAGGATGAAGCGCAAGAAGTAAGTAACAGGTGAAGGTCACGGAGAGAGTAAAGGACAGAATCCAGGTCCCGAAGGCCTCCAAAACACGATGTTCTTGACCACTGATTGCACTGCACTACTTTCCTAAACTTCCTTCCCACGCTGTCAGAGTGGCCACAAAACTAGGAAGCAGGCAGCTCAACTCTGGCTGATGTAAAACCCATTCTGGTTTCTTGGGGCTTCCCCTGTAGGTCATGTATGATGTTCACTGTAGAACTTCTTTGGAGGTATCCTGGCTCCTGGGCTAGCCCTTCTCACCCTCCCTCACTTTATGGAGATTTTGCTTCTTAACTTACAGCCATACAGGCTCTAGTGCTATTACCAGGTATTTATTGTGGCACCGCCTCCTTATTTAATAGATGAGCAAATTGGGGGTCCTAAGAGATTAAACGACTTGTCCAGATCCACACAGCCTGTCAGTGACAGTGCTGGAAATAAAATTGAGATCTGATTCCTGATCCAAGGCACTCCCCTGGAAATGACAGGGCCTTCCATCTCTTAAGGATAACAAACGGAACTTGGAGTTTCAAAAAAGTAGCTGGGGGTGGATTTTCCTGCCTCGCGTTGCTGATGTGTGTCCTCACTGCTGGCTCTCAGTTTGAAAGATTCAACTTGACTTCCCTTGATTCGGGGGCAGTGAGCTGAGAATTCAAGGATGGGCAGCAGGAGCACATCATGAAGTGAATGCAGCAAACATGAAAGACATTCTTTGGGAGCTTTAGTGGCTGGGGAGGAGGGGCAGGGAGAAAAGGAGGGGGCTCCTTGCTGAAATGCCCTCATGTCTCGGAGTCCTGAGATACTCCTAAATCACGCCCAGGTCGTAGGGTGCCTATACTTGTGTCTTGGCCCAGGGTGAAAACAGTTCCCATTGTAAAATAAACTTTCCACATTTTGCTGGTCCACACGGGGCCAGCTTTCTTTCAGAGTGAGTTTGCGAATGAATGAATGAATGTGTTGATTGGGTTACTGTTCTTAGGGGAGCCTTCTTTGCATTGGACTTGGAGAAGGATTAAAGCCAGTTTTGAAATGTGTTGGTGCTCACCCAAACACAGCATGCTGATAGAATTTTGGTCGCACTTTTATTTGCTATGGAAAAAAAATGCTTTAAGTCTCATGGAAGAAATAGCCCAGCAGATGGTGTTTGGTGGATGGCATGAATGTAGCCTTGTAAATAAGCATTCAAAATAGACCAGCTTCCCCCCAAATTTACCATCTGCCCCTTATCCCATGAGGTCCACAGGTGGTAAAAGAAAGGAAATTGATGCTTTGAGTTGTTATTGTTACTATTTTAGTATTCCCATATTACGGAAATGCCCTAAATGATGGCATTCTTAAATTTGGTTTTAAAAAATAGAGAGAGCAATGCCTTCAATTTAACCAATTTTTCAGGGTTCAATCTGGTTTAAGAATAAAATCTGGTCTAAATGGCATTGCCCTGTTTATCTCTTTTTTGGGGGTAATCCTCTGTTTGCAACTCTCGTGGCTGAGGGTCTTCTACATCCACCCTGGCTCTGGACAAGACTCTCAGATTCACTGTTGCTTCCCATCTCCAAGAAGCAGGGTAATCAATGTGCATAGGATCTGGAATCTTACAGACCTGGGTTCGAGCTCATTTTCGGCTGTGGAGCAATGGTCAGCCATTAAATATCAGTTTCCTCATCTGTAAAATGAGGAAACTAGTGTGGTTGATAAGACTGCTGGAGATGGTTGTTAAAATTAAATGAGAAACAGTACCTATAGCACTCAGGACAGTGCAGACAGTATTCAAAATATGTTTATTGTTATAGCTCATGTCATCACCATTGTCATCACCATTGTCATCAGTATCATCATCTCCAGCTATAATACACAGCTATCTTAATTGGGGAGTAGAAGGGACTTCTGGATATTGGTGATTCATCTGAGTTAGTATGAAGAGTGGTGGAACTCATTAGGCTGGCTGCTCCCACTCTCCTTTTATTTCCCCAAAAAGAGAGTCTCATAGGCCACCAGCCAAAACACATCTCAGAGAATGGAATGCTTTGTGAGGCTTTCGTTGGGTTGGGTTGACTATTATTGAAGGAGGGAAGATTGAAGTCAAGATTTTTATCATATTGTAAATGGTGGATGATTCAATGGGGTGGACCAAGCATTGGGATTAGGAATCTGAAGTTTTGTAGATGGAGTTTGCTCAGATTTGGGGGAAGGATTTAAAGGGGGCTGAATTTAGAAAACCCTAAACTTTGGAAATTTTTGTTGCAGTTTCAGTGATGGCAGAGGCTCAGGAACAAAGGGTTTAGGTGGAAGCAGGGTCCTGAGAGGGGAACCTCTGGAGTGTATATTTGTGGTACTTCTCACCTGTGGGTAGTAGTCTTTTTTTTTTTTTTTAATTAATTAATTTATTTTTTCTGCGGTATGTGGGCCTCTTACTGTTGTGGCCTCTCCCGTTGCGGAGCATGGGCTCCGGACGCGCAGGCTCAGCGGCCATGGCTCACAGGCCCAGCTGCTCCACGGCATGTGGGATCTTCCTGGACCAGGGCACGAACCCGCGTCCCCTGCATCGGCAGGCGGACTCTCAACCACTGCGCCACCAGGGAAGCCCAGTAGTAGTCTTTATTTTTAGTGATTGTGTTGACATTGAGAGAATGGGGATTGGCTGGGGTGTAACTTACTGAGAGGAGGAAGAGCAGATGTTCTAAACGAGATTTGCAGCTCTTTCAAAAGGACCAAAGGAGATTTGACCTGTAAACCTCACCTGTCTAGCATTACCTGGATCTCTTCTCAGAAATGTTTGAGTGGTAGTTAGAATCCCAGAGTTGTAGTACAAGAGGTACCACAGAGGTTTTTTCCAGTTCCCATCGCCTTCTGTTACAGACAAAGCAACTCCAACAAAACGAGGTCAAATTTTGATCACACTTCCCCCTCCTCTTTCCCCCCACCAAGATGGAGCCAGTGTCCTTGTATTCTTGGTAGAAAAGGTCGGCGTTGCCCCATTTTTCAGCCCTCGCTTATGCTAACAGTACATGTTGCTGAACTTATTGCATGCTGGCTAGTACATGATTATCTTTAATAAACATTAATTGAGTGTCTAGCCTAGTGGGTACAAAGTTCATGATAAGTAAGACATGGCCCTTGCCTTTAAAGACCTTAAAATCTTTAAGCAATAACCTCAGGCTTCGGTAAAGCAGTCTAAAGCTTACAGATATTCTGCTAGAGAAGTATAATTGAGCGTCCCAACCCAGGGGCCAGGGTGGGGTTTTAATGCTGGCTTTCTGCCTCTACTGTGACAACCTGATTAAGTCACTTGGTAGTTTTGAGCTTCTCTCCCGACAACTGGAACACACGGATGACAATACCTGTCCCTCCTACTTCTGAATTTCGAGGAACAAATGAGATCATACATTTGCCTATAAATTGTGAAGTATAGTAGAAACTGAAGGGATCAATAGAAATGGAAGGGATCCTACTCTATAGGACTATACTCTCAGAGTGAAGAGTTAAAGTAATTAATCATTCTACTTATTGTCCTCCTCATCATTATCTTAATTACTATCCTCCAGGAGTTTTCATTAGACACCTCTTTGCATGTAGCATCTTCCTGCTCTCCACGACCCTACAAACCAACAGCCGCTTTCAGTCACCATGTTCAGGTAATGGTGACTCGTCAGGGTTTACGTCACCTGGTTAGATGAGCCGTTGTCCGCGTCACTTTGGGTATCTGTACGTGGCAACTTGTGCAGTAGGTTTTTTTTTCCTCTTTATCCACATAGTGAGTCAGGAGAATCTTAACCTAATGATGGGGCTTAACTTTTTTCTCTATCAAGTCCACAGATGTCATGTTGACTGTTGTAGATTTTGACAGTGTTGTGGGCCCAGAAATAACGTCCTTCATATCAAGGAATTTTACGGAGAACTGGCACAAGTTGCAAATGAGTTTAAGAAAATGAATTCCAGGATCCAACAGAAGGCAAAAGTCATGAAGGCATACTGTGGCCCAGAGGTTACGATGCCTGTAGTTAATTTGGTTACCAAGACTGAAATAAACATTTCAAGCTGCACCTAACTCTCCTGTAGAGATGTCTTTGCTTGCTTCTGAAGCGACCTGCTTTATTCTCTCCTACCTTTTGGTAAAAGAAATCGGATTTTATTTGAGTGACAATGCACTCAGCCTCCCTTGTAGCTAGAAGTTAGCAATTAGATTAGGAAGTTGTTAGGTGGGACTTCGGGAAAGCTCCTGGAGAAGGGAACAACAGCGGACATGTGTCTCGCCTTTGTTCTTTCCATCTTCCCCACCACATGCTTGGATATGGATGTGGCTACAGGAGCCTCTCCCACAGCCAGCTTAGATCGTGGGGCAACCTTGAAGGTGGAAACCACGTCTCAAGGTGATGGAACATAAGCACAGAAGGAGCCTTACCCCACAGCCCTGCCAGGCAACCCTAGACTTTTGTTCTGGACTTCTTTCACATGAGTAGGAAGTGAATTTATTTAATCACTGTTATTTCCAGACCCTGCTACTGGCAGTCACTGTCTTTCCTAACTGATACATGTGCCTTCCCCCCAATGAGTAGTGCCCTTGTTTCTTTGCAGTTAGCTCCTGGAAACACTGTCTGTTGGTCCATGCTGACGCACAAGCCCCTACAAGAGCAATGTTGGACTCAGCCTCTGCTAATGAGCAGAGGCTGTGAACACAGCTTGTGAACACAATGCTGGGATTATAAGGTGCTGGCAGCCGTGCCAGAATAATAAGGTCAGATGGAAAATCATACCAGCAAATATCTTCAGTGAATATCCTGTCCCACTCCAGTGCCCTCCAAATACCATCGCCCAAATCCACAGTTCATGCGGTAGGATTGCCGCCTCTCTTCCCCAGAGCCATCATTTCTGTCTGTGGGAGAACGGTGAGGGTCTTCGGTACCACTCCAAATTTTTCCCTGTGTAGCTATTCAGCAGGAGCCTATATTTGTCCTGACTTGTAACTGAAACCCTTGTTTGTCTGAGTTTCTTTCCCTTGGCAATTTCACCTGTAATCTCCGAGAAGGTAGCTGCAATTTGCTTTGCTAATCTCACCCACCTTTGGCTGAGTGACACTGCACTGGAGGGGCTCAGAGGACTTGGGGACACTTCCTCAGCTTCCTCTGTCTCTGTTTTACAGCAGTGTCCCCTTGACCATTTGCTGTGGGCTCTGTAGTGCTGTACCCACCTTTGACTTAGTTTTAAGGCAAAATTCCAGGGAAAGATTTCAGGAAGATTTGTATAATTCCGAAATTGCTGTCTGATTACTGAGGTAGTTAAACTTTCAGTGAGATCTTGGCACATTCCTGAGACTAAAAAAAACCCAAGGTACATCTAAGGCAGCAGATTGCTAAGGCTAAATATTCTCTGCCGGTCTTCCTTTTACAGGTGTTTTGGTGACCATGGGCCAGCTCTGAGTGTGTTTATCAGAGGCAGCTGCTGGTATCATTGAACTCTAATTCAGAGATTAGGGTGACAGCATTGTCCACTGTAAGTGACTTTTGAGGAGTTTTATATAAATATTATGGTGAGTTTGCTGGTCACATATTTTCTCACATAATCCCATATACCTCACACATCCCAAATATTGCTTACACGGAGGATTGATTAGGTGGGTGAGGTTGTCAGATATGGGGGGGATTAAGCAAATATCTGCTGTCTAGTGACTTGAAAACATTTTTGCAAGACTGTTATGGTAGAAGGAATTTCTTTCTCTTGGAATGATTTGTAGTTAAATGCACATAAGGTATGGCCAGGAGGAGGAAGGAGTTTGTGGAGTGAAAATACATCCTTACTTTTGAAAACATTTTCTCAACATATATGAACGTAACCCACACTGAAGACTTTAATTTTTCTGAGACTTTAAATATAACAAACTGATCATTGCAAGGCAGTTGGTAGTAGTGTTTTTCAACTTCACCTTCTTTAGGAGATTCAGGGTGTCTGGATTGAATACATGTACTCAAGAAAAAAAAAAAATCATCTCACCTGGCACAAATCACTAATGTTGTAGAGTCAAAATTTATTATTATTATTTTATGAGCCTGAAGTAGTTCTATAATATACCACAGTAGAAATATAATGTGATGTGTAGGATGTGTATTTAATTTAAAATTTTCTAGTAGCCACATTGCAAAACATTAAAAGAAATAGGTGAAATTAATAGATCTGTTTAACCCAATATATCCCAAATATGATCATTTCAGCAGGTGATCAGTGTAAGAAATTGTCAAGATATTTGACATTCTTTTACAATGTATCTCAGTTTGGGCTAGCCACATTTTAAGTGGGCAGTAGCCACAAGTGGCTGGTGGCCACTGTATTGGCAGAACGAGTCTTGAGAAGAGGGGTTGTGTCGGATTTACACGATTCCCTTTCTAGCTAAACAAACCAGTGCCTAAAGAACTGATTTTTGATTTTGAGTTTTTCACCCTCACACATTCATATTTCTGCTCAGAGAGCTAACATCCCATAAGACATTCTGGGAGTGGAGCTGTCAACTTAAAAGAGAAAGTCCCCCAGAGCTTCTGGAGAACCAGTCCTTTTGAACAGAAGGGGAAATGTCCCAAAATTAGGCAGGCCACGGCTTCCAGGTTTTCTGGAAGGAAGTTTACCCCCTTCCAAACAGGAAGGTGCAAGGCATTCATTTTTTCCACCTGTAGGGGGAGCTCTTGTCACTTCACTCTTTATAAAATTCCAAATCTGGTTCTCAGACGCCGGCAAGCTCGGAGTTCTTTCACCTGGGTCTGCGGAGAGTTTGTTTTTGGCTCCAAACCAGCAGTGCTTTCGCAATCTCCACACGTTACGGCTGCTGAAATGCTAGGACACCAGCCGGGTGGCGGCTTGAGTCTTGTGATTCCCAGGCAGTCCGGCGAAATGATAAACAAAAGTCTTTTGTGCAATATTAATAAGCTTTAAGCACTCCCCAGCCGAGCCCCTTGTCATCCAAGTAAGTCATGTGTATCAAAAGCCCTTATATGTGAAAGTTTGTTTTCATATCTGGCCAGCGTTGAATGGGAGCCCCCTTTGCCATGTTGTAAAACAAACATTTGTTTATTTTGTGAACAGTGCTGGCAGTATGATACAGGAACCCGGCCTGAATGCAGGGACCCCTTTCCAAGGAGGCGTCTTTGAAAACCTTTCTGCTGCTCCATTCCAACTGTCAACTGATCTTGAATTCTGTTTACATTAAGACAATAACAGTGTTTCCTAAATAAATAAGTCAGGGGGCACCCGTGGGCCTTAATGAAACCCCATAAATGGGTTGGGTGCTGGGGGGTGGAGAAGGGGAGTTTTTGTGCAGTGCAGAAACAATGGCTAGTTCATCTCACCATGTATCCGGGGCCTGTGTTTTTAAGACAGAAGGGGGCCTTTGTGTTAATTGCACTGATAAAACTCTCCTGATAGAGCATCCCCTGGAACGCTGGGACAAAAGATGTGACATTTCGCCCCGTGTGAATGCCACCCTGCCAAACAGACGTTTTCTAAAGCAGAGACGTATTGGTCACACACACAGCTCCCACACACCCCCTCCCGCCCAGTAGATCAGCTAACCTCTCCTGGTGTGCAGAGAAAATAAATAAAAACTGTAAGACTAAACCATCTGCCTCTGGAGGTGTCTGGCTTTTTTCCTGGTTGCTCTGGAGCTTCCAGAAATCCATTTCAGTTTCTGACCCGTCCAAGTGGTCCTCAGGCACAACAGAAGAGAGGCTGGCACTCACAGTAGAGGAAGTTGTGCTGACGGAGAGTTGGGGTGTTAGTGGGTTTCCCTGGGAAGCAGGAATTCCAGCCTGTTACGGGAAATTACGTTTCTGAGCAAAAGACACATTCTAGGCGAGGACTAGAGGCTGAAGATGGGGAACCAGCAGGGCTCACTGCATGTAGATTTTAAAAATATATTTTAAATATGACGCAAATGAAGTAAGTATGAAACAGAAACACTCACAGACAGAGAACAGACTTGTGGTTGCCAGCGAGCGGGGCGTGGGGGAGGGATGGAGTGGGAGTTTGGGATGAGCAGATGCAAACTGTTACATAGAGAATGGATAAACAACAAGGTCCTACTGTACAGCACGGGGAACTATATTCAATATCCTGTGATAAACCACAATGGAAAAGAATATGCAAAAGAATGTATGTAGACGTATAACTGAATCGCTTTTCTGTACAGTAGAAATTAACGCAACATTATAAATCAACTATACGTTAATCAAATAAATTTTAAAATATATATTTTAGAAATACCATAATAGCATCATACAAAGTCTCTGAAACAGAGACTTCCCCATATAAGTATTTTCAAGTATAAGGAGTCCTTATTTGTTTTGTTCCATAGAAATGTATTTTAATATGGGTTTAATCATAACATTCATATAATTTGGTAATTTGCTTTTTGGGGGTTAGCATCCTTTCACGTGCATTTTCTCCAAGTCACCACCTGATCTTTATAACCACCATTTTCTGTAGATGGACAGTCTTCCAAGTGGATATATGACAATTCACGTGTCACTTTCCTTATTCTTGGTGATTTAGAATGCTCATGATTTTTCACTGTTATAAATAATATTACAATGAATATCTTCATACCATAAATTCTTTCTTTTTGGGAAGAAATATTAATTGAGATAAATCCCCAGGCCAGGAATACTTAAGGCTTTTTAGCACATAATATCATATTGTTCCCCAGAAGGATTTACAAGTAAGGCGATTTATTTTTCAGGCTGTAATGGCTCCCTCCTTTTTGTAGTGTATTCTCTTTACTTTTGCACCCCTCTTGCCTCTGTTATTTTCCCAGGACGACCCCTCCACCATCATGGGCTCCCTCAAATACCCTCACATAAATATCTATTCCACCGTCTTATAAGGCTGATTCTGGGATGTTGCCCCTTAGAGCCTCTTTAGATGAGTACATCAAATGCAACTTATTTTTATCATTTTAGAGCAGAATGTTTCAACCTCTAACACATAAATTCCTAATTGCTATGGTCTAGACATGTGTAAGATATTCATAGTTTCAAACTAATTTGTAATTTATATACATTTCCTCACCCTCTAATAGCTTGAAGGTATTAATAGGGTAGATATCTTTTGAGAAGCCTGCCAAGCCCAATAGTCAGATCTCCTCAATCTGTAAGTTATTGCCCTGCTGGACCACGTGACTGCTGCCCCCATCCTGCCGACCTTACTTCTGATGGGGCCATGTATGGATGCTTGGAATAGACTGAGCCATGTGCTACTATAGGACAGAGAAGTGACTGTGGGTGAGGGTGGGAGGGAGAGAGAGAGAGAGAGAGAGAGAGAGAGAGAGAGAGAGGCACGGAAAAAAACAGAGTTGGGAAATGGACAAGAATTGTTCCCTGGGTTCCTCATGCTTTTCCAGTTCTTAGCTCCAGTCTTTTCTTAGGTCTGACTACATATTCTTGGCTTTGCATTTGGAAAGATACCCCAAATAAGAATTCTGCTAATAAATCCGCCTCCCCCTTTCTTTCTCTCCTTCTTCCTCTTTTTAATTTTTGTATATGCTAACTTGGTTACTAATACAGTCTACAACAAATAGAGCTGGAGATAGACATCCCTTGATGCTGTGCACATCCGTGTAGCTTAATAATAAAAAAATGAATCTGGACACTGACAAAAGTTTTAGCTCTTCTCTTCTACCGACATGTAGGGCTGCCGGGTTGAAATGTGGCATAATTCCTTTTATGATTCTGAACCTATGGAATCTTTGAGAAAAACATTTTTCCCCTTTAAACTATTGGCACTGTAAAAACTAGCTCCTCACCATGCTGGACAGTTTGGATAATCTGACACAATGAATCTGATTCAAGGCTTTGGGTGACCATATACACAGATGGATACAAAGGGCAGAATGGATATAAGAGTTCCTGCAGCCCTAGCTGAGTCAGTATGCTCAACTTTGGAGGCAGAGAGTAGAGTATTCACAGGGAAAAAGGCTCTCTGGTCTTCTTTGATAAAATTAAAAGAAAGGACCCAAGAAAACCTCAAAGGCCTCCTACTTCTCACCTATGTCTTGAGATTTTTCCCTCCAAAGACACAGGATGAATGCTGCAGAAGTGATAAAAATTAGAACCTTATGTCTAAAGCTGGCAGTCTCCAAAGGATGTCTAGAAACCTGGCTGGATATCTTGGGCCATTACTGATCTTTTATTTTTCCTTTCTTGCTTTTATCTGTCATCTATGTATCTATCTACCTATCTGTCTATCTCCCTGTCTCTAGCTCTATCTATCTACCATATACCTATCCACCTACCTACCTATCTATGTATAAATTATGGAATAAAAAGGGAAACATTGGGGGGTTGGAGGGAGATACCGTCCTTACAATCCAAGGAAGCCTTTCATACTGAGAAACAAAGGACACAGCCTCACTAATTGGGATAAATTGTAAATTGTGCCCTCTCTCGACCCGTTGGCCGGTGCTGTCGTTCTAAAGGATCTAACTGACCCTGCAAAAGCATCCTTTCTCCTGGTCTGAAATGTCTCTCTCCTTTTAGAGCTTTGGAGATTCTGGTAACCTGGAGAATCACTGACATTTCAGAAACTCCGGACAGATCTGTCCCTGCCAGTGGAGTGATTGGGTGTGTGTATGTTTAAATTATAGCAATTGACTAGCCTTTTATGACAATGATTGTACAATAAGAGCAATGGGCAGGACTATCAAATCATTTTAAATTGGCCTCTCAGTATTTTCCCGTTTGCTGACCGGATGGAGTTTATCAGTGGACTGACATATTTCCTAGCATATGTGACCTCGGGCAGTCACTCTCCGTTTTTTTTCTGCCAGTTCAATTCATTTAATTAAAGTGTGCCGAGTGCCCAGAAAATGCCTGGAACTGTGCTGGCCATGATGATGGCCACTTAGAGCAGATCTGTTGCTGCTCCAGGGACCCTCTGCTCTGATGTGGTCATAAGGCAGCTTGCCCAGCCAGCAGGAGCCAGGGAACCGGTGGGTCAGCAGACAAGTACACAGTGCCCAGCCTCAAGCAACGTGCAGTCTACTCAGTGTGAGGGCTGTGCCTTTGCTCCCTAAGCAATGCAACTCCCCTGGGAGCGGCAGAAGGTGAACAAGGACTGGCCACAGGCAGAACAGGTCTGGCTGGAGTGGGCATCCAGCTCATCACTAAAAAGGGGTTTGACTATGTCTAGAAAGACAGGGCTGGAGGAATGGGCAAGTGGGTGCTGCAGGGAAGGGGAGTGGGGAGACGTGGTGTAAATGTACCGAGGACACCTGGGCTGGATAGTGGGAGGTTGAAGACACAAGGGGTTGACTCTGGACAGAGGTTGAAGAGCGCTGAATACACCAAGGAGCCTGAACTTGATCCTAAAGCCAATGATGCCAACTTTTGAGTTCACAGACTTCCTTAGGCCCTTTTTGGCCCCATTCCTAGAAGTTTTAAACTTGGGCATTATCTTCTCTTTTCTCTTTCTTCAGATAATGATCTCCCTCCATCCCCATCAGACACCCAAATGTGTAGTCCAAAAACAATAAGCTTGAGCTTTGGGTTAAAAGCCCAGTTAAGGAAGGGCCCTGGAACTTGGTGTAGAGTGGTGTGGAAGCAGTGTTTGCCTGTGGTCTCAAGCTGGTTTCCCAGAAAAGCTCCCTCACAGAGAGGGTTTTGTAGAATGCATGTGTGTGCAGGGTGTTTGTGTGTGTGGGGAGGGGGTGGAAGCAGATTTCTAAGAATATCTGGCAGGCTAGTGGTCAGTTTGCCAAGGGAATTTATGCTGTCTTTCTTGGAGGCCGGGATGTTGAAACACAATGACAACTCTTTTCCAACCAATTTAGGAAGAGTTTTCCAGGAGAACATATACGTATACACATAGAAAGATACACATATACACAATATATCCAAGAAAAAAAAGATCTAGTTCTTTTCTGATCTTCACGAATGTATTTATTTTGGGTTTTAGGATAGGTTCTTCATCCTCTTTCAGGAAGAAAAATCTGTTAAGGATTTTTCTTCTTAAATAATAGGTCAAGTGTGCAGAACTCTCTTTCTTTCCCTTGGATTGCTTCTCTCTTCACCCAGTATGCTTTTGACCTAGATAGCATCTGCCTTCTCTTCAGGGGTTGTGTGCTGTGTTGTGAAAAGGAGATGGGCTGGGAGAGGTTGGAGTGAACAAATCACACCAATCCGGGTAAAGTATTGTTTTCCTTTTTTAGCCCTCTTATGGGAAAAGAATGTTATGAGTGGAGCCCCCCAAGGTGTGCTTTCCAAATCCACCAGCTCTGAAGAGATGCATCATGGCTGTAAATGCAACAGCTCAGGCAGCAAGTTCCACAATCGTTTACCTTTTGTCTCCAGACCAAAGGTCCATGGTGATTCTACCTGAAGGACTAGAGGCGTGTGCAGGATGTTCCAAGTTGTGACACTTGGGGTTGGTCAGGGGGCGGAGGGTGCGGGGAGCTGTGTGAAGACCGGAGTCAGACTGCAGAGGGCAGTGTGAGACTGCAGCGCTGGGAGCCGAGTGGCCTGGCCAGAGCTGCTCTTAATAGAGGCCACCTGTGTTGTTTCAAGATAAATTATGTTAGATGGGGAAACTGGTCTATTGGATTTACAGTAAATGTATGCTAGTTAGCTTCACTCCGAAGAAAGTCCTTCTAAGATTTTCCCCTCTTCCCCAGTTCAAGACATCAAGTATTATGCCTGGCTGAGTGGCAGACACGAACCCTCTTCTCTTCAGGGGTGTGAGTGTCTCATGTAAATCCCCGTGATGGTGATCGAGAGGATATTTAGTGCCTTACGACCCATGGAAACTGAGCTGCACTGGGTCCTAAGGCAGCACTGTGTGTGGAGAGACACTTCTTTAAAAATCATAATAACCCAGGCACCTTCTAAATCTTTTCTGGAGCAGTAGGAACTGTAGCGAGTCTGCTGCAGGAGGCTTTTGTTCCATAGCTGGTTCTGGGCGCTCGGGGCTCTCTGTGGTGGGCTTCGGTGAGGGAAGGGGGTTGGTGGGTCGGAGAGAATGGCTGGTCTGGAGGCCAAGTGTAGGCTCTAGAGTCAGACAGACGTGGGTTCACACCTGGCTCTCTCATTTCCTCTACTGTAAAGTTGGGACAATCATGGCAGCAATGTCCTAGAGTTGCTGTATGGTGAGATGCTTAGCACAGTGACCATAGTTAAGAATTTCCAGAACATGGTATCATTACTGACATTCAATTCAGAAATATTTATTGAGCACCTACTAGGGGATTTGACAGCTAGCAATGTAGACATGCTCCTTACCCTCAGGTCTAGTGAGAAAGACAGACAATGAGGCCTTATTATGTCAAGGCAGTGCATGGGGTATGGGAGTGGGGGAAGGAAGTGGAGCAAAGTGATCAAGAGCGTGGATGCTGGTGCCAAAGTACCTGGATTTGAATCCAGCTCTGTTACTTCTAGCTGTATGGCCCTTGGAAAGCCTCATACCCTACTAGTGCTGACCTCATAGGGCAAGAATTCAATGAGTTAATACTTATACAGTATTAGAATTATGTCTGGCATATATTGTGTCAGCAATCTGTAACTGTTGATTGAGTGTGATGAGCTTTAAAAGGGAGAAGATCAGATGCTGTGGAAATGTATCAAAGAAAGAAGCAAGTGAAGTTCCATAAAGCGGGGAGGGGAATGAATCCAAAATAAACTAGGGGGAAAAAGAATGATAGGTAGATTTACATGTATTCTTATGGAATAATCTCCAGGATAGATAATTAATGATGAAAAGCAATGGGGCAGACCAGCATGCACAGCATGTCCTCATTTATGTAAAACAACCATCCATCCATCTATCTATCTATCATCTATCTATCTATCTATCATCTATCTATCTATCTATCTATCTATCTATCTATCTATCATCATTTATCTATGTGTTTGCTCACAGACTATTTTAGGCAGGATGCACTAAGAGATTGCAAATAGTGCTGCCTTGGGGGTTGGTCAGACAAACTGTAGTGGGAAGAACACTTATTTTTGGACAGTTTAAAATTTATGAGTATTTATTATTTCTTGTGTTGAAAAAAAGAACTAGAAAAATGACCAAGTAAGAAGATACATATCTTTATAAATCTTTTCAGACTAAAAGACAAATAGTAAAACTAGGGTTAGGCTTAGGTTTCAGGGAATGGGGGGCCATGCCTCCAGGGCCCTCTGGGAGTGGAGGAACGGCCCTCTTCCGCATAGGAATCTTATATCTAATCAGCAGCCCATGGATTATTCCTAAGGCACAGCTTCTCTTATCCTCACATGTTTCTCAGGCTACCCTTTGACCTCCCAGACTCTTTTCTCTTCTCATGCTGTTCCACACCACTCACTTTAACCTGATTTTGCTGTCTCTGTTCCTTTGGGGACCAAAACAGAAAGAGATAGTACACTATGAGAAGAGACCTTTGGAACCCAAACTACTTTAGGCAGGAAGCAGGCTACGAATACCACTCAGGTTCAAACGCAGGCTTTTTCTTACAGAAAAAAAGATGACCCAGAGGGCAGAATCAAGAACCCATGGGTGGAACCAGGGTCTGTAAAGAATTATTCCCCAGGAACAGTCTTAATCAAGGAACTGCTGACTTGTGCCAGGCTGGATTTCAGAACTGCTGTGGACCAGTGATGGCTGTGTGCCTTGCATTCCCGTGGTTTTTGAACAGGAATGTCTATTTGGTCATCCTAGCCAGGTTTCACTATTGCATTTAGGGTGTATAGTATGTTGGGCATGTTAGAGGCAGAAAATTCGCCTCTTTAGCTCACAGGTCTTCCAAGCAACAGGAACTGTCCTTGACAATGATACTTGAGAAGCCTCATTCACACCTGGGACTGGTCTAGTGAACTAGATACTGGGCCTGAGCCTAAGTCTGATATTGTAATGGGATGAGACTGGCTCTGGCATGTCACAGGAATGTAAATCATCTATAGCCAGAGGGTAGAGTGTGGAAGCTGAAACCAAATGACTGGAAATTCTTTGGCACTGTTCCCATTGAGAGGTGGGTCTCTGTCTCTTTCTCAGTGGTGTGCTGGAGCTGGCTCACACCAGCTTGTGAAAACCAATCGTGTGCCTCTTGTCCCAGCAGCTTGTTCAGTGATGTCCTGTTGGTCGCTTGAAATCAGACATGGTGGAAGATTTTATACCATAGGAATTGGCAAACGCTGAAAAACAGGACTTTTCTTTTTCCTGGAGAGCTGGTTGTTCAACACTCACAGGCACATCACTGCTTGTATTTAAAATTTCCAAGATGCTGGTAGGGGCAGGGATGAGTAGTTCATACAGAGTTTGATGGGCTCCAGGCCTCCCTTCTGACCCACACTCACTATCCATCCTATTTTGACAGGTTTCGAAGGAAAAGTAGTAGGCATTACCTAAATGGGTTAAGTCATTCACCTGGGAGAGGTGACAATTCTCTAAATGACACATCCACAACTATTACTTTATGTGGTGGGTTAACTCAGCAATTCTCAGAGTGTGGTCCAGGGACTCTTGGGGGTCCCCAAGGTCAAAACTGTTACTTTCATTATAATACTGAGATGTTATCTCCCTTTTCCACTCTTAGTTTCTCATGAATATGTAGTGGAGTTTTCCATTGTACATTTGGAAGATCTGCATAACTCAATAAACCAAAATTTTCCAAATGGCCAAGGCATGATGTTATAAAATTATGTGTGGGAAAAAGTTCCATTCAAAGTACAAGATACACTAGTGAACTTTAATATAACAGAATCTGAAAAGTTTGTTAATATGGCTTCCCATCCCTCATTGGCACTTGTTGAGTTTTAGTGCAGTATTAAATCAGCACTGTTGAATTTTGATGTAATGTCAAAGAAGAGTATCTATAATTATCTGAAAAGACTACTTTATTACATACCCCTTTCTCTCTCCTTACACATTTCTATGTGAGATCAGATTTTCTTCATATAGTTCAAGCAAAGCAACAGATCACAACAGACTGAATGTGGAAGCAGATGGGGGAATCCAGCTATCTTCTATAAAGCTAGACAAAAAGATTGAAAAAAATCTAAACAACACTACTCTTCTCATTAATTTGTTTTGGTAAATATAGTTATTCTTATGACAGTGCTATTTATGCTTATACATAACGTGTTTATTGTTATTTTCAAACCAGTTAATAAGTACTTAAAACATTTATTTTAAACTTCTAATATGATCAATGTGATAAACATAGCCCATAGAAATAGAAGTTGTGTGGGGATGTCAGTTGTTGCTAAAATGGTACTGGGACTAAGCGGAACCTCTGGATTACCCCAGCATCACTGTTTGCCCAGGTGCCATTGGTTGGGGGTGAGGGGAGGTGGGGGAAGGGCATAAATACCTTTCCTGGATGCGGGGGGGGGGTGGCGGGGTGACATTGAGCAGTACTGTAAAGGGGGTGACAGGGCTCTGAAGACCAACATCAACTGAGTTTTCAGGAATGAGAGATTGCGTTCTAGGGAAGCTAAGGGACTTTTCCAGAGATGCCTAGTACCTGGTCCAGAGGAGGGTAACCTAGGAGTTCCCACCTTCAGCACTCACTGCGGTGACTCTGTTCTCTCAGGACGCACCGTCAGGTGCTTGGCAGGTGGCTTTTGCTTGTGCTGCTGGAGGTGATTCTGCGGGTATCCTGTCTTCAGTGGGGGACCTCTGCCTGTCAACTGGCTTTGCATCAAACACAGGCCACTGTAGTATGCAGTGTCAGCTATAATACTGCAGTATCCGCTGTGATGCTTTATGGATCCTCAAATACCCAGTGACTTAGTCACAGATTTAGTGAATCCTCTGCTCTCAATACTATGTTTTGTGGGGACCCCAGCGATTCCTACCCACATGCTCAGTGTTAATAGGGGCAGACTGGGCAGTTCAGCAGTTTAATGGCTGCTTACAAACATTACTGCTATTACTGCTACTGTTACTATTACTACTCTGACTTCACATTTGTTGAGTACATCATGTTTGCCAAATCCTATACGTGGGCCCACCTCACGCAAGACACCAGAGGTCACCAAGGGGCTGGGGAAGAGCTCGCTGCCCCCGCAGCTGATTAGAGTCTAGCTGAGTGGGGTGAGGGTGGGACAGAATGGGAAAGCACTTGGCAGTGACCGGAGAGCTGTGCAGAGGTGCTTACCTTTCTCTGCTTGGTCTTATTTGATTTAAAAACGAAGCAAAACTAAGCCCAGCCTGAAGCAAGGATTTTCAGCATGGGGATATCTGGTTTGAAAAGCCTTGTAGTTTAAAGGCCAACATGAAACATTCGTCTCTTCCACGTGCAGAAAAGTAGAGGACCGCCCAGTGAATTTCCCTGTCTCTCTGTTTCATTTCAATAAGGGGAGGGGGCAGGGAAGGAGAGCCTTGGCCGCATAGCAGCAGAACATCTTCCTGGTGACGTGCCCTTCTGAAAAATCACAGCTATTTTGTTTCTTTAATTTCATTGGAACTTGGGGCACGCGTTGCTTACTTGTGATGTGAAAGCTACAGAAAGGTCTGCGTGACCCAAAGTGTTTCCCTGCGGGCCTTTTGGAGTCCCTGCCACTCCCATTAGCGAGACTCCTTGGGGATCTTTGGGAGCTGTGTTCATGTTAACTGACTGGACGTGTTCTCACGCTCATTTGCACAACTTAGTCTCATGACTGGGTCCCTGTTCACCTTGTTGCCTGGGGCCGGCACCCACTGCTCTCCAGCTGTCCTGAGTCCCTCCATGGTCGCTCGCCAGCTGACACGTAACTGTGCTTGACCTTCATTCTCATGTTAAGACTTATCTGTCCTACATCCCAATTCCCCTGACCACTGTCTTGGCCTCTAGGTTAGTCATGGCTAACCAATGGCTATTCATTAGATCTGGGGCTTGTTAACTGTGTTCTCAAGAGCCCAGGAGGCCACCCAGAAAGTACCTTTGGGGCCACCATAGAGGCCAACAAGGAACCAGGATGGGTGTCCCCAGAGCTGCAATTTGGTTATACCTATGCAGCACCATTTGTGTATCTTATATATGGTTACCTCCTTGTAGGTGTTCCTTTAAAGGGTCCTTTAAAGGGTCTTGCTTGAAAAAAAGGGTCTTGCTTCCTGAGACTAAAAACCTTTGCGAATGAGCCTATTTGGTTACCCTCTAATAACCTAGAGGACAGGAATGGAACAGGGAAGCAGGTTTTACCTGCTTCTCATCTTGTCCACAGCATGCCCTTCTTGGAGCTTGTCTGTTCCTGTCACTCAGAGGGAACACAACCGAATAGGGTTTCATACAAGTAAAGGGCTTGGCGGCTGAGACACATTTCTTCATCTTGGCCCTTTATTTTCTTTTAATTTTTTAAAATTGTGAAATAGACACAAATGAAAAGGTACAAAAATATAAAATTGCATTGTTCAAAAATGGATCAGAAAGTGAGTCCTCATGTAACCACTACTCAGGTCAAGAGCTAGAACTTAGCCTGTCCTCCTGAGTTCCCTCCCCTCCCCCATGCTTCTACCCATCACCACTCCCAAATTAACCACTATCCTAAGCTTTATGGTAATCACTTCCTGGCTTTTCACCTCAGCAGGCCTCCCTAACCACTACAGTTTGGTCTTGCCTGGTTTTGAAATTTATCTGAATGGAATAATAAAATATGGCTTCTTTTGCTAAATGTCATCATCTTCCTTTTTCCCTCACCCCACGCCCCCCCCCCCAGAAATACATTCTGTAAATCTTAGGACAGATTGCAGTAACATTTCTACATTATAAGACTGAATAATGAGAAAAAGTAGTTGTATAACAGTGACTCTTAACAAATGTCTCCAGCTTGGAGGCAATTACAGTGGGCGGGTATTAAAGACAATGCAGAGTTGCTGTCATTAGTATTTATGGAAGGATGTTCATGGAAGGATTGATTTTTATTTTAACTTCACAAATGCTTACAATTCTTGAGAAGCAGGTATATGGCAAACAGAAGTGTCTGCTGCTTCTTCATCTTTCTTTTTCCTTCTTCTGAAATCTCCTTGGCAAGGACCGAAAGGGACACGTATTATTCTAGGGTGTCCCAGAAAGACAGGGGCAACTGGGACTGTGAGCAGCTCCCCCTGACTTGGGTCTGGCCTTCTGCCCCCTTGGCCCCCACCTCTTTCTGGTGGCGAATGTTGAGAGACAGTGATGGATGGTTAGTCGCAAATAGTTTCCAATTTACCAAAGTGCACACAGCTTTCTCTGAACCTCTTTGAAATGCTTTTAGAGCAACATTGAGAATGGAATTCAACAACAATTCTCCACAGCTGCAGTCAGAATACAATGACCCCAGGAGCAGCTGGGGGCAGTTGTTTTCATATTTTGTCCTTGCTGTTTTCTTAAAAGCCCTTTCAGAAGGTTCTGGAAGGTCCTGTGGCATCCATATTCTGAGGGACTGAGTCTGAGGCAGACCCTTGGATTCCAGGCCCTCGTCCGAAATTTCACCAGCACCGTGTTCTCCCAGAACACCCTTACTATGTCCTCCCAACATCTCACGCCCACAAGCCATATTCTGGAGCCTTTGCTTGGTGGCAGCTCCGTTTAGCAAAGGGAACCCTCACAGAGAAGTCAGGATCCCTGGGTTCTGGCCTCAGCTGAAGCTTTACTCAGTTCTGTGAACTTGTCTCAACCTCTTCTGTCTTTGGCCTTAGTTCCCACATCTGTAAAGTAAGGAGGTTGGACAGAAGACCTTAGAATCCCCTTTCTGTAGGAAGTTGGCAGGGATGTTTCCAGGGAAGGACTTGATTACAGCAGGAGGTAGAGACAGTTGCTTTGGCAGGGTTGTTTTTTATAGAGAGACAGAAGAGTCAACAGAATAAGTAGCTTCTCTGACGGCAAGCTTTAATAGATGATGAAGACTCTGTTAAAAAATAAAGCAAAACATAATACACCCTTCCAATAAAAATCTCTCCCACAATAAATGAACAGTACTCTCTTCTCCAGCTACCCATCATGGTGCCTGAAATGTCACCAAGAGATCCCTCCTTTTCTTTTTACAGATTTTGTGATTCTAGAATCTATTATAAAAAGATGGAAGTGTTCCTGAAAGGAGAGATAGATAATGCTGTTATTGGTGGGATTAGTGGCTTGAAAAGAGACTGAGTTATCAGTGCTGTCCACAGCTGCTTGCTTGTGATACAGCTCAAGGCAGTTCCCAACTTGAAGGGCTATATTCTATACCAGCTCTACTCAAATTTTAATCAGCCTATGAATCACCTAGGGGGATCTCCTTAAAATGCATATTTTGATTCAGTAGGTCTCTGTGGGACCTGAGAATATGCATTTCTAATTAGCTCCCTGGTGACACTGCTGGTCCCCAGAGCACACCCGGAGTAACAAGCATCTATAGCACATGACCCTGTCTCCTGCACAGAGCTAACTGGACAGCAGGGCTTGGGCATTTGACTCCAAGCCAGCCAATCTGTGAGCTGACCTCTGATCAAAAGGGCATGACGAACCAATCACAAATTTAAACAGAAGAGAAAGGCAGTGGTTTCAGGAATAGAAGTAGAAAAATCTCAAGGATCACAGAGAGGGCCTGACTCCTTTAAATGACAATATGAGAAAAGGATTCTACGAAGATGGTCTTTTAAGGGCATGAGCTGTCAGACTGGATCTTGAACACTGAGTGATCTTCTGGTTCCTGTCTCTACCAGGCATGCTGAATTCTGCTTCCTATTCATCCCATCAGGCCTGGCTGCTGAAATATTTTTCAAGGTTCCTTCAAGGATTCAGTTTTTGAATCCTGAAACCCCGGGTCAAAAAGAAAAGTCTGGAGTTTGGATGGGGATGTACATCTGGGTAGGGTCTCATAGCAGGCACCTTGGATTGCTGCTTAGATGACTTGAAAGCCTTGGACAGCTGAAGAAGACAAAAGTTTGTGGGGTGAGAGGCAGGGCAGAAATAGTGGAGGCTAAAGAAGAGTCAGGTGTCACAGTTTGTCCAGGGTTGCTCGCAAATTTTCAGTGTTGTCAGTCTATTTGTAGGAATTTGGATTGTCTGCTCACCTATAATTTTCTAGAACTTTTTTTTTCTTCCCTCCATTCTCAGGGCCACTGAGAGAGCATGTACATTCCCTGACATGACTCCAGCCCCTTGCCTCAGTTGATTGTTCCAGCAGTACACAGCTGACCCCAAACTGACCACTGTGCTCCTTTCCCAGGAATTTGGAATTGAGCTTGAGAGTCAATTTGATTCTTTGTCAGTACCAGGATCTGTATTATGTGAAACACAAGGTTCATTGACAGTTTTCTGCTACATGCTTTGGCAGATAGGAAGAACTGCTCTACAATATGGCAGAGGAAGAGGAAGCAGATACGCTGCAAAAAATGAAACAGATGCACAGAAAGAAAGAAAACTGGTTCGCTACATGATTCTTGTTCTTGTGCTAAATGATTTCTGAGGCTAAATTGCATTGATCCTTGTATTCCCTCAGATATTTCAGTATCTTTTCAACAAATTGCTGTTTTTGTTTAAGCCATTAAAAAATGGGAATTTGTCACTTGCAGCTGAGAAAGTCTTAATTAAAACAGTCTTCTAGAGAAGCCTCCTGGGACTGAGGCACACCGCTGGTTCAACTGCAGTGATGGGTGGATGGTGGCCATAGGGATCAATAAGGCGCCATAGAGAGAGCTGCTCCTCTCTTGTTTATTAACAGTCTCACCACTGCTGGCTTAAACATTGTTCACCAGAGACTTCATCCATCCTACCATCCATCCATCCATCCATCCAACCATCCATCCATCCGTCCATCCATCCATCCATCCATCCATCTATCCATCCATCCATCCATCCGTCCATCCATCCATCCGTCCATCCATCCATCCGTCCATCCATCCATCCATCCGTCCGTCCATCCATCCATCCATCCGTCCATCCATCCATCCATCTATCCAACCATCCATCCATCCGTCCATCCGTCCATCCATCCATCTATCTATCCATCCATCCATCCATCCGTCCGTCCATCCATCCATCCATCCATCCATCCATCCATCCATCCATCCGTCCATTCATCCATCCATCCATCCATCCATCCATCCATCCATCTATCCATCTATCCATGCATGCATCTATATATTTATCTAGCCTTTATCAATCTAAAAATATTTCCTGAGCCAGACTATGCTTGTGGCTAATCTGTGACCTTTGGTTATTCATTGTTGGTGTTTGTGCCCATATTTAACATATGATATTATTAATACTAAGTCCTGAAACCAGAGTAACACAGAACAGCCTGTTTTTTCACAGCTTGATACCTTTTCCTAACATTTCCTGCTATTCTGTGCAAAAATCTGTCAATAGTATTTATAACTCCTTCTTAGGACATGTCTTATATCCAATATCCCAAACGCATTTAGGTGCTCAATTTAGGCGTTTTTATTCGAGATTGTGAAGGGTGGGTCAGAGTCCCTGTCCACAGACAAAATTGCAGACACCCATTCCTGATGTCATGTTTGGAATCCATTGGCTTTTTGCTGCAAGGTTCTTTATTTCTTTTTTGTCTTTGAAGGCTTAGGTGAAGGTTGAGAAGATAATGTAGGTCAGCACGGTTTTCAGCCATCCTAATCCCTGTCATGACCATAGATCTTTTCCAAGGATCCTTGGGTGCCCAGATTCACTCACTTCCATTTTCCTTCTGCTGAGAATCCCTGAGGGAAAAAGTTTCATATCTGAATTTTAGCCTCATCCCTAAGCCAGAGCTTCTCCCACAAATAAACCTTCTTAGGGTTCCCTGCCAAGAGACCTGGGTTAGTGAGAGGAAAGCAGAAGAGGAGAGTTGCACTTTATGTTAACTAGTTGTAAATTATCTCAGAAATCCAAGACACCTACAGCACTGAAAGGCTTTAAACTTCTCTCACCCTGAGGTCCAGAGGCAGTTTACTTGAAATGTAAACATTCAGCTTCTGGGAGACTGAAAGGGAAATGTGTGTGTTGGGAGGTGACCTAGGAAGAGCAGTGGTTTTCAGCCATGAATCACTTGGGGAGCATTTAAGAAGCATTGATGCTGGGCCTTACCCCAGAGCAAAGGAACCGGAATCTTTGGAGGTGGAGCCCAGGCAAGGTGCATCTGAAACTCCCCAGATGTTTCTGAGACATAGGCAAGGGCGAGAGCTCTTGGTCTAAGAGATAAATGGGAGTTGGCCATCTAAAATGAACAGATGGGAAGAGCCTGTGGTTGAGGCTCCTTTTCCCAGAGATTTATAGTTTTGAAATTTCTCTTGGGTGGACAGGTAGCAAGGAGAGCTGGTGCACATGATTACTGAGGTCACTGGCTTACCTTGTGCCCACAAGTTGAATAATTACGGTAATAAAGATAGACTTGAAAAATATTCCCACCAACAGCCTGGGTCAACCACAATCTTAGAATGTTCTGGTCTTAAAGAAGTCTGTTGCCCTGATGATACCTCTTGGGAGAGGTGTTAAGGAAAAAACTATGGGGGAAATTGAAGATGCTCTCGCTGAGCCGAGGTCATGTACGGAGACCAAACCCAAGCAGCCTTAGGATTCTTTGTGCTGCGTGCTTGAGGGAGGAACCCACCACAGCTGTGCAGGAAGGTGATCCCCTAGAGCTTCTTATCTCCTGCAGTCAGTGTTGGCCCAGGGATTGGATGAGGGATTGTGCCGGATTCTCCACTTGAGAATTCCATGATAAATATGAAAAAGGGTATGTCATGGTTCAA
Source organism: Leucopleurus acutus (assembly GCF_964270905.1). NCBI lineage: Eukaryota > Metazoa > Chordata > Mammalia > Artiodactyla > Delphinidae > Leucopleurus > Leucopleurus acutus. Next base: position 85,609,860 of record NC_139154.1, on the reverse strand, counting down.
CAGTGCTTTCTAGGTTTATAGAGAGAAAACACCAGTTTTCATATCTTTTTTTTTCTTCCTAGCTTCATTGAGATGTAATTGACACATAATATTGTAAGTTTAAGTTGTACAGCGTGATGATTTGGTACCTTGTGGAAGGTTTACCACAATAAGGTTAGTTAATGCATCCTTCACATTTCCTTTACCCATTCATCCATTGAGGGGCACTTAGGTTGCTTCCATGCCTTGGCTATTCCGAATAATGCTGCAATAAGCAGTTGAGTACAGTTATCTCTTCAAGATAGTGATTTCATTTCCTTTATATAGCTAGAAGTGGAATTGCTGGATCAAATGGTAGCTCTATTTTTAATATTTTGAGGAACATTTCCTTAGTGGCTGCACCAATTTACATTTCCACCAACAGTGCACCAGGGTTCCCTTCTCTCCGCATCCTCACCAGCATTTAGTATCTTTTGTCTTTTTGATAATAGCCATTCTGATACATGTGAGGTGATGTTGTGGTTTTGATTTCTACTTTCCTGATGATTAGTGATATTGAGCACCTTTTTATATACTTGTTGGCTATTTGTGTGTCTTCTTCACAGAAATGTCTATTCAAGTCTTCTGCCCATTTTTAAATCAGATTTTTTTTTGCCATTGCATTGTATGAATTACTGATATATTTTGGATATTAACCCCTTATGAGATAGATGGTTTGCAAATATTTTCTCCCATTCTGTAGGTTGCCTTTCCATTTTGTTGATTGTTTCCTTTTTTGAGCAGAATCTTTTCAGTTTGATGTAGTCCCACTTGCTGATTTTTGCTTTTGTTGTTGTGCTTTGGTTTCATCTCCAAAAAATCATTGCCAAGACCAATGTCAAAGTGTTTTTTCCCTGTTTCCACCCCACCCCCCACCAGGGTTTTTAAGTTTTCTGATCTTATATTAAAAGTCCTTAATCCACTTTGATTTAATTTTTGTGAATGATGTAAGGTAGAGGTCCAATTTCATTCTTTTGCATGAAATACATTGTGTTGGGAAAACTTTTTCAGTTTTCCCAACACAATGTATTGAAGAAACTATCATTTCCCCATTGAGTGTAATTGGTCTCCCTTTTCAAATTTACTGTATATGCAAGGGTTTATTTCTGGGCTCTCAGTTCTGTTCTACTGATCTATGTGTCTGTTTTTTATGCCACTACCATTTTGTTTTTTTATTATAGCTTTGCAGTATAATTTGAAATCAGGAAGTGTGAGGCCTCCAGCTTTGTTCTTTCTCAAGATTGTTTTGGCTATTTGAGGTCTTTTGTGGTTCCATATGAATTTTTTTTTAATCTTTTGTTTTAACATCTTTATTAGAGTATAACTGCTTTACGATGGTGTGTCAGTTTCTGCTTTATAACAAAGTGAATCAGTTATACCTATACATATGTCCCCATATCTCTTCCCTCTTGCATCTCCCTCCACCCCACCCTCCCTATTCCACCCCTCTAGGTGGTCACAAAGCACCATATGAATTTTAGGATTCTTTCTTCCTATTTCTGTGAAAAATGCCACTGGAATTTTGATAGGGATTACATTGAATATACAGATGGCTTTGAGTGGTATGAACATTTTAACAATAGTAACTCTTCTGATCCATGAACATGAGATAACTTTCCATATATTTGTGTCTTCTTCAATTTCTTTTATCAATGTCTTATAATTTTCACTGTATAGATCTTTCATTTCCTTGGTTAAATTCATTCCTATGTATTTTATTGTTTTGGATACTATTGTAAATGGGATTATTTTCTTTATTTCATTTTTAGATAGTTCATATTTTGTTGATGTATAGTTATTCTGTACCCAGTTTCTTGAGTTTTTATCATGAAAGTACATTGAATTTTGTCAATTGCCTTTTCTGCATCTATTGCAATGATTATGTGATTTTTGTCTTGCATTGTATTGTGGTTTGTGTATTAATTTTGCATATGTTGAACTATCCTCGAATTCTAGAGGTAAATCCATCTTGATCAATGGTGTATTATCCTTTAATGTGCCACTGAATTTGGTCTGCTAGGATTTTGTTGGGAAGTTTTGCATCCATGTTCACAGGGATATCGGCCTGTAGTTTTTTTTCCTTATAGTATTTTTTTATCTGGCTTTAATATCAGGGTAATATTGGCCTCATAGAATGAGTTTAGGAGTGTTTTCTCTTCAGTTTTCTGAAGAGTTAGAGAAGAATTGGCATGAATGCCTCTTTAAGTGTTTGGTAGAATTCACCAGTAAAGCCATCTGGTCTTGGGCTTTTCTTTGTTGAGAGGTTTTGAATTACTGGTTCAATCTGCTTACTTGTTATTGGTCTGTTCAGATATTTTTATTTCTTTGTGATTCAGACTTGCTAGGTTGTGTGTTTCTAGGAATTCATCTTTTATTCTAGATTGTCCAATTTGATGGCATATAATTGCTCACAGTTGTCTCATGATCCTTTGTATTTCTGTGATGTCAGTTGAAATGTCTCCTTTTTTATTTATAATTTTATTTGAGTTTTTTCTCTCTTGTTTTCCTGGTAAGTCTAGCTAAAGTTTTGCCCATTTTGTTTATCATTTCAAACAACTGATTCTTAGTTTTGTTGATCTTTTCTATTATTTCTCTGTTCTCTATTTCACTTATTTCTGCTCCAACCTTTGTTATTTCCTTCTTTCTGCTAACTATGGGCTTTGTTTTTCAAGTTCCATTAGGTGTAAGTTAGGTTATTTGAGATCTTTCTTTTTTAAAAAAATGTAAGCATTTATTCTATAAAATTTCCTCTGCTTTTGCTACATCCCATAAGTTTTGGTATGCTACGTTTCTATTTTCATTTTACCCTTTGACTTTATCTTTTACCTGTTGGCTGTTCAGGAATGTGTCATTTAGTTTCCACATATTTGTGAATTTTCCATGTTCCCGCCTGTTATTGATTTCTAGTTTCATGCCACTGTGGTCAGAAAAGATACTTAATATAATTTCAGTCTTCTTAAATTTTTTAAGATTTGTTCTGTGACCCAACATATGATCAATCCTGAAGAGTACTTCATATGCACTCAAGAAGAATGTGTATCCTGCTGTTCAATGAATGTCGTGTGTATGGCTGTGAGGCCCATTTGATATGAAGTATAGTTTAAGTCCAGTGTTTCCTTATTGATTTTTTTATGTGGATGATCTGTCCATTGTTGAAAGTAGGGTATTGAAGTCCCTACTATTATTGTATTGTCTGTTAATCCCTCTGGATCTGTAAGTATTTGCTTAATATATTTAGCTAGTCCAATATTGGGTGCGTATATATATTTACAACTGTTCTATCCTCTGGATGAATTGACCTCTTTATCATTACATAATGATTTTCTTTATCTCTTGCTACAATTTTTTGACTTACCGTCTATTTTTTCTGATACAGGTATAGTTATCCTTGCTCTCTTTTGTTTCCCACATGCATGGAATATCTTTTTCCATCCTTCACTTTGAGCCTATGTGTGTCCTTGAAGCTGAATCAAGTCTCTTGTAGGTAGCATAGTGCTGGGTCTTGTTTTTTACCCATTCAGCCACTCTATACATCTTGATTGGAGAATTTCCATTTAAAGTAATTATTGATAGGTAAAGACCTACTCTTGCCTTTTGTTAATTGTTTTCTGGCTGTTTTGTTCCTCTCTTACTGCCTGCCTTTGTGAATTTGCTAGTGGTATACTTTGATTTCCTTCTCTTTATCTTGTGTGTACCTACTATAGGTTTTAAGTTTGTGGCTACCTCTTAGGCTTACTTGAAACATCTTATTGATATAACAGTCTATTTTAAGCCAATAACTACTTCAATTGTATACAAAATTCTACACTTCCCTCCCCTCCCCCACACGGTTTGTTTTTGATGTTACAGTTTACAGCTTTTTATATTGTGTATCCATTAACAAATTATTGTATTTATAGCTATTTAAAAATATTTTTGTCCTTTACTCTTTATACCAGAGTTCAGTGGTTAACACACTACCATATTACAGTATTAAAATACTCTAAATCTGACTACATATTTACCTTTACCAATGTATTATATAGTTTCATGTTACTAATTAGCATCTTTTCATTTCAGCTTGAAAAGCTCCTTTCAGCATTTCTTGTAAGGCAGGTCTTTTGGTAAGAAACTCCCTCAGCTTTTGTTTGTTTGGAAAAGTCTTTATCCTTCCTTCATTTGTGAAGGACAATTTTGTTGGGTAAAATATTGTTGGAAGTTTTTTTCTTTAGCACTTTGAATGTATTATCCCAATCTCTCCTGGTCTGCAAGGTCTCTGCTGAGAAATCTGCTGGTTGCCTTATAGGCGTTCCCTTGTATGAGAGAATTAATTTTTTCTCTTGCTGCTTTTAAACTTCTCTCTTTATCTTTGGTTTTAGACAGTTCTAATATAATGTGTCTTGGAGAAGGCAGTTTTGTATTGAGATTAGGGGGTGACCTATTATATTAGCTTCTTGAACTTGGATGTCCAAATCTCTCTCCCAAGTTTGGGAATTTCTCATCCATTATTTCTGTAAATAAGGTCTTTTCCCCTTTCTTCCTTTCTTCTTCTCATTCAAATAGACTTTCTTTATTCCTTTCCATTTTTTTCCTTTTGATCTTCTGACTGGATAATTTTGATTGATCTGTCTTTGAGCTTACTAAGCTGAAGCTCTCTGTTGAATTCTTCAGCTCAGTTATTGTATTCTTCATCTCCAAAATTTGTTTGGCTCTTTTCTATGTTTTCTATCTCTTTGTTGAATTTCTCCTTTTGTTCTTGTATTGCTTTCTTGATTTTGGTAAATTCCTTATCTCTGATCTCTTGTAGCTCTCTGAGCACCTTTAGACCAATTGTTTTGAATTCTTTGTTGGGCAATTCATGTATCTCCATTGCTTTGTGGTCAGGTATTGGAAGTTTACTGTGTTTCTTTGGTGGTATCGTGTTTCCCTGATTTTCCGTGATTTCTGTAGCCTCATGTAGGTGGCTGTGCATTTGCTGGCTTTGTTATTTCCAGAAGGACCTTCACATGCAGGAGGGGGCACTCTGGAGCATGCTGTCACCCTGGGTATAGTGACAGAGAGTGCCAAGTGCAGGGGAATGTGGCAACTCTGATTCCAGAGGGACATAATGTCTTTTTGGCTCAGGCCACTGGGGTCCACAGCATCAACAACTGTGTGGTGCTTGTCTAGTGCTGCAGACAAGGGGGGGTCTTGAGTGGTGTCCTCAGCAGCATCTCCAGGTCCAGTGGCTAGGGTCCAAGGCAGGCAGTAGCGGCGGCCAGAACCAGCTGAGCGCGCACATTCAGCTGTGAGTTCTGGCTGCAGATGCTTATGTAGCAGTAGGGGCTGGTTGTAGATACTCACATAGTGATGGGGGCTAGGACTAGAAGCAAGGTCCTGGGGCATCTGCAGGCATACTTTTAGCTGTAGGGGTGCTGGCTCTGGATAGGTACTCTTGTGATTGCAGGGTCTTTCCACGTAGGCACACCTGGCAGTGGAGGCTAGTGAAGGAAGTCGGGCTGGGGGTAGGCAGGCACATTGCTGGAGTGGCTAGCTGCAGGTGAGCCTAGTGGTATAGGCCAGTGGCAAGAGACACAGCTGGATCCGGGCCCACAAGCAGCTGTGCGCACCTTGGCTGTTGGTGTACACCTTTGTGGCTACAGGATCTTGCCATAGGTACGCACATGGCAGTAGAGGCTGGAAGTGAGCATCAGGCTGGTGGTGTGCAAGTGCACAGCTGGAAGGGCAGCCCCAAGTATGCATGAGGTGGTAGGAGTCAGCTGTGGGCATCTAGCTCATGTCTCCATGTATGCAAGCACAAAGGCCTGGGCTGGCTGCTGGTGTGTGTCCCGGGCTCTGCTGGGGGTAGTGGTGGCAGAGAGCGGGGAGGGGCTCAGGGGGCTGGCATCTGCAAATGGGAATAGCCGTGGGGTGAAATCTGCAGGGGGTCTGCAGCTGCTGTGCTGGCCATTGGTTTCTCAGTGGCAAAACCTGCTGTGCTCCTGTGCAGAACAGGTCACTAGGAGTCCTGGGGACCCCCACGGCATAGCTGACACTGGTGGCCCTTGCTCTTCTTCCTTGTTCCTAGCTGTCTCTATTCGTCTCAGTTTTACTGGTCTCTGGGTGGGATGAAACTGAAGTGGGTCCTTTGTGGGGTGCCCCAAAAGGTTGGGGAGGCTGGTCACTCATCCTTCTCTCCCTTTCTGGTGAGAGGAACTCTTGTAGCTGGAAATTCTCTCCTGGAGCCGAGCACTGCCAGCCTGGGGGATGGGATGCAGCGGGCAAAAATGAAGCTGTTTCTCCTGCTCTGTTGGTGTGATATTCTTAGGTGTTTTGTTCTGCTGTGTTGCTGAATTTTCTTAAATGGACTCCTGAGCCCTTCCAGAGCTTTTTTGTTCATGGATAGCTGTCTAATTGTTGATTTTTGTTGGGGGACAGAGGCTTGAGTCTCCCACTTCACCATCTTGGTGACAACATTCCCAGTTTTCATACTTTTTTTTAAAATTTATTTTTATTTGTGGCTGCGTTGGGTCTTCGTTGCTGCACGCGGGCTTTCTCTAGTTGCTGCGAGTGGGGGCTACTCTTTATTGCAGTGTGCGGGCTTCTCGTGGTGGCTCCTCTTGTTACGGAGCACAGGCTCTAGGCGCGTGGGCTTCAGTAGTTGCAGCACACAGGCTCAGTAGTTGTGGCGCACGGGCTTAGTTGCTGCGTGGCATGTGGCATCCTCCTGGACCAGGGATTGAACCCCTGTCCCGTGCATTGGCAGGTGGATTCTCAACCACTGTGCCACCAGGGAAGTCCCAGTTTTCCTACTCATGATAGCACTCATCCTCACAACTCCTAGGGAGGGAGGCATAGAACAGTGCCAAAGGGAGCAGGAAACCTCAGCTTCTGGTCTACTATTGGCCCTTCCTGTGTGAATGACCTTGGCTCAGTCATTTTACTTGTATTGTGTATTGCAGTTACGGCTGTAAAATGAGGATAATAAAACCTTCTCTTTCTAAAGACAGCAAGGCCAAATGTGTGCCTTCTCTTTTGGGCATAAGAGAGACATAAGGGCAGAATCTTCTAGGAGCACCTCACAGGTCAGATTAAGAATTTTAGAGGCCTTAAGCACTGAAAGATTTTAGTGTCCCCCTGTCTCTATGTAATTCAGAGAAAAATAACACTAGACTCTACAATGTGTACAAAGAAATCTAACAAAATTCATATCTTACCATGTTGGTATGTTTCCTTTTTTCAAGAATTAATTCTTCGAAAATTTTTTTCTCATACTTTATTTTGGAGTCCTTGGCATTGCTGGTGGCTTAAGCCCATGCCCAGGGGCCAAATGGGCCTGTTGGACCATCTGGTATCAGCACGTGGCCGTGTACCATCGTTGAGACCAGCAGGAGGGCCCCTTTCCCATTGATGATGCTCCGGCCCTGGACTGAACAGGGAGTGGGCCTGATTGGCACGCAGGGTGATCTCCTACCAGTTTTCTAATAACAGGAAAGAGCAGGACAGGTCTTGATCCCCCACTCACCCCTCATTAACTCAGGGGTCAGTGAAATCTGGAAAGAACAGTGGTTTAGAGACAGCAGACCTGGATTTCAACCCTGGCTCTATCCACTTCTATTTGGGGGGCTTTCATGAATTTCTTTACCTTTCTTTGTTGGTTAAATCGTGTGGCTATAGACCTCACGAGACTGTGAAGGTTAGATGGTGAAATATGTGAGAGCAACTGCCTGGTTGCCCGGTTTATCATTACGGCTTTGGGGCCCGCACACTTCCTGGCACATACTGGGGACTTCATATTGACGGAGTACGTCATCTCTTTATCCCCCCTCTAGTTCTTAGAGTCATAATTCTCACTGAGGAGGTCGAGTAGTGCGGAAAGTCCTTGATTTCCCAGTGGGTGGGGGGGACGGCCTGCTTCTCCAAGGTGGTCAGAGTGTCCAAGGAAAGTGGTCTGGGGGTTGGGGGGTCAGCCCCTTTGCAAATTTTGTTTGGAGGTCAGGAATTTGAACTATGGCACTGAAACTGAACTTGGGCTACAAAGCATTTTACAGCTATGACAGTAGATGTTCAAATAACTTTATCGATTCATTTACTGCAGACTTACGCACAGTAATATTGAGTAGGTATTTTCCAGCAAGGCACTGGGGTGGTAGCCATGATGACAGTATTTTCTTGGATGGTAAGAGATACACAGACTATTGGCATTTGTTATGTTTTGTTTTCTATCCCAGTGTGGAGTGATGGCAATGTTCTTTCAACAGGCTTCTGGTATAAGATGGTGAGAGCTAACGTTGGGGTCCTGTCTGCTCTGTTCTGACTTCTCACCCTCATTCACAGATGAGGAGAGTACAGAGCAGGGGTGGAAAGGAGGTGGTTGGGATGGAGGGATGTGGAATGGACCTTTCTTGGAACACTGTTGCTATGCTGCCACACCTGTTTTGGTTTTTTTTGTTTTTTTTTTTTTGTGGTACACGGGCCTCTCACTGTTGTGGCCTCTCCCGTTGCGGGAGAGCACAGGCTCCGGACGCGGGAGAGCACAGGCTCCGGACGCGCAGGCTCAGCGGCCATGGCTCACGGGCCCAGCCGCTCTGCGGCATGTGGGATCCTCCCAGACCGGGGCACGAACCCGTGTCCCCTGCATCGGCAGGCGGACTCCCAACCACTGCGCCACCAGGGAAGCCCCACACCTGGTTTTGTGGGCTGGAGTTTCTGGTGTGGTCTGTACTCATTTGGGAGCGAGGAGGAGGTATTCTAACACCTCAAGGAGAGCCATGGCACTCGTCCTCCACTCTGAGCCATTAGGAAAGGGCTTCGGCATGAGACACATCCTGGAGGAGTGCTGGGTTTCAGGGTTGCTGTAGAGCTCCAGGTTTTCATAGCACATCCTGTGGTCAAGTGTTTAAGTGGTGGCTCTTCAGAGGAAAAAAGAAGGAAGATTTGGGGGTCTGGTGTTTAAAAATTTTGCAGCTGGAATGACAGGGCTGCACTCTCTATTCCCATCAGTCTCCCTCATAGGTCAGGGCAGTGAATCCCAGCTTCCTTCAGAAGAGCTGACAGCATCTGACCTGGTTCTGGTAGTTTGCTTGGCAGGACTTTTGCTTCATCTGTGTACTTCATGTGACCTGGGGGTAAGTGACTGGCTCCTCAAGGTATGTGGTATTGAAGGAAGATGGACAAGGGAATACAGAATCAAAAAACAGTTCCTTAATATTAAAGAAGACTGGGGGGGAGGGGCAGGGAGAGAGGAGAGCCCTCCTCAAAAATGAAAAAAGAGATGGGACGTGTGTGGTTGGTAATGTTGTGGAGCTATTAGTTACCACTCAAGTTGTGTGGAGAATTGAGATGTGCTCAACACATGGAAATTAATAAGCTCTTCACTGAGTGTCGGGAGCTTATAGAGGATCATGCATTTTCTAGGGTATCATTTGTCTAACAGATTTTGCTATTGCCAGAGGGGCCAACTTTTCTGCTGGACTGAAATCACTGATGGGTGTATGCTGTGACAATGTTTTTCTTGCCAGAGTGAGTAAAATGCCCCTATCGGCTTTAGCATTCAAGGTGAACTTGAACTTCAGAGTTCATCCCATGACTGACCTTTGTTTCCTGATTTTCTGAAAAGATTTTAGTGCTTCAGTGAGCCTAGCTCAGTGCCATCTACCTCAGATATGTGTGATTTTTTTGTGTGTGTGTGGTTGGTTCTTAAACAGAACTAGAAGTAGAACCTTTTAATCAGTTGTTGATGAACTAGCCAGTAACATCTCCCTTGCTTCCTTGCCCACCTTTGCTCCCTCAAAAACTCAGAATGGGGACCTTTGAAGATGGCCCCAACTTGCTTCTCAGTTCTCTGGAGTGACCCCCATTCTTTGTGGCTTCCTTTTGTCAGCCTGCACAGGAGTAAAGCCCCTGCTTCTTCTCCTTTGGAAAATGTTACAACACCCGTGTCTGTTCTTCTCAACACTCTCATTCCAAACACAGGATAATTTTTAGCTTGCAGAGGAGGCTCTGCTCTCTTTTCCATTTTAGTTTAAGATGTTGGGATCCCAGCCTACATAGTGAAGTCAGGAAAGACACAGAGATGCTAAAATGTTTCTATTTTCTCCTTTCCTGGGTGGGTTTTCCTGAAACATATCAGCATCCTTTGGTGGCTACCAGGCTGTAGCATTATTCTTGACACTGAATCCATCATGGTATGAAAAGAGAAAATACAGTCTGTCTGTTCCTCCTCTTCTTCAAAAGAAACAATGTAATAATTAAGACGGTAAGTAAAGTTCTAAGAATAAGGAGAAACCACACAGAGCCCAGCATCAGGCTATTCTTAGAACATCAACAGGAAACAAGTTCTGAGGCCGTTTTTTTTTTTTTTTTTTTTAAATGCAGATCATCATGAGTCATCCTTCCATATAAATGAATAGTAGTTTAATTTAAATAAGCCAATATTGTTTGGAGGTCATCTGTCACCTCACAGCCCTCATTCACAGACAAGTCATGTGGAACCACAAAACTTTCTTTTCGTGCACTGGAGCTGGAAATCCCATTTAGTTTGGGAGGCCTTACTGCTGCACGTGTGAATTCAGAGGCCACACTCAACATTATTCTAAATAAGGGAGTAGGCGGGGACTGTGATAAGCTGGGTGTGGGTGGGGAATCTGGGACCTGCCTTGAGAGAGCTTCTTACACTTGTCCTTTTCGGGCACGGGCGCTGGATTTGGGTTTGAATAGAAATTTGTTGATGGTGGTGCACGTGTTGGTGCACGCGTGCATGCGTGTGTCTGAGACAGAGAGAGAGCAAGAGAAACGGACCTAAAAGCATAACTTTTCAATAAGAACGTTAGAGGAGAGGAAAGGGAGTTTTTTCAAGGCTAACTATAGAAATTGGATTCATACTGTTAGGATTAACGATGGAAGGCAAAAGAAAACTCCAGCAACGCTCCTCGGCCAGCACGTTCAAATGATAAATTGCATTAAGGCACTGAAAGAAACAACAGCTGCAGTTAATGAAGAGCCAAATTTATCTAAATTTCTCCAGTTGATCAGTCAAAATCATCAGTATGGCTCTCACTCCATAATCACTTTTTTTTTTTTTTTTGGAGTATGGGGGAGGGAGGCCCAAGGGGGAAGACAGGTTTTTGTTTTTAAAATTCTACCTTCGGAAGAGGAAGTTAGAGCTCATCTCCAAGTGGTTTTAGAGACTCTTTTTTTCTTGGTATCAATATCGTTAATACTCCAGTTTCGTTGTTTTCGTTTTAAGCCTCCTAGGAGAATGTGGTTGGCTCCTGTATCCTGGTCTCCTGTCCAGAGACATGCGCTGGAGACAGGAAATCCGGGAGGAGGATGGTGATGGTAAATTATACGAATCTGCAACGCTTTCCGAAACATGGTTCTGTCCACTGAAGTGTTTCCTTATTGCAACACCTGTGAAATAGAAATGGTATCGTCTGTGATTATCTTAAGGAGAGAAAGACTGAGGTTCCGGGGGAACCAAGTGACTGGCCCAAGTTCGGCTAATAAGTTCCTCTGAGAGATGAGGCCAGAAAGAGATGTCTACCCTCCTTGCCAAAGTCTTTACTAAAAGACAACGAATTCCCCCAGCCTCCCATCCCTACATGGTGAAAGCAGGAAAATCGTGTCACAGAAAGCACTTGGAGAAGCTGCCATCAAAGGCTGCTTGGGGCCAGCTTCCCCCCAGCCCCCTGCGCAGAGCCTGCATGTGGTGTGGAATTCCATTAGAACTGACTCACCATATGTTTGTTCGCTGGTGTTCAGTGGAACCTGAGGGAAAGCATAATGGATCTCCGTTCCTAAACCGTGTGGAAGGCTTCCAGAGGTTTAATGGTCTACCTCGAGATGATGAATAGAGGGGCTCTCGTATTCCTTGCATAATCGGGGCGCCTCGGTGCTCTTAATGCGCCCACACTCTCCTCCAACACCCTTCTGGAAGAGTCTGTACATCTGGTACTCCTGGAGTCATTTCAAAAATGGAGAAGGGGGAGGGGTGGTGCCTTCCTCTCATCTTCCCTGAGAGAAGATCTGTGGGATGCAATTGCACTGAGAGCTGGAGATTTTGAGAAGAAGAAAGTAGGCTGGAGGGGAGGGCATTCCAGTGATGGGCTCCCCGCGTTTTGGGTCTGCTTGTATTCTGAAGGCCGTCACTGTGAAGGGCGCTGTGGCCGCTCTGGCTGGTGGCTCGTGGGAGCATGCTTGTGCCCATCTGAAGCCCACAGCCAAAGGTAAGCTGCTGCTGGTGCCACTGAAACCACACAGCTGCCAAATGGCGTTGAAATTGTATTCCTTCCAGTACTTTTCTCACTGCTATACTCTTAATTCATATGGTGTGGAAGAAGGCTGGAGGGTATTCATTGCAGGGGACGACAGACATAGAACTGCAGTAGAACCGTGTTGGTCTGTCTGCCAGAGGACTGAAGCACTTGGAAAAGGTGGGCCACAGAGACTGAGCCTGTGAGCTCAGGAAGGGCAGAAACCAGTCTGCTTCTTAAATGATTTCAAAGTCTCAAAAGGTAGAGGTGAGAGTGGGGGGCGTATTTTCTCAATCGGTGTCTCTCTACCAACCACTTTTCCCTTCCCCCATCTTTTAGCTAACACTTCTCAGTCCTGCCCCCTTTACCTTCCTTTTTTTGACCATCAAACCCCCAAATTAAGTCCTACCATGAAAATAGAAGCCTTTGCCCTCAGTACAAATTCAGCATTGCACAAAAACATCTGGGCATTCTTGGTACCTCAAATAATATTTGATGGGGTTAGGATGGTGAATGCCTGAAGCCTTTCTACAGCCATCTTTTCATAGACTTGCTTAAAGATCTGTGCATGGGGTAAATCATACCTCTTGTATTCTTCCAATTCAAGTAAACTATGAGGCATTCATTTTTTCATTTATTCAGCACGTGGTAAATACTGTTCTGGGCACTGGGAGGACGGCAACGAACAAGGCTTGGTGTTTACACTCAAGATGACTTGTTTACACTCAAGATGACTTGTGGGATCGATGTTAAAATAAGCAGAAATTCATGGTAATAAGTGTTAGGTATATGGCAGAATTTTCTTTCTCCCACCCCTTTGCTTAGATGGGGACTCCAGGAATTAGGACAGGATAACTGGGCTTGTTGCAATGTCAAGCTAGGAGAGAGTATTTTGTAACTTATGGTTGGGAAGGCGCAAAAGTTATTTTAGGATTATCGAGTAAAATTATGTCTGACACTAGCCAAGGATGGGGCTGGGCAGGAATGTCTAGTTCAGACTTAATGAGCAGGTATTGGCAAGAGACTGGCCCCCATGCGAGTGGAAGATGCATCTAAAATGGTTTTTAGGTTCTTGAGAAGAACAAAAGAAATCAAGAGCCAGCTGAACTAGAGTGGTGGACCACCTTCCCTCTTCCCTCATCTCCCGGGACCCAAAGCTCCCCGCACCCTTCTTCCAGCAGTAGAGGAAGGGAGGGAGGAAGGGAATAGCCGAGACCGTAACACAAGGCAGGCCCTGAAGCTCACGAGGGCGGGAGAGGCTTGGGATTTGCTGATGCTGGAGGAAAAGAACTGGAACTCGAGCACGAAATCATCAGGGACTTCTGGAGCCCAGAAACTGGGAGGAGGGATGGCAGAAATTTGGGGTAATTCAACCTAGCTGGACTCGGTTTTACTTGTAATGATGGTTGTATTCTCAGAGAGCACTGGGAGATCAAAAGAAGGTTTTCTAACCCAGATTAGGATTGGAGGGTTTAGGGAAGGTATGATAGTTTTATGTGTCGACTTGACTGGGCTATGAGGTGCCTATATTTGGCTAACCATTATTTCTGGGTGTGTCTGTGACAGTGTGTGTAAGTGAGATTAGCATTTGAGTTGGACTCAGCTAAGCAAATGGCCTTCCCCAGTGTGGGTGGGCATCATCAAATCTGTTGAGGGTCTGAATAGAACAAAAGGTGGAGGAAGAGAGAATTCATTCTTTCTCTGCTGACTGCAGTTATGTCGTTGTTTGTTTCTGGACTGTTTTGAAGATTCATGCATGTTGTTGCATGTAGCATTAATTTTTTTCGCTGAGTAGTATTCCATTGTATGGATATACCATAATATACTTATCCATTCACCAGTCCATGGACATTTGGACTTTTTTCCAGGCGTTGACTACTATAAAGTGGCTATGAACATTTGCCTACAAAACTTCGATGGAAATGTGTTTATTTCTCTGGGTAAATGCCTATGAATATAATTGCTAGATGGTATGTATGCGAAATGTTTTCAAAAATGACTGTGTCATTTTGCATTTCCACCTGCAATGTATGAGTTCCAGTTACTTCATGTTCTTACCAACACTAGGTATTGTCAGTCTTTTAAATTCTAGCCATTTCAGGGAAAGTAGAGTGGCATCTCATTGTGGTTTTGAAACAGGAGGGAAGGGGGCAGGGCACAACTGTTAAAAGAATGACACAGCCATTGAAGATACGACATAAACTGGTAGGAACCAACAAGGTCCAAGATGGCAGAATATTTGACTTCCAGTGCATCTTGAGCCTCGTTATATGCTCATTGTAATACGTTAGCGTGCTCAGTGATACACCCACCAGTGCCATGACCGTTCCGAGACTAACCATAAATGGTCAAAACTTGGGCAGTGGCCCAGTTCTTGGAAATCTCTGCCCCTTTTCCAAAATAGTTGGAATAATCCTCCCAGTCATTAGCCTATGAAATTACCCAGCCTATATTTCAGGGCCTCTCGCCTTCTGAGATGGCCCACACTCTCTGTCTGTGGAGTGTGTTTCTCCCAGGGCCATTCTTGCCTTTTGAGATGGACTGCATTGTCTATGGAATGTGTATCTCTCTAAATAAATCCACCTCTTACCTATCACTTTGTCTCTCACTGAATTCTTTCTGCGATGAGACATGAAGAACCTGAGCTTCATTAAGTCCTGAGACCAAGTGTGTGATCTCAATTAAAAAGACAGTGGGTTCAAGTCCCACCTGAGTTGTGCGGTTTCAGCTTTAAGTTGCATTTCTCTAATGACTAAAGATATTGAGAAACTTTTTAGGTGCTTCTTTGCCATCCATATATTTTCTTTGGTGAAATATTTGTTTACATCTTTTACTCATTTTACAAATCAAGTTATTTGTATTCTTATCATTGAGTTTTTTAAAAAAAATTTAAGTCCTGGATACAAGTGCTTCATCAGATACATATTTTGCAAATATTTTCTTCCATTTTGTGGTTTTCATTTTCCTTTTCTTAATAGTTTATTTTAAAGATCAAAAGTTGTCAATTTGATGAAGTTCAATTTATCTTTTTTTTTTTTAGTCTGTAATCTTGGATATTATTAGGACTCACCTCCTTTGTTCCCTTTCTCTCACAGACTACAGTCCTGTGCTACCTGCTGTCCAATGTCTGAATACTGTTGTTTCATATATTTTGTCTGATGATCAGTTATTTACAGAGGGAAGACATTTCCCATGGCAGTTTATCCTTCCTTGGTGGAGGATGAAGTCCTAGACTTTTAACAACAACAAAAAACAATTGGTGCAGGAGTACATCCCTCATAAAAGGGGCAAGTAATACTGGTTAGGTAAAATTCCCTCTAGAATTCTCCACCTTTTTCCCACCCCACGTCACCTCTACACTTATGTCAGTCTTTTTGGTAGCGGTAACTACTATTACAAAGGTTGTGTGTGTGTGTGTGTGTGTGTGTGTGTGTGTTTCTGAACTCATTCTATAAATTTAAAAACTTATGTGTATATATAAGGGAATATATGTTTTTATAGGATTTAAAATTTTTGTATAAATGGAATTTTTACAACTTATTTTCACTTAGTGCCCATCTTGGATATATCCATATGAGTTCCAATAGATCTACCTTATTCTTTTAAACTGCTACATAGTATATTCATATGGATATATTATAATTTATTTAAGCTTCTCCCCTTTAGACTTTTTACCTCTCTGACTTCTATAGATAGTTATGGGCTACTGAAGACTTCAATTTAAAAAAAATTGGCATACATTCAAAAGATTGATTAAAAATGTAAATTTAAATAATAATAAGACAACAATAATAATATTAAAGCAAACACTTTAACTCTTCACCTAGGTTATGAAATAAAACATAGCTGGTTTTCTAGAAATTTCATTTATGATCCTTTCTAACATAACCCCCTCTACCCGTTAAACATAACTACTATTTTATTGTGATAGTTATTTCCTTTGCAGAGTTTTTGGTGTTACCCCTAATATATGCATCATAAAATTGCATTGTATTTCCTTTTCTTCTTGAACTTAACAAAAAAGGAATCATGATGTAAATATTCTTTTGTCACTTGCTTCTTTCCCTCAGTTATGTTTGTGAAATTCACTGACACATGATATTGATGTTTACCCAGTTTGCTTGTGGTGTATTGTTCCACTGCATGAATATACCACAAGTTATTTTTTCCATTCTACCGTTGATGTACATTCGGGTTGTGTCCAGTTTTAGGCAATGAACAATTGGTACAAATCCTCTGAGGCAAGAGTTTCTCCAGTATATATATCTAGAATTGCTTGGTCATCACATATTCAGCTCTTCTAAGTACGGCCAATGTTTTTTCCAAGATAGTTGTACAAATATATACCTCCACCAGCTGTGTATGAAATTTGACACTGCATCCACATCCTCAGCTACACTTGGTATTGTCAAATTTATAATTTTTTCAAATTTGGTGCAAGTATGTTAGCTCATTGTGCTTTTAATATGCATTTCTTTGATTACTAGGGAAGTTGAGCACATTTTCATAAGTTGTTGACTATTCAGATTTCTTCTTTTGAAGTTCAATAATTTTTCTTTTCATTTTTTTTCTTTTTCCCTCCCTCCCTCTCTCTTTCTTTTCTTTTTTCCCTCCTTCCTTTCTTCCCTCCTTTTCTTTTCTTTTCTTTTCCTTCCTTCCTTCCTTCCTTCCTTCCTTCCTTCCTTCCTTCCTTCCTTCCTTTCTTCCTTTCTTTCTTTCATTTGCGGAAATTATCCTATAGTCTGGATCGCACTCCTCTTGGTTACATGAATTACAACATTTTCTCCCAGCTGGGGCTTAACTTCTTGCTATCTTTATGGTGTCTTTTGGTGGTTGAAGTACTTAATTTTAGTATAGTCAAATTTATCCATCTTTTTCATTATGGGGTTTGCTATTTGTGTCCTGTTTAAAACGTCCTTCTGTACACCAAGAAAATACTACGTTCTAAAATATTATTCCTTTGCTTTCACATATAGCTGTTTAGCATTAAAACCCGGAATTGATTTTTATATAATTATAGGTAAAGGTAAATTTTATTTTATTTTCCAAATGAATTCCCAGTTGTTCCCGCACAAGTTTTTGAAATTTCATCCTGTTACCGTTGATTTGTAATGCTAACTCAATTATATATCAGTTGTTCAGATGAGTATTGTTCAATTTCTGGATTCTCTATTTTGTTTGATTAATTTGTTTTTCCATCTCTGAGCCTATAGCATGCTTTTTAATCATTGTAGCTTTATGATAAGTTTTAGTAATTAGTAGGACAAGGTTCCCCAGTTTTCTTCTTCTTCATGAATGTCTTGATCAAGAATAGCCAATACTGAATACTTCTACATGAATGTCAGAATCAGCTTTCAAGTTTCAAAACACACTCAAACACACATACACATACACATACACATCCTCACCTCCCCACCACATTTCCCCTCCCTCCCTCCCTCCCTCTCACACACACAAACCTTTGGGAATTTTTCTATTGAATCTATAGATCAATTTGGGAAGAATGAACATCTCTATGACATTGAGTCTTCCAGTCTTTGAATATACTCTATCTTCCTATATTTATATTAATAATCTCTTTTAAAGTAATTTTATTATTTTCTCCAAGGAGATCTTTTATTCTTATCCATATGTTTTATAAATGGTATTTAAAAAATTTTATATTCTAAGTAATTGTTTCTGGAATATGAAAATACAAAAGTTTTTATATGTTAATTTTGTTTCAAACAACCTTGATAAACTGACTTCTAATTATGTATCTGAATGACAGTTTTATTTCTTTTCTTCTAATCTTTATGTGTTTTATTTCTTTTCTTCTAAACTTTATGTTTTTTATTTCTTTACTGTACTGTCTAGGACCTCCAGTACATTATTGAATAAAATTTGTGAGGGTGGATATCTTTATCTTATTTTAAATAACAAAGGGAATAAATTCAACATTTCATTCTTGAGTGTGGTATTTTATATATGTGTGTTTTTAAAAATTATTATTTAAAAAAATTAGTTAAGAAAATTTCCTATCTTCTTATTTTATTTAAAAATTTATTTTATTGAAGTATAGCTGATTTACAATGTTGTGTTAGTTTCTGCTGTACAGCAAAGTGATTCATTTATATATATATATATATATATATATATATATATACTTTTTTCCATCATGGCCTCTTTTTGTATTTTATTAAGAGTTTTTTTTTGTTTTGTTTTGTTTTTCGGTACACAGGCCTCTCACGTTGCAGAGCACAGGCTCTGGACGCGCAGACTCAGCGGCCATGGCCCACGGGCCCAGCCGCTCCGCGGCAGGCGGACTCTCAACTACTGCGCCACCAGGGAAGCCCTATTAAGAGTTTTTATGTTACATCATTAAAGGGTTTCTAACTTTATTGAATGATTTTTTTTGCAATTATTGAGATAATTAAATTATTTTTCTATCAAAGTGGTGGGTTACATTAATTCATTTTTCTAATGTTAAATCACTTGTATTGGGGGATTAAACCCAATTAAGTCATGATTTATTATCTTTTTTATACATTTAAAATTTTGTTTTCCAATATTTTGTTTAGCAATGTCTGTAAAGTCCTTTCCTTGAATGTTTTTTTCAGATTTTGATATCAAAGTTATGTTGGACTTCTGGTTTCTATTCAGGGATGTAGAAAAATTTATAAAGCATATGAAAAGGCAATGAAAAACAACACACCTCCAAAAGACAAAGCAATCATCAGATCCAGACTCAAATATGACACAGATATTGGAATTACCAGACAGAGGTTTAAAATAAGTATAAATAATATTTAAAAGGCTCTAATAGAAAAGGCAGACAGCATACAAGATCAAATGGATAATTTCATCAGGGAGATGGAAACTATAAAAAAGTCAAATGGAAACACTAGAAATGTAAAACACAATAACAGAAATGAAAAATGCATTTGTCAGGCTCATCAGTAGATTTGACACAGCTGAGGAAAGAATTAGTGACCTTAAAGCTATGTCTATAGAAAGTACCCAGATTGAAACATAGAGAAAAAATGAAAATAAAACAGAACAGACTACCCAAGAATTCTGGGACTATATCAAACACTGTAACATATGTATAATTTGAATCCTAGGGGAGAGGGAAAAGGGGGTGGGGAGAGGGAGAGAAAGAAAGAAAGAAGAAGGCGAAGGAGAAGGAGAAGAAAAAAGAGAAGGAGAGGGAGAGGAGGAGGAGGAGAGGGAATATTTGAAGAGATAAAGATTATGCTAGTTTCAAAGACTGAGTTAGGGACTGTTATGGACTAAACTGTGTCCTGCCCCCCCCGCAAATTCACATATTGAAGCTCCAACTCCCAGTACTTTAGAAAGTGACTGTATTTGAGAGAGGACCTTTAAAGAAGTAATTAAGTTAAAATGAGACTGTTAGAATAGACCCTAATCCGATCTGACTGTTTTCCTTATAAGAGGAGGTTAGGGCCTACAAAGAGAGACACAGGGCTGCATGCATGCACAGAGGGACAACTATCTGAAAAGGTAGCAAGAGACCAAAGAGAGAGGCTGCAAGAGAAAACAACTCTGCTAGCAACTTGATTTTGGACCTCTCACTTCAGTGAGAACTGTGAGAAAATAAATTTCTGTTGTTTAAAGCCACAAAATCTGTGGTATTTTGTTATGTCAGCCTTAGGAAGCTAATACAGGGAGTGTTCTGGAGGGTCTTAATTTTTCCAAAAATGGTTATTGACCCTAAATCCCTTTTCATTCTTCCTATTTGGAGTGCCATCTTCTTGATTATTCTTGTTACATGAGGGAATGTCTATGAACCCTGATTTATTGCTAACCTGTACCTCTTGAATTGCAGAGCTTAGAACTATTCCATTGCTGTTCTATAGGACATAGGTTGCAAGTTCAAATGTTTCCATGTCCTGGTCAGTGAATATGCATGATTGAAGCAGGCAGATAAGATAAAACGCTTGCTATCCTCTTGGTGTATCTTCCCAGTTTTGATAGAAGAATAAATACAGAGAAATAATTCTTTACTACAAGAAGAACAACAGCAGAAGCATGATGATGAATGGCAACTGTACTGGGCCTCATTGTCAGGGAAGCAATATGGAATGGTGGTGACTCTGGCAAACTGGATTGTTCATGCCTGCTTGACTAAAGGGAGCAGTTACTATTAGCCTAGCAGTTACTATTAGCCATGCTGAATTATAAGCCCTGGTGTAACTTTTCAAGAGAAGTCTGAAATCAGAGTGTGCATGTGAAGTTTCTCATTTAGAATATGTTGACAACCAATTCATTTTTTAAAAAAGAACTGTAGAGGCAAGTAAACCTAGGTGGACATATATGGCATGTCAATGTGTGTTTGCAAATTTGGTTGTAACCAGAGTTATTATTCTTATGGAGAGAGCTTTTGTAATTGCTTCATGTAATTAGAGTACCACCCCAAAGGTCAAGTATTAACTAATTTAACAGGAAATTGACTGACAAATTATTAATCATATGGCATTTATTGTTTGAATTAAAAATGCTTATATTGTCTCCTTCACATTTTCTGTATGCATTGTTAAAATTTATTTCAATTAGTAGATTATATGGTTCGGAAAGTTGAATCTCAGTTTCTTTTTTAGAAAAAAAAACCGTGCAAATTATTAAGAGTAATAGGTTTGGGGGTGAATAATATGCCCAATTTGGGCATCAGTAGGTGGGAACAACCTTACTTTCATTTAGGTAAGAAAAACTTCAGTTTTCTTTAATCAACATAGCAAGAGAGGTTGTCATTTGCTAAGTGTGAAATGGCAACGTGACAGGGCCTTGGGGGACAAATATCAAAGCTAACATATGGGTTATATTTGCATGTTTTCTTTCATCATTTTCCTAAGAAACTGTAACTAATTTTCAACTGCATGTTAAATCCTGGCTGTGTATGTAAGAGCAAGACTTCAACAAGTTTGTTAAGTGCTTCTTTCATTTTTGCTCCAGATTTGGAAAACTGCTTACAGAAGGTATGAGATCATTTGAAGTCTCAATCCCTTTCTGAGAATGTCTTGATTAATAATCACAAAGGATCTAGTACATTGAGAATAGGAAGTAACTCATTCTTAGTTCTGTTTTATCAGGTGTGTGTGTGTGTGTGTGTGTGTGTGTGTGTGTGTGTGTAGGAGAGAAGGAAGACTGGGATGTAGTATTTAATCTATTTTTATATTTAAAGTGGGTTTATTGTAGACAACATATAGCTGGATCTTGTTTTATTTTTAATCCTCTCTGATAATCTCTGTCTTTTAATGGATGTATTTAGGCCATTCACATTTACAGTGATATATTGATATATCTGGATTAATATCTACCATATTCATAACTTTTCCTCTTCATTACACCTTTTCTTTTCCTTGTTTCGTTTTCTGCCTTGCTTGTCTGCCTTCTCTGTTTTTAATTGAACATTTTATATGATTTCCTCTTATTTCATCTCTTTGCATAGCAAGTATATTTCTTTAAAAAAATTTTATGATTGCTCTGGATTTTGCAATATTCATTTTAAACTAAGTTAAGTCCACTTTCAAATAACACTATCCCACTTCATGTGTAGTGCAAGCATTTAATAACAGAATGTTGCCAACTTCTGGAATGTAGCATTCATTCATTCATTCATTCAACACATGACTATGCAACACATTCTATGTGACGTAGTGTGCTAGTTTCTGAGGACACATTGGTGAATAACACTGCCACACACTGCCCTCATGGGACTTATTCAGTGGGGAGACTGATGAATGAAATGATCACAAGGATAATAGGTTTCAAATGCTTAGTTTTGGGCTTCCCTGGTGGCGCAGTGGTTGAGAGTCCGTCTGCCGATGCAGGGGACGCGGGTTCGTGCCCCGGTCCGGGAAGATCCCACATGCCGTGGAGCGGCTGGGCCTGTGAGCCATGGCCGCTGAGCCTGCGCATCTGGAGCCTGTGCTCCACGACGGGAGAGGCCACAACAGTGAGAGGCCCGTGTACCACAACAAAACAAAACAAAACAAAAGAATGCTTAGTTTTATGAAGACCTAATAAATGGGTTTGTAGGCTATTCTGAGGGTGTGAGGGTAACTCTAGAATTTCCTCTTTTGGGGAACTTCTAATTTCATTGGGCATGTGTCTTTGTACACTGGCCTTCCTAAAGGTGACAGAAAAAAAAAAACTAGACATATACCTGGTCAAGGATTCTGAAAATCTTCATTTCTTCTTGAGGGATATGGGGAAGTGCAATCTGTCTTTTCTTCTGACAGCTTTATTTCCACTGCTCCTCCTTTCCATTTAGGTAAAAACCAATTACTCTGGAACCCCTCTTCTTTTTTCTCTTCCACTTTCCCCTCAAGTCTGTAACAATAAGGAGTGGGAAGAGGGTGGTAGGGAAAGGCTTCTAATGGGAGTTGGACACACCATTTTAGGTGGTTCCTTCTTCCTTCAACTAAAATCTACTTCACACTTGTTTTAAAGAATTTCCAGCATTTCTATAGGGCATTTCCAACTTGATAGCATGATAGAATAATCAGCTTAACCCAACTACACGGACAATACTACTGTATAATTGTTTTGTGTTAAAGTCACAAAAAGATCTTAAGAAGTAGCACATATCAATGTTCACCTAGGAGTGTAAAAAATGCCATCTTTATTTATCTATAAGTCACTTTATTCTGACTTTCAGCTTCTTTCTTGCGTAATGCAAAAAACTTAATCTCTTCACTGTAAGTCCTTGTCAAATTTAGGATTCTCTCTCCTTTATCCCCTTCTTTCCCCAAGTATTGGTGCTACACTGGATGGGAGCACCTGACACACTACTGTTGGCAGAGAAAGTGTTTTTTTTTTTTTTTTTTTTTTGGCGGTACGTGGGCCTCTTACTGTTGTGGCCTCTCCTGTTGCAGAGCACAGGCTCCGGACGCGCAGGCTCAGCGGCCATGGCTCACGGGCCCAGCTGCTCCGCGGCATATGGGATCTTCCCAGCCTGGGGCACGAACCCGTGTCCCCTGCATCGGCAGGCGGACTCTCAACCACTGCGCCACCAGGGAAGCCCAATGTGTTTGTTTTTTAATCTCCATCTGTCTGTTGCTATTCTGGCATCTTTGAGATGCCACTTGTCTCTTCTAACCCTTGAGCATGTCTTCCATACAGTCTGGCATATATCCAACCCAAGATGGTTCCGTCTTGAATTTTGTTGGGCATGTGTCTCTGTACACTGGCCTTCCTAAAGGTGACAGAAAAAAAACTAGACATATACCTGGTCAAGGATTCTGAAAATCTTCATTTTCAGTATCTTTGGAAGAGGTCTCACCGCACCCATGGAAGAGGTCTCACTTTGGTTTCCATCATCATGTCTGTGTGCATCCTCTGGACTGAGAGACAGAGCACTGAGGTAAGGAGAGTATGGGGGAACTGAAAACATAACAACACATACCTCACAGTATTATGACCAGGGTAACTTCTTGCTTAACCCTAGTGGCCAACAGAGTTTTTTGAAAAGGGCTTTGGCTTTATGGCTTAGGCTGATCTGTGTTCAAATAACATTTCGTTTGTTAGTTTTACCTTGGTGAGTTATTTATATCCTTGGGCATTATTTTTCCATCCATAAAATGGGTATAATTATGCATGCTTCAGTGAATGGTCATAAGTTTAAATGGAATTTTATTCATAAAATATCAGTGTACATTGGCCCATAGTAAACTTGAGTTCAGCTTCTACTCTGTAACAACTATCTGTATAATCTCAAGCAAGTTGCTTCTTCTCTCTGGTTTTCTCCTCCCTGGAATTTCTTCCTTGGTAAGGTCAAGTCCAGCGTAGAGGAAAGGTGGGTGTGATGAAAAAGAGGAAGGAGTTAAGCCAAATGACATTGAGGTTCTTTCTGTTTCTGAAGTTCTGTGATTTTGAGCAAGGTCACTAGGAGACAAGGGCATCTGGTTTGTTAAGAAGGCTGGAACTCAGAGCCAAGCTTGCTGTGTTCAGGCACGTGGCTCCCTGGCCCTGGGGATCTCAGCAAAGGCCTTGGTGGTGGTCTGGAGCTATAGAGTTCCCCCAGCTCTACCTGTTCACTCACAACCTTGGACAGGGAAACAGTGACTTGGCAAATGGAAAAATCAAAGATGCCATTTTTCAGGAACTGCCAGCCAATCTCTCCCCTCGTTTCCTCCTTCAAACAGACCTTTGGGAAACAATGGGCATCGAGGCTTTATTACCATTCAGCGGCCACTTGTTGCTAACTTTCCACAAGTCTACTCTGTGTCGCTTGGGCTCAACTTATATCAACGTTTCCTAAGAAACTAATTCAACCCAGTCACTGAGCTGAGCCAGGAGACTTGCTTGGCAATGGTTAGCCTTAGGCAGGTGGAATAGAGCCAGGCAGAGCTTGTGAGAAATTTGCTGGTTCTGTGGACTCGGGGATGCTTCTTAACCTCCCTGATACTGTTTCCTCATTTGTAAATGGAGATAGATCAAGTACCACGAAAGTACAGTACGCAGAGTGCTGTGGCAAGGATCAAGTGAGATAATGGCGGGGGACATGGTAAACACTCAATGCATGGTATGATTCTTCTTAAGGATAAGGTTGCCATGGTGATGGTTGCAGCATCGTGAGTTGTAGCTGGGCTCTGGAGCCAGGGCCAATTTCAGGGATGCTGCCCTCCTCTCGGCAGTACTGAGGCTTGTTTACTCTTAGACTTTCCTCCTAGGCCGTCCCTGTGCCTTCCTTCCTCCCAAGTCACAAGGCCTGGGAGAGCCTCCTCAGTTATATGGGTCATTTGCAGTCATCAAGATTATCCTATTCTTGAAAAAAAAAGCATACTTTTAATTTATTTTTTTATTGAAGTATAGTTGAATTATAATGTGTTATTACTGCTGTACATCAAAGTGACTCAGTTATACATATATTCTTTTTCATATTCTTTTCCATTATGGTTTATCACAGGGTATTGAATATAGTTCCCTGTGCTATTCACTGTTGTTTATCCATTCTATATATACCAGTTTGCATCTGCTCATCCCAAACTCCCAGTCCAACACTCTCCCATCATCCTCCCCCTTGGCAACCATCAGACTATTTTCTATGTCCCTGCTGAAAAAGAAGCATACTTGAAAATTGTCTGGGTGTCTATTGAATAGGTCAATATTTTCTTCACCAGGGATTTTTTTTTAACATCTTTATTGGAGTATAATTGCTTTACTATGTTGTGTTAGTTTCTGCTGTATAACAAAGTGAATCAGCTATACGTATACATATATCCCCATATCTCCTCCCTCTTGCATCTCCCTCCCACCCTCCCTATCCCACCCCTCTAGGTGGTCACAAAGCACCGAGCTGATCTCCCTGTGCTATGCAGCTGCTTCCCACTAGCTAGCTATTTTACATTTGGTAGTGTATATATGTCCATGCCACTCTCTCACTTCGTCCCAGCTTACCCTTCCCCCTCCCTGTGTCCTCAAGTCCATTCTCTACGTCTGCGTCTTTATTCCCGTCCTGCCCCTAGGTTCATCACAACCATTTTTTTTAGATTCCATATATATGTGTTAGCATACAGTATTTTTTTCTCTCTCTGGCTTACTTCATTCTGTATGACAGACTCTAGGTCCATCCACCTCACTACAAATAACTCAATTTTGTTTCTTTTTATGGCTGAGTAATATTCCATTGTATATATGTGCCACATCTTCTTTATCCACTCATCTTTCACCAGGGATTTTTAACCTTGTTTCCAAGGGCCACTAAGAACTTTAGGCTATCTAAGTCCATAAAGTGATTAGCAAAAATTTGATATGAAAGAACACTTTTCTGAAGAGAGGTCAGTGTTTTTCACAGGTTCTCAAAGGTGGCAGTGTCCCAGAAAAGGCTGACGGTCTTTGTCCTTGAGAACACATCTGTTTTCCCTTATGATAAAAGTGAATACAGTCCATTAAAAATCACACCTGTGGGGAGAACAGAACTATAAGAAGATTGTGTTGTTTAGGTTCAGAGGCAAGAGGAAGACTGTTGAATAGCAAAAGTGTGTGTGGGACTTCCCTGGTGGTGCAGTGGTTGAGAGTCCGCCT
Organism: Leucopleurus acutus; assembly: GCF_964270905.1. Taxonomy (NCBI): domain Eukaryota; kingdom Metazoa; phylum Chordata; class Mammalia; order Artiodactyla; family Delphinidae; genus Leucopleurus; species Leucopleurus acutus. Next base: position 85,583,602 of record NC_139154.1, on the reverse strand, counting down.
GCCGATGCAGGGAACATGGGTTCGTGCCCCAGTCCAGGAAGATCCCACATGCCGTGGAGCGACTGGGCCCGTGAGCCATGGCCGCTGAGCCTGAGCGTCTGGAGCCTGTGCTCCGCAACGGGAGAGGCCACAACAGTGAGAGGCCCGCGTACCGCAAAAAAAAAAAAAAAAAAAAAGTGTGTGTGCTTGGCCTCTCTTGTCCTTTAGGGTTACCGGACAGTCATTCTTTCACTCAGGAACAGTTGAGGTCTACCATGTTTCAAGTGCAATTTATTCAGTGGTGACCACCTAGGAAGGCATGGACAGGGCAGGGAAAGAGGTAATTATTTCATGGACTTTAAAGCTGCAGGGAGCTTGGAAGTCACCTAGTCTGACACTCTCAAATGACACAAAGGAGGCTTGAAGGGGTAAAGGGACTTACCCAGTGAATCAATGGGAAGCTAGGGCTGGGATCTGACTCTCCTGAACTGCCCTTGCCACCTTCCCTTCCTGGGCAAGTCCTTGTAATTATTAGCTCCTGTTTTCACACAGATCATAAGTGGTTGGATATTTGGGAGATTGTATAGAAGCTTTGAAGAAAACATAGGAAAACTGTAGAGATTCTGTCGTTAGGAGGTTGCTGGAAGCTTGGTTTTAATCATTATAACTGAAACTACTGGAATTTAGAATTATGTTTTTTCCCCCATGACTAGACTTCCTAACCTGGTTTAAACAGTTAACAACTCAGACTTTAAAAACTCCCATTGTTTCTAACTATAAAAGCAATTTGGGTAACTGGGAAATACAAAAAAAAAAAGATGAAAGAAAAAAAATCACCCATAACTTCGTAACTTTTCATATCATGGAATATTAACTTCTGTTTTTGTCTTTATGTGTCTCTCTCTTCCTAGAGTTCTCTCTCTCCTGTAGATTTGGGATCATACTGTATGTCAATTGCCTTGTGTCCTGCTTTTTTATCACTATATGTCTTCCATGCTGTTTGAAAATCTTTACAAAACATCACATTTAATGGTCACTGATATGCCACTGCATGGCTGTACCCTGATCCCAGATTAATTTAAACTTGACCTGTGGCTGGACATGTACGTCCATGGATATTCTAAATAGTGCTGTGATGAACACCTCCACGCATAAATCTTTATTCATACCTCTTATTACTTCCTTGGGGTAGATAACTGGAAGTTGAGCTACTCGGGCAAGAGGCATGACCTTTTCCAAATCTCTTGATACCTACTGCCGAATTCAGAGACTTTTTTTTTTTTTTTTTGCGGTACGCGGGCCTCTCACTGCCGTAGCCTCTCCCATTGCGGAGCACAGGCTCCGGATGCGCAGGCTCAGCGGCCATGGCTCACGGGCCCAGCCGCTCCGTGGCATGTGGGATCTTACCGGACCGGGGCACGAATCCGTGTCCCCTGCATCGGCAGGCGGACTCCCAACCACTGCGCCACCAGGGAAGCCCAGAGACATTTTTAATGTGAAGAAAAGGTCAATGGAAAAGGCTCTCCTCAAATTCCTTTTATGAGGCCGATTTATTGAACTTGCTGACCCAAACCAGATCTTTTTTTATAACTTTAACACATCCAAAAACCTGATAATTACTGAAAAGAATCCCATGTCTTTGCTAGATGTTCTATGAGGTCATTTCCTGTTTATTCAAAAAATAATTATTGTGCACTTCCCGTGTGCTGAATACTGAGGGTAGTTGAGGATAAACAGACAATGGGGGAAAATAATGCCCTAAGTGATGATGTGTTTGGTGCTAATGCTGAGTGGGAACTTTAGCTTCCAGGCATCAGCTACAGTATGAGTGAGGGTTCAGAGGCTGTTAGTATGAATTATTGTATTTATTTACACAGTTTAAGTCTTTGAGTATTTTCACATTTTCTCTGAGCTTCCCTCAATTTTGAAGAAGTTATATAACTCTTTTTCCTTCGACAAGATTTTCCCTGTTGAAGGACTGCTTGCTGGGTATAGTGGAAATATTTAGTTTAGTAAGAGGTATATAATGTATCATTGACCTTGTTTTCCAGGAGGAAAAGCTACTCAATCTCAGTCATGGCTCCATCTGCTTTTACCAAGAGCAGAGAAGTTCTAGAAGGGAGAATGTTACACTACTGGGTATAATACTTCGGTCTCTTGCATTCACTTTGTTCCCTACAGTAAGTCAGGAAGCATCCAGCAAATAGTCCTTTCCTCCTCCTATGCACCCTACTGTCCCTTCCCACATCCCCTCTCTTCCCATCTAACGGCACATCTATGACTTGGATGGAAAGGAGGAAATGATCCACATAAACATGACAGCTATAACAGTAGCGACAGAAAATATCTATAACATGATAACTGGATGAACAACGAACTTTTCTTCTTTTGGATAACATCAGCCACAATCTACATTTACTAAGATTTATGTCTTCGTACTGTTATTGTCTGAGACTAGGAATACCAGGAAAAAAACAAAGACCAGCCTGGACCATCATTTTCAGAAATGATTGAACCCACTTAGCATGGAAGCTCAGGGCGATGGTCCAGTCAGTGGTGTTCAGATGAAATCAACCTCCTTCCTTGAGGTTAGACATCTAGTCCAGGCTGTAAAACCCAATGTCTGTCAGAGAGAGGCACAAGCTTTTATTTTTTATTATTATTACTTTTTAGTTTGCTTACCTAAGGAGAAGGAAAGCATGTGTCTTTGATTTCTCTCTCTGCAGACCCTTTTGCTAGAGTCCCAGCTTCACTGAATATTTAGCATGCTTTTGCTCTAAAAGCAGTAACTTGTTTGAATAAGGGCTAATTTTTCAACATGTAGACAAATATTTGAATAAGTGGTGGAAATAATAAATTACCAGCATAAAGTGATTTCATTGCTCTTAAAAGCCAAAAAGCACTCTTGGGAATTTCACGGAAATGACTCCATTTTCCTCTCACTCCCGTGGTAGCCATTTGGTCTTACTCTGGGGTGGACCAGGGTGCAAGTGGATTTTTAATAAGTGAGTACCTGCATATTTTCTCTGGGAAAACAAGTGAAGGAGCAAATACTGGGGGAAAACAGCCAAGCTGTAAAGACAATGATCATGTCCTTGATGCACTGCCTAACTTTTCAGTTCTTGTCTTCAAATGAAACTTGCTTATAGGAATTCCTTGAAAGACTATGTTGTTCTTCCTGAGGAGTTTAATGAGTGCTCGTTATATCAACCATTTGCACTTTCCTGTTTCTCAGATTGCAACAGCGTAATCCAATTACGGATTGGGGGTCTGGTTGGAAAACAATCTGACCAGGGAATTCAGATTTTGAGCCACATCGGGTTTTGGGAGAGACAACCATTGCCGGATCCAGGATGGTGTTCCGAACGGGACCTCTAGAGACCCGATTTCATCTCGGTCTAGCCCACACCACCTTCAGAATCACTATCACCAGGATAATGATTTAACCGTTCTTTGCTTAAGCTCTCTGGGTCTCCTTGGCTTCATAGGGTAACAGAGGGGATTAAATAAGATAATGCATGTGAAGTGCTTGGCATCTAGCAATGTCTTAATACGTGTTAACCAGCACTATCACACTGAAGAAACAAAAACGATCATTTTCTTGTTTCAGGATTGGTACAAGAGCACTCACAGACAGAAGCAGTACATTTGTAATCCAGGTGAGGCTTCCTCTAACCTCACACACGTGCAAACCACTCCTTACACACATTGCTGAGTGTTGTTTCTCTGATGCGTGGAACTTTTCACCATGATGCCTCTAGAGTAGGTTAAGAAGTTTATATTCCCTTTTAAGATGTTTTCCTTTTATCTGCCCAGTGATAATCGTTTCCTGTACCCTATCTGTGACATCATATTCAAAATATGTTAGTGCCTAGTTTTTCTGGCTTCAAGCCAACACAGCTGGCCTGTAGTTCTGAAATCAAAACATGGATTTTACAAAAGCATACTGAAAGTTGGACATGAGTTGTGTTAAGTACAGTAAACAAAACTGGGCATCCTAAAACACACACCATCCCTCCAAAAACCTTCCTGTACTCAGGATGAAGCCCAAGTTCTCTTGCACTTTCTAGCATTGATCCTTTTTTGAGTGGCTCTTAAAGCTACCTTTCCAAACCTATCACATTTTTTCACCTGGGGTCTCTGGACCTTACCTACCATTGGACTTCATGGGTCCTTCCCAATGCCTGTATTTAAATGAAAACTTTTGCTTGTTTGGGCTTTTTTTTTTTTTTTTTTCTTGGAAGACTGTCTTTGGATTTCATCAGATTTCCAAAGTAGTCTTTGACCTAAAAAAGGTTCAAAATCTTTGTTTTACTGGAACCTTCTCTTTAGTTTTCCCATACTGGCTGCCCACTGTGGTCTGCAGAAACATGCTGGTCTCTTCTTCAATAAGTGGTGCTGGGAAAACTGGACAGCTGCATGTAAAAGAATGAAATTAGAACACTTCCTAACATCATACACAAAAATAAACTGAAAATGGATTAAAGACCTAAACATAAGGCCAGACACTATAAAACTCTTAGAGGAAAACCTAGGAAGAAAACTCTTTGACATAAATCACAGCAAGATCCTTTTTGACCCGCCTCCTAGAGAAATGGAAATAAAAACAAAAATAAACAAATGGGAATGAAACTTAAAAGCTTTTGCACAACAAAGGAAACCATAAACAAGATGACAAGACAACCCTCAGAATGGGAGAAAATATTTGCAAATGAAGCAACTGACAAAGGATTAATCCCCCAAATATACAAGCAGCTCATGCAGCTCAATATCAATAAAAGAAAAAACCCAATCCAAAAATGGGCAGAAGACCTAAATAGACATTTTTCCAAAGAAGATATACAGATTGCCAACAAACACATGAAAGGATGCTCAACATCACTAATCATTTGAGAAATGCAAATCAGAACTACAATGAGGTATCACCTTACGCTGGTCAGAATGGCCGTCATCAAAAAATCTACAAACAATAAATGCTGGAGAGGGTGTGGAGAAAGGGGAACCCTCTTGCACTGTTGGTGGGAATGTAAATTGATCCAGCCACTATGGAGAACAGTATGGAGGTTCCTTAAAAAACTAAAAATAGAATTACCATATGACCCAGCAATCCCACTACTGGGCATATACCCTGAGAAAACCATAATTCAAAAAGAGACATGTACCACAATGTTCATTGCAGCACCATTTACAATAGCCAGGACATGGAAGCAACCTAAGTGTCCAGATGAATGGATAAAGAAAAAGTGGCACATATATACAATGGAATATTACTCAGCCATAAAAAGAAATGAAATTGAGTTATTTGTAGTGAGGTAGATGGACCTAGAGTCTGTCATACAGAATGAAGTAAGCCAGAGAGAGAAAAAAATACTGTATGCTAACACATATATATGGAATCTAAAAAAGAACGATTGTGATGAACCTAGGGGCAGGATGGGAATAAAGACGGAGACCTACTAGGGAATGGACTTGAGGACATGGGGTGGGGGAAGGGTAAGCTGGGACGAAGTGAGAGAGTGGCATGGACATATATACACTACCAAACGTAAAATAGATAGCTAGTGGGAAGCAGCTGCATAGCACAGGGATATCAGCTCAGTGCTTTGTGACCACCTAGAGGGGTGGGATAGGGCGGGTGGGAGGGAGATGCAAGAGGGAGGGATATGGGGATATATGTGTATGTATAGCTGATTCACTTTGTTATACAGCAGAAACTAACACAACATAGTAAAGCAATTATACTCCAATAAAGATGTTACAAAGAAAAAAAGAAACATGCTGGTCTCTACCTCGGGATCTTTTCTCACAATATTTAACATTTCCTGCTTCCTGAAATGCCCTTCCCTCCTGCTACATCAGTGTTTTACACCATATTTTGCTCTGTTACCACCTCCAAAATTTGTGGTTTATTCTCAGATCACCTGAATAATGATCTCGCTAATATTTCCCTTAAAATCAACTATCTTATTTACTTAAATATATTTTAAAAGGGAACTAGTGGATGAATAATAAAAAGAGAGGAGTATGAAAGTTGGAGAAGACCATGGCCTCAGAGAAAAATATTTCCATCAAAGCAGAAATATAAGCCAGAGACTGGTGATATCAGAGCAGGGGAGAGAGAATTGGGTCTCGGGGGCCAGTCGCCCTCCAGGGACTGAGAAAAAGAGCCATCTGGAAAACAGTGGAAATTGGGAATGGGCAGCCAGAAATGGAGATTCTGGCTGCCCTGTGGGAAAGGGGATAGTATGTGGGAGAGAAAACGGACACAGGGTGAGAGTGAGAAAGAGTGAGAGCTGGGGTATAGAGGTTCTGAGACGGATGCTGGGTTTGGATGAAAAATGGTGCAAAGTGTGAGGCTGTACATGAGAAAAAGGCACTTTGGAAACGGAAAAAGATGGAAGCAGAAGAGGGGTAAATGGGGGATGAGTGAGAGTTCAGCTTACGGGAGCTGCATTTTCTAGAAGAGGGTGTGGAGAGGGAAGGCAGGATGTCCCCAAAGTGGGGCTTGAGGGGCTGGCGGAGAGACCCCGAAATGGGCAGAGGCAGTGTGTGTGTGTGTGTGTGTCTCATGGAGAGGCGGGTGTGAAGAGCGATAAACGGAGACCATTTTCTTAATTTGGCAAACAACTATCTTAATGGTCTGTTCTTAAGTCTGGCACAGAAATCTGAAATGCCAGTCCCAACACTGGCAGAGAGAGATGAACATTCTACAAACAGCACTTGAAAGTGCCACTGAGTGGGTCAGATAGTGAAGAGGTACTCAAGCTACTCTGGCAGTCTCTAGTAGGCTAGGGCCATGGTTCTCAAACCACTGGGGGCATAGGAATCCCTGGGAGGTCTTGCTACAACCAAGATTCTTAGTCAGCAGGTCTGGGGTGAGGCCCAGAAATTTGCATTTCTAACAAGACCCCCAAGTGATGTTAATGCTGCCGGTTGGGGACCACACTTTGAGAAGCACTTGGCCAGCAAAGGCATTCCATGCCTTTTAGAGATTGATCCAAGTGCTCTTAAGTTTCTTTTGAGCCATAAATCCCTGCAAGAGAAAATGAAGTAAGTGAACATACTCTCTTAAGTCTGAACGTACAGATGAATATAAAACGTTTGAAATGTGTCATGGAAACATTTCAAATTGCGATCGATTCTTATCAATGTAATAGTTCAATAAAGAAGAGAGTCATGTTTTCAGGTCCCGCCTCTTGGTTTCCTGCTTTAATGGGGATTCTTAGCTTTGCTTTCCTGTGATAAGCTATCACTTCAGATTTAGTCGATGGCGGGCCCCCTGTGGCACGGGGGAAGGGCAGAGCCGGGAAGATTTTCTTTTTTGCTCGCTGTCTTGGAAAGGCGGGGTGGCCAATGGTGAAGGAGGAGTTTTTGCTGTTTCAATGCCAGGATGCTTTTCTGCCCTGGTGACCCTACCATGGGGTATCTTCCCTCTGCAGCCTCCAGCCTCAAGGCTCTCTGCCCACCATTGCAGCTCCTTTTCCCTGGTTTAGGTCTGAGTTTAGAGCGGTGGGAGGACAATTTGGGGAAGGGAAGGGCACACTTCCAGTGCTCAAAAAGAACAGCTTTGACTGAGTCAGAAACCGAGATTTTCTCATGCTAAATCCACATAAGGCACCCACCATGATAGATGCTGGCACGGTAAACAAAAAGCTTTTAAATATTAGCATCAGTTTCACATTTTTCCTTGTTCAGAGGGGACAGAGTTGTCCTTGCTCTTGATAAAGGATTCCAGGAATTGAGGCAGTGATTAAGAGAGCTGTGTAATCACGAGAAGGGAAACAGTCCAATCAGTAACTAATAAACAACAGGAAGGATGATGGATACTGACTTCTTAGCACTCCTAGTTTTCAGCCATCAGTAACTTGGGGATGTTGGTTACTGTAGCTGCCCATATTTGATGTTTTTCTCTGTAGAAACGGTAAAAAAGAGATGAATAGGGCAAATCAGAATCAGAGACTGAGTTCTCAGGTATAGAACTGCCAGATAAGCTGCTGGATGCCCAGTTACATTTGAATTTCAGGTTGACCATGAATTATTTGCTGTATGGGACATACCCACTTCTGAACTTCAAATTTAGCTGGATATCTTGTATCTTTGTTGGCTGAATCCGGCAACACTACTCAAGGGAAACTTTTCTGTTTGGGGAGCAGCCTCAGTGTTACCGAGATACCACTTGTCTTGCTTCATGCCATCCAGAATGTTGAAATTCTCTTTAAGTAGAAAGATGCAAGTTCACAAGTGTTATTTGTGAGTTCATGTCTTGAGAATTTAAATTCACGATCTTAGAAAAGGAAAAAATAAAATCAGGGCTGGTATTGACAGAAAGCCAAAAGTGACTCTTTCTGCCCTTTCTAAGGCAGTCAGCTGACGTTGTCAGTTGGACATAAACTGTAACAGTGAATAACAGATGGGCCATCTTTGGGTTATCTGTACTGTATTCAACACCTCTTTGAACAATAATTATAATCTGTTGGCAGGAAATATCAATTCAAAGGTCAAGTGCTCTCATAAAAAACAGTGATTATTCAGTATTTCCTACTTTGAACCAAAGCACACACCAGGATTCATTGTATCACTATCTTTTGTACAGCACATATATGCTGAAAAATGGATCGCTTGATTATATGATTATCTGTCTTCAGGGAGGCTACGTGAACATGAATGGGATCTGTCAAGAGAGGTACATTGCTTTACTTGTGATTATATCTAAAGTCATTACAGGTTAGAAGTTGACTTTTAAAACAAATATCTAAAATATAAATTATTTTTACAATGCAAAGTGGGCACTTAGGTGTAAAACAGCTCCATGAGCTGAAAAAAATGGACATGTTGCATGAGTGGAACTCCAGGCTAGCATCGTTTCTTTTTCCTTCCTCTGATTTTAAGTGAGGAGTCAGTCTAGAAGGACAGGAGAAGACCCCACCTCCTAATTAACTCAGGGGAAAAGGTTGGAAAGGCCATGCAGTTAACCTTTCTAATTGCATCACCAATTACAATAATAGAAAGGAAGACCGCGTAGCAGTGAATCAGAATTCTGGGAAAATCTCATGGAGATTCCAGGCACCATGTGAGCCAAAAGACTGGAGAAGTTGAGCATATGTAGCCAAACCCCATTAATCTCTTTGTGTGTTTTCCTTAGTCCTCCAGGGTTCATTTTGGAGAGGGAGTTCAGCGTATAGGAGAATGAAAATAGTAATTCTGGTGGAAGCTGAAACCAGCAGGGAAGCTGGGTTCAGTTGCAGCAGCACAGGAGGTAGACGGTTAAGGTCTGTCTTCTGAAGGTGCCACTAGGTACAAGCAATTCCAAGTGACACCCTTGGCAAACTATTCCAGTGGCCTCCCAAGCTTTGGGCTAGTTAGGCTTTAATTGCATATTTTTTGACAAGCAAATATGTAGTTGCAAGGGACAGAAGAAGAGGAGCAAAACCCTGAACAACTTTGTTGAGGTTATGTCTCCTGACCAAAGGATTCCAACCGGGTGCTCAATCCTGAAGTTCATTGTATCTGCTTCCAAGGGCACCTAATGACTTTAACCTCAGGTTCAGTATCAGTTCTTAATAGGTAACACCAGTTTCCATCCCATTCTTGTTGATGGAATGAAAATAATATATGCCTGTGTTCCTATATGTCAAATGAATCAATTCCCTATCTCCATGGACTTATTTACAAATGCAACATTTTTGGAGAAGGAAAATTTGCCAAGAAGCAGGAAAGTCTCCTTACAGAGCGGAAACTATTTTTACGATCCAAGGATGAGCACCAAAGACACTAGAATAATTCATTCTATGAAGATTGCCAAGAAAACCTTGTTTTGAAATCCCCACACCCGTGATGACATCATGCTAGGTGAGGCATCCACCTTTGGAAACAATACATAGACATTTGTTCTTGAGCCCCGCTGCCTGGTTTCAAAGGGCTTTTTATTTTTTTTGCCTCTCCTGGTGGTTCTGAGTGGCTGCAACACATGGTAAATCTTTAACTTCAAGTGTCCTTCTGTGGTGACCAACTAAAATATTAGCAAAATAAATGTTTTATGGGAAAGTGTTGGCAGGAGCCCCAACAGAAACAGGTGGTATTGGGTTATTTCAGTATAATGTAATGATACAGCCAGGTTTCCATCTGGACAGCATGTGGTTGGGTCTGTTCAGAGAGTATCAAAGAGAGTGAGTATGCAATAGGGAGAGCCAGCCATGCACAAGTGTGCAGCTAGATGGCTACTTTACAAAATAATAGTCTGGGTTTCGGGTCCTCTGGGTTAAATATTTTTACTGTCAAAATCTGAATTTCTTCATAAAATATTAAAGGCGAAGCAAACCTCTGACATGCAATCCAGAGCCGTGTAATTATAAGGCAGTTCCTGGAAACCAGAGAGCGTGCATTAAAGCGAGGCGTTTATTATCAAGGAGTTCATTACCCTTGGAAGCGAAGACGTGTTTCAGAGGAAGCCTCAGAACAGAGAAGCTTTTTAGCAAGGCTTCCTAGACTATGAAAATGAAGTTCAGCCTTGTTGGTAAGAATACAATGAGAAAATAAAGAGAGAATGGGATTAGTTGACTGTAAGGGCCTGATTGTGATCCAAAGCTAAAGAGATATATCCTTAATTTACCACCAGGGAAGAGTGTTTCTCCCTCTTCCATAAAATTTCTGCTTCAGGCATTTCAAAATACATGGAGTTAGGAACACTTGGAACATTTGGTTTTGTACTCAGCTCTCCTCACTGTATGTTTATGCTAAGCTTGATAATAAACTCTTGGCTCAATAACTCCCTCTATGTATCCCAGAGAGAGGCATCAAATTATGGCTATGGGCAGAGGTAGATCCTCTTCAGAGGCAGAGAGACCTCACTCCATGGCTCTCTCAACTGAAGCCAGAGGAAGAAGATGAGAATATGCACAGAGGGAGTAAGCAATTTGGAAGTGGTTTGCAATCCCCTTGGTGCTGACTAGAGGACTCAGGAAGTCATGGGCACCATCTGCCAAAATGAAGGAGCCACTTGGACCCCAGGATACTTGGCCAGAAAGACCTGGCTTCTAGAGAATTCTTTGTAGGCATTAATCGAGAGTGCGGTAGACATTGAAAGCAAAGGCAATCGAAGGCTGATGGATAAAAGTGATGAAGCAGGGAAGGCTCAGAAAGAAGAGATAATGAAGTCAAGCACTTAATTATAATGCCTTCATGCCACTGGTACCCAGAGGGGGAATGCATTCAGGAGGCTCTTGCCTGTTAGTCAGAGAGTGGGCTGTTCTACATTACCTGATATATTTTTCTAGGTTAGCAGAGAGAGACAGAAGAGATGGTGTGATAAGAGGCCTGGAAGCCACGAAGTCTGATTCTTTTACTGTTCCTCTTGTGGGGCTGGACAGAGGCTAAGGAGAGAATGGAACCCTAGAGGATAAGACAAGTTATGTACTGTGGGCCCTAGGTTACCTGGGAAAGTAATATTCTCCATCTGGAGCAGACCTGACATGATGCGATAAAGACGTATCTCAGTTCTTCTTTCCAAAATGCGTTGGGACCCTATTGTATGCACCATAGGACTTTGGCTCCCATGGGGTTCTAGAAGGTGGTGGCAGGCATAGTCTTCCTTGTTGAGGAATTTATGATCTAATGGGGGAGAGTGCGCACCCAGCGGGGAACTGGAATTTGAGCCACCCTAGGGCAGAGGCTCTATCTTCATTTTATGCTTCATCACATGGCATATAGTAGATGCTAAAATAAATGCTAAACTGAACTAGACTAGAAGACAGGTGATGGGGTTGGACAGGTATTTGTATGGCTTAGAAGTATCTTTTGACCTCTTTGGTGAGTCTCAAGTTCTCATGTGTGGAATGAAGGGTCCGATGATTGGACCAATCTCCCAGCTCTCATATCCTAGGACCTTAACTCAGAGAATATATACAGAAGTGCCAATGATTATAGGTAACAACTCTTACCATTCATGAGCATCTTTATGTTAGGGGATTTAACCCTCACCACAACTCTGTGAGGTTAGAGCTTTATCTCCATCTTTTATAGACGGGCAAACTCATTCTCTTGTTCAAGTTCACACAGCAGGTGAATGTTGGAATGGGGATTCTTCAAACTCAGCTATGTCTGACTCCAAATACTGAGTTCTTTCCACCATACATCAGGCTGCCTCCCACCTCCATGCTAAGGAAATATCAGAATGAATGTAATGATTTAAGAGGGAGGTGGGGAACTTCATTACCAAGATCTGATTTATGCCTCAGATTTAAGTGCTCGGCTCTTCGGTAGTCAGGTAGGGGTTTTTTAGTCTTTAGAAATCATCCGAGATCAAGACAGTTGACTGAATTAATTGCACAACCATTGAAAACTCTCTGAGTATCTTCCCCTGGAGTTATCTCCCCCACTTCCCTTTTCTCCTGGGTTCCAAACTCTCCAGCTCTCCAAGTATAATGACATGAGTTGTTCCTTAAGGAAAAATAAATCCTTTAAGCCGCGGAGGGAAGCGAGTGTTCCGCTCCGAGTTAGGGAGAAGAAGAGCTGGAGCAGAGCCTGGGTTTTGCAGGTGGGAAGGTGTTGACCTGTGGTTGGGAATCTCTCCTGCTCTGCTGTTGGCCTGTGGTGGTTTATTCTGATAGGCAGGAGGAGAAAGGGAGGCCAGGAGCTTTGTGAACAAATGCAGTGAGTCTGGCTCCTCTTGAATTGTCACTGGGCTCTACATGGCATGGTTGAAGTGAGGAAGGCTGCTTCTGGCTGTTGGGGAAATTGCCCAAACTATTCTTCAATGTTGTGGTGACAACAAATCAGATGCAGATGTAGAATTTGGGTGGTCATTCCAAGATCTTGTTGAAAATGTTGCTGCTGCCTAATATTTATTGAGCACTTAATATGTGCAAGGTCCTGTGCTAAGTGCTTTGCAGTGGAGAAAAGTGAAGCTTAAAAAGGTTGGGGAACTGGCCTGAGATCTTAGGGGTAGGAGGGGTGAACTCAAACCAGGTGTGTCTGACTCCAAAACCCAAGCTCTTAATCATTATGCTAAAATTAAAGCCCCAATATAGTGCCATATAAATAAAGTAGTGAATGCGTGTCTATCAGTGGGATAAGTTGGGGCTCGTGGATAATCATTTAGAATGGAGCAGAAGGGCCTTTCCTTTCATTTTGGCAAAATAAATTTCAGATGGATTAAATGTGTAGGCTAAAAGCAAACCCATAAATGTAATGGGAGAAAAAGATGGTGAATATAATAAATGATGATATGAGGCAGAGGAAAACTTTATAAAAATAACTTTTAAAAAAGATAAAAAGGATATTTGGCTACAAAAACCTTCCAACATTTCTATATATGAAAACTGTGAGGAAAGTTAAAAGACAAACAACTGGGAAAAACATATGCATATTCTTTATGTCGGCTAAAAGGTGCATATTCTTACTAAACTGATGTGTACCACAGTCTTACCAACCAAATAAAGAGACAGATACTCTCTTCCTCTAATAGAAACATGAGTAAAGACCATAAATAAATAATCCACAAAGAAGAAATACAAATGGACAATGTGCAAATGAATAGTGAGAGTTCAGCCTCACTAGCAATACAAAATTAAATTTTAATTGATATGCCTTTAAAAAATTGTCACAGAGAGAGAAAAAATAATAAACCTTGTGAGGACATAGGGAGATTGCCCCTACTTTGGGATGATTTCCTATATTAATGGTGGAGTGTGATTGGTACAATTTATCTACAGGGCACTTTGACAACATGTATCAACGTTTTAAATTTGTTCACATCCTTTGTCTCAATCATTTTACATCTAGCAATCTGTCCCAGAGAAAATCATACTGAATGTGAACGATGACTTACCTCTAAGGACAGGCATTGAAGCAATGTTTCTAATGGTAAGAAAATTAGAAATAATCTGAATATTCAATAAGAGAAGCTGGGTTAAAGTAAATTTTTTAACTTTCATTTAAATGGTAAGGAATATGCTAGAATATTATCCAGTCACTCAAAATAACTTTGTAGAAGAATATTTAATGCCACAGAAAAATGTTCAGTATGTACTCCTTGGGGAAAAATGGGCTATAGAGCGGCATACATTAAAAAACAAAAATTACACGTTTATACCTTTTCTAAAATGAATGGAAAAAGAAACACTAAAATATTAATAGGGTCTACCTCTCTGATCAAGGGTATATATATATATATATATATATATATATATATATATATGGATATAAAATCTTTGGTATGTTTTCTTATAATTTTCAAATATTTTATAAGTATTTTTTGTAATCGAGAACAAAATAATATTAAAAAGCCTATTGATATAATTTACTAAGACATGGTGTGTTTGTGTATGGGGGAGGGCTAAGGATCAAGTGCTACAAAATTCATCCTCTGAAATATTGTTGCCATTTCTGAGCATATGATTATAGTTTTGGGAAACCGAATACTTTCTAAGGAGCACGAAGACGCACATAGAGGAAATTCTACTTTGAGATTTCCAGGTAAAGGCAGGGAGCTATTAATTTACTGAACACATGAGTGTAAAAAAGTGGAGAAGGTGTTAATTTGACAGAGAAGTGGATCCACCCCCAGAAGCAGAGGTGGCCCAGACTCTCCACGCCTTCCAGTGCATATTAGACTGAGATCTGGCTTCTCTTATAGTCACATTTTCAGGTTCTAAGTCCCCCTCCAACCTATTTAATCACATAGAGGAAATTTAGGACTAGAGTTGGGTAACTAATATGTGTGTGTGTGTGTCTTTGGGCGATGGAGGGGGTAGGTGAGAGTCTATGGGGGTGCCCAGTCCCAGGAGAGGGGACAGAGAAGGGACAGACCTGTAGTCATTAGGATGGGCCTTCGTGCTGAGTAGCAATTTGTACACATTTGATAGCCCAAATGGTGTGTGTGTGTGTGTGTGTGTGTGTGTGTGTGTGTGTGTGTGAATGTACGTGAGGAGGTAGGCATTGTAAGATTTTTGTTGTTTGGTATTTTTGAGCTGAAGGCTACTGTTTTTATTAGTTAAGGCTCTAATTTGGGTTGAATTTATCAGCTCTGTTGATCAATTTTTCAAAGGAGTTTAATTACTTAATGAAAAAATCTACTTTGCTGTGTAAATTCATGCCTTGTTAAATTCCGGCCAGAGACTGTGGAAGGTGGGACTGGGATCTTCTTGCTAGGGGTCTATTGGTCCCACTAATCACCTTTTGGTCATCTAGAGGTAGGAAGTGGAATTCTGGATCACTGACCCCTAAATTCAGAACCTGGAGCTTTCAGAGTGTGCTCTAGATATCAAACAGAATGTTTACCTGTTACCTTGGTTGGGGAAAGAATTAGTAGCCAGCTGGTAGTTCATTTAATACAGTCTTGTATTATCACTGGAGAATTCAGAGCAGCTAATGGTCTCCTTTGCCTCTTTCTCCAGCCACGTGTTTTTCTAGCAGTGTCTTCATTTTGGGTTTGTATCCCTTTGCACTTTTCTTTGTTATACACCAATCTGTGTTCAGATGAACCATTTTCTCTAATCAAATAAAGGTATCGTAAATTTTATGTCTACTTTTCTAGATATGAACAATTGGACCCAGCTATTGCATTTGCCCATGTTAAAAAAGTTATTCTTTTATAACTTCATAAAGATTTTAAATAACACCAGGACAAAAATAGGGAAACAGCCTGTTTGCCCTCTTGAAGTTTGCTGAACTGTCAATTTCTACCTGTTAAGTGTCAGTCAATCCATGTTATATCCATGGATTATATTGCTGATATACTATATCAGCAGTATAACATAAGCACATTTAAGACAACATGGAAATGTTCGTGGACGGGTATTGAATGACTCATTAAAGTTCAGATGGATTCTGTCTTTATTTCTCTCTCTCTCTAGTTTCCTAAAGTGCGGTATGGTGAAGGAAACTAACTAGGATTTGGATTTCTTTGGATTTATATATTTCTCCAGTGCTGAATAGCTATTTTTTCAAGTCAGGCCATCTCTGTTGCCTCTCCACGGGAGTGAGAAATGGGGCAGTATATTCAATTTTGTTGCCAAGACCCATTGCCCTACACCAAGGGGTCGTAGAGCAGTATGGAAACTCTTTGCTCTTGGTTGAAAAATGCAAGCCCCTTCTGCTAGATAAATCAATGTGTGATGGCCTCAAATCAAATGCCTTCATTTCAAAGTGACTGGCCTTTGCTTTAGATCTGTCAGGAGGAGAGAAAGTCTAGAGGATTGGAGAAAATCCAAACCGGTTCATCAGCCCTTAATGTTTTCAAGAATGTTTTATTTTGCTGCAGTGTCTAGTAGAGAGTTTCAGGCTGCCTTGGTGAGGGATGAAAAGCAGAGCCGGTGACTGGTGACTTCATAAGCTTCAGAACGTGGAGCCAATTAAGCTAGAAATCTTGAGGAAGGTGTGCCTTTGGGGTGTTTATGACAATCTAGAGTATTATGAAATTAAATAAATTCTTCTCTTTGGAAGGAACATCCACATTTACAGCCATCTGTGAGAAACAAACTGGGTTATTAAGAACTTTGGGTTGGAAAATGCGCAGCTCTTTGCATTTCCAGCACAGATCTGGAACACTGTTCTTCCAGGGTCCTTTGGGAGTGAGGAAAGTCTGTTTAGAACATGCACAAAAATGCAAAAATGAATTGCATTTGGCTATTAGTAACATAGATTGGAAACAACACTAGCTTATACAAGTTATGAGTTTTTTCTCTCATGTGTAATAGACGAAGAGACAAGCAGTCTATGCTAATACGGTGACCCCATGGTGTCATCAGGGTCCCAGGTCTTTCCATCTTCATGTTCCTCCATCCTTAGCACGTGGCTTTCGTCTGCAGGGCTGCCTCATGGTCCAATATAGCTTCTGGATTGCAGTCTTCATCTTTTCCACACCTAGATGGGGAGTGAAGGGCAAAAGGGAGAGATGCCAGCTGTGTGGCCCTCCCTCAGGGAGGTTTTCTGGAGCTGCCCTTCAACCGTGTCCATCTGCATATCATTGGCCACTCCCACTTGCAAGGGCATATTTTAGCTTAAGATCTGCAACTGGATTCTTGTACTGAGGAAGAAGGAAGAAAGTACAGTAACTGGGCAACTGTCTGTGGGCCACAGTAGGAGCTCCTGAGCAAGCCGGTGTGAGGTCTTTCCTGCGTAAGCCCGCGCACTTCCAGTTCTGATCCCAAAGGCTTTAGCACCCTTTCTCTATACATTCAGAGCCTCTCAACATCCTGTGTTTGTAGACAAGGAAATGAACTGGTTCACCTATAATATACGTAGACCTCAGAGAGGTTCACCAATTTGCTATGGGATACACAGCAATCTAAAGAGGTGGAGAAATTGGCCCCGGATCCTGGAAGTTGACATGAAAGGCAAGAGTGTTAAAAGCACAATTTGAAATATTGTCACTGGTGTCACCAGTTCACCAAGGACAACAGGATGTGGATATGATTAACTCTCAGTCTCCAGTTTATCCACAGCAGAGGAATTCTCATAGTAATAGTCACCTTATTCTGTGCACTTAATATAGGCCAGGTGTTATCCATCCATTATGTCTAATCCTCATATGACCCTGCACAGGAGGCACCGATATCCCAGTTTTTCAGCTAGGGAAACAGGACATCAGAGGGGTTATATCACTTATTCAAGTCACACAGTTAGTAAGAGCTGGAGTAGAGATTTGGATACACATCTCGGACAACAAATCCGTGTTCCTCTCCTCTGCTGCATGCTGGCGATTGGACGCTGGTTTAGGAAAGACATCCAGGTCCTATAGAAAGAGATTTGAGGGGCTTGTTCTCGTGATGGGAAGCGGTACTTAGGATGGTGTGAAGTTTCCCTGCTCCTGCTTCTGCTCCGTGGCAACTGTTCACTCACCATTCTGCATGCATCCCAGGCCCCCCGCTGGGTGCTCAGAGCAGCGGGCTCCCGGCCCCTTCTTTTCCTCATTGGGTCATGTTGCATGCCACCCTCCTCCCCATGTGCCACTCTGGAGAGGCAGATAAAAGCAATCAGTATATTCTCATATTTTTTCTTGATGTAAAAAGATGAAGTCATGGCATATGGTCAGACTGCCAGCACTGTTAATAATAAACCTCACATAATTAAGCACTGATTTATTCCTTTATATAAGTGAAACAAATTGCTTTAACTGCCTTTGCTCGAGACCATCCAGTCAGATGGATTATGTATAGGAAGTTGAAACTAAAAGTTATGGACGCTCATATTTCACTCTGATGGAGGTTTATTGGAGGTACAATTAGAACCCTAACTAAATGTGTCCTGTGTTCCCTTTGATGGAGAGATCAGATATTAATCTGGGGATATGACTAATTCTCAACACAGCTGCTCTCCTTGCTCTGATATTCCCACTTTCAGTTCAAAACCTGGAAACATGTTTAAAAAATTGATCAGAGCTTATAATAGCAATAATCACCTTGAAATTGGTTGTTACTCCAGTTAATGAACTGAGTAGGAGAGCAAAAGCCTCCCTCTGTGTCCCTCAGGCCTTTAACAAGCTAGTTGTTAATCACTGGGTTTATTAAAAAAGAAATATCTCTTTAGGGGATTGGACTGGGAAAAAGTAGGGGGCTGAGTGTTCTCAGTCTGAGGATCCTTTGACAGCTCTGATCATCTCCGGCAGCTACATCCCTTTCCCACCAAGGCCAGGGCTGTGGTGACCTGTGGAGATGGCATCTCTTCCTCCAGGCCCTGGGGCCTGGCTGCCTGAAGAGTGGTCCAGAAGCTTATTAGAAATGAAGAATCTGAAGCCCCAGCACAGACCTGCGGAACCAGGGTCTGCACTTTAATAAGCTCCTCCACTGAAGGCATCTGGGTTCCTTCATTTGCTCCAAGCCTCAGCTTGTAAAACGGACCTCATCTCAGAGGCTTCTCTACAGGCTCTCGTAAGGTCTCAGCAGACCCCCTCCTTCTGACCTCAACTGGATCCCCGTGGAACAGGGCAATGTACACCAGAGCATGGAGCATGACACCTGGTGAGAAGTAGACTCAATACATGTATGTGTAAAAAGCTATTTCCGCAAAGTGTATCTTCTTTCAAGGAAGAATCTCTTGGAGAAAGGGGAAGGCCTGCCGGGTAAGAGTCTTGGGATGGTCAAGCAGTCTCAGGTGAGCCAGGCGGTCCCTGGGGTTCGGAAGTTGTGAGGTAAGGGACTTACATCCTTAGAACAATTTCATACTGTCCTACTTTCACATCCTAGTGCCTGGATGTGACCCCTTGCCCTTCATCTAAACGCCACTGCCATTTCCTGCTCACAAGAGAAGCGCTCCTTTCCCACAGATCCTGCAGACTTCCCCAGACCCCTAAGCAACACTTTCCAAGTGAGTAGAGTTCAGCCCTGGGTTCTGCTGAAGCTTTAATGAGCTGCTGTTTTATTTCCTTGCTCTGTTTCCTTTTCTAACTGTCCACGGCGAAAGATTTCCTCAAAAGCTTAATGAAACCCGAATCACAGGACGGCTGTGTTTTATCGATGTGCCTGCCACTGTTCTGGAACTGTGGGGTCGCTAGGGTAGGGGAGCAGCTTCAGGGAGCCGCCCGGGGCTGTGGGGATGACGTCATGGGTTAGAAAGGCTGGGAGCAGTTGGAGGAGAGATGCTGCTAACAGTCTGGGGTTTGCAGATAAGCCCAGGAGTAAAAAGTGACATAGTCGGGATTAAGCAGAGCATTGGAGATTAGAACTATGAGAAGCCAGCTGGGGCCCATCCCCTTCCTTGTTCAGGTCCTGGAGTCGCTTAACTGTGAATCAAGCTCGTGGGAAGATGCGGGACCATCTGTGCACAGCGACCCTACCGGGATCTCACCTCCCCACCGCTCCAGACGAAAACCGCCCTCCTCGTTCACTTCCTCTGTGGTTTTTGTAGGTGTTGGGTTCACTCAGTGGACATGCCGCCCTCCTTCCAGATTTACTGGAATATAATTTTCATTCTTGGGAAGGTAGCCCCTGAATGACCCTTTATTTCTCTCCCTAAACGGAGGGAGACGGTTTACACCGCTGGTCGTGAACTGGCTCATAATGTGATTCTGTGTTGGAATCACATGAATGACTTTTCACCCATAATGCTTCTCTAAGAATTTTAAGTTACAAATAAGGAGTCTCATTTTGTACTTCTGCAGAGTAATTGCTTAGGAATTCAAACAAAACGACCTATCTGGTAATCCATGGTGTATGTCTGTGAAATTTCATTTTCTTTACTTGCACCTTGTTACTTTTCTCTTTTTTCAGACCTGGAGATTTGCAGGCAGTTGCACAGTATTAGCCTTGGAAGGACCCTGTGTACGAGCTAGTGCAGAAGAGGATCTTAGTCTTGGGGCGGGGATTTAGAGTCGGCGGTGTGGGGAGGAGGGGGACTGCGATTTATCCAAACTCACAAAATTAGTTGGTGGCAGAGCTGGAATCCTGCTTCTTCTTTCTTAAACTGAATTTTGAAAATTGCGCCCTTTCTCCTTAACTTTGCAATTCCTACCCCCATCCCCGCCCTGTTGCCATTTGTCTATATATTTTTTTCCCAATTCGGAAATTTGAAAATATAAACAAAATTGACTTTATTAGTGCTCTCCTTTATGGTGTCTGCGTGTTTCTGTCATATTTAGGGATGTCTATGGTGCTTCAAGGTTATTTTGAAAAATGTTTTCTTCTAGTGCATTTGTGTACCGTAGAAGGGCTTGTGAATAAATCAGTAAATGCCTGTCATTGTCTCCTCTGCCTTTCTTTGTTTTCACAGCACTTATTATTCTCCACGCATTGGAATGTGCTATAAGAGGAGGGATTTTTTTGTCCTCGACAGTACTTTGTCCATAGTAGGTCTGTAGGAAGTATTTGATGTTGAAATAATTTATGATTTATTTTCACATGTAAATGCAGTTGGAATTTGTTGTAAGGAGTACGGTGGATCTTTGACTGTACTTCCTCTCTCCCCCTTCCAGTAGCTGCCTTTTTGTCTTCAGCCAATTTATTGATCAGTAAGTTTATTCTTTCCCCATGGATTTGAAATGACATTTTTATCCCATAATGCATATCTGAATTTATTTTAGGACTGATCTTCATAAATGTCCTGGCTTTCTTTCGTATGTCTTTCTTTAGATGAGATTTTTTTGGGTTCATTTTATCAAATGCCCCCACTCCCTACCCCTGTGTTTGTTCTGATTGTTGAGATTGAACCCCAGTCCTTCTACCTCAGTGTTCAGTACTCCGAGACCAAATTAGCTGCATAAAATTAGACATAATTAGACAAATTAGACATAAAAAAAGAAGCCATCTGAAGAATAAATTAAATCGTTGTGGTCAGCAGGATTGGAGGTCTGAATCCAGAAATAACTAATAGAGTTGCATTTATTGAAAACGTACTATCTTATTTCATTGACTAGAAGATACCATTAATTATAAGGCATCATTATTTTATGTATCATTAGAAATAAAGATTGCCAGATTAATTATGTCAATTGTAAGATGCATCTAACTTCAGAGATGTTAAAATGTTAAAAAAATGCATATTAGAAGCAATGAAATACCACATTAGTAGAATGTTATAGAAACTATAATAGGGAATTTTCTTATGCAGTAATTTTCCTACTCTTTTTAAATGTTTTTCAAAAGTCTCATCTCGTTTGTCCCTTATTACTTCTCTATGGTATAGGAAGGACCAATATTTTCATTCCCAAGTTACCCATAACAATAATAGTAACACGTATATAGCAGGAACTATGAACTGGGTGCTGTCCTAAGTCCAAGGCTGCCAGGTAAGTAGTAATGTCAAAAAGAGTCATGTACCACAATGTTCATTGCATCACTACTTACAATAGCCAAGCCATGGAAGCAACGTAAGTGTCCATTGACAGATGAATGGTTAAAGAAGATGTGGTGCATATATACAATGGAATATTACTGAGCCATAAAAAGAAACGAAATTGAGTTATTTGTAGTGAGGTGGATGGACCTAGAGTCTGTCATACAGAGTGAAGTGAGTCAGAAAGAGAAAAACAAATACCGTGTGCTACCACATATATATGGAATCAAAAAAAAATGGTTCTGAAGAACCTAGGGGCAGGACAGGAATAAAGACGCAGACGTAGAGAATGGACTTGAGGACACAGGGAGGGGGAAGGGTAAGCTGGGACGAAGTGAGAGAGTGGCATGGACATATATACACTACCAAATGTAAAATAGCTACTGGGAAGCAGCCGCATAGCACAGGGAGATCAGCTCGGTGCTTTGTTACCACCTAGAGGGGTGGGATAGGGAGGGTAGGAGGGAGATGCAAGAGGGAGGGGATATGGGGATATATGTATACATATAGCTGATTCACTTTGTTATACAGCAGAAACTAACACAACACTGTAAAGTAATTATAGTCCAATAAAGATGTTACAATAAATAAATAGCCCCAAAAATTAAAAAAACAATTTAAAAAAAGTAGTAATGTCAAGATTTGAGCCTGAGAAATGTAGCTCAGATGTGTGATTCAGAGTTGATGCTCTGCATCAGACATAACGTACATATGATGAGGGACATGAGACCTAGAGACCTTCAAAGATTTGCCATGATCCCTCATGGATTCCGATTCCTACACTAGCACCTGTTACACACCATCATTTGAAAATCGTCATAGTGAACACCACGGGATTTATGTTTCTAAACCTTTGGTTTTTAGCTCAGAGGAGCCTAACAGTCTTGGCCTGTGGGTGTGGCCAGGAAGGATGGTGAGTAGGAAAGAGAGCCATCCAAGCTCTTTAGACCAGATGCATCTTCTAAGTCTCTTCTCTGTGTTCCTTTCTGACAGCAGTATGGGGCAGGAAACTCAACAACTCTGTACAAACGAAAGGCTGGTTCTTGTCTGGAAGCGTGTGTCCTTTGGTTTGGGTTGTTTTTGTTATTTCTGCCTCGACTGGAATAAAACATCCTGGTCAGGCATGAGTTCGTCATTGGGACTTTGGGTTTCTGTCCTGAGGCTCTCACTCTGGCTGACCCCGGGCAGGATCGCTAACGGTGGCAGCTCTCTGAACAACCTCTCCCACAGAATTATGCAGAACTGAGTTCTGTGGACCCATAGTCCTTACAGGTGAGGGATGTAGTATCTTTCCCTGGAGTTAATTATCTGCATGCCTGCATCTGAACTTGCTGCATGGTATAGAGATTGTGTGTTTATCTGGAACTAATGGCTTCCTGAAGTATCAACTGATAGAATCTTTGAAAGTCATTTCCCTACACGAAGGACTCAAGGGCATGTGCACGAGTGATGTGTGAGTTTTCACTGTGGTTTTTGGGGTAAAGAACTTTCCAGATGGAGGGAGGCAGGAGCGCTTTACTTGGACTTAGGGTGCCAATCCCTTGTTCAGTGGGGATCAGGCAGTCTTCTCCTTGTTCGAGCCGCAAGAGCATAAAACGGGTGTAGATGAACAAACTTCGCTAATGCTTTTACTGTGATAGGTGTCAGGGGGCACCAGGCTACTCTATATTCATCATCAGAAGCCAAAATAAAAGGAGTGAGAGAGGAGTTTAAGCCCCAGCTAGATCAGACCTTACCGGCCCCTTCTCAGTTCCATGCATTAAAACCCCTTACGATGGCCCCAAGTGAGGGTTTCGGAGAGGGTGTCATCACCTCACTGCGGTGGCTTCTGATTGGCCATCAAAGAGAAGGGAAATCTGCTGACTCTTACAAATGAGAATTTACTGTAGTCTCATGTGTTAAATCTTAACTAATGATCCCTAAGAAGAACTGCTCCCCAACCTCATTAACTAATTAAACAATTCAGATAGAGAGTTATCCATGCTGCAAAATATTGCTAAAGTAACTGGTGCTCTTCTCCTGTTCTGGAATGATTTCTTAACAAAACCCGAGGATGCCTGGACACTTCTTCCATTGCTCTGCCTGGGAGCCCTGACACTGGTTCCATGCTGGGGATTTGATGTGCCCCGGAGGCTGCCCTCTGGAAGACAACTGCCAAGCCTCTGCAGGCTTCGAGGGTTTTCCAGGCATTCTCTTTCTCAGCAGGGCTGTGAAAAAGGAAACGGACTTGGCCTCTCTTAGCACGAGAGAGCTTTTGCTCTCTGCTGTGATTAAGGAAGCTACGCTTCTTGAGATAGTGATTTTGTTTTCATTGTTTCTCTCTTGTTGAGGACCCCCTGTGCTGAGGTATTTTGAATTAAATAGCTGGGTCCCCAAGATGTTAATTACTGTAATTTATTGGAGAACTTCAAATCAGGAGTTAGTTTCCTTTGAAATACACATTGCGTCTCTTATGTATTAAGCAATGGTGATCCTAATGCCTTCAGTTGTGATTGTGGCTATGGGGTTGGTTAGGGTCCTGAGGAACCCTCCGGTTTTTTTTTACTCTAATTGCAGGTTCTGTGGCTTGGCCTCTGCTATATGTTTGTAGCAGAGGCTAGCTATGAATTTGCTATTTCAACAACAGCTCAGGGAGGCAATATTAGGGGTTGGCCTTTGGGCATAGACTGTGTAAGTTGAATAAATCTCTGCTGCCGACTTACTGTCTCTATGATTTTAACCTCTCCAAGTTTTGTGTTCTCATTTGTAAAACAGGAAAATAAAAAGACAGGTCCACAATAGCTTATCTGAAACCTTTGGGGCTAGCGAGATGTCTTTTAGAATTCAGATTCTTTCATATCTTAGAAAAGTACACTAGTACATATGCCGTATTTTACAGTAAACCCCCCAGCAAGGGCAAAATCTGTGTGGTATCCTGTAACCTATTAATATATCTGGGGCAACACGCGTGACTATTGACATTAAATAAAGATCAGGAATAGACTTACAGCAGTTAAAATTCAGGTCAGATTTTATGGCCAAGTGAGTTTGTGGCAAACTTATGACAAAACCAGATAGTTTTCAGGGCTTTTGGATTTTGGAACTGTAGATACGAATAGTGAATCTGTACTTACTCATAAAGTTATTTTTCTTCAATAAGGTGTGTGTCAAGTACGTATCGAAGTGGCTTCTGTAACACCAGCTGCCCAATAAATGTTGGCTAGGGTAGGGATTCTCATCCCCTCACAGAGCCCACATCCTTACTGCTAGCTTGTCTCTGAGTCTTCTGGCTGGTCATTTTGTCCCTGAGTCAGCCTGTAAAAATGTGTCATCTCCAAGTGTATCCAGATGAGAAGACTTTTACCAGCTTTGTCTCTTAAGACGGTTCTCTTGTTCCACTAGTTCTAGAGACGAGCACTGTCCCACTGAACTTTCTGTAATGATGGAAGTGTCCTCTATCTGTGCCATCCAATATGGTAGCGATTAGCCATGGATGACTACTGAACACTTGACATGTGGCCAGTGTGATTGGGAAACTGAATTTTAAATTTTATTTAATTTAAAGTAATTAATTAAACTTAAAAGAGCCTTAGGGGGTAGTGCCACCACATACATTATTGGGCAGTGTAATTCTACGGAGACCTGGGCATGGAGTCCAATGCTGAGGGGACGTTCTCCTCTCTAGGTACAGAATTCTTTATTCTCAAGCTGCTGAAGCTGGTAAGAAACTACTCATTCATTTATTTATTTCCCAGGTATTTTATGAGTGTCTGCTATTGATCAAACTCTTTCAGGCACTGGGGATACAGAACCAGGTTTTTGTTTGTTTGTTTGTTTTTTGGCTGCACTGCACGGCATGTGGGATCTTAGTTCCGGGACCTGGGATCAAATCCACGCCCCCTGCAGTGGAAGTACAGAATCTTAACCACTGGACCTCCAGGGAAGTCCCCAGAATCCGGTTTTTACACTCAAGGAGGACACACACACACACACACACACACACACACACACACACACACACACACACACTAAATGCATACATTTGTGAGGATATGTAAGCAGACATCTCAAACATAAACACACGGTGATGAATCCGGGGATAGAGATTTTGGAGTGCTGTGGGGGCACAGAAGCAGGACACACAACCAGGTGAGGGTTCAGAGAACTTTCTTGAGAAGGAACTGCCTGGTTTCTTGTACAAGTAGTAGAAGTTAGCCAAGGGCAGTGGGCTAAGGCAAAGAAGGAATTACAGGTGAGCCTGAGAAAAGACGTGGAAATGAAAACAGCGTGGGGTTGTGGCCAGTGATCAGCTGTTGACGTGGCTGTAGGGGCTGAGGCTGGGGTGCAGGATGGTGATCAGCACCCAGCACGGTTTGGAGCTCCTGAGACAATACTTAGAGCAAGGACTCCGTCTCACTGTTTCAGCCAGCATTTAGTCAGGAAGACGGAATCCACTCTAGACATTTCGAGAGGGAAGAAGTTTCATGTGAGGAATCGGTGGCCTCTATACTGATTGGACTCTGGGAACAAAGGTCAGGCCACTGTCAAGAAATCAGAAGTTAGGGATTTGGTGGGAGCTGCCCCTTATTATCTCTGCTGCCTGTGGCATTGAACGCACGGGCAAAATCCACATCTGTCATCCGCTCTCTTCCAATTCCTATTTGCCTGCTGAAGCTGGAGAGTAATGCTTTTCTTTCTCTTTTGCCTCCAAATCTCACGTCAAGTTCTCTCAGTGGTGGGGTTTAGCAAGGAAATCTGTGAATTTTAGTTCCCAAGCTTTCCACTCTTTAAGTATAGGGAAGGACTTGGAAGAGCTGGCTGGCACCGAGGAGAATAACAAATAGTATAAGGTACAGACATTTTCTTAAGTGTCTCAAACTAGTAATGTTGCCTACAGGTAAGGTGATCACAGAGTTTACCCAATCCAGGTCACTTCTGCAAATAAAGGGGCTCTGGAATTTATTAATAGATATTAGATGATATGCAGGAATGTAATCTGTGACTGTCCCAGGTAAATGGAAATGAATGGTTATCCTAGATTAGGGCATCATTAAGAAATATATATACTGTATATATATATATATATTTTTTGTAAGTGGACATATAGAAGAGGCAACAAGGGAAAATGTGGATAACTGTTGAATCTGGGTGACACGTACATGGAATTTCATTATACTATTTTGTCTGCTTTTGTGTGGGTTTGAAATTTTCATAATAAAGTTAAATAAGGAAAGAAAGTACCTAAAATTGAGATTTTAATTGATTCATATATACATATTATATACATATGTGTGTGTTGTGTACAACTGTTAATACAACCTTTTCAGATAATGATGATGTTTTAAAAAAATATGTATCACGTGGTCTTTAATGACCCTTGAGAATAAAGTTTTGTCACCAGAAAGGGGAAAGGGCTTTGGGTCGGGGTTTGGGGCTGTTGAACACTACACCTGAATTCTGTTTCAAGTCGGTCAGTAGGTCTTTAGGGTGGTCTTGGTAAATGAGTCCAGAAACTATTGCTAGAATGGCAATAGAATGAGCCCCTGAGATGATTTAGCATCATCTCTGGCATCTGCAAAGTGGTCAGTAAAAACTTGTTCAGTCAACGAAGTAAGAATCCTGCTGTGTTCTTCCTTTGCAGGAAGTGAGTTTAAACTCAGATGACAGCTGGCAAAGCGGGGAGAAGTCTGGAAAGATAGCTATCTAGATGTCAGGGACCATGGCTGTGTTTTGGAACATGAAGAGATTGATTGCATCATGCTCACTTGATTTTTGTAGTTTATCCAGTTAAGCTCTTAACTCTGCTTTTGAAAAAATAAATTTATGATGAGTGCAGTGGAGCCCTGGCTATCGTTTCTCCAGCCTGGAAGCAGATGTGCATTTGGAACATGCTGGTCTGGGGGTCCACCAGCCATCCAAAGGAACTGGATGTGAAGTGAGCAGGGAATGTTGGCTCCCCCTCTCAATGATGCTTTGTGATCTAAGAGGTGTTTTTCTGTTTTCAACAATGTGCTGCAGAACGGTCTGTAACAGTCTGTTGCAATTTTCTCCCCAAATCTCTCACGTTTCTGCCAATAGTGAATTAGACTGTCATTAGTTTCGCAGATGTGCTTTGATCCCTACATGGCTTGTCTCCTGGCGGGGAGACATCTGAACCATTAATGTGGATTTTCTAAACCTGGAGAATAAAGCACAGCACAGTGCAATGAACGCGGGCGAGGAGCCTGGAGCCCTGGGCATCAGAGTCACATCCCTGTTGCTAATTAACTGTGTCATCTTGGGTGAGGCATTGAACTTCCCATTGTCTCAGTCCTCTGATCTATTAAATGAGAGCATTGGATGGATCCCTCAGTCACTTTCAGATCCTCTGAGAGCGAATGGGAAAACTCTTCAGGTTTAGAGAGATGCTCTCTTGCTGTTGGGATTTGGCTGTCTGAATCTGCATCCACAGTGCTTTCCCGGGATACCGTTGATCCTATCTAGTTACTAGCTCACTACTCTCCAGTATGCTGCCTGGTAAAGGGTGCAAGAGTTGTCTGGGTTTGATGAGGTATCTTTTCTGGCATCTCTGTCATTCAAAGACCAAGTTGTTTAATGGAGGAAAAACAGGGTAAAGAATAGTACATTTCAGAGCTGATAAAGCTTCTGGCAATCTCTACGGATTTCTAGGCTAATTCCCTTCATTTGCAGATTAGGCGCCCAAAGCCCAGAGAGGGTAAATCACTTTCCCAAGGCTCCGTACATTGTCAGAGTTGGACCTAACTCCAGTTTGTCCGCCTTTGGGCCATAATCCCAGCTCTCAGGCTGTCAGCAGCTCAGATCCTGGGCAATGGAAAGATCCTTGGTGATTTTAATTTCACTATAGAGCAGTACAAGATCTCGATAGCAATATCATGATATGTTGAGCTGGAGTGCATGTGCTTCTTCAGGCTCAGGAAAAGGTGTAGCAGTGGATTTAGAAGCTCTGGGGGAAAATTCTGGCTTCACTGTGTGCAAAACCAAGCAACTCGCTCACTCGTATGAGCCTTGGTCTCTTCATCTGTAAAATGGAGATGGTAATGACACCTTCACTGCTGACCTCTCAGGCCTCTCACGCAGAGCTCCTGTAGATGCTGTGACAACTCTGGCAACTAAATAGAGTATATAAAAGATAATCACCAATTAGAGCAAACACCTGTGGAACATGTTCGACCTGTCAGGCATTAATTAGACACTTCAGGTACATTTGCTCTTTCAATCCTGAAACAATTCCACTGGCAAGTTTGACAAATGGGGAAACTGGACTTAAAACAGCTGAGATTGTTCAGCTGATGAAAGCAGGTGCTGGGGTTCACTGAAGGCAGCCCCGAGCATGTACCTGAACAGCACACTACAGTGATTTATCTTGAGCTTTCAGTGGCCCTGCAAGGGCAGCGACCATCTCCCTGACTTCTCCGTGCTCTGTTCTGATCCATATTGGAAGAAATCCTTGTATGGCCCGTTGCCAGTCCAGACAGCACGTTGCATGGTGGGTGATGAGCATGGCACTTTTCTCCTCAGGACCGGGGAGTGGGGTGGGGGTGGGGGTGACTGCTTTGGGAAATGATGATTGTTGAGACCAGTTCCAAACCACTCACACGCTCCAGCCACCTCCGGGAAGGCTGCTTATGACCTCAGTAAGATGATCGGTACCTCTCACGTAGAGCCAGACACTTGAAAAAAAGAAGCCAGATCATGTGGAAAACACCTATAGGATCAATTCTCAGGCAGAGGTGGGCATATCTCTGTATCTATCTATCTATCAATCCATCTATCTGCAATTATCTACATATCTCTCTATTATCTATGTATATATGCATGTGTCTATAATTATCTATGTTTCTCTCTATTATCCATGTATGTACGTATGCATGCATGTATGTATGTATCTATCAACCTTCTTCTAAGCACCTTTGAATAGGACACTTAAGGGCCTCATTTCAAAGCTTTTGATTTCCAGTTGTTTCCTCCTGACCCACCTATTTAGGCACCAGGGAGTCTTTGAAGTACCTGTCTTAATGAGATGACGGGGAGAGAGGAGAGAATTCACAGTTGGCCACTGCTAGGGCAGTTGTGAGTTGAGCCGGAGTGAGGGGCAGGGCATCACCTCCAGGAGGGGAACCTGCTTCTGAAACTCCCCCCTTTGCACACATCTTGGAAGGCCAGGAGAAACATGCAAAGAAAATGGACTTCTTTGGGCAAATATCCCCAAGCTTAAAATTTGTTTTAATGAACATTTGGACACATGAGAGAGGAAGCATCTAAAGTATTTGTATATGACAAATAAACATATGTGTACATATACATCTGTATATGTGCACATATATGTATGCACACATACATACATACATGCACACACATGTACCGGGCATGCATGGTCATGTTTTATCTTTATTTGGTTAAAATATTTTAAAATATTAACATATACTGATTATTTTCTAATTACAAAAATAATACATACTTGAGGAATACAGAATGCCCACAGGAAAAAAATCATCTCAAAGTAGCCACTGTCAAGATTTAGAGATATGCTTCAATCTCTCCTGTTTTTAAATCAAAGCAAAGCATGTACATGGTTTTAAAAATCAAGTAGTCATACAAGACTTATGATAAAAAGCAGCAGATCCCCCCTCTAGGCCTATCATCAAGTCAGGTTTCCCAGAGGAAACTGCTTTCAACTGTTTTAGCTGTCACTGCTGGTATTTATTACCATATTCGTAAATGATATTTCATGTGCTAGTTTTGATTTCCCAAATGTAGACATTACCTGTTGACTTCTTACTAGGTAGGGATTTAGGTCTCTCACAGCCCCTCTGCCCTTTCACACACACTCACACATGCTCACACTTCCTCTCCCACCAGTACCTTTTATTATAAATCAAAATTCATATATAAATACAAAAATCCTGACTTCAATTCCAGTGGGTATGTGGGGACTTCCCTATATTACCAAGCAAGTCTTCACCACCAGCTGGATGTCCTACAATTCAACTCAGTTCTGACTATGTACCTGGAGATAGTGTCAGATTCCGCAAGTTAAGGGCTCAGTCTTAGAAGACTGCTTCCCTCCCTCCCCCAACACCCAACACTTCAGAAACCAGTCGTGAGTCCAGGTTGTTACTTGTGCTTCTGAGCAACTGCCTATAAATCAGAGGTTCCCATGACCCCCTCCCTGGGTTCAATTAATTTGCTAGAGTGGCTGACAGAACTCAGAGAAACATTTGCTCACTAGATTACAAATTTATTAGAAAAGGACAGAACCCAGGAACAGACAGATAGAAGAGATGCATAGGGAAGGTATGGGGAAGGGACACGGAGCTTCCATGCCATCTCCCAGCACCGCCATGTGTTCACCAACTCAGAAGCTCTTGGAACCTATCCTTTTGGGTTTTTATGGAGGCTACATTATGTGAGCGTGATTGATTAAATCATTGGCCAGTGGTGATTGAACACAATCTCCAGCCCCTTTTCTCTCCCTGGAGCTCAGGGGGTGGGACTGAAAGTTGCAACCCTCTAATCACAAGGTTGGTTCCTCGGACAACCAGCCCTCATCCTTAAGTTACCCAGGGCTTTCCAAAGCCACCACATTAACACAACAACATACCTTTATCAATCCTTTTCTTCACTTAGGACATTCCTATGGTTTTAGGAGCTCTGTGCCAGAAATGGAAATGAAGACCAAATATATATTTCTTATTATAAATCACAAACACAAATTTATATAGAATTTAAAACACTTTTATTTATTTAATTTTACTTTAATATTTTCTTTTTAATTTATTTAACTCAAATTTAAAATAAATAAAAATTATAAATCAACGTTGTATATCACAGTAACGTTTACGTTATTTTGACCATGTAAACAGTCTATACCACTAAACCATGAAGTGTACAGTTTCCTGGAATTAATACTTATTTCAAACACATCAGGTGATGTATCAGTTCCATTTTTCCTTCCCTGGAGACTTAAATCCTCAGGTGTTCTGTCCTTCTGCTACACTCCAGGCTGGTGGCTCCCTAGGCCTCGTCCTGAGAATTCCCTTGACTTTTCTCCTGTGTTGGAACCTCTGCTTCCTGAATCTGCTCTCTTTTTCTTTTGTGATTTTCTGTCTGGTTTTCGTGGCCTGTATCTTCTAGACACTTCCTAAGAAAGGATGCATGAAAGGAAGTAGTTGAGACTATGTTATCAGCCTGGGTCTAGTCTGGAGACCAAAACCACATCAGTAATTCAAACAGGGCAAGTTTAATAGTGGGAATGATTAATAAGTAAAGGGTAAGAGAGGACGCTAAAGAATGTAGGAATAGCAAATGTAGGGAGTAGCTACTCCCTCTAGGGCTGAAGGAGAGCACCCAAAGGAGGAACAAACTGGGAAGGGTACCCCCTTCCCCAAGGCTGAGATTCAGAGCTCACTGGAGAGACTGTGGCTTGGCTTCTGGTGGCAGAAAAGCTTACGGGGTGCCACGGGCTGCAGTTGGTATCCATTGGGATGCTATGCATTGGGATGCTGAGAAGATTTGCTGCAGGGCAAGTGACAGTGGGTCTTCTGCCTGCTCCTGGAAGCTTTGTCATCGAATGAAGACAGTGCACACTGGGCACAAGAGAAGCCCCTTCATTTGTTACCTGGCAATGTCTCTCTAGCACCCTTTATTGATGAAGCCTGAGTGGGTGTTGAAGGCAAAGTGTTTCAGGGTTCATCTCCATTATTGCAAAGTAGGGCAAAGAAGGGTGGGTTTGGAGCTTAGAGGCAATAAATTGATAACTGGTACATTTTGCTTGCTTGCAAGTATCTGCAATCGTTTTCCCTCAGAAATGCTTTATTGTCTCTACTTCTAGTATCATGACTGGAAAATCTACTGCTGTGCTCGGTCCTAATTCCCCCTCCCCTGCTATTGCCCATGAAACATTTTACTATCTTTTCTTGTCCTTAATGTTAGTTCATGATGATATGATTTAATGTGGGTCTATTTTCACCTATTTTAAACACTCACTGGGCTCTTTCCATATAGAAATTCATGATCTTTTGGTCTGGTAATTTTCCCTTTGTTATTTATTTAATAATTTCTTCCTCTCATTTTCTCTGTTCTCTCCTTCTGTTGCTTCTGTTATTTTACTGTTAGGAATCCTGACCCAATTGTCTAATTTTCTTGGCTTTCCTCTTCCATTTTTCACCTTTTTTTCCTACTTTCTGAGATTCTTCAAATGTATCTTCCACCACTCTTACTGGATTAAAAATTTTTCTGCTATTATTTTTTATTTTTAAGTGCTTGTGTTTATTCTCTGATTGTTCCTTTTTATAGCTTCTTGTTTTACATAGGGATGCAACATAACCCATTTCTCTGGGGATATCAATTATAGTCCTCGTTTTCAGTTTTCTCCTGCCCCTTATATTGTTCCTGTTATTTGGTTTGTTCATTTTTATTCTGTTTTTCATTTTAGAGACTTTTCTTAAGCATATTAATATAAAAAATTAATAAACAGAAACCTCAGTTAAATAGAGTTGGGAGACTAACAGGGGGCGCTCTCACACCCTGCCACAAAAGCAGAACCCAACGGGAGGAAGAAAGACGGCTTCCTTCCTGGCAAAGACTCAGCCAATGAAAAGGCATGGACTCTATGTTTACTATAGCCCTCCTCACTTCCTTCTCCTGTCTATAAAAGCGGTCTCCTTCCATTGCTGTTAGGGGACTTGCGCATGGCTTGCCAGGTTGCAGACCCTGAATTGCAATTCTCTACTGATATTTCAGCTGGCAGTCTATTTGTTTCAAGTCAACATGGTGTTTTGGTGTCTAGTCATATTTAAGTGAGTTAGTACCGAGTTGATTGGATGTTTGGTGTCTTTCTTTCTCCCTTTTTTTTTTTTTGTCAGCTAGTGGTTTTCACCGTAGAATGATCAGGTAGACCTGATCACTTTGTTAGAGGGATGCCAGTTACCAGTATGTATTGGTTTTATTTATGGGTAAGTTTCTCTAGAGGAGAATCCATCAGTCTTCTTCAAGAGGAGGTGGTGGTGTGGGACTGATTGCTAGCATTCTTACCAGAGAGTGATGGAAGGGACTTCACTTATGTCTGAGTCTAGAGTCTGGGAAAAGTTTTCAGAGAATGGAGAGGGATGGTTGCCTGGATACAGAGGCTGACGGGGAGGATCTGGGAGTGTAATTGCATCTATAAGTTTGGTACCTGTTTTGTTCAGAGTCAAGACTCTTCCTTTCCTTTCTTAGCTCTGCAGAGTCAATTGACTTACTTCTGGGAGAAGGAGGAGAATGAGGCAGATCTAATCTAACTAAGGTGGTAGAGCTATGTTTGAGGCATCCATCAGAGACAGTCAGTAACAAAGCTAACGCTCAAGAATTTCTGAAGAGCTCCTACCAACTGTAGTTGTTTTCTTTAATATCCTAATCACCCTAGGATACAAAATCTAAGTGACTAAATTTAGTAATTTAGTGGGTCTGATCCTACTTTACCTCTTTTCTAGTTGCCAGCTATCAGTTTACCCCCAAAATGTGCAAACAAGATTCACTGTTCCTAGACAGTCTGCAGTATATTTTTTCCTTCTTCTCTCTTCTCTCTCTTAGAAATTCTGTTTTTGCCTTTATTATTTGACACAGTCTGTCTTCTGTATGTAAAGTGGACACATAACTAAATGTCTCTGAGTTACTGCGTGATGATACTTCTCTTTCTTCTCCATCCATGGGCACTTGGTACTCTGATTTCTCAGTTAATTTATCCATGCTCTTAACATTTTCCAAAAATATTTTTTGGCATCTTTTACCCACTACTTTCTTCTCCCTTTCTCTTTTTCCCTGTGAATTATTCCTTTACTATATTTTTAGTTTGGTTTTGGGGAAGGTACAGAAACAAATGCCCGTGTTCATTGTTTATGTTTTGGAAGATATTCTTTAAAAAGTAAATATCAGCTATAGTTCCTGCTGAAATTAATAGACCTGTGAAGATAAAGCTAATTAAAAATCCACAACCTGTGAATTTACTAACTGTTTTTTCTTTGAGTGGATTTTAGCTGATTTTACTGCCTCAGAGTTGGATTCACACAGTTATGTGTTGAAGATGGGTGCTGTAACACTGTTAATTGGTTCATGCAGATTACTACAGAAATGAGAGTTGATTCTGAAAGCAGAGACTTTCTTAATGAATTGAGAACATAATTGTTTCACATTAAAATCACTTGATGGGGAGCTTTTGAAAAAAACAAATGCCCAATACCAGATGAGTAAAATCAACAGCCATAAGGATGGAAACCAGGAGTCAATATCTAAAAACAAGCAAACAACCCAAACAAAACTAAATTAGTTCAGTGAACAGGTAGGTTTAGTCACCTCTGGTCTATTCTGAAGAGTAGGCTGTAGCTCACATAACATGATTTTAGGCATTGGTCCTCAAATTTCAGTTGATACAGACATTGCCTATAGAGTTCAATCTCTCTGAGATTTTGATTTGTTAACTGTAGGACTGAGCCTAGCAGTATAACAAGCTTCCCAGGTGATTCTAGAAAAGGTGGTTTGCAGGTCCTTCACTGACTTAGCATTTTCTAGGAAGACCATCTCTGTCTCTTCAGATTCCACTTTATCTTGATTGTCAGATTCCTGAAATTTCATGATTAGAAATTTATTCTAAGAATTTGCTTCTGTTGGAATTTAAATTTTTCCAGAAATACGTTCTTACTCTGTTTGTACTCAGCCATCATATCCCCATCCCTGTGATGAGGTTATATAGTCTTCTATGGGTACCTTTCTACATTTTCACCTGAAAAAGCAGCACTTTTACTTTTTGATAATTTCATAACACTGTCATGAGATTGTTATATATCAGGGATATATAACTGTTATATATCAGAGATATATCTTACTCATCATTATAAGTCAGCACCCAGTGTGTTATCTGGCACATAGTAGATGCTTATTAAACACTTATTCATATCTGTCTCACCCTGTTTAGTAAGAACATGTATTATTTATCAACTCCCTCCTGAAAATAGGATTTGCTAAAAGGAAATCTGGAGAGTAATGGCAATGCTGTGTGCCTTCAGGAGAGAGGCAAGAGGGTCCACTAGGAAGAAGGACACAGAAAAGGGATGCTGGGGAGGATAGGGCGATGTTGTCTTCCTTCGAAATTTGCCTCTGATCTGACCATGTGAGACAGTCAGGGGAAGGGAGGAAGCATGCTAGCAGCCAGGTAAAGGATAATTAGTCTCAGGTCAAACCGTATCATCGGCTCCCATGGTCTCTCCCTGCAACACCACAGCCCACTGCCCACCTGCAGGCGGGGAAGGCAAGGAGGCATTATCTCTATTTCACAGACAAAGGTGGTTGATGCCCAGTGGGAATGGGATCACCCACCTGGTTTGGTATGTGATGGTGGTTATAGGGGTCTAGAACCCAAAGCTCCTTACCTGAGTAGTCCTTTTCAAGAACTTCCTGTTTCTTCTAAATTTCCACTGAACTTCGAATAATTAGGCAATTTTACATAAGCTTTTGGTTGAACAGCCATGAGATAGACTTTACTTCATGTAACTCTAATCCATCTGAGTTTACCTTTTTCTTAGTTCTTCCTTACCTCAGAGAAGTCCTTTCCATGGAACAGAAGCTTGGAGCAAGGCAGGGGAGCAATGGATTTGAAAATTAAAGGAACAATTTTGTCTTCACCCATTCTTACATCAGAGTTACTAGATGTAACTTTCAGTTTATTTCTGTTTGATTAATCTCTACACCCTCAACTAACATTCAGTAAAGTACTTTTTATACATCAGGTATGTGCTGGCAGCGTGAATAAATCAAACTTCATAAATGAAATATGATTTAACAAAGAATCCATATTACAGTTTCAGCCTTCTTTTCTCTTCATCTCTGATTCTTTGTCCTGGCAGAGATAGTTCGCGCTTCCCAAATATTCCCCGTGCCTCCCTTCTTTGATGGGAAACCATATGAATGGTTCCATCTAGTCTAGTGAGAGATGAGCACAAGCGATTGGTGTCGCTTCTTGTCGGGGACAATTTTGTGCTGGTGGGAACTTTCTCGTGTTCTCCCTCTCCCCAAGCGGAGGAAGGGGTGGGGTGGCAGCAGAGGAGGTGGCCAGGTGGGCCCAGGGAAACCGTGATTCCCTGAGTCACTGTGGGAAGAGAAATAAGGAGAACGGCCTCACTTGCCTCAAATAGGGATATGAGTGAGAAATAATCACTGCCGTGTTAACCATAGAGGTTTCAGGATTTATTTGCCAGTATGGTAGGACCTAGTCTATCCTGATGTAGGGGAGCAAAACTTCCCACACCGAAATATCTCTTTGGCATGTGGAATATTTCGAGCTGAAAAAAATCAAGACCCAAAAGAGGAAGAAACCTTGACTTTCCCCCAACCTGCCTAAAAAATGTAGATAGAGGATCTGTTTCAGAATGGGAGGCTTCATCAGAGATCGGTAGAGTTTGAACTACTTGTGTAGACAGGGAAGAACCTAGCAAAGTCTGTCTGTTAAAATTCTTCTCCGTGTGGCCCAGAGAACATTTGTTTACCAAACATTTGCTTTTCCATCTCCAAGTCAGCTGCCTCCCTCCCCTTTGAAGTCCCAAACCACTACCCCCAACATCCTCTTTTGTCTTTAACTGAAGATGGTATTTAAGGTGATGGCTTCAGCCATTTTGGTGAGTTAATCGGTTTTCCTGGTCTCTCCCATGGAGACATGTTATTAAACTTCTGTTTGATTTTCTCCTGTTAATCTGTCTCATGTTGTGGGACTCGAGGGACATTGTTCCAGCTAATGATTAAGAACTCTCCAGACAATAGGGGCTTCTTAGACAATGGGTGAATTTCCAGGATGTCCGGCCCCCTTCCGAGAAGGAGGGAGATAACAAAATGTAAAAAAGGTGTCTGTCAAAGACCAATCAGGCAGCTGGGGAGAAGGAGGGAGATAACAAAATGTAAAAAAGGTGTCTGTCAAAGACCAATCAGGCAGCTGGGGACAAGTTCCCTCTCTGGTCCGAGCCTAAGCCGGGACCAATCAGCAGGAGAACACAACCAAATCTATAATTTACATACGGGGAAATGGGAACCTATGAAACTGACATATTCGCGCCCAAAAGGGTTCCTTCTTCGACCTCCTGCGTGAGGACCAAGGAACCCCGGTGCACCGGCCCTCAATAAACCTCTTGCGTTTTGCATCGACTTCCGACTCTTCTTGTTTCCTGGGCGAGTCGAAACTCCTAGGAGACCGCGAAGGTCTAACAATGTCAATTTAATTCTTGGACCAGCCAGAAGAATCTAGAAGAGTAGAGGAAAATTTCTTCCTCCCCGACACTGAGTAATAAATACTTCCCTTTCTCTTTATGAATATAGTTGAGGAGAATGACACCTGTGTTTCCCAAACTTGAGAATGTACAGAGCACTTCTCAAAGGAAAAAAGAAAAAGCCTCTTGGACCATTTTATTTAATAATTGTTTTAGGTAAGTACATACATAAAATTAAGGAAAAATTCTTATGCTTATAGCTTTTATGTAAATCTAACACTCTCCGCCCCCCAAATTAAAAATCATATAGAAAGGCTAAATCAATTCATTTTGTAATTGATAACTTTTGTGTTGAAATAAAAGCATGTGCATTATCTTTAGTAGTTGAGAAATACAATGTCAAGTTCAATTTTACGTATTATTTGTTGCTCTGTGTTGACTAAAATGACTTTTATGCAGAGAAAGCCTGGTTGCATAAGAATGCTGTAGAAAATTGCTTTAAAAACTTCAGGCCCTTCTTTGCTAGCTCGGGATAATTGGACTTTTCTCTTAGCCCAAACTCTGCCTGGAGGCAATCCTCAAATGCCACAAATGCCTATTTCAATACTCATTCTATTACCTCAAATGCCTATTTCAATACTCATTCTATTAGCTGTCTCATTCATTAGAGGGAAAGGTTAGTACTGCATTGTTAGTTAAACCTGCATTAAGTGGATATCTAATCCAATTATTGTTTGAATTAAGACAGAGTATTTGTTGTGTATTTGCTACTGTTTCTTGCTAATCAGCATTTTTAAGCGGTTCACAGGAATTCAGGATCCACCCAGGGAATCTGCTTGCGGTGGGTTTGTCCAGAGTGCCAGCGCAAGGCTCTTCTGAGTTCGGCGTGCCCAAAAGCCTATCGTCTTTCTAGTAAAAGAGAACAAAATTACAAAATTTTCATGGATCATTATTTTGGACCTTTGAGAATATGTCCAAAGAACTAAGAGTTTATGGACTTCTAATTAGTACAATATTTGAATTTGGGCTTTTGGAATCAGACAAACCTGGATTCTAATCTTGAGGTCATCATATAACCTTGGGCAGATGACTTACCCTGACTGAGTCCCTGTTTATTTGTTGTAAAGTGGACATAATACTTATTATGAAATATTGGGATGATTTGATGAGATATACATGTTCAACACATGGCATATGGTGTCATTAAATAAATGGAAGCCGTAATGGCTACCCCCCTGGCTTAGTTACTTTTCTTATCAGTCTATCTGGGTGGGTCAGCCTGTTTTCTTTCATTTTGTTTTCTTATTCTATCATCCTAAGGTGGTTTCTGAGCCTTGGAGGAAAAAAACATATCTATCTGCATAGTATTAACCTTAAAAATGATCCAGCTTTTGTTTTAGCAGCTAATCTCCTGGTCAGCTGCATTAGTCTTTGGTAGACTAGTTGAGATGGAAATTCTCTGAAAGTGTAAGATTGAAAAATATAGACAGCCTGTTTAGAAATAAGAATTATTTAATAATCAAGGGTATTATTTAGAAAATGTTTTAGGTGTCTATTTTCTCCTTATTGAAGTACAGAAATGCATATACTATATATATTTTTTTTCTCTCCATTTTTTGGGAGACATTTAGCTATCACTATGATAATCTATACTTGACATTTTCCAGTTTTGTCAGTAACTTTACTCTGTCCCAAGGAGTTCTTTACTCTGTCCCGAGGAGTTCCCAAGAAGAGCAGTCTCTGGTTTGTAAACTCTGAAACTGGCGTCCATAAGGCATCCTTTGTGGGTCCTGGCCTTCACCAATGCTATGGCGCTACCCTCACGGTGTAGGGTCGGATCTTAACAAACGGCACCGCGAAACAGAGGAAAGCTTCAAGTGAGCTTTATTAGGGAGCGCTCCCGGGCGAGGTTCACTGGTCCGAGAGAAAGGGGCCAGAGAAGTCGCACCCGGGCGAGGGTTGGGCAAGATTTTATAGGGGAAGAAGGGAAAGGGGTGTGGTGAATCTGGGAGGGCGCAGGGTATTCCTTATTTGGTGGTCTTTTCAGGTATCCAGGGAGACCGTTAGTCCCGCCCCTCGAAAGGCGGGAAGGCTGGGCCAGGTGCAAAGTCCCCAGGTCAGTTTCTGGAACTGGGTGGTTTGGAGAGTTTCGGTCTGATGCAACCTGTGAATCTGATTGTGTTCCCCTGCCTCGGGCCAGTTGGCCTTACCCATGGGGGTTGTAATTTCGAGCTTTTAGCATATCTAAGTCCAGAAATGGGGAGGAAAAAGAAGAACTCATGAGAGAGGCTCGATGTTTCCTATGATCAGTTCCTAGTTTAGACTTCTAGGAAGTTTACCCTGTATGAGGTAGCCATTTACCCAGGAGGGTCAGCTTATTGCCTGAGTCTCTTCATTTTACTGTAGAGAATTTCAGTTAGTTGAGCAGTGGAGATTCAGGAGGGCTAACCAATTTCATCTTCTAAAAAATGCCACAACTTTTGAAAATGTTAGAGGCTAACAAACATCCATGCCTTACTGTGAACTAATTCTTTTAGGTTCCTTTCCTCTGAAAACCTAGCTTGGCTCCCTTGTCTCTGAAGAACTTATTATTTTGATTGATGGGAAGGCAGCGAGAGAACTTTGGATCGTGGAACACTGTCAGAGTCAAACTGACCTGGGCAGATTCCTGCATGGGGGCTGAGGGCATCTTGAGGCCAGAGGAGAGGGACACTAGTAAAAGTATAAAGAAGTGGAAGATGTCAGAAAGAAACTTTTTATCAACAATAAACTCTCTTTTAACATTTGCCTAAAGTGGTCCTTGATACCAAGAAAGGAGTCATGGGAAAAGTTAGGAAAGAGAAAATTCTTTTACCTTTTTTTCAGAGACTTCTTTTTTTTTCTTTTTTTTCGCGGTACACGGGCCTCTCACTGTTGTGGCCTCTCCCGTTGTGGAGCACAGGCTGCGGACGCGCAGGCTCAGCGGCCATGGCTCACGGGCCCAGCTGCTCCACGGCATGTGGGATCTTCCCGGACCGGGACACGAACCCGTGTCCCCTGCATCAGCAGGCGGACTCTCAACCACTGTGCCACCAGGGAAGCCCCAGAGGCTTCTTACATCCTGTCATAATCTTCCCTGAGAGGGGACCTTGAGCAAATCAACATCATAACTTTGCATTCTCTCATCTGTAAAATGGGTTGAATGTTCCTGCTGTACATTTAAAAGGAAGGCTGTAGAGATGAAACGTGAAGCTGCTTTGAAAGGGCAAAATGCTATGCAAATGTGAGGAGTTACCATATTGAGGCTGGGGTAGACAACCAACCACATGGAAACTAGCTCATTCTCTCTTGTCACTAGCAAGGAATTCTGGGAGGTGCATATTGCATTGGCGTGACTGCAGGAGAAACTGCTTTCTTCCTGTTCAGTCTTGTCTTCCCCCGTGAAGTGGAACCTTTTTATGGACAGCCGTTAGTTTCTCTTCAAGGAGTGAAAAAATAGAGCTGAGTCTCTGCTAACGTTTTTCCCTTTGATTTTTTTATCCTTTGTAAAAGGAATACCTTTTGAGTCCCTTTCAAGTTTCTCCCAGGTCCTGCTGAGCCCTGAGTATACTTTCCGAGCAAATCAAACCTGATTGTTGAGACTTGAAAGCCTCTGTAGGCTGAGCTGAGGATTACCTGGGGCACAGCAGCATGACTCCTCTGCAGGTGTTGATGGACACAGGATCGTGTGATGCTTTAGGCTGGAGCACATGTCCTGTGATGGAAGGGGGCCTCTGCGTTCTATTCCTGACTCTAGTATTGCTTGCTGTTGTGATATCAGGCAGGCATCTTTTCCTGCTACTTGTCTTTCCTCATCTGCAAAATGGGAACAATACCTGTGCCTTCATCAGACAGGGTATTAAATGAATGAGGTGAAATGACTCAGACCCAGTGAATACTCAATACTGTCAGCTATTATGAGTGTCTAAGGATCCTTAACTCCTTGGTTGGGAGAGGCTGTGGCTGGAGAACTTGAGGCTGGAGACTTAGGACCCTATGGAAAATAAAAACTGAAACTAACATAAAGCATTATTGGTGTTAAATACTTTACGACAATGGGAAAATGGAACTTGACAAAGCTGATTTTGATATTAACTTCAGAAACTCATCTGCTACAAAATGGTGCCAGACCTACATTAAGGTGCCAAGCCCTTGTGTTGGCAGCTCTGTACCTACTTGACTTTCTGGGATAATTTAGGATGGATTTTCTATTGTTGTGTTGAAATATGAGGGAGAGAACAAAATCCTCTTAAATCTAGATACTCCCCATTTTATGGGACAAGACAAAAGGATGCATGAGATGTCAACATTGGAGTAGTCGACTTTCAAGGGTTTAAGACTCTCAAATAATCTTTATTTCCACTGATGCTTTGTTTTCCATATAGTACCGTGCTATCACTGCAGAAAGATGCCACTTATAAATGATGACTCTGAAAAGTTATTTGTCAAAATTCAAGTAACTGAAGCAAACACTCTTCTGCACTTGACATTTGTTTGGCTAATTTTCATTTATCTGTACAGTATAATAAAGTGAGTTGTAATCACATGTACTATATAAGCTCAGAATACATTTTATCCTTTTATCCCAGAGCCTGTTTTTTGATTTTTGTGTGAAAGAAAAGAGTTTATTCTATTTTCTGGGGTGCTATCTCCATCCCTAGAATCTTCCTGAACTGTGGCTAGAATTAGGCTTTCATCGTACTTCCCAAGTGTTGTTACCACTCTTGGAATGAAGATGAAGGATTCCCGTGATCCTCTCCTTTGCCCGATGCTTCCTCACTAGCAGAGGGCTAGCAGAAGGAGGCAGGGTCGGGGGCAGGTCCATTCTAGGGTGTGGCTTCTCTCAGCACCCCCGCTCTCTTTCAAGTAAAGTGGATTATGGCTCCAGAATTTTCTTAGATTGTACAGAAACTGGTTCCTTCTCCTTGGGACTGTTCCCCCAGTGTCATACCAAGACTTGGAGAGCCTCTCTCCTTCTAACCAAGGCTTAATCGACCCCAGGAATTCTGGGGCCTGTCTTTCTTTCTTTCTTTTTTTTTTGTTTACAGTATTCTTTTATTTTTATTATTTATTTAACATCTTTATTGGAGTATAATTGCTTTACGATGGTGTGTTAGTTTCTGCTGTATAACAAAGTGAATCAGCTATACATATACATATATCCCCGTATCTCCTCCCTCTTGCGTCTCCCTCCCACCCTCCCTATCCCACCCCTCTAGGTGGTCACAAAGCACCGAGCTGATCTCCCTGTGCTATGCGGCTGCTTCCCACCAGCTATCTGTCTTTCTTTAAATCATATCCAAGTAGGGCTCTTCTCCCCCTCACATTTCTCATAAAGAGACTCCTTCCCCATTGTGTATAAACAGGGAGTTTGAGTGAACACTTTGGATTTCCCCCACTCCATTTTCTCCTCCCCGAGGGTTGAGGTCATTAATTGGGTTGCTGAGAGGCTGCCATCCACGGGGCTATATGAAAGGTCATTGCTCAGTGTGGCCTGGTGCCTCTGCCTGTGTCCAGAGCCGGTGGGTACACGTACTTCCTGTCTCCACGTGATCATCAGACTAAACAAGATGTTCACTCTAGACTTTGGCATCTCTGCCTACTA
Organism: Leucopleurus acutus; assembly: GCF_964270905.1. NCBI lineage: Eukaryota > Metazoa > Chordata > Mammalia > Artiodactyla > Delphinidae > Leucopleurus > Leucopleurus acutus. The sequence continues at coordinate 85,540,009 of NC_139154.1, read as the reverse complement.
CTGGGCCATGTGTTAGGATAGGTTCTCTAGACTGTTCTTACAGACAGGTCCCAAGGACTAGATTTGAAGTTGGAGAAGGAAGCTGGCTCTCCCCACAAGCTTTATCAGGCAACCCAGTCTTTGGGGCTGATTCAGCATTTGTTTGGATATTAATAAAACGAATGCCTTGGCATCCCCTTTCACTTACGATCCTTGAGTAGATTGGCTCAGTTGTTGAGAACCCCGGAGGGCAGAGGAGCGAGACTTAGGCCATGACCACAAATCCTCTCGCGAGATCTGAACCTAGGGTAGCGTTGTTTCCACCTCCTCAACTGCTCTAACCTCCAGCCAGGTGTGGACCTTGCCCCTCCTTCTCTCTGCCCAGGCAGGCTTTGTGTAAAGAAGCTTTGTTTTTGTTCCAAAAGGATGGCCTTGACGATTTCCATCCCACTCTCCTAAACTTGGGTTGAGTCTATGGAGGAGCTTCTAGGAAACAGGATTGACTGGAAAGGGAGAAAAAACTACAGTTTCTGGAGAAAGTGATTTCCCTACAGGCCTGTTGGGAAAAAGGTGGATACTTGTACTCATTCTGGGAAGTGGGGTTTTTCATCTGAAAATCCTAGGGCTGCCATGAGTAACATGGGGCTGACACTATGGTCACCCACTGTATATAAAATTCCAGGTAAGAAAGAAAAAAGGAAAAGGTGATGGCAGTGTTGAAGGAGAGGGGTAAGAGTCTACACAAGGGGTTTTCCTTAGGATCCCACTTAAGGTACTATAGATACTAAAGGGAGATGGCAATGGAGATTCCCTAGAGCAGGGAAAGCACATTGGGGACAGGTGCCCAGGTACATTGGAACCATTTGGAGGCCACTTCCTGTTGGCTTGGATAGAGAAGAAAATGGCAGCTGAAGAGATACCCTGGTGAACTCAGCCTTTCATAGAGGGAGACAACTGAGCACTGGGGCCCACGGGGACAAGGGGCAGCTGGTGGGGCTGAGCTCTAGAATACAGAGCTTGCTATCTCCTCATGTGATGTATTTTCATTTAGGTGAGTGTGTCCAAGGTCAATCCTGTGACAGCTGCCTTCATTGAGCAGAAACTGATGGGGAACGCAGTAGGATCGGAAGGTGTGTGGTCCAGTAAGAGAAAAAGCAAAGCTTCCTCTGAGCATCCCTCTGAATGCTGAGGAGAAGGACGGCTGGGGAGAGCCATATGTATTTAAATTCTGTACGGTTATAAGATCTGAAGTGATTGTCCTGGGAGGACAGCGTGAAATGGCTGTTGAGTCCAAACCAGGGCTATTTTTTTTATTAAATATTAATGCCACATATTTCTGCAGGGTTCATAGAACAGATGTTAGGCCTGACATTGTGGCGATTTAATTGACTAAGAATATTCCCTGTCATTTTTATCAATGTCTGGCTTTCCAATGGTTGTTAAATAGGAAGATATAAAACACAGGAAGGGATAATTAATACTCTGTTTCCGTCCGTGGTTACCTGCTGATATGACCCCCTAGAGAAGGAGGAGCTTTCTCCTGAGTATTTTTCTTGGAGGCAGAGACAGGCTGAGCTGACCCAGTCTCTCTGCTAATTGTTCCACTGAGCCTCTAGCTGGAGAACAGCCCACCCTCTGAGCACAGTTCTTTCTTTCCTGTTGGTTTTAAGAAAATAAGTAAATTTTAAATAAGTTTTGCTTCAGTGGCCAAAACTCCTAGGGATTCTGACTTTTCCTTCTTTTTCTAAACCCTACCCTACCTCCCCAAGTCATGCTAGATTTAAAACAACAACATCAACATCAACAAACAACAAAACTCTCTTCAACAGCCAAAATCTTTGCTGAGGGACCTCTCCAAGTAGAACCCAAGGAAGTGGATAGAAGTTATTCTGAGCAAATTCACAGTGACATAAAATGTAGCTTAGGGTGATTTAGCAACAGGAAATATTTGCTAAGTAGAAAGCTCAGGGAAGAACTATTCTAAAGTGATTCTTGGTCAGGTGCAGCTTATAATGGGACTATTCATAGAAAAAAAAGTCCAAGGTCCCTTCCTCACAAAAATTACTTTAACATGGAAAAAATGTCATCACATATTTGCCCTGTAAATGCTTTGCCTTTATTAAATGGCACTGGCCTGCCAGTCTCCATTACATTCTCAGGGGAGGGCAGCCCGTGGTAAGAAAGGGAGAGAGGAGAAGATGTGTTGGTCTCAGCCCTGAACATTAAATCATGGTGGTAATGATTTTAGAAGAAATGAGGCAAATTTGGGCTAAACGAAAACCTGCGATGTGGCTTGGGAATTACCCCTATGGGCTTGGGAAAGGACTAACCATTACATTGCCCGTGCCCGTGGGGCTGTTTTTGCCCTCTGCTTGGGGGATTTGCTCGCTGTCTCAAAGGGACACGACAGGCCCACCTGTCTGCTTCCAAAATTCCCTTGTCCTCTCATCATCAAATCAGGTTGGCACATGTCATGGGCTGAGGGGCGTTAAGGCCCAAGATGTAGAAGTGGAAGTTCTGTTGGAAGTAATTTATAGGATGCAGAGAGAAGAGACACTGGTGTGGCAGAGGGACCAGAACCCACCCTGCTGGCTAATGTGAAATGAGAAGTGATTGGGTGGGGGGGTCCTTGGTTGAAATTCACCTCAGCGTTATTATAGGACATGCTTCAAGGAAGCAGGGCCAGGCCCCTCTACATGGTGTAATTTAAGGGACACAAAAGCTCTGACACGTGCCCCTGCCAACGTGCTACTGCACTTGCAAGTCACCCTTTTAGGGCCAGTCTTTTTTTTTTTTTTTAATATTTTTAAATTGACATATAGTTGATTTATAATGTTGTGTTAATTTCTGCTGTACAGCAAAGTGATTCCAATCCATATATATATATATATATTTTTTAATATTCTTTTCCATTATGGTTTATCACAGGATATTGCATAATAGTTCCCTGTACTATACAGTGGGAACTCGTTGTTTATCCATTCTATATAGAATAGTTTGCGTCTGCTAATCCCAAACTCCCAATCCTTCCCTCTCCCACCCCCCTCCCCCTTGGCAACCACACGTCTGTTCTCTATGTCTGTGAGTCTGTTTCTGTTTCATAGGTGAGTTCATTTGTATCATTTTTCTAGATTCCACATGTAAGTGATATCATATGATATTTGTCTTTCTCTCTCTGACTTGCTTCACTTAGTACGATAATCTCTAGGTCCATCCATGTTGCTGCAAATGGCATTATTTTGTTCTTTCTTTATGGCTGAGTAATATTCCACTGTATATGTACCACATCTTCTTTATCCATTCATCTGTTGGTGGACATTTAGGTTGTTTCCATGTCCTGGCTATTGTGAATGGTGTTGCTATGAACATAGGGGTGCATGTATCTTTTTGAATTATATTTTTGTCCAAATATATGTAGGACCAGTCTTTAAAAGTAAGGCCTGACTTCTAAAGGACTCTTGGTAAAGTACCAATGTGCTTCCTTGGATGTGACACCAATAAGCTGATGAACACACAGGATGGATCGGTTGACAACTGTCAGTCTGAGATGCCAAGAGCAGGCTCTTGCAGTGAGAAGATATAAAACTGGTAAGTTTTGACAAGAGCAGGGAGGATGGGAAAGCCCTAGGCATAGATCTGCTTTCTAAGGGCTGTCACAATGTCAAGGGCAGGTTGAAAGCACAGCAAGAGGGCACTGGCCACCAGGAATCCTCAGGAAGAAAGCTACCCAAAGGAGGATGAGAATGGTCTGAGCCTTGTCTTCTCTCTCTCTCAGCTGCCCTGGATGGAGTTATGTTGTTTCCTACCCAGATCAGTACCACTGTATACAGTTCTTTCTTAAGGGACCCCAAGAAAACTGCTTTCTTACACCTGTTCTGTAGTTAACAGAAATGGAGCCCCTAAGCCCGGGCCCCAAAATTGTCCTAAGAAATGTTTATGACACAGGAAGTCTCAGCTCCACCCCAACTCCCCGTCCGATACTCTGATCATCAGGTCCTGCCTTTGCTGGTGAATTTCCAGCACTAGACTAAGGAGGCAGAAACACAAGGCCTGGGTGGGAAGTTAGGGGATGTTTATAGCCATAGAACCAAAATGCAGGAGGAAGCAGGTGGGCGAAATTTGCCTAGGTTGCCTCTGTGGGCATAAATCACCAGCTTTCTTTCATTTAGGCGGAGAATCCAGCATTCCTGAAACAGACCCATTTCCCCCCAGCTTTTTAAATGTGCCTTTTCACGGATTTTGCTTTCAAATCTGCAAGAATTATTTTTCTTCTATTAAATATTAATGTGCCTTTCTAAGTAGAAAAAGGGGGCAGCATAGGTCTGGTACACATCTTCCCTGACACTATGTACTGCTGCTGCGGGATTGCAGCAAATGCCAACTCCCAACACATTATTAAATCAGGTCTGCACTGAGCCCAGATGTTACACTGGAGACGCACAGTGGATACAGGTTAAAACCAAACAGCACAGGCACCCGGTTCCCTCTGGTGGGTGCTCGCCCTCCTACACCCTCGCCCCTCCCTCCTGCCCTGCGTGGCCACCGTGCCCTTTGGCAAATTTGCCATCAGCTGGGCAGAGTTCACTCTTCCTGGAGCAGTAATCATGTGAGGGGGAGTTATTTTTGTAAGCCTGTTATTTTTTCTCCAATGACTCTTTCTACTTGATTAGTTCAGGATCAATATGTCTGGTAGGCAGAATGTGATGCGGAGGGTGATTTTTCAGTGTCAGGAGGAGCTCTGCTCTGTGTTCAAGTGGCTCTCCTCTTCACGGTGACTCCCCCCTACACACACACACACACACACACACACACACACACACACAAAATCTCTGCTCTCTTCCTTATCTAAATTCTACTCACTTTTACGACCAAGATGATTCAGTCTCCTCTCTGAAGCCTGTCCTGTGATCCCTAAACCGTGACCTCCAATGAAACTATGATGTTTCAGACAATAATTGTGACCTACTGTGGGTTCTGGTTCCCTGATAGTCTGTAAGCCCTGCCACGTTCACACCCCCATTCCCAGTGCATGTGAGTTCCTCCGAGGGAAGGAATTACTTCTCAAAAACATGGAGTGATGGGAGGAGCACAGGGCTTGCAGTCATAATCCTACAGTCTTGTGTGTCTTTAGTAAATTATTTGATCTCTAGGAGCCAGCTTTATCCTCTGCCTCCTCAACGCCTCCATCATCACCATCATTTCCGCCACTCAGATCAGTGCTTTTCAAATTTTAACGTGTATTTGGATTACTCTAGATCTGAAGTGAGCCTGAGGCTCTGTATTTCTAACAGGCTCCCAGGCGATGTTGATGATGCTTGTCTGCTTGTCACACTTTGAGAAGCAAGGTCCTTGTGAATCTTAAATGAGATAATATATGTGAAAGTAAGTGTCTTATGAACTAAAAGTCCCTCTATCACTGCTAAACCTGAAATCACCCTCGTCTCTTTTTTTTTTAAATTCCTACTTCAAATCCATCATCAGATCCCATTGATGGGAAGGTATCCTGAATCCAGCCATTTAGGACCCCCTCCCTCACTTCCAACCTTGGCTAAGCCGCTGTCGTGTCTCTTGTCTAGAGATGATCGCGGTAGCTTCTTAATCGGTCTGCCTGCTTCTATTCCTGTCCCTTCTCCCACTCCCCTCTTGAATTCCAGTGGTCCTTTTTCCAGCCAGCAGCCAAGTGGTTCTTTTATAGTATAAATCAGGTCATAAAACTCTTCTCTCTCAAACTCTTCAGTGGCCTACAAGGGCCTTATCAATATGACCCTGTTGTCATTTGCTGACAACGCTCACCCCCCCCCCCTTGCCTCTTGTACGTTTTCCCTCTGCAAGTACATGGCTTACTCTAGTCTGTTTCTCAGTTTTCCCATCTACGGTAGCAATCCCTTCGCTGTCTACCTTCTCATCTGGCTTTATTATGTTTTCCATAGCACCTCCTGCTACCTAACATTCTATTAAGTGTTTATCTGTGGTCTGTCTCACTGACTCAAAATAAGCCCCGTGGGGGCAGAGGGCGGTCTGACTTGTTCTGCTCCGTATCTCCAGCATCTGGAGCAGTGCTTGGCATATACTAGGGCTTCAGGTAGTTACTGAATGAAAGCATAAATGGATTTTCTTACTTCATTGAATTGCTCTGTACCCCACGCTTGACAGAGTAAGTGCTTCCTAAGCGTTTGCTGAGGCAACCATTGACTGGGTTTTTCAATGTGCAGTCCCTGGATGTCTGTTAGTGGGACAGTTGTTTGTTTCTGCCGTGGGTCAAGCCCACTAGTACAGGATTGATCTTCATGATTGAAAAATGTAGCTCTTTGAGCGCGCAGTAGAGGAAGATGTCTGTCTGGGTTTTGGGAAGCGATGATTGCGGGGGTTGGAGATGAGTTGCAGTTATCTTGGCCCCTAAGGACTGTTCATCTTTACTTAATTGCTTCTTGGCCAAAATGATGCTACAGACACACACACACACACACACACACACACACACACACACACACACACACACACACACACACATATGCACACACACGCACACAGCCCAAAACCAACCAGCCAAACCAAACCGAACCAAACCAAAATGAAACAACAACAAAACTTAGCCCTAAAAGGCAAAGGGCAGCTTGAGAATCTGGGTTTCTGGCAGGGTGAAAGCACTGTCTAAGGGGCTGCACACAGGGGAGGCTTCTCAAGTGGGATAATGGAATCTCTTTTTACTTCAGCTCATCTAAAATAGCACATTAATAAACTGAACCAAATGTGGTGCTACAGCTGGTTTTATTGGTCATTAACATTTACAGAGCCATGCAAAGTCATGTTTTCCAATTTTGAGATTAAAAGATTTAGCCAGCCTAATTATCGGCCTCTGAATGGGGACCGCGTCGGAGTGCAGCCAGCGGGACGGAGTCGGCTTTGTCTTCCGTGATGCCTTCCCCTTCACGGTGCATGTGAATTGAAAACAGATGCATTTATGGGCCTTTGGCTGGATTTCACCCTAAAGCAGGGTAGGCGCTGGCAGCTGTCCTGGAGTTTACTCTTGACTGGTCCAGCTAGGGCATTGTCTACATTTTAAGGCTGTACTTTGGGTTCAGGAGACTTCCTTGTACATACAAGAAAATGGCATCCATCCTTGAAACCAGACTTCTACTCAGCTTCTGACTGTTTTTCTCTTTTCTGGTCATCAAGGTCAAGCCACTAATTATGTTAATTAAGTGTGATGAAAACCTCCACTTGAGTGAGACTTTTGGTGGGAATGAATCAACTCATCAGAAGTAATGCTAACCAGACTGAGTGTCCTGATATTTGGTTCAAGAACTATGGCAGGTGGAGGCAAAGACAGAGAAAGAAAGTAAGTGTGAAAGGAGAGGTGAGGGGGCCAAGGAAGAAAACCAAGCAGCATTTGATCAAGACCCTCCTCCCTGAGTGTGGGACACTGAGACAAATGCTCTGGGGAGGCCAGGGCACAAACATGAATGGCATTAGCCTTGGCTTGGTTCTTGGTGTAAGATGTGTACCATTTGGCCCCATCCAAAGGGTGGTGATTCTCTTGGTGAGGATTTTCACTTAGGGCCCAACAGGGATATCCTGTTGACGTGACTGTGTCATTCCCCCCTCCTGCCCATCTGTGTCTCACCTGCTCTTGTCCATCCTGGGAAGCCCCCGCTGGAGGCAGTTGCCCAGAGGGAAATGTAACTACCAACGTAGAGTTGGTATAGTTCTTCCTGAGGCCAGGAACAGGATTTCTGGCTGCTGCAGCTTTGCTTGTTCCACATTGCCTAGCTCCAATTTAGGGAATATCTCTGGACTAAAGAGGAGACATAATCTGCTCTGTGATTACTTGATTTCGCTGTGTGAGTTTGACCAATCTGAGTTAGAGTTTCATTTTAATTAGGGCTCAAGGAGCAGGGCAGCCTAGGGGCAGGAGTTGAGATTTGAGCGATCCCTCGTTTGGCAAATGAGAGACTGGCCAAGTCTTTTGTTCTTTCTGGGCCTGAACTTCCTAAGGTGCCGAATGAGGAGAGTTCGCCCTTCAAATTGACTTACATTCTATACTTTAAGAGCAACAGTGGATAGCCATGGGTGGCTCTGAGTGTAGGGGTGGCCACGATCATCTCTATGTGCGGTAAGAAACCTGGCAGCATTACTGAAGGTAGATGGAAAGGGGGAGAGACTGAAGACAGGAAGAACATTTAAGGCACTCTTGCATAGCTCCAGACCATGGTTTCAATTATTATTGGTTCTGACGTTTTTCTCCCAGAGCTCCTGGGCTCTAGACCAATGTCCTCCTGACCACTGATCCTTGCTTTTTAATTTCTGTCAGTTATGAGTTGAACTGTATCTTCATTCCCTATTCCCCGCCAAAATATAAGTTGTAGTCCTAACTCCAGGACCTCCGAATGTGACCTTATTTAGAGATGGGATCTTTACTGACATAATCAAATTAAAATGACGTCCTCAGGTGAGCCGTAATTCAATCCAACTGATATCCTTATAAAAGGGGGAAATCTGGACACAGGGATGACAGATGCCTAGGAAGACCGTCATGCACAGATGGAGGCAGAGATCAGAATGATGTTTCTATAAGCCGAGGAACGTCAAAGTTCGCCAGCAAACCACCAGAAGCTAGGAAAGGGGCACAAACCGGATTCTGTCTCTCAGCCCTCAGAAGGAGCCAACCCTGGTCTCAGACTTCACCTTGACCTTCAGCCTCCAGAACTGTGAGGCAATACATTTCTGTTGTATTAGCCACACAGCTTGTAGTGCTTTGTTACAGCAGCCCTAGCAAACTAATACAGTATCTTCCTGCTCCTTTGGTTTCAGACCCTTGGCTTGCTGTAACCACTAGCAATCATTAATTTTTTGATTTCAACTTGATTTCTTCTCAATCTCTCCAGAGGTATTAGTCTTTGTGCTGTAAAACTTAGACTCTGCTTCCTACCTGGCTCTTTCTTGGGTCTGTCCCTAAATTTGCATATAGGTCTCCACTAAGTCTCTGCTAGGTGTGGTGTGAGGAGGTAAAGGTGCTGTAAATGGGCAGCTTTTCTAGCCACTGAGCTGTCCTTTTACATCCACTCCATGCGGCCGCCTATGGGTCTTGGGGTCTAAATCCCCCACCGTGTTCTCACTAATGGTTAAAGCTGAATCAGAAGGAAAGGCCAGTGACTCAAAACTCGTCTGGTTATTTTTCTGATTTGTTTGCATATAATTCCAGCATTCTTGGTCCTGTTCCAAAATCATCCCAAATGCATTTATTCCAAAGTATGGCTTTAAAGTTGGGGATCAAGGTATAATCTGGCAAAACATAAATGAAATAACATGACAACTCTGAACAGTATTAAATTCTCAAATGTTGACAGTACGCACAAAAATATAAGAACTCGAAGGGACTATACGATCTATTCAAAAACCTAGTTTTCTGATGGTCATATTCCCTTGTGGTCTTCCAATATGCACTTTCTCATTAAACTTCTTATTTAGTATGAGCACTGGAATTTGATCTTGAATATAAGATACATTGCTGTGATCATTTCTGGCCAATCTTGTTTTACTAAGTGAAGTCAAAAGAGGCACACTTTGCCATCAATCAACAGACATGCCTTGACCTTGTGCTGGGTCGCACAAGCTCTCTGCTGGAAATGTAAACATGGTCTCCATCCTGAGTGAGCCTTCCGTGTGGTTGGGAAGATAAGGCACCCAGATGCCAAGCACTTAGAGAACAATTAAATGCTAAGTGGTGTTGAACTGGCTTTAGTGCAGAAGGAGTCTGATTTCATGGAGCGGTTGAAAAGGTTTCCTGGGTAGCTTGGAACTTTATTTAGTTTAGAAACGTTAGAAAACATTAAGGTATTCCCCTTCCCTCCCCCCTCAATTTTTTCCCTTCTATCTGCCTGTATTATTGGTTGTTTGATTACAAATCAGACTCCAGAGGGGAAACACAAAAATGGCCCAAGACAGAAGCTGACTGTCACCCTTGATGCTGTGATGGAAACATTATTCACTGGAAATTTGAATAGATAACACTCAGCAATCATAAAAATAACAGCCTCCTATAAGTCCAGGCTGTCTCTTCAGATTCCATTTTCTATACTTTAGTTATCAAAAGATCCATAATTTTCTAAGATATACATGAAACTTAAATGAGAGCATGGGGAGTTCCTTTTCTATTTTCCCAGCGGAGGAGATAGAAGACATGTTCCCAGCTTGCCGTTTGCACAGATGTGTTTCTAATAAAGCACAATGAGACCTCCCATGTCCCCTGTCCCCTTCCCATTAGCCATGAGGCCATGCAGATGATGGGTGAGCTCACAACTAGGCTAATAATGCCACCGTGTTCTTCTTCTCTCCTCACATGGAAAGGGCCTTGGGTTTTTTTTTTTCCCACAAAAGTGCATATTTAATTAGAAATTGGGAAAAAAAGAAGAAGGAAAAACAACTTTCCACAATATGAGACAACAGTTCTCTTTAATAGGAACCACATTTTCCCTCTAAATTATGGTACCTGAGGGTCCCTGTGCAAGGGTTGGGAGGTGATGAACGTAGGCTTTGGGAGGGTTTGGGGAGCTGTGTTGACATTTGGGCCCATCTGGGTTCATGTCTCTTGGGTTTCTTGGGATTCATGGAATATATCTGGCTACAGTGAAACATGAGAAACCCTTTAGAAAAGTGCAGTGGAAATAAATAGCAATGAATATTTATGTGCCTAGACCAAAGGTCAGAACTCTTTTTAGTTCTCAGGGCCATTAGTGGGGTTAAATAAGGTCTATGGGGATTGTAGGTTCCAATGACGGGGCTGAAGTATAGGTCATGGGGGAAGGAACGAAGTAGATGAGTTGAAGGGAAACGAAGAGGTAGATACGTAGGAAAGAAAAGGGGATACAGGAAAAAGTGTCCACTAGGGATTAAACTAGTAGTAACCAGCAATAACTTCTGGCTCTACTTTAGGTTAAATCATTATCCTTGGTTTAAAGCAGGATTGCCATATGATTTTTAAAGGTGCTTAGACTTTCCTACAGCTTTATTCTCATGGGGTAAAGAGTTGTTTGTATAAATTACTGGGTGGGGGAGGCAGATCAGAGTTGATAGAGCCTGGGGAACTCCCTTGAGTCAAAATGCCAGGGGTGGGATGGTGGTAACTGGCACAGAGACTAACCAACTAAACCCCCAAGATTGTCCTCTCCCCCATTCACTTTGCTGCCTCCTTCTTCCTGTTATGGGGTCATGTTTGCTGGATGCAGTTGTCCATCCTGACACTGAAGGGGAAAATAATTTCTGCCTTTCCAATCATCGCTGATCACCCAGAATCTTGTTTGGAAATACTTGGAACATGTTGGACAATTAATCAAAGTAATTTTCCTCCAAAGAGAAAGCAGAAAGATTTGGAGTGACATTATTTGAATAGTATTTGAAGAAGCTACCCAAGAAAATGTCCTTCAGTACAGATTTTAGCGTAGTGCAAGGATTTCCTTTTACAAGCAAAGATAGGGGATAGGATTTTTTGTTTGTTTGTTGTTCTTGTATGTTTGTTTCAGGGTTTGTTTTTTTTTTTTAAACTCCAGGACCACTTCCTTCAACTATCCATGTATCCTTCCTTCCATCCATCCATCCACCAGCAGACATTTGTAGGGAGTCTTCTTTGTGTCAGGAACAGAGCTAGGCACTGTGAATAGACAGATGGGTGAGAAATGATTCCTGCCCTTGGGGAGCTCACAGTCCAGTGGGAGAGAGAGATGTAAACATTAATTACAATGGTGTGATGAATGCTTTAATAAAGTTCAGAGCAGGGTGCTTGGCTACCCCACAGAGCTGGAGGGCGGCGATCATCTATTTCACCTTAGCCATCTAAAGGCCTTTGATTCCTCCAAGAGTAAACTGTGAGCCCCAAACCTCAGGAGAGCTGGATTCGGTGCAGCTTTAAGAGACGTCTTGCAGGTTGCAGCTACTACTGACCCAAAGACAGTGAAGAGGCCAATGACCATGAGATTTATTCCCAGGGCTCATGGATTTCTGAATTTGTGTTGTCTTGGGTATCTTTTCTCCCCAGAGCGTAAATATGCTCTAGTATGGGAATGCTCCATTCCTGCTGTAGCCTGTCTCCAGTCTGCTGTTTCACTTGATTTTTTTGTCCTTATCCAAAGAATTTCACTAAAAACTGAAATGAGGTAGGGATTGAGTCCCCCACTCCATCCAAGGCCAATCAGGCAGAGCTGCCGAGGGCTTAGACCATGTTGAGCAGATACTCTGCCATTTCTCTAGCTCCTGTTTTGTCATTATTTATCCAGACACCAGGCTGCAGTCAGGAAAAAGGACAGTGACAACGGGAACACATATGTCTCTGGAAGAATGCCTTCAGGAAGAAAACAAATGTAGTCAAATGATCCCAGTGTTTTTTGTTTGTGTGGTGGTTTTGTTTTACTACCGGGAACAACAATAGAAAAAAAAAGGAAATACGAAGTTGGGAAATCTTTTTTTGTTATTGAGGTTTGAATAGTTCTAGTTTCAGAGATTTGCGTCCTAGTGGAAAAGATGTTCATTTTTATCCCAGTGAGAAGCATTATGAATGGCGTTCGCTGTTGAGGAGAAGATCTCCAATGAAAGAAGGGTCTAGTCTAGATTTGCACATCGCCTTGGATGCACGGCCTTAGAAAACATCTGAAAAACTCAGTGTAGAGAGAACATTTTCTCGTAGTTTAATGTTCTCCTAAAATGTAAATTTGGGTTAGTTTGGGTTGTTGAAAATTCGAGCTGCTTGGCAGGTATTTCTATGAATTATTTGGTTGAAATATATTACCGAGCCTTTCAGTGACCCTGAAAATACGATTTTTAACAGTTAAGACAGGAAAAAATGATCAAGACCAGCTAAAAGGAGAGGAAGATGGAACTGATAGTTTTGAAGTCATAGAGCCTAAATTTAAAGGCAAAACAGATAGAATGAGAAAAAAAAAAAAAGCATGGTGATTACTTTATAAACTGTCATATTTGGGGCATTGAAGGCCTAGCTTTTGGGAAGGCAGAGTTGGAATTTTCTTGGCCCTGGAGGGCAAAGATGTATGTGGAAATGTAAATTACATTTCTACACATCTGGGTGGAATGAATCAGACCCAGTGACACTTAATCTTATCCCTTTCTGCATCTTTTAAGCCCTGGACCAGAGGCCACAGCAGGTTGGACTGGCACTTTGGGGGCCTGCTTCAGGGCAGGGACATAGGAATTAGCAAATTACACAGTCAATAGTGCCTGCATAAAGCTTTGAAACCTCCTGAAGGAAGGCACCACACAGAATAAAACCTCTGTCCTACATCTGCCTGGCTTCTTTCCCAAGGTGAGAGCACACCTCAACTGGTGCTTGGGTCACTGCTGACTCTGCCTCCCAGACCTCCCCTGCCTTCCCCATCCTCAGTCCCAGCTCGTGATTGGTCCTGCCTCGCTAGAGTCTTACCCTTCATATAAATAACTCCTGATTTTTTTTAAAAAAATTAAATCTTAGAGCCACATTAATGATTGAAGGAAATCTGTAAGTACCCTTCCCAACTGAAACCACAGAAAGATGGAGCTGGAGCAATCTTCTGAGTGCCTAATCCTGGGACCTCACACTTTAATTAAAGTCTTTTCCTCTGACGTGTGCCAGTATGCCTGTTGCAGCAACTTGAGGAACATGTACAGACTCCAAGTAAAAATGGAGTCATCTCCCTCTGACCCACTCGACCATGAACCTTCATCAGATGTTATTTTCTGCATAAGCCACACCCATAGCTGCGTGCCTTTGTTCGTGTTGTTCCTCCTGCCCGGAGGGCCTTCCTTCCACTTTGTCTGGCTGGGTTGCATTGAGTTGATCTCTGTGTCACAAGTTTCTATCAGAACGTTTAGTATATCACAGGTGTCCAAGTGAGAGAAAAATTTAGTGAATGTTTGATTGAATGGAAAACTTTGTGATCTTTGCCATGGGAAATCATGGATCATAAAAACACTAAATAATACTCAGTAAAATCAAACAATTCATTTTTAGGCATTGGAAGAGAAATAGCATTTAGGAAGGCAGGAGAGAAGAAATTACAGGTGGGGGTAACCATGGGATCAAAGGCATAGAAATGAAGAGGAGCATGAATTTTGGATAAAGAGGAGATATGACTAATTAGATTGGAAGATTTATTGAAAGAAATGATAGGAAATAATATTTGGAGGGCTCATATCACTGAATTGAATCCCTTGAGAATTTCTGAAAGACATGAAATAGGTAATGGGTAACCATTGAAAGTTCTTAAGCAGGAAATAACCTGAGGTTCAGCAGGTAGAGAGGGGAGTTAGTGGCAGCTACATTGGTGGAGAGTAGAGCTTGGCGTAAAATGGACCACTGTGAATCAGTGGGAATGGGGCAGTGGGCATGGGGATGGTTCGTCCTGGAGGAATTTTAAAGGAAGAAATGCCAGACTTGGTTATGGATGAGTGCAGGAGAGCTAAGATTCTTTTTATTGACTTGGCACTAAGAGCATCTAAAAGTTGGAGGAAGTATGTTATAAATAAGTATACTCAGCCACAACAATTCTCTTTTATGGTCAACTGTCAAGACCAAACTTGTGAGGGGAGACAGGTTTTGAATGATAGATGATTCTGGAGCCCTGGCCAGGCACATCTTAGCAGTTCGGACACAAACCTTTTCTTTGATGCAGAAAATGTTAGAAGTTTTTCTGCTGATTCTGGATTAAAAATGCTGTAAAATCTCCCTACCAAATTATGTATCTATCAACAGTGTGTACTTTTCTCATACCTTCTCCAATACCGCATATTATCAAACATTTTAATTTTTCTGTCAGTGATGGGTAGAAAATGGAATCTTATTTTAATCTCATTTGCATTTCATTAACGAGTGATCCTGAACACCATTTATGTATAAATTAGCCATTCATATTTCTTTTTATATATACACCTGTTATTGCCCTCTGTCTATTTTAATAATGGGATCCTTTGTCCTTTTTATTCACTTATAAAAGCCCTTTGTTTAATGACAAAATTAGGTTTTGTTCATCCAAACTGAGTTTAGAAGACTAAATTTTCATAGATTGTAAAGCTTATATGGATTACCACACTCCCCAAGCTTCAGGTATTCTGGATGTTTAGAAATCTCCAAAATCTCCCCTTCTTAATCTTCAACCCTTTCTTTTTTTTTTAATGTTTAAGTCTAGAGTGCTAAATTAGGAAAGTAAAAGTACCAAAAATATATCCCGAGATTTTCAAATCTGTGTGTCTCTGAATCTGCACGGAAATAGAAACTAAGGAGGTGTTTGAATGCAGTTTCAGCCTTTCCTTTGGAGCATCTAAGATCGTGCCCAGATTGAGGTAAAGGAGGAATATTGAGAGATCAGATCTCTGGCAGATTTTTCCCTCTTGGTCCTCATACTCTGATCCCCTTAATGGAACTTGACAACCCCAACTGACCATTATGGCTATTATGGGCTGAATTGTATCCCCTCAAATTCACGTGTTGAAGCCCTAAGTCCCCATACCTCAGAATGTGACTGTATTTGGAGATGGGACTTCTAAAGATGTAATTTAGGAAAACTGAGGCCACACGGGTAGGTCCTAGTTCAATATAATTGGTGTCCTTATAGGAAGAGATTAGGAGATAGACATGCAAAGAGGAAAGACCATGTGAGGACAGAGGGAGAAGGCGGCCATCTGCAAGACAATGAGAGAGGCCTCAGAAGAAACCACCCCTGCACACACCTTGATCTGGGACTTCCAGCCTCCAGAACTGTGAGAAAGTAAATTTCTATCGTTTAAGCCATCCAGTCTGTGGTATTCAATACTTTGTCATGGCAGGCCTAGGAAACGAATACAATGCCTTATGGAAAGTACCATAACCTTCACCAACTGGCTTGGAAATCAAATTCTAACATAGGAAACCATGGACTAAAAAACACCTGCCCTGAGCTATGTGGTCTCACCCTACTCATCTCATGTCCAACACCTCATGAATGAAGAGAAGGCCCAATTCCAAGCCATACATTTTGGGTTTATAATTTCCCCAATTTTAGAGAATGTAAAAGCCTTAGAGTTCATAGTCATAGTTAGGCATTCCTGGGCACACGCCCATCTAAATGGGTTTCCTGCATTGGGCCACCAGGATTTAGATCTCATGTCTGGAACATGCCCTTGGATGGGAGATGTGATGGGCATAGAGCAGTCTAGTGGAAAGAGCACTAGAATGGGAGTCAGAGACCCAGGCCTTAGTCTTGAACCTGCCACAATGACTCAGGGAATGAAATTTACCTGTTTGGACTTAGAATACTTATGTGGGCCTCATAAGTGGTTTTCAGACCAGGGTTCCATGGAAGGGTTTTAGTAGCTCTGCAAACTTTTCGTTTGAACTTCCCCTGTAGAATACATTTTAACTGTTTTAAAACACTGCAGTAAAATAACACACATTCAGATGTGTTTTATTTCACATTTTAATTTATCTAAGAACGTCAGCATATAAAAATACGCTGCTAGGTTAACTTATCTGGAATGAACATCAGAATAAAACCTTGCCTGTGGATGTACATATTTGGTGAGGGATGTTGATATTCTGCACTGGTCTGTCTGTTTGTCTCTCTTAAATTCTGACATGACCGCTGCATGTCTCCACTGACATAAAATTGCACAAGTGCATTCATGACCACAGTACATTTGCACCTGCTCTGTTAAGGGCCAGCTCAAGCTTATTTGCATTGGTTCTCCCCATGGCTTAAGCCTTGTTTGTGCACTCACCACTGACTCTCTCGCATCTTGAAGACATCACATTAGAACTAGAATGAATGCTTCCTTTCTGACTTTACCATTAGAAACTCAAGAATTTATTAGGTGTTACTAACAATTCAACTTTGAAACAGATATTTCCTACTACTTTTCCTGTAAGCTTCTGGATGAATTTAGTTGAGCAGAAACCCAAGCTGTAAGGCAAGTTGATTTAAAACAAAACAGTACAAAACCTATTACCACTTGCAACTACTTAGCCGGATGAATCAGTATTCTCTAAGTGTTGTGCAACTGAACCAAAATAAAATAAAAATCAGATGCTAAGGACAATATGATTGTGGTTATTCTAAATTTTTACATTCATCAAATCAATCATCAGAGTTGTGAGAGATATACTTTACATTATATATATAAAAGGTGTATATACCATATATGTATACCATATTTGAACTCATGAAATAAATATATTCTAGTGAATTTCTGCTTTTGTCTTAAACTTTAATATTCCACACGAGATTAAATTTGTATCAAGAGTAACTTTCCTGCAAGGAAAACCACTAGATCAGATGACCTCCAAGATTCCCTGTAGTTCTAACACCCTGTAATCTTCCAAGGTGAACAAGGTATAGGGAGGAGTGAGCAGGGCGCAGAGAGGGGTGAGTCAAGGCAGTGAGAGGTGGCTGGTCACCAGTCTCTGTTCAGCTTGGGGGCTTCATTCCACCTTCCATCCTTCGAAGGTATGGCATCTGGTTGAGATTTCAGACGTACAAATAGACAATCCTGGGAAAACCACGTGGTACATAAGAAGTTAACAAAGAATGCTACAAAGATTTTTAAAACTATTCTTTTCACAGGCCATAATTATTTTGAAACTTGCTAAAATTTCACGAAAATGTATTACCCTGGTCACCTCCTGTCTGAAACAAATCTCTTCTGGAGGCAGGATCTGATAGGATGTATTGGAGGAGTGGGACCCGGAGCTGGGGCTGGGGGTGGGTGAGTATGCTCAGCAGTGGGGAGTGATACAGCCCTCCTTTTGCTGGCAGAGGGGCTGTGCATAGTTAGAAACAGGGGCCCTGGTTTGTTTCAGCTGCTACCTTTAGAAGTCTCTCTCACCAGAGCTTAGCATATTCCAAGGTCCTCCCCAAGTGTAGGGCACTGTGATCTGGCCGTGACCACTGGCTCTGGAAGCGGACAGCCTCCACAGGCCCTGCAGAACATGCAGAGATAGAACAGAGGGGAGCTGGGGTTGCACATTTGTCTGCACCTGCATTGTGAGAAGTAGGGGTTAGATTTTGAATGCTAGAGGGTGGTAGCTCCCAGGGGTTGCCTCAGGCCTACAATAACCCACTGGGTGACTGATCTCAGGACTGAATTTTTTTTGGCTGGAGGACTCGTTGGATTGAGGTGATGCTCTCCTGATTCTGACCTTGGTTATTGTATTAATTAGGATAAACATTCACCTACATAAAATAGAGATCCTAAACAAAAGGGACTTACAAAAGACAGACTTTATTTTTCTTTTATATAATAGTCTGGAAGCAGGAGGTCCAGGGCTGTTGTAGAGCTCTGTTCTACAAGGTTGTCCAAAGACCTAACTCATATTTGTTTTCCTCCATCTTTAGGATGTTGCCCTTATATGAATGATCCCAAATGGCTCCCTACCTCCATGATCCAGGTAAGCAGGTGGAAGAAAGAGGGAAGAGGGTGATCATCATTTAAGACCGCAGCCTGGACATTAAATCACTTCCACTCACGTTCTCTGGTCCAGAATTTGGTTATATGGCCATGCATAGCTGCAAGGGAGGCTGGAAATACAGTCTCTCTTTTTTGTCATGTATCTAGATAAAAATACTGGGTTCTATTGTTTTGAAAAATAATGGAAGAATGGATATTGGAGTACAACTAACTGTAAGGTGTTTAATGAACTATGAAATCATATGCTACTAGTTGGGGTTCAGCAAACACATTTCTGTTACAGGGGTAAATGGCTGAGCCTGAGCAGCATAGTGTCCAGAGGCGAAAGCCTGGCAGCCCCCGGTCTAATGGTTGGCACTTTGATACTCCCTTTATTAGTATTTATTTTTCTAAGATATGGGAAATTCCAGTTTCCACTGACCTCTGCATCTCCTTGAAAATACCAGGTTGTAAAGGGCTGACCTAGAGTTCAAAGCACCCGAATGGATAATGTGTAGACCAGAGGATTTCAAACCATGTCCTGAGAGCCCCAGGATTCCTTAGAGTTCTGGGAGCTGTTGGAAAACAAGGATTCTGTAACCTAAACTCCATGCCCCACTAGGCAGTCCCACCATAGTGCCTTACTCTATGTATGTTTTTATCTCTTTGTTTATCTGTATAAGATTTGGGGCTAAAAAATATAGTTTTTACACTTCTGCTAGACCATCAGAATCAAGACGCTCATAATTCAGAAAGAAGAGATTAAATAATATGTTAAATACTGAGACTCTACTGGGTGATTTTCCTATATGATGGGTGGTGGCCTTGGCCATATAGTTTTCAAGGAAACAGTTTAATTTGAAAATACGAGGAAAATGCCAGAGTTGAAAAATTTAAACTGTCAATGGGATCCTATAGTTTGGAAGAAGCAATTACATAATGCTTTAAAATTCACAGAAACATTGCAGCATTTATTCCCTCCCTTGATCCTTCTTCATTTACAGATAAAGAAATAGAAGCACAGAGAGGTAAAGTGACCTTGTCCAAAGTGATACAGTTAAGAAGTGCTAGTAGCAGCTACTATATATAAAATAGATAACCAACAAGGACATACAGTATAGCACAGGGAACTCTACTCAATATTTTGTAATAACCTATAAGGGAAAAGAATCTGAAAAAGAATATATACACATATATCTGAATCACCGTGCCATACACCTGAAAATAACACAATATTGTGAATCAACTATATTTCAATAAAAAATACATATAAAATAAAATAAAAAATAAATTTAAAAAAGAAGTGCTATAAACAGGATCAAACATAGGACTTTGGAATCTTCACTATACACATCCATTTCCCTATATTTTCTTACACCCATCACTAGGGTAAAAAGACCCATCCCTAAGCTACTGAGACCTGAGCCATTTCACCTTGGGAGCCTGGTTTCTGCAGGAGCAGCAAGCAAATAGTCTCACCAACTCGCCTCTGTGCTTGAGTCCTCTTATCTTTCCTCCCTCCTTTCCTTTTTCCTTCTCAGCTCCCATCAAAAGTCTATCATATATCAGATACTATCTCAGGTACTAGAGATATAGTAGTAACCAAGACCTACAAGATCTTCATGGAACTTATTTATTGATTGACATGGGATTAATTTCCAAAATATACAAATAGCTCATATAACTCAGTATCAAAAAAAGAGAAAACTCAGTCAAAAAATGGGCAGAAGACCTAAATAGATATTTCTCCAAAGAAGACGTATAGATGGACAACAGGCACATGAAAAGATGCTTAATTAACATGGCTCATTATTAGAGACATGAGATTCAAAACTATAATGAGGTATCACCTCACACCAGTCAGAATGGCCATCATCAAAAGGTCTATGAATAATAAATGCTGGAGAGGGTGTGGATAAAAATGAACCCTCCTACACTGTTGGTGGGAATGTAAATTGGTGCAGCCACTGTGCAGAACAGTATGGTGGTTCATTGAAAAACTAAAAATAGAGATATCATATGATCCAGCAATCCCACTCCTAGGCATATATCTGGAAAAGACGAAAACTCTAATTTGAAAAGATACATGCACCCCAGTGTTCACAGCAGCACTATTTACAAAAGCCAAGACATGGAAGCAACCTAAATGTCCATCAACAGATGAGTGGATAAAGAAGATGTGGTACATGTATACAATGGAATAATACTCAGCCATAAAAAAGAATGGAATAGTCCCATTTGCAACAACATGGATGAACCCAGAGATTTATCATACTAAGTGAAGTAAGTCAGACAGAGAAAGACAAATATCATATGATATCACTTGCATGTGGAATCTAAAAAAGTGATACAAATGAACTTATTTACAAAACAGAAATAAATAGACTCACAGACATAGAAAACAAACTTCTGGTTACCAAAGGGGAAGCAGGGAGGTATAAATTAGGAGTTTGGGATTAACAGATGCACCCTACTATATATAAAATAGGTAAATAACATGCTCCCACTGTATAGCACGGGGAATTCTATTCAATATCTTATAATAACCTATAATGGAAAATAATCTGAAATAGAATATATATATATATATGAATCTATATATCTATATCTACATCTATATTTTTAAAAATATTTATTTATTTTTGGCTGCATCGGGTCTTAGTTGCCGCATGTGGCAGCATTGTTGTGGCATCTGGGATCTTTCGTTGTGGCGCATGGGCTTCTTTCTAGTTGTGGCATGCGGGTTTTTTCTCTCTCTAGTTGTGGAACAGGCTCCAGAGAGCATGGGCTCTCCGTTTGTGGCACTTGGGCTCTCTAGTTGAGGAGTGCGGGCTCTGTAGCTGTGGCACGCTCAGTAGTTGTGGGCTCAGTAGTCGTGGCTTAGTTGTCCTGTGGCATGTGGGATCTTAGTTCCCCAACCAGGAATCGAACCTGCATCCCCCTGTGTTGGAAGGCGGATTCTTTACCACTGGACCACCAGGGAAGTCTCTACGTCTATATATCTATCTATATCTGAATCATTTTGCTCTACACCGAAACTAACACAACATTGTAAATCGACTATACTTCAAAAAAAAACATTAAAAAATAGATTCTAGTGGGAGCTACGAAAAATGAAAACATAACTAAACACACGGAGTATTTTCACATAGTGATAATTGCTATAAAGAGAACTTAATCAGGCTAACAGGATGAGAAGGGCAGGGTGGGAGCAGAGAGTCTATGTTAGTTGGGTGGTCGGGCGGTTGAGTTACATATGAGTAGAGACCTGAATGAGGGGAAGGGGTGAGCCATGCAGGTATCTTGAGAAAGAGCTCCCCAAGATGATGGGAGAGTAGATACGTAATTAGTGTGCTCAGCACAGTCATGGGATTACAAGGTGACTAGTGGGGCTGGGGGTGTACACAAGGGCTTTTCTAAGGATTATTTTGTTTTGTTTTATGATGCAGGAGAGAGAAGGTAGCTAATTTCCAGAAGCAAAATTTCTGAGTAGTCAAGAGGATGGATTCTGCATATAAGTGGGGAGGTTGGCCTCGGCCAGGAGGAGGGACAGGTCATCATTGGGACGGGAGGGAAGGTAGAGAAGATGAGAACAGATGTGGAAGGGGTGGTAGATTTGGTGGGAAAATGAATTATTTCTTTTCTGGTTGGTTCTGTTTTGTTAGTAAAACATCAGGTGAAGACAGTGAGGTGGGTATAAGGAGGGGAAGGGACTCATGTCCTCCGGGGTGGTAAGAACGTGAACTTACTAGCTAACATAGAAGGGCTACTGGGCAGTGCTGTGGGCCTGCTTGACATCTGCCATCTTAGTCTTAGGTGAAACTGATCAATGTGACTGTGTAATTTTTCCAGCTATGCCTGGATGCCAGGGAGATGTAAGCAGAAAGGTGAACTTAACCATGTGCTGGGCATTGTCCATTCGGCTGTTTGGACCCATTCTCCATCCTTTTTCATTTGGCTTGGTGTTCTGGAAGGCTGCTGTTCAGGAAGAATTCACTGGATTCCTTGGTCTCCGGATTGGGTTTGGCCAATGGCAGCAGGCACAAAATGAGACTGGCTGGCAGGAGGCAGTGAGGTGCTTGTGTTACTTCTCTACTCTCTCCCAAGTGGCCCGTGGTAGGCCTGGCTACATCCCTCTATGAAGGCCCCAGCTCCTCTGGGGCAGCCCTCTCATGGCTGGGGTTCTTTTTAGGTCCTGGAAATCACTCCCTCTTCTTATTCTTTCAAGGGTAGGGTTGGTAACTGCTTCCCACTGATGTTAGATTTGTCATGCTTCTTCACTCTTTATTGTTTTCCCTTTATCTGCCTACATGTTTAGAAACAATACCTTTACTAAACTCTCTTCATACGCTCCCTCTTTTATTACTTTCTTGGTAAGTCCCTGACTGATGCAAACCTGGTTTGCAGTGTGGTCAGGCAGGCTTCACAGAGGAGAAAGAGCAGGGTATTCGTGAGTATGAGCAAGAGAGAGATGATGGGCTTCCCTGGTGGCGCAGTGGTTGAGAGTCCGCCTGCCGATGCAGGGGACACGGGTTCGTGCCCCGGTCCGGGAAGATCCCACGTGCCGCGGAGCGGCTGGGCCCTTGAGCCATGGCCGCTGAGCCTGTGCGTCCAGAGCCTGTGCTCCGCAACAGGAGAGGCCACAACAGTGAGAGGCCTGCGTACAGCAAAAAAAAAAAAAAAAAAAAGAGAGAGATGATGATAGAAAAAGGACTCTAAGCTGAGGAAAGAGAGAAATGTGGGCATAAGCAGGGTGGATAGACTGCAAAGATGGTGGAGTCTGTTGTTGGGAAGTCCCAATGGGGTCAAAGGATTTTGGAGGTGGCATAAGGGAGCTGAAAATTGGGGACCAGTCTCAGAGAGTAGAGTGAGTGCTTAAAATAGAAAATTTGTAATTGATGCAGTTATTGATAATAACAATAGCCGTGTCATTGGTTCTCAGCCCTGGCTCTATATCAGCATTGCCAGGGGAGCTAGTAAAAATACTAATGACTGGCTTCCCCTCCAGAGATTCTGACTACAGTTGTGGGACCTAGGAATTGTCATTTTAAAAAATTGTCTCGAATAATTCAGATGTGTGGCAGTGTTAAGAATCACCAGTTCAGGGTGTGAGCGCGGGAGTGGTTGGCTGGGGTGGAAAGAGGAAAATTGTCCTTAGCAACCAGAGGTCAAGGGACCAAGAGGCCAGAGTCTTAGAAGAATCACCTACATCAAAGTCACTATAGAACGGCAGCAGAGTCTGTGGTGGGAGGAACTGAGGGAGTCAGAGCGGAAACCTGGAAGGTTGATAGAGCTTGGAAGAGCTTGGGTATTTTACTTCCTCTGGGCCAAATCTCTGGCCCTATTCTCTCCCCTTAGCACAGGGTCGCTGTCCAGGGGCTAGGCTGTCTCTCCGTCAACTTCTCTTTGATTTACTCTGTCTTTGGTTTTCATTATTTGTTTTTAGGGTTACCTGTCTCCACTCCTGGGGTTTGGGGAACCACATAACTCAGGACCTCTGCTCTTACCCAGATCTCCTTTACTTAAGAGCTGACTCTATCCTTCAACCATTCCAAGCTTTAACCTTCTTCTTCTAATCATTAAAAAAAAAAATTCCTTTCTTCTGCCCCACTTTCTCAGGGCTCTTTAGGGGGTTGATAAATCCTAAAGCATCATTACTTTGTTTCATCACTTTCTTGACGAGTCCTTGACTGATGGAAACCTGGTTTGGGGTGTGGTCAGGCAAGCTTCACAACTAACAAACTTGTGTGTGTATTGATGGAAGGCTTCGCATATTGTACTCTACAAGGTAAGACAGTCAGGTACACAAAATCATTCAAATCCTCTCCACATCCAGGTCACTGCATGTAATACTGCCCTGCTGGTAGAGAGAACAGGCCATTTTAGCTGGAAGTTTCATCCTCTTTTATTTTCTATATGCATGCCATCGTGGGGCTATTTAAATCAAATTCTTCTCTATAGCTGAGCGCAAAACCTGCACGATTTCTGGTTTTGCTCTTTCCAAAGATAATTTCTGCTGTCTAATGAGATCTGAGAATGAAGTCGGGCACGATCAGGAGAAAGGTCACAGTGTGTGCTCAAAGGTATATTAACTAATGTCGGAGCTGACATTGATCTCCTTCCAAGAGGACAAAATTAAGCAGCAAATAGTAAATACATTCAATGGCACTTTATTGCAAGGAGGACCATTTACAATGAAATAAGAATATGAGAATGGTTTCAAAGAGAAAATGGGAACGCTTACAAATAGAACACATCTTACCGGCTAGAGGGGGAATGTGACTCCAGTCAAGGTTAATGGGGAAATGGTTAATGAAGGATACAGATTCCAAAACTGCGTGATGCCATATTGTATCTTGCAGAGGTAATTAAGACTAGAGACTCTGGGTAAATGGACACATTACACACAGCCGACAACTTGACATTCTGCACACCATACAGAGAGGCTGCTCCGGATGCTTTATGACCTGCCCTGATACTGACAGGGAGACGTCTGAGGTCACGTTCTCCATCCCTTTTCCTCATGGAGCTGGTGCGGTATTGCAGGAAGAACACCAGGCAGGGAGAAAGGAGAAGGGGTTACAGCCCAGACTCAGTTACTAGGAGGTGATGTGTGACCTTGGGCAAGTTACTTTCTGCTTCTCCTCGGTTTAATTTCCTCATCTGTAAAATGAAGGGGTTGAATTGGGACCATTTTTTCTGAACTGGATATTTCTTTTCTGGTTTGAATTCTGAGATGCCCTGCACTTCTTTGCCCTACTGCCGTTATCACTTATCTACTCTGTAATTGTGTAAATGTGGGTATATCTGGGTGGGAGTTTGCAGGTATAAATACAGAAGAGGGTGAACATTTACCTACCTTTGCCTGTTTGTGGCACATATGTGTACTTAGGAGGCAATTGTGTGGTGACTTTGAAATGACACAACCATAGAGATGTCTGCTCAAGGAAGTTTCTGTTTCTACTAGCAATGCTCAGGGTTTTCAATCCTTCTCCCATTTTTTTCCCCAAAGGGTAAACTAGTAGGAGTGAGGTTACCTATTGAATTAAAACACCTGGGATTAAGGTGC
Organism: Leucopleurus acutus; assembly: GCF_964270905.1. NCBI lineage: Eukaryota > Metazoa > Chordata > Mammalia > Artiodactyla > Delphinidae > Leucopleurus > Leucopleurus acutus. Next base: position 85,514,562 of record NC_139154.1, on the reverse strand, counting down.
ACTTCGGTAAAAGCTCCTTTAGCACATTGGCTGCAGGATTATCTGTCCCTAAAAGCACCTTCTTTTGTGTCATTCTCTTGCTCTGAACACCCCAGGCGGAAGAATAAGGCTAAGGATCTTGTAGCGGCAGGTGAGGGATGGAATGGGGATCACATTCCATCCTGTACGTTTAGCCGTCTCCTTTGGCTGTCTGGAATCTTCCCCGTTCATCTATGGGAGAAGAGGGGCTTAAAAGTAGGGCACTTGCACACACGGATTTTTCACTCCAGTACTCATCTTATTGACAGGCATTGCTTCAGCGGAACCATTTTCGCTCTGTGTTCAGGCCTGTTTGTAGGTGGCATCCCGAGGGCAGATTCCATTCTTATCCCAGCCTCGGAATTTATTGCTGCTTTTTAAAATTCCCAGGTGCACCTTGTTTATTTCTCCCTTCTCACCTGCCTTGAAGCCCCCCTTACCTGTCCTTATTCTTTCCTAGCCCCTCAGAAAAGAAAAGAAAACAAAACAACAAAGCAAGCCCTTCTGGGGTGTCTGGTTATGGAAGTCACCCATGCTTCTGGTTGAGAATTCAAGAAATACTTTCCTGTTGTTCTGAATGAAATAGCTTAAAAAGGCCTGCCAAACCCCAAATTGCTGGGTGAGAGGGGCCCAAGGAGTGGCAGCTTTACGCATGAAGACCCCAGGACCCACCTCCCTTCACAGATGATGGGAAGGGAAATCTTGGAGGGCGGGCAGCCCCGGAACCAAGTTACCACAGGACATTGACGGCTGCGGAATTGCACCTATTGATTGCGGTGTAGAAGCCAGTGTTTCATCAGCCTTTAATTGAGCTGATTCCTCAATAGAACAGGGTCAGCTTTGGCTGTGCCGCTGGGCCTAAGTAGTTGTGACCGAGCTCTGACTGACGCCTCTTCAACAGACCCTCATTTGGTAGATTTTTCACATTCCCTGGGTTCTAGAACTTTGGTCCTCAGCTGAGAGCATTCATCAGACTCCCCTGTGGGAGAGGTTAAAGGTACAGAAGGTGGTACATCATTCTGGCCGACTCTGTTTCAGTGTCTGGAGAGGAGGCCAGGCAGTGTTTAATAAACTCTTTTGTTAGGCACTTCTAATGAGCATACACGAATACCCAGAAACTTCTAGAGGGTTCCATTGCAAACTGAGAGATGAAGTTACCAAGTTAAGTGGACCAAGAGATGCTGGAATTGTGAAGTACTCCCGGCGCCTCTTTTTCCACAGGAGGGGATATGCAATGAGGGATGCATTAGCACTCTGTGTCATTTTCAAGTGTAAGGACATTGCTCTTTTTTTTTTATTGCTGTGTGGCTTGCTTCATTTCAACGAACACCTGGACTTTCTTGGAGGAGCCCATCACGTAGATACGGCTTCCCTCGGACTCCGTGAGAAGGGACACTCCCCAGCCATCATCTCAGATATGTTGGTGAATCCAGCATTCACTGAAAGAGTAAATTGGATTTCATTACACGATACTGTATAATGTGGGGTGACCTCCTCCCATTGTTATGTTGGGTGGATGCTTAGACAGTTCTGATTTTTATTTCCTGGTAATTGCTTCCTCATGGATTCAGCCCTTTTTTTTTTTTTTTTTTGGTCCCAAACAGATGCCTCCACCGATCCCTCGTTGCCATTCTCAGCCTCCCTCAAAGCCTGACTTGTTCCTTAATGAATCTGCCACACACTGAGCTGGGGCCAAGGCAAATCAAGAGGCCATTCCATCAAAATATCTGTGATGGGAAAGCCTGTTCCCATTCCGAACTTGTGTTTCGCTTGTGTCCCACCTGACCTGGAGGGCCTGCGAGGGGGGGATGGGAGAACATTTGAACCCTGGCTACTGTTAAAACATCCTCATCCCAGACACTCTATTTTGTTTACATTCCTGATCTGTTTTGCCTTTGAAGCTGCTTCTCATTGGTGGACTGGTGGGGCCCTATGGCTCCTATACATTTTAAAGCTACATTCCCCAGAGTTTGCCCCAGTGATGGAGACCTGCACTTTGTCTTTTAAGCAGATAAAAAGAGAGGTCAGTCAGAAGTAATTCCCCTACTCCTCGTATAAACAATTTAACTGCTGCAGCAACATACTTGCCTGGAATTACTCCCTCAGATTCAATTCCCTTTTCCTGCTCCACTTGTAAAAATGGTAAGTGTCCTCTATAAACTGTAGCTCACCAAGGTGCAGGGCTTGCTGTGCGGTTGTAGAATAAATGTTAATCTAATACAGGTTACTAGGTCAAATGCAATCACAGGCTTGTGGGAAAAAGCTTAATACTGTTCTGCTTCTTCTAACACAGTAAACCTGGATATTATATGATAGGTTAAACACCAGTGAACCATGGCAAGAATTTTCTTGAAAGTAGGATTTAGTACAAAGGAAACTACATTGAAATGGTGACCTAGGATTGACTTTGCTTTCCAAGAGAGCATGCTAAGACGCTGGAGTGCACGGTGAAAATGGACTCCTTAAAAATGTGATGTTCTAGAATTCATTGCTGAGGGAATGAGTGCCAGTTGGAACAGCTGTGACACAACCCAAGGTTTCAGATGTTGTCAACTATGACTTCAGTTCCTTCTCCTTCTCCAAAAATTCACGAGTGCAGACACACACACACACACACACACGCACACAAGCTTTCCTTATGAAAAGTTAATGTAGCTTTGGATGGCCTGTTAGAATTTGGATCCCAACTAGAACATCAAGTAAACACAGTGTCAGGGTAGGCTGAGCATCTGTGGGCCAACTGCCTTGAGAAGATTCTGTGGAGATCGTCTTGGTGGTGGACGCCTTCCTATTTTACGTGGATGTTAGTGCATTAAGTGTTCCCAGCCTGTATTCGTGATTCAGTGCCAAAGCTGAGATTTACATATGCTAGCAGATGTATAATAAATACTTAAGTAAATGAACATCAGATTTCAGGGGAGCTGAAAAGTCTGGTTTGCAGGACCACTTAGGTTCTCTTTGGCATGGAAACAGGGACTGGGCCAGGATTAACTTTGCAAAGTCTTGTGGGGTCTACCAGGAGGGTGCTCTCAAGCTCTCATAATTAACATTGTAATGGCCATGCACTGTCCTCCTGCTAGCTTTCTCCGGGAACCGTATTCAACAGGCAATCATGCAAGGAAAAGTGCTCTGACACAGGCTAGAACCCACCTCTCCTCCTGAAAGCAGTTGAGAATGGGGCTGTGTGTCTCCTCTTGGCTATTAAAAAGTTCTTACCAGGCTCCAGGGACTTGGCTGACTTGTGAAAAATGCATTTGTGTATTTCCAGATGTGACATAGCTCTCGAGTGATTAAGCTAGATCACTTAGCATGTAAGCTGAGTTAGAGTGGGTAGACAATTGATGAAAGGCCTCTCCCTGCTTGGGTTTGCAGTTAAATGACTGAATTAATCAGGTGATGCATTCTGGGTGGTTACGAAACTGGAATGAACGTCGTGCCAGATATGTGAGTGACCCTTCGGAAAACCGTATGAAAGAATAAGTACACACGCACACAGAGCATTTGGGGAAATGCATATTTTAAATTTTATAAGAGAAATTCAGAGTTTTCAGAAACAAACCTAGTGAACTGTATTTCATTTCTAAAATCGGTTGTTGGCAGGAGTGGAAGAGACCTTATGGGGTTAATTTTTGAGGTGCAGCTCTGTGTGGCCATCATGTCTGGCTGGCCCATCCTAATGACGACTCCTGTAGCGCTTTGTCCGTTGGGCTGCAGGCAGGCGGCGGGCCACTCAGATTCAGAAAAGCTGGTTGGAGGGAGGCAGGTGAAATGGACTCTCGTTCAGACAGCTTCTCTCCAGACAGTATTAGAGCTAGCTCCTTCCACAGAAACAGGGATCCTGAGGGCTTCCAGTGATTGGGAAATATCAAACACATAATATATAGATAACTAAAATATAGATAACTAAAAGGGCCCAGGGCCCCTTTTTCTCTTTTTACTGCAGACTGGATGGTCAGGTTTCTCTGCCTCTTTCTCTCCACTTTCTCCCAAGTGTTTCTTTGAAAAGATGTAAAGGGGAAATTATACCTTTCTCCATTGTTTCTGTGTATCCATTGAGCATAGAATGCTGGCAAGGGTTATGGGTTTCTTTACAAGTTTGATTCACAAGTATTGTCTTGGGAATATATGCACAATTATTCAAGTTAGTGGAGACCAATCTGGCACATTTTCAGGCAATGGCTTTACTCCTGCTGGAAATGCCCAAGAATGGGACAGCTTTTTTTTTTTTTAATTGAAGTATTTACAATGTTGTGTTAGTTTTAGGTGTACAGCAAAGTGATTCAGATATATATTTTTTTTCTGATTTTTTCCATTATAGCTTATTACAAGATATTGAATACAGTTCCCTGTGCTATACAGGAGGTCCTTGTTTATCTGTTTTATATATAGTAGTGTGTATCGGTTAATCCCAAACTCCTAATTTATCCTTCCCCACACCTTTCCTTGTTAGTAATCGGAAGTCTGTTTTCTATGTCTGTTGGTCTGTTTGTAAATAAGTTCATTTGTATCACTTTTTTTTTTTTTTTTTTTTTTTTTTTTGCGGTACGCGGGCCTCTCACTGTTGTGGCCTCTCCCGTTGTGGAGCACAGGCTCCGGACACACAGGCTCAGCGGCCATGGCTCACGGGCCCAGCCGCTCCGCGGCATGTGGCATCTTCCCAGACCGGGGCACGAACATGTGTCCCCTGCATCGGCAGGCGGACTCTCAACCACTGCGCCACCAGGGAAGCCCTGTATCACTTTTTTAGATTCCACATGCAAGTGATATCATATTTGTTTTTCTGTCTCTGACTTACTTCACTTAGTATGATAATCTCCAGGTCCATCCATGTTGCTGCAAATGGCATTATTTCATTCTTTTTTATGGCTGAATAGTATTCCATAGTATATATGTACCAGATCTTCTTTATCCGTTCCTCTGTCCATGGACATTTAAGTTGCTTCCATGTCTTGGCTATTGTAAATAGTGTTGCTATGAACATTGGGGTGCATGTTATCTTTTCGAATTAAAGTTTTCGTCTTTTCTGGATATATGCCCAGGAGTGAGATTGCTAGATGGGATATCTTCTTAGGAGGCCACTGGCAACGCTCAGAATGGAGACTTGGAGTCCCTATAGATGTCTGCTCTGTGAGCGAACGTGGCATCAGGAGTCAAATGCAGATCTGCCACTTAGCTGTGTGACCTGAGACAACTAAAGCCCCTTGTGCTTCAGTTTTTACAGCTGCAAAATGGGAGGGATATGATCTTGCCTCCCCTTCATATATTTCTGACAAGTGGGTCCTTGGACATGCTGGCTTGTTTGCAGCTATAGGTCACCAGTCTTCCCATTTCCCCCAGGCTTCTATTTCCCTCCATTTCTGTCTTGAGGCCCTTGACTCAGTCTCTTGCTTGGAGCCCTGCTTCTATCCTTTGGACTTAGGTTTTCCCAACATTTCCTAGTGACACCTATGTCCTCACCCCTGGCCAGGCTCTCCATCAGCTGGCCGGCTTGGATGGGCCATTCAGAGATCACCTCCCGGCTCTTGGGAATCGAATGGTGGATTGTGTGTGAAACACCTAATAAAGGGTAACAGGGAATCGTTGGCGCTCATTCCCTTCACTTTCCCAAGAAACACTGTCAATGACCAGATGAGGCAACTTGGGAAAATCACTTAAAAATCTCTGAGTCTGTGGAAAATAGTAATAATAATACTTACTCCACTGGGATAGGGGGACAGTCAAGGAGATAACATAGGTTAGGAGGTCCAAGTCCTGTCATCTGACACTGAAAGAAATTGAGGCCCCACTCAGCCACCTCCAGGTGTGGCATCTGAGAATCAGAAGCATCCAATTGGTGAAAAGTATTTGCTATCAGAGCCGACTTACCCAGTAGGTACAGGGCCTAGATTTCACGATATTTTTAAGGGCCCCTGAAAATATCTTACTTTCTTTTTATTAAATTAGAAGAAAAAAAGTTGAAGATAGAAGAAAATGTTTTAATATCTAATAGCAATACATGCATTTTTATAACAATGCAGTTACAAAATATAATTTTTAATATTTTTGTCCATGAAGAAAGGGACCATGAAGACAAAAGTGCTTGTATGACCCATGAAGGTTATAATTGGCCATGACCTCATGACCGTGGTCTTGAAAATTTCAGCGGCTAATGCACATATCACCATTTACACTTTATTTCTTTATTTACTTACTATCTATCTATTGGCCGCACTGTGCGACATGCAGGATCTTAGTTCCCCGACCAGGGATCAAACCTATGCCCCCTGCATTGGGAATGCGGAGTCTTGACCACTGGACCACCAGGGAAGCCCCCGTATCACCATTTTAAACAGAAGTTCCCATCTTCTTTCATGAACCAGGAAGGAAATTCCCTACAGATAAGCAGAACCGCTGAAACCTGGTGACTTCTGAGCAAGGGGACCTGGTGACAGTCACCAAAATAAAATGTCTTCATGTCAGGGAGGCAGGTGTAGGTAAGGAGACCCAGCCTCTGAATGCAGGAAAGTCTCTTAGCTACTTCTGTTTGTCCTTGATATCCTGTTACCAGAGAAGTGATCTGGGATTTATTTGCCATCAGGTCAAAAAAGTCTTGGGATTGGGTAAAGTCTGAGGGGTTTTGTCAAATGGAGAGTTACACTGGTAATCCAGGACCCACCATGCATTGAGTCCTCAGCCCCTCAGCCTCAGGGAATACAAGTGTATTTCACTCCTATTAAACAAGAGGAGAGAAAACCAGACATTCCCTCATCGAAAAGACTTCCCTGAATGTGGGAATCAAAGCAGGGCTCACAGTAAAGAGAGTCAATATTCTGTTCGAATCTCTGAATTACTGCAAGGGAGGTTCAGGTCTCTGTCCTCACTCCATGCCCTTCCTGCCTCGTTTTAAATCCTCTTGGGGAGGCGATTTCCCCCCAAGACAGTTACACCCCATCTCTAAGAGAAGGAGAGCTACTGTGTGTAAGGTCTGTCCCGCTAAGCAATATGGGCTCTAATTTCATCATGACATGATGGAACTGATCAGTTTCTTTGTATAAAATCTTAAAAGGGCTCCATGGACCCTTTAAGCCAAAAAAGGGCTTTTGAAAACAGTTCAGGAAATGGCCATCATGGAAGCGATTTCCACATGTGTCTCTCCCTTTAGGAGCTGATCTTTCCTAGACTCTAATAAGAAATGAAAGAGCAGCATATTTTCTTTTGAAAAGAAGGCACAATTAAAAAAAAAAAAGTCCCCAAGAATCCTGTACGTGGGAATGACATGCAGGCCATTAGCTTTCTTTGCTTGGCTTTCAAGCCGATCTGAATTCTCAATTTGCTGCGAGTATTCCGCTCCATCTAGGTCAAGAAGAATTAACGTGTGTGTAACTGAAGTGGAGTGTGGATTTTTAGCAGAGCATGTGATCCTAAGAACACAGAAAGATAGTATAAATTTGCATCTTCTTAAGAGGAACCCTCTCTAAAAACACTGAAACCATTTTAATCCGATAAAATAAAAAGGGAAGGGGTGGAAATTCCACCCGAAGACTTCACACAACCTTTTCTTTTCATCTGAGTAAAGAATTACAGAATCAGCTGTCCAGCTGTCAGATGTCTCTGGGGCAGATTTTTTAAATTGTAGTGCACAGAGAAATGGGAGATGAATATCATGTTTTGGAGACCAGGGGAACAGCTTCTGTTCTTGGGGGATGAGTCATGCCCTTCTTCCTGAAGGCGTTTCAGAAATGAAGGTTGAAGCTACCTGAGGGGCAGAGAAGCCAGTGTTCCAGGCGGTTCCATGTCATTAATGAGGACACAGAACATATTCTTTAGGGTATCTGCGCCCCTCTGATGTCCTGCCGTGGAGCAGCATCTTGGGCTCCTCCCAGCAGAGTTGCCGATGATTTACTGGAAACCAACATGTGGCTCATCTTGTGGTATTTCTTACGTTTCTGATTTTGAATTTCTATGAGCATTAGGCTTGGTCTTTTTCCTTCTTCTCTCATGTTGCCACTGGGCTGTGCAACCCAGACTGGAGTCAGATTTCTTGGAACGAGTTTCCTGTTGATTCATGCCCATGCTTTGTCCTCAGCTCAGCGTTCATGTGTCCAAGCCATTGGGTGACATACACAAATAGGCAAACGGTCCTAACTACTCTTCTGGCAATAGACCTGAGAAATTCAGGATAATTGCTTAAAGGGAGCATTTACTCTTGAAGTTGGTCCTTACGATTCAAGTTAGTTCAATTTCACAAGTAGTTTGGAGGGTCCACAGCACTATAGCAGGTGCTGTTTGGACTAGAAGGACGAAGAAGATATGGTTCTCTCCCTCAAGGACTTTACAATCGGGTAGGGAGGGCAGTAGGGTCTGGAAAAAGTCTGGTAGCGTGAGATACTCACTGTGCTGTCATACAGACAATGGAATCCTGTAGGAAAAGTGTGGGCAGGAGTTGGGCTGGAAGGATAAGAAGGGTTTCACCATGTAGAGGAGGTAGGAGGTAAGGGCACTGGGGGTGAAAGGAACAGGAATAAAAATGCTTGGATGAGGGAACCAGCTCTGTGTGTGCACTTGCACGTGTGTGTGTGTGCGCGGAGGGGGAAGTGCAGGGTAGTATAGACAATGTGTGCTAGATGCTGCTGGAGATACAAAGACAAGTCAGGCTCCAGGGCGTCCCAGCCCCAAAGATCTAGTATGGAAGACAGGCACGTGCATAAGTAACTTTAATATGAAACAGACTGCGAGAGATGCTGGGGAGAGTCAGAGGCTGCACAGGCTCTGAGTGCATCTGAGAGAGAGATTTAGGAAGGAAGAGTTTCTTAGGACTTAGCATGATTAGATCCAGGGAGTTAGACAGTTAGAAAAGTCAAAGATGACTTTTGCATTTTAAAGACAGTACCTTTGAATGATGGAATAATAGACACACATTTTGCTCCTTGTTCAGATAAAATTTATAATTTTTCCCCTCTCATTCTAGACAACATACTCTGGTTTTGTTCACACTTTGGGATATTGATTTATCTAATGTCCTCATAAATGAATAGAAAAACTAAAGGCTACCCCAAAGGATAAGAATCTACTGGCCTCAAGCCCTGTCCGCAAGTAGGTGCCTTCTAAAATAAGTGCTGTGCATGCGACACATGAAGAGTGAATGTATTTGCAGCGAGTGAAGGGTGTGGAGGAGACGTGGTGAATTAAAAATCCGGAGGAGTTAAACATCTGAAATGCTAATATCTGGAAAAATCTCATAGAACATTTTTTTCTTCCAAGATGGCTTGGTGGGCTGCGGATGTGGTGGGAATGATCTGTGCGTCAGGTGGGGATAAGTCACAGCTCCGAGAGAATGGGAGATGGGAAAATGTGTACAATAAGCATAACGTCTTGGGAGGAGAGCGGGAAGGGTTGAATTCCAGTCAGATGGCTAAGGACTGTCATTTACTGAGCATTTACTACGTTGCAAATCCACATGGCTGTAAGCACATTATAGCTACGAACTCATCGGAAGTTAATAACAACCATTATTACATTCCTTTTACAGATGAATGAACTGAGGCATTACACGTAAATAACTTGCCAAGACACACAGTTATAAGTGAGTGGTACCCAGAGCCTTTGCACTTAATCTCTTTGCCAAAATCAGTCTCGTTAAGAGAAGGTAAAAGAAAAGAGGTATTCCACCTTAGAGTGTTCCCGTAGAAAATAGTATTTTGTTTAGATTTGAGGAAAGGGAATTTGTAAGGCTGTGTTAAATTTGCCGGGGAGAAAAGACTGGGTCATAGAATCATACAATTTTAGAATTTTAAAGAGCCGTGATCTAGTTCTCATTCATAATAATTTTTTCTTTTTCGGTACGCGGGCCTCTCACTGTTGTGGCCTCTCCCGTTGCGGACACAGGCTCCGGGCGCGCAGGCTCAGTGGCCATGGCTCACGGGCCCAGCTGCTCCGCGGCATGTGGGATCTTCCCGGACCGGGGCACGAACGCGCGTCCCCTGCATCGGCAGGCGGACTCTCAACCACTGCGCCCCCAGGGAAGCCCCATAATAATTTTTTATTTTTTTAGGTGAGGGAACTGAGACTAAGAGTCAGTTAAAATCATCACATATTTGTTTGCTAGAGGTGATCAACGTACACGGAGAGAGGCAGAATGACGCCCGCCAGCTTGCTGCTATGACCCCACTGTGGGCAAGGACCAGGAAGCAAAGATCACACATCTTATTTAACACAGGGCTCTAACTCTGGAAGGAAACCTTGTAGCACGAGGGAGAAGGTCTACTTGACTTTCTAGGGAAGCAAAGTGGACCTCCAGGGGACTTCTGAACCAACTTTCAGATGAAGTGCTTACATTTCTCCTAAGGTGCCCTGATTAGCTGTTCAGTCTTAGCCACTGGCAGACCAGAAATAACATCCCTTTCTTTCTCCATAAACTTACCTCCAATAAATTCTTAATGTACAATATAGAATCTGTGTTGACTGGCAACTCGCTTTTCCAATCAAATCCAATACACTTTTGCATTCATTTGATGGTTAGTTAAAGTCCTCATAAGGACGATCTGAATGTGTGTGAGGTAGGTTTGCACAGTGGTGAGGGGTCTGGCAGATTACCTTGAGATGGCTTCAAGTTCAGACTCCACGATGACTTGCACGTTGTGTAACCTTGGGCAAGATTCTTGACCTCCGTACATATCAGTTTTCTCCTGTGTAAAATCAGTGAAATAATCCCTGTATCATAGGATTTGGGGGAGCATTAAATGAGACATTGCAGATAAAGGGCTTAGCATTTGCCTGGCTCATAATGAGAACTCAGTGTATCTTAGCTAATTTTAACGAACAAAATAAATTCATTGTAAAACTTGTATAAGTTCATCATTATTGAAAATATAAATTACAGTAAGATATATAATGAATCAAGAGTTAATAGTGTTTGTTTATTGCAAATAGCAAACTTCCTTTTCCAAGTTGGGTTTCCAAACTCAGGGTCCCTCTCAGTAGGGCAGATAACCATGTTTGGAAAACCTTTTATGGAGACTATTATGTTGTTTGAAATCAGTCATGGGAAGGTTCCTGTGAAAAATCTCCTCTGGAATTAGAGTTAGGAAATGCCTCTCTCCCTCTGAGGCTTTCTAACGGAAAGGAAAGCCACTTCACTCCCATTTTATTTTGACTGTCAGTAACCCCGCTGCTAAGTTTTGTGCTTAGCTGCAGAAATTTGCTTTAACATAGACTGGCTTTTTATTCTCCTTATGTCTTTTTACTCATTTTAATGATTTTTCAGTTTTATGATATTTGTCTTATATTTTAAGCTTTCTCAAAACACTTTTATAAGCTGGAGGAGAGAGAGCTAAGTAAATACCACAAAACACTACCACACAGGTGGTTTTTCTTATAAACAAGTCTTACGACCAGTTCTACACCACACCCGATTTGAAACATTTTTTTATTTGACCAAAAGTCCAGTCAAAATGGCAAAGTTGATCTTTATATAAACACTTATTTTATGTTTTCAAAGAATGGGATGTGAAAGTCCCACCTTCACATGCTATTTAATTGCAATGGGGAAGGGGTCTTGCTGTGATGTAAGCTGACCTCTTAGGGACATAACTTGCTAATGAACCCAAACAGTTAATAATATAGAACAAAGCCGAACAACCAAGCAAACACAGCAGCTAACATGTATAGAATATTCTACAAGGTATCCTCATATATCCTAGCTCATTTACTTTCCACATCAGCCCTGAAAATGAAGAAGCATTATTTTCAGCTCCATTTTGTATGAGGAAACAGGCTCAGGTAGGGTTGGAGTCATGCTCCAGGTCTCATAGGAAGAAAATGCCCTAGTCAGGATTTAGAATAGATTTTGATTAAAAATCCCACGTTCTGTCCACTATTCCAGGCTGCTTTCCCAAGGCCTAACCTCTCGAGTGCAATAAGCAAGGTTCTCCTTTAACCTCTGGCTCCGCATCCGAAGGATTGCTTGATGGAGGAAGGTAGGAGAAAGCCAAGGGTTTCTAAGTAAGAGCTGTCTTTCAGGTATGTTTCATCTGGAGGTTCGTCTTTTTCTTGTCTAAAACTAGGATGAACCTGAACATCAGTCTCTTCATAGTTGGGAAAGGGGTTTGGCTGAAAAAATTCTGCAACAGCAGTCAGCTGGGCCCACGGTGTTGGAAGAGAGTCACCTTTGCTGACATGGCTGTACTTTCATGGGTCTATGCAGCGAGAACCTATCTAGAGCCATAAAGCCTCAGTAGTGAGTTCAAAAAAGGCAAGCAGTGAATTTTCATGAATTTTAAATGTCTGACCTGAGATTCTTGGCTATTGGGTAAAAAATAAATGTGACCAGTTTGAGTGAGACTGGGTGTGGGATGAAGACTTGCCCAACAAATGAAGATGGGGCTTCATGGAGACCAAGACAGCCTCCAGGCAGAGTTTCATCAAGCACCTGATGGGGAGGGATGAGTATCTAAACCTGACTTAGACTCTGGTTCTACCCATCTGCGAATTGTATTTTATGTGTAGGTGAACTGTTTAGTGGTGGTATGTGGTGTATTCCATCGTGTGAGTTTAGTTCTCCCCACCCCTTCCTTTTGTTATCCTTATAAAACACTGAGTTATAAGAGCCCTTCAGGTATTGCTATGGAAAAGCCAGTGACTTGGGTGGACCTGGCCACCATTTGCCTTCACTACCCTGGTTCCTGGGCAGACTTGGGTCAACAGAGCTCCTGGCAGATCTGTGTCTGCTCTTATTCAGATGCACTGCTCCTTACCAGCAAGAAGGCCGTATTTTCTTAGAGTCTTCCTGATTGTTCAATATATTTTCTTCAGGAGAATGTGTTTTCTTTTGGTCACCATTCCAGAAAATGGCGGAAACTTAGAAGGACACTAAGACGTCTCTGTTTTCCCCCTGAACAGCCCCTAAATTTTCAGAGTTTGAACTTCTAGGTCCTCCTTTTCCAAACTTGCAAGCAAGAGTTTCAACGAGCAACGTAAGTTTGCACAATGTTACCTTTCTAGAAAACTTCACATTTTGTTTTGTTTGCTCCAGGCACACCCCTCCCCAAACCACATTCTTCACCTCTGAGTTTATGAGAGAACAAAAGTCCTATCAGGAGTAACGAAACCACCTGAATCATTCTTTTTATATTTCCAGAAATAGTTTATGGGGCCACTGAAAGATGTTGATGCTATCTTTTTAATATTCTGAGAAATAATCCTATTAAACAAAAAACAAGGGAAACTGTTATGCCCACAAGGCGGAATTACCCAAAGCCTCCTGGCAGGGGTCGAGTTACTTGACAAAACCCTAGCTGTGCGGGGCTTCTATCTCTCCATCTCGGGCTCCGTGAATGAACAATAATTTGTGGATTCTGCTCATCTCTCTTTGCCAACTTTGTTCTATGGAATTAGATACAACTTTGACAAATTAGAAAAGGCTCCCCCGTGCCCGCTGTCCTCAGAGCAGCACAGTCCGCTGATTGTGTGCTGGTCCTCTGAAGTCCGGCCGTGTCAGGCCGTCAGCGGCAGCCCGGCCACCAGAGCTCTCTTTTTAATAAGCAGATCTGTCAGCACCAGGTCCTTCGGATCTTCCGACCTCTCCTTAATCCTCAGGACGCACTGACTTTCTTCTCTGTTTCGCTGATGGCAAAAGGCCCTGTGACAGGAAAGAAATCTCTTCTTTGTTTACAGCATAGAGGCAACAAAATTAACCTTTGAGATTAACTGTAAATGAGTGAGGATCGTGTTTTATCTTTCCCCAGGACCAGGGGTCAGGATTAACACATGCACGAAGGAGGGAGCGTTTGTACGCGTGGGCATGCATGTGCACGCCCCTCCCCCATTCCCATTATGACCCCAAATATCTTTCTGCTATTGTCCTTTCTGTCTCTTTCTTTCTTTCTCTTTCTTTCTTTCTCTTTCTTTCTTTCTTTCTTTCTTTCTCTTTCTTTCTGTCTTTCTGTCTTTCTTTCTTTCTTTCTTTCTTTCTTTCTTTCTTTCTTTCTTTCTTTCTTTCTCTTTCTTCCTTCCTTCCTTTCTTCCCTCCCTTCCTCCCTCCCTCCTTCCTTCTTTCCTTTCTTAATTGAAATATAGTTGATTTACAGTGTTGTGTTAGTTTCAGGTGTACAGCAAAGTGAATCAGATATATATATATATAAATATAAATATATATATATAAACTTATTCTTTTTCAGATTCTTTTCCATTATGGATTATTACAAAATGTTGAGTATAGTTTCCTGAGCTATACATTAGGTCCTTGTTGGTTATCTAGTTTTTTAAAAAATTTATTTTATTGAAGTATAGTTGATTTAAAATGTTGCATTAATTTCTGTTATACAGCAAAGTGATTCAGTTTTACATACATATATACTTTTAAAATATTATTTTCCATTATAGTTTATCACAGGATATTGAATATAGTTCCCTGTGCTATGCAGTAGGACCTTGTTGTTTAGCTTATCTATTTTAAATATAGTACTGTGTATATGTTAATCCCAAACTCCTAATTTATCCCTCCCCTGCACATTTCCCCTTTGGTAACCATAAGTTTGTCCTCTATGTCTGAGTCTACTTCTGTTTTGTAAGTAAGATCACTTCCTTCTTTATTCAGGTGTGGGTTTATTCTGGGATGGATAGAGCTAGTGAATGATATTCCATTTTTCTAATATTCAATTGCATTTCAACTCTTACGAGAGGGATTATAAAACATCAACATATTATAAATGATGCCCAATAAGTTAAGGGTAAAAATGTCTTGGCTAAAGACACAGCATCATCCAGTGAAGTAAACAGTGTCTGGGTACTGGGCAAGAACTATGAATGACACCACAAAGATAGGGCAGAGTGTCTCTTCATTGGTTTACACGGCAGTGTATTCATGTTTAACAGTGTTGGATGGCAGCATTGTGGTTCTCCAACATACAGGGAATGCTTTTCTGGTAAATAATCCTCTCCTGTTTTGTTTTTTTTTTCCAAACACAAATTGTTTAATAAGACAAATATTTGAGAGATCTTGTCCATATTCATTTCTAACTGATTGTGTTCAAAGTGCAGTTCGACTCAATTATATTTGCTTAAAATTTTTTGATGGTAAAGTTGATACAAACAACAGCTATGAGATGAAATTTGTATTGGGGAGAGAATGGAAGCCAATTGCCTCAATATAGATGTTATTCTTGGTCTCTGGAAACTCTTTTTTCTTTGCCAACTATCACAATTTTTATTTTTTTTTAAAAAAAGTTTTAATACGCTGCTACTTTTTCCTATAGTCTTTTTGAAGGTGGGACCAGATGAGGTTGAGACTGGATTATTTCTGACTTATGGGGAGCCCAGAAGTAGACTCCAGACATCCTCTATGTGCTGCTGAGAGCATCAGGACCTCCCATTCTGCTGTGTGCTCTCCATTTTTGATGGGTTTTTCACCTTCAAAACCCAGCTCAGTAATGACAGGGAATCACCACCTCCCTGGTGACCAAATCCAGGCATCCTACTTAAGGCTCCTGTCTCTATTTCTCGAAGTTGCTGAAATGTGTCCGGGACTTGGGACAGTGAATCATTCTGGCCATTGCCACTGCTTAAAGCCAGTGGTTCTATTAGAAGCATATTCGGATCCCAGTTTCTTCATTTTGGAGTTGGCTTCTGTGGAATCTGACCACTTCTGTAATTTTGTTGCCTTTTGCCTAACAGAATTATTTTTTGCTGCCTTCAGTTCTGCTCTCTCTCTTTCTCCCTTTCCTGTTTAATGAACAGAACAAAATAAAGTGACATGTAAGCATAGAGCTATTTTATTTTTCACTCAACGGTGGCCATGATCATAACAATTAAAACAGAAGAGAAAAGGGACTTCGTCGTAGGTGCAAGGTTGGGTTTATGCAAAATGGAGAAATAACCAGGTCAGTGCCCAGGAGTCCATCATACAATGATGAGCATTTCAGGGGAATGAAAAGAACATGTATGTTGGGATTCCCAATTTCTCTGTTATCATCGTCTTGGGCCAGGTATTTAACATGTGCTTCATTGGTTACGGCTGAGGAAAGTGCTTGGAGGAAGCAGTTCTTGAAGTTTACTTGTTGTCTCTGGGAGGTAATAAAGATCTTTATTTACAAATAATGCACTTTCTGGGAAGTGCCCTTGTGTGGGCATTGCACACCCTAGCGAAACGATGGGTTCTTTGTTTTGCCTCTATGGGAAGGGCAAAAGTTGGTCTGCAGGACACTGTTTTGCAGCCAGACTTTTTACTCTCTGGGTGTGTGACACTGTTCATCATTTAACCTCTCTGCAACTTAGGATTCTCATTTCTGGAATGGAGTTAATAATGCTGTTAGAATAACTGAGGAACCAGGAGATGAAAGGACTGCACTTTCACTAATGCAATTTACTTCGCGTTTGCCTGGTATCTATCTTTTGAAATGCTGTTGTGCCACCTCCTCAGGGAAGCCTTCCTGGACCACTTGGGGGCTGAATGGCCCCCTCCCCTCCTTGGTGAGAGCACTTATCTCACTACATGTAGCCCTGGGTTTATTTGGCTATTCCACCACTTGCCTGTAAGTTCCTTTAGGATAGAAACAACGATCCTCATCTTGTATCAAATGAAACTTAGAGCCCAGCGCAGTGGCTGGCTCCCAGTAAAGGCAGTCAAATGATGGATGAATTGAACTCTATCATTAAAAGCGGTGCTCAGAAAGGCACTAGAAGCTAATGTCTATCAGCTCCTCATGGCAATGTATGGTGAAACAAATTTTAAATCAATTTTCACACATTCTTAAAATAGAGTTTCCTAAAAGTCCATGGATGGGAGGGAGATGCAAGAGGGAGGAGATATGGAGATATATGTATACATATAGCTGATTCACTTTGTTATAAAGCAGAAACTAACACACAATTGTAAAGCAATTATACTCCAATAAAGATGTTAAAAATAAATAAATAAATAAAATTAAACAAAAAAAAAAGGTCCATGAAGTCTAAGGAAACAAAAAATAAAAGACCTTTACTGGGAAAAAAAATTTGGGGTGCCATTTCTCCCCCCTGCTTTCTCATATGAAATGATGGAGAAGGTATAAGAGTAATGATTGAATACTGGGGCAAAGATGAAGGCTTTGGGCAAACCCTGGATTATATAATCACCAGTTATACCCAGTATTCCTGTGTGACCTGCAAAACAAAGCATCTTTTTAGCCATATAAAGTGATGTAAAAGTATTTGAGGCAGGTCTTTTTGATGTGTTTGCCTGGCAGGTGAAAGAACAAAGATACATGTACCACAATGTTCATTGCAGCACTATTTACAATAGCCTGGACATGGAAGCAACCTAAGTGTCCATTGACAGATGAATGGATAAAGAAGATGTGGCACATATATACTATGGAATATTACTAAGCCATAAAAAGGAGCGAAGTTGAGTTATTTGTAATGAGGTGGATGGACGTAGAGTCTGTCATACAGAGTGAAGTAAGTCAGAAAGAGAAAAACAAATACCATATGCTAATGAATATATATGGAATCTAAAAAAACGGTACTGATGAAGCTAGTGGCATGGCAGGAATAAAGACACAGGTGTAGAGACCGGACTTGAGGACACGGGGAGGGGGAAGGGTAAGCTGGGACGAAGTGAGAGAGTGGCCTGGACATATATACACTACCAAATGTAAAATAGATAGCTAGTGGGAAGCAGCCGCATAGCACAGGGAGATCAGCTCGGTGCTTTGTGACCACCTAGAGACGTGGGATAGGGAGGGCGGGAGGGAGACGCAAGTAGGATGGGATGTGGGGATATACGTATACATAGAGCTGATTCACTTTGTTATACAGCAGAAGCTAACAACATTGTAAAGCAATTATACTCCAATAAAGATGTAAAAAAAACGAACAACGGAAGATATATTTTGGATTTTCCAGAAGTGAGGACAAATGTGTAAAACTAAATTGACTTCTCTCAGCACACATGGCCACTTCGATAGCGCTGGTCTGAGGAAGAGATGGCATGGCTTTTCTCTCTCATCTGTTCCTGTCTTCCTTCCCCTAACATCCGGTATTTCATAATAAAATTTCCAGCAGATACGGGTTGTTCAACAGTCACTAGCAATACATTGATTAATTATGTGTGCCAGACTTTCAGTATATAATTAAGCTAAACAAAACTGCATTAAAGTAATATGCATAATTTGACTTCAAGCCACCAAAACAAGGAAACTGAGTGAAAGCAGAATCTCTGACCTCACTCACTTTAGCATATTGGAGGAGACAAAAATATAATCAGAGTTATAAATCATACAGCTGCCACCATACGGTGATGCAGAAAGGAAGTTGTTCTGACCTTTGATTTGGAGGAGTTTGAAAGGTAGAAATTAAAGTGAACACTTTGTTCTTCCGCTAGAAATAAAATTCTTCAACTAGGAAATACAAAACCAACAACAAAATACCTTTCCTTAGTTATGTGGGTAACGTCTGTTTTTGTTGTCTTTTTTCAGGTTATTTTCTTACATTTTCTTCAATATGATTGAGGTACAGAGCCTTGACATTGTCTCAAAACTATTTTATGTCAACACGTTTTACTGTCTCTAAAACTGAAATTCAGAGAATAAACTATATTTCACATCTACAAAAATAGGATAAGCTCTTAATACCCCCCCAAATTATAAAAGTGATACTATTCACTGTGGATTCATTTGGAAAATGTGGAAAAGTGTGTAAAAAAAAATCCATTCATAATTCTACTGTTTTGAGAATCTTGAGGTAACCACAGTCAAGACTAGTTTTCTTCCAGTTAGAGTGTGTGTATGTGTGGGTTGATGGTTGTCATGTTATATATACACTCTGGTAACTGCCTGTTTCACTTATGTTTCACATGCATTTTTCCATTTTAATAGAAACCTGTCACATGGATAAATGATACTTTATTTAACAAGGTCAGTGTTTCTTAGCATTCAATTGTTTCCAATTTTTAATCATTATTTTAGAAAACCAATGAGCTATCCAATGTGCAACAGAGCCAGGCTTTAAACATTATTTGAAGAAAGCAAAACACTCAGGGAATATTGTCAATACTTTATAATAAGTATAAATGAAGTATAATCTTTAAAAATTGTGAATCACTATATTGTTCACCTGTAATTTATATAATATTGTACATCAACTATATTTCAATTAAAAAATAAAATAGAAAAGCAAAACATTTGAATGAACATAACTCTGTATGTACAGTGAACATAAATCTGTATGCATGGCTCTGATTTTTGCTTCCTATTAACTTCCAAGAGGAGTTCTTTCAATAAAGGGTATGAGCAGTTTTAATTCTCTTGTTACCTCATATCAAAGATTCATCCAGAAAGGCCAGAGAAGCTAAGCCACTTGCACTCCCACCAGCACGGATGAGCCACATGACCAGCCCTGAAAAAAGATGTTCTTAGAGGAGTATTTCCATAGAAACTTGGGGTGAGGGTGGGGGAGGGAATGTAGAGTCATAAAATTGAAGAATCTAAATTGTTTTCCTTGTTTTCCTCCATGCACAAACAACGGCAGCAGAGGGAGAGGAGGAAAAGAGTTGTGAAAAATGGCAAAGGCCGTCTGAATGTATTGTTCTTATGAGAACCTATCTGCGAGGTATGAAACCTATTCGGAGCGAGTAGCCAATTCATCCCTCATCGGCATATCAGGAAGGATTTAAAGTGCAGAGATGCGATGAACCAGCTTAAAAAATGAAAAGAACCAAAGCACAGAGGGCTGCGTATCCAGACTCACTCACCCAGTAAATGGATATCTTCACTGGTAATAGATTTTGTTCAAGATGCCACCCCACCGCCTTTTCTGAGAACTGCTCTCCCACCTGGCCCATGAGTGTTGGCACCTAGCAACTATGGCTGTACCCCTGCTGTGCTGATTAGACTGGCTGGCTCAAGCTAGGTTGGCCAGAGATTTTCCTGAAGATAGTAAGTTGGTCTTTCACATAAGCTGGTATCTCTTTGGTTTCGAGGAATAGAAAACCTGACTTACACCATCTGAGGCATAAAGGTATTTTGTTGACTCACATACCCAAACTGTTCGAGGAGAGACTTGGACTCTTGGAGTGATTTGATGGAGGACTCAAAAATGATGTCATCCAAGTCTTGGCTTCCTTTCCTTTGAGTTGGCTCAACCCTCTAGCTGGCTTCCCTCATGGTCGCAGGTTACAGCAGCCCCAAACTCATATTCTCACTCAGATAGACACGGAGAAGAGTGACATTGTGTCCTAGCTTTCTAGACAAATCTTCCCTGGATTCACTCTAACTGCAGCTACTTAGGCCTGTGTCTTTCCCTGAACCAATCACTAGCCGTGGAAATGGAAGCCACTGGTTGACTGAAGCCAATTTGAGTTTCCCTCTAGAGTGGAGGTAAGGTCCATCCTTCACCCACTGCACTGCTGGGGAATCGGAATAATGTCAGGAGCGGGGAATTACATCCCACAGAGGAAATCAACAAATATGCACTAACATCTCCCTTGTGGTTGGGACTCTAATTTGTAAAACTGGTTGTCATGGGGGGTGAATTCTACCAAATGGGTGGAGCAGCAGTAGAATGACAAAAAGAAAGCAGGTGGGACAGAGAAGCAGAAACAGGAGTGAGAAGAGAATACTGATGAATTTGTATTTATTTCTTCTAGTGCTTTCAAGGTCTAGTTCTATCCTACCCTCTGTTCCTTGAGAATTCCCCATGTCCTTATAATAACCTCCCCCCTTTTTGATTAAGTCATTTTGTGTTGTTACCTGCAGCCACATGTGCACCAGTAATGGCTTCTAGAACATTCCCAAGTCCTGCCTACCTTTGGCTCAGACGTGAGCCTTCCATTTGATAGTTCTGTTCCCTCTTTTATTTTTTTCTTGCAGTACGCGGGCCTCTCACTGTTGTGGCCTCTCCCGTTTCGGAGCACAGGCTCCGGACGTGCAGGCTCAGTGGCCATGGCCCACGGGCCCAGCCGCTCCGTGGCATGTGCGATCTTCCCCGACCGGGGCACGAACCCGTGTCCCCTGCATCGGCAGGCGGACTCTCAACCACTGCGCCACCAGGGAAGCCCCTGTTCCCTCTTTTAAAGGTGATCTTATAAGGTGTCTTGGATTAAATGCAGCAAGCAGGAACAGGGAGCAGTAAGAGCTGACCATGAACCTGAGACAGGCTGGCAATAGTTTATCGCACCCATTTGATATGGGTATAAGGACGACATTTGACTCCATTTACTTAGCAGATGTTTATCAGTTCCCGCCATGGGAATGTTGCAAAAATCTTCAAAGAAGACTTTTCTCCCCTCCTCCCTGTACCTTGGATGCAATGTTCTGTGAAATATGTTGAATTTTTTTTTCTTTACAAAACCCATAAAAATGTCCTGGTTGACGTGCAATGTTGTGACAAGCCCTAGTAGATTGTGTCAATCATATTGCCTCATGTTACATTAAGTGACACATTGTAATGTGATTGATACAACATGGGATGACACATCATAATGCAAAATATCATCTGGAAAATGTAGAAAAACAACAGAAGACTCGAAGCCACTTTTACTTTCGAATTCTTTGAATGTGATGGTGGAAAAGATCTGCTTCATTAGGATAGTCACCTGGGAAAGGATTCAGGTCTTGTCTGGGTTTGCTGCTCTTTCCTTCGTAATTAACAGGGAATGTAGAAAACAATTGCATCTTTGGGGACTGATAAACTCCGAGTTTGAACTGAATGTCTCTAAGTCTTTGTACAGTTCTTCAGTGACACTATCTTTTCTGTACATTAAAATTGCCTTCAGAACTTTTATATCAAAAGAACTCCATCCAGCGACCCCAGTTAATATTCTCTTTAAAATCTCTGATATTTCTTTCCCTCGTTCTCCAAAGACTGGGGAAAAAACACCTTTTCAGATTTCACTCTAAGGTCCATGAGGGTCTTGTAGTGGAATATCTTTTAAAATGTTTACTGTATCTGCAGAGTCTCACACGGTGCCTGGCACATGGTAACACTTAATATGTGTTTGTTAAATGACTTATTGAAGAGTCTTTATCTTTAATTATACTTTATTTGCATTTATTGAGCGGCAATCAGATAGAGTAAAGCACCATGTATGTTTCTTAGCGCTGCCACAGCAAATTACTACAAACGTGGTGGCTTTATTCTCTCATAGTTCTGGGGGACTGAAATCTGAAATCAAGGTGTCAGCAAGACCAAGCTCCCTCTGAAGGCTTTAGGGGAAGGTGCTTCTTTGCTTCTTCCAGCTTTTGGTGGCTCCAGAGCTCCTTAGCTTGTGGCCTCATACTTCCAAGCTCCACTTCTGTCTTCACATGGCCTTTTTCTCTGTCTCTGTGTCTTCTTCTCTTCTTTTTTTTTTTTCATTAAAAAAATATTTTATTTATTTTTTATACAGCAGATTCCTATTAGTTATCTGTTTTATACATATTAGTGTATATATTGTCAATCCCAGTCTCCCAATTCATCCCGCCTACCCCCCTCCTGCTTTCCCCTCTTAGCATCTATACATTTGTTCTCTACATCTGTGTCTCTATTTCTGCCTTGCAAACAAGTTCACCTGTACCATTTTTCTAGATTCCACACATATACGTTAACATCGATATTTGTTTTTCTCTTTCTGACTTACTTCACTCCGTGTGACAGTCTCTAGATCCATCCATGTCTCTAGATCCATCCATGTCTCTACAAATTCTTCTTCCCTTCTCATAAGGATCCTTGTCATTAGATCCACTTGGGTAACCTCGAGATGGATGATTTCATCTCAAAATCCTTAACTTATTTACATCTGCAACTACCCTTTTTTCCAAATAAGGTTGTATTTACAGGTTCCTGGTGGATATATATTTTGGGGGGCCACCATTCAACCCATATACCCCAATTAACAAAAATAATAAGATGGGGGTATGTTAGGGAGGTTAACATTTTTGTTTCATAAAATCTCTTTGTTTTGATCTGTGTTGAAAACCTTTTCTGTTTACTTTCACATCTTAGTAATGATAGTATTATGAAGTTGATTATATGTTTCCTTAATAATAGTTATCTCTGTAATATCACAGGCAGCTTTCCTCATCTGAATATGAATTTGCACTATTAACTGAAGATAGAGAGAATGGAAAAAGCTGAGATGCGTTTATTGACTACAATATAGACTCTTAAAGTCCTTTAAAACATGCCAACTGACCTCATGTCCTCCCTGAATGTGTGTGAGATACACGGGCTTTGTCCTGTGTTTAAACAGAGTGTATGGAGGGATTCTGGGTAGTTGATGATTTTGAGTATGTAAAGTTTCGCTAAATGTGAATTTCATCCCTGTTACCTACCCTTATGCCCATATCCACCTACAGAGAGGGGAGAAACAAATTTGGAGTGACCTCTCCCTTGTGAGAGAGGTGACATGAGAAGGGGACAGGCTATTCAAGAGAGAAGGTGTGGCCTTGCAGTCAGCTTCAGGGCCACCAAATGCTCATTCAAAAGAACACTCATTCTCTAAAAATGTGTGGCCAGATCCTGATGCCAAAACATCAGCCTCTGTACACCGGTGCCAAATTGAATCTCCGAGACAGAGCTTTGGGTGAAATAGAAAAGAATAGCTTTATTGCTTTGCCAGGCAAAAGTGGACAGAGCGGACCCATGCCTTTGAAAACTATGTGTCCCAACCCAGGGGAGTTTGTTGAGGAGTTTTATGGCAGCAGTTCAAGGGTGGGCTCGCTGGTGAGATTAGGGTGTGTGCAGGGCCTGCACTCCTCTAATCTGGTCTCAGGTAATCTCCTTGATGAGCTCCTCTGGTTCCTCTAGTCTGGCCTCAGGTGGTCTTCCCTGGTGTGAAGAATGGTGGCATCCTCCATTTGTTGGGCTTTAATTCTATAAAGGGCCTCAAGGCATTGTTATGTGTATCCCTTGAGCTGGATACATATACAACCTGCCCCAAGGCTGCACTATTGTTTCTTGACTGCTCCTCTCTTGTCTCTGTATCCCCTCCCTTCCCTGTTTAGCAACTGTTCAGATCTGCCCTTTGGAGCTCAGGGAAGGTCCTGGAGGCTGGAGGGGGACAGAAGGGCTTCCATGCCCCGGACCCCCACAGGGTCTTTCTCAGTTTCTTTCTTTTAATTTAATTTTTATTTTTGGCTGCATTGGGTCTTCATGGCTGCACGTGGGCTTTCTCTACTTGCGGCGAGCAGGGGCTACTCTTTGTTGCTGTGCGGGGGCTTCTCATTGCGGTGGCTTATCTTGTTGCGGAGCACGGGCTCTAGATGTGCAGGCTTCAGTAGTTGCAGCACATGGGCTCAGTAGTTGTGGCTCACGGGCTCTAGAGTGCAGGCTCAGTAGTTGTGGCGCGTGGGCTTAGTTGCTCCACTGCATGTGGGATCTTCTGGGACCAGGGCTTGAACCCATGTCCTCTGCATTGGCAGGCAGATTCTTATCCACTGCGCCACCAGGGAAGTCCCCCTGTTCAGTTTCAGTCCTCTTACTCATGATGCCCAATATGCCTCTGGTCCTTCTTTCTAACAGCAAGGCAGCAGGACCATAGTTTTATATTAACTTTTCCCCTCTTTGTTCAATATCTTGTGGCTGCATAGAGTAATTTAATAAATCAAAATCATCTCTTTCAATTTTCATAGTGGCTACATTGGTGTTCTTTTGAATGGAGTTCAGTTATTGGAATGGCATATATTACTTTGAATCATTTTACAGCTCAATCAATACACACATCTTCATAATAAATATTGATGTTCCTTGGAAGCCTCCACCAGTGTCCCACACATTCAGCATGGCTGTTAGGATTCAGGCAGCTCTGGGTAATTAATATTTTTATTTTCTCCTTCCATTGAACTCACATCTGAATGTGGTCCTTCAAGAGAGAAGAGGAATTCTGAAACAAGCAAAGTCATTTCAAAAGCTATTTTACACTAACAACACTTCACGAAGAAGTTTGAGAACTGAAGTGTGCTCTGGAACGCCACTCCTACAGAATAAAGGCTCAACTCATTGGGGAAAACGAATAGCCTGCTTTCATCTTTGAAAATGACCAGCCAGGAAGAAATAGAATGTTTCCCTAGTAGGTTTAGAAAAGGGGAAATCTTAACTCAACTAAATCCTCAAACAAATATCAAAGGCTTGTAGCTAGAAAAACAAAGAGGATACCTGGGGAGTGTCTTCTGAAGGTGCGATGAAATCTGAACATCTGAAATCCCAAGATCACGATCACTATGTTTATTAAATAAGGTTCTTATCTGATCTTATATCTGAGTATATTCTTACAGTCAGATATAACTGATGATTTATTTTGGAGTTCAGAACACAGTGAATTATTGTCAAACACATGGGAACATGTTTGAATTGCTAAAATATTTTGGTTTCCAGTAAGAACTGAACCCCAATCTACAGTGTCTACAGTGAAGGCATGGGGTCTCACCTACATCTTCACAAACGAAGAAGAACTAGACTCCCCCCTCCCCAAAACACGTATTTCCTCACAAAGGGGTCACGTAATCTCCGGTATTTGTTCTTAATCATAATGTGTATACTATATACACCCATTTTTTAAAAATTGAAGTACAGTTAATTTACAGTGTTGTATTAGTTTCAGGTGTACAGCAAAGTGATTCAGTTATATATATATATATTCATATATATATATTCTTTTACATTATAGGTTATTACAAGATATTGAACATAGTTCCCTGTGCTATACAGTAGATCCTTGTTTATCTATTTTATACACAGTAGTGTGTGTCTGTTAAGCAAACACCTAGATACTCTCTTTTTGTTGTTGTTAACTCTTTGGAACCCAGAGCATTGACAAAGTCATGTTAGTCAGGAAGAACTATCAGAAAAAAAATAGAACAGTTTTTTGGGGGTTTTTTTGGGTTTTTTTTTTTTTTGCGGTACGCGGGCCTCTCACTGTTGTGGCCTCTCCCGTTGCGGAGCACAGGCTCCGGACGCGCAGGCTCAGCGGCCATGGCTCAGTGGCCCAGCCACTGCGCGGCATGTGGGATCTTTCCGGACCGGGGCACGAACCTGTGTCCCCTGCATCGGCAGGCGGACTCTCAACCACTGCGCCACCAGGGAAGCCCAGAAATAGAACAGTTTTGAATTACAGCCTGAGGCTAAATTGTGAGACAAGAAGGATTTTGTTTATTTGTTTCACAAGCTTAGAAAGTTTTTCCCAAATGCTGAAAACGGCAGGTCCTCCAAGTGCCTACTGTGTGTACTCAGAGCAGTGTTTTTCAGATGTTTCCAAAATATCTTCTCCAGTCGGTTTGTATCAGGTATTGTCCCAATGATTTTATTTTGCTCTTGTAATTTGAGCTACATTTCAGTGCTGATTTATTACTGGAACGTGAAAATCCTTGCCAGTGGTTATAAAAGGAAAAGGCAAACCCTTTGCACATTTAGCAGTATCACAACAGTGTTGACTCTAAACTTTGAAATCTTCAAAATGGTCTAAGCTCAGAGCCCTTTCTCTCCCATTTCTGTGCAATTTATTTCAAACCTTTCCCAGACCCAGAATTTTGAACGTTTCGTGTTGTATTTTCCTACTTATTTTTATCTTTGTTTCTCCTAAGACTAGAAAGCAATGCTGTTCAGAGTCAGAAAATTTTAAGTAAGAAAATGAGAGCCCTGAGTGTAAATTTAAGGCATTCTATGTTGCTTTAGTTCTGTGTATATATTGGTACTGGTAATTTGATAACATAGGGCACTGAATGAAGAAAATGAGGAATGATCCAGATATGAGGGAGCGTGCACTGCACATTCAGACCTTATCAGCTCCAGGATCAGTTATCTGTTTGAAGAAAATTACATTGCATCTGTCAATAGACTTAATAACTCAGTGCCTGCTATTTGATAATGGATAATCACACAAATTCAGGAAGCTAGACCATATGCCATTCCAGTTTTCTATTCTCTTATTCACCTTAATTTTCTAGATGAGTGAAATTATCTAGTCCTGGACTCAAGATGGCATACATGGGAATAGAGCCTGCAGGAATCCAGCTGCCTCTGATGTTAGCGGCCCACAGGGCGCGGCTGCCGGGTTATGTCTGCGACCCTGGCAACTAATTGAAATGGGCAGAGTTTGGAAAATTGTAAACCTGGACAAAGCAAGTGATTTATGGTTGGAAAAATAATAAAGGGTGGATGTGGGACAGCTGAGGGAATTGGCTGGTGGGAAAAAGTGAGGCCGTAGGGGTCAAGGATTCAGGCTCTAAGGAATAATTCTGATCTCTGTGTTTAGACCAGGAAGACTAGAGACTAAATGGTGGAGATGATTTAGGGATGTTTTTCCCTGGAAGCAGGGGATGTTTCAGGGCTCTTCTTTTGTACTGATCCAAGATGCTATTTCTATTTACAGAACAATTTCTCTACTCTCAAATAATATGGTCATAGTATCACTTAGTAGTGATTTTGATGATGATTGTTGAGTGAATTAATTTTAATGATAAACAAATAGATGTTCCTTGTTCTCAGATATCAAGAAGATCAGATGCAGGTACTTTCTGGTGTGGACCCGGCTGCCCGGGGACATCATCAGGGACTCAAACTCTTTCTACCTTTGTGCTATGCCCTCCATACCAGGGTTCTTGTCTTGATGCTTGTTTCTGGTGGTCACCAGGTGGCCACCACATCTGTATCCTCCTGTGCAAGACGGGAAGAAAAGGACTGAGTCATCAGCATTTGCCCCTTCACATCAGGAGAAGCAAACCCGCTCCAGAGGCTCCCAATAGACTTTGACTTTCATCCCATTAGCCGGAACGGCATCACATCAACATCTTGAACTTCCAAGAAGCTGCACAAGTGAGCATCTCACTAGCGGCTGGGCGTATTGCTGCTCAAAAACAATCAGAGTTTTGTGAACAATGAAGGAAAAAAGAATACTTATCAGTTGGGCAATGAGCAGGGGATGCCACAACCATCTACTTAAGATTTATTGTGGAAGGAGACTAAGTGTTAGACAACTGTGCTATCTCACATAATCACAGGGAAGAGGTGGTTCAAATGATGTCAGCAGTGGGGGCCGTCTCTCTTTACATGGTCTTTTTAATAGGAATGAATTAGATGTTTTGGGAATTTGTATCAAATCAAGCAAAACCACAAGGCTATACCGGGGAGAGCTGACTCAGCAAGGACAGGAAACTGAATCCACATTTTCAACCTGGTTCTTGGCTAGAATTATCTCCTAGGTTTCTACAAGGCCAGAGTCTCAACTAAGCTCCTCTCTGTCTCTCTCCCAGATTTACTGACTTTCAGACCTCAGATTTCTGTGGGCTGGGAATAATAATCAAATCATGTTCCTAGAGGAAGAGGACATCTTGCCGCAATAAGAGTCTATCACCTATTCACTGAATCACACAGATAAGAACATGAAAAAAGCTATGTACATTTTGTACCTATGCTACATTTCTTTTTCTCCCAGGCAAGCTCACAGGGTTTGATAGGCATCTAACGTCTCCAGAAATGCTAGAGAGGGAAGTTGAGGCAGATCGTACTGTGTTTGACAGATACGGATCCTGAGACTCAAAGGCTTTTTCCTGAGTCACCAAGCAACAGTCACCACTGCAGATACTGCTGAAAAACTCTTTCCACTCGGCCACATGGCCTTGCTGCAAATGGATGCCTCTCAGAAAGCTAAATCACTACCTCGGACGAAGACAAGGCCATTGGTCAAGCATTTTCTTATTTTTTTTTCTAAATATTCTGAGTCTCATGACATAGGCGGATTGTGTATTTATGACAACAGCAGTTTATTAATTAATTTATTTTTGCTGTGTTGGGTCTTCGTTTCTGTGCGTGGGCTTTCTCTAGTTGTGGCAAGCGGAGGCCACTCTTCATCGCGGTGTGCCGGCCTCTTACTATCGCGGCCTCTCTTGTTGCGTAGCACAGGCTCCAGATGCGCAGGCTCAGTAGTTGTGGCTCACGGGCCTAGTTGCTCCACAGCATGTGGGATCCTCCCAGACCAGGGCTCGAACCCGTGTCCCCTGCATTAGCAGGCAGATTCTCAACCACTGTGCCACCAGGGAAGCCCAAGCATTTTCTTTTGAAGTGAGGATTTCCTTGAGTAGTCAGTTAGGGTGCGCCAAATGCCTCAGCCAGAGGATGTTCCAGAAGCTGGGCTTGTCTTGGTAGATTCATGAGGGCTTGACAAGGTCACCATTTTTGTTTCTGCATCTTTTAAACGAGAGAAAATGTGTTTCCAACTTAGAATTTGTATCCTTCATTCTTGTACCTAATTGTGGAATAGCTGTGAATAAGTATGTAAAGTTGTAATGGGCGAGTGTCCTTCTTTTGTCTATCATTTACTCACTCAACTATTTATGGTGTATCCACTATGTCCCCGGTATGGTTCTAGGTGGGGAGAATACGAGACAGGTGAGCTTGCTGCTCCCTGGGGCTTTCTTTCTGGCAAAGGGGAGACACAAGCAGCAAGTGCGTGATTAGTGCTTTCAATGAGCTGAACTCAGAAGGTGACAAACAGAATATGACTTCGTAGATTTTCTTACCATTGTTCCTTGGAAACTGACTCTTGCACTATTCATCCTCATCCTGTGGACAAAACCTGGGGCTAGCAGCATCATTTTCCCACTTTTAGTTACAAGAAGAATCTCCAAGGTATTTGGAGGGTACTGCTCTAAGACAGAAGAAGGTAGGTTTGCTGAGGGAACAGGAAACCAAAAGCACCATGGTCACCTTTCTTCCTGGGAAGAGGGGAGAGAGCCTGGGAGCAGCTGAGGTGGGAACTCAGGTGGGAGCTGGCCAGGTCCTGGGCCAGGAGTGCGGGTTTTATTTCTAGCTTGGGCAGCAGCAGTATCAGAGGGTTTTGAGCAAGAGAGTTATGTCCTCTGATGTGTAGTTTCAAAGATCACTGACTTTTGAGGGGGAGTGGATTGTAGGGAAGCAAGTGA
Source organism: Leucopleurus acutus (assembly GCF_964270905.1). Classification (NCBI taxonomy): domain Eukaryota; kingdom Metazoa; phylum Chordata; class Mammalia; order Artiodactyla; family Delphinidae; genus Leucopleurus; species Leucopleurus acutus. The sequence continues at coordinate 85,484,698 of NC_139154.1, read as the reverse complement.
GGAAACAGAGACATGGGTGGTTGGGGGAGGCTCCTGCCCTTTGTCCAGGGGAGGGATGAAGGTGAGGAGGAAGATGGTGAAGATGGATTGGGGGCCTGCAAAGTCTTTCAGGTGGACCCTTCTCTCTTCTAGTCCAAGAAACCTACCCCTGTGGCTGCCGTGCTATAGTACTTAGTAAGTCCTCCATGAATTTCACATGGACATCTTTGTGAGTTAAAGAAGTGCCGTTGGGCTTCCCTGGTGGCGCAGTGGTCGGGAGTCCGCCTGCCAATGCAGGGGACGCGGGTTCGAGCCCCGGTCTGGGAAGATCCCACATGCCGCGGAGCGGCTGGGCCTGTGAGCCACGGCCACTGAGCCTGCGCGTCCGGAGCCTGTGCTCCGCAACGGGAGAGGCCCGCGTACCGCAAAAAAAAAAAAAAAAAAAGTGCCGTTTATGTGATTTAAAGAAAAATGTGTCTTGTGGCTTCCCTAACTTCTTCTCTAATATCTCACAACCCCTTTCTAAATTTAGATCTTAGAATATAAGCATGTATTAGAGGCATAAAATCAGGCTAAGGTAAACTTTCCCTGGATCAGAATTTTTCTAATTGTCACACCTTGGCATAATTCAGCCTTCAATCCCTACACAGAAGAAAAAGCATCATTAAATATTGGAAGAATTTAGCTGACTGACTTTTTAAAAAGGTATTCTTACTGCCCCTTCACTTTTCCTCTCTCTTTCTCTCCCTCTGCCTTCGTTCCTTCTTTCCTCCCTCCCTCCCTTCTTTCTCTCTTCCTTTCTTCCCTTCCTCCCTTCCTCCCTTCCTTCCTTCCTTCCTTCCTTCCTTCCTTCCTTCCTCTTTCTTTCTTTCTCTCTTATTTCATAAATAAGAGAATAGGAAAGCAGAGGACTTCATTTGAGAGAGAAGACTCAGGGGGCAGTGCCGTCACTTGCCCAGTTTTACATTTATACACATTTGTCAATAATTATTTTGAGGAAACGAAAGGAAATTCAGTGATAACTTTAGAAAATAAAGAAACAATCCCCAGTATAACCAGAAACCACTCCCAGAGCCACCATAAAAGTTCAGCACAGTGCATGGCTTCAAAGCAGAACTTGTGAAGCAAAAACCATGATTAAGGTGTCCTTGTGCCTGTTGGGAAGGGATGCGTCAGGTCTCACAGGGGCCTGGTAAAAGGACTCTGGGGTGAGCTGAGTTTGTGACTGGCCAGGATAGACCTCAGTGCCTGCTGTTGAGCTCCCAGACCAACACCAGCATCTGTCTCTGGCCTCACTGCCGTAGGCTCAGTTCTGCCTGCGACGATGGCTGCCTGTCCTGACGTCTTGTTCTTGGGGCTGACGGCTGGCTAGGGACAGAAGTGGAGAGTTGGCCACCTGCCCTCTGCTTGTGGGCCCACCTCCTGTAGGCCAGGCCCAAACAACTCCAGGAAACTCATTCTTAAGCGGGGAAGAACACAAAACCTATGAAACTTAGGAGATGTCCTTCTCTTTCTTTAAGGCATTTGCTTCCCCACGAATGGTCCAGTTCCTCTGTGTGCCCATCAGCCTTCTCTGCTTCTTCAAGGCAGTGGGTTGGCCTGGCCACAGGCCCTTTCTTTGTTACCCTCTGCGGGCACCACGGCCTGTAATATCTCCCAAGATGTTTCTGTTTGTTTCAAGGCAAATGAAACTTCATGGAGCATTTCTTCCTTCTTTCCCAGAGCAAAGGCTGGCACAAGGGAGGGAGTGGAAAACGGAGAAAGTCAGCTTCTCAGCACCCACAGAGCAAAGTGCTGACCCAGCCAGCGAGGGGCACTGGGACCAGAGCTGACTCCGGAGCAGCTGGCGATGCGCAGGGCACATTCATCATGCAGCTTCCTGAGCGGCAGGTGAGCGAGATTCCTAGGGATCCCGTGCTCAGTCTGTAGCTTAAGAAATAGAACAATCTTATTTCTTCTCTCCTCTCTCTCTTCTAAAATAGGAGGAGATATTTTTCATTTCTAACCCAGATGCTACTATTTCTCTGTTATTTGCACTTACTGTGTTGAAATGCAACAGATGTTTCAAAGGGCTTTAAATTCCTCATGCGGGTCCCTGACAAGTAAACTGCACACATAACTTTACAGCCTTCCTTTGCTCAGACTCTTGGCAGATTCCGCCCCCCCCCCCCCCCCAGGGTGGAGAGGGGGAAGAAGAATTCTGTGACAAAATGACAATGAAAAGAATATAATAATAATCATGACTGTTTATTGAGCTAGGACGTTTAGTTACCCCAAGTAGTTTTCCCTCTGTTATTATTAGTTTTTTAAAATAAATTTACTTATTTTTTGGCTGCGTTGGGTCTTCATTGCTGTGCGCGGGCTTTCCCTAGTTGCCGCGAACGTCTTTGTTGCAGTGTGTGGGCTTTGCACTGCAGTGGCTTCTCTTGTTGCGGAGCACGGACTCTAGGCACCTGGGCTTCAGTAGCTGTGGCTCACAGGCTCTAGAGAGCAGGCTCAGTAGTTGTGGCGCACGGGCTTAGTTGCTCCGCGGCATGTGAGATCTTCCCGGACCAGGGCTCGAACCCGTGTCCCCTGCATTGGCAGACAGATTCTTAACCACTGTGCCACCAGGGAAGTCCCCCTCTCTGTTATTTTATTTGACACTTGTAGCTATGCCAAGAGAACAGGTATCATTGCCCCCATTTTACTTATGAAGAAATTGAAGCACACACAAGATAAGGAAATTGACTGAAAATAAAACTGAGCCATGTGTGAAGATAAGAACTTGAAGACAGATCATGGAATCTTAGTCTTTGAGCACACACACAAAACACCCTGAAATGAATTCCTTCAAGAAACCGAATTTCCCAGCCTTTACCAATAAAAGAGGTCCCAGCATAAGTAGCTCCCACATTTTATGGGATTTTAGCCCTCCTTGTAGTCTTTCTAATAGTCCCTAGGCATGTATCAGGTATATTCACCAATGGCTTTCTGATTCTCCGCTTCCCTTTAGATGTCTGAAGCCATGCGCCTCACCCTTGCCTTATGTATGAGTACCTTTCCTTGCTGAGAACGTCTAGAAGCTCCAGTGCCAGGCCTGTCACCCTGTACCCTGTTGGCTGTACTGTGCTGGAGCAGGGCTGTGATCCGTCCAGAATGGGACAGTCCTTCTCCCCGAGACCCTCCTGTCTCCCAGGTACTCCCTAAGTCTTAGACTAACACATTTTTCTTAGAACCTTCTCTCTGCCCAGGGCCCGAGCTGTGTGCAGATCTCAGTCTCTTCCGTTGTCCTCTCCTTGTCTCTGGTCCACCAGTTAATCAAAGTCTGACTTAGGTACACAGAGTGCATAGCACTCTGCTGGCCCTCCCTCTTCAGCTCTTAAACATTAAACAGCTTGAAAAGGAATGATGAGTTACCTGAGCAACAGAAAAGTGTAGGTGTTCCTCAGGGCATCCTTGCTTGCTCCTGAGAGGTCTTCGCTGGCAGGTCTCCCAACAGAACCAGTGAGTGGCCCTGCAATCTGGATGGGAGCAGATTGCGGCTCTGTCAGTTATCTAGTTGGTGAAGGTGATGGGACAAAAGGGTGGGAGCCCTGGGCTCCTTGTCATTCCTGCCATCTCTCTGCCAGAAGGCTCTTCTCTCACGGAATCCAATCTCTCACCTCCTTCTGGTCTTTGCACCAAGATCACCTGATTAATGAGACCTTTCTTAACCACCCTATTTAAAACCACCCTGGGCCTAACTAACCTACCTCTCTGTTTAATTGTTCTCCATAGCATTAAAAAAAATAGACATAACATAAAACACATGTAACAAAAATTTATCACTTAGCCACTTAACTGAACTTCTAAGTGTACCGTTCAGTAGCGTTAAGTATATTCATATCGTTGTGTAGCCAATCACCACAAATTTTTCGTCTTGCAAAACTGAAACTCTATACCCGTTAAACAATAACTCCCCTCTCCCCGTCCCACCAACCCCTGGCAGCTACCCTTCTATTTTCTGTCTCTATGAATTTGATTACTCTAGGTGCCTCATATGTGTGGAATCATACAGTATTTGTCTTTTTGTGACTGGTTTATTTCACTTAGTGTAATGGCCTCAAGGTTCATCCATGTTGTACCATGTGCCAGGATTTCCTTCCTTTGTAAGGCTGAATAATATTCCACTTCACGTATATACCACATTTTGTTCATCCATTCATCCATCAGTGGATACTTAGGTTGCTTCTATCCTTTGGCTATTGTTAATAATTTGTCTCCATAGTATTTTTCACTTTTATTCTAAATTAAGTACTTACTCGTTTTTTGGTTTGTATCTCTCATTAGAATATCAGGTCAAAAATTTCTGTCTTTTTTGATTCCTGCTATGTTCCCAGCTCCTAGAAAAGCATCTGGAACATAGTAGGTACTCAAAACTTTTTGCTGAAACATGGATGGACCTAAAAGATTATCATACTAAGTGAAGTAAGTCAGACAGAGAATGACAAATATCACATGACATCCCCTATATGTGGAATCAAAAAACATGATACAAATGAACTTATTTACAAAACAGAAACAGACTCACAGACAAAGAAAACAAATTTATGGTTACCAACGGGGAAGGGGTGGGGGAGGGATAAATTAAGAGTTTGGGATACAAACTCTATATATACATATATACATATACATATATATATACACATATATATACAAACTATATATACATATATATATATATATATACATATATATATAAACTCTAATAGATACACACTACTATATATAAAACAGATAACCAACAAAAACCTACTGTATAGCACAGGGAACTATATTCAATATCTTATAATAACATATAATGGAAAAGAGTCTGAAAAAGAACCTATATAAATATATATATATATATAAATGAATTGCTTTGCTGTACACCTGAAATTAACCAAGGTGGTATTAAATGGTCTCTAAATATAAGAGTTATATTATCTCACTTATCTTCAGGTCACCTACGAACCAAGGTCCCTTTCTTCAATCAGACAATGACTTTAAAAACTGAGTGCACAGGGCTTCCCTGGTGGCGCAGTGGTTGAGAATCTGCCTGCTAATGCAGGGAACACAGGTTTGAGCCCTGGTCTGGGAGGATCCCACATGCCGCGGAGCAACTAGGCCCGTGAGCCACAACTACTGAGCCTGCACCTCTGGAGCCTGTGCTCCGCAACGAGAGAGGCTGCGGCAGTGAGAGGCCCGTGCACCGCGATGAAGAGTGGCCCCCGCTTACCACAACTAGAGAAAGCCCTCGTACAGAAACGAAGACGCAACACAGCCAAAAATAAAAATAAATAAATTAAAAGAAGGCTCAACATTAAAAAAAAAAAGCTGAGTACACAGGTGGGACTTGGCTGTGGTCCTCACCAATAGGACTGTCTCAGTTCTTTTCTCACAGGGGCTGATGGGAGGGGTCCTAAGACACATTTCTCAGGAGAGCAGCCTGATGTTTCATTGCTGCCCCCAGTCCGATGCTGCCAGATTCCTCAAGTCATAATTTATGTGTGCAGTTAAGCTAGAGGGAAAGAAGAAGGGTAAGGGAAATAAAAACTCTTCTTCACGTATGTGCCTTGCCTTTTACTCATCTCCATCAACTATAGACTTTAAGGACCTGATTCCAAACAAGAAAGCTGAAAGAATAGCAGTGTTTTCTTGTAATAATTATTGATGAAACTGAAGCCCAGCATTCAGTTGAGTCCCTTCCAAATCCTCAAATATCAAATTGTCCTTAGAATAATCTGAGTGTAGATGGCTGCAGTGCAATTCTTCGAAAATTGGTCACTTAGGGTCACTTAAAGTGTGGTCTGGGTACAAGCAGTGACATCAGCCTCCTCTGGGAGCTCATTAGAAATGAGCCTCCTCTGGGTACAAGCAGTGACATCAGCCTCCTCTGGCCTATCCCTGACCTGCTGAATCAGAAGCTGCATTTTGAAAAGATCGCCAAGAGACTCAAATACACCCTATCTTAGTGCAGGCTGCTATCACAGAATACCATAGACTGGGTGGCTTATAAACAACAGAGATGTATTTCTCAGATTTGGAGGCTGGGAATCTGAGATCAGGGTGCCAGTGTGGTTGGGTTCTCGTGAGGGTCTCTTCCAGGTTACCGACTGCCCACTTCTCATTGTATCTGTTGTATCCTCACGTGGTGGAAAGAGAGCTAGCAAGCTGCCTGGCCTCTTCTTATAAGGGCGCTAATCCCATTCATGAAGGCTCCACTCTTATGACCTAAATACCTCTTAAAGGCCCCATCTCCAAATACCCTCACAATTCCAGCATATGAATTCTTGGGGGACACCAACATTCAGTCCACTGCATACTGTAAAATTTGATAACGTTAGCTTAAGGTATTCACTCATTTAAATAATTTATTCTTCCCCAACTTGTAGGTACAATTACCCTATTGTAGTTTCAGAGGCTAAACTCTAGTCCGTACAAATAATTTGACTACAATAGTTATTTTGCATTTTATCTGGAAAGCCAGTTTATTCTAAAAGATCTACTAATTTTCAGACTGTATAAGTCACCTTTTGAAATCACAGTATCAGAAAATGAGTCTATGCCATTTAAGATTCAGGGGCAACTTGTGGAAAAGAACTTCAAACAGAGCAAAAGCAAAAATAGTGCTTTGGATTTTAATTATCCTTGCTCTTTTTTCTCAGAATACTTAGGTCTCTACTGGACATTGTATATCTAGAGAAAGTAGAGGGCTTTAAGTGAATTAATGTCATCCTGCGTTTCTATGTCTATTCCCCCAAACTGAATTCCAACAGTACTTACATCCAAATTCTCTCACTTGTGTTACCCCCATTTCTGCTATCACCGCTTCTCATGAGTACAACTCGAGAGTGCAGACTCTTAGTGATATCATTTCAGATTATTCACACTTTCCCCCTTCTGTCTGAATTATTAGATGAACTTGGGGAATACACACACGATGCCAACGAACGTTTCTTTCTGTGGAGCTCAGGTGTCCAGTCTAATTAGTTGAGTCACTATCGTTAGCTTGGTGATTTCACTCTTCCTTGTTGGAGTAATTCCTGTACTATGATATGTCCATAGGACCTAACTGAAGTACAAATAGACTGGGGTTAATAGTTTAAAAAATATCTGTCTTTGAGAAAAAAAAGGACATGCTTGAGACATACTCTTGAGGCATGCTCTGTGTTCTTTAGGCAATTTTGTGGGTCAGGAGCCCCTGTGAATCAGAACTTGACGTTTAACAATCAGATCATGTGCGTTTAACCTCCTCATTGGACAGATGGGGAAATTGAGGGTCAGAAGATTTCATTGTTCTGCCCCGGGGTGACATGGCTTGTGGGAATCAGACGAGAGGAGAACTTGGTGATACCGTCTCCCTTTGCTAAATAGAACATTGGGGATGTGTGCTGACCTCCAGTCCTGCAATTGAATGCATTTTATTTAAAAAACAAGCAGGTATGCAGCCGAGAACTGCCACTTAACCTTCTGGTCCCCAACTCCTGCTGTGAGAAGCATCCCCACACTAAAAACAGGAGGACATTTTGAATAAGCAAATGGCATTGGAGGTTTCTGTCTCTGGTCCTGTTAACAATAGGCTAAAAATTGGCCCTGACGTAGCGAGGGTGTACTGGTGACCTCTCCGGGGAAGCGTCTCTAGAGCACTTTGTTTTCTTGTGAGCTCCTCTTTCCATTTTCTGTTGCCTTAAAGTCAAGCCATAGAGAAACGAGGCAGGATGCCTCAATTTGGGCCAAATGACCTGTGTAATAGCAATAGTTACAACTGATTCCAGAGGACACACTCTCTTTGCTTCTTTCATTTCTGTGTTATGAGGCAAATAGAAAGAAGAATGAATATTTGGAGCAGGGAGTGAAAAATCACCAACTGTTTGTCTGGAAAGACACCAGCATAGATGTGTGAGCCCTTAACCCAGGGCAGATTAAAGCGCTTTTGACATGTCATACAACCAAATCAGATACCACAATTCTGAGAGCATCGTTAAAAGATGAACCGTTGGGGCTTCTCAGCTTTAATCACAGGTGATGATGAGGGCCTTGCCATGATGTGAGTGTCCGTCATACATACAGGCTGGCAAACCTTCCCTGGCAGAATGATGGAAGGGGCTGAATCACAAAATAATGGTAGTGAAGTGCTGCTTTGGGACAGCTGTCCACCGGTGTTGAAGAAGCTGGGTTCTTCAACCAGGCAGGAGAGAGACAGTGGGCGGTGATTCGTTTCTGTTTAAATGTCATGTTTCATGTGGTAGGGTTGATTTTAATTCAGGTTGTATTTGACAGAAGAGGAGCTAGTTTGATTCCAAACAGGATCAGGTAAGTGGCTGGTCAAGTTCCGAGTTGATTTCAGTTAGCAAAGACTGTGGCCAGAGATGGTTTCCAACGCACACAGGTGAGCAACGAGCACATCCCTGGACCCGCAGCAGGCTGTCCTGCCTCAGCTGGCCTGGGCCTGGTGGTGGCAGATGGGAGACCTCTAGGAGCGCAGTGTGGTGTGGGACCAGGGCTGGCCATCGGCTGCCCCTCCACCCTGGAGAGGCCGGGGCCGCCAGGGGAGGGACTTCCTTGAAAATCAGTGAAGCACGGGTCCCGTGTTGTTCTACAACGGAGCTGGATCAAGAGTCCGTTGTTAGAGTTGTGGGTGATTTAATTACAAGGAGGATGGAATTTTGTCTCATTTGTCAGCCCTCCCCTTTCCCTGTTTGGAAATCATGCTACTCCTCCACTGCAGGGGTGTGGTGACTGCTACATGTTACCTATGTAAAAAGCTCAGACCTTTTAAAAAAAAAAAAAAGGCCCCATCTGGTTTTTATTCAATTCTACTAAAACATTTAAAATATTGTTTGTGTTCTTAAAAGTATGAAAAGCCAGATGAGCCATTTACAGGCTTTTACAAATACATATTTCTCCTTAGACATGAGAGATAGTTATTTGCTCAAGGTATAGGAGGGGAAACTTCAAAAGACTTCAGTTTGCCTGCAAACCCTGTAACCCAGAATTTAAAAAGCATCCTGGGTACCTCTCCCACCGCTCTATTTCACTGCATCCTTCACCTACAAGCGGAGACGGGGCTCTCCCCTGAAGCTTGCCCTTTGCCACAGACATTAACTCCCCACCCAAATACATCACCAACGATTTCTCTGTTGATAGATATTTTTCTTTTTTTTTCCACCCAAGCCAGAACCAGGACTGTTCTCTTTTTATTTCTAGATTTTTTTTTCAAACTCTCTGGCCAGCCCTGGGAGGTGCCTTTGGTCATTAACCACAAATCAGCAAATGGTGTCTCTTCATGCAGCTCATTTTTTTTCTCTTAGGTGAAATCCTGAGCCTCAGGTCAGCCTGAGAGTGCTAATGATTACTTGGTTAATAACTTCAAGTGGAAAGTAGAAAGTCCCCATTTCACACCGAAGACCACCAGCTTTGGTCTCCATATTTTCGAAAAACCTCTTTTTAATGGCTCTGCATAATTCAGGGTCTCTAATTTTAAGTGGGTCTGTGGTCATCTGCACTATAGTGTATTTCAAATGATGCCAGGCCAGAGGACAGTAGTTTTGTGGAGGAAGTCAGTGCACCTTTATATTAGGAGAAAATTACCATACTTCAAAACATTGTCCCCTGCAATATTTGGGACATACTTATACTAAAATATTATTTGTTATGTATCTGAAATTCAAATGTAACTGATCATCCTGTATTTTATCTGGTAACCCTATATTAAAACAAAGGAGTGAGACCATTTTATATGGCCACTGCAGTGAGAATATGGTCCAGCACTGAGACTTCTGTACCAGGAGGGCGTATCAAGAGAATAATCCGTTTAGGTTACTTTGAACTGCAGGGGGAAAATCTCTTCTATGGCTCTAGATCAGAGTCGAAGAGATCAGCCTTTGCAACAAGTATAAAGTGACATCAGGAAAAAGAAAAAAAAAGAACAGTCACATTAAAAAAATAAATAAAATAAAAATGTATTGTCCACATGGCAAAAATGAAATAAAATAAAATGAAATACAGAGAAAAAAAGAAAGAAAAGCAGATCTAAATCAGGTGACCCGATTTGTCAGTTTTCTGCGTGAGGATGTTCTCTATTACCCATGCGTGTCTTTCTTCCTTTATTCTCCCTAAACTGCTCGTAAAGATGGATGTGGTTTGCTATCTAGTGATGCTATAGGAAGTTGAGCATTAATGAAGAAAATATGGCTGTCTGTCCTGGCTCAGGGCTCTCTTGGTGCTTAATGCCAACCAGCTTCTCTCCTGGTTAGTATTAAGATGGTGTCACAGGCTCTCTTATGCGGCCAGTACTTAATGCATATAACAGGCTTGTTAAGCCGTTAAGGAAATAGGCATGGACCACAAATCTGCCACCATGGCGTCCTGACTCCTTGCTTTAGATCGCCACGCTGCTGGGGGGAGGGCAGACCCTTCTGCGGAAGGTAGGACACTGGGCTAGAAATCCGGAGACCAGGGACACGTGGGCACCCAGCTTCCCAGTCTGTTTTTCAGTTTGTTTGCCCTTCAATTAGAGTAAAAATAATCCTCGTACTTTCTGTGTAAAGGAGTGGATGTAATAATCAGACAAGCTAGTGAATGTGCAAGTCTCCTGAAATGGACAGAATACCAGATAAACACAAGAGAAAGTTGTTTCCCTTTGCTAGTTTCTGCTGCTCTCTTCTTATTGGTGGGATGGCCAGATGTCCTAGTTTGCCCAGGACAATCCAGATTTGTGCCTATTGACCCAGTATAGTTATTAATAGCACCTCTTTCACTCACAAACATGGAAGATGCATTATGGTATTGCTTGAGTTATGGTAAACGTGTCTGTGAGTCCCAGCCTAGGATATATTTGACAACAGAGACAGAATACTTGATATTAGGACTTGGGGATTTTGATTTGTCAGAAGTCACACCATTGCAAAGAGGCCAGGGTGAGTGCCCATCTTCTAATCCCAAGGCGGGGCTTTGTTGCTACACCCAGTCCCACTTGGACCCAGGTCCCAGTAAAACAGCTGATAAGGCGGTCCCAGGTGGAGAATGGGGTGAGAATATCCTTTTCTTTCCTTCCCATAATCCCAGAGGATAGGATTCCTCAACACACTGACATTTTGGGTAGGGTAATTCTTTATTTTAGGGACTGTCCCATGCACTGCTATCTAGTGATGCTATAAGAAGTTGAGCATTAATGACCTGACACCTTGTCTAGAACCTTCTCTGAGCCCAGTACCTTCTGAACAAGGATGTCTCCCTCTTACTTCCAAGCAATATTGATAGCAAATACTGAGTCTGAATATTTGCTCATTCTTTTGCAAAAAGCACAGGCTTTAAGCTTGGGATCTTTGTCAACCAATATCTAATATACTTTGCAAATGCTGAGCTGGGGCTGTAACTGGGGCTCTCTGATGTGTGTGCTGTGTCCTCATTCTCCTTGTAAAATCAGTGACCTCCATTTTAAGATATGTTTGTTGAGGAAAAAAATCACCTAAAACTCCCCTCTTGGGGGGTGATCTGATGGCTTGCTTTAGAGAAGTATGGACATCGTGATTCTTCCTGTGTAGTTGTTAAAGCCTGCCCGAGACTCAGGAGCACAGGGGGAGGGTACCACTATTTATCCTTTAATGCCTAACAATCTGGGGCAGGACAAACATTAAACTTCAGTATAGTCCTCCTGTTGTAGCTGATCTCTTTCAATTCTAGATTAAGGGAGAGGAATAGAAGCAAGGAGAAGCGGGTTCCCTGGGGGCATGATTATTGACAGGGAATTATGAATAATTAACATGGATATTAACCAGTAGCTGTAAGAACAATGATGAATCATCGTGTTTCGGAGGGAAGTTTGTTTGGGATAAAACAAGGACCGTGAGAGGTCAGTGAGTGAGAGATGCTTCAGTACATCAGAGTTTTCTAACTTCCAAAAGTGCAGGGTGGCATGATAGGACTTTAGGACTTGACAATGGAAAACTCATTATCTTGCTTAGCTGAGCTGGACTCTTGGTTGTCAGTTCTGAAGAATCTCTAAGGAAGGAAATTCTAACAGCTTCTTTTTTTTCTTTTTTAGCTAGAGTTAGCATCCTCAAATATGAAAATAATTGGTGCTCAGTGATAAAGGCTGTACTGGGCAAGAGAACGAGATTTCACTGGAATGACAGATGGAGTCATGGTTCCAGGAAGCAGGTAAGGATTTGGACGCTGACCCTGCAATAGCCCAACCGTTGCTGTGGAGGGGAGAGCGGCACGCGAAACCAGTACCAGGGGCCCCTCAAGCCAAACTCTTCCAGCTGAATAAATGAGCTAATTCTATGCTATCAGCCAGTAGATGTGTCCGTCTGTTATATCTCTTCTGATTATTACCTTGGCCATCAGACAGTTCTGCTACATTACTCGACTGCACTGCCGAGAGGGAATCGACAGTATTAAAACGACTCCATTGCTTTTATGAACTGGCTCTAGGAGACTCAAGTCCATTTCCATTACTGAGATGTGTCGTGCGCCTAACCAAATGCTTTTGGAAGCAGATAATTAGGCATTGCAGGCTGCGATTGTTTAAAGAAGATATACGATGAGGTTGCAGTCTTCAGCCGTGGCTCTGTGAAATGTCTTGTCGCCTGAAGATCAGGCTTACTTTCAAAAGTGCCTCCGGGATTATTTCAGTTGGGAGTTGGGAAAAGGGCAAGACGGCCTTTCTGGAGCACACACTACAGTAGAGGCAATGGCAATATTTAAAACTCAAGCAGTCCTTGAGAAGCAACCGTTGAGCAGTTCTGAGACATTCTAGCCCCATACCTCCCTGCCCCGGAAAAAAAAAATCACACCATCATCGTGTCCGAGAAATCAGGGTGTTGCTTTTGAAATTTTAACCTTCTTGTTCTTAAAATGCCAGTGCCACCATACATAGTTTGTATGTTCTGATATAAAGCATATTTGAAATCTGAAAGCATTTAAGAGTTAAATAACACAAGACCAGTATCTGGAATAAATTACAGAAAATGCTGGTGTAAAGGGAACACATTTACGACACCTTGTAAGACCCCAAAGAGAGCCTTAAAGAGAAAAGGGTCTTTTCAGATGAAATATATCGATGGCCTGTGGATGATAAAGGGGAAATATATAAGGAGACCTTTTCCAGACCTTCCCAGGTGATCAGAAGTAAAGGTAAGATGATCATTGACCCCGCACCTGAGTGAGATCACGAGCCGTGTCCACTGAGACTCCATCAGTACTTCCAGAAGGTGCTAACTCTGGGATGGACTTATGAGGAAGTGACTCTAAGGTAGGTATACACGGATCGCAGTAGGAAGGCGTTTCTGGAAGCCAGTTTTCAGAAGCCAGTTTCTAGACCTACGTCAGCCGACAGTCAGCTAGAACCTTGATATTCAAGGTGTGGTTTGTGATCAGCAGCACTTGGCGCTTTAGAGATGCAGACAGACTCTCAGGCTTCCCCCAGACCTACTGCGTCAGAGTCTACGTTTTAACAAGACGCTCAGGTGATTTGTTTGCACGTTCAAGTTTGCAACCTCTTGGGCTCTCCTGCAAATGCTTCGGGGATAGAAATCATGTCATCTCGTCATTCTTTTATTTATTTATGTATTTAATGAGGATTCATTGAATGTCTACTTTGTGCTCGGCATGAGGCTAAGCCCTGGGCTAACAGGTCTTAAAGAAAGACAGGATCCTTGCCATCATCATATTTTATTTTTTAAATTTCTTGAAGAAATAGACATAGTATGCATCTTACAGACCATCATTCTCTGAAGTACTTCGTGTATATTGACCCATTGATCCTCTAACAACTCTGTGAGGCAGGTACTATCATTTTTTACATTTTAGAGGTAAGCGAATGGAAGCACAGAGAGGTTAAGTAACTTTTCCAAGGCCACACAGCTTGGAAGTGGCAGAGCCAGAATTTGAATCCAGAGAGTCTGGCTGCAGAGTCCAGGCTCTTAACTATGATGTTATGCCAGCAGTAACTCAATCCACTCTTTACAACCTGTGATTTTGCTTTTAATAAACAGAATGCTAGTGATGGTTTAAAACTTAGCTAGGCAGGTCAGGGAAGATGTTTGTGAGGAGATGATATTTAACCTGAGACCTGTGGGAAGGGAAGGACCCAGTCATGCAACAGGGGGAGCGCCTTTGAAGCAGAAGGGATAGCAAGGGAAAAGACCGGAAGTAGAAAGGATGTGGTCTGTTCTGAGAACCTCCCGAAACCATCATGACTGGAACATGAGGGTAGTGAAGAAAGACAGTAGAGGTGAGGGCTGGGGAGGTGGAAAGAGTAGAGTCCCTGGGGAGGTAAGCAGGGTAGGTGATGCAGGGCTTTGGAGGACAGGGATGGAGTTGGGATAGTATTCCAGGTGACCTGGGAAACCAGTAAGGGTTTAAGCAGGAAAGTGAGATGATCTGACTGCCCATTTGAGTGCTGAGGTGGGCATGTACTGAAGGAAGCTAGCATGGAAGCAGCAGATGTCCAAGAAGCCATCTAGAGTCTATCTGAGCAGCGGTCCGGTTGAGAGATGGCACAGAGAGGAGAGCACAGATCTGAAGGGGAGCAGAATATGCCACCCCAAATATGCCTCTTGACGTACAAATTATTTTGAGCTGATTGTTTTTGAGAGCCAGCAGTCACAGGAGAAGCTCGGGAAACAGAGTAGATGTTACCCTTCTGTAAGGAAAATCTCCGCTTATAAAGGAAATCTCCATTTATAAGGCCATCTCCCTCTCTGTCCCAAGAAGAGAATGACTTTAAAGCACTAGAAACACATCCCTGGGGAAGGCCCATCCCACTTAAATCTGCATAACAACCACACCCTTGTTTACTGTGTTTTCCTGGTCGCCTCTCATGTAATTGGCTTCCCCTCTGCCACAACATCTTTCTTTTGTCTGTCTTGAGCTCAAGATGATATTTAAGCTGGTGGCTTGGACTGTCTTGGGGAGTTTATTCATTGTTCCTGGGTATCTTCCATGTATCCGTGATGTATACATGTTAACAAACTTCTATGGCTTTGCATCTTGTTAAACTTTTATTACTGGGCATCTCGGCCAAGAACTCAGAAGGGTGGAGGGAAAATTATTTTTACTCTCTTGCAGACACAAGATCTGATTTGGAGACAGGACCAAAAGGAATGGTTCCTTGGACACGCGCGTGTGTGTGTATGTATGTGTGTGTGTGTGTGCTGCCAAAAGATAAACTGAAGCATATTACATTTTTTTAGGAGTTTATTTGAGCAAAAATTGATTTGAATCAGGCAGTACCAAACTGGAAGTGAACAGCAGCGCTTCACGGACAGGAGCTGGGGAGAGACTTTTATAGAGAAAAGGTGGATGCAAAACAAGAAAATGATTGACTGACTACAGCTTAAAGCCTACTTGGTTGTTCGTGATCGGTTATCCTTAGGTTTTGATTTCGTAACCTTGAGGTATTTACAGGCTTAGATTCTGCATAGGCGGCACCTGCATTATTATTATTAACCACCTGAGTCTAATAGCCTCCTTGTTAAATTAATTTCACAGGACACATGTGGATATGTGTGTCAGTGTGTGTGCACTATTCTGTTCTTCTGTGGGGTGGTGTCGGTAAAAGGGAGGAGTTAGATTATGCCAGGGTTTCCAATTTGAGCACATTGGGTACCCAGCTCTGCTAGTCTCTGGTTTGGGTGGGTGGATTCTACTTAGGATGTATTCAATTTGAGATGCTTGTGGGGCTTCCAAGTAGAGATGTCAGAAAGGCATCTATGTCTTTCCAGCATTTAATTCTGGATCTAGAACAGAATCAGTACCATTAGGATCTGTTGAATTAATTTCAGGCAAGAAGACCTGGTAGGAAAAGCTAGATAGCTCCTTAGGTGTTTACTATTGCTTGCAAGTTGCTCTAGCAGAAATCAAAGTTTTGCTTTTATAGTCGAGAATGACTTAGAAATGTAAACAGTCACCACCGCCACAAACAAACCACAAATGATGGAGAGGTACCACATTAATTTAATTTACACTAAGGTTTGCATGACAAACACTAGAACCTTCTTGAGAGCAGATTTCTGTAGGTGCCTTGGAAGCATGTTTTATTAGCACGAGTCCTCAATGAACACTATTTTGAATGTGATGTCCAAAATGAATTTTGCTCAAGGCCAGTGCTGTTTCATTAATGTTGTGACCACAAAGTCTTTAGAGAATGTGAACATTGTCTGAAAGTCATTCACCTCCTACACAGCCACATCATCTGCTCTCCATACTTTGTTATCTTAGGTTCATCTATTCTATGACTTCGTCCATATCCGGGTCACAGAATGACTCAGCCTACGCTGAGATGTGCAGAAAAAGTATAGTTTCCAAATTTGTATGCTGGTTCAAAACTTAGCCCACTAGGGTAAATGATCTCTTTGAGTTATTATTCAGATTCCTCCCTACACCTCATCCTCTCTTAAAACGTCAGAGTAAAGGAGAAAGATCTTCATAGGTTCAGGAAGAAGGGGTTGCCCCATGATTCTCCTTGGGTGAGTGCTGACTGGTGTCTGCTGAGATCTAGTTTAGCTGGCTGCTTCCTCCAGGCATTCTGCAGCTGATGAATTTGTGGTATGTTTCATAGCTCATGGTCCTGATTCTTTCCGCTTCTGTAGTTCACTGTGAGTCTCTGTCAAGTCCTCAGAGGTTCCTGGACCAGGCCATCCACCACAGACCCTAACTCCTGCAAGGTCTCCATGGCTGTACATTCAAAGTCTATGACACAGGCACATATAACTGCCTACTTCTCCATCCCCATGCCCTTTCTTCTTCAGACCTCCAAGGGGAAAGAGTTTTTTTTTTTTTCTTGTCATTTGCTCATTTTTCTCAAAGTGGCCCCTGTCTTCTCTATTTCAATGGGGCTAAAATGGAGAAGCAGTACAAGGCATATGGAAACACACATTGGAAAGTATTTTGAAAGTAGACTGGTGATACATATTTGGAGTCAGAGAATGCTGATGAGAGGCCCAAGGTAGTGTAAAAGAAGGCCAGGGAAAGTCTCAAGATACTCTTTTTTTTTTTCCCTTTTTTTCTTTATAGCTGAGTTGGGTCTTTGCTGCGGTGCACCGGCTTCTCACTGCGGTGGCTTCTCTTGTTGCGGAGCACGGGCTCTAGGCACACGGGCTTCAGTAGCTGTGGCTTGAGGGCTCTAGAGCGCAGGCTCAGTAGTTGTGGCGCACGGGCTTAGTTGCTCCGCAGCATGTGGGCTCTTCCCAGACAAGGAATCGAATCTGTGTCCCCTGCATTGGCCGGCGGATTCTTAACCACTGCGCCACCAGGGAAGTCCCCTTAAGATATTCTTGATGACAAAGTGCATCCATCCAAAAGTGAGAAAATTGGCCCCTGAAGGAAGAGTATCACATCTCTTTGGGTTTTTTTTGTTGCCATATTTTCTTCATTGGCAAAGAAAAACCTCACTCCTCCTGTAACATAGAGCAGAGTGTCTAAGAAAATGAAATTGATTCAGTTGAGCCAATTGGGACTGTGTGTCCCACATTCTGCTTAGTGCTGTGGAGAAGATAAAAGATAAAAGGCACATTTACTATCCACAAATAGGCTTCAAACTTCTTGGGGAGACATGACCCACACTTAGGAAGCAGTTGATTTATGAGACCAGGTTGGATAGAATTGTTGGGGTAAGTGTGTGGCATAGACCTTGAATGCTAGAATAAATGAGGATTGGGAAAACCCCATCGGCTTGGAGACCTCAGGATACAATGGTTCATATGCTACGTATTACGGATGGCTGTGTTGCAGACAGGCAGAGAGGTATGGAAGGGAGAGGGTAGAAGGGAGAGTGTGGACGGTAGGAAGGTATGGGAGCAGCAAAAACCAAGACCTTGAAGTATAACTGCATAGAATTTCATATCCATATGGTAGCCACTAGCCATATGTGCTTACAGAGCGCTTAAAACATGGCTAGCTCATATCACAGTATTCCTGGAATAATTACCTTGCAGCTCATATCAGTGCAGATTGCCACATCTTCTTAGAAGTGTGCGTGTATTTTTTGAGGACGTCATGATGTCCCTTTAATAATAAAAAGATACAATTTTAAAATGTTTTATCATAGATTATCCATTTAAAAATTTCTATTACAAATGTATACTGTGTAATATGCACAGTATTTTATAACTGTAGTACCTAGGTATATTATCAATAAAATAAATACATTGGAAAAAAAATATGGCTAGCTCAAACTGAGATATCCTGTCACTATAAGACACATACGAGATTAAGACATACGAGATTAAGTCTTAATATGAAACAAAGGTAAACAATAAGGACCTACTGTATAGCACAGGGAACTATACTCAATATCTTGTAATAACCTATAATGGAAAAGAGTCTGAAAAAGAATATATATATGTATATGTATAACTGAATTACTTTGCTGTCCACTTGAAACTAACGCAACGTTGTAAATTAACTATACCTCAATTAAAAAACATGAAAAAAGTAAAATATCTCCTTAATAATTTTGAAAATACTAATCACATGTTCAAATGATAACATTTTGGATATATTAAATTATATTATGAAAATCAATTTTCCTGTTTCGTGTTTTAAAAAGTGGCTACTAGAAAGTTAAAAATTCCATGTGTGGCTTGCATTAAATTTTTATCAGACAGCACTGGGAGAAAGAAAGATGTCAGGGAAGAGACGGCCTAGCTGAAGAAATGGGTCTGTGCAGACCACAGGACCCGACTTCTCAAGGCGGACTTTTTTGTGTTAAAAAAAAAAAGCTTCTAGGAAAGTAATTGCTCATTCAGTACTAAAGGCAAGGAAAAGTTCAGTAATATTTCTAAATGAACCATTACTCTATGGGTTTCATACAAACTCTAGCAGTTTCATATATATATATATATATATATACACATATATGGACAGATATGGGTAAGACAACCTTAGTGTATCAGAATCTGTGGCCCCTTGGACTGACTCTGAGGTCCTCTTGGTGTCTGCAACTGTAACTTTGGAGCTGCATCTGGGTAGCCGTGACGGCACAGTTGGCGAGAGAAAACTGGCTATGTTGGGTAGAGCCTTGAGTGTCAGGCGTAGGAGTTGGGACTTTGTTTCCTAGGCAGTGAGAAATCTTAAATACCCTACACTCGTCCACCCTTTCCTGTGCTTGTCTAACTGCTGTAGCCTTTTGAGGGGCTCTTGTCTTCCTGCTGACTTTCACTGTTCTTGAAGCTTGGGTATTGTTGGAAGCATCCTTGATGTCCACAGGAAGAAATTGAAGGGGATTCTAAGAGACTGGGTTGAACCTTTCTGGGTGTCCTCAAACCTCTTTTAGAATCACTGGGGGGGTATCTGGTCAAGTCTGCATGCTTGGGTGACAGCTAAGGAACTGCTATGATCTTGTAGCCTGAGACCCTGCTGCCCTCTTGTCTTCTAAGTCTCTTGAAATCCTTTTCCAGCTTGTGCTAAATGCCTGACTTCCATTTTCAATGTCCAGTCCCGTCCTGAAAGATTTGAAGCATCCAACTTACCTGTCAGGTAGAAGATAACCGTAACCCCTTGTCTAAAACCTGCATGTTTGAGGCCATTGCCTGGAAAGCAGGCCTGTGTGGGGCAGTCCTTGTGTTACTGCTGGGTGTCATCTGAGGTTGGTGATAATTATGGTCAATAAGGCCCATACCTGAGGGGTTAAAAGGAGATGTTATAAACTTGGGTAACCTTGCTACTGTTTGGGACACAAAGATTTATTTTCTGGATTCCTCAAGCCTTTCTCGGGAGATTTTGTCCTGTAAGTCACGTTGACAGATTTATCCTGGACTCCTGTCATCTATGGCTGTTTTCTCACTAAGCAAGTGGAAGACAAAAGCCCAGGAAGGTGACTGCCAGCTGAGAGGTCATTTGTGAATTGGCGCCATGAAGTGGACATAAATTATACGGATTCCGCAAGGCCTTAGCCATTGCTTCTTCCTCGTCCTAGATTTTTTCTTTGTGATGATTTTGCCATTGGTGTTAGTATTATTGTCTGCAGAGGTAATTAGAGATTTAGGCCTTGCCCGTACAGAGACAGAGGCCATCACAATTCCTCTCATAGGAGGGAGGGTTCAGTTACACCCATTAAAACAGGCCAGGGGAAATTCCATGATCCCGGCCTTTCCAACAGCATTTCCAGGAACACTTGAAAACTGGTGGACTTGCCCACTTCTCCTGCTCACCCCACCATCACCACCGCCCACGGCCAAGGGGAAGATTCCTGTTTGACTTCGGTTCATCCTGAGGGTTTTGGTAGGAAGGGAGTGAAAGGATAAAGGCAATGAGAGGCAAAATGGTAGGAAAATCATAGAACTTTAGTCCTAGAGAGACTTTTAAAGATATCAGGTTCATTGTTTTTTTCAGCCTTTCTTTGGACGTGGAATCCTTTGTTCAAACAGAATTGTTATAGTTAACATTTGTTGAGCTCCTACTAGAAACTGAGGAGTGAACTAAAGGTTTCACACGTATGACCTCATTCAGTCTTCACAAAATCTCCAATGGTAGGTAGTGTGATTGTCTTTATTTTCCAAGCAAAGGAACCAAGACACAGACGTTCAAGAACACACGTGAGGTCACAGAGTTAGGAAGAGGTGCAGCTGGGATGGGACCCTGGCAACTGGCGTCAGAGCTGGTGGGACCCAAACTGGACATGGTGGGGATGTCCTACATGTCACCTCTGTGCCCTAGTGGGGGAATAAAATGAACAGAAAATAAGGGAACTGCTCTGGTTGGAACTGGGGTGAGGTGCAGCCCAGACCTGACCCTACACCTCTCACCCCCTCACCCAAGGGCCCTTAAGGGGAGCCAACCTCCTGATCTTGTGAAGTTCCCTCATGTTCCTGGCTGATGAAGCTGAGAAGCTGTGTTTGAAGGTGCTGGGCCTTGCCCCAGGGTCACATAGCCCACTGATACCAGAGTCCAGCCATCTTGATTCCCAGGCCACTACCAACTCCAAACCCCCAAACAGCAACACCAAGACACCTGACTGCACCTGAAATCCTGTTGTACAATTTTCTCAGAGCTAAAAAGTGACAGAGTAAGCCCAAAGAATAACTAGAATGTTCTACAGAAACACACAGTTTTGACACAACTGGGAAGTGGCACCAACCCTTCCACGTCCCTGCCAACAGCTGATGCCACAGTTGTTTAGGCCAAAGCCTGATTTCCCAAAATTATGCCCACCAAATGCCCGAGGATTTATTCTTAGAATTTCTCACACGGTTTTGGTTGTTACCAAGGCAGCGTCCTTCAGGATCTAAGCTAACGTGTCCTCCCTGCCCTGCTGACACTTTGGAGTCTGCTTTCTTTTGCTTTGCTGTGCTAAGAGCCCTTCTAGAAGAGCTATTCCACACTTTTTTTAAAGGGGAATTCACTGCCCCTGTCTTCCTCCTTTTAGTGGACTTCCTCCTTCTCAAAGAAAGGAACTTGACATTTTTAATTCAAACTCCCTCAAAGGACTTAAATCTGCCCTGAGGTTAAAAAGGTGCAGGCAGTCCTACTGAAATTTAGTCTTAGTTACTTATTCCACTGCCCACTATGGGTGTCCAAAGTCTTCATGCCTGCGCAAATCTTCCCTGCTCTGGGGAGGGAGTGAAAGTGTCCCTTTGGATAGAGAAGGTGGAGGCAACACCTGGAAAGTTACCTGGGGAGGGGGATGGTTGATTCTCTCTCTCTCTCTCTTTTTTTTTTTTTTTTTTTTTGATGTTTATAGCAGCTCCATTCAGAATTGCCAAAATTTGGAAGCAAAGAAGATGTCCCTCAGTGGGTGAATGGATAATTAACCTGTGGTATATCCAAACATGGAAATTTACTCAGCACTAAAAAGAAATGAGCTATCAACTCATGAAGAGACATGGAGAAACCTAAAATGTGTATTACTAAGTAGAAGAAGCCAATCCAGAAAGGCCACATACTATATGATTCCAACTGTATGATATTCTGGAAAAGGTAAAACTATGGAGATGGTAAAAAAGATCAGCGGTTGACAAGCGTTGGGGGGCAGGGAGGAGTGACTGGGTAGAGCACAGTAGTTCTTTAGGGCAGTGAAACTACTCTGTATGGTATTATAATGGTGGATACATAGCATGTACAACGACAAGAGTGAATCCTAATGTAAACAACAGAGTTTGGGCAATGATGACGGGTCCACGTAGGTTCACCACCTGTTGGTTGATTCTCTTTTGTAGCCCCATGCTCTGTTCCCAGATATGGATGCGGTCTTCCCTAAGCCTGGATCCAAGGAGCCAGAAGGAAAGGCTAAATGGTTTTATATCTTTGAAAGGAAGAATTACTCTGTTTTTCAAAACTTTCAAAACTTCTTCCTTGCAACCAGGGCTTGTTTCAGGGGCAGGTGACTTGGGCAATTGTATAAGGCACTGAGCTCAGAGGGGATCCTCCCTTGAGTTAATGCTCTGCATTCACCATCTTGAATTCTTAATGATTTTTTAACATGGAGTCTGGCATTTTCATTGTGCGCCAAGCCCTGTAAATCACGTTGCCTGTCTCATCTACAGCCCAGTTTGCGATATGTGTGTTTGTGGTGAGCGTAGCATAGAGAAGTTGTATTTGTAAGGGAGTTATGACCCATTCTGGTTTGCAGCCTTTTTTTTTTTTTTATAAAAACTCGTTCTAGCATAAGAATATGTGTTTAATTCTGAGTAAAAGAATCTGTACTGTATGAGAAGCATGTGGTTACACTGAATTCAGTATCTCACCTTTGTGAGTTAAAAGACTAGCCATTTCCCAGTGCCTTGTGCTATTTTTGGCTTATAGATCCCGAGACTCCAAAGTATGACCTTTTCTAACCAGTGCTTGCCTTGCTGGCAGTGAAGTTACCATGGGTCAGGGCCCAGATGCTTCATCTGTTGTTTTCCCTGTGGGTACAGAATGAGACTTCCTAATAAAGTAAGGAGTTTCAGACTTGTTTATCATCTTTCTACTTAATAATAATTAAAATAAATCATCAAATTACTTCTAGAAATTTCAGGTCATTACATTCAAAAGACCCAGTGTTATTTTTCAAGGTAAATGTTGAAAAATGCCAACATCGTAACAAATTAGTTTATCCATTTAATCCTCAGTAAAGTCATAATAAAATATATATTGAGTATTTGAAAGAAGACACTAGTAAATATTTCATAATACAATTATAATTATTAGCAAGATTATCAACATCAGGTTTAAGATACTACAATGAAGAAAAATAACAATAAAATACGGGAAGAACATAAGTAGTTAAGTTATAAAAAAGGATAATGTAATTCTGAATCTCATTTGTCAAGGAATGTCAAAAACCAGAAGTCTACTTTATTCTGTAATTTAGAGTGAGGCAGGGGCCAGTTAAGCCCTGTCATCTAGTTCTGTCGCTCTACTGTTGTTTGTAAATATACATGGAGCGCTAGGCATGGCTGGGTAGTTTTGACCTGTGTTCTGCTCTCTGCCTTCGCAGAGAAGCAGATCAGAATGCTGACCCTCATTTTGAAAGACTGAGTGGTGTGTTTGGGGGTCTTTACGCTTTCTTCAGACGTCAAAAACTCAAGGAACTACAAGGGGCCACATGGGCAAACAAAATGGGTGTGTGCCTGCGAGGGGACTGGGATGAATTGGAGACCCATGTCCAGTCTCAAGTGGCCAGCCCTATACAGTTGACCGGAGGGAATAGCGTTGTCAGAAGTTCTGATTTTTCACAAAGTGTAGGTCATCTTCACCGAGAGATTTGGAACGTTGGCTTGTGAATAAAAAATTTTTAAATTTCACTGTCCAAAAAGCAAACAAGCATCTATGGCTACATGTTGCCATGGGTTACCCATCTTCAGCCAGTATCCTGTGTTCTTTTGTGTGGCCTGGGGCGTGGGTAAGAGTAGAGGGCAAGGAAGACATCTTAGGGACCTTGTTTCCAGACTCAATTTGTTTTCATCAGCTAGAGTAAACAGATGCCTTTTTCATTAGGTTATGGGGCAACCCTTTTCTTGTTCGAATTTCACATGGTTCCTTATTCGTGGACTCCAGTTGCCTAATTACAAAATAGGAGTGAAAACCTCCTGGTCTTTACTTCACATTGAAGATTAGAAAAGAAAGCAGTAGGTACAGACATTTCTGACTGAGCAGTGTGCAAAGAACAGGACCCCATGGAGAAGAGGGGAAAAACATAACTGTCTGGCTATTATTTGACTTAATCAACATAAAAGCTCTGCATACCATTCTGACATATATAATGGAACTGAGCATATTTTAATGGGGAAATGACCTAAGTGACCCCATCATTCTTCACCTTGAAATTTTATGAAATCAAATAATTGACTTCTTAGGATTTATGAACTATTTTCCTTATTGGTGAGCTCTTAGTCTAAGCTAAGTATTTTTGATCAAGTTAGTAACTAAAGCCATTATCATTTATTTGTATATAGAATTATAATCATTCCTGTGTACAATTTATAACTGTGGATGTTAAATTTTATGGAATCAAATAACTAGAATATTAGAATAATCTGTGTCTCCCACTAGCAGCTTTCTTAGATTACCCATCTTTATTTCTGAAAGCGAGCCAAAATTGGTTTATTTTGATGGAAATGTGTGTGTGTGTGCGCGCGCACATTGTGTGGGTTGCACATGCATATGTGCTTATGGTGTGGTGTGGTGTGGTGTGTGTGTGTGTGTGTGTGTGTGTGTGTGTGTGTGTGTCTTCCCAGAGAGCAGCTTTTGATATTTACAGACTCAATGCTGTGGCCAAAGTTCATTACAGGACACCCACCTTCAGGGATGCATATAGTTCTTGCGATTATCCCTAATCGATTATCCCTAATTTCTGTCTTCCTCCTCGCTCGCTGTTTTCATTTCGTGCCTACCTCATTTTCCCTCTCACCAGCTTAGTGACTTGTCTCCTAGGACTCTCTTCAAAGCCAAGTGTAAATCTTCTAATGATTGACTTCTTCTTCTCTAGTTTTACACTTCCAAATTTTCCTTCTGAACCATCAGAGGCCATCTTCCCATCATATTTCTTTTTCTTCCTTCCCCTGAATGTTTCCTACTTAACCCTATACTTCAAACCATTTCTTCCTTCCTTACAGTTTAGTATACTCTTCTGTCTTTCAGCCCCACCTTGTTACCTAATTTCTTGAATTCTTAGATCTTTTTCTTGCTTCCAACCCATTTTTCTTCCCCATTCAGAAAAATGCTTTTTTTCTTCCCTGCATCGTCTCTCCTGAGAATTGAACTCACAATTTCCCCCTCATCTCTCTCCGCCCCCATTTTGTCTCTTTCCTCTTTCCTCCTCTTCTTTCTTTGAGCCTTGTTATATTCTCAGCTATTTTCAAAAAGCATTTAAAGCAGCTTGCAAAGATGTTTTCAATAGAGTGAATTAAAGAAAGAAATTTAAGAGCGAAACATGAAGAGAGTTGGGATAGAAAATGTGATGTGAATGAGAAGTGAGGTTAGTACACAACCTCAGCCGTAGTCGAATTCCCTGGAGACTCCTTGCTTTTTCCTCTTGCTTTTCTTTGGTGATCTTTCTCCCCGGAAGCACGTCAGAGAAGACTTCCCGGAGCTCAAGGGTCAAAAGGCACTGTGATCACTTAGTCAACAGTTTGTTGGTGCCATAGCTAAAAGCTGGGGTGACAACAGCTGGCCTTTGGAGAGTGTCCAAATACCAGCCATTTTATTACTGACACCAGAACTTACTGACAACTGCTTTTCAAAAGGAAAATGCCAGTCATGAAAGAGTTGGGTGTCACCTCCCAATCTGCATCTAGGCCTCATCACATGGTCACCCAAGAATGGATCGTGGGTCACCCCCAGTCGCTATCAAGTCGCCTCCGCCGGACTGCACTTGCCATTCCCTTTCTAGTTTTGCAAAAGCCCTGTGAGAAGTTTCCAGAGCTCTCTTCCACCATTCCCTTCAGGCCCTGGGCTAGAGGCCATTTCTGTCCCTGGAGTTTTTTGGGGCTTGGGACCATGGCAATTTCTTGGTGGCTGGTTCTACTATTGATCTTGATTTCCTTAACTATTTCTTCTTCTTTCTTCTGGAAATTTATGCCCGTTTCTGGCATCTGCCCCGTTCTCTATGAACACTCAGGCAGAGAATTCATTTAATTTTTTTTTTTTTTTTTGCCTCTTCTGGCAGTAAATTTCCCTTGCCATTTCCCTGATCCCTTGTTCCTTACGTACTTAAAAATGTCTTGTTTGTTTCAACCTCTTTTATAATTTATCTTGCATTCATTCTGCACCTTTGCTCGTCTTATCATTTTTTCCACTGCCTTGATTTTCCTCTGTAATAGTCAAGGACCTCCTCCACCTGTATTTTATATCTTGCCTAAATGCCCCTTCTTTGCCTTTGAATGATCTTCCGGACCCCAGCTTCCTCTCCCCTCATCTCCTCCCTCTCCCTTGCATGCCCTGCCTATTTATTTATTACCAGGTACTGCCTATTGGCCGGTAATCAATTACATTGCTTTTCCATTTTTTCTTCTCCCTTGCACCCTATTGCTTTATCCCACTGTCACTCTTGCCATAATTTTTCAGCCACCTACGACTCTTCTGAGTTGAGATGACTTGCTGCTGCCTCTGCCGCAGGCGCAGTGTGACACAGAAATCCAGCCCACCTGTCTCTTCTTTCTTCTTGCAATAAAGAGCCACGTTATTTCAAGTGCCTACCCATCGTATAAGAAATCACTCTCCAACCATATGGCCTAACTTATGGCTGCAAATAAAAATTCCCCAATGTTTTGCTCCTCACAAGTTTTCACTTCCCCAGCACAGCTTGGGAAGTCCAAGACGTTAAAATCCCTACGGAGTGCATATTTTCATGAAAATTCACTTTCTACTTCTAGAATATTTCTTCTACTCACAGAGACTTGACTTTTCAACAGCATTATAGAGAGTGTCACAACTTTTCTAGCCTGACGCCCACCTCTGCCTGTGCTTCTTTTTTAAGGAAGGCAATTTTGAGTTGTTGACCGAGTTTGTTTTCGTCATTCATGGGCTAGAGGAGTTATCCTAGTATAAATATAGGCTTTAAGCTCTTTTTCACTCTAACTTATGAATCAAAGCTCATATTAAAACAAAAAGGCGTATTTCATTTAAGTGGATTCTGGTTCTGGGATCTTGTGTGAGTGGATGCAGGGCTACTTTCTACAGTGCTCACAGTGGTAATACTGTAACATTGCCTCAAACTCAGCCACTCATGTGCAAATCCAGGGCATTGTAAGCAGTTGTGGCAGCCGCATGGGGTCCCTTAGGACCTGATCCTTCTCCAGAGATGTTATAGAACAGCTTTGGAATTAAAAATAGGCACTAAATATACTTTGGTGTGGTGTATATTATGGAGATAACTTCTGTAATTAATTGGCTGATTGAAGTGATTGACTCATTCATTGATTCGTTCTTCATTCCAAAGACTTTCTGAGGATAGGAACAACGCTGGCCATATCATCACTTTGATCCAGTCCATGTTCACACAGTTTGGTAGAACTAATTTCTCCAAGGCTGTGGTCCATACCTGGTTATTAGGTCTTGACTTGATTACTGTTGACTGAGAGGTTTCCTGAGTTGTGATTTCCTATGTAGTCATTAGAGCATCCATTGCTTGTGGAAAGAAATCAGCAGACATGGGTTATTCTCTGGGCTCCACGCCTAGGTCACCGTGGGGTAAATGACTTAACTGTTGATGTCTCTTTTTCAGTTTATATGTCTTAAGAGCAGTGCTTTTCATTCTCTCTGGCTCCCAGTGATGCCTTGAGAGTGATAGGACATGGCCTTAGGAAGCAATTGAAAGGAAGAGCCGAGTACTGGTTAAGTAGATTTGCACTTATGATGTTAGATTTAACAGCCTTGCCTGGTAGATTTCGAATCGTCGCTCCTTTGAAAGCTCTACTCTCTGAAGTCTTCTGGAATTCCCAACATATGATGCAGAGATGATAGATTTACCTGTCCTAACATCTTAGAGAGTGTTCTAGAAGACAGGGACTTTAAAATTTATTTGATGGCCATCACTTCCACTTTTTTCTGTGTCTCAGTTACACACTCAAAATGATCACCTCTGAAATATGATGCGGAATCATGTATTAACCTTTAAAGTATACCTTGGGTATATGCAATGCTATGTTCTTACTGTTAATTCTTGGATCATGTTCTCAAAGGTGACTATATGTAGCACACATATAGTGTGGAAATTTTCCCTTTCCTTCCCTAGGAAAACCAGTAAACAACGTTCCCATCCTTATTGTAGTTCCTGATATTTTTTTTTAATAAGAAAAACACTTTATTCCACAATTAAATATAGGATGGTATCCAAATAGCCCTAGGAGGAGTAATACAGATTTACATTTAAACCAAGGTTTAAACACGTGATACTGGGCTCTTTTCTGGGCAGATCTGGCTAATCTGGAGCCATCCTAAGTTCCTGAAATGTAGGAGTGAGACCTGAAAACAGATTCTGTCATCCTCACAATTTTGCCTTTTGCATTTTCTCAGTCCCTCTTATCACTCTATCCCAGCTACTCTTTTTTTTAAATTGAGATTTAGTTGATTTACAGTATTATATAAGTTTCAGGTGTACAACATAGTGCTTCACAACTTTTAAAGATTTTACGGGATCTAAGCTACTTTTAAGAAGCCTTAATTTGCTTTGCAGAGCCCTTGATTCTTCAGATTCCATGATATTATACTTTTTGACTAAGGTGGAGACAAGATCCTCAGAGCAGACTGGTGAAGATGGGTCGAGTGTTGTGGGAGAATCATTAGAAAATAACCGAGCCTTCCCCACCCCCTCAGCCAGGAAGGGGTCAGAGGACCCTGGTTCTCCAGTGGCTTCTGTTCCTGCCACTCAGCACAGAAGTTTCAGATGGGGCCAACACACCTTGAAGGGCTAGCAATCTCCCTTCTTACCTCTAAAGATGAGCTGTTTTATCAGTCAGCTATCGCCTCAATACCATCCGTAAAAAACTACCGCAAAACCTGGTGGCACACAAAAAATATTTCTTGCCTACATGTGTGTTGGTTGGCTGGTCCAGGCTCGGCTGGGTGTGGCTTAATTTGTATCTGGGTTCAGGTCTGCTTCACGTGTCTCCTGTCATCCTGGGACCTGCAGCTCCAGGAAGCTCTTCTTATGGCCATACATAAAGATAGCAAGCCTGCTTAGCAAGCCAATTTCCAGTTGTTCTAGAAAACTCCAAGAAGCCAAGGCAAGTCACATGACAAAACCCAAAGTCAAGGGGTGGGGAAGAGAATTTTGTTGACCAGGAGGCCATGTTGAGGGTGTGACTATTTAATACTACTGTGGGAGATCGGGGCCGATTGTTAAATATACCGCCGGCTCTGATCAAATAACATTAAAACTATTGGACATCCTCAAAGACTAAGACACTTAAAAAAGTGCCTGGACTTTTAAAGGGTAAATATTAATAAGAATAGCATACATTAATTTTTATGGTAAATTATAAAATAATAGAATATTTTCTATTATTCCAAGCTCCTCCATATTCAATCTTATTTGGGGTCTCAGACCAAATGTAGGATATATGTGAGTGCGCTTGTATTTTTAACCATTTATCGAGCACTGACTCTAAGCTAGGCATTATGCTAAGTAGTTGTATGTTCATTATCTTATTTAATCTGTTCCCTGTTCCCACGAATATGGCATTATTATCCACTTTTGAGAAGTCTGAGCCTGAGAGAGCTTATGAGACTTAACCAAAGTCACAGAGCTATTAAGAAGTAGAAGCAAAAACTCACCGGGTGGCTTCAAAGCATTTTCTCATATCTGCTGTGCTATGTCCTGCCCTCCCATCATATGAACTCAACAAGCTATGACGTCGATGTTATCATTTTCATTTCACGGATCTGCAAAAAGAGAAACAGACAAGGAAAATGGATCCTGGTGCACAGGGGTGGCGCTAGCACCAGAATCGTCGTGTCCTAGACCCAGTCCCTTGGTGGCTTCAGTGCTGGCCTCAGACTGACTGCTGGGATTCATTTATTTTTTAACCCCTTGTGCCTGTTGGTGTTCTGTCCCTTCTTCCTGCTGCCTCTTTCTCTCTGGGTTCTTTAGTCCTCACCTAGATAGAGCTGCTTCTTTATAGATCTCTTGGGAGGATGACGCTGTGATGAAATCACATCACTATGCTTCCCACCTCTCTGCCAATTTGGGTTTATTTCTGTTCAGACACGGATTTGGCTGGCAGGGCTGTTGACAGTTATATGCCGAATTATTTCAGGTTGTTCCCCAAGCCTGGTCCACAAAATGGAATCAAGCAAAGGATACTCTGACTGTTTTTAGGAGGCACACTCTAGAGAACAGAGAATGCCGTGCTTCAAGGGCCAGCACCTCCAGGGGCTGGGATGATGACAGCTCTGGACTGATGTGTGTTTAAAATAGATTTATATATGTTCACGAAATGATTTTCTAGAGTAGTCGTGGAGGTGAAAAGAAGCCACAAAAAGCAACTTGAGGGAGGAATAACTTGGGCGAACAGCAGCTTGACTTACTTTACTTTGATTATTGGGGGTTTTTGTCTACGCGTGTACCGATAGGCTAAATCTCGTTCCGTTTATACCTCCTTCTGCATCTCTGCTTCAAAGTCGTGGAAACCAGCGGCTTCCCTGAATTTGATGGCTGTTAGATGAACTTGGGCTCTCCCTGAAAACTTTCTTAGTACCTCCCAGGAGCCAAGGGCAGGCAGGCCCTCCTTTGCCGGGATGTTATTCTGGACACCACGCCCCCCCTGATGTGAAACACCCTCCTCTGTGGTCAAAAACTGGAGCGAAAGAGCCAACCCTGAGGCCGGGACTGGGGAGGAATGTGAGGGGCCACCCCTCCCTCTAGGCACTCATGGCACCATGGCCACCGCATCACTGAATCCCAGTGTTACCAGGTTAACAGAGGTTAAAAGGAATAGTGACCTGAGACTAGCATAGGCTTGGAAACAAACAACTTGTCATAAAGTTGAATGTAAGAGGGAATGAAGTATTAAGTAGGGAAGGGGTTGCAAATGCGGCTTCTCTTCTTGATGTTCTGGTTATGGTTCATTGTTTACTAATATCGGGGTAAGGGAGGGAGAGAAACACAAACCAGATGGAAAATAAGATAAACATGCACAGTGGGAAAAGCAGTGAATTGATGGTGGGGAGACTGGGCATTGTCCCTTTTCCATGGGCAGTTGGGTAGTTTGGGGAAAGCTACTTAATTTCCCTATGCATTCTGTGAAAAGAATTAGGGCCGAGCCCAAACTGCTTCCTATAGAGAGTTGATTTGCGGAACTAATGAAATAAAATACATGAAAGAATTTTGGAAATGGGAAAGTCCTATCCAAATATCAGGGTTTATTATTCTTTCTTAATCCTGCCATTCCACTGCCCTCTCCTCTCAAAGAACAGAAAAAATGTTGGCACAGGATAATGTTCACAGTTTGGAAGGAGAAGTAAGTTGTTGCCTTTGCACCCTTCATGCTAACATCTGTCACCCCAGCTCTGACAGCTGCTTCGAAGTTTCCACTCTGAAAGTAACAAAACAGGGTTGGGTCAGCCCCCAGTCTCTACTCTGCCGTGATCCAAACCTTATTAAAAAATTAACATCTCTTTTTTCCATATGCTTGGAAAGAGGCCATGAAGGAAAGCTCTCGACAATCTTTTTATCCTGTTTTTCATCTGGTTTGGGTTTCTCCCCTCCCCCACCCCAATATTAGCAAATTATAAAATATAACCAGGACATCAATATGAGAAGCAGCATTTTGGAAACCTTCCCCACTTAATAATTTATTCCCTCTCACACAAAACTTTGCGATGAGTTGTTTTGTTTCTCAGTACCCCATCCAAGAAAATTTCCCATTCAGTAATATTAATAATAATATATTTTTAAACCTTGACTTCAAATTACAGTAAGTGCCAAGAGGCTTTAGTTGCTATTTTGTTGAAATAATATCAGGTTCCCTGCGATGCTTTACATAGCTGTCATCTCTGTGATATGATACTTCTGTGATTTATTGACTTACTAAAAGTGCTGTCATTGACTTGTCATAATAAACTTTTCTTAAAATATGAAAGCATAGAACATTGAGTAATAGCTCAAACCAGGACACAGCCTCAGTTAGGTTGTGGATTTGGATTTGGCGGCCTGAAGTTCATCTCTTACGCCTTGAAGATGAAAGTTTGGCCTTCGCCTCCTCACACTCCTTCCTCTGCTCCCCCTACCCCCCGCCCCAGGCTTAGTTGTCACCAAATAGATGACCTGAAGGACTGACCATAAGTTTCAGCCCAAGGGTCAGTGCTGTGTCTGGAAAGGCTTTCCAGTGGCCTCAGCAGAGAGAAATCCAAACGCTGGGATTCTCACCCGACTAATTTGTCTTTGTCAACGGGCTTTGCATCCACCGGGGTGGTGGAGGGGTTAATCTTTTTCACAAAGGGAAACATAGTTGGCCATGGAATCTGAGTTTTTTGTGCATGGAAAGGGGAGCAGGGAGGAATTTTGAATCAGGGACTACCCAGATAGAACCCTGAGAGCATGGAAGATTCGTAGTTAAGTTTCTGCCCCCGTTCAGGGATCTGTACTTCTGCCCCTGTCATGCCTGCCAGCTGGTCCTCTTAACTTTGGAAGGAGGTTGATCCTGGTGACCTGACCACTATTATCCATTGAAATATTCATACTCTGACTCTGGTCTTCCCAGATTCAGCTGGCTGTTCTGATAAGTTTGTGGTGATGGGACAGGGTTGGGAGATCCTCCCCATGTAATACACATGTATTTAAAGTGGAGGTTTAGGTAAATCAGTAAAGGTACAAGTCCTAGATCCCAGGAATATAGGAGTGGGGTAAGATTGGGGGATAAGGGAACAAGAGAGGCAAGGGGGATAAAAAGGAAAGCTAAAAATAGAAATGAGAAAGGACAAACAAGAAAGTCAAGCGATAAACCACAATCTTGAATAAGGAAATGCAGTAAAGCATTTATGGGTATATATTTTTATAAATATATATGCACAAACACACAGCCAAAACCCTAACAGGTTAATTAACTGTCACCAAATTACCTTTGAGAGTCTAAATTTTAATGTAACTTTTAACCAGATCAAATCTTATATAAACTATTAAAAAATTTTTTTGGTTTTCTTTATCCACAGAAATTCCACTTGCATAGAAGGGTTGAGTGAGAGATTTTGTAATCATTTTTTAACTGAGGGAAACACGTTTTGAGAAGAAACCATGTGTATCTGTAGCAATATATAATACATATCTTTGAAGTTTCATTACACTTTAAAATCATTTTGTCATGTTAAAAGTATAAATATATAAACGTATTTAAATATATGAAGAATTTTGAATGCTCACAAAATGACCATGCTTGGACTATCTGGAGATGTGAAGGCTTGAACAAGGCTCCAACAAAAAAACCCAGCAAACAAAGTATGCTCAACAAAAACTTGCTTACCGACAGGTAACAAGTCAAGGTGTGTGGTAAGAGACACAAAATTTATGTAGAGAAAATGTTTGTGTTTTAAACCAAAAATTCACTTGAGAAAGACTCCTGATTTTGTTGTTGTTATGATTTCACATTTCGAGAATAAAAAAGAAAAGATACAGAAATTAACTTTCCTTATTCAACCAGCCCTTTTGTGGCTAATGCTTGGTGTTGTCAGTGCCAATGGATCAAAAATACTGAGGGCCGTTCAATTTATTCTCCCAGGATAGAATGCTAAGAAATCAGTCACTAAACCTATATCACAGAACTGCTCAGAGAATGAGATAGAAAAGCATTTTGAGACAGGAATAAAGATACAGGCCTACTAGAGAACAGACTTGAGGATATGGGGAGGGGGAAAGGTGAGCTGTGACAAAGCGAGAGAGAGGCATGGACATATATACACTACCAAACGTAAAGTAGATAGCTAGTGGGAAGCAGCCTCATAGCACAGGGAGATCAGCTCAGTGCTTTGTGACCGCCTGGAAGGGTGGGATAGGGAGGGTGGGAGGGAGGGAGACGCAAGAGGGAAGAGATATGGGAACATATGTATATGTATATCTGATTCACTTTGTTATAAAGCAGAAACTAACACACCATTGTAAAGCAATTATACCCCAATAAAGATGTTAAAAAAAGAAAAAGAAAGCATTTTGAGAGAGAGGGCTTTCAATGGCTCTATAAACATAAAATAAAATATTTTCAGTTACCGGTTACTGGAAATGTATGAGATGGTCCTCTTATTGCTACTCTAGATCTTAAGCCTCTTGAGAATAGGCATGAGATAATCAGACAATCAATAGGCTATAGGGTCCAGGAGATACACTAGGCACCGTGAAGATTCTTTCTTTTTTTTTTTTTCTCCTGCAAAAATATTTATGGAGCTGTATTATCTTCTAGGTCCTTTGGAAAGTGCAACCAACGCAGCAGTAAACACATCTTAAGATTCTTCATGGTGTTTACATTCTAGCAGAAAGAACTGATAAAACATGAAGAGTTGTTTTTTTTTTTTTTCCTAAGCCTCAAATTGCTTACAAGCTGGATTGGATTGAAAAGAAACACATTTGAAAGAGCAAAGGCGAGATAGTATATCATAAAAAGGGCATATGTTTGAACACTTCAGAACTTCTGAAGAATAGAAATCCATGAGCTATGGAAGACTTTGAAAGCAGATCCAGTATTTTTGGCCTTGAAAGATGAATGAGGTTGAGAAGGGAAGAGGGAAGGGGTTCTTGACAGGAGGAGCATCAGTGGGCAGGGATGAGAATAAAGGGGTCTGCATCCTCTTTATATTCAGCGGATCTAGTTGGGGGCTAAGGACTGGATGGGTATCCTACAGGGAGGCACCCTTTCCTGTTCCTCCTTTAAGCTCTTATTGTTGACAGAATGAGGGAAAGGCTGGCTTACAGCACATGTTAGCATTGGTAATATTCCTGCAGGATGACACACCAAGGGGGTGCCTTTACCCATATTTGAAATCAATGCCTTGTTGACAGAACTTTTTCTTGGAGCTGGAATGCAGGAGGACCCATGGGTCTCATGTTGCTCTCCCCTGGAAAAGCTGGTAAGAAACCAGGGTTGGACTTGTAACTCACAGGAGCCTGGCATAGGACACAAGGAATTTGGTGTGGCTCACTCAGGAAACCAATTGATTGGGACTCAGATAAACCAAACATAAAATGCAAATCCCTATGCTCTTCTGAGGTTGTCTATTTCAGGACTAAATTTAAAGGTTTAAAGGGATTTTTCCCCTTGGGGAAGAGTTAAGTGGAGAGGAAGCTATGTAAAGGAAAAGAAGTCAGTTCTTCATTTTTTTTCGGAGGGCATTCACAAAGTAAAAGGAACTGTAGATCCAAATTGAAACAGAGAAACACGATTAGTTTAGAGAAAGTCAGTCAAATCCTTTGTTTGCTGTTATGGAAACAAAACAACTGCTGAATCGAATGATCCTAATGTTATATTTTTTCTTTTTCAGCTGTTCTTAGAAACTTGTGGAGACATAGCAGAAGTTTACACAGTCTTAGATTAATTCCATAACCTGTGTAAAAAATTAACTGCCTCAGAGATAGACCTAACATTCTAAGAGGAAATGCATGGAGTCTGCACAAACAACCACAGAAAAATAAACGTTACATTCAAAAAATCAAGAAAAGCATTTGAAGAATAAAATTACAAATTTAATAAACTGCACAGTGGCTTCTTGAAGGACAAGCATGTGTCTTCCAAAGAGGTCTGGTGAGTCTTTGCAATACAGCATGAACTAATGTGCTTGTTATATTTTGACATAAAATCCACTATATAGAGAGAAGCAGCTAGGAGGACATGTTTATTTAAAATAAGTGAGGAAAGAGATTGAATAAATAAATAAGTGGGAGAGAATGCACAAATCTTCCGTAAAGAAGAAATCCAGATACTGTAAGTAGATACCAGCTCTCTAGGAGATAAAGCTTAATTCCCCTCCTTCTCAAGTGGGTGTTGGATGTAATGACATGCTTCCAAAGAATAGAGTATGGGAAGGAAAAAATAGTAACTTTACAGAGGAGAAACCTGGCAGATCCCATCTTCACAGAGTGAGCAAGGTGTATATCAGCAGTAATAAATCATGTTGATGTCCACAGAGCCTCTTATATGATGCAATGAGAAGGGTACTTGAACTCTGTGGTATTCTTTCCAAAAATCCACAACCCCAGTCTTGTCATGAGAAAACATGAGACAAACTGAGGAATGTTCTACAACATACATATTCCTCAAAATGGTCAAGGTCATGGGAAACAAGGAAAGACTGAGTGGGTGTCACGAGCCAGAAGATTGTGGAGGTGTGACTAAATACACAATGGTATCCTGGATTGAATTCTGGAACGGAAAAAAGGACAGTATTGGAGAAACTGATGAAATCCAAATGAAGTGTGGAGTTTAGTTAATAGTAATGTACGAATGTTGATTTCTTAGTTTTGGCAAGTATATCATAGTCATGTAAGATGTTAACACTGGGAGAAGCTAGGTGAAAGGTATATAGGAACTCTCTATTATCTTTGCAACTTCTCCGTAAATCTAAAATTATTCCAAATGATTACTGCTCTTTCTTTTCTCTCCTGTCTATTCTCCATCCTAGATTCCATGAGTGTAGGACTTGTACCTTTATCTAATTTCTCTGTCTCATGAAAGGCAAAACTGTTCTTTGCTAAGTAGAAGCAGACAATAAAAAATTCTCTCTCATTTAAAGCTCTTTGTTTTTTTATTTTTTTGGCTTTTTCTTTGGTGCCATGAGGTCCCAGTATATTTGTAAAACTCTCGAGTTATCTTTACTCATAAAGTCATGAGAAAGTAAATTTTTAAAAAATCTGAAAATGTTAATACCCCTAAAGATTAGATTCAAAAGACTGTAAATAGCTAGATTATCAAGTAAAGATATATTTCAAGTGAAACACCAACTGTATTTTTAAATGCCACCAATCCTTGAAGTTCTGTTATGAAACCTCACATCCTGAGCACAATAATTCAGAACATCCAAGCGAAGGACAAAGGATCAAAGATATACTTTCTTCTTATTTAAGGGTCTTCTTTCATTTTATTGCAGGGCCCTGGGGTAACCTCTCAGCTTCACCCAGTGTTCACCAATCACTTGCTAATAACTGGAGCTGAAAGAGGGCTCTGCCCTAATGCCATTATGTTCAAGAGCCATGATTGATTGTGTTATAGTATGTTTTTGAAACCTAATTACTGTCTGAGTGAGTATCTGAACTCATTAATCTTTAGTCCTGTAAATAAGTAAAATTGACTAAATAACTGGATTTCTCTAATGATGGTTTAGGTTATCTTTGGACCTACTGCCTTGCCCTACCCTCTTCGGGGCAGCAAATTATTTTGCTTAATGGTAATTGCTCCCCAGTTTTGAAATCAATTTGTAAAAGTCGGCTTATAAAACAATTTTCTATGTTGCCCTGTGATTGCTTGGTCCCTACTCTGTCTTTGTGGTATAATGAGCACATCCCGTGATGTGTTCACAAGCCACTGTATTTGCTGATGACCCTCCTTTGTGAGGAGGGTCACATCGCTTAATGAGATAAGAGGCTGTGTGTGTGTGTGTGTGTGTGTGTGTGTGTGTGTGTGTGTGTGTGTGTGGTGTGAGAGGGAGGGATGGGTTGGAAGAATGGCTTTCCTTTTCCTTACTAACTCTACCTTGGTTTTTTCCTCCCCACCAAAAGAGAAGAGAATTTCATATAGCATGGCCTGTTTCATATACTCCAAATAAGGTAGTAATCAGTAAAGGCGATTTCCTTCTCTTTTCTCTACTATCCAACTCCAGCATAACTGTGGTGTGGCATTTCACTGTACTTTCTTCTTCCTCTGATTTTTTTTCATGCTTTACTTGTTGTTACCATTTTATTATACTTTAGACCTGTTCCCCAGAGAGTATCTCTATGAGGGAGAGGATTAGGCAATGTTCACATGTACTCTGGGACTTCTGTTTCCAGTCAAGATAGAGTAACATAGACTGGATATGGTCTCCCTCTGAAATAATTAAAAATCAACACATTGGACATCAGGCATCAAAGGACAGAGATCCCTGAGAGATGAGAAAAACTTAATTGAGCCCTACAATTGCTACAGCTTATAGTCTTGAGAAAGTTTACAGGCTGTGGCTCAAGGAGAGAGGACTCCCTGAATGAATATTCAGTTGAGTACTAATCAGGACGTGTGAATGAAGAAATTACCCTGGAAGAAGAAAGAATCACTCAGAAGTATTAGAGAGAACAGGACCTGACATTCATACAAGGCAAAGAATAGTGATTGTTTCCACCAGTCAAATTGGAAAACTTCACAATTCTTTGGTCATTGGGTAGAATTTTAGAAGGTTTTTGCTAGAGTAATGAGAAACAAATAGCCCTAGACCTAAGGCTACCTAGCAAAGCTGAAAAGCAAGTCAACCATAGACCAAATTTTCCAAATAACTTAATATCTCAGGACAAAGTTCAAAAATATTTATGGGAATTCAAGAATATCCAACATCCAACAAAACAAAATTCACAATGCTTAGCATCCAATTAAAAATTACCAGGCTTGCAAAGAAACAGGAATATATAACCGATCTGGGTTGAAAATCAATTAATCAAAATCAACCTAGAGCTGACAATAGTAGTAGAATTAGCAGACAGGACATTAAAGACAGTTATTATAACTATATTTCATATGTTCAAGAAGCTAGAAGAAAGATTGAACAAGTTAACTGGAGACATGGAAGATGTAAAAAAAAAAACCCTAAATCAAACTTTTAAAGATGAAAACTACAATATAATGCCTGAGATAAAAACACATTTGATGGGATTAACAGCACATTAGATATTACAAAAGAAAAAATTAGTGAACTTGAAGACATAGCAATAGAAACTATCCCAAAGGAAACACAGAGAAATAAAGCTCAAGAAAAAATGAAAAGAGCATCAGTGAACTCTGGGACAACTGCAGTCAGCCTAGCATGCATGTTATTGGAGGTCTTGAAAGGGAAGAGGAATGAGACATAAAAATACTTGAAGTGGGACTTCCCTGGTGGAGCAGTGGTTAAGAATCCAGCTGCCAATTCAGGGGACACGGGTTCAAGCACTTGTCTGAGAAGATCCCACATGCCGCGGAGCAACTAAGCCTGTGCAGCACAGCTACTGAGCCTGCGCTCCAGAGCCCTCGAACCACAACTACTGAACCCACGTGCCTAGAGCCCATGCTCCGCAGCAAGAGAAGCCACCGCAAGGAGAAGCACGCGCACCGCAACCAAGAGTAGCCCCCTGCTCGCCGCAACTAGAGGAAGCCCACGCGCAGCAATGAAGACCCAATGCAGCCAAAAAAAAAAAAAAAAACCTTGAAGAAATAATGGCTAAAATGTTTCCAAATTTGATGAATGCTGTGAATCCACAGATCCAAGAAATTAAATGAACTCCAATCATAAGAAACGTAAAGAAAACCACACCAAACATATTGTAATCAAATTGCTCAAAGCTAGCAATAGATAAGATCTTAAAAACAGAAAAAAAGACACACAGAGGAACAAAGATCAAGATGATGGCTTATTTCTCATTAGACACAATGGAAGAGAGAAGACAGTGGAGCAATGTCTTTAAAATTGTAAAATAACAAAAGCAAAAATTGCATAACCAGTGACAATAGCTTTCAAAATGAAGATAAAATAAAGACTTTTTCAGAAATACAAAAACTGGAAAAATGCATCATCAGGAGAGCTGTATTACAAGAAATGTTAAAGAAAATCATTTAAGCAGAGAGATGATACCAGGCAGGAATATAGATCTATACAAGATAATGAAAAACATTAGCTATATAGGTAAATATGTAAGGTTCTTTTTTCTTATTAGCTAAATCTCTTTAAAAGACAATGGACTGTTTTAAAAATAATAATACAGTATAACACAGTATATGGTATAACATACGTACCAGTAAAACATATGACAAAGGCCAGGAAAGGAGAAATGGAAGTATATGCATTGTGAATCCATTCATAAATTAACATTTACTGTTTATAAGGGTGAAAAACTGTTTATTTAGCATCTATTATGTATTAGGCACTATTCTAGTGGTTACAGATACTGTGGATAACAGAAAAGATCCCTGATTTCATGGATTGTACATTTCAGTGAGTTGGCAGTTAGCAGACAAGTACACAAATAAACAGGAGAATTATAGACAGTTGTAGGTGCCATACAGGAAATAAATAGGATGCTATAATAGAGGATAACAAGGTATAAGGAATGAGTTAGAGTGATCAAGAAGGTTTTGAAATGACAAGGGGACATTTGTCCTGAGATCGGGGAGATGAGAAGCCAGCCAGTTGAGAATCAAGGAAGAGGATTCCAGGTTGAGTTAACTTCCAGGCAAAGGCCCTGAAGGTGGGTAAGAACTCAGCCATTTCTTGAAACTGTCCAAGGGCCAGTGTGACTGAAATATAGTGAGAGAGGGATAGAGAGGTGTGAGATGATGCTGGGGCAGAGGTCAGATCACGCAGGGTCTTGAAGCC
Organism: Leucopleurus acutus; assembly: GCF_964270905.1. Taxonomy (NCBI): domain Eukaryota; kingdom Metazoa; phylum Chordata; class Mammalia; order Artiodactyla; family Delphinidae; genus Leucopleurus; species Leucopleurus acutus. Next base: position 85,444,279 of record NC_139154.1, on the reverse strand, counting down.
GTGGTCAAGGTCAGGGATTTGGGCTTGATTCTAAGCACAGTGGGAAAACGTTGAAGAATTTCAGCGAGGGAGTAGGATGTATGGTTTCCTTTAAACAACAAGGCAATTTTGTTATAGTATGAAGAATGGAAGGTAAGGGGCAAGAATAGAAACAAGGAGGCTAGTCACGAGCCTATTTCCGTGGTTGAGGGAAGAGGTGATGGTGGTATGAATAGAGGCAATGACAGTAACAAGAGAAGTAATTAGATCAGATATACATTTTGGAAGAAGAGAAAGGCTTGATGATTGAATATGGAGGCCAGGGAAAGGGAGAATCTAGTAAGTAGTGGATCTGGGATATGACCCAGATCTGTCTGAGTCCCAGATTTTTTTTGTTTGTTTTCAGTGCTGCCATTAATATGTTGAACACCTGTTATGAATGGTGTATCTCATCAGTCATGAAAATATCAAAAAGCATAAAACCATAGTCTCTGCCATTAAGGACAAAGATAACTGACAATAAAAGAAACATATGCTAGGACCTAAATGACACCAACAAGTCCAATGGAAGAGAAAGAGGATGGATCAAAGAATGCAGACTCAGAGGAGATTGCTTTCACAGGGAAGGAGAGAGCATTGTGTGAGGGTGAGTGACCTGAGCAAAGACCTGGAGTTGGGAATTTACACAGAGTTTTCAGGGAACGATAGCTACACTATGATGGCTTAATAGTAAAACAAAAAAACAAAAAACAAAAAACCCTGAAAGAGAACTGGCTTTGAATAGGTAGCTGTAGTTCTGGAGTTGGACAGCTCAGAATGATTGAGTGGTAGTGCAAAACCTTTAAATGGCAACCTTCGGATAGATCAATTTATCGTCATCGCAGAGCTAGTGATTAAGATTGGAGAATTGATGTCATACATTACATGCACATAACAATCACTTTAAGTAAAAGTTAGGAATAGCAGTGTTTCATTGCTAAGCATGTAGGCACAGCCTGAGACAAATGGTGAAAGCAGAATTTGAAAGGGAGAATCGAGTAAGTAGTGGATCTGGGATTTAACCCAGATCTGTCTGAGGTTTGTTTGAGGTTTTTCTACCTCTTCATATAAATGAAAAGTAATTTCTTTACCCCTTCTCTTTCCTTGAGCTTCTTCTTTAAATAAGAATATACTAGTGTTTTTCCTAGTCCTGTGGCGGTCACCTGTGAGCTGGGATAGTTGCAACTTCCTTGAGCATTATCAGGATGTATAGATGTAAATGGCAGTAGCCCTACCCATTGAGAGTATTCTGAAATCTCTACCAGACTCCGGAGGCACCAAAGATTAACCCAATAGATTGGTCCTATGGAAAGCAGCCTCAACTTTGCCAGTCTTATGGAGTCAAGGAGAGAATCCTCAGAGAAATGATCTACTGGAATTCTTTGGTTTGGTTCTGTAACCAAAAGGTGGCCATTGCCAATCCTGGGCCCCAACTTGAGGACTGGAAGTCTGAAATTCCCAATTTACTAGCTCAATGGCAAATTACTTCCAACTGAGCCTTCTGCAGTGAAACCCTTACTTATTTCCATGTGTTTCCAGCTGTGCAGTAAGAAGAAATTAATCAGTTCTGAAAAAATAACACTAGAATCAAGTCTTCTTTCTTTCTTTTTTCCAGATCAAACTCCAAACTCTTTTCAAACAAGGAATAGTTGGCGTCAATGATCTTCCTTTTCATCTCTGCTTGCATCCCACTTCCAGTAGTTTGAACTTATTTAGGTTCTAAATACTTTGTTTTAACCTATAAATTATTGGGCAAGTGTGTTATTCATCATATTCTGGCTTTGTACAAACACACACACACACACTTCACAATTCCTAGACAACATGCTCAGTTTAATCAAATGATTCCTACTCTATCAAAGTATTTATTTGGAAAGTTTATAGTTTGAGAATTAATTATATTTTTTAAAACTTTATGACTGGCTTGATGATAGCAGTTGAAGGTAATGAGATAGCATTTTAACTCTCAAAAATAAACAATAATATTAGCTCTATAGTACAGCCAAAATATTAGGGCAAATGAATAAAAGAATGTATTTCCACAGGTTGGTGGTTTTGTATACAAACCTCTCACTTCCACACATTTAAATTTCTATCTTTCCAGAGGCAATAAAGCAAATTTCTGATATTTGATTCATATCACCTTTCAGGCTGCAGTTTCAAGGGAGGTCAGTGTTCATCTAACCCATTATATAAGTCAGGCTGCTTCTCTTTGGGAGATGGTTGGTTCACTGGTAATTGCTAATCCCTCTTCTAAGAGCTGGGTGTGTTCAAAAATGAGGAGGAAGAAATTTGGACACTGGTGGGGACCCACTCTTCAATACCAACCCTCTTCTTGAGTGATATTCATCTGCTCCAGCCCTTGGTGATGCCTTGGGTTTTTTCACCTCTGCATATGTGCTGACCCAAGTTTACTATTTAGGACCTTCTGTTCCCCTCAATCTACTTCCATTGCTTCCAACCAGCTTTCCAGGCCCAGTGAAAATCTCACAGCTTTTGCAGGGCCCCCTGACCACACCAGCCTGACCTGATGGCTTTCTCTCTGAGGTCTCTATTTGGGCTTTTTGCTGTTTTGGGTTGTTTATGTCCTTCTCATGTCTATCTATCCAGTCTCCCAACTAAATATAGATAGATGAATATTAAAGATGTTAAAGCAGGTGATCATCTACTGCAGACTTCTCAGTTTGCAAACTTTTGATCCAGTGCTCTTTTGACTGAGTCCTACTACTCCTTATTAATTTTACCACGCCCATTAACTTTCGAGGGCAGTGATTTATACATTTATTGAGTCATTTAGGCATCACTAAGTAAATAGTCATTGAGCGTCCGCTGGATGCCAGACTCCATCCTAGACACTTGGAGATATAGCAGTGACCTTGAGAGAGTGACCTTGACCACTGTCTCAAAGAGCATGCATTTTTGTGGAGGACAGAGAAATAAACAAAGTAAGCAAACAGAATAGTCTTAGAGAATAAGTGCACTATATAAAACTGAAGAGGATAAGTAGGGCAGTAGGGTAGAGAGGGATGGTGAGAGGAGAATGCTACTAGGGCCGTCAAGCAGAGGAGATGGCATTTGCGTTGAGATTGGAATGGTGAGTTGGCGGCAGTCTTGGGGATGGGTTCTGGGAGAAGAATGTTCCACTCAGAATGAAGAGTAAATGCCAAGGACCTAGGTCAGAAAAGAGCTTGGTGTTTTAGAGAAGAAAAATATCAGTGTGGCTGGAGGGGAGTCAGAAAGAGGAAGTGGGGTAAAAGTGGTGAGAGATGTCGAGGTAGGCTGGTCCCAGAACATGCATGACCTTGGTAAACCAAGTGAAGAGTTTGCAAGTCATTGTCATCAGAAGCAGGAAGCTCAGGAAGGCTTGATGTAGGAAGTGACATTACGTGAGACATGTTTGAAACTGATGACTCGGGGAGGGTTTTTTTCTTTACTTTCTTTTTTTTTCTTTGTCTTGCTTTTTCCTTTTGCTTTTATTTTGAGGGGTATACCATAAATAAAGTTCATATATAGTAACTAACTGTCCAGCTGCATGAATTTTTACCTATGTATATACCTGTGGAACTACACCCATAGTAAGATACAGAACAATCCCAACACACCCCAAGGGCTCACTCATGCCCTGTCCAGCCATTACCCCCACCGCTATTATGATAACTTCTATCACTTCTAGTTTTGCCTATTTTTGAACAAAATATAAGTGAAATCACATAGTATGCACTCTTTTTTTTTTTTTTTTTTGGTCTGGAAAATATTTCTATGTGACATTCTATGGAACGAATATCTCACAATTTACCTTACAAATGATGGACTTTTGGGATGGGGTGATTATGAATAAAGCTGCTATGAACATACTTGTACAAGCCTTTTGGTAGACATATATGCTTATTTAGGTTGGATATATACCTGGGAGTAGAATTGCTCCATCTTAGGATTTATATATTTAGTAGATAACCATCAAACTGTTTTCCAAAGTGGTTGTACCAATTTACGTTCCCACTTAAAATACATGAGAATTCTAATTCTTCCCATTCTTACAAACACTTGGTATTATCAGTCCTTTTAATTCTGTTTTGGTCGGAGTATAGTGGGGGAGGCTTCTTGCAGGGGAGTGGCTTCTTGCAGGGGAGTGGAAGGGGTTGTTTCTTGTAGGTGTTTATGATTGTGTTGTTGATTATACAGTTTGGTTTTAAAACTTCGATTTTCAGGCTTCCTGGCTTTCATTCCCTTTTCCCAATACCACATTATTATTATTTTTTCCCCTTGTAATACCCCCAAAGAGCAGCATAAAAGCCAAGCAGGCTGATATGACATCATCATTGTCTTTCAGGAATGTGAAATTTCATTTTTTATAGAGTGACCCTATTCCAAGATAGAAGGGAAAATAGAAAACAGGGCTTAGAACTTGAAAGAGAAAATTTGGGTCAGGCTCCAGCTTAATGCAGTTTCCATTCTTGGAGCCAAAAGACCTTCTAGTCAATGCACAAAGGGAGTCACTGGGGTGGGGATTGTTGGTTTCATTTCATGCTCATTGTATCACTGCATCGGGGTATCTAGGATTTTGCCCTCATGAAGAAATTAAGGGCGTTATGCTTCATTTCCTGTTTTGGAAAACAGAGTCTCTGGCTTAAAAAGGCTACTTGCATATTGTTTTAAAAAATTGGGTTGATAGTTCATCATATCATAATTAAACTAATTCAAATACTGTTATTTTCCAAGAGCTTTAATGAGGTCTTCCACTTGGCAGAGAACTGCGAGACCCCAAAATATTGCCATTTGTTAAAAGATGGAGAAACTCTGATGACAAATGACTCTATTCAGCTGCATTTCGGTTAATAAGATTTATGCATTAATCTAGTTATACTTTGTTCCCTCGAGTTTGGCAAACTTCTGAAGTTTTCCGATTTTCTACTGTGTCTCCTGCTCCCCAACCCCATCTCCTCCATAGAGAATTCCTGGCGTCTGAGTTAAAATAGGTGGAAATATTCTCTGTTTCCAGCCGAGGCTCCCCAGCTTGGTTGGAATGCTCGTCTGGTTGTAATAGAGCCTGCTTTTCGGCCAGCAACTCTTAAAATAGCTCCTCAGCTTATGAAGCAGAAAATAGAAGTTTGGGCAGCCCAGTGTCAGCTTACAGGATGTTTCTGGCTGCTTGCTTTGGGGGGCACTGTTGCTCTAGCTTGAGAACTCAGAGAAAGCCTCTGGTGAGTGATGGCTCTCCTTTGCGCAATTTTGTATCTGCACTTCTTGTCAAGTAATCATTACAAATGTTTCGTGGAGAAAGGAGTTGGCTCCGAGCAGAGGTCTGCCTCTTGGAAGAAGTGAGGCCCTGAAGGGTGGGCACTGGTCTGTCTGTGGTAAAATTTTCCCCTTTGACAGTGTAATTAAGTGGTAATTAACCAAATGAGTGTAAATGTTGAAGGCTGAGATAAATATCTGCATTTCCTTAATCTATTTTTCCCCTCTAAAATTTGATAAAGGAAATTTGGATTTAATGGAGGATATATGTCAATTTTTTTTTTTTTTTTTAAGATTACAAATCTGTTTAGAAGGAACTCAGGTCCACGGGTTTGGAGTTCTACAGGAAAAGTTAGCCGCGTATAAAGATAGAGGAGGTACCATAAAATGTGGATGCGCTATTGCAATAATTATGTTAAGAAGGCTTAGTGGAGCTACCTTTTGGAAACATCTGGTTTATTTCTGCTCTTTCCATATCCTGCAGATGTTGCTGAACCCTTGAAATGTACTGACAGGAGAATACATTAGCTCACGAAGTCATTCCAATGAATAAAGCAAAGAATGGCCTCTTAACTTTCTAAAAAATCTAGTTAGGAAAGAATTCTGCTTTCAGAGCAGGCAGAGATTAGGCCAATAATTGAGAGGGGCCCAGGGCCGTCTAAAAGTGTCAATAGTGATCTGTTCTTGCCGAAGGGGAAAAGAGATGCTTTGTGGAGGGGCAGCCAGAGTAATAAATGGGAATCTTTGTAATTCAAGTACTTTCTCATTACCTTCCTTGGTTAGTGATTAAAAATAGGGCTGAGGATGGGGCAAGGGAAGCCCACTCCTTCTGAGATTGGTCTTAGAGCTAAAGGTTCCTGAGTCCATCTGGAGTTCAGCTCTTCTGCCTCACCTCCTGGCCTCTGGAGCCCCAAGTGAGACTCAGAGGCAGGTAGACGGCTCGTGTGGCCAAGGCAGATGCTGTGGGAAGGATGCATAATTGAGGTACCATCTGTGGCATGGGGCTGATGACAGCTGCACGATGCCCTGACACTGCTGTGTCAACACCCTCGGCAGGCAGGAAAAGACAGGGGCAGGCGCATGTATGCTAAGGCTTTGGGAGAGCAGACACAGGCATCCCTGAGGGGGAGGGCCTGAGGAGTTTGAGTTTATTGAATAGGAGTTGGTTGCCTATGAGATTAACACCCTGAAATAAATGCAAAGTTAAGAAATATTTTGGCCTCCAGCCCACTTGGCAGGAGGATTAGGAACTTGGAGTGGCCAGAAGGACAAAGCCTTAAAGGGCCAATGTCACATTTAGTTTCTGGCCAGCTGTGATCTCTAAATTTCCCTATCATTTACATCATTCCTTTGGGTTATAGCGTCATGTGATGTGTTCCACAGACCCCTATTAAAATGTGTAACAGATGTTTTTCTGGCCACCGGCCTGGCAGACGAGAAGGATGCACTCATATAAACCTATCTATGAGAAACTAGTATTTCTCTGGTTCAGCGCTGAATTGTTGAACTGCCGTTACTGACATCCAGCCCTATTTGCCTCCTTCCCTCTGGGGCAAAATGGATAAATCTCTGGGATGTCTCAGAAAAGACTTTCTTGCACGTTCTTCTAGGGTTTCTGGCTTCCTTCAGGTCACTGAGGAGGGGGTCTCTACTGCTTGAGCCAAAGCCCTCCACTTCTTCAACAATTTCATGTATGTTTCCACCAGGCACTAGCTACTGGCTGACTATTTACCCCTTTCCCTAGGTCAGGAGAAATCTCATGAAAATCATGTAAGCTCTGTCTCCTCCTCGGAGAATGATTTTAAATTCCCCCTAACCTTTCTCCCCACCAGGGTTACACCTTCCTTCTCCTTCTCTTTTGCAACTGGCAAATTTCTGCTTTTGATCCTTCAGCTGTTATTTCCCTATACTCAATTGACAGATTAAACCCAATATGACCAGTTTTTAAACCTCTTTGGGAACTTTTGACACTAATGTAAAAGTGTAACTTCAGGAAAGAGGTTTAGCATCGTTGTCATTACCATCATAATAATTTTTAACATTTATACCACCTTTTAGAGTGAATGACATGTTTTCCCGTCTATTATTTCTGCCGATCCTTAAAGCAATACTGATATAAGCAAGACAGAAATTACGATGCTGAGGTTACAGGTGAAGAAATCAATGCTCACAGAAAGTAAAGCTGTTCATTCAAAGTCATGTGGCCAGTTCAGCTGGGATTCAACCCATTTCAGATTCCAAGCTCAATGATTTCCTGCACATAGAGAGCCCTTATTAATACTTTAACATGGTAGGAACTTAAAAGGATAGTCCACAGAATGGGAATGTTTTTGTAGGGCAGTGTAAGGAGGCCAAGAGTTCGAGAAAGTAGGGGATCCAGACAGAAACAGAGATATGGAATCTAGAACTCCTTTTCCCTAAAATGTGTACTGCAAGATTTCAATAGGTATATTGTCAGCTAAAGAGTTCCATAACCAGAGAGGCTTGATACATATTAAATTAAACAATGTCATGAAAATTTTCTGATTACAGCATTCCCAGAGGCTTTGACACACATTACGAATTGCCAAGGCAGGGATCAGACATGCCACGAGCATTTGCAAACATGTTTGATACAGGGCCCTTCTTGACTAAAGCATCCATGACAACACCCTTGGGAGAATGCTGGTCAAAAACACTATCATTTACTACCTCAGATGAAGGTAAGTCGGTCAAAGAGGGGAAGGGTGAGAAGTGTTCAGATGTCAGGGAAAGATCTAGAAGTCAGGTTTATTCTGTTATCTAATTACTGAATCAAAAATTTGATCATTCAGTTTAGTTGATTTTATGTTAAGGTCCTAGAAAGGGTAAAACTAGTATGTCAGTATTCCAGATGTGAGATTTTATTGGAAGAGGAACTGGCAAGACTAAGGGAGGGGGGGCAATTGGGTGAGAAGACCACGCAGGAAGAGGATGGAGAGCAGGTTCTCGTCTCGAATGTCTCTAAATAGTCTTGGCCATGTGACTTTGGTCAAGTCACTACACCATCTGGACTCTGGTTCCCTCTACTATGAAACAAGCAGAATAGATTAAATGGTTTCTTTTCAAGGTTTAATAATTCTACGAATAAACGTTATATGTTAAAGAGGGAGATAGTGGCTGTCTAAGGTGAAGATGACCTGGAGAGTTAATTTCCTGAGGAATCTTAATTTCTATAGATGCTAGTTTAGCATTGCCAGAGGGGAAAGGTGAGAGGCCAAGTGGGATCAGAAGCAATTTGCCTTGCGGACTTCAGCAGACAAAGGGTCCGCCATGTTACCCCTACTATTAAAGACAAATGACCCCAGGATTCCAATCTGAAAGCCAGAGAAGAATCATTAGATAGCTAGCCTTGAATGGAAAACAGAGATTACCTTACCAGCCAGACAGCAGGCTTTGGAGAAAAGAGGAGGAATGAAGGTTAATCAGAAAACCTACTGAGAAGGGAGACAAAATCATCAGAGAGTTGAGGAGTTGGTGGAGGAGTCAAGGAAATGGAGAATAATACTTGAACCAAGTGTGGGGGGAGCTCTTACAAATGGGGAGGGAGAGAAACTGGGGTTGGGAGGATGGAAGAAACACAAAAATACCTGAATGGTTGTGGCTTCCTGTGAACAGATCTTAACACCCATGACACAGGAGGAAGCTGATATCATATGCTTCTCTACTCAAGACCCAAAAAGTATAAAAATTGAATTCCACACTGTTTCAAAGAGGCTCTGGTCAGGGGCATGAGAAATACTGGAATAAGAGTTAATAGTCTGAATGGATAAAGAAGATGTGGTATAGATACATACAATGGAATACTACTCAGCCATAGAAAAAGAATGAATTAATGCTTTTTGCAGCAACGTGGATGGACCTAGAGATTATCACACTAAGTGAAGTAAGTCAAACGGAGAAAGACAAATATCATGTGATATCGCTTATATGTGGAATCTAAAGAAAAAGATACAAATAAACTTATTTATCAAACAGAGAGAGACTCACAAGCTAGAAAACAAACTTATAGTTACCAAAGGGGAAAAGGGATGGAGGGATAAATTAGGAGGTTGGCATTAACACATATACACTACTATATATAAAATAAATAACCAATAAGGACCTACTGTATAGCACAGGGAACTATACTCAATATTTTGTAATAGCCTATAAGGGAAAAAAATCTGAAAAGGAATATCTATCTATCTACAACTGAATCACTGTGCTGTACACCTGAAACTAACATGATATTGTAAATCAACTATACTTCAATAAAAAATTAAAAGCAGCTCATAATCTGAGACCAAAAGTGGTTCTGGCCCAATAGCTCTTGAGTTTTGGAGTATAATGATGGGTATGAATTTGTTGTCTATCCACCATTGACCCGCTGAGTGATCTGAAAGTCATTTCTTCTCTCCAAGAGGTTTGAACTCACTGGGAAGCAGAGAACAGAGGAAAAGAAGAATTGGATGTGAAGGCCAATATTTTCAGGAGGACAAGGTTAAAGCCTACATCCCTTAAAATCGGAAGTACTGAGCCTCCTGGAAATTGCGACTGCTTAACTTCTCTGTTCTACAGATGGCCGTCATCCCCATGCTGATAGGACACAGAAAGCAAGGCAACACAAAGTTGCCTTAATGATAGGTGTTTGTGGTGACTGGATCCAGGAAGAGAAGGAAATGAGACGTAGTTTACAGCAACATCACAGTGTTGGGCCAGACCCTGCCTGGGCATCTGTGCCTGTGTCGGGCATGGGGCCTCAGCCATGACCCAGCAGGTCAGTCCAGTGCAGAGCTGTTCTTTGTTCTGCTCTCCTCTAATCTCACTAAACTCTGCAACAAGCATGAAATGAAAAGTTTGAAATGAAACAAGTATTATGTGGACACATGTTAGAAGCCTCCTGAGATATATTCCTTGGTTTTAGAAGCTCTAGGATCCTCTGACCCTTGGGAATTTTCTGCAGCAGCAGTGTCTACATTGGGCAGCACAAAATATGACCACACAGTGTAGGAAAAGCGTCCTAATAGAGGGAAAATAAATGAGGAAAAAGCCCATGTGTCCTCTGCTATAGTCACTCATCACAAACAGAAAGGTCCTTCTGTGAGCCTTGCACCAAGCTGAACCAAAATGGCACAGACATGGCCGTGTCTTTCTTTGAAGGGTTAACCAGGGAAGATACTCTTATTTAGATAGGGAACAGCACTTTCTTGGGAAGTCCCTTGGCCAATAATACACTTGATTTGACCTGTGTAGAAGTCATCTCATCACAGCCTGTTTCTATGGCATGCCAAAAGTAAGCTGAAAAGTGAACATGTCGGCTAGTCAAGCAGACTTTTCTAACTCTCTGGATCCTTAGCAACATGCACGGCAAACTTCTGTTTAGCCAGTTAGCACATCTGTCTTGGAGGAAATAATGGTGTCTTGCCACCATAGATGTTTGAGTCCCTGTGAGTAAATGGGTAGGAACAACCCATCCAAACTCATCTCACATGAGCTGTCTGGAAGGTCAGGCCCGTCTTGCCCTTGAATTGCAAAGCTATCTTTGGTCAAAGACTGGCTTTTCGTTCCTAACTCTCGTGTGTTCAGTGGCTCAAGAAATATATGCCGATGCAAAAGTGAGCAGTGCCAGGCAATTCAGATCTCCTTTTCCTGGTCAAGGAGCAGCAACGACATTGACTTTCTTCTCTATAGAGCCTTACTCCTCACCAGCTATGAATAATTTTCCCCCCCTACCCACGACAGTCTCTTCCCCTTGCTCCCTCTCAGACTAGCCTCTCAAGGACAGAATCCATATCCTGTTGCCTTGTTCTCCCATGACTGCCTGGGTACTGTGCACATAGGAGGTGATTTATAGATATGGACTGAGTGAATGATGTTCTTTTAAGAAACCACATAGACTTTTCCATGCTAAGCCAGACCAGCCTACTCCAGGTCCTTTGCTCTTCTTCTTTAGATCACTTTAGTTTCCTCTTTTTATCTGTCACCGCCTTTTCTGCCCCTTGAGGTTCTTCTTCATGCAAGTTAGACTAAGGAGACAAGTGTTCCAGCTCCTCTCTTTCTTTTTGCTCTGCTATAGACTGAATGTTTGTGTCCCCTCAGAATTCATATGCTGAAAACTAATCCCTAATGTCATGTTATCTGGAGGTTGGGACTTTGGGAGGTGATTAGGTCATGAGAGCAGAGCCCTCATGAATGAGATTAATACCCTTATAAAAAGAGACCCCAGATGTATATATGTGTATATATATATTTATTTATATACACAATGAACTATTACTCAGCCATAAAAAAGAATGAAATAATGCCATTTGCAGCAACATGGATGGACTTAGAGATTATCTTACTAAGTGAAGGAAGTCAGAGAAAGACAAATATCATAAGATATCACTTGTATGTGGAATTTTTAAAAAAAGATACAAATGAACTTATTTACAAAACAGAAACAGACTTGCAGACAAAGAAAACAAATTTATGGTTACCAAAGGAGAAAGGGGTCAAGGAGGGATAACTAGATATCTATATTCTATTTATGTATCTATCATCTATCTATCTATCTATCTATCTATCTATCATCTATCTATCTATCATCTATCTATCCATAACTGAATCACTTTTCTGTATACCTGAAACATTGTAAATCAACTATATTAAAAAAATAAATGAAGATGCACACATTAAAAAAAAAAAGAGAGACCCCAGAGAGCTCCCTTGTCCTCTCCACCGTGTGAGGACACAGAAAAAAGGTGATCGTCTATGAACCAAGAAGCTGCCCTCACCAGACACCCATTCTGCTGGTGCCTTGATCTTGAACTCCCCAGACTCCAGAAGAAATATATTTCTGTTGTTTATAAGCCACGTGGTCTATGGTATTCTGTTATAGCAGGTGTAATGAATAAGACAGCTCCTGAAAATAAGCCCTCTCTCCTCATGAGGTTTTCCCTCCTGATTATTGTAGGAAATCACATACAAAAATAACAAACAAAATCATGCAATGTTCTGATAGTCCTGTTCTGTAGCTCTAATGCCTCTGAAGTTGCCAATGAAAGAACTTGCTGTGTTTATTGCTGTAACCTGAATATAACTAACATACCACATGGCCCTGTCTATGCACAATATAGAGTCAAAGAAAGAGCAGTATGTCAGGGGAAAATAATAGAAAGATGTTTAAATGTTACTACTCTCAAAGAGAAGGGGTTGGCAAACTGTGGCTCCCGGCCAAATCTGGGGTTTTTTAAAATAGTTTTTTGCTTGTTTGTTTAAATAAAGTTTTATTGAGACATAGCCATATTTGTTTATGTTTTATCTATGTCCACTTTTTGTGGCAAAGTTGAGTTGCTGTGACTGACACTGTGTGGTTCTAAAAGCTGAAAATATTTACTATCTGTCCCTTTCCAGGAAGTTTGTTGACCCCCATCTTAGAAGATGCCAGAGTGGGGAGATCATTCTTAATGTACTGGAAAACATTTTTTTTTCCTATTTCTGCCACACTTTGTGATCACTATGGAGACAGCAGGTCTCTCAAAGAAGAAAATGATCCTTTTTGTTCTCTCAACTTCCATCAAAAACTCCTTGAAATACAGCCCAGGTAGCTCCTAACTCCTCCATTCTCACTTATCCTCTTTTAAATCAAATCCTTCTCTCCAGCTAGTAATTCTAATTTTTCCCCCTAAATACAAAAACTCTACCCTGACTCTGCTCATTCCATTTTTCAGTGCTTTCTACTGTTTATCGCAAACAATCGAAGAGAAGGTTCAGGGTTCATGCCACAGGGGTCTTCCTTAGGAGGGTGTGTGAAGCGAAGGCTGATAGGCTGGTCAAAATCATACAATTTGCTCCTGCTACAGAATGAATCATTTTGACGATAGTCACAGTCCTGAGGTGAAGCTCACCAACAGCTCAACTTTATGCAGTCCTGGCCTTTTCATCTGAATCTAGAACTTTCCATGGCATCCTCTCTTCCTGCATGTAGGCTTACAGTGCTGACTGCCCACTTCCCTCACGTGGGTCTCAGGTGGAAAATCAGACCCTCTCGGGCTTCTTACGAGCATCCATCCATCTCCCAGGGCTTCTGCCCCTTCCAGTCAAAATTCCTCTAGGACATTTCCTTATTCTTCTCACAGCGTTGACATTTGCCATATGTGATATATGTGTGTGTGTGTGTTTTAGTAATTTATTTTCCTGGTTTTAAAAGTGAATTCTATTCACTGCAGGAAAGTTAAAGTACAAAATTGTATACATAAGAAAAAAAATCACCTATAAACCCATATGCAGAAATAACCAGTTTGGGTTACATTTGGGTATGTAATTTTATAATTATTATTGTTAGTGTGTATGTGACTCTTACACACACACGCATACGCATATATATACATGTACACACATGCACACACACACATATATATATAAAATCGTTGAGTCAAATTTTCATTTTGAGTGTATTCTTAGTTTTATGTTTCTTTTCATTTAGTGCTATATCCTGTGTCCTGGCTTTTGGGTTTGTACTACTATAACTTAACTTGTAGTTCAATAATTGCTTCCATGGACTTTTCTAATTAGTTCATAAATTCCTTGAGTGCAGGGATAGTTTCTCCTTTATATTCTTCTCCTCTCCTTACCTCCATTCCCATTCCCGCCACCACCAGTGTCATTTAGGAGTACAGAAGGAGTGTTTGATAAATATTTTCTGAGTGGAATGGACTAAAATGATGTGCACACACCCATAGGAGGAAACCCGAGGGCCTGATCTTCCTCTCTTGTTCTTGCCACACAGGGGAGGTCACAGCTTGAGACGAGCCGCGAATGGTTCTTTGGCTGGCGCGCGCAATACACCTGCTGAGTTATGAGCCTGATGAATCATTTGCCTGGCTATCTTGTTAGTCATGCTGAACTGAATGCTACTTTTCCAACCAAAGAGGTCCAAACCAGGACTCTTCCTTTGCTTTGGTCTTGGGTGAGTGTTTTCTCTGCAAATAGTCTCCCTCCTTCTTTTAAAAAATCTATAATAATGGACTTACAAAAACAGTATTCAAAGAATATTCTCCACCGCTCTTGCTTTTCTAATAAGAGTTTTATTCTCTATGGTCAAGTGAATTTCATTTCTTTTATTTATACATAAAACCGAGTAAAGATATCAACCTTGGGATAAATGAATAACGAGGCATGACCCTGCCGGGTACTTCCCTTGGGGGACAAAACAAACAACAAAACCACCCCCCCCCAAACTCATTCTTATCTATTTCATTACATGCTTTGGCAAGTCTAAATGACCCACTTGCTTAACTGACCTATTGGTTTTGTTTATGTTTTTTAAATTTACTCTTTTGCGAAAGTTAATGTCCCCTTGCTTTAGCATCCAAACTTCTCTCTTCTTTCCCGGGTTTCCTTACAGACACCCCCCGCTCCCCCATTCCTTAGATGAGGAACTGCAAGGGTCACTGAAGTTAATGAAAAACACAATCATGACAACATGAAACTAGAGGCTCAATTTGGCTTGAAGGCGCTCCGTTTGGGTGTATCACATTGCATTAGATGATGTAAGGGCTTCATATGGGTTAATCAAAATGTAACCTCAGCCTTACTCAAATCACCTGTTGGACTGCTGTTTGCCAGAGGTTGAGCCTTCCTGATGCTGCTGGGTCTGTAATGCATTTAGCTGATCATAATCCCTTCCATTTGGGAGAGTGCCTTCTACTTTTCAAAACTCTTTCACCTCTATTATCTCATTTGATCCTTACTCAGCCCTGGAAACATTTCCCATTTTACAGATGGGGAAACCCAGAAGAAATTGACTTGCTTATGGTCACACAACAAGTTTCTCCAGTATCTCTCTCTATCCTTCCCTCTATCTTTCTTTCTCTGAACTATTACAAATAACTCACTAAAGTTTATGCATCTTTTTCGTGTTTCTACTTAACACCATTCAGTGTATTTTCTTATGGTTGGGATTAACATAAACACACTGCTATATATAAAACAGATAACTAATAAGGACCTACTGTATAGCACAGGGAAGTCTACTCAATATTTTGTAATAACCTATAAGGGAAAAGAATCTGAAAAAGAATATATATATATATAAAATATAAAACTGAATCACTGTGCTGTACACCTGAAACTAACACAACATTGTAAGTCAACTATACTTTAGTACAAAATTTTTAAAAATTAAAATACAATCATATTAATTGCCCATGATTTTATATTAAAAGTTGAGTTCTCAAGTGCCATATTCCACAATCCATGATTTAAAGACACCCAGTGCTGAAAAGAAATCTAAATGTCCCTCAGTCTACACCTTGGCCTCTTTGTCCCTACTTTCAAACCGTCATAAACTGGGACACTCTGAGGGTGACTGACCTCAGTTCCATTGGAACACCTTTCCCATATCCATAGCCTTTCCCATATCCATAGCCTTCCTCTGGTCCAACTATCCTTTTGGTAAGAAGTCTCTGTCATAACTACCCAAGTCCTTTCCTCTGCAATTTCAGCCACTTGCACCTTCTGCTCTCAACACAGTCAGCAAACAGCCCTTCTCTTTTTGTATCCAGTATCAGATTCTGATTTCCTGCCCTTTACCTCTCCCCAGATTTGAGGTTTTGCATCACATCAAGATGATTTATGACCTAAAGGAGGTTAACACCCTGGAACTTATTTTTCTGATAAAGTGTAGCTTCTCTAACAAAAGACCTGAAAGTCTTGACAGCAAGTTATAGCCAGAGTCAAAGCAAACTTTTGTCTCTTTGGGACCCTGTTTCCTGAATCTCAATTTCAGAGAATCCAGGGACACTTACACGCACTCCCAGGAGTGGGGACGTGAGGTGGCGTCAGCCACATGCAGGCTTCCCTGTGGCTGAACTCAGCTGCAGACTGTAAACTATATGTTACTCATACAATCCCATTTTCTAGTCCCTCTTTATGTGTATTTCCCTTTTGTCATCCTCTAGCCTCTAGTAAACTCTTGTTTAAATGCTTCTGCCTCATTTCAGCTGTACTACGGGGAATTCAGGAAAAGGTTGTGCCCATACTTGGGACAGAATGTGAAAGAGGCAGAAGTTCCTTCTCTGCCCCAGGGTTGACGTGTTGAGCTGATAGCCAGGCAGAGCTGAATTTCCAATATGAGGGACAAAATCAAGTGGCCTAATCACTCGTCCCTGTTGGAGAGCATCCCTCCATTGTCCATCTTAAAGGATCTACCCTTTATTTTACTGAGGATGACAGTAGCTTTTTATTTGGATAAAGAATCTTATTGTTCACTCATTTAGCAAATACTGAGCACTCAACCTATGTAATATATACGAAGGTTCAAAGATTCATGTGGTACTTTATCTGTCCTCAGGGAGCTAATAACAGGTGGATAAGACCTAAACATCAATGACTATAATCTTGAGGGCAGCTGGGAGGTACAAGGTAATCACATGTTAAAAGGGTCCCTTTCAGGTTCTGGTCCAGGCAAGGCTCTTGGTACTGGTAATATCTGAACTGGGCCTTGGAGGCCAGGAATTTCTGGATAGGAAATGGCCTTGGCAAAAACACAGAGGCAGGACATCTTCAGAATTCAAAGAGTTCATGTAAGGGACGAGTGGGAGAGGAGTTGGACAGCAAGATTGAAGCCTGATCATGTGTGTCAAGGAAGCAGGTATGGAAGGCCTTGAATGCCACTGTCGGTGACTCCCACACCGTTCATTCACTTGCTGGTTATACATGGTGAATTCCAAAGGTAGTGGCAGATTCAGGGACATTGTGCTGTGGGTAGTAGAATAGAGAACATACGGACCCTGCAGTTAGGCAGACTGAGTGAGAATCTCATGCCTGCTGCTTGCTGCTGTGTGACTTTAGCCAGGTTATACGACCGTTTATGGCCTCAGTTTACATGTCTGTAAAATGGGGATGAAAGGAATAAAAATGCCCTCATATGGCCATTTTAAGGCTTAAATGAGGCAAGATATGAAAAGTGAAAAATATAGCAAGCATGTAAAAATATTTGAATGTATTCTCATCCCTTTCCTGGGAATTGGCAGAGTATTACCCAGAGAGTCCCTGTAAGCTTCCCCAAGGGTACCCATACTCCTGGGAAGGAGCAGTCTAATCCTCATCCTTTACTTTACCTGCAGCCTAGCTTGGTTTCTGCCTAATAGCCCAGAGGTGCCTTGTTACATTTTCTAGAGTAGGGCTGGATAAAATATAGCCTGACAGCCCAAATCCAGCCCGTTGCCTGTTTTTGAATGTCCTAGGAGTTAAGAATGATTTTTAATGATTAAGAAAAAAATCAAAAGAAGAATATCTTGTGACATGGAAAAATTACATGAAATTCAAATTTCAGTGCCCACAAATAAGTTTCATCAAAGCACGGCCATACTCGTTTGTTTACATATTGTCTGTAGCTGCTTTTTGCCTACAATGGCAGAGCTGAGTAGCTGAAACAGGGATCATATGGCCTGAAAAGCCTAAAATATTGACTCTCTGATTCTTTACAGAAATGTGTGCCAAACCCTGGTCTACATCACACTCTTCTAATTCCTGTTCCAAGAGTCGTGATGAATCTATAGAGCATGAACACTTAATTTTCCATTTTAGATCTTATAAGTCTGCCTGAGGAAGTTTTGCATTGAGTAATGTTTGCTTACTTTCCAAAATGAGTCTCCAATGTCCCCAAGTGCATGTGGCTTATTACCGTCTCTCCATGGGGGCATCACAGACACAAGTAATGTTATTTTAATCTGCAAAGGTGGAATTGAAGTTTCACTATCAGAGAAAATATTTCTGTGAACTTTAAATGAGCAGTTTATTTAAAACTTTTAAAACATCAAAAGTTTAAAAACAGTGAAGTAAGAAGGAAAAGAAAGCCCTGTTGCTTTTTAAGTTGAATTCAAGTTCTGAGGCTTAGGGATAGTACCGATGATTGTTTTTGTAAGAATGAACCTTCTCTTTTGAACAATGTTAAGGATAAATGTCCTCAGGTTGCCTGTCAGTGTTGCTATTGTAGAATCTGCCTCCGTGCAAGTCTGTCTACCTTTTCTTATCCTTAGATGAACTTCAGTATAGTAACCAGTAAAGAATGAGATTGTGCTACCCAAATCTGATGAGTCAAACCTTCCCTCTGTCAGCACTAGAGCTACTTTTGCTCCAAGGAAGCCCGTGCTGACTGTCCTTTACCTGCAGTCAACCTGGAGCTTTCATGGTACTAAGTTACTTAAAGGATGTCTGAGCAGACAAGGCTTGGAATATAATCTGTGAACATTGTAAATACTCCTTTGGGCCACTCAAAGCCACTAACAGAATCTCACTAACTCACCCATCTTTTAAATATTTATCAATTTAATAATTATCGACACTCAAGAAAGGTTGAGATCTATGGAAGATGTAGGTTAAATAATTTATTTACACAAAAATTTTCTTTACTGCTTAATAATAACCTATGAAATAGGCGTATTCCCTTCCTTCCTTCCTCCCTTCCTCCCTTCCTCCATCTCTCCCTCATCCCTCCCTCTCTCTCTCTCTCTTTGGATAAGGTGATCGCAAAACCTAAGTGGTATATGGATCACAATCGCTACAGGCTTTCAATAACTTACTATCCATAATTAAGGTAAACACAATGTGCTCTTGAACCAAGAAGAAAAATGCCAGACCCCAATTGGGAGACTCAGAATGACTTCCTGAAAAGATACTTTGGGCTGGGATCTGAGGCTTCAGTCGAATTTGTTCTACGAAGAAAACAAGGAAGGACAGTCATCCTCAGTAAAGAGATCCTTGTGGATGAAGACCCAGAGGTGAGCCAGCCCTGAGTGTCTGGACATCCAGAAGGAAGTCAGTGTGGCTGGAGGACAAGGTATGAGGTGGGGCTGGTACTGAGAGAAATGGCTGGAGGACAGTAGGAACTTCTTATACATGACTGTATATCACACCAAGGAGCATGCACTTTTGCTCGATGGCAAGGGAATAGCATAGTCAGGTTATTATTTTAGAAAAATCATCACAAACAAGTATGAAAGGTGAATTTGAGTGAAGCAGAATTGAATTGGTTGTTAGAAGGCCAGTTGCAGTAATCCAGGCAAGACAAGCAAATCAGGATAGAACTCCTGGTGGAAACTGGGCTTTCTCCTTCTGATCACAGAACCTTCTCTTTGCACACTATGTGCTCTCTGCATTCTTAGTTGCTGTCTGTTTCTCCCACTGGCTTGTGAGAGGAGAGATTATGCTCAGCTTACTCTTAACAGTCTTGTAGAGAGCTGGACACAGAGAAGAATACACTCCATAGAGTTGCCTAACAAATAAATTATTGAATTAATCATTCTATCTCAGAGCCTATCCATTAATTGTTAAAACAGTGAATAGGTATCATCCTAGTGAGAGCAGTGCTCATTTTAATGAGTTTGGAGCAATAAGTCATGTACTGTCCCGTGCTTTTCAAATCTCCAGCTCTGTAGAAATCCAACATCTTG
Organism: Leucopleurus acutus; assembly: GCF_964270905.1. Lineage (NCBI taxonomy): Eukaryota > Metazoa > Chordata > Mammalia > Artiodactyla > Delphinidae > Leucopleurus > Leucopleurus acutus. The sequence continues at coordinate 85,424,588 of NC_139154.1, read as the reverse complement.
GTCAGTTTAATAAAAATATTAGATTTCTGTTGTTTTGTCTCTTTCAAACTTTTTGGAAATATCTTTCCTTTCAGAGATTTTCTTATCCTGCATAAATTAAACCATTAAGATATTCTTATAATAAAATAGGAGACTAATATCTAGGGCTAGACTCACTTTTATTGAAGTGACAGTTTTCATAATGCCTTCCCCCTTTAAGCATAAAATCAATCAGTAAATAAATTTTAGTGTTTTATAAGAGGAAACTTCCAATGTTCACTATTATTCATGAATGGAATGACCTATCTACAAAAGAGAAAGTCCTCTGGCTCCAGTGCTGTTAAGATAGATCAGTTGGTCATTTTCTGGGATGGTACACAGGACAGTTCTGCTCTGGGGAACACTGGATGAATTGAGCTTTATGATTGCTTCCAACTTGAAGATTCTGGAGTCTATTTATTGAAAATCTATTATTTGATGTATAAATTATTATATTTATTTTTTGCTGAATAAAAATTTCCATTGGTTTTAAGTGTTGGCCATATAACAGAAACATTTTCAAGAATCAATATTGTGAAAATGACTATACTACCAAAAGCAACATACAGACTCAATGCAAACTCTATCAAATTACCAATGGCATTTTTCACAGAATTAGAACAAAAATTTTACAATTTGTATGGAAACACAAAAGACCCCGAATAACCAAAGCAATCTTGAGAAAGAAAAACGGAGCTGGAGGAATCATGCTCCCCAACTTCAGACTATACTACAAAGCTATAGTAATCAAGACAATATGGTACTGGCACAAAAACAGAAATATAGATCACTGATACAGGATAGAAAGCTCAGAGATAAATCCACACACGTATGGTCACTTAATTTATGAAAAAGGAGGCAAGAACATACAATGGAGAAAAGACAGTCTCTTCAATAAGTGGTGCTGGGAAAACTGGACAGCTACATGTAAAAGAATGAAATTAGAACACTCCCTAACACCATACACAAAAAATAAACTCAAAATGGATTAAGACCTAAATGTAAGACCGGACACTATAAAACTCTTAGAGGAAAACACAGGAAGAACACTCTTTGACATAAATCACAGCAAGATCTTTTTTGACCCATCTCCTAGACTAATGGACATAAAAAATAAACAAATGGGACCTGATGAAACTTAAAAGCTTTTGCACAGAAAAGGAAACTATAAACAAGACGAAAAGACAACCCTCAGAATGGGAGAAAATATTTGTAAACAAAGCAACAGACAAAGGATTAATCTCCAAAATATATAAATAGCTCATGCAGCTCAATATTAAAAAATCAAACAACCCAATCAAAAAATGGGCCGAAGACCTAAGTAGACATTTCTCCAAAAAAGACATGCAGATGGCCAAGAGACACATGAAAAGCTGCTCAACATCATTAATTTTTAGAGAAATGCAAATCAAAACTATATTGAGGTATCACCTCACACCCGTTAGAATGGGCATCATCAGAAAATCTACAAACAATAAATGCTGGAGAGAGTGTGGAGAAAAGGGAACCCTCTTGCACTGTTGGTGGGAATGTAAATTGATACAGCCACTATGGAGAACAGTATGGAGGTTCCTTAAAAAACTCAAAATAGAATTACTGTATGACCCAGCAATCCCACTACTGGGCATATACCCAGAGAAAACCATAATTCAAAAAAACATGCACCCCAATGTTCATTGCAGCACTATTTACAATAGACATATCATGGAAGCAACCTAAAGGCCTATCAACAGATGAATGGATAAAGAAGTTGTGGTACATATATACAATGGAATATTACTCAGCCATAAAAAGGAATGAAATTGGGTCATTTGTAGAAACGTGGATGGGCCTAGAGTCTGTCAGACAGAGTGAAGCAAATCAGAAAGAGAAAAACAAATATCGTATATTAACACATATATGTGGAATCTAGAAAAATGGTACAGATGAATTGATTTGCAAGGCAGAAATAGAGACACAGATAGAGAGAACAAAAGTATGGACACCAAGGGGGGCAAGCAGGGGTGGGGGGGTGGGATGAATTGGAAGACTGGGATTGACGTATATACAGTAATATGTATAAAATAGATAACTAGTAAGAACCTGCTGTACAAAATAATACAATAAAATTCAAAAAAAAAAAGAACACTCCCTAACACCATACATAAAAATAAACTCAAAGTGTATTAAAGACCTACATGTAAGACCAAATGCTATAAAACTCCTAGAGGAAAACAGGAAAAACACATTTTGACATAAATCACAGCAAGATCTTTTTGACCCATCTCCTAGATTAATGAAAATAAAAACAAAAATAAACAAATGTGACCTAATTAAACTTAAAAGCTTTTGCACAGCAAAGGAAACCACAAATAAGAAGAAAAGACAACTCTCAGAATGGGAGAAAATATTTCCAAATGAAGCAACAGACATAGGATTAATCTCCAAAATATACAAACAGCTCATGCAGCTCAAAATAAAAAAATAAACAACCCAATCAAAAAGTGGGCAGAAGACCTAAGTAGACATTTCTCTGAAGAAGACATACAGATGGCGAAGAGGCACATGAAAGATGCTCGTCATCACTAATAACTAGAGAAATGCAAATCAAAACTACAATGAGGTATCACCTCACTCCAGTACGAATGGCCATCAACAAAAAATCTACAAACAATAATTGCTGGAGAGGGTGTGGAAAAAAGGGAGCCTTCTTGCACTGTTGGTGGGAATGTAAACTGATACAGCCACTATGGAGAACAGTACAGAGGTTCCTTAAAAAACTACAAATAGAACTACCATATGCCCCAGCAATCCCACTATTGGGTATATACCCTGAGAAAACCATCATTCAAGAAGACACATATATCCCAATATTCATTGTGGCACTATTTATAATAACCAGGACATGGAAACAACCTAAATGTCCAACGACAGATGAAAGGATAAAGAAGGTGTGGTACATATATACAATGGGATATTACTCAGCCATAAAAAGGAATGAAATTGGGTCAATTGTAGAGACATGGATGGACCTAGAGTCTGTCATACAGAGTGAATTAGTCAAAAAAGAGAAAAATAAATATTGTATATTAATGCATATATGTGAAATCTAGAAAAATGGTACAGATGAACCTAGTTCCAGGGCAGGAATAGAGACACAGATGTAGAGAACAGATATATGGACAGCAGGGGAAGGGGAGGGTGGGATGAATTGGGAGATTAGATTTGGCATAAATACACTACCATATGTAAAATAGATAGCTGGTGGGAGCCTGCTGTCTAGCACAGGGAGCTCAGCTCAGTGCTCTGTGATGACCTAGATGGGTGGGATGGGGCAGGTGGGTGGGTGGGAGGGAGGTCTAGGAGGGAGGGGATATATGTATACATAGAGCTGAGTCAGTTAGCTTTTCAGCAGAAATTAATACAACATTGCAAAGCAATTATACTCTAATAAAAAAAATGTATCCAGTGAAAGACACATAAGGTATGTAACTCTCCCAGGAAATGCAACGGCTCAATATATTAGTATTATTTTGATGGGATGCACTGGGGAGACCAAGACATTGGTTTTTAAAGTCATGGAAACATTGCATTTTGGTTGAATCCCTAAGTAGGAAGGATAAACATTTCTTTCTCTTCTAGTGGTGTTTATGTTATTCACAAGAAACATGATTGATAACACATAAGTGGGAGGCAATAGTATATTTGTGTGAGACCCACACAAAGTAATCCCACATGGAGAAATATCCTATAACACAATCAATAAGGATGACTTGACCAAAGTGTTCCTTTTCCTCCAAGGAAAAATATGTCTTTTAATAACTGAATAATTCATCTATTTTGATTCTTCAGACTAGATTACGACCTGAAGTTACTGCAGTACTACAGGAAATCAAGTTTGATTTTGTAATATAGTCAAATGAATACTTTAGAGTGCCATGTCTGAGATCAATAAGGAAGTGGTAACTACATTTACTGCCATATGATGATATTGATGTAAAAACATAACGGTCAAAATTATAAAATCAATTTCATAATTTAATCAGAAATGTTTATTGATACTGTTAAAGTCGAATTCAATAGCTTCTGGTATGTAGTTAATTTCCTACCTGTCAGAAAAATGTATTGAAATGTTCTTTCTTAAAAATGATTGGAGTTAATTCAGTAGAGAAAACAGCAAAGTTTCATGCTAATAGATATTTCTTCTCTCTCCAATCCTTGGTGGTGAATGCTGGAAGTTTTCTGTTTGGTTCTTTTAAATATGACAAAACAAGGAAATATCCACCAGCCACCCAAGTGATTGGCATTGTCGTCCCCTAAAATGTAACCAGTTGCCTTCTTGGGATGAAGACAGAGTTTTAACTTTACTGCAAAACTGAAGAAATGAATAAGCAACATGTGTATAAAGATGTGAGAGGAGTGTAAAGACTCAATAGCCCCTTGTAAAATAACATCTAGTTAAAAAATTAAATAAGAAAGAGAAAGTTCTAGAGACTGGGATTCTTTGATGCTTTTACTTTGTCGCTAGCTACTAGTTTTGATCTTTATTCACTTTAAGTTGGAGGTATCTTAATTGAAGCAAAAGACACTTAAAAGAATGTCTGTAAGTGTGACTTGTATGTTTGAAATAAAACTCTTATGGATTGTGAGAACCCGTCCAACTCATCCAATTAAATGAGATAAAGACCAAGCTCTGAAGGTTTAGCGGTTCATTCAGATGTATGAAACATCTGTATGTCATGACCAATAACAGTTCTGACAGCCTTCATGATTCTTTAGAAGTTATCATTTTCTTGTTTAAAACCTAATGATGGTTCCCTATTGTGTGGGGAATGAAGTCAAGTTTTCTTATATGGGCATTTGAGAGTTTTCACTCTCTGCCCCTACTGTTTTCTGCTCATCCTCTCCCTCTCCTTCACTCATTCCACTTTGGTCAAACTTGCCTTTAAACTCTTCTTCAAATGGCCCATGCCTTCTTCTTTGTCCGTGATTGTTCCCAACACTATTGTCTGCTTAGCACTCAAAAAAATTGATTCGTGTCCTATTTCACCCTGTACTTGCATTTTCTCTTTGGTGTTGCTTCACCAGCTCGACGATAAGCTCTCTGAAGGTTGGTACTGGGTCCCACATCCTCCAGAACATTAAGCAAATGCACATGGAGTGGTTGCTCAGAGCGTTTGGTCAACTGAATGTTCTGTGAAATTGTTAAGATTAGAGTTCCCAGAGGCAGAATTTTGGAATGCAGCCAAATTCACGCTTTGGGTATGCCTCAATTCATTGCAATGAATCAGAATGGAATAGTATTCTTTTTTTTTTCTTTTTGGCTGTGTTGTGTCTTCTTTGCTGCGTGCAGGCTTTCTCTAGTTGTGGTGAGCAAGGGCTATTCTTCGTTGCGGTGCACAGGCCTCGTTGCTGTGGCTTCTCTTGTTGCGGAGCACGGGCTCTAGGCACGCGGGCTTCAGTAGTTGCAGCACGTGGACTCAGTAGTTGTGGCTTGCGGGCTCTAGAGCTCAGGCTCAGTAGTTGTGGCACACGGGCTTAGTTGCTCCACGGCATGTGGGATCTTCCCGGATGAGGGCTCGAAGCCATGTCCCCTGCATTGACAGGTGGATTCCTAACCACTGTGCCACCAGGGAAGCCCCAGCATTCTTAATTAAAATAAAAATTTCTGCACCAGGTGGAACTGCGGGTCTCATTGTACAAAGGAGAGAATGAAGGCTCAAAAAGTCCACAAAGGTGTTTAGCATCAGAGTCACCATCAGACCCCAGGTCTCCTGACTCGCATTCATTCCTCTTTTTGCTATACCATGAGCCTCCTGAGGAGCTAATTCTAATTATCCACGGATGGTAAGAAAGGAGAGACAGGTTGCTTTAAAAATAAACAAAATCCTTTGAAGATGAGGTGATGCTCCAGAAACTTTAAGAATTGATCACAGAAGATACCAAAAGTTTGCTTGGGTTCCTAATTTTGCTAATTTTTGACTTTAGGGTATAAAACATTATTATTGAAACGAATAAAACCAGTGGTTCGGTGAAGAACATAGCTAGACTACATGAAAAAATATACTGTATCTTGAAACAGAATTCACTGGATCTGTGTTCTAACTCTAGGCTTGCATGGGATCTGCCGTTAGGATTTTCCCCTTTTTTCTCTAATTGGGTTGCTCTTGACCTTGGGCCAACTCCTGCTTCCTGGAAGGCGGCTTTTCCACTTATCTTGATTGCTCTTCTAATGTCAAAAACATTAAAGATTCAAGTGTAAGTAAGTTTTGTTAATTGTCAACTAAGACTATGCCTACACAAAAAGAAAAGTGTGTATTCATGTATGAACAAATTAATACATAAGGAAATATATGGGTACTTTAATGCAAGTATGAGTCTGTCTATAAAACTTATATGTTCCAGCAAAACTAACTGTAAGGCAAAACCTTTTTTCCTATTAACTCTCATATAAGTTTCTAGGGGGGATAAACACCCAATCATTTGGGTTAAGATGATCAAAGCAGGATATACAGGGCTATTGATATACACATGTAATAAGATATAAAGAAGACTATGTAAGATATAAAGAACACTATAGTACTTTTATGACATAAAATCCATCATTCATTGCATGCTTATTATATGTTGGCCCTATACACGCTTTACACATCTCATTTAATCATTGCAATAACCTCACAACATCTATATTATGATCTGCACTTAAATAAGCTTCAGAGCACAGTCTTTTAAGTCAGAGGTACCTGGGTTCAACCCCAACTTCCTCCCTTAATCAGCAGTGAGATCTTAAGCAAGTTCCTTAACTCTGCTAAACCTCAGTTTTTTCAACTATAAAAATGAAAGAATCATAACACATACATCATGGGATTATGATAAGTATTAAAATAGAGAATGACAACAGAGCCCCAAGTACATTATAGTTCTCAATAACCTAATGAATTTTGCTTATTATTACTACAGATGAGGAAACTGAGTCTTAAAGAAGTGAAATCACTTGTCCAAGGCCACACAGCAAGTAACTGGAAGAACTGAAATTTAAATGCAGGTCTTTCCCAGTTTCGTGTCTGGGGGAATATTGTGGGGTCCCGTGAAAGAAGCAGGGAATGAGGAGTGGGCCAAGGCAGAGTAAATGAGAATAGAAAAGAAAGAATATACGTGTGTGAAGCATATTATGAAGCAAAAGATGATTGACAAGCTGTACCAGAGAGGGAGAATGGTCATGCATGACGTCAAGGCTTTATACCTGGACAGACTAATGGAAAAAGGAGGAAGCTTCTGGTGCTCTTGGACTGGAGCTTAGGAGCCCAGACCTACTGCTGCCCAAACTGTCGACGGAATGCTGCCTCAGGCTAACCAGAACCATGGTCAGGGCTGCCCACTCTGGGGCTCTAGTGGCTGTAGTTCCTCTGTGCCTGCTGTCACCATACCATCAGAAATTCCTAGCGACTGCTGTGCTGTTGAAATAAGAAGCAGAGAAAAAAAAAACCAAACCACTGCTTCTGTCTTTCCTCCCACTTTCTAATCTTCAAACAGTTCCTCCAACTGACAGGACATGAATAAGAAGTCAGCTGGCAAGGAATCTGGGAAATGTAGTTTGCAGGCTTCCAGCCCCAGCAATACCCAGCAGAGTGTAGAAGGGAAGGCTGTGGGCCTGAGAAACAAAAGATAAATAACCAACATGGGGGGAAACATTATAAGAGTTAGGAGCTTCAGGAGGAAGAAATGGTTTTAGAGAAAATAAGTTGTTTTGGTATAGATAACTTATATCACAGAGAAAGGTAAATGCTTCTGCTCTTAGAAATGCATTAAAAATAGGTTACGGGCTTCCCTGGTGGCACAGTGGTTGAGAGTCCGCCTGCCGATGCAGGGGACACGGGTTCGTGCCCCGGTCTGGGAAGATCCCACATGCCGTGGAGCGGCTGGGCCCGTGAGCCATGGCCGCTGAGCCTGCGCGTCCGGAGCCTGTGCTCCGCAACGGGAGGGGCCACAACAGTGAGAGGCCCGCGTACCGCAAAAAAAAAAAAAAAAAAAAAAAAAAGTTACATTGTTGGAACAGACCTGTAAACGTTAATTAAATTCCATTACCTATGATCATGTTTTAGCTTTAAAAGGAAAACTAATTAAAGTAAAGTATAATAAATATAACAACTGGGTAATGTGTATATATCAGCCTCTCCATATTTCTCTTATCAGGTGCTACATAACAGACTTACATTTTCACTCATCTACGGGCCTCTAATAATTGAGAAGAAGTCACTCAAGTGAGGAAGATCTGTAGGTGCATGAACTGTAAGTTGGTTCCATTTTTTTTTATAACACACATATAATATCTCTAGGGATTGGAACACTGATGCTTTGGCATGAAAAGTTCTCAAGCTACTAGACTTTATCTAAACTTGGTGGTAAAGCCCTTGACTTTTTCCCTTGTACCCTAGAAGAAAATATGGAAGAATTATTGATCACTTTCTGAGTATTTCTTTTCCCTTAGGTCCATTGCTTGTCACAATACTTACTTTCCTCCCCCCACCCTCCCTTTTTTTTTTCTTTGTTCAGTTAAAGCAGAAAGCACATGTATCATGAGACTCTTAGACAATTTTGTAAGAAGATTAGGGATGCTTTTTGGCAATTTTCTACATTGCAACTCTCCCTTCATCTGTAAACATGAAGTCTGTACCATTAAGCTCAGAACTTATGGCTGAAGAAGGTATCTTTTAAAAAATAATTTGCCTATAACATTAAATTTTTTTTTAAATGGAAGGATATATTTTCATCCTATGACCATTTTCATTCTATGACCAAAAATTTTAGTGACCCTCCCTTCTTTAATTTTCATCATCTTCCTTGGTAATTAGGGGACAAAACAGCTAACAGCATATGAACTTTTCACCCTTGTATCAATTGTCTAGTTCTTTGCCTATTTGAAAACATAGATCAAGTTCTTAACTTTCTTTGAAGCTCTTCCTGACTGTACCAATTTATAGCAATCTCAACAGCTTTTGGAAAGTGGCTTTACATCATATTAGTTAGGATTGGACTAAGGAGGCTTCACATCATATTAGTTAGGATTGGACTTCACATCATATTAGTTAGGATTGGACTAAGGAGGGATTCCCACTCTCATTTATCCAGGAAAGTATTGGATAAATGAGGTGATGATGAGCAGGCCCACTAAAATGGTTACATTTATCCCTCGTCAGCTCCCCATCTATGAAGATGTGTCCTCCTAATCTCTGCTATAGCCCTTGCTTCTTTGATTCATAGCCTGGTTTCTACTGCTCCAGATTCTCCATGCCCAGTTCCACGAACTGCTGCCAATAGCTAGATGAACTGCCTCCACGGTGGCTAGGGCAGATCCTAGCAATACTTACCAAGGTGTGTGTTTCCCCTCCTCTTTCTGGAACATTCCCCAAGCCCACTGAATCTAGGTCAAGCTGTGGGACTGATTCTGGTCAATGGGGTGTGAATAGACTCCACCTCTTAAATCTCCACGAGATTCTTGGCTTTCTTGCTTTCCTCTTCCCTTGTGCAGTTGCAGAGGATTTAATGGGGCTCCAGTCAGAACCACTTACTAGGTACAACCAGAATCGCTGAGTCTTGCCTGGAGCAGAGCTGGCTGACCTATACCAGGAGAAAATTAATTGCTGTTGGGTAAAGTGGCTGACAGATATCATCACCACCACCACCACCACCACCACCACCATCATCATCATCATCATCGTCATCACCGTCATCAGCCTCATGTGCCTCTCTAATGAATACATACATCCTGAAGAAAACCATTTGACAAATCTCTAATGAATACATACATCTTGAAGAAAACCATTTGACAAATTTAACACCCTAGTCTTAAAGAGATTAAGTAGTTTGCTCAAAGCCCCAGAGTTGGTAAGTGGCCAACCCAAGTCTGCATTATCAGATTTAAGTTAATTTAACCTCACAGCTGACCATTAACCTATAACCTGATTGCCACCATAGCTCTGGCATCAGGATGCCTGGAGATGTTTTAGGTCAGTTAGAAAGGTCTACCAGTTGCCCACTGGCAGACTGAAGAGCAATACGAGATGAAATGTAACTGACAGGTATCAGGCCGAGGAGGAGGAAGCTGTGTGGAACCTCTGGCCATTCATTCAGCCTGAGTGTATCATTTTGCACCTCTAATAACCCCCACTGAAGGGTATCAACCACATCTTTACCACTTCCACCTGCACCAAGCCTAATAAGACCAAGCCCTGCCTCTCATGCAGCCACAAAACCCAAAATGGGGAATTCAAGGATTTGTTGAAAAAGGTCAGGGCTAGTTTTTCAACTTGATGCACTAGATGAGGTTAAGAAGAGAGGTCAAGCGATCCAACCTCCTACTTCAAGAAGACTCACATTGGGTCTGAGTTTTCCACTGGATAAGTTTAGAAAGCCCCGTCATTTTTCCTGTGAGATGAAAGAAACACCAAGAAGAGGCAATGTACATTTTTCCTTTGTTCTTTATGGCTTATCTAAGCATCTGTTTTAAAAGGGTATATGAGAGCAAGCAAAAAAAAAAAAAAAAGGCCATATTTTAGACCATAGCTCATTGGTATTAGATTGATCACTTTTGATCCACCAGGGCTTCAGCTTCTAACTCTGCATTTCTACTTTCCATTCCTGCTTCGGGCCCCTTGGTTTTAGCCTTTGCTTCAAGGTCTGCTTTGGATTCTTTAGATTTCAGCTTTACACCCAACTCTTTGCTCAACCTCTGATTTTTGGAAGTTCCTTCGTCTATAGTGGCTCAGTGGTATTGCCCACCAATCCCTACTTCACCCCCCAGAAAATTGCAGAGACTTTTTTTTTTATCAGGGAATGAGAATGAAGACAACAGAGCACTAGTGAACATAAGATCCTGTGGCCTTAAAACAGGTTCAAATTTCAGTTCTTTCTTATCTGCCAGAACCTATATCATTTGTCACAGACTTAGAGCAAATGACTCTTGTCTTCGGATTCCATCAGCAATATGCATCGGGGGCTCAGCCAGAGGCTAGTGCCTTTATCCTGACGCTCCAAATGGGGCTCACTCTTTCCTGATGATGATATTCGGAACTTGATGGGACACCAGATGTTCCAGCAGCCTTTCCTTAATGTGAAGCTTCTCTGATCAGAAAGCTGAGTGGCTATATTTGCATATGAAACTGTTTTCTATGGCAGTGCTGGGAATATTAAGTGGTGATACTCCGTGGAGCTCTGGAGACCTGAGTCCTTAGCAGTGATTTAGGAAGACCCGTTGCAGATGACTACAGTGAAATTGGTAAGCTGTGCAACTGATGGCCTTGATGGGGTCCTGAGGAGTGTCTCTCGAGTCAGCTAGAACTTATGGCCTTGAATTATTCTCAGTGCTTCCAGGATGGATTAAAAGATGATAAAGACCCTCCCCTAAAGGAACTTACAGTCTAGTTGTGTAGGTAAGACATACACACAGGAACATTACAAGGTGACATATGTGAGCAAGGTGAAAGTGTGGGACAGAATGTTTATGGAAGCACTGAAGGGATCGAAGGTGAAGCCGGGGTCATTCTGCTTGTCTTTTTTTCCATGGACTTAAAAATCTCCCGATAAAGTAAAAAAAGAGGCATCAGTATCTGACTACTCTTTGTTGTTTATTTCTAAATTCCAGATGACTTAGTCATGATTTTCAAAGCTGACAATAAACGAAATGTGATTGCTTTGAATATGCAGAGGTGAAAAATGAGCTATGCCGTCTTTATTAGGGATTTAGAATGTACTTTTATAATATAAACCCTGTCCTGTGCCTATTCCACCTGAGACTTTTGGACAGTCGCTAAACCTTAGTGCTTGAAGGCATCAATTGTCACCACTTGTTTTATCTTCCTACTTTTATTCACCTGCATATACGTTAGCATTTACAGTCTAGTTAGAGGTCTTCATTTTTGTGGAAGAATCTAAAGTGGTTAACAGGTTTATGCAGACTCAATTTTTATGGTCAGTGTGATTGGATGGACAAGTATCAGGCAACCTGAAAACTTTAGCTCTAATGAACGTAATTTTGGCTGTATGTAATTCTACTATAATCTTGGAATTTGTTTTTCAGGCTCCAGGCATGAATGCTATAGAAAAACACAAGGACTGCACGGATCATAAGCCAGATACAGACATAGAAATGAGGTACAGTGCAGTAACACTGCTCAGGTTCTGAAACAATGAGGAATTCTTTTGAGGGATTTTGGACAATGTGGAGAAAGTTACCAAAGCCGCAGGAATGCCAGGCCTTAAGCCCAGGCTACAGAATCTGAGTTTGAAGAGATGATGATGGATTACCCAATTCTTCCCTAAGACCCTTCTCAGAACCCCATGGTGAATGAAGCCCTGGTCAACACGTTTTTCACAAGGTTGCGCTAGTAACTGAGAACGAGCGAGGATAGGGAATAAAGTTGAAACTAGAACGAAAGGGAATGAACTATGAAGATGGGCTCAGTCCCTTAATCTTTTAAAGATATTTTCCAGGTGGAGGGACTGAGCTGTGTAACATTTCCAAACGTGTAGATAAATCTCCTCATCTATCGTGATGTCACCAACGCCCCTGAAAATCTGCAATCCACGGTTCATCGTGAAAACATTTCATGGATGCTTTATTATTTTTCATGAAAAAGGGTAAACTCAGGTTTTTGGAATTTGGAGCTCGCTCATTACGGGCTCAGGCTGGAGTGCAAGTGTGTTTGAATTCAACCTTCAGCATGAGGATGTTTGAGTATAAAGCTACAAGGCCTTTTATTAAATTTAAAATCGTGGGTTACGTGTTGAATGGCCTGCATTCCATCCCATTGCTTAAATTCATCAAATAGTCACTCTGGAATTATTTCTAACAATTGGGATGACTTCATTTGTGTTTGTTTTCCTTTTCTATTAATCCATGACAAACTGTGAAATTTGCCATTTTTACCATAACCAGGCCATGAAATTTGTCATCTCTCTCTGTAATTTACATGGAGCCTTGGCTATAGATACATTTCAGGCAGGATGATTACTTTCCATCTGATGCAGAGGACAGAACAAAGGAGGGATACACACAGAATAGAACACAAACAAATTCAGAGCAGACATCAGGAAGGGCTTTCTTCCCCTTTTCTTCTTGAATGCTGTAAAGTCCTCTAAAATGTGCCGTCTGCCTCCCAGAGAAAAAAAAGTTGATGGGACAAACTAAGGCACTCTAGTCAAATCCAAGAAACAATACAGTGGCACTCTGGGGAGAGGGGAGAACTTAAAAGATGAGATGTCTTGACAAACTGGAATGAGTCGGAGGGATGTGGGGTGAAATCATATGAGTAATATGGTCGGGAGGCATCTGGAAGTGGAGTTTCAGAGGCATACCACCATAACAGTATGAGAGTTTTAAAGCTTGTTCACAAGCAATTGTTCCTGGGATGGTGAATTTTCCCTTCTCTCTCTTTTTTTTTTTTTTTTTTTTGCTGTACGCGGGCCTCTCACTGTTGTGGCCTCTCCCGTTGCAGAGCACAGGCTCCAGATGCGCAGGCTCAGCGGCCATGGCTCACGGGCCCCCTGCTCCGCGGCATGTGGGATCTTCCCGGACCGGGGCACGAACCCGTGTCCCCTGCATGGGCAGGCAGACTCTCAACCACTGTGCCACCAGGGAAGCCCCCTCCCCTTCTCTTTTGACTCCCTCGTCTCCAAAATTGAACATAAATTAGTTTCTTCCATGTCAGGTGAATGAAAAGTCCACTGAACCATTTGAGTTGAAAATTAGATTGGACATTTTGCAAGGAAGTTCTTATATCTGTTTCTAATGATCTTCTCCTTGGTTGGGAGAAGGAAGGAAAGAAAAGAGTTTTCACTGTCCGTTTGCCTGACGTGCAAAATACAGCATCTTCCTGGAACTGTTGACTTCAGCAAGCTAGGTTGTGGCAGCGGCTAACCGACCACTGAATGGAAGGTCGCTTGGCCAAGTAGATGTCCTGCTTCTCCACTGTAGATATCACTTTGGTGTTGTGAGGTTCCTCTGAAGGAGGAGAATTATGGCTCTGTTTGACGGTGGCTATGAGGCTAGAAATGAAGGGGATGAGAAGGAGACCTCTAAGCACTATCTCATTCCCCTGTGTTCCCATCTCTTCCTGACCAGAGGGAGTGAGAGAGCAGGTGGGTACCACATAATCACATGAGCCCTAGGAGACTGAAGGTTACTTAAAAAGACACATGTGGTTACTTAAAAAGACACTTTTTTTTTTTTTTACCAAATTGCATTCCAGAATAGATATACCAATTTACATTAATAATAGACTGTCCACCTCACTTCACCAGCACTGAACATCCTCATTTTAAAAAAGAACTCTTGGGCTTCTCTGGTGGCACAGTGGTTGAGAGTCCGCCTGCCGATGCAGGGGACACGGGTTCGTGCCCCGGTCCGGGAAAATCCCACATGCCGCAGAGCGGGTGGGCCCATGAGCCATGGCCGCTGAGCCTGCGCGTCCGGAGCCTGTGCTCCGCAATGGGAGAGGCCACAACAGTGAGAGGCCCGCGTACTGCAAAAAAAAAAAAAACAACAAAAAATACAAAACTCTTACTTTGATAATTTTAAAATAAAAAACAAAATGGTCTGCTATCTTACATTTCACTTTTGTGACTACCAGGGAAACTGAACGTTTTATATTTCCTTTATTGTAAATCACCCCCTATCCCTTTATCTCTCCTGGTGTGGCAGCCATGAGAAGGTGCCTCCCTGGCCTCCCACTTTGAAACCTGTGGCCTTATTTACGCTGAGGCCACGCCTCCTGGGCTGCTTCCTGCCAATGACCGCGTATGGAGTGTGGTGAGGATACTGAGGCAGACCCATTCCTAGGAGACTCAGAACGCCTTTGTTGACTGGCTCTGACTCCCCTATGACTTCCTGACCCCTTCTTAGACTAGAAGGCAGTCTACACCCTCTCTCTCCATCTCTGATGCCCTCCCCGCCTCCAGCCTGCTGGGCTCCCTCCTGATTTCCTTCCACACAGGCTGTTCCTTTAATGTTATGGGTTAAATTGTGTTCCACCCAAGTTCGTATTTTGAAGTCTTACACCCACCCCAATACTTCAGAAGCTGACTTTATTCAGAAATAGGGTTGTTGCAGATGTAGCTACTTAAGATGAGTTCACCCTGAAATATGATGGGACCCTAATCCAAAATGACTGGTCTCCTTCTACAAAGAGCACCATGTGAAGATACAGACACTTACAGAGGGAAGATGAAATGAGGACATGAGGAGAAAACCATCTACAAGCCTAGGAACCCCTGAGACCACCAGAAGTTAGGGGAAAAGTATGGAACAGACTTTCCCTCTCAGCCCTCAGAATCAACCCTGATGACCCCTGGGTATCCAGCTTCTAGTCTCCAGATCTGTGAGCAAATAAATTGCTGGTGTTTAAGCCACCTAGTTTATAGTATTTTGTATGGCAGCCTCAGGTAACTAATACACCTGATAAAATCCTCCCATTTTTAATCCTGTCTTATTGTCTGCTGCTTGGACACCTGAACTAAGATAAGCTTTATATGAGCTTTTAATATATTGAATATTAAACCTCTGTCAAAACTTTTATGTGTTTAAATACTCAGCCTTCTCAGGGGGTCTTCCTTCGCAGTACGCGGGCCTCTCACTTTTGTGGCCTCTCCCGTTGCAGAGCACAGGCTCCGGACGCGCTGGCTCAGCGGCCATGGCTCACGGGGTCCAGCCGCTCCGCGGCATGTGGGATCTTCCCGGACCAGGGCATGAACCCATGTCCCCTGGATCGGCAGGCAGACTGTCAACCACTGCACCACCAGGGAAGTCCCCTTCTTCCTTCCTTCATTTCCTTCCTTCTCTCTTGCTTTCAAGTCTTTCCCTGCTGGAGAGATGATAGATATTCACCCATTTGGTTTTTTGCTGATTGTTAAAGTCTGGCCTTTACATTTAACCCTTGAGTATATTAAGAACTTTGTGTGTGTGTGTAGTGAAATATGAACTCTATGGTATTGCACCCAGTCTTTTTTCTTTTCTCCTTCAAAATATATTTAGCTATTCTTACATATGTATTCTTCCATATGAACTTTTGCAACAGTTTTCAAGCAAGCTAAAAGAGAGAAAAATGCCGTTGATGCTTTTATTGCATATGCTTTAAACAAACAACTCAATTTGTCAATAATTAATATGATTACAACATTTAGTTTTGCCATCTGAGAACATTGTCTCCAATTATTCAATAATTAGTTTATATTTTTCAGGAACCATTTGCCATTTTCTTTACATAGGTTTCTTGCACGTCTTACTAACTTGAAAGTATTTTACGGAGTTTGCTTTTATAAAGGTCACATTTTTCATGATATTTTCTAAGTAGTATGAAGAAAAGTTATTTATTTCTACATGATCACATCATATTCAACCACTTTTACTAAAATTTGTCATTAATTCCAATTTTGGAGACTTAGCACATTTTTTAGACTATCCTCCGTGGTGGTAAATCTTTTAGAAACAGGCTGTGAGAGCTGGAAGATTCTCAAGGTCATCTTACCCTCTCATTTTGTAGATGATCCGTTAGGGGGCCCCAGCAACAAGCGCCAAACATTATGAAATGAAGGGCTTGGAAAGGCCCCACCCCATCTTCCTGGAGATTCTTAAACTAAAGATCAGACAGTTCAACATACAGAAGTGATTTAACATTTGTGAATAATTATAGTGATAAAATAACAGTAACCATTTATCAAGGTCCAGGCACTGTGCTAGGTGCTTTACATGGAACAACTCATTTTATTCTTACGACAATCATTTGAAATACAGTTTTTCAAGATTATTGGCAGATGTGTTTAGCTGGAATGTCTGTCCCCTTCATACTCTGGCTGTCCCTCTATCCAGCTCTTCTTAGAGGCAGAAGGATATTAGCAAGTGACTTCTTAGGCTTCTGTGTTAGCCTTAGTTACTATGAGTCTTAGTCTATTATTAAAAATTGAAAGAGGCTTCCCTGGTGGCGCAGTGGTTGAGAGTCCGCCTGCCGATGCGGGGGACACGGGCTCGTGCCCCGGTCCGGGAAGATCCCACATGCCGCAGAGCAGCTGGGCCCGTGAGCCATGGCCGCTGAGCCTGTGCATCCGGAGCCTGTGCTCCGCAACGGAAGAGACCACAACAGTGAGAGGCCCACGTACCACAAAAAAAAAAAAAAAAAAAAAAAAAAATTGAAAGAGTTGAGCCAGGCTTTTTATGGCCAAGAACAGGTTTCTCATCAGCACCCCTACACAAAAAAAACAAAATACAGTAATAAAAAGTGTTAACAACTATTTAAAAGTTTTCATTGGCTAGATAAGCATGCCAAGTTAAAAAGAAGTTGAATTTTTAAGTATATTTTGATCCTGTGCTATGTACCCTATTAGAGACTTTTTAAAAATACCATGATGGCTTCTAACCAGAAAGAGTTTACATCTAGAGTGATGAAAGCCATGGGATGGAAGGGACTTGAATATTATCTGGTCCTGCTCCTAACTGATGCTCCCCTGATGAATGCTTGGCTGGTCTCTTCTAGAACAGCTTTCTAATTGAGAGAGTCCCTTCTGAAGTCTGTCTCCTGGCGTCTTCTACCCACTTCTACTCAAGTGCCTTTTGTAGTCCCAAAGGGTAAGTTACATTTTTTTAAATATCTGAAGACAACCACCACGTGCTGCGTTCCTCTTTCTCAGTGAAATCTCTTTTCTTCTCTGGTCCCCACTTCCCTGAAGCGTTTGTCATGTGAGCCCCTTTTCCTTCCTGGACTCTGTTCTCTGAACGTGGGTCTCTCTGTCAATATCCCTCTTAAAACGTAGGGTCTAACATTGAACAGGGTTGTTCAATGTTAGATGTGGTACAGACAGTTCACAGTAGATGGGATGTATGGTGTCCTTTGAACTGGATGTTACACTTCTATCAATAGAGTCAAAAGTCCCATTAGTGGTTTTGGGGGTTTTTTTTTAGCAATCCCATTCCATAGTTATTAATCTCATTTCCCATGTAACTTTTGATTCTCTACCCTACTCCCAATTCTGTTCCTCCACCAGTATTTCTCATCTTAGTAAGTATCCCCATGATTTACTCAATTGCTCCAGCCAACACCTGGTTATCATATTTGAGTCCTCAGGGCAACACACTGGTATGTCCCATCTGCGTTTCCTTCCAGGGATATCGCCTCTAGCATACCTCTCCAGTCACCTTCATCTGTCTTCCGGGCTGATAGGATAGCCTCTTAACTTGTCTTAGGGTTTCCTCTCTGGGATCTTATTTAACATATGCTCCACAAAGCAGACAGAGCAATCTTCTTAAACTGTGAATCACATCATGATTCTTCTCTACTCAAAACTCTTCAGGATCCTCCAATTCACACAGACAAAATCTAGTCTTCTTTACCGTGGCCCCAAGACCCTCTGTGATTTTCTTACCTATCCTGCTGCACTCTCTACTTTCCTCTGCTGCAGCCACTGGGTTACTCTTTCTGTCTCTTGAACACACAAAGCTTTACCCGTACTCAAGACTCCTGTGCATGTTGCCTCCTATGCCTGGAATATCCATCTCCCTAGATCCTTTCTTGATTGGTTCCCTTAACTCATTGGTGCTCAAATGCTACCTACTCAGAAAGTTCATACTTGACTACTCTGCCTAAAATAGAACACTTATTTCTCCCCACACTCACATTCTGTTTTCTTATTCTGCTTTATTTTTCTTCTTGGCCCTTATCACCAACTGCCATTATATGTTTATTTGTTTAAGTTTCTTTCTTTTTTTGCGGTACGCGGGCCTCTCCCTGTTGTGGCCTCTCCCGTTGCGGAGCACAGGCTCCGGACGCGCAGGCTCAGCGGCCATGGCTCACGGGCGCAGCCGCTCCGCGGCATGTGGGATCTTCCCGGACCGGGGCACGAACCCGTGTCCCCTGCGTCGGCAGGCGGACCCTCAACCACTGTGCCACCAGGAAGCCCTATTTGTTTAATTTCTGACTCTACCACTAGAATGTCAGCTCCATCAAAGTGGAAACTTTGCCTTGTTTTTCGCTGCCCCAAATAATTTCAGACACATATTAGGTAGTCCCTGTCACTAGGTAGGTTCCCGACTCACATTTTTTAATGAATGAATTGTTGAATGAATAGGTTGTATTGAGTTTGTAGCCAGACAAACTCTTTAGTCCTCGTTTTTCCTAAGATCTCCTCTATGCATTTTGGTTTCCTAAAGGATTCAGTAATTTTGTCTCAGGTGCATAATTTCTTCTGAGCTACAGGATTTAAATTCATTCCCTCCAGCTTCCTAGTCTTATATTTGACTCTTGACTTCGGCTCTATTTTCTCTCACTTAAGTTTGTCCATACTCTTCTTTCTAGTCTCAGCATCTTTCTCTTTGACAAAGATGAAATCTGGGACATTTTATTTAATTTTGATATACGTGAATGTATTACCAGCTAATGAACTCAGCAGGCTCTGTCTCCCTTCCTACTCTTGTTTTAAAATAGCAAATCAAAAAAATAACTTCCTTCCTAAGCATTTTCCCTGAAGTTTTCCTCTTTCTGGGCCCACTTCCTTTGGAAAAGCAGAGCTTTTAATAAAAGTGAAACAACCAGAGAATTGTATAAGATGTTTTACGATTAGGTGATATAGCACATAGACTCTAGGCCTTTCAGAAAATGAAATGAGTCTGAAGAACTAAGAAACATTTTGTGTAGGATGCTTCCCAAGTCTTAAACATGCTGGTATATATTAAAGAGTAGAATCGTAGATTTTTAGAAACAGTAATGTTATAGATAGTTTTAAAAGAAATAGCAGAACTTGGTGCTGGTATTTCTGTGAAACCACATGTCTTAGCTGTGCATGAATTTTATCATCAGCCAAAAAGACATCAGGGTCCGTGTGAGGTCAGGGGCAGAGATTGTTTAAAGTTTTCAGGTCGGCAGACAGCCTTGGATGTACTCTGGGAGGGTTAGGTCAGTAACATCACGGCAGCAAGCGTAACCTAACTATCTTGAGAGATTAATGATTCGCTGCTCTCCTAGCCCAGAGACCCAGCAACAATTTTCTCAAAATAACTCCCTGTACAAAGGGCAGAAGCACTGTGTGTGTCTGTGCATGTGTATGGGTGAGTTTGTGAGTATATCCCTATTATGAACATACATGCCTATGTGTACCATAAGGGAAGAGGCTGGCTCTTTTATTATAATAAATCCTTATTTTTTTCTTTCTTGTTTCATATATCATTAAGCCCCTCCAGTCTTCAAAGGCCTTGCCAGATTCATTGTAATGGCTCTAAATAGTAGGGAAAAAGTAGTGGGTTGAAGCATTTGAATGGGATGACCCTTCAGCTCTAGTGAATGTTGATTTGGAGTACAGGAAGGAAATGAGGAAGACTGGGGGGGAAGGGGTCTGACGGACACCTTTGAGGGTTTTTTTTTTCATAGTGACAGCTTAATCTATTGGTAAAGTTGGCTGATTGGTGGTAAACCTCATGGAGCATGAAAATTATACCACATGGCTAAGTTTTGCTTTTTCAACAACTGTGCAGTTCGGCTGACCTAAGTCTCATTTCCTGTTTCCATTATGGTTGTTAGTCCCAATTCCTTTCACATCTGCACCCAGACATATCTTATTCTGCAACCCGCCTGCCCATCTGGGCTCTGGGTGACCTCATGCTTGAGATGAGGCCTGCAAGCTGTGCTCAAGATGGACGGCCCCTGACGATGGGTGCAGGGGTGCTAGGCCTCCCTTTGCTCGTTGTGCTGCGCCGGGCTTTGCCAAAGCTTCTCAACATATGTTTGTCTGGATCTTTTCAAGGCTCATGCAGCTCTGTTTTAAATATTTAACCTTATATGAGGATGTCTGAGGCTTCCTGAAGTTATTCCTGTGATTTACAAAAGAGAAGAAATCTGATCATACAAATCTGAAGAGAATGATCAAAACACCAAACGGCAAATCCACTCATTTGCTGTCTTTGTTTTGGGAACTTTATCGGCAGAGAACGGAGCTCTCCTTTTTTGCCCTCCTTGCCAGTTTATCTGTCTATGCGTATTTATTGCACATCGTAAGTGCTAGGCACCAAGGTAGATACAAAAAAGCAAAAGTCGTAGAAACCCACCTTTGAGGCATATGGTCCTGTTGAGAGATATGGTTGACTAGTACAGAGTAGTGTTAATAATAGTAACAGCAAACCGTTTTTGAGTGCTGAGTCTGTGCCAAGGCTTAATGTTATCTTTATTTGGGGGGGGATGGGGGTCATATAGTGTATACTTTTTTTTAAATTTTAATTTTATATTGGAGCATAATTGATTAACAATGTTGTGTTAGTTTCAGGTGTACAGCAAAGTGATTCAGTTATACATATACATATACATATATCTTTTCTGTTTCAAATTCTTTTTCCATTTAGGCTATTACAGAATAGCATTACCTAGAAATGTATCATCTCATTTAATTCTCATAACAATCCTATTAGGTAGGTGCTGTCTTTCTCCCATTACTCAAATAGAGAACCTGAAGTTGGCGTGACTGAGGAACTTGGCAGAACTGCTCTTCCAGGAGAGCCAGGATTCCCACTCAGTTCTTTTTGAGTTCACAGCCAGCTGGGGCTCCAAAGCTCCACATCTTCACTCGATGCTACAGCATCTCTCCAGTGCCAACCTCTGGAGTGCAGAGTCAGCTCCATTGGAGCGAGGAGAAAAAGACCTGTGAAGGTTGGAGTCATCACTGGACTTTTCCCACTTACACACGGAAGTGGGACTTGGGCCTTCATTCAGGTTATTTGGAGTGAGCCCCGAACCGGAAGTAATTCACATCGACCCAGAGTTAAATTCCTGAGTCTGTTCCCAGTGTGTTCCTTCTAAACCAACATCATAATATTAGCACAAATGAGTATATTAAGAGATGGGGGCTTTGGTTGTTGTCATTGTTGTTTCTCATCCCGGTTCTTCCCACCGAATCTACTTTAGATTATGTGGATAATTTCTTTCAGTTTAGAAGTTAAATCAATGTAAGAAATGCAGACTCTATAAGTAACCCTTCACATTCTTTGTTTTCTTTTGTAATTTCTTTGTAATTCTTTTACGATAGTGCAGTGATTAAGAGCGAGGGCTTTGGAGTCACACTGCCTGTATTTGAATCCTAGCTCTTTCACTTACTCGTGGTGGTCATACCCTCTCTGTGCCTCAGTTTTCTTATTTATACCTACCTTATAGGATTGTTAAGAGGATTAATAAGATACATAAATCTTAGAAGTGTGGCTGGTGCATAGTAAATACTTAATGCATGCTGGCATTACTGTTCAATAATGGTTGTTAGTTATTACTGGTGGAGGTGATTGGGCATATCTAGTTCCTTCTCAGTGACTACTAGCATCACAGGTGTTCTCTAAATATTTGTTGAATAAAAAACACAAAGATTTTATTTACAATGTGATTCGAGACTTTGAGGCCAAAGGCAATGATCACAGAATGAGCCTGAATTCTCAGGATTCTGTGTATTTTAAATTTACAGAATGTCGGAACTACAAGAATCCATACAGCTCTCCGGTTTTAGACCTGCTTAGTTTATAGATGAGCAAACAGAAGTCAAAAATTCACCCCACCCCAGTGAGGCAGCCTGAGCAGGATTTTTATCCCCATTTAAGAGAAGCTAATAACAAGGGTTCTCAGCCTTGTAATACTCCAAGGCACCTTCAATTAGTTAATTAGATGGCATGTAAAATTCTCAAGACACATTGAAAGTACTGTTCATCTTGATTCTTGATTAGAAGTAAACAACGACCATACAGAATTTCTCAAGGGATGTTGTTGATAATCAGTAAAACAAACCGGGGCTGCCCCACTAACTCCAGGGGCCACAATTCCCATCATCGTCATCTATAAAAACGGTACCCTCTGGAGCATGCCCAACATAGCTCTGGCCCTGACTGAGAATTGTCTGCAAGGGCTGATTCGCAGATTTGCTGTATTGGTTATAATATGGTGGCAGGTATAGCCACACTGTGAACCAGATATAGTTCCTATTCATTTAAAACAAACAAACAAATGGACATTCATTCAGCAAATTTACTGAGGACCACGATCCAAGAACTAAACCAGGAAACTATGGACGCCCTCATGGAGATGTATGAACAGTTCAGAAACAATGGACTGGTTTGATAAAAAAAAAAATTAAGTTGAATTATGTGATGCAAACAACTAACTAGGCAGCCAGTTAAACTTCTAACAGTGTTACTATGTGTGTTGTAAGGAAGGCACAATGTAAGTAGAACATATACCTGAGAATACACCATGCCAGGAATCTATTTTTTTATAGTTACTTTGCTTCATTTTTCTTCTGAAGATGAAAGTCAATATTATTTTCTCTTAAGGTAATGAGGTAGTCAACAGAAATAACTTGAAGTCTTGAATAAAGTAAGTTGCTAACTGGGTAAAATTTGAAATTTCTAAATAATGCTATAGATTTCAGAGATGTTTAAACATATGCTCAAAATTCCTAATTTTATGCAATATTTAACATTGTGTGATTAAGCCAGATTAAATCATATCAAAGACTAGTATGTTTATAACTCATTGGTTTTCCTCACTCAAGTCTACTCCCACCCAGTTGGCCTACCACACAGCAAGTTTGTGGCCTTTGATCCATAAATACATCTTTTAAAAAATTAATATTTTCTTTTTCCGTGAAGTGAGTTACTAATCCCTTTATTTCTTCAGAGATATTTCAAAAGAGAACTTGGCAAGTTTTGGCAACCAAGTTATGCTTCAGTAGATGAATAGATAAACTGTGATATATTCAGACAATGTAATATTTATTCAGAGCTAAAAAGAATTGAACCCTCAAGCTATGAAAAGTCTTGGAGGAAACTTAAATGCATACTACTAAGTGAAAGAAGCCAGGCTGAAAATGCTACATACTATGTGCTTCTAACTATGTGACATTCTAGAAAAAAATCAAACCATGGATACAGTAAAAAGATGAGTGGTTGCCAGGGGTTAGAAGGGAGGGAGGGATGAATAGGCAGAACACAGAGATTTTTTAGGACAGTGAAACTACTCTGCATGATACTATAATGGTGGATACGTCATACGTTGGTCCAAATCCATAGAATGTCCAGCACCAAGAGTGGACCATAATGTAAAGTATGGGCTTTGAGTGATAATGATGTGTCAGTATAGGTTCATCGATTGTAACAAAGGTACTGCTCTGGGGGATGACATTGATAATGGGGAAGGATATGCATGTATGGGGGCAGGGAGTACATGGGAAATCTCTGTCCCTTCTGCCCAATTTTGTTCTGAACCTAAAACTGCTCTAAAAAAAGAAGGTCTGTTAGAAAAAGAGACAGAGAAGTTTGGACTGTACCTGCGTGTCATTTTCATAGTTCCGTTAGCCAGAACTTAAAAAAAAAAAATTTGAATCCATGTAAACATTTTGATTGTTAAATCTTAAGTATGTCTTAGGAGATGAGGATTTCAGGAAAAAAGACACCTCCAAGGTGAAAACGTGTAGATGATGCTTCAGCTCAGAGTGACCTGAGCTCTCAGGGACATTAAAGCTCATTAGCGGGATTCTCCTACAGAAACACTCCCGGTCCTGGTCCTGCATTTCACAGTTCTTAGAAAAATCTTCTCATTGATGCTGGGGTGTTGCACTCCAGCTGAGAGCCTGAGGTCTTTAACTGAAAGGCAAACATATTGGTTTTATATATCTTGTGCTTTCTGGAGGGTGTAGCTTTTTTATTTTTAAAGCGACAAGGGTGAGAAAATGAAAGGGGAAGATCCAATCACATGTAACTATATTAAACCGCCCACCAGC
Organism: Leucopleurus acutus; assembly: GCF_964270905.1. Lineage (NCBI taxonomy): Eukaryota > Metazoa > Chordata > Mammalia > Artiodactyla > Delphinidae > Leucopleurus > Leucopleurus acutus. The sequence goes on along the minus strand of NC_139154.1, from coordinate 85,399,811 downwards.
TGTTTATAACTTAACACATCATTCCACCCTGTAAGAAGTCTTTAACATATGAAAAGGACATCCTTGCGGAGGTGTGGGGGGGACTGACAGGTGGAACTGGGTGAAATGGGACACTTGCTTTTGATGGTGTGAAAGTTATCTTTTGTGAGTTATTGGTATTCTTCTTCCACTGTTTTCTTAAAGATTAGCCTTAGGGAACTTAAATAATTAGGCATAAAATCTCTGGCAGGATATTTAATCAATCACATCTTGGTTTCAGCCAATGGGAGCGCTGTGGTCAGCTGTGTCCCGGTGTGTTCTAGAACAAGCCACAACCTTGGACAATCCGGTCGCACTGCTGGCGTTTCTGTTTATTGTGTAGCCTGAAGTTCTTTGTAGGCAAACTGAAAAGGAGCAGCAAACTAATAATACTTCGAAAGTCTACACCTCAGGGAGAAATTTGGGGATTTTCTAACTCTCAAAGTTCCAGTAAGGATGGGGAGAAGTGATGTAATTTGTGTAGGCTGGTAAAAATGCCCAGTCTGGTTTTTGACATTTCAGTTCATGGGTGTATTAGTCAGGGTTCTCCAGAAAAACAGAACCAATAGGATGTGCATGTGTGTATATTAAAAAATTATACAAATATTTATTTTAAGTAACTGGCTCAGATGATTATGGAGGCTAGCAAGTCCAAAATCTCCAAATGGACCATCAGGATGGAGACCCAGGGAGAAGCTGGCAGTCACGAGCCTATTCTCATGTTTACAGGGGGCTGGGGGACTGAGTCTAGGCTGTGAATTTGAGAATCACACTGCTAACAGAACAAAGTCTCACCTCTGAGCTGGTCCAGCCCTCCCCCCAGTACCACAGGGGGCCCCGTTAGCTTCTCCCAAGCCCTGGTCAGGCCTGGCATCATCTCAGACCCCTGCTTAGGACAGGGGATGTGGCCAGCATGCTTCTTCCTTCAACCTGTTGGTACATTTTCTTGAAAGAACAGAAGTTGTCTTTCTCCTGTGGCGAAAAAAAAAAAAAGTAGGATAACAGCAATAGGATGAGCCTAAATAATAAAAAATAATAGCTGACAGTTATTTGCTACTGTGTGTCAGGAATGTTTGAATCCTCACAAAAGTCTGTGAGGTAGCAAATACCCTGGAATCGATAAACTGTGCTCAAATCCCAATTCTCCCACTCACTGGCTGTGTGAACTTGGCAAATCCTTTAGCCTCTCTGTACTTCAGTTTCCTTACTAGGAAAATTAAGAATAATCACAGCATGCACTGCTGAAGATTATTGGGAAGATTAAATGAGTGATCCCACACCGAGTATGTATCAATAGAACAGTGCCTGGTGTATTAGAAGCAGTCAGTAACAGTCAGCCATTGTCATTATAGAGGAAGATAGAACAAAACAACGGCGGGGTATAGGCATGACAGCCATCTGAAACCTAGAAATTGTGTATAGGCTGGGTATCCCCGCGTGAGAATATCCAGCATATTTGTTAAGTAGATAAATGAACACATCCTTCCACTGAAGTCTTATAACCCTCAAGTTCAACCGAAAACACCCCATTCCAGTCTCCCTTGGCAAACCCACAACCAATCTTGCCAACGAGAATATGAAGGGAGTCCTGACACTTGTCATGTGTGTTCTTCAGTACTTACTTTTGATTATGTTGATTGAGTTTGGATTAAATCCAACCACCTTATGCATGGAGTTTCACCTAGAGATGGAGGCAGATTAAAGGGCACAGAAGCATAAAATAAAAATGAACCACCCAAGATAATTCAGGATGCGCTAGCATGAGGGGCTCACAGACCTGAACTTCCCCGTGTTTATTTTATTGTGTCTCAGGCTACAGGAATTATCTCGCAGAAACATTTTTCGACTTAACGGTAATCTTGGGATCTCCGTACTGAAAATCAATGTGCATTTTGTTTCATTCTAGAGTGCTTCAACAACAGTAGCCTAAACTGCTTTAGGATACTCATTGTGCCATTAGAAGTCAGCCACCGCCAGTAGACCTTAGATTTCCTGTAACTCAGTCAAGGACATTTTGTAGCCATAATGGCCCAAGTCACAGGGGAACTACTGGTAAGATCTTTAGGTTTAAGTGACTTCTTGATTTAACGTCTTAGGGTTTCTCCACTTTTCCTACCCTTATTTGTGAAACTGAACTGATTTCTGAATGTAGTTTGCTCACCACTTTTTTTTTTTTTTTTAAAGAACATGTTGGGGGTAGGAGTTTATTAATTAATTAATTTATTTTTGCTGTGTTGGGTCTTCGTTTCTGTGCGTGGGCTTTCTCTAGTTGTGGCAAGCGGGGGCCACTCTTCATCGCGGTGCGCGGGCCTCTCACCATCGCGGCCTCTCTTGTTGCGGAGCACAGGCTCCAGACGCACAGGCTCAGTAGCTGTGGCTCACGGGCCTAGCTGCTCCGCGGCATGTGGGATCTTCCCAGACCAGGGCTCGAACCCGTGTCCTCTGCAGTAGCAGGCAGATTCTCAACCACTGCGCCACCAGAGAAGCCCCTGCTCGCCACTTTTAACTATTTGGTTTCTTTTACTTCTCTGACTGCTTATTGCTGCTTTGGAGACCAGATGCCCTTGTCGGTTTCTTTTGCCTGGGGCTTTGGCTAAATGAGAACTTTCAAAACTCTCACACAGTTACTCTCTGACCATGATAGAATCTTGCTTCAGAGCACTCCCCCTAGCCTGAAAACCCGTGCCCTAGGCCCCATATAGTTGTTTTCTCCTGGTGGCCTCAATCTTTCAACTCTAAGTATGGAGAACCAAAAAACGGCAACAAATGATTTTATGCTAACTAGGTTGAAAGGGATTCTCCAGTCTGCTATTAAAAAATCAAAAATCAGTTAGACCGTCACGTGGAGCCAGCGCATTGTTAGGTAATCAGGGTTATTTACTAATGTTTTGACAGCTCCACTTAGCATAGAGGTCAACTGGAGACACTTCTGACCACATAGGCCCTCACGCAATGTTTTATTGCCTTGGCTGACTTATAAATCCTATATCCATGAGATAATTGGCAACACACTCCTTCACAGATGTGAGTTATGCAATCAGGGTGGGAAAAAGAGCTACTGAAGCTGGCTTGCTGGAAATCTTTACTTCCAATCTATAAAATATAATAAGGTTAAGAATAAAAAAGAGTGCCAAACACCAGTGTTTTGTAAAGCGGTTTACAAATGTAAGGCAATATTGGCGGCATTATCAAGATTGATTGATCGTCTATCTATCTATCTATCCGTCTATCCAGCTATCTATCTCTCTATATCTATCGATCTACCTATCTATTCTAAGACATCTAAACCTGAGGACTCCATTAAAAGTCAAGATAATCAGTGTTACATATTTTTATTTTTTGCAAATAGTCCTCCAGACCTGTACAGTGGAGACCAACTTTGGTTTCAAAGACTGTGTTTTAGGTTTTTTTTTTTTTTTCAATGAGTAATTTCTTCTGCTTACCCATTCTTTATTTTGATACTGAGTCTCATAGATCAGTTACTACTATTAATTAGCTAGAAGAGTAAATGAAATTAATACCACAGACACATGAAGGGTCAGTCTTGCCAGCTGGTGTGAACTGTAAAAGGTGGAGTGTGTGTTTGTGTCATAAATTGTTCTGTATGATGATATGACTATTGTTATTTGCAGAAAACTTTATATTTTTTTAGGTCAAGAAGCTGTAATTCTCCAAGTGATCTCTGAACCTTATTTAATGCAGCAAACCACAGAAGGAGCTGAGCTAAACAGTGTCTGCAAGTTGGAAAGTAATAACTTTCCTCATCCCTTCCGTAAGTGACTTGTGCCTCGTGATGAATGCAGACCCTTCCTTCACGAGGGTTTCCCGATATTATACACTTGGAGCAAATAAGGTTAGAACCTTTAAAATATAGCATTTAGTAATGTGCTGGAAATAGCTTCTTCTCGATTCCTTTAAAGGTCACCGCATTTGCTTTCCAGGCGTCATTTTAGCTCAAGCCTCTACCGAGTGGAAATGAGATCATGCTTGCCTTTGCGCCTTCAATTTTCCCAAACTTAAGAGTGAAATGGCAGGATAAAGTGGAGTGTGTGTGTGTGTGTGTGTGTGTGTGTGTGTGTGTGTGTGTGTGCACGTGCTCTTGTGAGTTTAGATGTAGCAGTGCATTGTCAAGATAATCTCAATGTTGGATACATGCACGCGGCTTCTTCAGTTGGAGGTAAGGTTAGGCTTGTATTATCCTCTGTCCAGAAGCCAAGCTTCTAGGAGTGAAATTGGGCAACAGGTACTAAAGGAAAACAAACTCTGCAGAAAACTCTCAAAGCACAGAAAACTCTTTGTGCCTTGCCTGAGCACTCCATCTGTCCCCAACCAAAGTATATTAATAAGACCCTAGCCAGGTAAATTAGCATCAACCCACAAGTTTTGCTGCTGTTCCACTGGAAAAAATAAATTCATTAAGCCATTGATATAAAGCAAGAAATAGTCCACCGCAGCCTTGCTATCAAAATTAGTATTGGAATGGTAGAGTGACACGAGAGACAATTTCACACCAACTGACACAAATCAAGGCCAAACTGGAAAAAAGAGAACGGCTTCTTTTGTAAAGCATGGTTCACTGTTTCTAGAATCATCGCTGTCTTTTGTCAGTACTGCCAATATCCTCACCTTCCTCATATCATCAGCACCATGGCTAACATCATCTTCATCATGTTTATAGTTGGCAGTCGTGTTTCCTTTTACAAGTACACTAAAGATGAATAGTGGCCCATATCTACCGAGAGCCTGCCCTCCATGTTCACGTCCCAGCTAATTCTGATCCCCTCTCTGCACATTAAAAACTACCCAGAACTCCAAGCCCAAGGTCGAATTTCTCTTCCTCTTTCTAGGGCTTCTCTGCTGAATTCCTCATAGTAGCCACTGTCTGGCTATTAATAATTTTTCATTTGTAATTATTGTTTTTGGTTGTTAGCCATCTTTTCAAGTGTGCATATTTTGTTGGTTCGGCTAGAATATAAGGGTTTGATGGCAGAGACTGTGTTTTTTGTACACTGGTGTAGATACCATATTATTTATATGAGTGCCTTATTAAATGTAGCACTTAATAAATAGTCAACAAATAGTTACCAATGATCGCAACTTTATAGGGAAGTTGGAGAATTTGTTCATGGCCAACTATCCCTATAAGTGGTATTAAGTTAGCCAGGTAAGTTTGTGGAGACTGTGCCATAGGCACTCATGACAGGGAATGTGAGTGTCAAGGAAGGAAGGGTGCAAAGAGGTCAAGAAATTTGGAATTTGTATTAAGTGGAGGTGATTTCTCAGAAGAAAAGGGACTTGGCCTGGGTTTTAACATGTTCTATGCACTTGACATGTAAGTTTCACAAACTCTGTTGAGAGGGTTGGAGAAGATGCTATGAGGAGGATGTAAATGTGAAATCAGAGAGTTAAACCAGCAGCACAAAGAGGAAGTGATATTAGTGAAAATCAGGGTCAAGAGTTTGCATTTGGCAACATGGATGGACCTAGAAATTATACTAAGTGAAATAAGACAGACAGAGAAAGACAAATATCATATGGTATCACTTATATGTGGAATCTAAAAAAATAATACAAGGGAACTTATTTACAAAACAGAAATAGACTCACAGACATAGAAAACAAACTTACAGTTACCAAAGGGGAAAGGGAGTGGAGGGATAAATTAGGGATTTGGGATTAACAGACACACACTACTACATATAGAATAGATAATCAACAAAAACCTACTGTACAGCACAGGGAACTATATTCAATATCTTGTAATAACCTATAATGGAAAAGAATCTGAAAAAGAATATATATATATATATATATATATATATATATATGTATAACTGAATCACTTTGCTGTACACCTGAAACATTGTAAATCAATTGTACTTCAATAAAAAAATTAATCTGAAAAAAAGATTTTGCATTTGGACTAGACAGATGACAATTGTCCTTAGAAGATTTTGAATAACTGAGATATGCCCTCCATTCAGTACATGTAAAGGATTGTATTAAAGGCAAGAGGAAGTGAACAGGAAAAGAGGTTACCGTCACTTATGGATGGAATAACCAGAATCTGAGCAGGGTCTTGAGAAAAAAAGGGAGAGAAACGAATGAGAAGCAGAGTGAGCTGCTTAGACTTGCGAAGGAGTGAGAGGATGACACTGTCGATGATACTGGAGCCTCAGGGGAAAGCAAGGATTCACCTTTGTTCCATCCCCAGGTAAGAAGGGTGAGCGGTGAAATACTATAATCCCAGCTGATAATGAAAGTAGGTGGGTGGGAGATCTTCTACTCCCTAGTTCCAAAGAAATCTCTCTTTAGGGTCCAGCTCTTGGACAATGATGGGAAGACTTAAGGTTACATAGATTTGAGGCAGGTGAATTGAACTATCCTTAGCCTTTTAGCAGAGAGATGGTGAAAAAAGCCATTGATTGGAAATCAGGTGCTCTGGGGTCTCCACTTGCCATGTCTTTTAACTGCACATCATTAACTTCTCTGAGCTTTGAAAAAACAGAAGGAACAGACTAAATAATTTCTAAGCAAGCTTTCATATTCTGTGTTCTATACTGGGTTTCGGCACACCATTGCTTCAGTAGGTTGGTCAATGAAATATACAGCAACGTGTTTGCATCATTACAAATGAGAGTACAGTACAGACTTGCAGACCCACACTCGTGCAGTGTATTTTCCTCCAACTTGGAAACGTTAGCTGTGTGAGTTTCAGAATAAGAACCTGCCATGCGAACTCCCTCCATTTGGGTTATTTATTTGCTGTAAACAAAATGACACCTCGCTGTAGCTTGGAATCTCTCAGGCACTTTTGAATATATCTACAAGAAGATATATGAATACATTTCCTTGACTGATGGTTCAAAATGCCATCCACACCTGAGTCTGATGAAGATTCTAGCTCCAGCTACCAATTTACAGGAGAGAAGAGAGAAAAGTGTTAACCTATACCGTGGGATTGCATTCAGCTTCATCCAGACTGTGGAAAAATCTTCAGGGCATTATTACCTGATTGCCTAACAAACACATTATAAGAAAGACAAAAGAGAAGTGAGATGGAACCCATAGATACTTTAAATGCTTATAAATGAATTATAATATGTGGACTTCATTTGCCTCCTAATTCAAACATACAAATTTAAAAATTATGACGTTCATGCGAACTGTAGATGTGATCACTGACTAGATATTTGATAATTATTTACAAAATATTGCTAATTTTAAAGGCTGTGATAATGGTATAGTGGTTTCTTAAAGATTTGATCATCTTTTAGAGATACAGGAGTTACATACTGAAATATTTACAGGTGAAATTACATGGTATACAGTTAGCTTCAAAATAATATGGGGGGAGGGGTGGCTGAAACCAGGATTGGCCATGTGTAGATTATTGTTGAGGCTGGATAATGGCTACATAGCAGTTCATTGTACTTTTATGTGCTTAAAATTCTCCACAATAAGAAAAAAAATTAATGCCATCGACTTAACACTGAGCATTTTCTTTGATTCTTGGAGCTTTCTTAGTACTTCCTCAGTGACAGGTTGGACTATCCCTACAAGAATGTGATATAGACACTGATGTTTTTTGGTAGAAGATTATTAATGCTTAAATGGGGAAAGAATTGCTAACAGATATAAAATTCAGTTTTTATTGTTCTAATGGATTCCCCCTTTCCTTCCCATCCTCAGTTTCTAAACTGGGATAAGGAGGGGAAAAAAACAACTTAACTTTTCTGGCATTGCCATCTCTATCGGGAAATCCTTTGGCCTTTTTGTAGAGGCAAGTCCCTAACTGAGAACATCCCCTGTGCACTGACCAGGCCCATCATTTAGACTCAGACTTAATTCTCCTGGATTCCATGTAACTTCCAACCAATAAATATGCTCTAGAGAGACTTAGGACATTGGGAATCCAAATGAAAAAGCTGTAGTTGTGGACTTTCTGGGGCCCATAGAAAGTTGAGATCAGCCTTTTCCCTTTGCCCTCATATCCCTCCCTATAGTGATATTTGTAGTGGACATTTGTTCTAAGAGTATCGTAATTTTCACTGTTGGATTCTCTTCTCCTCTCCTCCAATAGACTTTAGAGGAAGCTGACCTCACTCCCTGATCTAGGGGTGGTCTTGGATTGGCTAAACCCAATCAGTACATTCCATTCCCTTGGTTATGGCCGTTCATTCTGGGGAAGACATATGCCCCACATTGGTCCAATCAGTGTGTATCTTAGCACTGTTGCAATACTGGGGCAGAAGGAATCTCTCCTACTGGACTTGAGCAAGGATGATTGTATCCCTGACTTTGTCAGACAATTATCCTGCTACAACTAGGAGAGTAAGTATTAGGATGGAACTCAGGTTGAGGATTGCTGAGCAGAAAGATGAAAAGAAATTGGCTCTTTGGAGACATGACTGAGAAGCTGGATCTATCAACCATGAAACTGCCGTTCCTTGAGACTGTATTTGTTCTGAGGGCCAAAAAATCTTGATTGGTTAAGCCAAATGAATTGTGCTTTATTTCATTTGTTTCTAAGAGCATCTTAGCATAAATGGAACATGCTTACCTACTGACATAGAAAAGCTGGAGATAGAATATTTCAGTGAAGAATCCAGGGGTGAGAATATACTGCTCACTTTGCCTCTTAAATGGGTCTATGTTCCATATTGGGTATATTAAAACAAGATTGAGACAATCTAGTTGGAGACATCAAATAAACAAATGTTAGGTGATTAGACAAACTGAAAGACATGATTTTGCTGAGTCTGATCCTGTCTAGTGAACCTGGACAACCAAGTAAAGGGTAGAGGTAATAGGTCAAGATTAGCAGAGTAACCTGAGTGATGTCACTAGATGTCAGGGGCTAGGAGCAGAAGGAAACCTGGGTTTAAACTCTTCCTATTTCTGTTCCCTCTTTGTAAAAACCCATATCAACTGTATAGACCAGAATGCGTGTAGATGGCACTAGATTGCTCCATGAGAATGGACCACACTTGACTTATTCACCTTTGTATGTATTAATTGAATGTCACATGTATGTTAGGCACTCTTCTAGGCACTGGGAAACATTCCAATATAAGGAGATCAGATCAGTAAGCAACTAGACAAGTAAATAATATATAGCCTCTCAGATAGCAATAAATTTCATGGGAAAAAAAAGAAAGTAGAATAAAGCAGGCGAAAGAGTGCCAGGGAAGGGGGACAAAATACATAGTGGCCAAAAAGATGACATTTTAGCAGAAATCTGAGCAACATGAGGAGAGAGCCGTGTGGACATCTAGAGGAAGAGATGGCAGCCAGTACAAAGGCCCTTGGTAGGAGCAAGCTTAGCATGTTTGAGGAATGTTAAGGAGAATCAGAGTGGCTGGAAGGGAGTAAATGAGGAGAAGACTCACAGGAGATTAGGTCTCAGAGGTAGTGAGAGTCCAGAACAGAAGGGTCGTGGAGGCCAATCTAGGCACTTTGATTGAATTATGAATTATTTGGAATGCTATCACAAGTTAAATTGGGGAACCACCATGTTTTACTCATTTCTTAGTTTGAAGAAGGAAGTGAAAATTATAATTGCTTATAAAACAAGCCAAACAGAACAGAAGTGGGCAAAGAAAAATGCAAATCTCCTCCCTTCCATACCTTCCTCCCATTCTCTCCCATCTAAACACTCACCGACCCCCTCCACCCCTAGAAACAGAAATTAACAATTTGTTGGGTAGTCAACTATACATTTTTCCTAAGCTCGTACAAATATATATCTCCCTGCAACACACATAGAATATGTATATATGTTTATAATTATTTCTTATTCTTATTAAAATACGATTACATTATGGACTAGTCTCTGCATCTTGCTTTATTTGTGGAACAATATTTTGTGCACCAGGTCAACAGACATCTAACATAATCTTCTCCATCTTGCCATTTTGTTGTTCCTCATTTTCTTACACCTCTCATGAGGATGATGGCAAAGAATAAGATCTGTGATGTAAGTGAGTCCTCCTAAAATTTTCTGATATAATATTCCAGATCATGGATGTCAGTAGAAATAATTAATAAATGATTTTTTACAAGTTCAGCTCACTCTTGGCGCTGAATCAGAATTTTCTATCTTTCCCTCTAATCATCGGTTTGCGCAGGCCTCAAAAGTCATTTTGCCTAGAAATTTGGGACAAAAATCAAGAAAAGGTAAATATTGGAGAGAATCATGGAATTTTGGAATTGAAAGGTACTTAAGATATTACCTGATCTACTCTCCTTCTCTAATTAATTCGATAAATATATACTGAGTGCCTAGTTCTCGGTAGGTACCAAGAAAGATGTTAGAGACAAAAAGTTGTCTAGGACACAATCTCAGTCTTCATCTTAACATCAGGGCAAGTGAAGGCTCAAAGAGATTGGGAGGCTTTTCCAAGACACATTAGGGAAGTGACAAATGTGATTGGAACACAAACCAGTTAAACCAGTTAACCAGTGCAGGGTTCTTTCCATTGTATCTCACAGCATATGGAAGTTTATAACAGTAAATAACTAAAGGCCAGTCCTGAATGCTGTCATTTGCAAAAAGTTTAGCTATTAGAGGTCCATGCAGTGAATGAAATACTAGTTAGACTGCTCTCATCTATCAGGAGCTGGTAATTTACTCTGAAAAATCTAATTTCAACCCACTTTCTTAGAGGGTAAATTTTATTCCATTTCCTTTTCTCAAGGCTCTGTCATTAGCATATTAAACTAATGAGTGAATCAATTATTTAAAACTGGCAATATTTTTTATTATGTCTAATTAAGTGTTTAATCAGGACATTCTGGTCTTTAATTCTGAAAACAGCATTCACCACAGGATGAATGAAATGACTGGGTGGAACTTTACTAACAACCTCTTGTACGCAGAGGACTAGGAAGGAAGCTGGAGGCTTAGAGGTGAAGGTGAACAGGAACGAGTCACAGAAGAGACAGGAAGTGACAACAAGCCTAATCAGCAGCAGCTGAGGATGATGAGTGCATGTTTCTGAACAGACTTGACAGTGGGGAAGGGTAACTACCACCTCAACTTCAGGATATGGTTCCTGGAGTCTCCACTGCACAATAAAACTGATATTTAGGGCAGTTAAAGCATTCTTTGCTTTTCTCTAGACTCCTCTAAGTATTTACCATATCATTTAAGTGTTAGTTAATGAAGTACCTCAGTAGTCATACAATATTTTAAAAACCATCTGAAAATTATTTAACCAATAATTATAATGCATTTCAGGAGATGTTTTTGATTTCAAAAGCACATACTTAATATTTACCAAGTTCACTGAATCTACTGGTATGCCAACATATTACCTAAAGGCCAAACTATCCTAAAACTAACAGTAAATCATAACAAAAAGATCCCAGAAAAATGTCCAGGAGCCACTCAAAGCAGACAGGGAGAGTGGGAGACAGAGGTTAATTCACATATGCATTCCTTTATTCAATGAATACTTATTCAGTGCTTCCTGTATACCTGAAACACTCTGATTCTTACTAGAGATATAAAAGATAACAAAACAGTCATGATTCCTACTTTCTCAAAACTTGCAGTTTACCAAGAATATGGACAAACTAGAAATTACAGTGCCATGTAGTAAATAGCAAGATAATGTTACCAAATCCAAATTCATTCTGCTTACTGCATGACAGACCATTAAATGGGGAGACGAGGTGTTTGGGAAAGGAATAACGACTTTATTTGGAAAGCCAGATGTCTGAGAGGATGGTAGACTAATGTCCTAGAGAGCTATCTTACCCAAGTCAGAATTCAGGTTTCTTTTATACTAAAAAAGGGAGGAGGTGTGGTTGGTTGATGCAAACTCCTTGGTGTTGGAATCCTTTGTTCTTTTGGCTGCCCACATAGGTCAGGTCACTACGTTCCTATGAACCTCCAACAAGACAAATGTTATTCTCTGTTCTGCAACTTTTTATCTCTATATGAATGGGAAAATGTTATACCCTTACAGGTCAGAGCCTTGAGAATGGGCTATCCTGTATATTTCAGGCTATAGGCAACATTCTTAACTCAAAGCAAAAACAATAGCATACAAAGGTTGAAGTAAAACCAACAGATCTAATATGGAGTCAGATTTGTTCTTCCCTATTCCAATAAGAGTATGTTCTGAATGCTACAGGAATACTCAGGAAAGGGAAGTCAGGAAGCTTGTGAGAGGAAATTGTATGAGGAAATGAGTTGACAGCACCAGACCAGTAGAAGTGAACTTCCTTTTCCAGCAGGAGAAATGAAATATTCTAACTGACCCACTCACTGAAAACAACCAAAAATGTTTGATAGGCTATTTTAAAAATCTTGTATTTTTTCACATGTGTCAGTGAGCAGGAACAAAATTAAGTCTAAAAACTAGATGAAAACAAGAACTCAGGTCAGCAGAGCAGGAAGCTAGCTTTTGCCCTAAGTACATTCTCCAAACAGGGTGAACTTGAGCTTCATTTTTTCACAGACATAGTGTACAGGGGATGGAAGACTTCCCAGTGTTGTCCCCACAATTGTGGAGAGTCCAATAGGTCAACCATGAAGATTAAGCTGGGATACCAAAGGTATGTACCCACAGTGTAGAGTGAACTAGAAATAAACATACCTCAACTCTCTTTTTACTCCAGGAGACTGCAAATAAAGCTGTTATTTTTAACTTTAGCTCTGAGTGGAAGAGGAAAAATAATCCCTTGAGAAATAGTAAAACTTCAAGCCAGCCCCCCAAATATTAGAATTCTGAATGCTCAAAACTTAGGTGACTCCAACCCTCCTCCCCCCCAAAAAAACCCTCTGAAGATGAGATGTTAGCTTAAATCGATTTCAGGTTGGTAACAGCTCTCAGATTCCTGGCAGTAACAAACACAGGTCTCTCTGGGGGAATTTACCTTTAATCCACATTATACATTACACAAAGAAATAAGACACCATGAGTGAAAGCCAGCAGAAACAAAAGAGAGAATTATCAGACCCTTCCCTAAACGCTTCATATATGAGAATTATTTAAAACAACTATCATTAGTAAGTCAAAATAAATAGAACAAGATTAAAAATACGTTTTGGGTGCAGAAACTATAAAAAGTGACCTTGCAGATCTGAAAAGGTACCAAATAAAGTTTCTAGAAATTAAAAATAGAACAATTGAAATTAAAATCTCAATGGTTGAGTTTAACAGCAGAGTAGATTCAGCTGAATTAACAAAATTAATGAAATAGAGATATATTCCAATTACTATATCTCTAGCAACCAGAATGCAGCACAAAGAAAGATGCAAAGTCATGGAAAAAATGAAGGAGAAATTAAGAGAAGTGGAGGATAGAGTGAAGTGATCTAGCATCATCTAGAAGAAGAGGAGAAAGAGTATGTCAGAATCTACTAGCCACTCAAAAGGATCCAAACTCTCTATTTCCAGGACACATAGACTGTATTTCTTAGCCTCACTTGCATTGCAGTCAATGAACACAAAAATTATGTGTGCCTGTTCTAGATTGGTTCATAAAACACCTTTCATGTGTGTTCCTCCTGGTTCTTTTCTCCTTCTGGCTGACTTCGGTGGAGATGCCTTTGGAAAGCCATATGTTTAAGAAGCAGTGTTTCTGTCAGCTGGGTCCCTGAATGACCATGTAGAGGAGATGAACCCTGCCTAATTACGCATCTGCTCATGACTGTTAAGAAATAACAGAGATCTATTGTGTTGAGCCACTGCATGTTTGGGTCCATATGTTACCACAGTGTAACTCACTGGACATGTACTAGAGGCAACACTTTAAAGACAATGGCAGATAATTTTCTAGAATGGATGAGAGATCCAATCTCCTATATAGGAATCCAAAGAAATGGAAAGTAGGAAAAACCAGCAAATAAACAAAATCCATACTAAAGTGCATTATAGAGAAACTGCAGAACACTACAGACAAGAAGATCTTAAAAGTAACTGGAAAAAATGCCAAGTTACCTTCAAAGAAATAATAGTTCAACTGAGAACTGACTTCTCAACAATAACAATTAAGTCACAAGAAAGTAAATTGATATCTTGAAGATATATTCAGAGAGACAATATTATCTTACAATTGCATGCTTACAGAAATATCTTTCAAGAGTAAATCCAATGTAAAAACATTTCTAGACAAACAAATACTAAGAATTTATCACCAAAGGAAGCTTACTAAGGAAATACTAACAGATACACTTCAAGTAGAGGGAAAGTGATCCCAGGTGTAAGATCTGAGGATGAATGATGAAAACAAAAATATAAGTGGATGAACTTAAGTATTGACTATAATGTATATATCTATATATATAAAACTATATATATCTATATAGATATAGTCATTTCATTGACTGTGAAATGACAATTACAGTGTCTTAAGTGGTTCAGAATAATAAAATGACAATACATTAAAACAACAGAATTAAGTCAAGAGCTGGAGGTTGGGATTGAAAGGTTGAGTCCCTTTTATTTGGGGGAAGGAAGTAAAGATATTGAATAAATTTAAACTTTGATGATACAGGCCTGTTACAATTTCTAGAATCAAAATAGTGTATATTACTCTAAATTATGAAGGGGGATAAAGTAATGATAAAAAATTGTCAAATGATAAAAAAGGCAGCAAGAAAGGAGAGAAAAAAATTTTTTTAATGTAGAATAATTAAATGGTCCATAATTAGATGTTTGAAAATACATTTAAGTATATTGTTAGCTACAATAAATATAAATAAGCTAAGAGTTCCAGTTTTAAAAAAAGATTGTTAGACCAGATAAATATCCAAAATATAGCATATGCTGCTTACAAGAGATACAGAAAAACTATAAGGTCACAGAATAGCTGAAAATCATCAATTGGGAAAAAATATGTTAAGATGAATTCTAACTAAAAGTTTATATCTATTAATATGTAATAATAATAAAGTATATTATTTTACATATAATTAAAGATTATTATATACTGAAGAATAGAATTAAAAACAATACATTCTAGGTATTAAAAAATTATTGTATAATAATAAAAAGTTCAG
Organism: Leucopleurus acutus; assembly: GCF_964270905.1. Lineage (NCBI taxonomy): Eukaryota > Metazoa > Chordata > Mammalia > Artiodactyla > Delphinidae > Leucopleurus > Leucopleurus acutus. The sequence goes on along the minus strand of NC_139154.1, from coordinate 85,384,777 downwards.
TTAACCAGGAATGTACAACAATTCCATCCTTTTAACAACTAAAAACATAGACTTAGAATATATAAAATGAAAACTAACAACATTCAGGAAGAAATTTAAAAACCCATCAACATAGTGGGAGATATTAACATACCTATTTCAAAAACTCATAGAGCAAGCCAAAAATAATCAGCTTAGATACAGAAAATTTGAACAACATAATTGGCAGATTTATCAGTTGGGTTCATATAGAACAATGCAATCAACAAATGCAGAATAATTTTTTTTCAAGCACAAACCAAACATTTACTAAAATGGAACACATAAAATGGGCCATAAAACTGATTAATAAAAGTTTAAAATATATAGTTCTGCTGACTACAGTGAAATTCTTAGAGATCAACAATAGAAAGCTGACTGGGAAAAAAAACTCATATATTTGGAAATTAAGAAGTACACTTTTCCACTAATTGTGGGTAAATAAATCACAATGGAAATTAGTTTATATTAAATTTAACACAGAATTGCCAACATGCAACAATTTTTGACCTACAAAAATAGCAATTTTATTAAAATTAACCTAATATTTAGAAATGAACTCTAAACAAAATACTCCATTATTAAAACGTGGGGATATAGCTAAAGCTGTACTATAAGAAAATGTATAGCCTTCCAAACATTTTTTTAAAAGAAAGTCTGAAACTAAATATGTCAATTATTTAACTTCTAAAGATAAAACTCAAAGAAAACAAAAGGAAGAAAGTAATGACTGAAGACCAAAAAAAAAGGTGCTTTGAGGGAATTGAAAACAAACAAAAAACCCAGTTTGATTGAATGCAGCACAGGATGGGTGAGAGACTAGTCTGGAGAGACACAGGGACAAACCACAATGTGTATTTTTGCCATATTACATTAATTATGAATTATATAAGCTATATTACTTACTCGGTTTATCAAACTTCATTCTCATAATGAAGGAAGGTCAACGCTGCCTGAACTCACAGTGGGTATTGGCTGCCATGCACAGCCATTTGAAGTCTGAATTTTCAAGATGTTCTGGTCTGTGTGCTGTTTTTGAATCTTGGATACATACATATAATAGATACCACACATACACACACATCCATGCACACACACAAATATATTTACACACACATCCATCCATACATATATACATGAGTTTTTGAAATAAGCAAGAGGAGGTAGATGGAATGCAATTAATCAACATCTAGAACTCTCTTGTAAAAGCAGAAAAGTGTACAAATGGATTGTTTGTTTCTGATCTTTTGAATTTAGAAACAAATGGATTTATGAACTAACCTATTTTTAAGTAGACGATAGTGTCTCCACCGATCTTTAGTTGTGGTCCATAACCTGACTATGGAAAATAGTATCTTATAAGCCAAACACCAGCAGGACAGAACTTCTAGTTAATACCTATGAAGCATTTATCTTAAATTGATTGGTTCTTCTATCACATATTGACAGTTTGGCTGGCCCTTTCTAAGCAAGAGAATCCTTTAAAAAGCTTGCTGTGATAATCCTTTTACAATACTCTGATGGACCACTTGTTAGAACTAATGTGTCCTAAACCACAGTGGTCTCTGCCAAATAAGTTCACATGTGTGGGCTGCTTAGTAATTTCAGATTACTTTTATCACCGTGGACTGTTGTGTATTGTTAATAATGCAACAACCAGCTTATTATCCATTGTCAGAAGATCTGTTTGACCACCATTAATGTTTTCAGAAAAAAAAAATTCCCTTCCAATGAATTTTCTTTATATGCTTTTGCTATGATTCTTCAGGTCTTTCAGAACTGAAGCTCTGTAGAAAACACGAGAGTTACTCGCATATGCCAGTTGGCAGGCTAGCTCGAGATGTAATTGAAGACACATTTTTCCATGGATTAAAGTGTTTTGTTTAGAAATACATTTCCTATTATACTTTTTTGCACATTTAATTTTTTTTTCAGAAATAGTTCCTTTCATGGTTTCCTTTTTTTAAAAAAAAATTTTTAATAATGTGAGAAGAGGTTTGTTGTGGTTTGGGTGTGGCTAAACCAGTTGTGGCCCTTCAAATATTCATGCATTGGAATAATCACATCCTTTTTTATGGGAAACCATTCTGTTTTTCTCACAAAAACTCACGAGAGTTTGCAACTTCCGTTTTCCTTAAATCTGGGTCACACAGGACTATAAATCTTAGGCTCTTGGGACCAAAAGGCCATATATTGCTTAAGGGACTTTTTCCATGAGTCCAGAGGTTTTGTGATAGGGTGCTACCATCTCTTCTCATCGTCCTCTTCTGGGACAGCCGCTCGCGTGTTGGAGAAAGGCAAGAACTGAATGTCACTTAGAGAAAAGAGGCAATCAGCAAGTGGAGGTTTCCTTCATTGTTCAACCCTATTCTGGTGAACAGGCTTTGCGTTGCTGGTGGAAATTCAAGCGTGAAGCCAATTTTTATGCTCTAGATGACAAAAAAATGCAGCTAATTCCAAAGGGTTTCTCCTTCTTTCCCTGGCAGCTGGTGTGTTTACATAGTGGGGATAAAAGGCCTGACATCTGTGTTTACATTTCTACGTAGCAGGGTCCCCCAAACCCACAGTTAGGAATCATTTATATCCAAGCACCTCTGCCCCAGAATTACAACAGCAAAGTCTTTCAACTTCTCCTCGGCAAGGGCCTTTGATCTCCCTGTGCAAAATGCTCTCTGATGAGTTGTGATTGGAAGAAGAGGGCTGGGAAGGTTTTATTCTTTGACAGCTTCCTTCTCTCTTTCCACCCCCAACCATATAGGAACATGACCCAGGCCTTTAAGTACCCAAACCTCTTTCTATAAATTCAATTGAGTCATCAGAATAAAGTTAAAACAGACTGGTGCAACTAAAGCAGTGGGTTCTCAGAATAATTTGCATTTTTAATAAGCATTCCAGTTGACTCTGATTTCTGATTCCAGGTAGATTAGAATCACCTGGGTTGCTTATAAGATGTGAAAACTCCAGAACCCTATGGAAACCTACTGAATGTGCATTTCCAGGTGTGGGTCTAGAAATCTGTATTTTTCACATCTTGATATGAATCTTATGTATATCGTTGTTTATATACAATCTTATGTATATCAACCCTTAGAGTAGGCGGACACTAGAGGGTGGGAGTTTTAATTTGAGAGTTAGGCTATACCAGTCTTTGTCCAAGACACCATCTCAACCTCTGACCCTTTCAATGAGACCAACGTGACAGTGGTCTCCCCAAGGTGTAATCAGTGTAAGTTGATGAAATGAAATCATCTTCTCTGAAAGTGTGAATGTCTTATTAAATTTTTTCTGGATGCATTATTCTACTTTCTATTCATAAAATTTTGACTTGTAAATTGAGGCAAAGTAGTTTAGCAGGTTAAGAAATATTTATAGAACCAACTTTATAGAAATTTGATCTTAGAGCTGATCTAAATTTTAATTGTTTAGTTTATGCTATACCTTATTATCTGAAATGACATTCCACTTTTTAAAAGTTGATTTTTAAAAATTTTAAAAATATTTTATTTTAAAAATATTAAAAAATATTTTATTTTAATATTATTTATTTATATATATATATAATATATATATTAATATATATATAATTATATATATAATTATATATATATAATTATATATATATTATATATATATAATTATATATATATTATATATATATAAATAAAATTATATATATATATAATTATAATTATATAATATATATATATAAAAATATATATATATTTATTTATATATATATTATATATATAATATATTTATAATATATTTATTTTAATATAAAATATTTTAAAAATATTTTATTTTAAAAATATTAAAAAATATTTTATTTTAAAAATATTAAAAAATACATTTGTAAATCACAATACAGAGAGATCTTCTGTACCCTTTATCTAGTTTCTTCAATGGTAACATTTTGCAAAACTATAGTACGGTATCACAACCTGGATCTGACATTGATACAATCCACAGATCTTATTCAGATTTCCCCAGTTTTACTTGTACTCATTTGTGTGTATGTGTGTGTGTGTGTGTTTAGTTCTATACAATTATATCACATGTGTAGGTTTGAGTATCTACCATCACAATCAAGATACTGAACAGTTCTATCACCACAAGAATTTTGGGGTTTCCCTTTTATAACTATACCCATCTCTCTCCTGCTCCCTCTGTGAACCCTTGATAACCATCAATCTGTTCTCTCTTGCTGGGTTTTTGTTGTTCCAAAAATGTCATATAAATGGAATCGTACAGTATGTAATATTTTGGGGTTGCTATTGGGATTTTCACTCAGCATATTTCCCTGGAGATTCCCTGGAGTTGTTGCATATATCAGTAGTTCTTTAATTTCAATTACTGAGCAGTGTTCCATGGTATGAATATACCACAATTTGTTTAATCAGTCATTCATTGAAGAACACCTGGGTCGTTTCCAGTTTGGGGTTATTATAACTAAAACTTCTGTGTACAGGTTCTTGTATGAATACAGCCATACTGATATTTTTTACCCTTTTCAATTTTTATAATTTTTAGGCCAATCACAAACTATATCGTAACCATAAAATCTTTCCATACCTCACCAACCCCTGTCATTTCCTCTTCTCATTTCCCTTCCCCATAACATCTGGACAATTCTGCTGTGAGAAAGTTGTGAAAAAGCTGGTCACAAGAGCTAAAGGTACTTTCCTGTTGGGTATAGTTGAAGAAGCTGCCTAGAGATCAGATGTCCAAGGGGAAGGTCAAGGTCTTCACATACTGTAGCTCTGGGTCCATCTGTGGTCCACAGAGCCAAAGATCACTAGAGCAGTGGGCATTAGAAATAAAGTTATAATTATCACTACTACACCACCACAAAGACCCCTAAAAAATCACTTAAAAGGGAGACTCTGCATGGGGCTCATAGTCTCAAGATATATGTTATCAAAAGCAATATAGTTGCACTCACTGGGCAATAAGGCTTGGGAAAGCATGGGTCCTATATCTTCTGGTATTTTGGTGAAGACTGAATAGTGAATGTCAATGCCAGTCACACCTCAGATACTGGCTGTGCTAATTTGTGACCAGGTGTAGAAGATATGTGCCTACAGCCAAGAGACGTTAATATCCATAGAATTTTGTTGACGGTTCTGTCCCTTACACTTTTGTGTTTGTTTCATTTCCATTTTCAACTGTGAAGGAGAAACATTTATTAACAAATTCCTAAAGAGCTCAGTTTCTAGTTTTACATGTCTGCAATCGGAAAATGTTCGTTGCCTAAGGGTCTGCAGCATAAAGCAAAATTGTGTGTAATTCCTAAATAGTTAATGGAATTTCAAGCACAAGTTCACTTAGAGTATTAATGACTTTAATGAAGACAGACATCTAACTTAAAATCAACAAATCATTAGACTTCCAGTAAAAGTGTAAGCAATGTCTAATTAATATAATTGTTTATTATTTTCCTCAATAAAAACGTTGGTCCTTAAGTCTAATGGTGCCTCAAAGATCAACTGACTAGTAAGGAAGGCAACCAGCCAATGCCTTGAGGCCATTTAGCCAAAAGAGTACTTTCTACCTACTATCCTCCATCAGACTAATATCAATTATTATTATTGTCATATTTTGGTATTACTATTATTTGATCTGGTTTTATCTGAATAAATTCAAACATTATGGGGTGTAGACTTAGCCTCAAAGTACTCTATAAAGTGCAAAGCAGTGTGATATTAGAAATATAAGTTATATTTTCCATTGTTCTTGAAAAAACCTTTTTGGGTTCAAGTTGCACTCTTATAGGGGCCTTCTTTTACACTAGCTCTAACCTATGGAGAAACAGGTGGCTGCCTTGTGATCACTGAGGACGGTCAGCCCTATAGTTCCGCTTCATAGATGAGGAGTTCATGTAAACTAGCCAAGGTTTCATAGTTAGCAAATGGTAGAATAGAAATTAGAAGCTAGGTTTCTGTGACTCCAAAATTCCCATTATACATTCTTCATGCTGAAGAAAAATAATCAGGATATGTGAATCACTAGCCTTAGCCCTCTCCACCAAGTATATTCCATATTATGAGAGTAACTTCCTCCCTTGAGAAACAAGGAGTAAGTAGGCAAGCAAATTCCTTGAGGAACACAAAATATTTAATTGCTATTTGTCATTTCTCTTACTCAGGATAAGATTAATTAACTCTGATCTTTCCATTTGCACAGAACTAATGTGATGGCTTAATAATTGCTTCTTTAAAAAGAGACTCTTCTGAGAAGATATCATATGAATTAATCTGAAATCTCTTCACTCTTACTACTGTCTGAACTTGTTTTAAACAAAAGAAGTCTGTGATTAAAACAAAAAAAAGCCAAACATTTCAAATCTGGTGGTGAAAACCCTTTTCATCATGCTCACAGATACCATCAGAGTCCAAGAAATACTGCAATGTATCAAGATGTATATTTTCGAGCTTGATGTAAATGACAAGGTCTCAAGCTGCTGTGTGACTCCAGGCCAAAACTAGACAGTTCCCAAATTCTTCAAAGTTATACCCAGTAAGAAGCACTGCACATAGGCTGTTGATTTGTCAAAAACTTAATTTTCCATGACAAGCTCCATTGAGGAATGAGGAAAGTCAATAGCCTGAAGTTCACATTACCTTGGACAGCAGCTAGAAGAGGGTAAAATAAAGGAAGAGACCATAAACTCTGATAAGCAGTGATTTACCAATTAGATGCGAGAAAAATAAAGAATCATTAAAATGACAAAATACCATGAGTCATTAAGGGTTGGCCTAATTAAATAATAGCCCACTGTAAACCAGAGATTTGTGCTCTACCAGCTGCAATGTGTGTTTATCAAAATAATGGAAATTGACACGCATTGTACACATAGCCTCTCTTTAGCTGTCTCTTTTAACATTTATCTGGAGGTCACCTAGGGGAATATGCCTCCAACCTAAACTAGTCACTCTATTATTTCTGTTGTAACCCAGTTCCCAGTGGAGCATTTATTGCCTTGTCCTGCCTGATGGACAGAATGATGACTTTTCTTGAGTCTTACAGCTTTTCTACCTTTGCGTATTTTGCTTTACTCAGTGATGTTTCCCAACAGTGTTAACATCTGAATGTTTCTTTTGGCAAAGCATCCAGAGCAGCAGTGCTCCAATGTTGCCCTTCAGGGACTTTGGGAAGGGTGTGAATTGGGCGGGATCCCTGTACGTCACCACTGTTACACATTATCAGCATATTATATCTGCCCAATGGACTTGTGGCCATGCAGTCCTTGACCATGTCAGTACATGATCTGAGCTAGAGAATGGCAACTCCAGGACGTAATATGATTTCCTCCAAAAATAGCCTCCGTGCTCCTCTTCCTCTGTTCTCCTAAGCTTCTGACTTCCCAAAGCCTAAGGATACGTGGAGTTCCATACAACATGACCTCTATCAGTACAGCCTGAACATGTGCCATTTGAAGGTCCAGTTGTTTGTTCTATTGTTTACCCCCAGTTTCTTCTTCTTCCTACATGCTTTAAAATATTTATTTTCACATTAGTTTCACCTTAGCAACTGTGCTAGCCCAGGCATCAGTGACTTCTCTGGTCCTTTCAGCTGCGTTGGCTGTCGTTCCATTCTCCTCACACCATCCAAGTGCCTAAAAATCTCACTGTGTTCTCCTCAATATCGCAAATGTGAAGTTGTGGCCTCTTCCAGGATATAAATCACCCCCACTGATGGCAACTCTTTTGAAACATTCTGCGGCCGCTAGTCACTCTGATCAATTATCTGAAATAACGGATGCGGTCATGAGCACCAAGCTCCTGTCTGACAAAATCATCCTACCCTTGAGTCTAGTACAGGTCATACCCTTCCCTTGGCTGTACCTTCAGTTCCTGGATGAGCATGAAGGACCAGAGGGTGTCACTTGACTGGTGTAATCTATTTCAAGAGCAGCAGAATTTGGTGCCTAGAAGCAAAAGCTCCCTAATAATACTACCACGGTGTTTCTTTCTTTATTCTCATTTTATGAAAGCTGTCCAGCTCTTCTTGATGTTTCCTTCTTTCTTTGGTTATGCCCATGTGCATAAGTGGTTAGATTGCTTTAGTCAGTCACTAAAAACCATCTGAGTTGGATTGAGCCCTCACTGCTTCTCTTAATCTCCAAGCTCCTTTATTGGTCCTGAACTTTTCAAGATTTGTGTTGATTCTTTCCTTAGGAAAAAAAATCTTATGAAATTTTGTCAAGAAAAAGTGATAAAATAGCAGGGTAATTTATTGAACATGTCTATTTATATGCCAGACATGGTGCTAAGCACTTAGTATACTGCGTAGTGAATAATACATAGTCCCTTCCCTCTTGGAGCTTGCAGTCTACTGGGTAAGACAGACAATGAGTAGATAAGCAAACAAATAAATATATAATTAAAAATTGATGAAAGTATGCAGGTGAAGCACATAAAATAGTGCCTGGAACACAGTTAATGTTGAACTAGTAAAAATAATTATTTCTGTTAATAATAATTATAGTATAATAATTAAATTATCCTTATACAAAATATGACAATATTATTATATAATTATTATTATATAAGAGAGTGGGTATTCTGGCTATCTATTGCTGCATAACTAATCACCCCAAAATTTAGTGACTAAAAACTACCATTTATTTTGCTCATGAATCTGCAACTTGGGCAAAACTCAGTGGCATCAGTTGGGCATCTCAACTGGAAGTGGGAGGATCTTCTTTCAAGATGGCTCAGTCACATGGCTGCAATTAGCTCGGAGCTCAACCAAGGCTGTAGGCTGCAGGCCACATTTCTCTCCATCTGAGTCTTGTAGTGGGGCTTCTTGAGTTTTTTCACTGCTTGGAAGCTGAGTTCTAAGAGTAAGTCAAGTGAAAGAAAGTAGAAGCTGCCCTTCAAGCCCTGAACCTAGAAACCAGCATCATCACTTCCACCATATTCTATTGGTCTAATAGTCATGGAGCCTGCTCATTTTCGAGAGGCCATAGATCTCTCTTTTTAATGATAGGAGGGTCAATAATTTGTCTAAAATTTGTCTTTTTTTTTTTTTTTTTTACAAAATACCAATTGATTTGACTACAGCATGTTTACATTTTAAAAGCAATTTCTCTTTTCATTTTGGATCCTTGTGTAAGATAGGTTGAATAAATGAAGTTACCCTCACTCCGCAGGCAATGGAGATAGTGGGATTTTGACTTGTTTAAGGTAACAGTCATACTCTAGAAAGCCTGGGGAGGTTTGCTTCCTCCCCGGCCCCAGATACTTCCTACAACTTTGTCCAGTTTGTGATTGGACTTCGACCAATCGTACATACTGGCCTGTGGCTCAAGAAGAATATAGTTTTGATGGTCAGACCAGTGCACCACTGGTACCCAAGTTTTATGATACCCAGTTGCAGAATGTCTCATCATGTCTCTGAGGCCTCATTATTGAGGTCATTGTTCAGTTTGGGTGTACCATCTGCTGTCCCAGTCTTCCTAAGTGATTTTCCTGGCTGGTTTCCCTTTTCACAGGGAATAGAATGAGTTGTCAAAAGCCTAGTACATTCTTTTATGAATTGTAAAGCCATCAGGATTTAATTAGGGAAGAATTCTTCAGCAACAATTGATTTGTTCAACCATCATTCAATATGAAGTACTCTCTGCTTATTAAAAACTACTTGAAAGTTGTTGGATGCTCAGCTCTGGGTTTTTGAGTGTGTCTCCATCTACTTTATATCCTGTCCTTAGCAAGTTTACCATAAGTAGATTACAGTTTGAAAACTGCCTCTAGTTGGAATTTGTTAGACACTTTCATTTAACACTGATTCTTCTTAGATGTCTGTAGATTCTGATAACTAAACTAAAAAATAGATTTGATTAAACCTGACAGCTTTGAGTTTCATAAAGTGCCTTAAACCATTGCTCAGCATCGAAGTTTTTGGAAAATCTACTTCGTGTTTGTCTCTAACTCCTTTTGCCTGAATCTTTAGTCTCCTTTGTGTTTAGAGAAAAGTTGCAACCACATGTTTCTGATTCATTTATAACTAACATATAGAATTAGCTCATGAAGCCATTTTTTTTTGTAAAAACATGTACTTTCCAGTTGTATATAATCCATTTTAAGCCCTTTCTTTTCTTTATATAAGAAAACAATTCTGCTACATTTTACCTGAAAATCAAAAATTGTTTTTTTTTTCAAGATGCTGGAGACATTGACAGTACTTAAGCATTGCCCCAAACTCTCAGTCTCTCCATGTTTACCTCAGTTTGGATAAGGATTTATGAAAATGTCTTTGGATCATTGGGCCATCTTTGACCAGCGTGTAGTTGAAGTTTCCCCAGGACCCAAAGAACATCCATTTATCTAGTTATCTACTTAACAGGCTATTTCCAATTTTTAAAAATTGGAAGAATAATAGTTTCACATGGAAAGATGAACATCTTTGTAAGCCCAACAAAGAAACAGTATGTGTGGATCAAATGCAGGTCAAAGTATAAAGGAAACAAGAAAATAGAAACCTTAAGAAACTAAACTACTGGAAGAGAACCACTAGAGGAAATGGTGAGGGTGAGGTGAGGAATGGATATTGTAACAGTGGTTCTAAACCTGGCTAATAACCTGTTACCTGGATGAACATCTGTTTCATAAGTACAGATTCCTGGGTCTCAGGATGGGTTGGTCTAGGCATCTGGGAGCTTTTTAAAAACTCCTTAAGCCATTCTGATGATAAGCTTAGTTATTGGCAATAACCTGCAAACTCTTCACACACATGTGCACACAGACACACACACAAATGCACAATTATCAAGAGGAAATTAAGATTCAATCTGGGCTAGATCACTATATCTTCATCCCCTGAAATCTGACTCTGCCCTTCCTCAAACTTTAGGAATAAATCTCAGGAAAATCAGCAGCCTTACTTCTACAGAATAGAGGGTACAGATTATTTCTTCTACCAGGTCTCAACTCAGAGCCTGAGTTGGGAGGACAAAACACTATAGATGGCTATTAAGATCGAGAATTGAAGAGAAGTGTTCACCTGGTATCCCTTTAATCTTTAACTCCTAGCTCACAACTTTACTATGTGCTTAAATGACGAAAGTCCAGCGTCATTGCTGAGGCATTGACAGATGTTCAAATCCTTTAAACCAGGATTATATTATATACAGTTTCCTGCCTTGTGGAATCTTGTCAATGCCCTCAATGGAATTTCTCAATTGCCCAAATGGAGTTGAATAAACAGGTTGGTGATTGCTCCAAGTGATTAGAGCCCCGAGACACCACATTGCCGGTCCAGTCAGGAAGTGCTTTCCCAACATCTGCCTTGAGGAACACCCAGTACCGGGATTGATTGTTTCAAGATAATGTTTGGGAATTGGTCCAACTTGGTTTCCACAATTAAATGCACCAATTAAAATCTCTTCTTATGATTTTATTAGACTAGCATTTTCAACAGCCATTAATGAGCCAAGTACTATGCAATTTTATAAATAAAAGGATTCAGGCTATCATTATGTATAAATCCTCCCCAAGTCACCTGCTCTCATCAGAAGGCACGATCCGAAAAAAGAAATGACAATGTTTTGGAAAATGTTGACATTTGTAAATAAAATCTGGCAGCAAATTTCTTGGCAAAATGAATACTCAAGTCAACATGTCTCAATTTATTGCTACATGAATCAGAAATTAATTCTTCCTCAATCATTCTTATACTTCTGAACTGTGACATGGTTAACAGAGTCTGAACACTCCACAGGTACCTAGACTCAATACAATAAGCTAAAATGAATATAAATGGTTGAAGAGGGAAGTGAATTAGTTTTCTTGAAATTTTCTGGAGAATTGAGTTTACAGTGACTAGAATGTATGAGGCTGCCAAAGGGATGGGAGTTAGGGGATGGGCAAAGTGGAATTATTATGTCTTTCATGTCCGTAAAGGTTTTTGTGTTCCCTAGATGATAACAAGCACCAAACACTGAAAGTATTTATTGGCAAGAAGACATTGTTGCTGGAAATGTTTTGCATTCAGCTTCTTTCATTACTTTTTCCATCTCCAAGGAGCAATGCATGCTCTAAGTCTCCTTCTGGAGTCCTTTCATCCCATCCCTGCCCTTGTCATCTAACCTTCCAACCAAATATCAGAGAGGTATGAAAACATTCAAGAGTCTTGCTGAGGAAAATATATTTGCTGTTCATATTGCTTGGCAAAACACCTTGATGGGGTATTTTGTTTCTGAAAAGTTAAGCCCCGAGTCAGGATGTAGAGGGAAGGAAGCAAAATAAGGGGGACACTGAACTACTCTTACATAAAAAGGTGCGGTTAGAGAATTGGAATTCAGACAAAGCAGAATATCAGAGTAGGAGGGAATTAAGAAACAACAAAGCCCCTGAGCCTTCTCTACTCCTGTCTCAGTTGCCATCCACCTCATAGGTCTACTAAGATCATGGCTTAACTGGTCTTGCTGTCCCCGCCTTGCTCTGCTACAGTCCATTCTCCACAAAAGCAACTAAGATGAACTTTTAAAAATGTAAATTAGAAGATGGAGGAGTCCGTTTTCTACCATCATTCCCCAAAGAACACTGATTTTTTGACAGCCACCTACAGAGGAGGCCAGTAGTTCAGTAGAGAAGGTCCAGCACACTGTTAGAGCAAAAAAATCAAGAATAGATGCATTGAGGAGGGTAAGAAAAATAGTTTCACTTTATCCTTGCTACCCCTTCCCCAAAGCACCACAGCTCAGTGCCAAGAGAGACTCTTTCAGCCTGTGATTTCTCCCACAGTGGAAAGTGTGGACATGGTGAGTGAATGCCCAGCTTCCCTACCACGTGAGATGCTATCCAAGAGGCCAAGAGCTATGCTGATGTGATCAGCATAGCTGAGGGTTTGGGAGAGGCTGGGAGTGCAGCAACCAGGACTTGTAACTCATCAAAGGGTCACAGATCTTACTATACTGCTCTGTTGATGTAGTGAGGAAGCTACCCACAGGCTGCTTGGGGCTTATCACCTGCAGACCCCCCAGGTGCTCACAGGCCCTCCCAATGCTCTGTGTGCCTCACGCACCCCCTGTCTCCTCAAGTGCGCCACTCCCACCACAAGCTTTTACAGATGGCTCACAAGCACACACAGGAAACAGAAAGCTGGCCAACTCTGTGGGATTGGGAGAAATCACACACCTTACGCAATTCAGAGTACTGCACTCAGGAGGCTCTCAGTACCAGTCTGACTTTGCAGGATTGAAAGAAGGCATACAGTCTTAAGAATTTTCCCTCAAGAGGGAACAAGAAGTATGCAAACTACATGAAAAAAAAAAAAAAAAACCAAAACAGCAACAACAAGAAAACCACTAAAGGCCAATATCCCTAATGAACATAGATGCAAACATTCTCAACAAAATTGAATTCAACAGCACATTAAAAGGATCATATACCATGATCAAGTGGGATTTATCCCTAGGAGGGAAAAATGGCTCAACATATACAAATCAATAAATGTAATAAAAGAATAAAGGATAAAAATCATATGGTCATCTCAACAGATGCAGAAAAAGCATTTGATAGATACAGTAGCATTTCATAATGAAAGCTGTCAACAATTTAGGTATAAAAGAAATATATCTCAACATAATAAAGGTTATATATGACAAGCCCACTACTAGCATCACACTCAAAGGTGAGAAACTGAAAGATTTCCTCTAAGCTCAGGAATGAGACCCACTTAGATCAGGAGAGTAGCCCACTCTAGCCACTTTTATTCAACATGGTACTGGAAATTCTAGCCAGAGCAATTGGTTAAAGAAAAGAAATAAAATCCATTCAAATTGGAAAGAAAGAAGTAAAATTGTTCTGTTTTGCAGGTGACATGATCTTATAAATAGAAAGCCTAAAGTCTCCACCAAAAAACTGTTAGAACTAATAAGTGAATTCAGTAAAGTTGCAGGATACAAAATCAACATGCAGAAATCAGTGCCGGGCTTCCCTGGTGGCGCAGTGGTTGAGAGTCCGCCTGACGATGCAGGGGACGTAGGTTCGTGCCCTGGTCCAGGAGGATCCCACATGCCGCAGAGCAGCTGGGCCCGTGAGCCATGGCCGCTGAGCCTGCGCGTCCGGAGGCTGTGCTCTGCAACGGGAGAGGCCACAACAGTGAGAGGCCCGCGTACCGCAAAAAAAAAAAAAAACAGTGCCATTTCTATACAAAAACAATGAACTATCCCCAAAAGGAATTAAGAAAACAATCCCTTTTACAATAGCATCAGAAAGAACAACTTACTTAGGAGTAAATTTAATCAAGAAGGTAAAGATCTGTACACTGAAAACTATAAAATATCGATGAAACAAATTGAAGAAATCACAAATAAATGGAAAGATATTTCATGTTTATGCATCAGAAGAATTAATATTGCTAAGATGTCCATACTACCCAAAACAATCTACAGATTCAATGCAATTCTTATTACAATATCAATCGGCATTTACCATAAAATAGAGAAAATAATCCTGAAATTCATATGGAACTACAGATAACCCTGAATAGTTACAGCCATCTTGGGCAAGAAGAACAGAGCTGGAGGAGTCACAGTTCCTGATTTCAAATTATATTACAAAGTTGTGGTCATCAAAAGAGTATGGTACTGGCCTAAAAACAGACATACAAACCAATGGCATGTAAGAAAGCATCCAGAAATAAATCTGTGCATATATGGGCAACTAGTCTTCAACAAAGTCACTAGAAATACACAATGGGGAAACGATAGACTCTTTACTAAATGGCATTGGGAAACTGGATATCCACATGAGAAAAAATGAAATTGAGCTCTTACACCATAGAGAAAAATCAACTCAAATTGGATTAAAGACTTAAACATAAGATCTGAAAGCATAAAACTCCTAGAAGAAAACATAGATTAAAAGCTCCTTACCATTAGTCTTGGCAACGATTTTTTCATCTGACACCAACAGCACAGTCAACAAACGCAAAAATAAAGAAGTGAGACTACGTCAAACCAAAAAGTTCCTGCACAGCAAAGGAAACAATCAACAAAATGAAAAAGCAACCTACAAAATGGGAGAAAATATTTGCAAACCATGTATCTGATAAGGGGTTAATATGTATCAAAATGTATAAGGAACTTATATAACTCAATAGCAAAAACAACAAATAACTCCATTTTAAAAGTGAGCAAAGGGCTTGAATAGACATTTTTCAGACAGACAAATGAACAATAGGTATATGAAAAGGTGCTCAACATCACTAATCATCAGGAAAATGCAAATCAAAACCATAATGAGATATTACCTCACACTTGTTAGGTTGACTGTTACCAAAAAGTCAAAAGATAATAAGGGTTGGCTAGGATGTGGAGAAAAGGGAAACTTTATACACTGTTGCTGGGAATGTAAACTGGTACAGCCATTATGGAAAATAGTATGGAGTTTCCTAAAAAAATAAAAATAGAACTACCATTGATCCAGCAATCCCACTTCTGGGTATGTATCCAAAGGAAATAGAATCAGTAGCTCAAGGAGATATCTGCACTCCCCTGTTTATTGCAGCATTACTGACAGAGGCCAAGATATGGAAATAATCAAAGTATTCATCTAAGGATGAATAGGTAAAGAAAATGTGGTATAGGTACACAACAAAATACTATACAGCCTTAAAAAAGAAGGAAGTCCTGCTGTCTTCAACAACATGGATAGAGCTTGATGACATTATGTTAAGTGAAATAAGTCAGACATAAAGACAAATACTGCATAATCTCACTTATATGTAGAATCTAAAACAGTTGAATTCAGAGTAACAGACAGTAGAATGATGCTTACCAAGGGCCAGTGGGTGGGAGACATGGGGAGATACTGGTCAAAGTACAGAGACTTTCACTTAAATAAATTCTGAAGACCTAATATACATAATGATGACTATAGTTAGTAAAATGTATTGTATACTTGAAATTTGATAAGAGAGTAGAACTCAAGTGTTCTTACCACACACACACACACACACACACACACACACACACACAAATGTTTACTGTGCAGTTACCAAAAATGGTAACTGTGTGTTAATTGGCTGATTGTGATAATCAATTCTCAATGTGTATGTATACCAATGTATACAATTTTTGAATGGTTAAATGTATACAATTTTTGTTTGTCAGTCACACCTCAATAAAGTTGGGGAAAAAATGTAGATCATATCATGATGACTTCCCATCCCTTTTAGAATAAAACCCAAACTCTCTGCCTTGTGTCAAAAAGATCTTGTGTGCCTGGCTCACCGTTGCCCCTTTGACCTCTTCTCTTTCACCCCATAACTCCCGTCCTCGGATCTACCCACCCTGGCCTCCTTGTCATGTCTCCAATGTGCCAAACTCCTTACCATCTCAGGGTTTTACATTTTGTGCCCTCTCTGCCTGGTATGCTATTTACCCAGACTCTGGTTCCCAAACATCACTCAGACCTTAGCTGACATGTCACTTTTGCAAAGAAAATTTCTTTGACCTTCCTGTTTAAAATACTTGTCCCTTAACCCCGTACTTCATATTCTTTACCCCACTGCATTTTTCTTCACAGCACTTTTCATAACCTTCAATTTTTATTTCTTTATCCCTGTGTTTCTTTATTTTTTGCAGTCTGTCTCTCTGTGGTTGGCAGCCTCTAAAATGGCTAACGATCTCTGTCTTCTGCTACTTGTTTGTGCCCATGTGCAAATTTCCACCAGCCTGAGTGTCAGTGGGACCCAGTAACTCCTTCCTAATGAATAGAATCAGCAAAAGTAATGCAAGTACTTTACGAAAAGCACTGTGATGTCCATCTTGCCGTCTCTTGCCCTCTCTCACTCTCTCTGGGGTCTCTGCAGGCAGCAAACCACCCTGTTGCGAGTAGCCTATGGAGAGACCCATGTGGCAAGGAACTGACGTCTCTGGCCAGCAGTCAGCAAGGGCCTGAGGCCTATAAGTGGCCACACGAGTGAACTGGGAATGGATCCTCTCCCAGCTGGGCCCGAGGTGACTGCAGCCCAGCTGATGGTCTGTAGCCTCATGACCCTGAGTCAGAGGTCCCCAACTAACCTTATGAAGTAATAAATATGTGTTGTTTGAAGTGGCTCAGCTTTGGGGTAATTTGTGAAACAGCAATGAATAATTAACATCTCCAATGGAATGTAAGCTCCACGTGGGAAGAGACTTCCTGTTTGGCATTTTCTCCCAAGTAGGTAGCATAAAGCCTGGTGCTCAGAGCCTGGTGTTCGTTGCGTCCAATGACGGACACAACGAACATTGACTTTAAATGACTAATGAATAGTGGGGTGGGATGGAGGATGCTGAGTTTCTCAAACTATGTGGGATGGAGGCCTGAGCCAATGCTGATGTTTAAACTGAGGCTGTTCTTAGGGTCAAAGGTGACTCCGGAAGTCTCAGGAGTACCCAAGTAACAGACATTCTGGAAATACCAGGGTCTTAGTACTAATCTCTTGACCATGATTACTGAGGCTTGTCTATGTGGTTTAGCAAACCCTCACTGAGTGCCTGGATAACCTCAAGCTGAGGGTGGGGAAAACGTTCCACAGTTGCTCTGTGCCCTTGGAAGACTGACTCAGACCTCTTACTTTTTCCTCATCTGTGAAGAGCTCACAGGCTCTTGGTCATACATAGAATGAACTACAAAATGGGCTATGGATTTCCTTCTAATGGCATATTCTAAATTATATCAATGAGTCCTTGAGGTTCTATGGAAAACTAATAACAATGATCATAATCATAAGGGTTTTTTTTTCTTTTGCTATGTGCTGACTAATATTCAGATTGTGAGCAGCTCTTTTGGAAGGCAAGGGGAAAGAATGGATGTGAAATTATGTCAGAAATTTCCAGCTTTCTGAAAGAAATTTTACTTTTAAAGGAAAATAACAGCATAGTAGGAACCACGTTAGAATGAGCACATTCAATACTATGGAGAAAAAGCCACCATGGCTGTCTACACATATAGGCCGGTCATTCAAACTGGTTCAGAAATTCCATTTTCCGTCAGTGGTCTGTGTGTGTCCACATGGTAAGAAATGGCCCAAGCAGGGCTTTTGAGGTGTTGTCGCCACCCGTGAGTGCCAGATGGAATGTGGTGAAAGTTCTGATTCGGACCTTTCAGACCAGAGGTGCTTGCCAAAATGGATGGGTCCTTTTGGCCACCTCTTGTAAGTACAGCCACAGGTATTCTGTTGAAACCTGTGGGTGAGAAAGACATAAACAGGTGCTATAAATTTGTCAGACCAGGAAGCCACAGGCCATTGAGTAAATGGTAAACCCAATGGTCCAAGAGAAAAAGGAGGTTCTTTTCATCAGAATGATCAGTCTCATTCAACAAATATTTATGGAGCACCGACTCTCAGCCAGACCTAATAGAAACCGACAAGGTCTCTTATTTAAAGAGTGCTTGAAGCGAGGGAGCAAAACCCCAAATCACCTGGGACAGTGTGGCCCTAGCTGTGCACTGCAACTTGATGGAGAGGAAAAGCCAGTGTCCTGGGGACAGGCTGGACAACCTGAATGGCATCTATTCTGCCTACAGACTCCAGGGGGCGCCACTCTTACGGGGTGAGTCTTCTGCCTTGGTTTGTTCAGGCCAAGACCTTTCACATTTTGGAGGCAATGCAGCTTTCACTGTAGCATTTCACAAACAAGTCAGTGATCTCAGTGGAACTGAAATAGCACCATTTCCAAACTGAAATCCGAATTTCCTCTCCCTGAGTTGATATCTGTGAGTAGAAACTGTTGAGTTAGAAAGCTTAAAAGGATGTTGAAAGTTAATTTACTCACCACATTCCTGGCTCCCACGATTCTAAAAAGATGAAAATATCTCCTCTTAAAGCAGGCCTTCTGAAAAGGAGAGGCCATTGCTTCTTGTAGTATGCGTCGTGATGTTTTGTTGCCTTCCTAGTTAATTATTTTTATCATAGTTAACCTAAATCAATTCAGCAGCAGTTTATATCTATTTTAAAATATTTTGTTCCTGGAGAGCTGAATAGTGGTAGCTGATCACAAGCCTCATATAAGAACAATTATTTAATTGTCTTCTCAGTGTTTATCAGATCCAACTCCTCTTAATTCTTTCTCAGGAACACGGATGTTGTAAGTGAGCATGCTGGAGGGGTTGCCAGGAACAATGATGATACTGAGCTGTTACCATGAACTGTCTTATCCAGATCATCTCAGTCACTCCTTACAGCAAGCCTCTTGGGGTGGTTCCAATCATTTCTTCCATTTTATAAGTGGTGAAAACTGAGGCTTTCAGAGAAGTTCATTCTTTGCATGAGACCACAGCTAGGAAGTGATGGAGCTAGGATGTGGAGACATAACAGTGCCCAAGTTTTCCAATTAATTACAGAGATAAGATTGCCTACATTTTATGCTAATAGATCCAAGTATTAAACCGAGTGTTAACTAATCGACACACCACAAAATAAACTTGTTCATGTTCTAATGCCCATTTGTCACTCAAGTGTTTACAAAATCAGAGGATAATTTTTCCAAACTCTTACACTTTTTCCAATTATAGGCTCTTTTTTAAACCTTTATTTAATCTTCAACATGAAATCCACAGAAGTAATGGCTGGTGATACGTCTAATACTTTTGCTACTTTCTTTGGGCATACAAGTCTTTAGAACTATCTGGTTAAGCCAGAAGTTTCCGTCTTGGCTGTACATTAGAATCCCTTAGAGAAGCTTTTAAATATCCTTATGCCAGGGCCACACCCAAGACCGATTAAATTAGAATCTCTGTGGGTGATATCCAAGTGATTACAATAGGCATCCAAGGTTGAAACGACTAATTTAAAGAATTCTTCCCTGGACTTTCCCTATGTATTTATTTTGCCTGTGGCCTGCTTGGGCTTTTACTCATCTAGCTAGAACTATGAGTTGGCCAATTCAACAACCATTCTCAAATGTCATCTCATTACCTGACTCTAATATAGAGGCTGAAGAAGCAAAAAAATCTCTTTCCCAGACCTCCTTGAAGATGGAAGAGCTATAGGATGCAGTTCTGGCTAATGACAAGAATGTGACGGCCTGCCGAGGGCTTCTGGGAAGCCCATACATCTAGGTGTTCTTGATAATGACTTAGTCAATTCAGGCGGTTGGATTTTTCCCTTTTCATCTGAATGCTTATATTTATCTGAATGTTTCCTTAGACATAGGCTGAGCACATGACTTGAATCAAAGGTACTTTGAATGGGAAATCCAGGGAGAATTCTATCTCTTCTTATTGATGCCTTAGTCTCTCTATTTCCTCATCGAGACCTTGGAATCCATGACACAATTGTCTTACAGAGAAGGCAAAGGCTAAGGAATTTGAGAACCCTAAAATTTTCTTTGAAATTCTCGGGCAGAGGTGGCAAATAATCACCTCCAGAATGTTTGTCAGACTTTTCCACGTTAGACATACAATATTCACAGGGAGAAACAGAAGGGATTATAGGTAATAGAGTCTCAAGGTGGCAAACGCTGAATCTGAGCCTGTATATTCATAATATATATGTGTGTGTTGTGTCTGCTAATTTTTTGCGTAACTTTTTATTGAAGTACAATGTACATACCAGAAAGTACACATATGGTAAAGAAGAGCTCAGAGAATTTTCACAGCAAACACATCTTTATACCTAACACTTGGGTCAAGAAACAGAACGTGAGACTTTCCTGGTGGTCCAGTGGTTAAGACTCCGTGCTTCCACTGCAGGGGGCACAGGTTTGATTCCTGGTGGGAGAACTAAGATTCCGAATGCCACGTGATCAAAACCAAACAAACAAAAACAAACAAAAAAAGAAACAGAACACTACCAGGACCCTAAAATCCCCCTTGTTCTCCCTTCTAATGACTCCCCCGTCGGCCAAGGATAACCACAGGCTACCATTTCTTTCTTTAGGAAAAAAAAAAATGTGTAGAAGTACAAGGTCACCTCTTTTCCTGTTTCCACGTGCTCTCGATCGAGATGGGAAAGTCAGACCTATCCCAGGGCACATTTAATTATGGGAAAATGAAAAGAAAGAAATAAAATCCAGACCAACAAAGCAAAGATTTAGGTTGGCATCGCTCTCCATAAAGTTGTGATACTGGCAGACACTCAATAAACATATCAGCATTGTTAAAATGATTTATCAGCCAAATAGTTGAATGTAAAATATTATCAATACAGGTGTCATCATCGATCTTTCTTGGGTCTCACCGCTGAAGAATGGGGCCACTAAATGATTTCAACAAACAATCCTTGACAGGAAACCAAAGGCAACAAGGCACAGGGACAGACAGCTGACAAATGCAGCACGGGGCCATTAAAGCATGTGATGAATTTGCCAGGAAAGTATATATTTGTGCAAGAGGTGAGCTCATATCTCCCATAAATTTGTCAGCCATGACACAGTGTTCTCCGGCTTGGCATGAGTAATGCCTTGCTATTTGCTGCCTTTGTCTGGCTAAAGCTCTATCAGTCACTCCAGGGTTATTTACAAAGAAACGTGTCTATCAGTTACAAGGACATGACTTTGCCACTAAAAGATAACAAAAGAGGAAATCAGGCAGTGGCCTCTCTGCGAGGGATGCGTCTTTTCCAGACAAGCTCTGGACTGGAATGAATCAGATGGACGGCAATTGGCCGGGCTGGCCTTGTGCCTGGCGTGACCAGCCTTAGTACATTTATCCACACTGATTAGATTAGAAATTATTAATAGGGGGCTACGGAGTAGAGCAAAAGGTCATTTAGAGTTTAATTCTGTTCTCAGATAACTTCATTTCGGCTGATGGGATTGTTATTGTAGGAGTTTTATATGTTTATAGGAAACAATATACTCAATAATGAAGTCTTGCCTCCTTCTGCAAGGTCAGGAAAGCTATTGTGTAGCTGGATTGAAGTCTTCACAATTGTGTTAATTAAGTAACAGTGATTGGGCTTGGTCTCCTCTTGAAATGCATTTAAGGCCCTAAAAGCTGCTGAGAATGTATTCTTTCAATATAAATATATAGGAAAGCAAGTGTGACCAGAAAGCAGCCTGCGATTGAGTAAACAGAAGAGCTGACATGAAGCTTTTACTTAAGGCAGCCAGGAGCCTGGTTGGCAGATGTAACTTCTTGCCTCATAAATACAAATATCTTGTCAGTTTAGGATTAAACCTAACAGGTCCCTATTTCTTTACTCAATGCCTGACAAACCTGAAAGATGAAGTTATAGAATTTGATGTTGATGGTACATTATGTCTCATCAGTTATGTTCCTCCCTCCCAGGCCTGCCTGTTTGGGGTAGATGATCAGTGTGCAGTAATAGCCATGCCCTTCTTGGATGAAGAGCCATTTCCTTGGTCTTGTCTGATAGACAAGGGCCACTAGTGACAGGGAGCTCAGATCTGTCCTCCAGTCTGAGCCCCCTTTGGGGGGTTTATAACCTGAACACTGAAATTTGCAGAAGGTGGGTGCAATTTTGTTCGTTTTGAGAGAAAAGATCCCTTCTAAACAGAAAGAAAAGATTTTAAATGACTAAGTGAAGAGTGGGTTTGTTACTGAATGCAAGTTCGTGTGCCCAACGCACACTGAGGGCAAACAACCCAAAATGTTGGACTTTGGGGCAGAGAAAAGCTTATTGCAGGACTATGAAAGGAGACAGGTGGCTCATGCCCCCCAAAGCCTGAACTCCCTGAAGGGTTTTAGCAAAGCATTTTTAAAGGCAAGGAGAGGAAGGGGCATGGTTGGTTACTGCAAACTTCTTGGTATTGGAATGCTGTGTTCTTGCAGGTGTCCACGTAGGTCAGGTCACGATGTTCCTGTAAACCTCCAACAAGACAAATTCTACAACTATTTATCTCTATGTGAATGGAAAAGTGTTATACCCTTAAAGGTCAGAGACTTGAGAACGGGCTATCTTGTATATATCAGGCTATAGTCAACATTCTTAACTGGAAGAAAATGCATATAAGATGCAAGAGGGTGGGAATCTTTTTTTTTTCTTGTTTATGGATATATTCCAAGCAATTAGAACAGTGCCTGCAAACAGTAGTCATTTGTTGAATAAATTAATAAACTGCAAACCTCTCCTTGTTGTTTGAACAAATATGGTGAAGCACATTCGTTTATTCATTACGCAAATTATAGGCACTTACTATATTCCAGGCACTATTTTAGGTCCTGGGAGTATAATGGTGAAGAAAACAGTTAATATCCCTGCCCTCATGGAGCTTCTAGTGGGAAATTTGGGAATTGCATCACACTGGGTGCAGAGAAAATCTGCAAGGACATCCCAGCCCCATCTGCATGGATACCTCGAAAAGATCCATCCTAACCTGGGGTCAAAGGGTTACATGAGGACTTCCCTGGTGGCACAGTGGTTGAGAGTCCGCCTGCCGATGCAGGGGACACGGGTTCGTGCCCCGGTCCAGGAAGATCCCACATGCCTCAGAGCGGCTGGGCCCATGAGCCATGGCCGCTGAGCCTGCGCATCCGGAGCCTGTGCTCCGCAACGGGAGAGGCCACAAAAGTGAGAGGCCCGCGTACCGCAAAAAAAAAAAAAAAAAAAAGCCTTTCTTCTGCTTTGATGATTTAACAATCCTGATATATGGTTTAGATAGGAGAAGAGTCACTGAGTATAAAAGAATTACAGGGAATGAAAAGAAAATCAGCTAAGATATCTAAACATTACTCCACATTATATTGTAATTACCTGTTTAAGAGTCTTTCTCCCTGTTATATTTTAAGTAACTTGGGGGTAAGAAATGAGCCTTATTCATCTTTGTAACATCAGCACTTGTTACAACACCTGATCCACAAGTTTATCAACTGTTTGAACTAAACTAAGGGCACTTCATTTCTTTATTCCTTTTTTTCCCCTAGCAAGAAAAGGCAGTATGTATATGATAGTAGTTAAGAGCATGGACTTCAAACACAGACAACCTGGGTTAAAATTTTGGATCTGTCCATTATTAGTTGTTTGATTTTAATCAAGTTACTTACTCTTTTCCAGCCCCAGTTTCTTTATCTGTAAAATGGGAATGTGTATGATGATTTGGCTTCTCTGATATGGTTGTAGTAGTACAGTTAAATGATATGTAAAGGGTTAGGCTAGTTCTTGGTACAGACAGTATATGTGTTAGCTGTGGCTATTTACTCTTCTTAAAACTCCCCTTTGTCCACTTGATTATATTCTGCTTCCCTGTCATCTTCAGGTGCCCTTTGGAAACTCTATTTCCTCCAGAAAGTATCTCTTTCCTCTAGGTTAAGTGAGTACTGCTATTCTTCAGGCTTTTATAAGACACATCCAGTTGTATTATAAAGTGGATAGTTCTACATCTCCTTTGGATTGGCCTAGACTTTGTTATTCATCTTTATATGCCAAACATTTATCACAGTGCCTGGCACATAACAGTTACCAAACAAATGTCATTCAGAGAAGTACGTAAACATTCATCTGCTTTCATGACGACCTGACAGCTAGCTAGAAGGTGCAGCTACAAGTCTGCCCAAAGCCTCCATTTTCTATACCTGGGATCAGTCTTGCCCACAATAAATCGGATTCTTGGTTCTTTCAATAAGCTCAGAGAATGTGGTTCACTGGGGGAAGAATGCCTTTGAAGGAGATATGTGCGCTTGTCCCCTCTTTGAACTATACGATTCATCTTCCATGAGCCACATAACCTCAAATCAGGGCTCTCATCCACCCTCATCTTTCATTTCTTCTTCAGTTGCCCATTTTTCCTCCCCTCTTCCTCTTTCAACCATCTCACCCCCTGCCAGGCCTGTGCAGACACACAAACACGGGCACACACACCTTTGATCCTGCTGACATCAACGGCACTAAGGAAAGACATTCAATATGTCCACTGACGTCAAAACAGTGTAGTAACGATTCTTCAAAATGACAATCACAGGCAGCCTGGGGGCATTCGGAGGTATTCTGCTTTGTGCTTTCTGTAGTCGTTAGTGTCTCTCTTTGGTGTTTAAAAGCAGAGGTAACTGTAGTTTGCTCTACCTGAGAGGTACTGGTGAGCTGGCGCTCAACAAACAGATAGTTATGGCATTCCTGTGGTGAGGAACAAGCAGGGCAGGGGAGCGTTTTGTGCCCCATCTCACAGATGCCAGCAGAGCACGAGCTCCCATTTGCGTTCAGTTACTCAGCTGCATTTCATGTTTGTGATTCTGTTGACAAGGAAAAAGCTGCCATTTCTGGCAGCATCTGTTAGCTGCCCGAGGTAGAGAATGCGGGAGGCACATACTGTCTTGGTTGCCACCTGACACCTCCTCTGCTTATCTAGACCCAGAGTGCCCATTGGGAATGCACAAGCGGCATCCTACAGCATCCTAACCAGGCAGCTGTTCCTGGATCGCCATTCATTTTCCTGTGGCCCCCACTCCTCCCCGCCTGCCAAATATAATCCAACATCCACGGGCAGAAAAAACAGACTGTCTGCCCTGCTGAGTCCCAGGACAAGCCAAGTCCAACTCCTCTAATAGAGAACCAAGACAGACACCATGGCTGTTGTTTAATTCTTATTTATTTATTTATTTTCTGATGTTTGATTCCTCTTCTCTGTCATCAGGAGCAAGAAAAACCTGGACCATCAAAATCAAATGCCACCCTGAGTTGCACTGAACTGGCCCTTTCTAAGTCAGATTCAAAATTTAACGTTCTGTTTTGTTTACGGCAGGCAACATGTAGTTTTCTGTTTTGGGGGTTGGTGGCTGGTTAAAGGAATCATAAGACAACTTAGATGTTTCTTGGTGATACACCAGCTATGTTAAATCAATATTTGATGATTTATAAATGAATGAGGCACGTACAGTTAGATTTTCTTCTGAATATACACTGGCATAGACCACACTGGCAAAGATAGTCTTGAACTAGTGTTGTCTAGGGCACCTGAGACCCAGACTGCCAATCTGAAGATGGGGTATTTCTAGAGGGTCTGACATATAGCCTCATATAATTGTGTTGAATGACACTTTTTTCTTGTTCTTTTGATCGGACGTGGGAGTCAATGCTAGTTTCTCTGTATTTCCATCACATTTTCAAAGATGATCATTTAGCCAGCTTCTGTAAAAGTAACCAAACAAAGAGAAAAAAATCTAAAGCATGAATCTTGAGGTTATAAAACTCAGCTTCTATATAATTAAAATTTTTTTTCTAATATTTTTTATGAAAACGTATATTGTAGGCTTGGGGAGGAAATATGTTAAAGTTGGTAGAAATTTTCGGCAAAGTACTGTTAAAAATACTAAGCATTTCTTTAACTTTCAAAACTGCCTTGCCAATGATTTAGGTGAGATAAAACTAGCAATACATTTAGAGCTTAAAATTGTCCAAAATAGTTAGGGAAAAACCTATCAAAGTATGCTATGTATTTGCCATTTTTTGACAATTTTTTTTTTTTTTTTTTTTTTTTTTTTTCGGTACACGGGCTTCTCACCGTCGTGGCCTCTCCCGTTGCGGAGCACAGGCTCCGGACGCGCAGGCCCAGCGGCCATGGCTCACGGGCCCAGCCGCTCCGCGGCACGTGGGATCCTCCCAGACCGGGACACGAACCCGCATCCCCTGCATCGGCAGGCGGACCCCCAACCACTGCGCCACCAGGGAAGCCCTTGACAATTATTTTTAATACAGGATTTTGGGCTATGGATGTTTTCCTTATATTATACTGTCCTACAGGTTATTTGGAAAGCTAACCACAAGCTAAGAATAATGATCTATGTTTGTCATTCAGAAATCAATTGGCTATTGCTATTGCTTTTAAACAACTATTGCTTTTAAACAACCAGTTAGCTGAACTTTCACTGGCCATCCACTTTGATTGTAGAAGGGCTCAAGTGTTTTGGCCCCATACGTATGTAGACTATAGTAATAGCCAACACATATTGAATGCTTGTCATGGACTAGGCATTCTCCTAAGCCTTTCAAATTATTCTCCCAGTTAATCGTCATCATAAGACCCCCATGAATTAAGTTACCATTGTTATCGTCAATTTACATACAGATAAGGAAACTAAGACACAGTAAAGTTAAATAACTTTCCCCAATGATAGAGTGGAGATCTGAACTCACCACCATGCTAAAGAAAATATCAGAGTTGAATGATTTATTGGAAATACTTGTCCCAAAGATGAGAACATAAAGGTCCAAAATGAAAGTATCTTGATTAGGATTATATAACTAACAAGAAGGACATGGAATGTGGTGAGAAAAGCACCCAACACAGATTCCAGGCAAGAGTGGGGTTTTATTTCATGCAGCCTTATTTCTTGTTGTATGACCTGAGAAACTTACTTTTCCCTGTTAATATTCAGTGTCTGTACATGCAAATATGAGATCATTCAACATTCAGCAAATATATATCAAATATAATGTACTATGAATGGGAGTAAAATACAGCACCTGCTAGAGGCATTCACAGTCTAGTGGGGAAGCAGATGGTAACATGGAACTGTGCAAGGGCTATGCTGTATCAGAGAAGTATGTACAAAGTAGAGGCCTTCCTAAAGCCATAGATTAGATTTGGGGGCTGAACTTGGTAATGTAAATAATTGAGTATGTTGAAGAGTAGGTCACTTGCATGTGAGTAAGTGGTAAGAGATGATTTCAGAGAGGTAAGTGGAGCAGGTCCTACATGCCATTCTAAGTAGTTTAAACTTGGACTTGCAGGTCATGGGAAGTTACTTAAGAATTTTAAACACGGGATGATCTATTCGGTTTTACATTTAAGAAAGTTCACACTGCCGACAACATAAAGGATGTCTTAAAGGTGGTACCACTAGAGATAAAAGATTATGAGTCCAAATGAGGGACAGTAGACTGAACTAAGCAGAGTTGAAGCCAGGGAATGATGGGAAGTGTTCGAGAGATATTTAGGAGGGAGAGTCAAAAGACCCTGTCTATTAGATATAATAAGAATCAAGATATTCTAAACTAGGAGATAGGTGAGCATGTTTCTAACCTCCAGAGAAGAAGCCAGCAGAAAAGGCTTATGGTTGATACCATAAAAAAGAAGTTTAATGAGTGAAATGAGGAGGTAGAACTGGGTGCACTCCAGAGCACAGGTGCCAGAATCTGCCTTAGCCCAAGGAAGTGTATTTTATTTGCTGTCTTAAAAACATTATTTATTTATACATTTATCAAAGTTATAGAAATACACATGGTATCAAATCTAATGGTACAGAAGAGGGTGATACAAAACAATAATCCCTTTCACCACTCCTCTACTCCCGGTTCCATTAGAAAGAAGAAATTTTTTTTCACACTAAAAATTGGTTTCTTGTTTTATTCTGATTTTGTAAATAACATATCTTCACTATAAATAATTTTAATACAACATATAAATTTCTAAATTTATTTATAAATAAATAGTGCATACAAATACAAATATAAAGAAAGTAAAGGTTGCTTAAAATCGCAACCTCCTAAAATAATCACATTAAGGGGGCTGTCCTTTTATATGTATACATTTTTCCTACTTCTCTTCTCTGCCCCATGTTAGCGTTATACTACTTCCCTAACCATACCTTCAGCCTTGTTAATAGCCTAGTGAGTGGCCTTCTATACAGTCTCTCTCTCCCTCTCTCTCTCTCTCTCTCTCTCTCTCTATATATATATATATATATATATACACATATATATGTATATATATATATGTATGTATACACACACATACAACATTTTGTTGGCCATTGTTTTACCAAAAAAATGAGATTATGTAACATGCACATTTTTGTGTCTTTCTTCTCTCACTCAACGATGCATTGGAAAATCACTCCGAGTCATCTGGTATTACTCTAAGTCACTTTTTTGACTGTATAATATTCCAATATGTGGGTATATTTCAATATATTCAGCCATTTCTTTATTAAAGAACATTCACTTTCAGTTCATTACAAACAGTTCTGCAATAAATGTCATTGTACATATGTTCTTTGTATTAGTACTTTTATTCCTATGGAACAGATTATGAGAATGAAATCATGGGATCTAAGGGTGTGTATATTTTACATTTTCATAGCTGTTGCCTGGTTGCCTAGTGGATTGGGTATGGTGCTCCTTCTAGTGTGTCTTCTTGTACTGCAGAGGCCAGAAGGCTAAAAAATCTCCATTTCCCAGAATCCACTGCAGCCAGATGTGACTTAGGTTGGCCAATCAAATTCATGCAAGATTCAAAATGCAAATGCAGTGAGGTAGAGACCTCATTTCTGCTGATTATGAAAACTGTATATGGAATATAAAGACATGGAAATGTTTGTGTGTTTTCATTCCTGAAGTAGCATTAACAAAAGCCTCCACGTGGAGAAATAAACCAAACGACCGACAATAGAATGGAAATTAACTTGTGGAATAGTCAGAGAATAAACTACTTTGCAGCAGTGGAATTAGCTAAAGCTACTCCTATCAGCCCCAGATATCTCAATAACATACTCTGGGGGGAATGAAGAAAGTTAGAAAAGAATACATACATTGTGGCTGACACCTGTGGTGCCCCTCACCCCATCCCTTTAGATCACCTGACTTCAGGCAGCTGTGGTGGACACTAGCCGTGCCTAGTACACCTCAAGTTCAAAGAGGGGGGCCTCGGCTTTTCTGCTTCAGGCCTTTCTCAGAACCATGGGAAGCCACTCAGCCTGAACGGGCAAGAGAGCAAATTTTAGCGAATGGAGATTAAGTCGGTAAATGATACCCAGTCTCCTTTCCTTTGGTCTGGTGGGCCAGTTCTGCAATGTCTATTACACATTACCGCAGAGAGTGCACAGAACGACTATGTCTCAGCTTCCCAGAGCAACACCCAGCTCAGCTAATGTACTTTTATTTGCTTTTTCCCTTCTCTAGTCTCTACCCCTGTCTCCACATTTCTGCTTCCTGGGATCACCTCCAAAATATACTACCTGCACCCAAGTCCTTCTCTCAGGTCCTGCTTTGAGGGAAACCCAAACTATGACATACAGTATAGTTCCATTTGTATGCATTTCAAAAACAGCAAGATGAAATATTGTATAGGGAGATATGCATGTGAGATAAGCTATGAAGAAAACAAGAGAATGGCTAATAAAAGGAGTTATGTTCTTGGTGAGACACATTTTGGCTTCAAAGGCACTAGTCATGTTTTATTTTTTAAACTTTGTTTTAGGTACATGGCTTTTGTTTCATTATCTCTTTAAATTATTGGTTCTCTACTTCTTGGTCTCAGGACCCCTTTGCACTCTTAAAAATCATTGCACACTCCAAGGAACTTCTGTTTCTGTGAGTTTTGTCTAAATGACATTTACTGTATTCAGAATGAAAACTGAGCAATTAAAAATATCTCTGCTTACTTATTTGAAAATAACAATAATAAGCTCATTACTTGATAACGTAAATCACTTATGAAAATGAGTATTTTCAAAACAAAAACGAAACAGAGCAAAACAAACATGAATGAGAAGAGTGGCATTGTTTTTCATTTTTTCCAAATTTCTTTGGAGAATTTGGGACTATATTAATAGATTTCCTTTTTTCATCTAACTCTGGGTATTCTTTGATACTACATCCAAACTTGTCAGGTGGTAGTTTCTTAAAGGTTAGCTGCAGTGGGGTATCTAGAAGTACATCAATGAATTTTTAATACTCTTACAGTAAAATCTATTGGTCTTCTTGCATTTTGAATGGGTCTTTTATCCAAGCATAATTTTATGACACCGTGCATTGGTCATTTGGAAAATCATGGTTCACTGAGTTATGTGGATCTTTTAAATGTTGACATATTTCATTCTACATCTGAAAAATCACATTCATCAGTATCACCACTGATCTCATCTGAAAAGTCTTTAAATGCTGGGAACTTCCAAGCTCATAGTGTTGAATACAAGTTTTCTAAAATTATAATTATTTGCTTCAAACTCAAATTTTACAACTGGCAACAAATACTGTGAGTCGTTTTCCTTGAAATGACAGGCTCAATCCATTCACCCTTGAGAAAATGTCTGCCAGATGCCCAAGCTTGAATAATCAGAGACAAACTATGATTAGAAAAAACCATGTCTAGGGAATAGACTGGTGGTTGCCAAGGTGAAGGGGGTTGGGGGAGGGATGGAGTGGAAGGCTGGGGTTAGCAGATGGAAGCTTTTATATAGAGAATGGATAAGCAACAATGTCTTACTGTACAGCACAGAGAACTATATTCAATATCCTATGATAAATCATAATGGAAAAGAATTTAAAAAGAATGTATATGTATAACTGAATCACTTTGCTGTACAGCAGAAATTAACACATTGTAAATCAACTATACTTCAATTAAAAAAATTTTAAAAAAAAAGAAAGAACCATGTCGTTCTGGTCAAGTACAAATTTGTTCTTTGAATGAAGCAGCTAGTCCAGCTCGCAACACAGTCTCATTACTTCACCTCAAGACGACAGTCATACTTCTGTGGGCAGCAGAAATGCTTTGTGTATACACTCCATTTTGTTACGTGTACTTGAGTCAAGATTTGACAAAATCAATCATTTTCACAGCTTCACCAAAGACATTCTTGAGTGAACCTGACATTCTTTCATCTGCAAGTGCATACTGGTGAAGAATACAGTGACTACTGGTCCACTACGGTGCCATTGCCTTGGTTCAAGCTCCAGCATTTTTACCCGCCATCGTTTTGGGATTGTGGGTGCAAATAACAGCACAGTGAAAAAAGCAAATAATGTCTCAGTCTTGTTATGAAAATAGTTTTGGCCCCTTGAAAGGTCTCAGGGAACTCTACACCAACCTTGAAGCACTTTACGTTGTTTTTACATTATATACAACTTTTTAACCTATATTTCCCAATAATCAAAAACAAACAAGTCAAATTCCTATGCTTCTAATAGACACTTTTAAAGTCATTTCATCCCTTTTGTTAATTGTATCATAAGCAGATTTCTTGTTTAATGGCCTTCCCTCTTCTCTTCTTTTGGAAACACTACCACTCTGCACCCTCTCCCCACAAGTCATACAAGCACTTGGTTTTTTTTTATTATTATTAATAAACATATTTTTAGAGTAGTTTTAAGCTCAGTTTTAAGCAAAACTGAGTGGAAAGTACAGAGAGTTTCCATATACTCCCTGTCCCCCAATACAAACAACTTCCCCACTACTCACATTCTGTACCACGGTGGTACATATGTTGCAATCGATGAAACTGCATTGACACATCAGTATCACCTAAAGTCCATAGTTTACATTAGCATTCATTCTTGGCATTGTACATTCTGTGGGTTTTGAAAAAAGCATAATAACATATATCCACTGTTATAGTATCATACAGAATAATTTTATTTCCCCCCCAAATCCTCTGTGTTCAACCTATTCATCCCTCTTTCCCCACAACCCTTGGCAATCACCGAATTTTTTATTGTCTCTATAATTTTGCCTTTTCCAGAATGTCATAAAGTTGGAAACATATCGTAGGCAGCATTTTCAGATTGGCTTTTCTCACTTAGTAATATGCACTTATATGTCTTCCATGTCTTTTAATGGCTTGATAGCTCATTTATTTTTAGCCTTGAATTCCATTTTCTGGATATATCACATTTTATCAATCCATTTACCAACTGAAGGACATCTTGATTGCTTTCAAGTCTTGGCAATTATGTATAAACTGCTATAAACATCCTTGTGCAGGTGGGCATACATTTTCAATTCACTTGGGTAAATATCAGAGTATGATTGCTGAATCATAAGATAAGGGTATATTTGGTTTTATAAAATAACTCCAAACTGTATTCCAAAGTAGCTGTACCATTTTGCATTCCCACCAGCAATGAGCGGGAGTTCCTGTTGCTCCATATCCTCACCAGCACTTGGTGTTGTCAGCATTTTAGACTGTGGTTATTATAATAGGTGTTCAGTGGTGTCTCGTTGTTTCAATGTGCAATTCCCTTATGATATGTGACGTTAAATATATGTACATAGGCTTGTTTGCCACCTGTGTATCCTCTTTGGTAAGGTATCTGTCCAGGTCTTTTGCCCCTTTTAAAGATGAGCTGTCTAGTATCAGGAATATAGCCAATATTTTATAATAACTGTAAATGGAGTATAATCTATAAAAATATTGAATCACCATGTTATACACCTGAAACTAACATAATATTGTAAATCTACTATACTTCAATAAAAAATAAAATAAATTAAAATCAGGCTGTTTGTTTTCTTGTTGAATTTTAAGAGTTCTTTATATATTTTGTATAACAGTTCTTTATCAGATGTGTCTTTTGCAAATATTTCCTCCCAGTCTATGGCTTGTCTTCTCATTCTCTTGGGATTGTCTTTCACAGAGCAGGTTTTAATGAAGTCCAGCTTATCAATTATTTCTTTTGCAGATTGTGCCTTTGATGTGGTACTAAGATATCATCACCATACCCAAGGCCAATTTGGGTCTATAATCCATTTTGAGTTACTTTTTGTGAAGGGTGTAAAGTCTGTGCCTAGATTCATTTTTTTGCATGTGCATGTCCAGTTGTTCCTGCACCATTTGTTGAAAAGATCCTCTTTGCTCCATTGTATTGCCTTTGTTCCTTTGTCAAAGATTAGTTTACCATATTAATACAGGTCTATTTCTGAGCTTTCCATTCTGTTCCATTGATCTATTTGTCTGTTCTTTTGCCAATACCATACTGTCTTGTTCACTGCAGTTTTATAGTAACTCAAAGTTGAATGGTATAATCCTCCAACTTTGTTCTTGTCCTTCAATAATGAATTGGCTATTCTCGGTCTTTTACACTTTCATGTAAATTTAGAATTAATTTCTCAATATCCACAAAACAACTTCATGGCCTCTTGATTCGGATTGTATATCACATTGAATCTATAGATCAAGTTGGGGAGAACTAACATCTTGACAATATTGTCTTCTTATCCATGAATGTGCAATATCTCTCCATTTATTTAGTTTTTCTTTTATCAGAGTTGCGGCTTTCCTCATGCAGATCTTACACATATTTTGTTAAATAGCATTAGGCTTTTATACTCTAAAAAAGTTTATAACTTTTTGACCCAGACATTCTGATGCCATCATTTTGACTTGGGAACATTTTGACAATGCTTAAAAACCAAGTTATTAAGCTTCAAAGTTTTAGATTCCAAATAAAGTTTTTATCAGGTGACTTCACAACATCTTTACCAAGAAGACATCAAAAAAACTTTTGGAGAGTCATCCTCTAGATGGCTGAGGAATTAAACAATGGTCAGAGATATCTATTGAGGACATAACTATTTTAACTTAACCTCTTTAAATGTCAGTAACTCGGGGCCCATGTCAAAAGAACTGCATCAATATTTCCTGTTT
Source organism: Leucopleurus acutus (assembly GCF_964270905.1). NCBI lineage: Eukaryota > Metazoa > Chordata > Mammalia > Artiodactyla > Delphinidae > Leucopleurus > Leucopleurus acutus. The sequence goes on along the minus strand of NC_139154.1, from coordinate 85,350,503 downwards.
GGGTTACTCTTCCTATGAAAATGCAAGTTGGCAGCTAGAATCTAGTCTGAAGGCACAATCCAGTATAGCTCAAGTATTCAAGTTGGTAAAACCCAGAATGTATAAATATGATTCTTGGATTCCCTGTCTACGGGAACTTTATTTCATTTTGCCCCATGAGTCAGAAGCTGCAGTAATTTCTACTCTGGTTTCTTTTTCTCTCTGGTATTGCCTGACTCTCAAATAATTGAGGCACTATTTATGCTCTTCCAGCTCATGCATTTCATATCTCCCATTTGTTTCTAGAGTGAATATTTCATGTGGATTTCTGGTATCATCTATAGTGATTCATAATCACATTCTACAAGCCAACATTTTCCATGCTTGGTTTTAGCTCCAACGTAGTATTTTTGGAGAGCTTGTTATCCAAGCTAGTTTTGGCTTTCCGTGAGGCCAAAAAAATAATCCAATAACTCACAAACAAAAACAATAATAAATTGGTGAGTAGATGCTATAATTTAACCATGTGTTTTGTTCTCACTGAGAAAAATCTCTTGGGTAATTTCGGAAAACAAATTAAAAAGTAATGAATTTCTAAGTGATTAAGGATTGCCTTTGTATGCAACTATGCTTTGTAGCATGATATTTCCAGTTTATTCAGGCATTTTAGCCTTAAATTTTTAAGTGTAAAATCTCATAGTATTATTTACAGTAAGAATGTATTCCTGTAAGTTTCCTTCTATGACTATAGTATTTTTAAATGCAAGGGGTTAGATTTTAGCCCAAGGTATTCATTGTCGATAACTGTGTGTGTGGCTGGCTTTTAACATTGTAGTTTTAGAATTGCAGAGCTGTGGTTTAAGGTACCTATTTCCTTTATTATTGTTTTTGTTCATGCATCATGCCCATTTTTTGTAGTAACTTTCCCCATTTTTTTAATAGGGGGAGATATTCCCTCACTGTTTTAGAAAACACATCTGGAAACCTAAAAAAGTCCCTGTTAAAGGACATTCACTATCATGACTTGTTTCCATGAATTCTGCAATGATGCTGTGGTCTAAGACTGACTAGCAAACAGCTCTCAGAATATTCTGATTCTGCAGGCATTTAGCAAAGTGATGGGAAATCCATCTCCATATTTTGACACCTGTCAAAGAATGCACATGTCAGTGAAACCAGCAATTTTTTTCAAAGATCTTTCACTCCTCAAACAGTGGTTTTGCTGAATTTGAATGCTTAAAAACATTATTTCACACTATCAATTTTATGACAAGAGCTAGATCCTAGAGATGACTAGTTTTTATGCCTCTTATGCCTGTTAATGAAAAACCAAGAGTTTTACAAGATTGAAAGGTAGCAAAATAGAGTGGGAAGGACGTCAGTTTTATTTATTTATTATTTTATTATTTTGCTTATCCATTTAACTGTCAATGGACATTTGGGTTGTTTATACTCTTTGGTTATTGTGAGTAATGTTGCTATGGACATGAATGTACATGTATTTGTCTGAGTTACTGTTTTCAGTTCCTTTGGGTTTATACTCAGGAGTAAAACTGGTCAGTCATATGGTGAGTCTATGTTTAATATTTGAAGAGCTGCTGAACTGTTTTCCACAGTGGCTGAACCATTTTACATTCCCACCAGCAAAATTTGAGTGTTCCAATTTCTCCAAATCCTCTCCAACACTTGTTATTTTCTGTATTTTTTGTTTTGTATTGTTTAGTTTATTTGTTTGTTTAATGTAGCTATTTAATGAGTGTCAAGTACTGTCTCAGTGTGGTTTTGATTTGCATTTCCCTAAGGACTAGTGATGTGGAAATCTTTTTATGTGCTTATTGGCCATTTGTGTGTCTTCTTTGGGAAAATGTTTGTTCAAGCCCTTTGTCCATTTTTTTTTTAAACATCTTTATTGGAGCATAATTGCTTTACAATGTTGTGCTAGTTTCTGCTGTATAACAAAGTGAATCAGCTATATGTATACGTATATCTCCATATCCCCTCCCTCCTGCGTCTCCCTCCCACCCTCCCTATCCCCCACCACAGGTGGTCACAAAGCACCAAGCTGATCTCCCTGTGCTATGCGGCTGCTTCCCACTAGCTATCTGTTTTACATTTGGTAGTGTATATATGTCCATGCCACTCTCTCCCTTCGTCCCAGCTTACCCTTCTCCCTCCCTGTGTCCTCAAGTCCATTCTCTACGTCTGCGTCTTTATTCCTGTCCTGCCCTTGGGTTCATCAGAACCAATTTTTTTTTTTTTAGATTCCATATATATGTGTTAGCATATGGTATTTCTTTTTCTCTTTCTGACTTACTTCACTGTATGACAGACTCTAGGTCCATCCACCTCACTACAAATAACTCAATTTCGTTTCTTTTTATGTCTGAGTAATATTCCATTGTATATATGTGCCACATCTTCTTTATCCATTCATCTGTCGATGGACACTTAGGTTGCTTCCATGTCCTGGCTACTGTAAATAGAGCTACAATGAGCATTGTGGTACATGACTCTTTTTGAATTATGGTTTTTCAGGATATATGCCCAGTAGTGGGATTGCTGGGTCATATGGTTGTTCTATTTTTAGATTTTTAAGGAACCTCCATACTGTTCTCCATAGTGGCTGTATCAATTTACATTCCCACCAACAGTGCAAGAGGGTTCCCTTTTCTCCACACCCTCTCCAGCATTTGTTGTTTGTAGATTTTTTGATGATGGTCATTCTGACTGGTGTGAGGCGATACCTTATTGTAGTTTTGATTTGCATTTCTCTAATGATTAGTGATGTTGAGCATCCTTTCATGTGTTTTTAGCAATCTGTATATCTTCTTTGGAAAAATGTCTATTTAGGTCTTCTGCCCATTTTTGGATTGGGTTGTTTGTTTTTTGATATTGAGCTGCATGAGCTGCTTGTAGATTTTGAAGATTAATCCTTTGTCAGTTGCTTCGTTTGCAAATATTTTCTCCCATTCTGAGGGTTGTCTTTTCACCTTGTTTATAGTTTCCTTTTCTGAGCAAAAGCTTTTAAGTTTCATTAGGTCCCAATTGCCTGTTTTTATTTCCATTTCTCTAGGAGGTGAGGACCTCAGTTTTAAACATGTCCCCACTTCAAATTCCATTTCTGCACCATACTAGCTGTTTGGCCATGAGCAAATCATTTACCCTAAGCTTTAATTTCTGTCAAATGGGTCTCTTCGGTTTATACAACTATTGTGAAGATCAAATATCAATTACTGTGTAGTGGAGTTAGTGCTGGCACTGATCTCGCCACAGGAACCACTGTGCGAGGCCATCTAGTTCTAATAGTGTCATGTGTCTTTTCTTCCCAATGAGGTTTACATCTTCCCGGGAACTGGTAGCATGTCATCTTCCACCTGGGGTTCCATGGTCCCCCAATCAAAATTAGCATACATAACACGGAAGTTAAATATTTCCTGAATTTTACTAAGGCAATCCCATGAAGAAAAAGGACCCAGTGAGGGTACATCAAGGAGTTCTTGTCACTGTTATGCCACTAATTTTGAATGTGTTCATTTGTCACTGAAAGCCTGTGTTTTCTGGTTTGTAAAACAATGTTGGTCATTTAGCTAGAGGACCCGTAAGAATGTGTCTTAGTACTAAATTTACATGAAGCCTGATGAGTTTTCTTTGGGAATCTCCAACTAGCTCCCTTCCTGTTGCAGAAGCAGAAAGATCTTGCTTGAAAGAAAGTATGTCTGTGAAGCTTCTGGTCCTCTACTTCTTACAGAGGATATCAGTATCTGGATGTGACAGTTCTTCATCCTTATTGACAAACACTAAAATCTGCTTTTCTTGCCAAATTAAAGACAATTACCAATTTCCCCTCCTTTCCACTTCAGCTAAAGCCTTGCAGAGGGCAAGAGAGGAGCTTGCCTCTGATCCTGTGTGAATTCCCATATTAGCTCTCAAAAGAATAATTGAATACGGATCAGACCTTCTTTTCTGTTAAACTCAGAATCTTACTTGGTTTTGCTTATTTTAAGGTTGCAGTATTCTGTCTTGGGAAGATAGCAAATGCTCAGTACCAAATTCTCTGTCTTTTCCATGGCCATCTGTATTAAAATTCTAGCAGGTTCCCATTCTCTGTCTGATCAGCTTCTCAGGTGTTCATCCTTTTCTATGATTTCTTATTGAAAAAGCTATCCAAATGTCCTTTCCACTGGATCCTGGTGCCATGATGTGGTAAACCTAGGACAGGGGAACATATGTTATATAAGGGGTTTCTACAGGAACTAGATTTCTACCTATCTCAGATTTCTCTATTTCCCCGCCCATACCTCTGATGCTGGACTTATGCTGGAGTCACTATGTTCATCAGGAAAATGTTCTGAGATGTTCAGATACAAGGCTTGAAGATCAGTTATCCTGAATCAGAGTTTGATAAGGACAAACCTCTCATGCTCAGCCTTCATTCTTTCAATCAACAAATATTCATTGAATGGTTTAATACAATGTCTTAGGCCCTGAAAAAAACCACCTTTTTTGCTATCTTTAGTCTCTTATACTTGCTTCATAGTATCTCGTGTACCTCCTCTTCTTCCCTTCAAGTTCCCACTAAGGTAGTATCTTACCTTGGGGATTTCATCCTTGAAAAAAATTTTTTTGATTCTAGGGTAGACGTAAGAATGGATGTTCTATTCCAAAGTTTGATATGACAAGGACAGTTCATGATAAGAGTGAACAAAGGGGCTGGACCTTCACATGAGGCCAGTCAGAAAGGAAGTGGGCAGGGATGAAATGACCCAGTTGCCTTGGTTGACGTAGAATTTCCTCATTGTCTACAGAGAATGCCCAAGGGCCAGGGTGATTACTGGTCTCAAACCAGATAAACCAAATAAACCAAGACCTGGCACTCTCTGGCTCTGAAGTCCTCAATTACAAACAACTTAACACCCACCCTCCACAGCAAAGGGAAAGGAAAGTGTTCTTACCTGTCCCGGATGGGTTTTGCTTTGGTAAGAACACTAAACACGAGATCCACTCTCTTAACAGATTTTTAAGTGTACAATACAGTATTGTTATGTATAGGCGTGATGTGTTACAGACGATCCCTGGAATTTACTAATTTTGCATAACTCAAATTTTATACCCATTTATTCCCCCCATGCTCCTTATCCTAGAACTTGACCTCTCACTGTCATCCGTCACTGCAATCTACTGAATCAGCATTTTGCCATAATTCTGCCTTATTTCAGGTTGGCCTTGATCATTGTTGGAGTCCCAAGAGTTTCAAACTCTGCTTCATAAAAAATTTGGAGATATTGAGGAAAATGAACAGATTTTCATGGTAATAAGAGTTGATGCCCTTCAGAATGTGAGCAAATGCTATGATTGCCCAGACGAGCTCCCCAACGTTTCTTACGACCAGGGCAATGTGTCCTCCTACGCACCAAAACCAAAGGGGAAAAACAGAAATCAACTGGCAAACCAAGATGCCCTTAAGTGCCCGTGGTGAACATGGCAGGAGTGTGGCTCCCGGTTCTGTTCTGTTGGGAGGAGGTCGTGCTGCTGTCTCCTGCCTCCAAGCCTCTTTCTCCGCAGATGGACAAGCTCCACCTCTCGAACAGAGCAAGTGGCAGGTGGCCGAGGGCAGGCTGTGCTGGCCTCCTGCGCAACCCGTTATGACATCTTGACCACGGGCTGGCTGGACTCCCCAGACTGTCACCAAGTATGTCACGTATGCTTCTCAGGCTCAATAATTTAATTTTCTTTACATAGAATAAAGAGTTGGATTTCTCTCCCCACCCCCCACCCCCGTTTTCCTTTTTTTAGCATAACTCTTTCTTTAAGAAAAGGAGGTCTAACAGGGAATGTCAATATATGAAAAAGATCAGAATGGGACCTTTGGATGAGACAGCAGGGTGGGTGGGTGTTGGAGATGGGTTGGAGCATATCTGTTTAAATTTCTCTAGTTATCCCACTCTTTCAAAGAATTCCAGTTAGCTCCCTGGAATTCAGTTTGGCAAACACAAAAACTTTGGGCTAAATCATCTCTTATGTGTCTCCATTTCAAGTTCCATGAAGGCAAGGCTCTGCCTGGGTCATCCCTGAATCCCCAGGGCCTAGCATGATTCTGGCACATGGTAAGCACGCGTGCACACACACACACACAAACTACATATATATACATAAATATATATATAATGAATGGGTAAATACAAGATTTTTCAGATGTCGTGAGATGTATCCATTTCAGATTCTAGCTCCTTGTGACTGATAGAGTTGGGTTTTCAGTGTTAACCTCCCCTTCTTACCACCTACCCTCTACTCCTCTCTCCCCACTTTTCTCTGCACAACATAAAAACTCAGCCCGTAGCTTTCCTAAGATTGCATCTAAAACACCAAATGTGAATGTCTCCCACACGGGGAGACAGCTTGTTTACACAGGAAGAATTACTTCAGCACGCTGTCCTCCTTTACAGCAAAACCGGGAGAAAATGCTGAGTCGTCAGATTCCTTGCCTTTGCATTAAAAAGGAATTTAAAACCGATTTCAGTCCTTTCTTGGGCCTCATGTAAAAATAAAGCTTTTGTCTCCAAGCTTGGGACTAAGTAAAAGAAAAAATCGAACCCTGATTTATACTTTCCTTGAGCTCCCAAATAAGTCCAGGTAATTTTGAAACGTATTTTTTCCCCTCATTTCCTTAAATTGGGGCCAGAGCTGAGTAGATATTCATGTGCCAGTTTGAAACTGCTGTGAAAGATGTAAACAGTACTTATTCTCATGATTCCCTTTCCCTCCCCTCCCCCGAAGGGGGTCTGATCCAAAGTGTGGATCCCGCCAAGGAAGATAAGGCTGAAGGCCCCGCCCATACCCTTCAGCCCCGCCCATATCCTGGGGCGAACCATCAGGTGGCAGATTCACCAAGGAGCCTGCCCCCTGCTTAACTTCATTACTCTGTATCATTATATCTGCTTCTTTAACTTTTTTTTCTTTATTTAATCACCTAATACTATTTTTATTGGCCTGTCAGAATGTGGGGAAGAGCAGAGGGGAATTCATTTCATGTGTTATGGAACATTATTAGGGTAAAATATTTGAACAAGTCTATACCTTCCTCCTTTGAAAAATAAGATACAAAACCAATTAAAGTGAAGTGACTACTGAAATGCATCCAATTAGTTGTTAACTTACACACGTCAACCCAAGATGGCAGCTTTCACAGCAAAAATCCTGTCTGGTGTTGATACATAAGATAATCGATAGCACAGAGGCCTCTGCTTCTCAGGCAATTGCTTAAGAAAGCACCTTCACAGCTCAGAGCCTTCTCTCCCTTCGGGTTGGGGTAACTTTTCATCACCCTGACAAGATCTGTCACATATTATCAGACAATTGATCACCGGCTCCTGGCAAGTCTTAATCCATCGTTTGATCACACATCAAGAAAAATGGCTTTTTATGTCTTCCACCCTGGCCATGAGAAAGAGGAAGAAAGCAGAGACATAGGCTTCCAGCTCCAGCTCATTACTTTTTTGCAAATGATAGATGAGTTCACCGGCAATTTAACTTTAAAATGATCTTTTCCCCCTTCTCAACTAAGCAAATAGAAGGAGCTTCGTGGTACAAGCTGAGTGGAAGGGGAGTCTGCCTGCTGTTCCTTTCGCATCTCTGCAATAGGCACCCGAGAGAGGCACTGAGGGTTAGTAAACATGTATTTACTTAGTGTTACTGCATCTACTTCTAACTAATAGGATTTAAAGTGGACACACACAGAGAGACTAACTTTCACTCTCCAGGACACAGCTATAATCATTTTACGTGTTTCTTTTAGAGCACTTATGTTTTATATAAAGTAATTTGAAATGACTTCTAGTTTACAAAAAAAAAAAAATGTGAGTATTAGATAATGACACAGTAAAACTGATGCTAAAAAAATCATTCCCCCTACCATGAATCCAGTTATGTTATTGTCAAAATCCTGATCTTATGTATACAGCAATGCTTCTGAGTGAAAGTTCACATGTCTCACACACCGTGAGGCCAAACAGTACCAAAACGTTGGAGTTTGGAACAGAGAAAGGTTTATTGCAGGGCCATGCAAGGAGAACGGGTGGCTTGTGCCCAAAAAACCCCAAACTCCCTGAAGGGTTTCAGCAAAGCATTTTTAAAGGCAAGGTAAGGGAGGGGCATGGTTGGTTACTGCAGACTTCTTGGTGTCAGAATCCTTTGTTCTTGTAGCTGTCCACTTAGGTCAGGTCAGGATGTTCCTGTAAACCTCCAACGAGACTAATGTTATCCTCCGTTCTACAACTTTTTATCTCTACGTGAAGGAAAAAGTGCTATACTCTTAAAGGTCAGAGCCTTTAGAATGCACTATCCTGTGTGTTTCAGGCTATAGGCAACATTCTTAACTCGAAGCAAAAGCAGTAGAATACAAAGGTTAAAGTAAAAGAAGCAGATCTAATATGGAGTCAGATTTGTTCGGTCCTATTACAGCAACATACATTAGCTTCCTCAGAATGGGGCAAACCTAACAATGTACAAATTAGTCCTGTTTCTAATAGTTGATTGCTACTTAATATGAAAAATAAAAACTATCTGAAATTACCAAGAAAAGAATAGCTAAAACCTCAAAGCTTTTGAGGGATTCTATTTAAGTTATCAACACACACACACAAATACCCTGGGGATTTCTAAGTAGTATTTCCAAAGTTCACAGCGTTCAAAGATTCCAATTCTGTTCTTTGAGGCCAGGAAGGAAAACTCCCCAATTCCCATCTCTCCCCCACTAAAAACCTCCTGGAAATCCTTCATCATTGTACATCCACTGCAATTTGAAGACACAAAGACCCCAGATTCAGTCTTTGTGCTTAAGTAAAAGATGCTCAGAGATATGTAATTATGTCGTCCTTTTCCTAGTCGTGGCAACTGAGATAACAGTTCTTCCAAATCCTAGCCACAAAAATTGTACAGTCAACCAGTATGTGGCTGGCCTGCAGCTTTGGTCAATAAACTGAAAACACTTGAAGCCCAGAGACTGTACCCCAACCTCTAGCACAGTCTGTGCTAGGCACCAAAAGAGGGCTCCAAACACTATTTGTTCTGGTGAAATGCAAAGAAGGTCTGTAGCCTGGTTAAAAGTATGGTATCCATGTCAGCTTCCTGGTGTTGCTCATCATACTCATGTAAGATGTTATTTGGGGGGAAAAGTGGAGAAAGGATACACGGGAACTCTCTGTTCTCTTTTGGCAACTTCTAAAATTATTTCAAAAAAGAGTTTTAAAAAATATTTATTGAAAAGAGAATGAATCTCTAAATCCTTTAAGCCAGCTGAACATGCTATCCATTTGAGGCACTGATGCCTCCGGACTCCTCTCGGTAATCTCCTGTATGATTTTTTTCTTAGGAGAAGAGTTACATTTGTAACTGTTAACCTTAAGAGGTTTTATTGCACCTCTTTACCACTAGATCCCTTTGCCTTGAGCCCAGATTCTGGTCCTCAGCCAAAGATATTTGATCTTTTCCAAAGTTTAGCTATTAGCCCTACATGAGGACTTTTGGCTCAATTTACCTCCTGGATTTATCTCTTTCCACCACCACTGTGTCTTTTTCCTTGACCTTCTAAGCACCCAGTTTCCCTTTTGCCCAGCTAGTGTGTGTGTGTGTGTGTGTGTGTGTGTGTGTGTGTGTGTGTATTGGTGGGGGATGTGCAGAGTGGAAATGATGAGGGGTGAGGTTGAGATTTAGTCTGTGGTAACCTGCATCTCGGAAATAGATTTCTTTCTTTTTTTTTTTTTTTTTTTTTTTGTGGTACGCGGGCCTCTCAGTGTCGTGGCCTCTCCCTTTACGGAGCACAGGCTCCGGACGCGCAGGCTCAGCGGCCATGGCTCACGGGCCCAGCCGCTCCGCGGCATGTGGGATCTTCCCGGACCGGGGCACGAACCCGTGTCCCCTGCATCGGCAGGCGGACTCTCAACCACTGCGCCACCAGGGAAGCCCTCGGAAATAGGTTTCTTTTTATAAAGAACAATTTCTTGCTGGGGAGAGACTCTACCTAGTTCATCAGATCCATCAAGTTGACATCTTCTGCTTCACTATATATTTTGTGAAAATACTATGAGAGCATTCAAAGGTTAGCTGACTCCATATCTGTTCTCAGTGCTGAGAGTCAAAAGCACGATCCTTGTCATCATAAATGACAGAGAGAATGGACTTAGACTGCATCCCGAGGCCAAACAGCATGTTCCGTGCATTTACCTGAAACCTGATTTACCACTGGGGAGTCATTTGGGACCTTCAATGCCTTCTCCACCACGTTATCCATACAAGAGGCAGGCAAATATAATGTTTAACAACACAGGCACTGGGGCCATATTGTTTTGAATCCAGCTCTGTTTTGAATCCATGTGACTAAACAACTTCCTTCATCTCTCTGTACCTTAGTTTTGCCATCTGTAAAATGAGGATGATAACTGTGCCTAACTCACAGGGATCTTGTGAGAATTATGAGCGTTAGTACCTTGAGAAGCCCTAGACTTACCCATAGTTGGCACTCAGTGAATGTAGTTGCTTTTTTCTAATGCATATTCCACTTCTTTTCCCTGGATACCCCTCTACTGCCCCCTGAAATTTCAGTACGGTGATTTATGCTTAAAAGTAAGAATTAGGGCTTCCCTGGTGGCGCAGTGGTTGAGAGTCCGCCTGCCGATGCAGGGGACACGGGTTCGTGCCCCGGTCTGGGAAGATCCCACATGCCGCAGAGCGGCTGGGCCCGTGAGCCATGGCCGCTGAGCCTGCGCGTCCGGAGCCTGTGCTCCGCAACGGGAGAGGCCACAACAGTGAGAGGCTCGCGTACCGCAAAAAAAAAAAAAAAAAGTAAGAATTAAAAACAAAATTTTTGTTTTGAACATTTCACTAAACTTCTGGATATAGTAGAAGATAATCAATAGAATCTCAGAAATATGTTGGAAATGAATCAGTATCAAAGAAGAAACTTGATACAGAGTCACTCAAATTTCTAAATCGACTGATCAAACCACTGTTTGGATGAAAGCTGTGGTGGAGATGCTGGTGAGTTTGTGGAGACATGGCCATAAACCTGGAACTTCTTGGGCTGGCTTTCTTCTTGTAACTTACAGTGCCCGGACATGCCAGAGGCTGGGTTGGATTTGGATTAGACTAGACATCATGCTGCTGGGAAAGATAGGCTTGAAGTATGGTGGAATGCTTCCTTTTTTTTTTTTTCATCGACACTGATTGGCCCCAGCTCCCACGTGTTACATGTGGTGTTTAGAGCCATAAAACACTACGATGTAGCCACATCTGTGGAGTGGAATTGTGTTTTCAAAAGTCCCTCAGTTTTCCCAATATTTTCAGGGGTGTGTGCTATCTCACTCCCTGAACTAATAGCATCCCAATCCCAGGCAAATGGCGTCCAATCCATCCCACCCTTTCCAATCTCCCATACAAAGCAAAGAAAACTTGTTGCCTGGGTCCTCTCTCATTAGCTCTGAGGATGCAGATTAAAAATCATTCTTTGCTAGCATTTATGAAGTTTGTATGATCTGCTTTCCAAGAAGCATTTAGAACAAACAATGAGTTGTGGCTAAAACAAATGTGAGCGAGCAATAGACTCAAATTAAAAGAGATAAAATTAAATTTTCATGTATCATAAATGAAATATCCATTAGGGACTTCTCAGATGACCTTCAGGTTCAGCAAATTCTGTATTCAGACTTCCAACCTGAAAGATAAGGAGGCTGGGCTAGATGACATGCATTTCAGGGACAGCGGAGGCAAAGGCCAAGCCAGCCACAGTAAACAAATGTAACTAGTTTGGGAGAGATGCTATTGACAGTAAAATTCTAATTTTGCTCCAGCTCCCAGAACAGATGTACCTCCAAGTCCATAGACTCTGCAATACTTAACTGCAGCTACTCAGCTGTGACCTTCAGCCCCAGGCTCACTGCAATAAAATTTTCATGCAACCATATGGAAGAATATTTTAATAGAGATTTACTGTCAGTAACTGTCCCAAAGGAGCAAATAAGGAAGCTGTAACATATTGCGTACAGTAAATCAAGGGGACTTCAATGGAAAAACGAAACCTCCCGGAGGCAAGCATCTTTAAAATTACAGGCAACACTTTGTACAAATATGTGTACAAAGGACTAGATATGCAGTCGGTTAAGTAGCTCGAAATGGTTTCGATTTGCAGATATATTTATTTAGAATTTATTTATTGGATTTTATAAGTGGCAAGCACTTACCTGTCAGGCCTGAATGCCTACGTATCTCCCTTCCCTGGGGCAAAACGGAAGTGAGGGAGGGGTGACTTTAACTGAAAATCTCACCCAACCAGAGCATGTGGCAGGCAGCGTAAATTGCACCCTCTCTATAGCCAGGTTTGCTTCAATTTAAGGTGAGGTATTAACCACAGGGACAAAATATTCCTTTAGCCAGTATATGAAGAGTCCTGGATGAGTTAAACGGTTAAAAATTCAGCTTAAGGATAATTGGGGAGACATGGTAATTAAAACTCCCAGTGGGGCAGAAAGCATTCAGAGGTCCTTCACGAATGCTTGATTATGTTTTACTCAGCATTTTTGCATGTAAAAATGTCTCCTTTTTGTGAAGTGGTAACATGCAATTTTTATCTAAATGGGTCTTGGACGGGTTGGAATCAGTAAACCAGATCTTATGTTCATCTTCTGACCCCATGTTTATTTGGGGACATGAGTTGGTGGCACAGGAGCTAAGTGAGCTAAGAAAGAGGGCCTGAGCATGTCACCTACACAACTCCACACTTCAGCTCTCTTAGTCGCTACACAGCTCCCTTGCTCAACTTCAAGGCAACAGCCCTTGCTGTTAAGAGCATTTCAGCTGCAGACACTTGTTTCCTGAGGGCGAACAAGCAGCCATCTCTCCCCCTCTACTCAACTGATGGGAACTCTAATGTGAGGGGCAGTAATTCAGAGATAAAGAGACTGAACACTGCCCATGACAGTTCATATTTTATGGTGGAGAGAAGGCCTGAAACCTAAAAAACTCATGTGTAGGAGGCATAGCACGCATGCCTCATCCATGGCACATAATGAAGGAACACGTCTTGACATCAAACCAAAAATCAAAATATCCAAGTGACCGTGAATAGGGTCTTTATGTGAATAGGGTCTTTATCTTTATGTTTTGCTAAATGCCAGTGGGTTGTCACACTGGATAAAGAGCGATAACAATAGGAGAAATGTCATATCTGTTAAATGGGTCTTAGGCGTTCTATTCTTCTGTTGAAGTGGTCCCAATTACTGCAAAACACGGGTAACATGCACACACAAAACAGGTTACACACACACAGGTTAGGTTACATGCTAAGAGTGGATTGACTTGACTGATCAGAACCTGGCTGGAAATTATAATACAATAAGAAAAACGCTTGGAAGTTAGTTCATGCAGTTAGATGAATGTATAAATCGTGTTACATGGTCAACGACTAGTTCGTTATTCACCAAGTTTTCCCAGTATCTCAATGAATGTACTTTTTCCACAGGAGATATTATATTCCCTGAACCCTTTAACTGTGCTGTATTTCACACTGAAGATGACGTTGAAACTAGAAATGCCGCTCAAAAAAAATGTTAGTTTGGGGACATAATGTACGCATGATTTGTGTAGCTTGTTCCTTTGAGAGAAAGGCTGGTTGGGATAAATCTGCAGAGTCTTTGCATCATTTGGCTGTGACCACGTTTAGAATCATTCTTCTTGTCTTTATAAGGAACAGAACGGGCATGTAAAGACAATTCTCGTCTGTGTTTAATTTCGTGAATTTACCAAGAAGGGTGAGTCATGTCTTACATTTTTGATCCCATCTCTAAAACAAGTGATGTCAGAATGCTTACTCATTAAAGGCATTTCCCCTCCATCTCCCGGAAGGTTCGATGACCTTGGCTAGCTCTGTACCCGGAGCTTTTGATAATTCTGGGCAGTACGGCTTGCCTCTCCACGCTTCAACCCACCCTGTCCTGGCAGATTTGTTTCCTCTCTGTCCTCCACAGGTTCTATATGTTCAATTTCTCACACCCCGGAGTCATGTGACTCCAGAATATAATTGTTTTCCTCCCTTTAAACCTCTCCAGACGTCAGCTGTCTTTCAAGGCTCAGTTCAGAACTCCAGGTACCCCAACTATCCTATTGAACCATTCTAAACCCATCACTAAATGCTAAAGGCCAAGTCATTTTCCACTGAGTTACTTATGCATTCTGAGAACATTAATAGTTGTTTAATAAATACCCATTAATAATTGATTTGTTGATCTTTGACCTTCTTCTCTTTCTTTTCACCACTTTGCCACGTACTTCAGACTTGGACTTCCCTAGAGAACGTGAAAGAATGTGTTCTGAAGAAATTTTTATTCTTATTCCTCCCACTGGGAGCACGCTGGAAAGTAGTCATTACTTAATGTAATTTTCCACCTGTAGATGTCATTTTACAAGTTACAAATAATGTGAGCAAAATGTAACAACATACCCACCCAACCAACAAAATCTCCCAAATTAAAAGCAATGTACAGCTGGAATGAGTAATATAATTTGCTAATTACAAAAGTATTCATGATAGATAGTAAACTCCTCATAGCTGGAAGTTATCAAACAGAGACTAACTCAAGAATCTGGGAGAAAGGATTTTTATAAAGATGGGAGGTTGGGTTCAGTAATTCTGGGGTCTCTTCCAAATCTGAGATTCTGTGATAACTGTCTGAATTAAACCAATTAAAAATTGATGTTAGTAGTCCTGTGAGGTGAGTTTTTAATATTCCAAATATTTAAAATTACAGTCAGAGTTAGGAGATTAATTTGTAAGCAATCTGAAAATAACTGGTCATTCATTGATTGACTAAAGTCAAAAGGATGGTTTTTCAGAGTGGGTTGAGTATATGGAAATAGCCACAGAGCACTTTGAAATCAATCCTATTCTTAGAACATGCATCTACAATTTAATTAATCTGTACACCTAAATGGGATGGCCAATGTGCACATTTTAATAAACAAATATTTATGTGCCCATCAGTCTTGCGTTTTTCATGTTTGTGATTTGTTAACCTTGGGTACATAAAGAGAAGCCGTGGAATGTATTGCCCTCTTGGGAATCCCAGGGAGCTGTGCCACTGCTGCAGATCCCTGCCAAGGTCAGAAACTAGGCCGTGTCTTTGCATGGCCCTACTTCCAGACATACAGAACTTATTATTTTGCAAGTAGGCACTAACGCAGACATTCCAGCCACAGTGAGTAGAGTGAGGTGTTTTTTTCTTTATGAATGTCTTCTAAGCAAGCATATTTGTTGTTTATACATAAATAGGTGCTTTGAAACTGTTTGAAAAGAGTTTATTCACTAAGGTAAATGCTGGTTTCAAAATTATTTTTGCGCTTCTAATTGGGGAAGCAAACTTTTTTCACCCTAGGGGGAAAAAAGAACACTTCTACCTTACCTGGAAACACACACAATGTTTGAATCATCAGTGTCTGAATCAAAACTTTGTTATATGTTAAGAAATGTTATAAACCCAGGAATATGTTGACTGGGTTTTGGTAAAAATTAGTCTGATTCCTACAGACTGATTCACATGCATCTACTTAGGTAATTAGTTAGTCTAAAATTTACTGACCGACAGTTCAACAGTGAGTTTTTTAATAAACTTGTTGGATATTTTTACCCCATCTTCTTTTAGCCAGGATCACACCGACACAGCCCAAGATGCAGCAGAGAGCAGAGAGCTGGATGGTAGGCAAGAGATGGGGGTTCTGAGGCTTGGATTTGGATTTCTGTTTGGATGTTTGAGAAGTGATCACATCAAGAACTGCAAGCTAGCCTATCCCGTTGGCCTATGGTAAGAGTGACCCCACCCATAACTATGAAAAAAATCTTGACCTCTCTTGAAATGAGATATTGGATCAATCCAACATTGTTATTCTTATTCATATCCTTGATGCGATTGTAATTATTTAATATAATTATATAAGCGAAAGTCATTCATTCACAACTCCCTTATGCGGGGGAAGCAGACAGTAAAAAACAGGAAATAGTTGATCTATAGAATGGTTTTAGATTCTCTCCATACCCTCTCAGAGTTAGCAGATGAATCTTGTTCAGCATGACAGAACATCCTTCTAGAGGCTGGGAAGAAGCTCTGAGATAAATTCACTTGGTCATGATGAGGTAGGAGATGTCCTATCACATTTCGGAGTGAAACTGATCTTCAGCAAGACCCCCTCCACCACTCCCCACCTCAACCATTTCACAACTTGTATTCCCAGAACATGAGTATCAAGATTTCATTTGCTTTGGCGCCCTTCCAGGAATTAACAGTGTTAAGAAGAACCATTCTATTAAGTCAGGATGGTGTCCAATAAAAGCAATGAATGATTGGAAAATGGACCGTTTTAATGCTGTTCAGTAAAACCACTGTGAATGTTCTTAATTATGCAATTCCATCCTTCCTGTGTAATTGGCTCATTCGATTTTTTTCTCTCGTGGTATAGAATAAACCGAATTCGGGGTCAGAGCCTTTCAATATTGTTACATTTGACTAATATTTGAAGACGATGAGGCAAAATATGTAAGAGTGTAGAATGATTTGGGCTCCTCTAGCCAAGCAAAGAGACTAAAGTCTTATAGGGCTGGCAAGAATGAAAACAATAATTGTACCCTTCAGAGGCAGCCATGCTCTGCAAAAATAGAGCACTCTATTTTTTGTAACATTATTTTATTTTTTGATTGAAGTATAGCTGATTTACACTGTTGTGTTAGTTTCAGGTGTACAGCAAAGTGATTTGGTTATACATATATATATATATCTGTATTCTTTTTTTTATTCTTTTCTATTATAGTTTGTTACAAGATAGTGACAATAGTTGCCTGTGCTATACAGTAGGTCCTTGTTTTTTTAATCTATTTTATGTACAGTAGTGTGTATCTGTTAATTCCATACTCCTAATTTATCCCTCTCCTCCTTTCCCCTTTGGTAACCATAAGTTTGTTTTCTATGTCTGTGAGTCTGTTTCTGTTTTGTAAATAAGTTCATTTGTACTATTTTTTTATATTCCACATACAAGTGATATCCCATGATGTTTGTCTTTATCTTTATGACTCACTTCACTTAGTACGATAATCTCTAGAATAGCTCCACATAGAATAGAAAACAGCCAAACTTTGTTTATAAGAACAGAGCGCTCCATTTTTAAAAAGTTTATTCCTTTGGTTTTGAATAGTTAATATAACCACATGATTCAAAATTCAAGTGGTACAAAAGGGTATATATATATATATAGTGGAAAATCTCCCTCCTTCCTGGCAAACAAAGCAACTAATGTTATCAGGTGTGCATGGTGCTCTCAGAGATATTTTCTGCATATTCAAGCAAATATGTGCACTTCATCTGTTTTTCTATTTGCATTCATGGCAGCATTCTCTACTAGGAGCCTATATTTGAACATTCCATTCAGATACTGGGGACACAGGTGAGCAAAACCAAGCCCTGTTGGGAAGTTTACATTTCCGTGATGGGAAGAAGGCAAAAAGCAAAAAGTGAACAAGATCGTTTCAGATTATGAGCGTTTGATCTGATTCCCCCACAAAACACATACATGGAGAGGTGGGAGCTGGCACACACTTCGCAAACATACTGACCCTTCATTGTAATTTGGTGACCCCAAACTTCAAATGCATGTTCATCACTGCCTGATGATGCTTGAAACCCTCATTTTTCATAGCAAAAGCTATAGATAGGAGAGGCCCTAAGAGATTCACTCCCAGATGTGATATTTCATGGAATGTCTACCGAGAGGCTGGGACCATGAAGTTGACAGCTGCTTCTCATCTGTACTCACTGTTCTGATCATATTTTAGTCATTCCACAAAACCAGCAAATTGGATACGGAGAATTAGACTGTTCTCTTGTTGTGGTCAGCATGCCAAGAAAATTGGAACGGTACAGAGAGGACAGATAAGAATTCCCAAGGACACTTGGGATGACAGTAAGAGCAGTAGAAATTCACTGACCAATGATTTAAACTGGATATCGGGATTAAAAAAATTAAAAATCTGTGCACATTTAGATATTTTCAAAACTCCTAATTTTTGTCATCAACTATCTTTGATACTAAATATAACTGGTTACTGGATTCACTTTTTTTTTTTTTTTTTTTTTTTTTTGTGGTACGTGGGCCTCTCACTGCTGTGGCCTCTCCCGTTGCGGAGCACAGGCTCCGGATGCGCAGGCCCAGCAGCCATGGCTCACGGGCCCAGCTGCTCCAGGGCATGTGGGATCTTCCCGGACGGGGGCACGAACCCGTGTGCCCTGCATCGGCAGGCGGACTCTCAACCGCTGCACCACCAGGGAAGCCCTGGATTCACTTTTTTCAATTTTCTGCCAGATGTGTGGTATAATGTAGAACTCTCCCAAGATAGCTACTTGTAGTTTTCCTACAGGTGTGCAAAAATATCTATTTCTAGTTCTCTAAAATAACTGAGGAGTTTTCTGGTTAGTTTAGTTATGTTGGTTACTTCTAAGAGTGACAGAATACCAACTGAGGTTTGGATTTATGCCAAATGCTGAAACTGTCCTAAAAGTAATTCATGATTTGGTGGTACAGAAATTACTTTAACTCTCTATTGAAATTCTCTCCTCATTATGGGCATCAATTATGATCAGACTGTAAAAAAGATGAAAAGGGGGAAGGAGATTGGATAAATTTTGAAGCGTCTTCTTCTTCCCACTGCACAGCATGTGCAGGAGTTTGCCTTTTTTTCATGGATCCTCACAGCAACTTATACATTTGTGTTTCTCATAATAGAAGAATGGAAGAAAAAGTCCTTTCTCTCCCCCCATGTTGCAGTCCCTTCAGGCTGCCATAACAAAATACCACAAACTAAATAGCTTATAAACCAAAGAAATTTATTTCTCATAGTTCCGGAGGCTGAGAAGTACAAGATCTTGATGCCAACAGCTTGGGTGTCTATTGAGGGCCCACTTTCTGTTTCATAAACGGCACCTTCCTGTGTCTTCACTTGATTGGAAGGGGCTAGAGAACTCTCTGGAGCCTCTTTTATAAGACACTAATCTTGTTCATGAGGGTGGAGCCCTCATGATGTAAGCACCTCCCAAGGCCCCACCTCCTCATACCATCATCTTCGGGGGACACAAACATTCAGACTATAGATTCCTACCATGCCAATCAATTATTTGCACTTTCCAGTTGTTTAACTTTCAGAAATGTGGGGATTCTCACCTTTAGTTGTTCTCTTCTGGAATAACACTACTTCCAAACCATATTCCAAGTCACTGATTCCAAATGATATTGTTATTAGACGTTTCTCAATTGACTTCACCTCAAATGTGGACCCTTTCAGATAAAGAGTAAGTGGGCTTTTATTTCATATCACTTTTACATCTATTATTAGATCCCATCCTCAGAAATCTAAAAGGAGAAGGGCAGCTCCAACAATTGTATAGATGGAGCAATGGAGACAATACATTAGATGTTTGAACATTAGATGTTCCATCCAAGCTGCCCAGAGTTGGAGGAATGAAAACCACCCTGTAGTCCCTGCCATGAACTTTTGAGTTCCTTCCACAGGATCACATGGTCTTCTGGGAGCTGCGCTGGGAACGTGAACTCCTCGGTAACTTGAAATTCCCCAATAGCGGGGTGAAATTCCTGCAGATTCCGTCTGACGCCAGAATCCCAATTCTTTGTAAAAGAACAACGAGTGAGGGAAATTTGAGGGTTATTCACTTCCTTCTTTTCATGGCTGCTATTTCTCCTGAGAAGAGGCTCTCTCCTGGGACCTCTTCCTCCCTCAGGGCTTGGGATGGTGGGTGGGAAGCCATTGAGAGCGGCACCGGAGCTGACTTTGTATTTGTGTCTCTCTGTGGGGTGAACTGGGTTACAGGCATCTGTGGACATGTTCTGTTCCCCCAGTGCAACAACAGCAGGCTCTTCTCCCTGTCCCCACTCAGTGGAGCTGGCCTGAGACCGATCCAAAATTAAACGTTTGCCAAACATGCACAGCTGTAATCGGCCTGCTACTGGTTTGCTGCATAGCATGCCACCTGCTAGCTCCCTTTCCAGAGAAAAAGAGCTGGGAGAGGAGCTAACTGAGGACAAAGTTCAGGCAATGATATGGGATCTCTTTCCATCTCTGCCTTCTGCCAAATTCTCCGGTTCACCCCCAAAGAGCACTGCAAATTTGCTTACGGTTTAGATAACAGTTGGGGCAGAGACACTGGTTTCAGTTTACCAAATGGTAGAAAACAACAAATTGGTTTCTTCTCAAAGGTTATTTTTTTTTATTTATTTATTTTTGGCTTGAGGGAGGGAGTTGCTTACAGAAGACAGGGTCAAACCATGCCTGTTCTGACAGTTATCGAGGTGAGGGAGGAACAGACCTGCTGTCACTCAGGATGATGAGAAATAAACCAGCCCACAGTCTTACTGCCTGGAGGTAGAGAAAGGAAAGACTGAGTGTGGTTGAAGTTTGACAAAACGCAGAAATCTAGAGAAACTTCTGGAAAGTTTTCTTACAGCATTACCAGTATTTTTATACTTGCCTGAGGTCATTTCCTCTTATCTTATAATCCATTGGTTTCTCAGAGAAATTTCATAAGAGAAAGTCTTTTGTAATGGCCCAAGTGGAGCTAGTGTGATGAAAACAATAAAAATTCTTGTTTGAAAGTGATCCTTTCTCTGATTCCAGGACACCCAGGGGAATAGCATAACACAACGTGCAGCAACCCAGAGCTTATGATTGCCAAGCAGAGTAAAATTGGAAGATCCGGAGGTTCAAAAGCATCACACTTGGTTTTAAACCCACAAGACTTGCTTCAGTGGGGTTCTGGAGTAGAATCTCCATCTAGTTGTAGGAGCCCTTTCGCTTCCTGTCATCCAGCACGTGTTTACATTTTCTTGAAGCTTACAACATCCATTCCACTTTCTTCTTCTGTCTTCAGATGCTGCACTTTTTTCTTCACTATTCTCCCCTGGTTCTAGATTGTCCATGGTTTGCTTTGTTCAACAGACGATTATTTTTGGTGGGGGAAAATGGGAAAAAGCCAAGAGGAAGACTGAGAGATAAAAATCTGGGCAGAAAGATGGATTTTTATTTATAATTCCTATTATTTTATGACAGGAAAGAATAAAGACTATTCTCAGAATTCTAAAAGGTCTACCATTTGAAGCACCCCTTCTAGACGGACAGTAAGGGCTCAATCGTTTTCAGCTCTGTGCATGTGGGGAGCAGAATGCATTAGTAGAACGTGCCAATCCTGTATAGTTCCCTGGCCAAGCTCACTGCTACACTGAGTCCTTCATGTTTGGAGGAATCTCTTTATAAATTGACAGCCACTGTTAGCGAAATGATTAACAGGAGAGGAGAACTCTCTAATTACCTTGAGTCAGCTGGATATACTGTAGCAGAAGGGTGAAGTTGCCTTCCAGAATGCACACCATACTAGTGAGGCTTTCTCTCTACAACACAGCTTAAGACCCTTCTAGAGCTCTGGTTCTTAATTCCCTTATTTAACCTGCAGGTGCCCTTTTGACTCTAAGTTACCCTCCCAGGCTTATTTTTGACTGAAGCTCCCAAACAGTCCCCATTCACAAGAGATGACTTGTCATCTCTAAAACATACCCTGGGTTCACTTGCTCAAATGTCTCTGCCCTTCACTTCCCTTCTGCTGGGTGTGCTGTTCTTCAACCACCCCCTTTGCTAGTAAAATTCAGATCCACTGCTGAGATGAAATCTTATCTTTTCTTTTGAATTCAGATATAATTGACACATAACACTATTAGTTTTAGGTGTACAACATAATGATTTGATGTATGTACATAGACTGCAAATCTTTCACTTGTGAAACAATCTGCAATCCTTCCAGATGGACATAAGCCCTTGTTTTTGGTGCCACTAAGCCTTTCATGGTGTTTATGCTCTCCTGGAATGTTAGGCTACAGCTAGTGATGTGCATGGTTATCTTCTCTTGCTAAGCAGGTGGCTCCCCAGAAAGAAGCTTCCACAGTAACTTTACTCACCCTTATATCTTCCACTCTTCCTACTACCGAGCCTGGCACACTCCATGCATGTTTGTTAAGTTAAATTGAAAATGATAAAAAAAATATTATTAATGATCGTGTATGTATATTAAAAGCATAATACAGAAATATACTAAAAAGAGAATGGGAAGATTAAAAACAGTGAGGCCCTTGGAAGACTCAAGAGACACAGAAAGTGACTGTCTCAAGAGAGAGGAACAGAAAAGGAGAAAGAAAGGAAGAAAATGATGACCTCTTGAAAAAGTAAAGTGAGCATCTCTCTAGCCTTTCAATAGGCTTGGCAATGGCTTTTTAAAGGAGAATTTTGGGCTGGACTCGAGGTGAGAAGGACTCACACCCTCCTCTATGGTAACAGGATGGTCCATAGACCAGAGGAACACCCAGGCTAACAGCTCATGATGGTAGAGTTGCCAACCACAGACAGGACTGAAGAGACCACCATTAGTGGGTTTCTCATGGAAGGAAATGGCAAAGCATGGGTTGAAGTGGGAAGCAGAACACGCCAGGATTTTCATGTACATTAAGTAAATGATTTTACAGACTGAGGTAGGTCAGGAAGGTTCAAGAGTTGGATACATAAATATTCATGGTGCCACAAAGGCACTGGGGTAGAAAGAGTGAAAAAGGTGGACACCATTTCTTAGTCCCTCCTCCATGGAACTCTGCTGGGTCCATTTGCCATCCAGTATTTTCTGTTAATCAAACTTCCTATTACAGGTTTATGGTAAGAGAACCATATTCCAGCTATTCCCAAGACTGCCAGGGAAGAAAATATGCCACCAACCAGAATTCTCTAAAATTAATCACCTGGGAAAATTAATGAAACTTTGCTTGAATGAAGGTATGACACATAAAAAATATCTATGAATTCTGCCTCATTCTTTGAAAATTAGGTCTATGTTTTTACATCTTTTGGAACACAGTTGGGATTGGGAATAAGTGCGTTCAACCATCAAGGCTAAGTGGTTTCAAAAGTCTCCAACCAAGGGGTTGAGGTGGGATACCAGTGCTTTAGTCTGGGTAGAATCTGTCTTGAGCCTGAGGAAGGAAGTCAAACCTGTTTTCCTGTCTGTTTTCCACACTGTGATTTATTACTTCATCTAACAGAGACCCCGCTCAGTACCTGGCCTATAGTAGGTACACAATAAATATGGGCTGTAGTCATGAATAAGGGGCAGCCACTTAATTGAAAAGCAGAAATGTGAAGTGTATAAACGTCCACAGTTGTTGGGCACGGTTCTAGGCTACATGGCCTCAAGAGAGAAAGCCATAGGTCTTTAGCAACTAAGTACTGTGAGAAGGAGAAATTTCCACTCAGAATTTATATTTTAGAGCACTGTTGCTCAAAGCAAGTCAAGGATACAGCATCACAGGAGAATCAATTGCCGTATGTTCAAAAATCGGAGGGGGATGGGACAGACCTTTTGGAACACATGTGGATCTAATGTGGAGTAAAATGCAAAACTCACGAGAAAATAAAACCCGAGGCTTCAGTGAAATTTGACTTGTCTGTAACCCCCCAATTCTGCATTCAGAGTGCTTTGAAGGAGAGTTTACTGGAAACACATGAGAGATGTCTACTCCGGCACACAATCCATGCTGTTGAGAGGGCTGGAAGCTTGTTTTCTAGACTCGTGGGCCTTTTGGGAAAAAAAATCTGCCTTTCTCCAGATCACCAGAACCCTTCACAGTCTCTAAATTTTCTATCTTCAGTCACTCTTACTTCAGTCCAACCAATGCACATAGAAAGAAAGACAAACTTCATGTGTTTTTGTGTGAAGGTGTTCTCTGGATGTTCCAAACCACAACCACACCAGTCAGAATAATTCTGGCGGGACTGTGTTTTTGCATGTGTGGTCAAGACAAATGCCATTTCCTATGTGGTTGCAGATACTGACTCTTTGCAGACTTCCAGAAGCCTGGGAGGGGGATGAAGGGAAGCCCTAATCACAAAATAGGGAAATGCTTTTGTCAATAGAGTTCAGGTTTACAAGAGAATCATTTCGATGGGGAAAAAAAAAAAGAAGAAAAGGATGCCAGGTGTATAACTTTGTAGCCAGTTCCGCCACCCTTGAGCATTATAGTTGACCGGTAAGAATGCTTGTCTTCTTAGAATGTGCTCTCTTGCTTCAGGGGAGGTGATGCATTTTGTAGACAGGAAACATTCTAAAGAAAATCCTTGTCTCTTTGTATTTAGCAACGATTTCCTGGATGGATCTTTGTGCTTCTCGAGCCTTCCCACACCAGACCCCCACCAAGCTCTTTCCCCTTTTAGTCCACCTGCCACCATGATTGGATTAGTTCAACATATATATATATATATATATATATATATATATACTTTTCAGTTTCTAAAGTGTTTCAGATACTGTTCCAGGCAGGAGGGATACAAAAACACATAAAATAAGCACTGCCTAATGACACCTTCCATTCTAAAGGGGCCACAGCTATATTCCCAAATGATTTCAACATAGTAAGTACTAAGATAGCGGTATGAATCTGGTGTGATTCTCTACTACTGCAGCTACGAAATTCTGCCTAGAGGTAGGTGGTGTTAGATGCTTTCTCATCCATCTTTCTTCTCTCCCTGATTGCTTTCAAATTCCCTGAAGGCAGTGGCCATGTGTTTACAGCTTTCCTATTTCTCTCCTAGATGACGTTCTCAATAAATGCTGATTAAAATGGGTCTAGATCCATGGTTGACAACGCAGACATTTTCTTATTGGCTTATTATACAGTTCTTACAGTGCAGACTCTGAAGTCACTAGGAGAAAGAAAAGGAGACCCCAAATTCAGAGTGGAGAGCAATTTCATCGTCTAGCGTTACCATCCTACCTTCTCGGAAAGACCAGAGTCATCTTTTGAGCTCCACGGGGCCTTAATTTAGTGGTTCTGTTGACTATTCATTACCACAGGGTTGTTCAAGTGGCGAGGAGCATGTGTGATGTTTAATGTTATCTTAAACATGACTATTTACGGTAAATCAGAAAGGGGGCACAAGCGTTAGAGTTGCTGTTTAACGATGCATGAAAACGCTGCCTGGTAAAGCACACCATTAAGAAAAGCTGAATCCAGCGCCGAACAACGACCTGATGATATACTGAGACCTTCGTGGCCGAGGCCAGGTCTCCTAAGTTGGAAAACGATGGGAGTCAGGTGCCCTTGCAGAATAAAGAAACTAAGGGGAATCCAAGAGGCCAAGGAGCGGAGGGATGCTGGGTTGGAAGAGGAAGTGATTGATGAGACAGGACCTGTGCGCGAATGTATCCATGAAGCCTCTCGCCCTCCAATCTGGTCGTGGCTCATTTTCAAATCTTTTTTATTAATCCAATGAAACAAACCCACAAACCTACAAACCAAAACCCCAGGCAACAAGAGTAATCTGTATCAATTAACATGGCATATGGTAAGCAAGTCTTGGATCCTTCAAAGAGATGCCCAAAGCAAAACTACTATTACTACTATTTTTCTGCCTTTACAAACACAAGCTAGTAATTGCAATCATCTCTTTGGTTTAAAATGCTTTGTGCAACAGTAGACAGCAAATTTATCTGTATAGTTCTAATAGGTGGCTTGTGATAAGCTGTAAGTTTAGAAACTACAATGGATTTTATGTCTTCCCAAGAAGATTTTATGGGTCCTTAAAAGAAAATGTCAAAGAATTATAAAGTCTGTATACACTTGTTTAGTTCCAAGGCCTATTCCTTCATAATTTCTATCTAATTGATCATGCTTACTGTCTGGTGAGTTACAGTGTTATAGACTGCCGATTATAAGTATTTCCTGATACTTACACAGGAGTGTAAGTCCATGACAAAATATTCTCCGGATCTCACCTGAGCATCTCTTAGACTCTTTCTGTTGCTTTGTGTAGACAGAGCTAGTCAATTGAATTGAACCCAGTGAGGAACGTGCTTCCTAATCCTGAAAACCTAAAAGCAGGGTTGATGAGACAAGACATAACTACACGTGGAATGATGTTTAGAAAGATATGGCAGGAAGGTAAATGTTTTCTTCTTTTTTCTTTTCCAAATGAATTTTACTTATGAGAAATATATTGGCTTAGTAGGGAGGGGAGCTAACGTTACGTTGAGATGGTCAGGGAAGTTATAACATGTGAAGTTGGCACTGGATCTAAAGGAGCCGATTTTGAAGGCAGAGGAGACAGAAGGGCGTGCTAAGTGGGTCTAAGCCTGAGCAAGTGAGTGGAGGGTGGAGGGCTCCAGATGGACTCTGGAAACCAGAACCCAACACAAACCAGATTGCCTGGGGCAGATGTCATGAGCATGTTGCAGGATTGTTTACTACAGAGGGAGGCATAGGTTAGGGCACGATCACCTTCTATATCAGGCTAAGGAGTTAGCATTTTACCCAAAGTCCAAGTGATTGCCTATCGCTAAGGTATTTCAAGATTCCATTGGTTAATAACAATGGAATGTTTAAATATTTTTTTACTCTAAAGGTTGAAAATTGGCCCCTATTTCAATTATTTCTCCATTAAGGCAGATGGAATATTTGAATCATTACATTTTTTTGTCACTGTTTATACCGAATAATTTATCTTTTATTTTATCAGGTTGATTTTTAAATACTCCTACTATACACAAAGTCTGGTCAAATCTGTTGGCAGAGATGGAAAAGTGTCTGAATGCTTTTATGACAAGGAAACTTATTTGGAGACTTGGGTAGAAATCTCAAGAGGAAAGGACTTGGATATTATTGAGTTTATTTTCTATTGCAACTGAAGATCCATTAGTGAGTGGGTCTTGTCAAGGAAAACTCTGATTGTATTCTATGGAGGAGTGATTGTTCATGCTTTGGCAGAGCTGAAAGGACCCCAAATTACAGAATCCTTTGTGTATGAGACCCATAAGTACCGTTAACCAATTCTTTATCTTGTTGTACACTTCAGTCATCCCCATGAGGATGTTTATGTTAAAGGAAAGCTATTTTATTTTACTCTTCATACCTAAATCAAGCCAAATTGTTGGAGCATGATATATCAGAAAGCAACTGATAGACACCAAAGTATATATAACATTAGGTAATCAAAGAGCTTGACTTATCTCATTCTTAAAATTAGTTGGGAAGTTTATATCCTTGACCCAAGCATACAGAATGAAGGTGTCCACAGTTACATGGACAATACTTGAAGGATGTGCTGAAGGCCTATACATCTAGCAGATACTAGACAAATTCCAGTATTTTCTGGTTTCCAAACTGGCACAAAACTCAAGAGGGAGAAAACATCCAACAACTACCTGCAGAACCTCCACTAGCTGTGTTATTCATTAACTTAATGGTTTAGAGTGCTGATAACCGTGGGTTATGATCCAGAGATGGTTCATCCAAACACGCAATCTGCATGCGTAGAACTCTATGCCTGTTGTAAATAGCCAAGACATGGAATCAAACTAAATGTCCATCCACAGAGGAATAGATAAGGAAGGTGTGGTACATGTATACAATGGAATACTACTCAGCCATAAAAAAGAATGAAATAATGTCATTTGCAGCAACATGGATGGACCTAGAGATTATCATGCTAAGTGAAGTAAGTCAGACAGAGGAAGACAAAAATCATCTGATATCACTTACAGGTGGAATCTAAACAATGATACAAACGAACTTATTTACAAAACAGACACAGACTCACAGACATAGAAAACAAACTTATGGTTATCAAAGGGAAAAGGGGGGAGGGATAAATTAGGAGTTTGGGATCAACAGATACACACTACTATATATAAAATAGGTTTATATATATGTATATATATGTTATATATATATATATATATATATGTAACTGAATCACTTTGCTATACACTTGAAACTAACACAACATTGTAAATTAACTATACTTCAATTAAAATAAAAAGAAAACACTTGGTCTAGGGAAAAAAAAAGATAAAAAGAACTCTCTGCCTTTTATGCCCATGTCATTTCTTGAGGCCATACTGTAGACAGCACACAAAACTCTACCAAAGAGGGAGTTTTGAGAAGGTATTTTCCAGAGTTCTTTAATATGAGAACTCAGCTTTTGTCCCAGCTTCCAGGAAGCCCAGGACACAGGCACATGTACTTTGGCGAAATTCTGGCTCTTTTCTATGCACAGTCTGCATCATCTCCTTTTCAAGGATCCCTTCATAAATGAAATTAAATGTACATGAAGTTTTCTTCCTCCTCAGTTCAATTTCAACGTATATTTCTGAAAGTGGTCTGTATGCTTTATTACATGTTTGTTTACATAGAAGAGACAAGTTGGAATCCTATTGTTTTGACTCAGTGCTCTACCAAGAAGGTTCAAGGATTTCCAGTATTTGTATGTCACTTTTCTTAAGAAAAATAAAGAAAAGAAATAAAAGCACTTGCTGGGGAAGGCCCTGTGCTAAGTGCTTTATCTGTATTCCCTAATTTATTTAATCCTCCTAATAACTCTATGGATGTGATATTCTTTTTTCTACATCACAAATGAGGAAACAAAAACTCCAAAGGTTTAAGGAAATTATTTAAAGTCACACAGTTCACACTGGGTGCAGCAGAATTCCAATCCTGCAGTTCTGATACAAAAATAAGTAAACAGAAAGAGAAATTTGGGTCCTTTCTACTGTAACATGCAGTCTACCTACTAGATAACTTGCTTTTTCTCTTGTGTCTTAATCTCTGAATTGGATGCATTTCCCTTTTTCTTTCTAAAAAAGACAAAACAAGACTCTACACCCTTGTCCTCCAACAAGCATGAAAAGTACTTAACATCAGAGATGGGTGACTGTCAGAAGGAACGTGGGGCATTCACACAGTCTCCTCTGTGTTCTCACCCAGGAGCATGGCAGCTCGATGCAGTGAGCAGGCCTTCCTGTGGGTGACAGAGCACTTTGGAGAAAGAAGTGTTCCTGAGTTTTTTAGAACTGGTTATACAGTGACAAATCAGGGATTGTACAGACAACTGATTTAAATACTCTGCCTTCCTGAGACTCAGCTGTCTTTCCCAATACCCAATTAGAAATTTTTGGAAGCAACTCCGTTGATCTAATTAATGGACTTTAGAATAAATAAATGTTATTAGATGAGGGCTTCACAATATATTTTTCCAAAAAGGCTCTGCTGCGAAAAATATTTCAAATCCACTTCTCTGTTTACTACATTTATTACATACCACCCAGCTGGCTACCGCTACAAAAATACCTGATGGGCTCAGCCGTTCTAAGGAACTAATAGCTACTTAGTGTATTATTTCCCCAAAGGTAGATGAACTTTTGACAAAATTTCATGAGGGCTTTCAGGAATAACTATAGGAATCACTAGATTGGTGGAGTCAGATCGGGAGGAGAGAGTTTTTTGAGACAACCTCACTTCCTGATCCTTCAGGGGGACCCACCTACTGGTGGATTGGGCCGGGAAAGGCTATTTATCTTCTAGTGTCATCTATTCTCAGATACACTGAGAATATGAGCTCAAATCCTCACTTAGTACAGGCAAGAAGTGACTGCTGAGTGGAGAGATGGAACACCACCCAAAGCCAACAACTCAGGTCATCATCCCTGTTGTGCTAGTTAGAAGCAGTGTGTTATTTGGGCAGGTCACCTTCTGGACCTCAGTCCAGACAGTAGGAAACTCTTGCTGAAGCCGAGGGGCCGGACAATGTCACCTTGAGCTCCTCTGTAGTTCTAGGTCAGTGCTGGAGTTGTGTGACGTCCGTGCTGCTGCAAGCAGGAGAGGTCTGAGGTCAGGGATGGTGCCTGATAACTCATCTGTACATGCCCAGGTAGGGTTTGTGCCAACTGGCTCCACCTTTAAATTTGGGTTTAATCTCACAACAAATTTCCTTGCTACTTGACGAATCCCTGATGCGCATGTGTCTCTACACAGGAATTTTTAAAGCCTTTCCCATGGGCAAGTTCTGGTCTGCCCACCTAGACCTGAGCTGCATCAATAATTATCCATATTTAATGATCTGTATATTAATCCATGAATCGTACTATGGAGAGAATCCATAGGAGGGCTTGTTTTTTCTACCGATACTCTTGCTTTCACATCTAAAAGTTTCTTTCACTTTAGCTTCTGCTCCATAACTTCCCCATCCTTCAAAGGCAACACTTCAATGCCGTGACCTCCATAAAGGCTGCTGGGATTTGCCTGATCTACCCAATTTCTCCCCAGACTGCTCGTACGGAACCTCTTATCCCTTTGGGTATCATTATTTTTGGGCACTGCTGCTCCCTCCCTAACATCACATGCCTTTGCTTATTCATCTTGATTTGTCCTCCCTCTTGTTAGTCTCTCTGTCTCCTTCTCTTACTTCCTCCCCCCTCTTCCAAGTAAACAAGCATCTAGCATCCCCCCAGTGTTAGAACCTGAACTCCTTCTTGGGATCATTGTCAAGGACATATTTAATGTATTCTTTTTTTTTGGCGGTACGCGGGCCTCTCACTGCTGTGGCCTCTCCCATCGCGGAGCACAGGCTCCGGACGCGCAGGCTCAGCGGCCATGGCTCACGGGCCCAGCCGCTCCGCGGCATGTGGGATCTTCCCAGACCGGGGCACGAACCCGTGTCCCCTGCATCGGCAGGCAGACTCTCAACCACTGCGCCACCAGGGAAGCCCTAATGTATTATTCTTAAAATGAATTGGTGTGGTGTACTTTTTCTTGTAAATTAATCGTGCATCTTACTAAAGGCCCCTTCAGTGTTCTGCCTGTAAAAAACTTCTCGCTGTGCCAAAACGAACTTGCCTAATGCTTTCTGAATCATTGAGCACCAAACTACAACCATGCTGGCCACCAAACCAAGAAACCCAAGCCGCTGTTCTGTCCACAGGTCATTCGGCATGATGTGAGGTTGGAATTTAAGTTTCACTAAGTGGGGATTTTGAAGATGAATGAAAAAAGAGATTCACTGAGATAACTGATGCAGCTCTAAGACACCGTCTAGAGAGGCCCTGACGGAAAGCTGAGGACCGCCAGCTACCTAAGATGATCATTAACTCGCAAAGCACAGGCGATGGGAGAGCCTGCCTGTGGCCCTTCCTCTCCGGTGCTAAGGAAGGGAAAGCCTGAGGAATGCTTCTGGAGGCTGAGACAGGCATAACTCTTTTTCCCTAGAACTTTCACAAAAGATGAAGCAACCGCAATCCAGGGATCCTTGGCTCTGTTCACATACCCATCTCAGGAGCTGGGCAGCCAGCTGTGGAAGCTTGTGCCTGCTTATTAATTTTAGTCAAAGCAGGTACTTATTGTTTTAAATGAGCTCCACAGAAAAGCAACCAAAGGATTATCATTTGATTCAAATTGTGATCTTTTTTCATTTGTTTTAAGCAGTGGAATAAGTCCAGTGTAGAACTGAGGCAGAAATTGCAGGACCCACTGGGGAACAAAGTTAGAATCCCCTATCATTTAGTGAATACCTACTGTATGCCAGGACTCTGTAAGCCCTCTGAAATAGAATCATTCTTCAGTAAAATGGGGGTTATGCTATCTACACCTGAGAGTTGTTCTAAGGATGAAGTGAGTTATTTCACACACCTAATATGCCCTCATAAATGGCAACAATTGCTTTGTCTTTGTTTCATCTTTACAAACAGCCAGCGAGGTAACTGGCATCCAACCTAGGATGTCATTTGTCTCCTTAACCTGAAATCTTCATGGTCTCATGAACACACACAAATAATAATAATGCTACTGAATTCATTACACGTTACAATTTACATAATGCATTCACATATATTATCTCCTTTAATATTCAAGTCCTACTTTTGGAGTAAGAATTAGTTTCTCCATTTTAGAGATGACGATTTGAGATGAAGAGTCCTCCAATGACTTGTTCAAGGTCACATGGTTAAGATGGGCCTCAAACGCATCAAAACTCATTCATGGAAAAGGCAGCGTCCTGAAGGTCATCACGGTAATGGCACTAAATTAACGTTCTGCTCCCAACTCAAAATATCTTTTCCCTCACCTGATGTGACCCTGCAATCCTTCCCTCTAAGGTTACCCATCTGAGTTAAGGGTATTGAGTGTCCAGAAGGTCCTTGTAAAATGTGCAAATATTTTTCCTGAGATGGGGAGGCATAATAAGCCAGTGCATCTCAGATCAGTTCATTCCCTAAAATGCTTTTACATATCACATATATGCGACTATTAGGTCCCTGTGGCTATGATAGCAAATAACCCCAACTTGGTAGCTAAAAACAACATAAATTTATTACCTCATAGTTCAGGAGGCCAGGAATTAAAAAAATCAGCGTGACTTTACTGAAATCAAAGTGTCATCAGGGCCATGTTTCCTCTGAGGCCGTAGGGGAGAATCTGTCCATGCCTCTCCAGCTGCTGGTGGCTGCCGGTTTTCCAGGGCTTGTGGCCCCATCTCTGCCTCCATGTTCACATTGCCTCTTCTCTTCTGTGTCTCTGTGCGTCTATCTCAAATCTTTGTTTCCCCTTTATAGGGATATATGTGATTGCATTTAGGTCCCACCCAGATAATCCAGGAGAATGTCCTTCTCTCAAGATCCTGAATCTAGTCTTCTGCCATACACGTTGATAGTCACTCTTTTGGCAGTCTGGCAGTATTCATAGGTTCTGGGAATTAGGAGGTGAATATATCCTTGAGGGCCACCAATTCAGCCCACTCTCGTGACTTAATGATATGCCTTATTTGTAAAAGAGAGTGACAGTGGTACCCAAAGCCTTCAGTGTTAGCCAGACTACCTAGATCTCCAGACTGAAGCTGGAGAATTTCGAAAGCATTTTATGTGACTCTTTTATGTGATTGTTTTATGACATACATCACGTTTTAGCTTGCATCACTGTAACTCACATATACTTTATCTCTCCTCGTAAATTCTGAGTTCCCTGAGGTTGAATCCATCTCTCACCAGAACCGCCACATACCTTCTAACCGATCTCTTACCTTCACTCTTCCTTAGCTACAGTCGGTTCTCCACCCAGCAACCGGATTGATCTCTACAAAATAAAATTCAGATAGACTCTTTCCCTGCTGAAAAGATTTCCGTGTCTTCCTGTCATGCTCAGAAGAAAATCCAAATTCCTTACTATGACCAGCAAGACCCCTCAAGAGCAGAAACCCTCAACCAGCTGACGCCACCTTAAATGACTTTCCCCCCAGGGCCCTGCTCTTTGTGGAATTAGACGTTGTAGGCCATCTGCATCGCAGCAGCCCTCTGTAAGACACAAGTTACCCAAAGGTATCCTTCTCTGGGCTCACACAGCCTGGGCCAGATCACATACCTTCCTTGGCAGGTAGACCCCAGGCTGGATCCAGTCCCCAGCTGGGCCCTGTCCTGTCCCTAAATGCCTCTCTGTGGGCCATGATCACATTTCCTCATGATTTCATTTCCTCATTCCTTCCCCTGATTCTAAAGATGGAATATGTACAAGTAGAAAAGTTAAGCAATGTAATAAAGTGAGAAAGAGGAAGTACGTGAGGATGTTTGTCACAGAATTGTCTGTAACAGTGAAAAAACTGCAAATGACCTAAATAGTTATCAGGAAAGAAATGATTGAATTATGTTTAAGTGCAACTCCAGAAATCGAAAGAGATGTTAAAGAATAAGACAGTGTTTGCCTAGGGTTGGAGGACTGGGGGGAAATGGGAAGGGGCTGCTAAGGGTCATGGGGTTTTCTTGAGGATGGGAGGGTGATGAGAATGTTCGAAACCAATTGTCATAATGGTTGCACAACTCTGTATATAGGAAAAAACACTGAACTGTACACTTTAAATGGGAGAATTGTATGATATGTGAATTAAATATCAATAATGCTGTTTAAAAAATGTGATAGAAATATATAGCCAACAAAAATAGGTAACTGTGTTACTACTTTATACTTTAAATAAAAGCATGTTATAGACAACTTAAATATATAATCTATTTAAATTTAAATATTTAAATAATTGTATTATATTTAAATATTCAAATATATAATATATGAATGTTTCCAGTTTAAGAAAACAAGGTATAAATGAAACACACATATGCAAATATATTAATGCATACACACACGTGTACGTACACATGTGTGTGTGTGCACGTGCATGTGTGTGTGTGCACATGTGCACACAGATTGAATGAATAGAGTGACAATGTTGCCCTGGATATAAACTCTGAGCAGCTGGATTGGTGGAGGGATTGAAAGGTGATTTCATTTTTTTCCTTAACCAATTAGGAATGATTTCAGCTGCAAGTAACAAAGAGGGGTTAGATTTTCTCCTATCAAGAAGGCTGGAGATGGATGGCT
The DNA here is from genome assembly GCF_964270905.1 of Leucopleurus acutus. Taxonomy (NCBI): domain Eukaryota; kingdom Metazoa; phylum Chordata; class Mammalia; order Artiodactyla; family Delphinidae; genus Leucopleurus; species Leucopleurus acutus. The sequence goes on along the minus strand of NC_139154.1, from coordinate 85,316,213 downwards.
GCTTGCCTTGATTTCAAGGTCTGATGCTATCAGAACTGGCATCTCTAGGTGATCTTGGCTTCCCCTTATACTTGTTATGTAATGGCTGCATTGTCACTAGACATCAAAGTCAAAAGATTTCTTAGGCTCCCCTGGGTCCTAACACATTTTGACTCTTGCCTTATCACCAGAAATGTGTCACATGGCCACTCCTAATTACTGGGGAAGCTGGGAAAGTACTCCTTTTCCTGTTTCAATCATGGTAGGTACTAAGGGAAAAGGGGGCTGGGAATAAATGCTGGGTCAGCAACTGGCACTATGTACCCCAGTGTGCTCCAAGTGTACCACAACTGTATCCTTTACATTTTTTCAAGATGCTTTCATTCTCTCTGTAGCTACAAAAATAATAATAATAAACTAAAGCCCACTACCCAAAGGTAGACACTACTACCATTTTGGTGTCTATCCTGTCAAATTTCTCTCTCTCTCTTTCTATATATATACATACAGCATATGTGTGAATATGTATATGTATGCAGATATATGTGTAATTTTATATAAATAGGATTATATGCTACTTCCTATTTTCTATCTGCTTTTTTCACTCAAAAAATCATAGAGATTGAACATCAGTGCATATAAATAACACAATCCTTTTATTTATTTATTTATTTATTTATTTATTGGCTGCATTGGGTCTTCATTACTGTGCGTGGGCTTTCTCTAGTTGTGGTGAGTGGGGGCTACTCTTCATTGTAGTGCCCGGGCTTCTCATTGCAGTGGCTTCTCTTGTTGCGGAGCATGGGCTCTAGGTGCGTGGGCTTCAGTAGTTGCGGCACACAGCTCAGTAGTTGTGGCACACGGGATTAGTTGCTCCGCGTCTTGTGGTATCTTCCCAGACCAGGGCTCGAACCTGTGCCCCCTGCATTAGCAGGCAGATTCTTAACCACTGCACCACCAGGGAAGCCCCATCCTTTTAATTGTTGCATTGTTATTTCATCGTTTTTATTTAACCAATTCCCTATTAGCAGACATTCACGTTGTTTAAAAATTTTTACTATTTTAAACAATATTGCAGCAAACATCTCTGTCTATCTTGGTGCTATAGTACTACTGTCTATCTTCCTTGGATATAGTGGCATTATTATTTAAACTTAGAAAGAAATCTACCGATGAGATAAGAGATATTTAAAGTGATAATAAATAAAATCAGGATTATCTTGGTTTTTTTTCCTATGAATATTTTTCCTCTTTTTCAAATAATAAAGAACATTTAAAGAAGAATATCTCAAAATATTCGAAATGTGCAAAACTGTTTCAAAAAAATCTCAAATCTTTAAGGGAAGAACTGAAACTGTGAATTCAAAAGAGATATTAAGAAAAGAAGCTCTTCTTCCTGATATTCATTTATTGAATTAAAAAAAATAGAAGTCTATTTCATTACTTGTTTTAAAAGGAGGAACTTCTATATTATTTATACTGAACAGGAAAGATCACATTAAGGTCTGACACAAATTGACAAAAGCCAGAGGATGCAAACTGAACACTATCCCTCTATCCCAATCTCAAGCATTTTAAAGCCAGAATGGTTTTAACAGAACTGTGCTCCAATCAATCAAATTATGTCCTTAAAGGATAGAGTGGTGACTTTGTTAGGACAGTCAAAACCATACCTAGCATTACGCGCTTCCATCACAGGGACTCAAAACATTTTTATGAACCCTCTAAAGGAGGATAATGGGAGAGACCTCTCCGAATTAATGGCTGGAGAGAATAAGCTTCGGGCAAATCTGACCCAGAGAACAATCCTGCAGCTGTAAAGGCAGATAAAAGGGAGACGTAAAACAACCTTGCAAATAACCAGCCCAGACTCATCTGCATTTTCCTGTCTGCAAATACTCTGGAAGTGGACAGATGTAGGAGGGACTAGACAGCCTGCAAGGAATCTGTTTATGTGCGTATACTAACCACCTTTAAGAGCAACACACACCTTCTGTTCTCTGAGAACAATAGACTTTCTGAATGAGTCCTTCATATTTGAATTTGCTCTTATCCAATGCTATTGTCCACTGACTCATCTTTGCCAGTTGCCATGTAGGTCCACATCATCGGTAAGGGATCTACTCAGATTTACCATAGTCTCATCTTCAAAAGTTTCACCACCTTCCATGGCTTCTGTCCTTCACTTCTATGGACCCCACCCTCACGCCCACCCCCATATCTGCACCCAGAATTGAAGACCACAGTGTCTTCTCTGGGCTCCTGCCAAGACGGTGGATTTAAGAGTAGTGGAAAAGCCCTCTTATCAGACATGATAAGACCACTTGTTAATCAGTTAATCCAAAGTTCAAGTAGGGAATGACTTGAAGTGATCTTATACTTAAATATTTATTTTAATGCACATTCGCTACTCTTCTGTTGTTGCAAGAGTGAGGCTGCTTCCTTCTGTCTGGATCCTCTTTGGGGTCCTACGGCATCTTTCTTGTGTAACCCACACCCAGAATGCATTTCTACAATTTCCAGTTTGGGGTTTCTCTGAGAAAACTTCATGATACTTGCAAAACAATGTGACTGCCAAAAAGCTGTCCACATTTTTTACAGCATTTTCTAATCTTTTACGGTTGTTTTACCCATTCCTATTAAGAGTCAACATTTTAAAAAATCACCTGTATCAAGTCTTTCCAAAGCACTTAGCTTAATTAGTCATAGCTATAATCCTATCTTCATATTTTGATTGTATAATATTATTTTACATGAAATAATACAACCACATAAGCAGGTTTGGAAACAAACTACAGATGCAGTTGTTCTTGGTAAGCATTTAGTTCCATGGTGAGGAGCCATTAGCATTCATCCTGCAGAGGGCTTGATGCAGTGAGTAGAGAGCTTCGGCTATTGGGTGGGTCTAATGTGGCAGAGCAGTTAAATTTGGGCTGGTTAAGAAAGCTTCTGCTGTACATACGTCAACCTATAAATTTTAGAGTCTGAACCACTTCTGATAACTGGCAGAGAAACCCAGGACTTAGCCGTTTGCCACAAAGTTACTAAGTGATCATAGTCAGGGGTGATATTCAAAAATATCCAAGAACCATTGGCCGTGATAGCCTGGGGTCTGTCTGATTAGAACAAATGCCAGCCATAAGCAACCTGTGAGGGTATACTGTGTATTCTAGCTGGATTTAGTTCTGACATTGGCTAATTTGACATTTTAGGCCTTATTCACTTGCAAACAGAGGAGGTTGGTCATGCAAAGGAAACAAGAATTTCCTTTGAACTCGGAAATTCTTTATTGAGCTATATACAGCTCTAATTAATTTCCTCCCACGGGATTCATCAATTCTCTGATTCAATTGTTTGTTCTTTCTTTGGAGAGGTGCCCTCTCAGGATTGTCATTGAGACAGACTCTCACGGCAATAACTGAAAGACAATAGCAAGGGAGGTATATAGTAAATATAAATATGTAGTATATATTTTATATCTGCAACATTAAAAAACAGGTTTACTTATGCATACTCACGTTCTTCTGCCTGATTCTCTAGGGGTCTGTGTTCCGTATGTTTTGTTTTGCTTGTAACCTGGGGATGATGCTTATTTTGACGCCTTGCTTAGTTTACACAGATTGGAGCATGTTTTCCACGTGCAGCTTCTTGTTTGCCAACAAGCCCAGCTGTTGGGGGGCACTGAAGATCACCCAATTATAGAAAACAATCTCGAACACCTTTTCATGTCTCCCTCTTCAACCCTAGAGGATCTTTTCCATCAACTGCAATTTTAAGAGCCTCCTTCATTTACAGGAAACATTTAGTCCTTTATTGCTTTTTTTTCTCTTTTCCTAATCATCCTAAAAGAGTTTACCGTTGAGCAGGTGGGGGTCTCTTTTCAACTGCCTCTGACTTACAGACCAAAGGGAGCCAAGTCCATCCAACCAGACTTTTATTTTGAACTTCCCCTAAAGGGAGACAGGACACAACAGATTCAAACACTTGCTTGGGAAAAAAAAAAAACCCTCCATACTACATGACAATGTTAGCCCAGGCTCCCGTATGCCAAGTCCCAGCCCATAATAAATTTTATTGCAATGTTATAAACTCCTGAAAAGAGGAACTTGGAATAAAAGTGCTGAAACAGGCTGCCAGAGCTGCGGCCCTTCATTCTTGTGGGTTCTGTCCTGACATCAGCACACATCACATTGAGGGCAAAACACCAAACACTCAATTACCAAAATAATGTTTTGCCCGTCAGATAGATTCTTTGATTTTTCTCTCAAATTCATTTTGGTACAAAGAACTAGGGTGTCTCATCAAAGAAAAAGGAGCCGTCGTCTTGCAAACACTACGTGACTTCGTGAGGATGATGGTGGCTTAGAGCTCAGAGAGTTATTTAAGCCAAAGTTAAATTCTTCTTGCAAATAAAGCTGGCCTTTTTGGGGGTGGGGGGAGGGGTGGGGTGGGCGATTATTCATGTAAATGGCAGCTTTATGTACTGTAATTACAGTCATTAATGAAGACACACTTACTTTATCATGCATTACCAGGGTCAAAGAAGGTCTCTTCAGAATCAGTTGTCAGCATAGAGAGTCAAAATCAGAAATTAGACCAAATACAAATACAAACTGGAAAATTTTGCTTAAATAATGCCCTAGAGGTTAAAGAAACAACGAGTTGAAGCTGCAGAGTGAGAAAATTAAAAAGACACACTAGAGGTCACTGTTGCTACTTGAGCGGAAAACATATCTATATAACTACATATGGAAATGCACGCAGACTTCCAAATTATATTTATATATATACTTGTAAATATATTTTGGTAGCCTGCATGCGCATTGGAAAAACTCTAAAAAGATCAGTTGTCTTCATTAAATATTTTTTCAAAACTCCATAATGTTTTGTTTTGTTTTGTTTTTCATAGGGTCGTATGTGGACAATTTGGATATCCAAAGATGGAATTTAAAAACAACACTTAATTTTGAGGAATTCTTCCATGAGCATACCAAATACTTCATCTTTGATGAAAAATCTTGCACCTATTTGGTGTATTTTGAAATACACCTTTCAATTATTCCTTCACTTGGATCCAAAAGTAAAAGTAATTGAACAATTCTCGTTGGTATGCCTCTTCTTATGAGGGGAAAATGATCCCATCTCTTAGCACTGCGCAAAAATGTAAGATTGTTAAATATGGACCATATATTTCGTCCCATCTCTGAAACTAAGATAGAGTCTTAGGTATGGCAAGTCTGTGAAAAATCTTGAAACAGGCCATGGGAATTGTAAGTAAAATGTTCCAATTTTACATACATAAAAGGATTTTTTTTTTTTTTTAGGAAAACAACCAGTGTCCCAGATGGGCCACTCATTAGTCTAACAGAAAGAGCTCCCTACTTGTAGCTCCTGAAGGAGACAGGATCTGTCTGTCTCCCACCAAGACTGCTGGTGCTTCAAAAGTCCATCTTGTTGATAGAAGGAGCCTGTCCATCCCAGAGGCCCAGAGCCTGGCTCCTGAGTGCATTACAGAAAAGCTAAAGGCTGAATGGTCTATCCCAACATGAGTATCATGTCATTGCCAGGGAAGGGACTCAGTCTTCCTCTTCTAGGGTATTGGTCGTAGATGTTGGCTCTGGGAACACAAGCATCAACCTGCAGCCATATGGTGATATTCAACTCTAGGCCTCAAAACAAGATTTTCAGAAAGATGTCCACCCCAACTCCCTTGCTGTCTGTTCTTTGCACATGAAACAGATCTCTGCCCCAGTTTGACAAAGCAGGGCTTATGAAGAGGAAAGAAAGAGGAAGAGGGGAGAAAACTACAATGTCTCTTTCCTCTGCTGAACTTCTATTTAGCTTTCAATTGTATGATTTGCTTTGTCCATGAGGCTCAGAGTCCTGGGAGTAATTAAAGTTCAAAGACAATTTAAAAATCCATATTTTTATAATAGTATTTTCCAAATTTCCTTTGTTAAACTAGTGGTTGCAGGGGAGACTATTCAGAGACTCAGAACCTCAGTGTGATCAGAGCTAAGTAAGTGTCTTGCCCGAGCAGTGGTGCAGCTTGGATGAAAGGCCTTGGGGCCTAGATGCACTGCTTCCTCCACTGCCCAGCCAGGGTGAACTTGGGCGAATCCTTGATATTTCTAAGCCTAATGTTTTACTTGTAAAAAGCAGATCATAATTTCTGCCTCTCCAGGCAGGAGTATATAAATTCCTGGTTGTAAAGGGCTTGGCAAGGGGTAAGCACTCAGGAAATGTTAGTTGTCATCATTGTTATAGCCGAAGTTCATTGAACTCCTTTGCACCTATAAAGAGAGACAGAAGCTGTGTTTACATCCACAAGCAGGTTTGAAATAACAAGAACAACAACATACAAAAATAGCAGTTGAATTCAGCAGCTTGTTGTTTGGGAGGGAAAAAAACAGGTTTTAATTAACAGTTGTGTTTTTGTTTTTCCAAACAGTTTTGCGTATGCAAACTCAAACTCGGATTTTAGGGAAAACAGAACACTTTACTGTTGTAACACCAGGACTATTACCATAACTTTTTCGGTTAAGAAAATTACGTCGTACATTTTGGTAACTAAAAAAAAAATTAGACATGAACTGTGTCTGGGTTTTGTGCAGTGTAACTATTTTTTTGAAAATGCCCTATAATTCACAGGCTGGATGGAGGACAGGGTTCATTGAAGTCAGCCGTATTTCAGAGCACCCCACGGTTCTCACAAGGTTGAAAACCGCTGCCCTCACTGGTTCTGGTTGCAATTATAATATGCAATACGTTTTGTTTTAATGTAAGCTTTTATAATGAAATTTGGAAGCCAGCGTCATTTCCCTTCCTTTGCTTACTACAAAAAGAGGATTTGAGGGCAGACTATAAAGGAAATGGCAGGGAACTATTATGTGACCTTGGACAAATCTCTTTGGTGGTTCAGCCCTGTACACACACACACACACACACACACACACACACAGTCTTTAAATTCTTTTGCAAAGCTTTGTCAAGCAAAAACTGGGATGGAGATTTGGCCATTCCATGGTTATTTTGAATAATGAATATTTTATAAAATTGAATGAACAGCTGTTACTAAATTTTCTAATTAACCAAACAATTGCTAAGTCTTCAGTGTAGTCTTACTTAAGACGTATTGCCTGGAATAGGGGTAAATGAAGAGTTCTCACTTGCAAACAAACATAGTTGAGGATTGATAAAGAGCTATGGGTATTTCAGCTGAGAAATGATTGAGGAGTAGAAAGCATCATAGCTTCATCTTCTTATCTTCCTGTCATGGAATGCCTGGAATGGCCTTTTAGACTAGATTAAAACATTTTTTAAATCCTCGTTCTCAGCCACACCCTGGAATATCACTTCTGAATCGTCTTTACTTTATTAACATTCTGGGTTAAAACAGGGCTTGGGCAGAAATATTATAAGATGTCTACGACTTGCAGACAAAAATCCCAGGATCCTTCCCCAAATGCTCCCAACTGGATAAAAATAGATCCCCTTCAGGCAGCACATCTGCTGAGCCTGCTGGCCAACAGTTGACTGTGGGGTATCCATTGGGGGCCACTGGGGGGGCCAGCTGGGTTGTGTTTACAGAGCATGAAAGGTAAAAGTTGTACAGCTGAAGCTGAGGAACTAGTGAGAGGTCCCACCTGAGGTGGCAGCTGCGAATGCCTTCAGGTACTTGTTTTTCCCTTTGTTGATGCAATGCTGCCACATTAGGGATGCTTAACACCACAGTTTGACTTTAGGGATAAATAGAATGTCACAGCTCTGCTGCAGGAGACACCAAATGGTGACGAGATGGTGAGCAGGAGAGACTTTGGCAGCCCAGGCTGTAGCTGAAGAACAGTGAGCAGACACAGAGTGAAAAGAGAGCGACAGAAAGGGACGGACGAGGTGACACCTCCTCTCCCCTTTCACCTTGCTCATTAATTTCGCGTGTGCCTTTGACTGGAAAATGTAGTGCCAAGACCCTCCTGCCAAAGGGAGATGTCTGTGCTTTGGATAGAGGTGTGGATTCCTCAGTTAGCTCTGTCCCTTTGTGTTTCATGGGTTCAAGCACGTCACTTCTCTCTAGGCTCTAGAACTTTTCCGTACGAGAATGTGTTCAAACAAACTTGTGTGTCATGGGACATTGTAGGAGGTATGAGGCATTGAGTTCCCAGACCTCAAACACAAGGATGTAGGTCCAGGGCAAAGCCTTTCACCTCAGGATCCCCAGCAGGGTCTTCTCCAGCGCTTCTCAAAGTTCAGGCCCCTGACATTGGCACCAGCATCACCAAGAGCCTGTTTTTAAAGGTACAGTGCCCTGGGCCCTACCCAGGACCCACAGAATCAGCATCTCTGGGCATGGAGCTTAGGAATCTGCATTCTAGCCAGCTACCTGGTTACATTTTGTTTCTTTGTACATTGTGGGAAAATGCAACCAGCTAGTCATCGGATTTTAGTCGTTTTTGTTTTTAATATTTATTTATTTATTTGGTTGCACCGGGTCTTAGTTGTGGCAGGCGGGCTCCTTAGTTGCAGCACGTGGGCTCCTTAGTTGCAGCAGGCAGGCTCCTAGGTTGAGGCTCGTGGGCTCCTTTGTTGTGGCACGCGAACTCTTAGTTGCGGCATGGGAACTCTTAGTTGCGGCATGCATGTGAGATCTAGTTCCCTGACCAGGGATCAAACCCAGGCCGCCTGCATTGGGAGCGCAGCGTCCTATCCACTGCGCCAGCAGGGAAGTCCCGAATTTTAGTCTTAATAAGGGCTACGCTCTTACCTTAGTACGGACCCTCTCCCAATGGCTTAGGGATTGAGAGGACCAGGCTCCCCGCATTAAAGGACATCAGAAGAGGGCAGTTTATTTCACGATTTACTCCACAAACCTGATTCTGAGCGAGTGGCATGAAGAGTGTTAGGGGTATCGAGCAATTTTAATCAGTTGAGTGAGGCACAGGGATGACACCCTTATCTTGGACACATCTGCCGTAGTGTGGATTCAGTCACTTCTGCTAATCACACATTTAATTAGAAGCACAATCATCACAACCAGTGAAGCAAGATTATAAGGTAGGTTGTTGGCAGCTTGTTGTTTTTCTTTAAGTTATATTCTGAAATACTGCTTTGAAAGGATTATTTTTAAGCAGTAAGTTAGCTGTTTTAATGGCCATTCTTCTTGTGATTACTAGACACTCAGGACTTTCCACTCCCTTCAGACTGTCCTGATTTCAGAAGCAGTTGGACTCTATAGTTATGTGTGCCAAAGGGCACGAAGGAAGACACAACAAGTTTTAAATATCTAAATTGCTCACTTTATACTACATACCTTTTGTACCATGAATCAAAAAGTATATACTATAAAGAGAATAAAAATTTAAAATAAATATATCCAGGTTAAGGAAAAAGCATACAGCACAAAAATGTCTTTGTATAAATACTGAATAAGATAGGGTGAGGGGATATTTATAGTCCTGCAGATGACTTAATACTTACTGCCCTAGGAATTCATCCATCCTTCCAACTATCCTGAGAGGCGTTTGAAACCAATAAAGCATATTTGTGTCCAAGCTGGGAGTGAAGTCAGGCCCCACATAGAAGACCTGAGATGCTCCGGCCCAGGGAGCTTAACTGATGTCAAATGTAAACCGCTTTTCAAAAGCATGTTATCGGGTCCACACCAGACTATCCATTTTGATAATCTCATTCCATTTTTCATTTTATTGTTGAAAGGAGAAATAGATTAATGAGAGTCCAATTCCCCCTAGAAAGAAAACCTTCCTTATAAGGCATGTCTGAAGAGATAGTTGGAAAAATTACTTACTCTGCCTTTGTTTTGCCAAGTAGAGTAACACTTAGACCATTTATATTTGAAAATTCTTAAACCAGGTCAGCGTGGCCTACAGGATTGAATCTGGAGGGGAAAAAATGAAGAAGAAATGAAGATGATGACGATATAATGACGCATTTAGGTAAGTTATGAATCTCCCAGACTTGTTTGTATGTACAATGGAGATTTGGAGGCAAAGCCCTGTGATGCACCTCAGATCCAATAAGAAAAAAAAAAATTTGCCCCAAATGGCATTTGCAAATGGCGTACCACTTAAAAGAAACATCTGTCTAAAAAGGATTTTACATGTTCAGCTTCTAAATATACAAGATACATTCTTTCGAGTATCTGAGAACAATGAGAAAGTCTTACAGCGAATGATCATCAGAATCACAGCGTGGTCTGTGTTAGAGCAGAAGGAACCTTAGAAATCATCTTGTCACATTGGTGACGTCATTTTACAGATGAATAAACCGGAGTAAAGGTGAGTTTCATAATTTCAGAAAACTTGTCTCTGTTAGTCTTTCAATGCAGTGGGGCAAATGATGCTGCAGCAACTTCAGGGAGAAATACTAAGGTTTGGAAACTCCTTAGCTGCCCAGCGTTGGAACAAGAGTCTGACTTTCCAGACTCTCAGACCAGAGGGCTCCCCTGGAAAGGATGAATAATTCCATTTTGTCACCCAACTGGAGGACAATTTTCCCTGGATGTTCAAATGGAGATGTAGTAAAATGTTGTTTCTGACCAAGTGTTCCTGCCCTCAGTGAGGCTACAGTAAACAGTAGTCCTGCCCTAAACAATTTACCACCCAAGTGTCATTTTTCAACTCTACTACCCACAAACCCCGAGGTGGTTCTCAGGGCTGTTACTGCCATTGATCATCTAAGCTTTCAGCAAAATCCGCCTCCCTTTGGCAGATGACAGGGTTGCAACATTGGATCCTGCCTGTCACCCTCTCCCAAGGCCATCACAAAGTCAGGCTCCTACCAGATGAATTGGGAACCATGGGTGTAGACAGACGATCAATGTCACAGTAGTTCAGAAGAAAGAGACTTTGTCTTTGAAGGAGAGACTAGACTAGATGCAGTGTCATGATTTACCATATATAATTGGGGGACAAGCTCATGGGTGAAGAGCTGTACCTGAATTGATGGGTTATGTTCTATGCATCTCATTAGCAAGGTTCTTTTCAGGCATTTTGATGTCTGCATTTAGAACCATCAGGTGTCTGTCACCTCCATTCCCTAGGGGCATGGGGAGGGGCGCTGATTCTTTGTGTGTTCCTGACCGTTGAAGAACCCTCATAGCCAGCAGACAGGGAGAACGCGGTCCATTGCTTTTCAGCCTCAGACCCGTCTGAGGCTGCGTCCAGGCACACCACAAGTGGCAGTCTTGACCAAGGACACCATAATCAAGCAAGCCGGGGAAGCCCCCTCAGAACCAGAAAGAGCAGCGCATGAGGCTGAAATCTGGCCCAAAGGGCAGGCAGAGCCTCGGATAACTCTGCCAGGAAGGGACCACGTGTCCTCTCAGGAGGGTGAGGGCTTTGCCCTGTGGTTTGGTGAGCCGGGGTGTAGTGCACCTAAGGCTCGCCCTCTAAGCCGCCTCCCAGCAAATGCAGAACCACACCGTGACACAGAACCACACCCCCGGCCGCAGAAGGAAATTAAGACCCTGCGCTCACATTCCCTTCTGAGCTTATGCCACCCTCCAGCTAGGGCCGCACATCACTCGGGGAGAGAGCAGACACAGCTGTGGGAGCTGTCTAGACTTGCTGTGATGAAGGACTCCACCGCCTTAATGTCAGGTGTGTTTTCTTACGTCAGTATTGTCTCCTAATTTTAACATGACTGAATTGTTCTTTTTTTCCTTTTTTCTTCTTTTTTTTTTTTTTTTTTTTTTGTCTTGCCTATAAAATGACACAAGTCCTCTGCTTTTCTGGTTTCCATTATATTGCATTGTGTGGCCGTGCACAGAGTCAACATTTTTTTTTTTTTAAGTTTGTGTGTTTTCCATCTAATACCATGCAATAACTATCAACGCATAAATGTGTGTTTAGGCATTTTGGAAAACATTTTTTTAAATTAAAATGCCTTCTGTCAATAACAGACATGCAGAATTGGAGATGAGGATTGTGTATTCAGAGGAAAACATCACTGTAGTTATTGTGCACACTCCATAGCCACCTGCCAAAGGAAAACATCTCTGCCATTAAAATAGCATTTTTATTTTGTGAAGACAGTAAAAGCAATGAGGCCAGTGTTAATGGATCACTTGCCAATTTTCAATTTTTAAATCAAAGCTGCTTTGGACTTAGTGTGCGTGAGCTCCAGAAATATCCATAGTCACTCTATTTGCATTTTACATGCATTCAAAATAACTACTTTCTCCCTTTAAAAAAATGATTGAAGAAACATTTGCTCTCGAGTTGAAAAACATTACACCCCAGAGCAATCTGTTATAGCTGAAAGATGGTCTTCTTGACATAATGGTCCTTAATGAAAATTGTGAGGAATTTTCTGCTCTAAAAGTCTCGAGGAGATTGGGTGTGGAGGCCCTCCTCACCCCCTTCAACCCCCCTCCCCCTAAGAACAACATCCATTCCAAGAGGCAATGATTGAGCTTGTTCTCCAGTCCTCAAATCTTGCTCCTTAATTATTTTAGATATTCTGTCCTTATTTATTGTTTTGGGTGTTCTCCCTCTCTCCACATTAAGAGGGAAGTCACTTGCACAAAATATATGTTGAAAAAAATAGGACCATAACTATCTTCCAACCTTAGGGACTGAGCCACTTAAGACTCGAATAGCTCAAAGCTTATAATTCTTTGTCATTATCAACATTTTTAAGGTTTGCGTGTATGCATACCAATTAAATGGCCATATTCTAGCTATTCAATCAGGATTTGATGAGTTATGGAATTTGAGGGGATGGTAAGCAAATATTGCTTGGGTTGTGTTGTCAGAGGCATCAGGTGAAGAATTGTTTCAATCTAAGGCATGCTTCTCAAGAAGTGCTTCATTTGTCCAAGCTAGAACTTCTATTCCCATACAACTTTATTGATCACATATAGTTGTTTAGATCAATCTTTGAGTAACTATGGAACCACTGAGATCTCTTTTCACACTACTCCTTATGTCTAAAGTCCATGACAATGACTGGAGAATCAAAGATGAATGAAATGGCCCTGCTTTCAAAGACTTCTGTCTGGAAAAGACTTCTGTCTAGATGTAAAGCAAAGAAATGCCATACACCATAACACATGTAAAATCTCATTTGTATCTGTACAAAAATAGCCCAGAGGAAGATGGCAGAGCAGAAGCATGTGCTCTTACTCCCTCTTGTGAGAGCACCAGGATCACAACTAGCTGCTGGACAATCATTGACAGGAGGACACTGGATCTCACCAGAAAACATACCCCACGTCCAAGGACAAAGGAGAAGCCACAGTGACATGGTAGGAGGAGTGCAATCACAGTAAAATCAAGTCCCATAACTGCTGGGTGGGTGACTCACAGACTGGAGAACACTTATACCACAGAAGTTCACCCACTGGAGTGAAGATTCTGAGCCCTACGTCAGGCTTCCCAACCTGGAGGTCTGGCAATGTGAGGAGGAATTCCTAGAGAATCAGACTTTGAAGGCTACTGGGATTTGATTGCAGGACTTTGACAGAACTGGGGGAAACAGAGACTCCACTCTTGGAGGGCACACACAAAGTGGTGTGCACATCAGAACCCACGGGATGGAGCAGTGACCCCAGGGGAGACTGGACCAGACCTACTTGCTAGTGTTGGAGGGTCTCCTGCAGAGGCAGGGGTGGGTGGGCTGTGGCTCACTGTGGGGGCAAGGACACTAGCAGCAGAAGTTCTCGGAAGTACTCCTCGGCTTGAGCCCTCCCAGAGTCTGCCATTAGCCCCACCAAAGAGCCCAGGTAGGCTCCAGTGTTGGGTTGCCTCAGGCAAAACACCCAACAGGGAGGGAACCCAGCCCCACCCATCAGCAGTCAAGTGGATTAAAGTTGAGCTCTGCCCACCAGAGCAACAGTAAGCCCTACCCACCACCAGTCCCTCCCATCAGGAAACTTGCATAAGCCTCCTAGATAGCCTCATCCACCAGAGGGCAGACAGCAGAAGCAAGAAGAATTATAATTCTGCAGCCTGTGGAACAAAAACCACATTCACAGAAAGATAGACAAGATGAAAAGGCAGAGAGCTATGTACCAGATGAAGGAACAAGATAAAACCCCAGAAAAACAACTAAATGAAGTGGAGATAAGCAACCTTCCAGAAAAAGAATTCAGAATAAAGATAGTGAAGATGATCCAGGACCTCGGAAAAAGAATGGAGGCAAAGATTGAGAAGATGCAAGAAATGTTTAACAAAGACCTAGAAGAATTAAAGAACAAACAGAGATGAACAATACAATAACTGAAATGAAAACTACACTAGAAGGAATCAATAGCAGAATAACTGAGGCAGAAGAACAGACAAGTGACCTGGAAGACAGAATAGTGGAATTCACTACTGTGGAACAGAATAAAGAGAAAAGAATGAAAAGAAATGAAGACAGCCTAAGAGACCTCTGGGACAACATTAAACACAACAACATTCGCATTATAGGGGTCCCAGAAAGAGAAGAGAGAGAGAAAGGACCAGAGAAAATATTTGAAGAGATTATAGTTGAAAACTTACCTAACATGGGAAAGGAAATAGCCACCCAAGTCCAGGAAGCGCAGAGAGTCCCACACAGGATAAACTCAAGGAGAAACACACTGAGACACATAGTAATCAAATTGGCAAAAATTAAAGACAAAGAAAAATTATTAAAAGCACCAAGAGAAAAATGACAAATAACATACAAGGGAACTCCCATAAGGTTAACAGCTGATTTCTCAGCAGAAACTCTACAAGTCAGAAGGGAGTGGCATGATATACTTAAAGTGATGAAAGGGAAGAACCTACAACCAAGATTACTCTACCCGGCAAGGATCTCATTCAGATTCCATGGAGAAATCAAAAGCTTTACAGACAAGCAAAAGTTAAGAGAATTCAGCACCACCAAACCAGCTCTACAACAAATGCTAAACAAAAGTCCAGGACCCGATGGCTTCACAGGTGAATTCTATCAAACATTTAGAGAAGAACTAACACCCATCCTTTTCAAACTCTTCCAAAAAGTTGCGGAGGAAGGAATACTCCCACACTCATTCTATGAGGTCACCATCACCCTGATACCAAAACCAAAGACACTACAAAAAAAGAAAATTACAGACCAATATCACTGATGAATATAGGTGCAAAAATCCTCAACAAAATACTAGCAAACAGAATCCAACAACACATTAAAAGGATCATACACCATGACCAACTGGGATTTATCCCAGGGATGCAAGAATTCTTCAATACACGCAAATCAATCAGTGTGACACACCATATTAACAAATTGAAGAATAAAAACCATACGATCATCTCAATAGATGCAGAAAAAGCTTTTGACAAAATTCAACACCGATTTATGACAAAAACTCTCCAGAAAGTGGGCATAGAGGGAACCTACCTCAACATAATAAAGGCCATATACGACAAACCCACAGCAAACGTCATTCTAAATGGTGAAAAACTGAAAGCATTTCCTCTAAGATCAGGAACAAGGAAAGGATGTCCACTCTCGCCACTATTATTCAACATAGTTTTGGAAGTCCTAGCCACAGCAATAAGAGAAGAAAAAGAAATAAAAGGAATACAAACTGGAAAAGAAGAAGTAAAACAGTCACTGTTTGCAGATGACATGATACTATACATAGAGAATCCTAAAGATGCCACCACAAAACTACTAGAGCTAATCAATGAATTTGGTAAATTTGGAGGATACAAAATTAATGCACAGAAATCTCTTACATTCCTATACACTAATGATGAAAAATCTGAAAGAGAAATTAAGGAAACACTCCCATTTACCACTGCAACAAAAATAATAAAATACCTAGGAATAAAACTACCTAGGGAGAAAAAAGACCTGTATGCAGAAAACTATAAGACACTGATGAAAGAAACTAAAGATGATACAAATAGATGGAGAGATATACCATGTTCTTGGATTGGAAGAATCAACATTGTGAAAATGACTCTACTACCCAAAGCAATCTACAGATTCAATGCAATCCCTATCAAACTACCACTGGCATTTTTCACAGAACTAGAACAAAAAATTGCACAATTTGTATGGAAACACAAAAGACCCTGAATAGCCAAAGCAATCTTGAGAAAGAAAAATGGAAATGGAGGAATCAGACTCCCTGACTTCAGACTATACTACAAAGCTACAGTAATCAAGACTGTGTGGTACTGGCACCAAAAGAGAAATATAGATCAATGGAACAGAATAGAAAGTCCAGAGATAAACCTATGCACATATGGTCACCTTATCTTTGATAAAGGAGGCAAGAATATACAGTGGAGAAAAGATAGCCTCTTCAATAAGTGGTGCTGGAAAAACTGGACAGCTACATGTAAAAGAATGAAACTAGAACACTCCCTAACACCATACACAAAAATAAACTCAAAATGGGTTAAAGACCTAAATGTAAGGCCAGACACTATCATTCTCTTAGAGGAAAACATAGGCAGAACACTCTATGACATAAATCACAGCAAGATCCTTTTTGACCCACCTCCTAGAGAAATGGAAATAAAAACAAAAATAAACAAATGGGACCTAATGAAACTTAAAAGCTTTTGCACAGCAACAGAAACCATAAACAAGATGAAAAGACAACCCTCAGAATGGAAGAAAATATTTGCCAATGACTCAACGGACAAAGGATTAAGTTGCAAAATATATAAACAGTTCATGCAGCTCAATATTAAAAAAAACAAACAAGCCAATCCAAAAATGGGCAGAAGATCTAAATAGACATTTCTCCAAAGAAGACATACAGATGGCCAAGAAGCACGTGAAAAGCTGCTCAACATCACTAATTATTAGAGAAATGCAAATCAAAACTACAATGAGGTATCACCTCACACCAGTTAGAATGGGCATCATCAGAAAATCTGTAAATGACAAATGCTGGAGAGGGTGTGGAGAAAAGGGAACCCTCTTGCACTGTTAGTGGGAATGTAAATTGATACAGCCACTATGGAGGTTCCTTAAAAATCTAAAAATAGAATTACCATATGACCCAGCAATCCCACTACCAGGCATATACCCAGAGAAAACCATAATTAGAAAAGACACATGCACCCCAGTGTTCATTGCAGCACTATTTACAATAGCCAGGTCATGGAAGCAACCTAAATGCCCATCGACAGATGAATGGATAAAGAAGAAGTGGTACATATATACAATGGAATATTACTCAGCCATCAAAAGGAATGAAATTGGGTCATTTGTTGAGATGTGGATGGATCTAGAGACTGTCATACAGAGTGAAGTAAGTCAGAAAGAGAAAAACAAATATCGTATATTAACACATATATGTGGAACCTAGAAAAATTGTACAGATGAACTGGTCTACAGGGCAGAAATTTAGACACAAATGTAGAGAACAAACGTATGGACACCAAGCGGGGAAAGCGGCAGGGTGGTGGTGGTGGTGGTGATGAATTGGGAGATGGGGATTGACATGTATACACTGATGTGTGTAAAATGGATGACTAATAAGAACCTGCTGTATAAAAATATATATATATATAAGTCATCCAATGATGGAATGACCCAGTTGATTGTATGACTGATTTGACCAATAACAGAGTGATGTGAGTAACAACAACAACAACAAAATAGCCCGGAGCATGGAGAGATTAATTTTTTTCTGGAGAGGTCAAGGAAGAGGTAAACCTAAACCGAATCTTAAAATATGAATAGTAGCATGCTAGGGTCACAAGAGGAAGATGATTTGTACACAGGGAATCATAGTTAGAAGAGCATGGAAGAGTGAACCATGGATAACTTTGACCCTTAGCAAAGAACCCCAATGCAGCATTTAAGGAAGCGTGGTATACACAGATGCAGGTGTTAGCAGCAGTCTTAAACTTTTTTTTAACTATTCATCACTAGAAATGACAAATTTTTCAAATAATACTCAGACACTGCCTGCATGGTCTACTTTATCCCAGAGATAGGGAAGTGTCAGGGTCTATGATGTACCACTGCACTTGGCAGATTCCTGGAAAAAAAATTGGTAGCTCCCCTGGAGGCTCCATGAAGGCAGCCCAGAAATTACAGTCAACAGAGTTGGGCCAGAACTGGCTCTGGCCAAAACACCCAGTTGGAAAGAGGAAAATTCAGTAAATCATTTAGTTGCTTGGTCTATATCACACTGCCCCTTACTATCTCTAAACCTATAAGAAACTCATACATACCCACAAACACACCCAGATGTGCACACAAACACATCATTAGAATTTGAGGAGTATTTTCACAGAAATGACTGGACATTTGGCAGGTAAATGCCATGCTCATGGAAACTAAGATGATCTCACTAATGAAGGAACATACTCATCTCAAGAGCAAGCATTTGTTTCAGATATGTTCTGAAATGCCAGCATTTATTAGAGGAGGATGTGCTTCTGGATATTTCTCTCATTTCTGCCCTTGTTATCTCTGCTGTTGTCCCAGAGAGCTTAGCCTTTTGCAATACAATTATTCTCTGAAAATAACAATATGCATACCTAGCTCTGTCACAGGCACAGTGATGTGTTTTACATGTTTTATTTAATCCTCACTACAGCCTACAGGTTGATACTGGTATTACTCCAGTTTTCAGCTACAGAAACAGAAGCAGAGAAGGTAAATGACTTGCCCAAGGTCGCACAGCTAGCAAATGTATAGATACCATTCAACCTCTTATCCAAGTGATCTTTGCCATTTTCCGTGGCTGATTCATTTGGATTTACACATGAACCAGGTTTCTTGGTACACGTCACAACTCAATCATTTCAACCTTATTGCCAATTATTATTGTCATTTGACAACCTCAGAGTTCAAATCTGTAGTCATGTGGTCCCCTGCACACCCAGGAAGACCTAAAATGATGAAATGGCACTTGTCTTGTCTGGTGACTTTACACTAAGATCCAGCTGAACTGCATGAATTGTCAAGGCTAAAACTAGGACTTATATCTTAGCTAACACCTGCTTCTCTCTCTGCTGAAATATAATTAGTTGCTCTTCCTGGGAGAGACTGTGAAACTGAATGCACCTAAACAAAAAGAGAGACACCAGATTTTATAGCCAACAAAAAGTGATTTGGACAGCCAACTAGATGGATGTGTATTAAACACTGTCAGAGGAAAGGTAGACCTCCCTCATTTTGCAGTAATGTACTGAATGGCAACTATCATAGCCTTTTTGCTTGGGACACGCCTGGGACTCTATCCTTGATCACTGGTGCTCACAAAATGATTTTAGGATGTTTACAGGGTAGCCATTCTCTGGTTTTTGTTTCACATGGGCCAAGGACCAGAAAAAGCAGGTGATTCGTGTGGTACAGTCTACATCCTTACTCATCAAATAGTCCCGCGGAAAGATCCCCTGGTGCCAGGCGGGGTCTCGGATGCTCATCAAAGTTTCTGCCTCCTAGAGGTGTGGGATGTGGGAACAGCTGCTTCACTTCTCTTGGTCCAGTTTCTCTAGCTGTGAAATGGCAGTGCATCAGCCTCCCCTGCTCCTTAGGAGAATATGATGAGACTCAGAAAGGGCTAAAAACAAATTGGCTGTTTGGCTAATGAAATGTATATAATACCACTATTTGGAGAAATAAATTCATAAGTGGTTGCAGGAGAAATACTAGCCCTTTTCAGAAAAATTCTAAGAGAAGACCCAATTACTTAGTATAGTGACTCATCACGTTCCTGAAATTACATGTTGGGATTGTCACTGTCCCAAACGTAGACCACAAAAAAAAAAAAAAAAAAAAAAGCAAAAACCACCATGGTCCAGTCACGAAAAATTGAAAAGATTTATAAGTGCATTGGAGAAGAGCAAACCTTAACTGGAGAGAAAAAGTACTTAAGGGAGACGTGCAAAAGATGATCACGTGCAAAAGCAGCTTTGGGCAGAAGAAACAGGGGGAAAGGAAAGCTAACTGTTAGCCTCATGCTAGGACAGACCCGCCCGGAGGTGCTCTGGGTTTTATTGAACAGTGCACGCCTACTTTAATTTAGCAGTGTTTATTTTGAAACGTTTGCTACACCAGTGTTCTTTCCAATATACCGCGTTCGCTGGTGTGTTTTTGGCTGTACCTAGAGGCCACCCACCGTGGGTGATGGATGTCCTGGTGTGGAAAAGCACGTTAGCCATTTGTTTGCACAGTGGATTGATTTCTCTGCACTTTCTTTGTCCCTCTTAATTGAAGTAGTAAGCATTACTGTACTCAAAACTTAAATAACCCCGGACGTCAGAGTCTTATACATTAATAATTAGAAATATAACTCCTTTAGGATGGCTTTTCCTCAGAGCACATCCTTCAAATGTCAAGCAAATTTAGAATAAGAATCAGAGAAATGTTAAAGGCAACCTGATACTGGACATGAAACTAAACAAACTCTCACAAAACAAAAGCATCACAGCAAGCAGAGAAAAGAAAAGAGAATTTTGAAAACCGTCTTCCCAAGGCACACTGAAATCCCAGTGCTCTGTTTTTCCAGGTTAACAAAAGTAGGTCTCTTCTAGGTGTTCTGAATAGGTTACTGACTAGCCATCTGTGGCAGGCCTGCTCCTGGATGTCATGCCCCTGTTAATGAAATCTGGACAAGCATTCGTAAATGGACTTGGTGAATGGTAGATGTCAGCCCTTGCGTGATGGGCAATCATCAATCATCCATTGTCAGTTATTTCTGTCCCAGTGAGTAAGCCTTTATTTAAAGCATAAAGTAAGAATGTTGCCAGATCACAGGAACAAGCCCTGAGCTGTTTGCAGGTGCTGCTATTCACAGCTGCCAATTAAACCCCTGACATTTCCATATTGGCCATGAGGCATAGCATATGCTTTTGACATACCAAATCTTTCAAAAAAATCATCAATCTCAGATTATCAATACATGTGTCTTTTTTTTTGCCCATGCTGACAACATTAGGCTTTTAAAAATAGCTTATTTTAGAAATAGAGGAAGGAGAAACAGAAAAACTCAAGTGAAGGGAATTATTAATATGTGTACGTAGCATTCTTTCTTGTATTTGGAAAGTGGCCAGCAGTTCAGATGTGAAAAGTCTTTTCTGATGCCGAAATCTATGCGGCAGAGACTCCTTTCGGGATTTCAACTTTAAAAAATCTTTTTCCTACCTTTCTTTCTTAAATTTTTTCCTACTGTTTGATAACCAAATGCTATTGCTTGCCTCATGTAATCCAGTACTATTAAAAGGAGATATTAAAATTTTGATCATGCAACCACATTCCATTCCTTTCATTGAGATTCAAACATAAGTGTGCCTTGTGTTTGAAGAATTTCGTGAAACTTGCCAGAGACATTTTATTTAGTCTCAAATGTAAGTCCATGAAAGGATGGATTCCTCTGCAGAGTTTACATGATGCCTTCACTTTCACATACTTCCAGATTGGAGGATGAAAACATCTAACCACTCTGGATGTGGATGTGGTCATCTATAAATACTATACACAGGCAGGAAAAAATATCCATGTCCAACTTGCAGGAATATTTTGCCGTTTTTAACTGATTTTCCAAATTCTCTAGATATGGGTAGCTCTTGATAAGAAATTAATCATGGTGACAATCATAGAAACTTTAACTGAATTATTCTTTCTGATCAGTCTTTAGAAAATGAAGAGGTATTCTGTATGGGTTTACATTGTTTCACCAAGAATTAGATCAAAATCAGCCGTGATTGTAAGTATGAGTCTTTGTTTTCTATGTTGAACAACAGGCTTTGATCTGAGATGCCTTCCCTTTTCTCTTCCATCTCCTGTTCATCTGACTGAGCTAAACAGTTACTTCCATGTTCTTTGAAATCCTGGTTCCCACTGATTTCAGGGACATCCATTGGGGAAGGCAAAGCTGACAAAGCCAGGATCTCTTTCAAATAACCTTAGCTGATGACTGTAGCAGGTCTCTCTATTTCTCTCTCTCTTTCGGTGATAATTTTACATTATCTTCTCACTTCCAAGAAGGGAAAAAGTTGCCATCCTCTTTGAGACAAGCTCAGCCAATTTCCATTTTCTTTCAAAGGAGAGGAAATTTGTTATTGCCATCTACATAATGAAGGACTTCAAAAAGAGCTATCTTTTAATAAAAAGATGTTTTTCCTCTGTAAAATTAATTTTTCAGTAAAAGATGCCCTACACACGCATTGAATGGTGAAGATCTTAACAAGAGTGGATATTTTAACATTATATCAAGAGTACATCATGTGTATTTGAAATGAAGAAAAGAAAATTCGGTGGCTTACAGACGCCTTGAGCACTTGGGCTACGTGAACACTTATCACCTTACAAAACTGAGGATGCTGTGCTGTGGCATCAGCTTTGGGCTGTTCAGTGGGAATGATGTATGTCCACAGGCTTTAAGACTGGAAGGGAAGGGCTGGCCTTGCTCAGTAATACTGCTCTAACTAGTACCATATGGGCCACTTATCTTCACTTGACACCAGGCCTTTCACGTGCTTTGGGTTGTAGTAATAATGATAATAATAGCAACGATGGCAATGATAATAATAATAATAATGGCAGCTACGTGACAGAAGGCAGCTCTGAATAGTAGTTGAGAGCACAGATTCTAGGCTTTAATCCTGGCTCTTTCACTTACTAGCAGTGTGACACTGGCCCTTTCGTACTTGTTACTTCCGCTGTAAAATGGAGATAGCAGCTACCTTATTGGAACAGTGAACGCTTAGAGCAGTACCTGGCATATACTGCAGAAAGTGTCACCAAAGCATTACATACATACATGAGCATTCCTAGAATGTATACACAGATTATCTCTATCGCTAGTCCCATTTTTCAGGTGGGGAAGCTGAGGCTCTATGAGGTTAAGTAATTTTCCCAAGGCTGCCAGCCAGAAATCTGCCAAATTTTAACCTGGGTTGGTGTGACTTCAAGCCATGCGCTTTCCATCTATCTCCCCATGTTTCCTGTCACAGGCGTCATTTCACAACCATACAGCAATAGTCCATAGAGAGAAAGCATGGGGTTGAAGGAAATACAGACAGTATCAGCAATGTCAGAGAACACAAGAATTCCAGAGTGTCAGGCGACAGAAATCATCTAAGGACAGGGGGAGATCAACACTGTCCCCAGGTCGGAGGGCCAATTAGTCACCAAACAGATGGCTCCTGAATGAACGAATTCATTCACTCAACAGCTATGTATGTCCCTCCTCTTTTGCACGAGGGCAGCAGCTTCATATGTAGCCACTTAATAAGCAAGGTGATTTGTTTTATGTCATGTTGTCAAAGAAAGAGACCCACAATAACCTTAGGAAAAGATATCAATGCAAAAAATGCCAGTATTTTTCTGGCAATTGAGTCCAGTTTGGTAAATTCTGGGGCTTCTCCTTTTTCCTGCCTCGATGTCTGAAGGCAGGGCAAGCTGGCCATAGAACAAGGCAAAGACTGGCTGTCGCAGGATTGGGTCTCATCAGCACATTCATGTCTCTTGTGGTTGTCTTTATCTAGCCTAACTGGTATTGCTTTTGGCGCTCTTCCATAGTGATGTTATGTTTCAGATGTTTCCAAAACTGAAACACACAGGTCTTTCATTTCCTTTCTACCTACTAAGATTATTTCAGCTCTCCACATGCAAAGCAGAGAATTATGCAAGAAATTAATCACACCAGAGCAAAGTAGCTACTGAGAAATTGCCAAACACCATAAACATTGGTCAAAATGGAGTCCAACCATTTGCACAGAGAATAATTGAAGCTATGGATTCACTTGGGGTAACTAAGCAACTTTTCATTATGAATTATGAAGCTTTTCAAACATAAAATGATATCTGAGAGGAGGGCATTATCTAAAAGGTTTCAATAAGCAATGAGAGGCGCTTTAAACTATGCAGCCCAGATCAATCATTCTACGCTGTATAGCGTTACTTGTACTTTGTGGCGTCACCTACATTCCTCGATAAACAATGTCCCATAACATCTGAGCATTCCCATTATTTTCGTCAGCACCCAGACATAAGTGACAAAAATGTCAGTTGATGTTTTATTTACTAATATAAAACAGTTTCGCCTGGAAGTAGACGTTCTACAACAATGGAGGTTTATGAAGTCCATTTCCCAGCACCGAAAATGATTCACGTTAGCCAAGAGAGATGTAAAGCCTGCTATTCGTGATGAATTTTAATTGGAATGTTACTCATCATGGACATGGATTTCTTTCATTTGGGAGGCTGAAGGACAGTTGAGTCTCCCCGAAAACAAAGGTGGGTGGTTAAAACAGACCTTTTGACATGCAAAAGGCAGAGATACCTTGGAGTTATCCTGGTGTCACCTGCCAAAACAAATATTCAGATGTCTTTTACCTTCATTGTTTTGCATCAGTTACCTGAGAAAGCAATCCCAGACTTCTGACTCAGAAGGAGAGCAGTTCTGCCTTTCTCTACCCTGTGAATGAAAAAAAAAAAAAAATGAAATGGGGGTGTCAACTGGGAAAACAACTTGATGGTAGGGAAGAGTTCCCTACTTGTAATTGGCTGTTGAGTTCTACCCAAGAGCCAGCAGGATAGGATATTAAGCAGCAGAGAAGAAAGATCATTGACAATTATAGATTCTCTTCCTTTCACCAGAAGAGGTCCTAAAATGTGGTCCATCAGTGTTGATTAATGCTGGGTTGTGGGGAAAGGGAACTAGTAACAGGTCAGGAAAAGTGAAGTTAAAGATGGTGAGGTGACAGAAAAGGTTTTAAAATAAGGACGAGGAAAGTTTAGATATATGAAAACATAGTTTCAGGACCTCATGTCCTTTGAGAAGAGGAAATCACATACCAACCTTTATGTGATTTGGGAAATACTTTGGTTTAGTAAGATTTAAACTAATGCAGTGAACGTCGGTCTCTTGATTTTGGGGATAAACTACCTCTCTTGACTAGGAAGAATAGGGTGGCTGTAGCCATCCCTTTTGGAACTCGATATGAAAACATGGATTTGCATCCTGGAATCTTGTCCAGCCTGCTTTGTGGAGGTGGTACAAAGAAGTTAGTGCTCTAAAGATATACAAATTAATTACTTCAGTTACCAAAATTGATCTTCCAGAATAGAGTGGAGCATATGGAAATGTATTTTCAAAGGTCATTTAAAATTTGCCCAAAAGACCCACTAGCCCTCAAGTGTAACTCTCCCTTTCCTGCATCTTTGCCTACATAAGGTGTGTGGCTCAAAGCACCCAACTGGAATCTGGTAAAACAACAGCCAAATTGCATCGCTCCCAATTTCCTCATAAGCTCACCTCATACCGTTCTTAGTACTGAACCAGGGTTTGCTCCTGTAAGTAAAAGGGTCAGGTCTATTCATGTTTGTTTGTCCATTTGTTTTAATTCAACAGACGGTATTTGAATTGTGGCTTTTTTTTTTCATCTGGGCTTCCATGTATGTGTTTACATATGTTGTATATGTTCTATGAACACATGGCTTATTCGTCATTCAAATATGATATACATTTACACAATTATCTACATATCTCTCACACAAATACACGAAAATACATGGGGACGTTTTGCTCTCCTAAAACTCTTTCAGATTGCTTGAATGATTTTCTTTACATGTTTTCAACTTACCTAATGGCAAGCCTCACTTCATTCTACACTAGTCTGATTAACTTGACAGGACTGGAAACTTGTTCTCCCTGTTCACACTTATTCATCTCTTGGAACGCCCTGTAGGGAAGACGAAGCACCAGTAAGCAGTACTTACCAAATGCCTCAATGCTAAATATGCCCTTTTAGGCTGCCTTGGCACAATAGTGGGGCAGTGAGAAGATCTGACTTTAGGGCAGCCTAAGAAAAATGACATTTCCTAAAACATCATCTATTTAAACAGGTCTTGAAGAAGAAAACTATGTCCATTTTCCTCCAGAGTTTTGCAGTGGGCTTTGGGGGCTCCAGTTTACCGCTATTGTATCTGAAATCTTTGCTAAAGAAATGACAGAGGTATCAGATTTTGCAAGGTTAGCCCTCAGTCTGCAATTGCGCACATGGAGATAATTTCAGGTTTTTTAAGGACTGCAAATGTAACCTGAAACATATCAGATATTTTGTGAAGGCATGGGTTGAAATGAGGAACTGATAAACCAGGAAGAACGGCTTTTATTTTTTGGTTAACTTTGAAAATTTCCTCAGGGAGCAAACTTCTGATAGGGGGCAAAGATTCGTACAAGGTTAGTACAGGTGGGTAATTAAAACAATAAGAGTGAATTTATCTGCATACATTATTTAAATACCTAAAGCATTTCTCTGCTTTAATGATAAATTATGATCAGTAAAATCTGTTGTCTGCCTTCAAGCTAACTAATGGATAGCTAATCAACAGTTGAATCATCCTAGCTAAGGTGGAATAAATACCTCCAAGGAAGCTGCAGCTAATTTTTATGGTTTAAACTCGTAAAGATGCTTACATATATTTCTGCATTCTTGTCCTACGCATGTGTATATGGATATGCACATACATGTGTGCTCATGCGTGTGTTAAAAACTTATTCCTTGACACCTCCCTGTCCACCCACCACAGCTCTATTCTCCTTGGTATGTTGTAAAAGAAAGAGTCTTCCTGCAACTAATTAGTCCTTAAAGAGATGGGCTGATAGATCTCATTGTTAGCAATACATTTTTAATTGTTCATTTTACTCAAGCACTGTTTGAACACAAGTCAATTTGCAATTTCATTAGAGGACAGAAAAGGCCTGGGGTCTATTCCTGTTTTTTTCTTTTAAAGAAAAGGATAAAAAGTGGGCAAAATTTCATAAGGAATGTGAATTAATTTTAGGTATCAAGCAAGAATTAATGTGTCCTGTTATTTGAGCAGAAGTCTTCTGGCCAAGATGTGCATTTTGTCGTCCCCTCCCCTCCAGAGAAACCTCTTTACAAGCTTTGTGGCCAAATACCCTAGCAACTAACAACGACGAGCTTTGAAGCAACATTCACAGACCATTTGCTTTGATGACATTTGGAGGCTTTTCTCCCTTCATTCCAATTCTATTGTAAGTAGAATACACATGCCGTGCAGCCTTTGAAAACTAATCAATACAGCAAGAATCGTCAGGGTGCAGCTGACTAGTATCACGTCTTTAAACTATTTTTAGCTGACTTGTTGTACACGTTTTTAAGTTAAACCTTATGAAGGGAGTTGGGTGGATTATCCTTACCATATTCACAGGCACCCTAGTGCACCCCGGCTCTTTCTTCTATATTTTAACATCAAAAGCTCATAATCTGTGTAAGTTAACCTTCCATAAAACTAAAATTATATGGTCATCATACATAATCTGATGATTGATTACAGCTGTCAAAAAGGTCACAAATTGTGAATGTTTACTACAGTTGCACCATGAAAATTATTATACACTTTTAAGGAATCCATCCAGAGAAAATAGCTTACATTCATAGGTTGCAGAACTGAAGCATATATGTTTTCTTTGTGACTTTTAGCTCTCTTAAAATCAATGTTAAAACACTTAGGTCTGATTTTTCATTTCAGTGTCTTTGTGTAATGCTCCTCAACCATACCTCATCTAATTTAATAAGATGCAAGCTAAGGAAGTACTTAAGTTACTTATCAAGGGTTTCAGATGACACATTATTATTGTATTCGAAAGTCAATATTTGCTAATCATGTTAGTACAGGAACTGTTCCAGGCCTACAATTCTTAAATTGCAGAGATACTTAAGATTAATTAAACCTATCTCCCCTGGTTCTCTCTCTCCACCTCTGTGGAAGGAGTAAATCAATGACATCCTAAGCAAGTCCAGAGAGCCAGAGATCCAGGTCTGAAAGCCACTAACATCTTTAAGCCTCTGTTTGCATCAGTGCCCCAGAGTTGAGCTTTGCGACTTCTCCACAGTTTAAGGAATATTTGCATGTCTTGCGAGCAAAATTCATCAATTCGCTTGACGTAATTAGAGAGGTCTGACCATTCTTGAACACATAACATGGACTCCAATATTTTTTAAGTCAGGAGAAGGCCGAAATAACATACGGCCTGACTTCTTCTTCCTTTTTATATGACAACTTGTGGGTGGATTTGTGGCAAACAAAGTTGAAAGTCATGTGCCCTTTCTCAGGCCGAGCATGATGAGAACAGGTGACTAGGTCCACATCCCTGAAGGGGTTACGCTTGTATGGTGCGGTTCCAGTGAACCCCTGACCTCTCACTTATACCCTGGAGCGGAAGCAGCAAACTGTTCAAAGGTCAAGGTTCCCTTTACTTTTAGACAGTAAACCCATTACATCAGAACCATTTCTTTTTTTTTTTTTTTTAATTTTATTTATTTTGGCCGCGCCTCGTGGCTTGCAGGATGTAATTCCCCGACCAGGGATCGAACCTGTGCCCCATGCAGTGGAAATGCAGAGTCCTAACCACTGGACCACCGAGGAATTCCCTAGGAAAGTCCATTTTATTTATTTACTTTTTTAATTGACTGCTTTTTAAAATAAATTTATTTATTTTTGGCTATGTTGGGTCTTCGTTGTGGTGCGTGGGCTCCTCATTGCAGTGGCTTCTCTTGTTGCGGAGCACAGGCTCTAGGCACATGGGCTTCAGTAGTTGTGGCTCGTGGGCTCAGTAGTTATCACTGTGGGCTCTAGAGCACAGGCTCAGTAGTTGTGGCACACGGGCTTAGTTGCTCTGTGGCATATGGGATCTTCCTGGACCAGGGCTCGAACCCGTGTCCCCTGCATTGGCAGGCGGATTCTTAACCACTGCGCCACCAGGGAAGTCCCCAGAACCATTTCTAATCCAATGTTACATAAAGAGCCCAGGAGTTGGCTGAGATTAGTGCTAAATAAACATATGAAGTCTTATTAACATGGATTGACTAGGAGAAAACTGGAAAACATAGTACTTCAGTGATGACTTACAGTAGCTGGTAGTTTAGCTCCCTCAGGGAGAAAGACTAATGCATTAACCCAACATGCCACCCAGGATATATTTACAGGTAGTTAGTAAAAACAGTAATGCTATGCTAACTGAATATCTGGAACATGAATCAATAGAGATCAGCTAATTAGGTTATAAATGCATTGATTTTATTTTGAATACGTCCTCAAATAGAGTCTGCGAGTAAAGCATTCCGAAATGGGGCTCTTAAACGGAGAGGAGCGACAATCAGATTATTCTCTGCCACTCTCCAATCAATCCAGAAGTGTTAGGTAAAGTACTTTGATGCATATTCTATATAATCAGAATGACACATCCTATTAATATTCCAATTACTGTTGAGCTATTAGCAATGCCTGAGTCTGGTGTCTTAGGGCCTCATAGCAGTAATCCGGGAGCCTCATGTCATCTTCTGTATTCATTCATTCAATTTAAAATGAGACGATTTTCCCTTTAAAGCATTTTTATTAAAAAACATTATTTTATGCATGGATTTAACATCCTACTTGATTTAGGTGGACTCTCAGAATGGGTTGCTAACTCCTTTTGTTCTTTTCTTCACTGAAAGAGGTCAGCAGCTGTGATCTTATTTATAAACTTAAATGCCAAATTTTGGCACAATGAGTTATTATTGAAATAATAGTTATTTGTGTTCATAAAAAGTCTCTTTTCACACTGTAAAAACCAGGAGTCCAATAATTTAATAAATTAGTCTAGAGTAAGGATAGGCCAGAGCTGTCAACCTCATCTTAGAACACATAAAATTCATAAAATTGTGGACATGAAAGTGACTTTGGAAAAAACAATGTTTCCACTCTTCCAAATATTTTCTCAACCTAAAATTTGCTTCTTTTTACTTAGAAACTCATGCAGGAATACACCAGTTATCATAAATTAAATACAGTTCCATAAGCTAAGTGCCAAACTACTGTTGGAAACATCAAACTTGCCATCATATTCATATATGTATAGTCAGACTTTTAGAAGGTTTGCTTTATCTTAAATTGAATTCAGTTAGAAAGGTTTATGTGATGATATGGTATAGATACACTCTATCTTGAATCATGTACTGGCCATGAATATCACAAATTTAGTGTTCAGTGCTGGTGCCTTGGCACAACTTGGGAGAAGTGGAGATGGAAAAAGGTTGATGGATTTGAGAGATGTTTTGGGGGTCAAGTCTAAAAGTTTAATGAGCTAAATTTGGAATATAAGTAAAATAGAGGAATCAAGGATACCAGACTTATGGTTTGAGAAATTGGATGGCTGTTTCCAAAGATAGCACATGATGGGGAGGTACAGTTGAGTTTTCGGGGTGTTGGTGTAATAAAGTGTTCTCATTGAACATGGTAAGTTTGAGATGCCCAAGTGGAGATGTCAAGGGTATAGTTGGATATTTAAATCCGAAGCTCAGAAGTAAGGTTTTGACTAAACATGTCAACCTGAGCATTGATGGCATTTAAAACTTTAGAAATGGGTGAGCTCACCCTAGGCACAAATGTAAAGAGAAAAGATGGGCTAAACCCGAACCTTGCAGAATCAACATTTAGAAGATAGGCAGTAAGTGGCCTCCTGTGTAGGGGTCAGAGACCACATTCCAGAAGACTTGAGCAAATGATCCAAGATGACAGGTCAATTTCTTTCCTCATACCCTAATAAACTGTGCCAAACTCAGATATTTGTGAAGGATTGGGTTTTTGTTCTTGTTGTTTTTTTTCCTTAAACTTTCAATATAAAAAGCTAAGCAATTGATTTGAAAATGAGTATAATAAAAGGGAAGAAAAAAAAGAGTCTTAGGGACATGGTAACCACGGTCCCAAATGAGGACATTTGCAGTTGCCGTTCCTTTGGTCTGGGACACTCCACCCTCAGAGACCCATCTGGCTCACGCCCTCGTGTTCTTCTGGTGTCTGTGCAAATGTCACCCATTCAGTGAGGACTTCACTGACCACCTTATCTAAAACATTAACACCGATCCTATCCTTATCACTATCTCTCCCTCTTCCTCTGTTTTATTTTTCTCCATAGAGCTTATCACCATGTGACATATATGTCTACATATTCATTTGCTCATTTTCTGTCTCCTCTCACTAAAACCTAAACCCTACAAGGGCAAGAATTTTGTCTGCTTTCACTGCCGTGACCACAACACACCCCCAAATGCTTGACACATAGTAGGTGTTCAATAGATTTTTTAAAAATAAAAGAATGAACCAGCAAAAGAGATAAAAGGGAGCAGCCGAAGAAGTAGGAAGAAAATGTGGAGGCATCTCAGAAGCTAAAAGAAAAAAGGTGTTTGAAAAAGGAGTACCTATGGTCAAACAAGGTGACTGCTGCTGAAGGGTCCAGGAAGATTATGAAGCAACAAGTACGTCAGATTCGGCATCGTGAGAGTAACTGCAGATGTTGAAGAGTGATTTCAGTGTAGTGGTGGGGGCAGAAGTCAGAATGATTAGGGCTGAGGAGAGACTAGGAGGTAAGGAAGTGGAAATTAAGTAAGTAGGTAACTAGACTAAAGAGTTTTGCTTCGAAGGAAAATGCTGATATAAGGCAGTTAAGAAAGAGGACTATGAGATCGAGAGGGTGCATTAATACTTTTTGCTTTGGCTTTTCAAAGTGGCCTACCTGTCATCTCCTGCCACAATAATGCTGCTCAACAAACAACCCTACAACCTTAGTGGCATTTGACAAAACACATGTTTTTGCTTCTCCGTCTGGATCGGTGAGGTAGGTGGCTTGGCTTCACGTCTGGATTTGGGATGGTTGTAGGCTGATCTAGGCTGGCCTCAGCTGGGATGACTCAAGTATGTTCCACGTGTCTCTCATCCACCAGCAGGTGACGCTAGACATGTTCTCATCGTGACAGCTGAGGCACAGAAATGGAAACAGGAAAGTCCTCTTGTATCCTATGTTCAAAACAGGCACACTGTCACTTTCTCTTCATTCTGTTGACTAAAGCAAGTCAAGAGGCCAGCTAGATTCAAAGGGGAGGTATTCCAGTTACTATTGCTATGAGACAAACTACCCCCCAAACTTAGCTGCATAAAATTACCATTTTATTATCCTTACAGTTTCTCTGGGTCAAGAGTTCAGAGACAGCACGGTAGGGTTGGCTTGCCTCTGCTGCTTGATGTCTGGTGCCTCGGTTGGTAAGATACAAATGCCAGGGACTGAAATCACGCGAAGGCATCTTTACTTAGGTTTGACAGTGATGTTGGTTGTCAACTAGGACTGCAGCTGGAGCTGTTGGCTGGAATGCAGCACGTGGCTTCTCCATGTGGGCTAGGCTCTCTCACAGCATGACAGAATAATCGGATTTCTTCCATGGCAGTTATGAGATCTGAAGGCTGGTGTCCCAGTGTACAAGGCATAAGCTATGTCTCCTTTTACTACCTAGCCTCAGAAGTCATGCAGTGTCACTTCTGACATGTTCAGTTGGTTACAAACCAATTCTCAAGCCTTCCCCAGATTCAAGGAGAGAGGAATTATACTCCACCGCTTAACGGGAGAGTGGTAAACTCAGGAGATGGGTACAGGCACATTTATGAATGTGGGAGTGGGGAGAAGAGAGATACAGTAGTTTACTTTCTAATATCTCCTTGGGAAATGTAAGCCTAGCTGTGTACATCACTGGGTGTTTCTTGTCCCTGTCTACTCTTTCTACCTGAGAGTAGCCAACATAGACTAGAAGCCTCTTTACCCTGATAGAAAAGAAAAAGTACTTTTAACACGAGACTGGAGCCTCCAGTATAAAGAGTTTGTCCAAACTGACTCCACCTAGTTGGTTTTGCAGTTAAGTTAAGTTCCTGAAGATTCTTGGGCATGGCTGCTGTGAAAATTTCTTTTTTTTTTTTTTTTTTTTGCGGTACGCGGGCCTCTCACCGCTGTGGCCTCTCCCATTGCGGAGCACAGGCTCCGGACGTGCAGGCTCAGCGGCCATGGCTCACAGGCCCAGCCGCTCCGCGGCATGTGGGATCTTCCTGGACCGGGGCACGAACCCGTGTCCCCTGCATCGGCAGGCGGACTCTCAACCGCTGCGCCACCAGAGAAGCCCTGAAAATTTCTTTACATTTAAAAGCTGTAACAAAGAAAATATAAATGCAAGCCTCAACAAGCATGTATTATAGGGGTTGGTTCTAGATATTTGACTCAGTGAGACCCAGGGCCTTCTCCTGAGACATTTCTAGGGCAGCTTTGGTGTCCAGAAACTCCAGTATAATAATGTCTCACAGACCATACTGACTGTAGATTAACTTAAAACATACCATTATTTCAACAAATCGCATTTTGGATATGCTAAAGCTAAGAAGCTAGGGAATAGATGACACTTTTAAAAGTAAATTTTGCCTTTTTTTGGGGTTTTCTGAGCTAAAATATTGAAAATAAGTCAAGATCTGTTGTACATTTATACTATACATTTATGTTCTCTAAAACCATATACAACTATATACAATAAATATATACAATGAATTATATGTATATATATTATATATTGATATCCAATATATCTAAAAACAATTTGCTGATTTTTAGAAGAGAAAGTTTCAATTCTTTTGTGTTACATATTGGTTATAAATTTAAAAATCTATGCTGAATTATTGACAAAATATACAATTTGAAGAAGATGGGATTTTTTTGTAAGTAGAGAGGAATATCTGTATAACTATCATGAAATATTATCAATATTTATAAAGCATTTTGTAGTTAAAAATTTTTTTGAATGATTCTTGGTATAGCCCTCTTCGGTATGTAAGTCAGGCATTATTGTTTTATAGTCATTTTACAGATGTAAACGCTGAGGATTACAATATTTAAATGACCTAGTTTCACAAAGTAAGAAAATGGTAGAGCTAGAATCTGAACCTTGTTTCTATCGTACCCCACTAAATGGATTATGTATGTTGATAAACATATGCCTAAATTTACACGTTTATACACACATATGCAATCATAGAGGTCAATTTTATGTAATCTGTAGTCACATATCTAATTGTGTATGTCTATAGAAATGAATATGCTAGGAATTATTTAGATTTTAAGCAAAATCACTCATATTTTTAATAGTTACAAATGTATACTTATACTTATTTCCATCTCCCTATGAAACTTCCATTTGATATCTGAAAATACGTTTGCATCCAGTATACTCATCGATTAAAAAAATATTTAAAAGCTGATAGCTACTAAAGATGTCTTTAGATTTTTGGAAGCTGAGCAAACATAGAACTTCAGTGTTCAAACTTGGCATTTTACCCATTCTCTTTTTGGAGTTAAAGGGATTCAGCGGTTAAAATTCCATGAAAATTTATGAGGAAGTGCCAAGACAGAGAAAATAGAGTTTACACATAATCCACCCTTGACCTCAACAAAGCTTTTGATAAAGTGCAACATGTAAGACTTTGTGCATAGACTTGAGGGCAAAGAATTTAGGGAAAAAACCAAATGGCCAGGAGTTTACGATAAAGCATATGTGTGTGTAAGTGAAAAGGAGATGACAGATGTAGGCAAAGCAGAGAGGGTCTCCAGGATTAGTTACTTTCCAATACTGATCCAGTAGAAATAATTGGCAAAGAGGAAAGAGAGTCAAAAATACCAAACTATAAAAGCTCAGGCCTAAATCCACAAAAGGCAAATACGTATATATTTTAACCCTAACACTTTGCTCTCTGAGGAGTAAATTTAAAAAAGAAAGGAGTTCCAGTATTTATTAGTGTCTCAAACTCATAACAAAATCTCATGTACCTGTGACTCATTGTACCTCCAGGATTCTAAGAAGCTATTCTTTGTAAGACAAAGGGCAAAGGAAGATTTAGTAACAGTCTTTTGGGGGAAAAACACCACATTAAATGTGCATGATAAATTGAGAACATATTCTAGTTGCAGAAATGTGAAAATGTGAGGGTGGGGAAGTAATCTTAAAATCGAGGAAATAAGGTAAATATTTGACTCGAACCACTTAGATTAAGAGAAAGATGTATTTAGTGAATAGCACTCAAATGATAACAAGGATTAACAAAGAGCAGAACTCTCAGTGAGGCACAATTAAACCAGCAGTTAAATAATCTGGCAAACAAGTGCTTAAACAAGCAAACAATCACAGGCTGCCCGATCACCGCTCAGTGCACAGAGCATGAGTCACAGAAATTATTTCAGCATCACTGAAGGGAAAAGCCATGTTGTAAGTCGCTTGCATCTGGGTCACAGTGATTTCAGCTTTGAGTGAAGGAGAACAGAAGAGGAAAAAGTGCTCAAACTTTATAAATCCAGAATAAAAATGAACAATAGCTAAAGGAAACACACTTTTTTTTTCTTAGTTCAACCAATCAACTTTATTATCATTACATGTGTTATATACTGAATGCAACAATTGTCACCTCCCCTCCCCCAGGCACAGAACTCTCCAAGTAGCAAACCTGTGTGTATGTGTGTGCTTAAATTTCAAACCAAGTTACTATCTATGTTAAAAATGACTGTAAAACTCCAGAAGGATAACACATGGCTTGATGTTAATTTTGATATGGTACTTTTTATTTCATCTCATCCATGTCTCTGAATGCCTAAAGCTATTGGGTTAAATATGAATGCAGTCTATTTCTGAGCTATTTCAATGACAGAGGTTTCACTGTGACAGCTGGACTTCCAAGTTGAGCTGTAGAATATAATTCACACTATCCGTTTTGGGGATTTAGATGCAATGTTTTTTTAATATTCATTAATTTGATTTAAATATTGATTTTATATCACTAATATGCATGACTCAAAATACTCTTTTTTTTAACATCTTTATTAGAGTATAATTGCTTTACAATGGTGTGTTAGTTTCTGCTTTATAACAAAGTGAGTCAGTTATACATATACATATGTTCCCATATCTCTTCCCTCTTACGTCTCCCTCCCTCCCACCCTCCCTATCCCACCCTTCTAGGTGGTCACAAACCACCTAGCTGATCTCCCTGTGCTATGCGGCTGCTTCTGACTAGCTATCTATTTTACATTTGGTAGTATATATATGTCCATGCCACTCTCTCACTTTGTCACAGCTTACCATTCCCCCTCTCCATATCCTCAAGTCCCTGCTCTAGTAGGTCTGTGTCTTTATTCCCGTCTTAACCCTAGGTTCTTCATGACCTTTTTTTTTTTTCTTAGATTCCATATATATGTGTTAGCATACGGTATTTGTTTTTCTCTTTCTGACTTGCTTCACTCTGTACGACAGACTAGGTCCATCCACCTCACTACAAATAACTCAATTTCGTTTCTTTTTATGGTTGAGTAATATTCCATTGTATATATGTGCCACATCTTCTTTATCCATTCATCTGTTGATGGACACTTAGGTTGCTTCCATGTCCTGGCTATTGTAAATAGAGCTGCAATGAACATTTTGGTACATGACTCTTTTTGAATTATGGTTTTCTCAGGGTATATGCCCAGTAGTGGGATTGCTGGGTCGTATGGTAGTTTTCTAAGGAACCTCCATACTGTTCTCCATAGTGGCTGTATCAATTTACAGTCCCACCAACAGTGCAAGAGTGTTCCCTTTTCTCCACACCCTCTCCAGCATTTATTGTTTCTAGTTTTTTTTTTTTTTTTTTTTTGCGGTACGTGGGCCTCTCACTGCTGTGGCTCTCCCGTTGCGGAGCACAGGCTCCGGACGCGCAGGTTCGGCAGCCATGACTCACGGGCCCAGCCGCTCCGCGGCATGTGGGATCTTCCCGGACCGGGGCACGAACCCATGTCCCCTGCATCAGCAGGCGGACTCTCAACCACTGCGCCACCAGGGAAACCCTCATTGTAGTTTTGATGTGCATTTCTCTAATGATTAATGATGTTGAGCATTCTTTCATGTGTTTGTTGGCAGTCTGTATATCTTCTTTGGAGAAATGTCTATTTAGGTCTTCTGCCCATTTTTGGATTGGGTTGTTTGTTTTTTTGTTATTGAGCTGCATGAGCTGCTTGTATATTTTGGAGATTAATCCTTTGTCAGTTGCTTCATTGGCAAATATTTTCTCCCATTCTGAGGGTTGTCTTTTGGTCTTGTTTATGGTTTCCTTTGCTGTGCAAAAGCTTTTAAGTTTCATTAGGTCCCATTTGTTTATTTTTGGGAAACACTCTTTTGATGTAAAAAGTTGATCAGGACATCTCTTCAGAATATTTCTACACTAACTAGCCTTGGCATTCAAGAGGCAAACTTGGATTCTATTAAAAAGAACCCTCGAGAAGGCCCAGAATTATCTAGAAAATAGCAAATGAAACCTTAATGCCCTAAGCCATTCTGCAATGGCAGGCAAGGTCACATTAACAGAAATAGCCAATATTCTTGGAGTTAGAAAGGCCTTTCTTAAACAATATTACACCCAGAAACTTTTATGAGAGGGATACATATTCTATTTCCTAAAAATGTTAAACTTTTCTATAACCAAAGGCAATATTAACAGAGAGAAAAATGACAAATTGCTAAAATACAGTTTAAACCTATACAGAAAGTTATTATCTTAATATAAAAGGCTACTATCTTAATATATAGACGCTCTTGCAAATCAACAAGATTGATAATTGGGAGAGAAAATGAAAAAGTGATAGAGACAAAACAGATTTTCAAATACTAATCATAGCAATGCAAAATGAAATAATAAAATAATATGCTTTGCCTCTCATAATAATCAACTGTTAGTACCCTGAACTAAGCAGGGTGTGGGGGAAATAGTGAACTCTCTTAAGTGAGATGAGATTTTAAATTGGAAAATTTCTAGGGACAATTTAATAAGATAAATAAAAATTTTAAATGTATACATCTTTTGCCTCAGCAATTTATTCCTAGGAATATATTCCAATGAAATAACTGACCAAGTACACAAAGATTGTGTGTACGTATGTAGGGATTTTATAATAATGAAATAATACAGAAAGAAAATAACCTTAATGTTTATCAGTGAAGTTTGGTTAAATAAAGTATGGAAGAGTTATAAAATGGAATACTGTAAAGGCTTCAAAAGCCAAAAGTGATTATTATGTAGAGTTTTTTCCAGAATGCAAGGATGGTTGAACACTGGGAAACAGAGTAATATAATTTCTTATATGAAATTATATATGAAAGATTCCATTATATATGAAAGATCATATGAGTATATCTATAAATGTTTGTTATAGACTGAATAATGTCTCCCCAAAGGAAATTCAGGCAATGTGACCATAGAGACAGATTAGAATGACGAAGCCAAAAGCCAAGGAATGCCACTAGCCAGCAGAAGCTAGAAGAGACAAGGAATGGATTCTCCCCTAGAGATTTCGCAGGAACGTGAGCCTGTAGATATCTTGATTGCGGTTCTAGTGAAAATGCTTTTGGACTTCTGGCCTCCAGAACTGTACAGAATAAATTTCTGTTTTTTTAAGTCACTCTGTTCCTGGTAATCTGTTACAGCAGGCACAGGAAACCAATATAGCTTTGGTAACGAGAATGGGATGCTGCTGTTAACACACGCATAAAAATGTGGAAGTAGCTTTGGAATTGAGGAATGAGTAGAGGCTGGAAGAATTTTGAGATGTATGACAGAAAAAGCCTAGATTGCCTTAAATAAACTGTTGGTAGAAAAATGGGTATTACATATGCTGCTGGTGAGGGCTGAGAAGAAAGAGATGAGCATGATAGAGAAAACCTATATTGTTTTAGAGAATCCATGTAGTGTCATAAAGAAATTGCTGGCAGAATTATGAATGTTAAAGTTGCTGCTGGTGAGGGCTCAGAAGGAAAATAAAGGAAAGGGGATTCTTGCTATATCGTGGCAGGCAGGAAGTCTAGCTGAATTGTATTCTACAAGGTTGTATGAAAAATGAACTTGCTTAGCTGAGATTTTCAAGCAAAATGTTGAAAGTTCAGCCTGGTTTCTTCTTGTTGTTTGTAGTAAAATGAGTGAAACGAGATAAACTGAGGGAAAATCTGTTAAGTAAAAGGGAACCAGGACTTGATAATTTTGGAAACTCTTAGCCTATCGAAACTGCGAAAACATCAGAATTAGGAGATTCACTGTTAGGAAAATGTGCTCTGGAAAGAAGGCCAAGGGTATAGCTGGAGAAGCTTTTGAGGAAGTGATTAGGTGTGTGTGACTCATGGATACCCTCAGCCATGTCAGTAGAAGTGAGGATAGAGATGGGGTGATTCCAGAAAAGGTATTTGGAAGACTATTTTGTCTAATGGTGTGAATTTTGTAATACATATGGGAGACTCAAAAAGGTTTTGAAAGTGTTATACCAAAACTGACAGTTGTTGCACAGACACTGCCAGTTTAGACCAAAAGGGGCAAAGAAAAGATAAATAAAATTAAGTAAGGCTAACTGGAGTTCCCAAGTGCTACAAGTAAGAAACAGAATGATAAAACTACTGAGGTGCAAACATGTGCTACCCTTCAAGATAAAGGAACAATGACTCAGAGGGCAGAGCCTTAGGTCTAAAGGGTGAAGCCATGGAAATGTATATAATTTTATATGCATGTATTTTTACATAAATGGCGTTGATCTCATTCTTTTTTTTTTTTAGTCAACTTAATTTTGACATATGTATCTAATCTTTGCTCCCATTGCCTAATCCTTCCAGTGGGTACTCTTGCATATGTCCCTTGTGATGGCAGATTAGTCCTCTATGGTAGCACAAGGTAGGTTGTAATTCCTGACCTCCTTGTAGTCAGATGGACCATATACCTAGTTCTGGCCAATGAATTGTATGAAGAGTGACACGTGTCACTTGTGGGCTAGAGCATTGAATTGCCCATTCAGGAATCCGCAAAACATGCTTTTACCCTCTGGTACAGGAATGAGCAATGTTTAAAACAGAATGGCTTTATCAACATGGGTGTCAAAGAGACTAGGTGAGTAAAGAGGTCTCTGCCGATGTGTGATGGACATATAGTAAGAACAAGAAATGAACCTGAACTGTTTCAACCACTGAGATTTTGGGATTCTATGTCTCACAGCTAAACTGAGCTTATCCTCAGTGGAAGCCACAGAGGAATGTTTGGCTGGAGGGTTTATAGGACAAAATAGGGGAAAAAAGTTCCTAACCCATTACGCACTGCTCAGAAGATTTCTAAACAAACTACAAGTTAGATTACTGCCTAAGGGAAAGAATGAATGCACTATGTCCAACCTTCCCAACTCCCACCCCCTATACCATGATATGTCTCTTAGTGAATAAAACAGGCAGCAGAAACATAGGCAAGAATGCAGAGGGAATTAAAAACTGGGGAGAGGGAGGAGGTGAAAGATGCCAATCAATTAATCCTCCAGTCTTTCAAATCAGAGAAAACCTTGGCATTCAGTGATGATGAATCAATGCTGCTGACAGATACATCATGTTAGGATCCCAACAATCTAATTCTTCCATCAACAGATAAGGCAGATAATTACCACATTATCACAAGGCTTAAAAAATACAGGAAGGAATGCCACACAAATGCTAGTGCAGCATTATCCAGCTCATCCTGTTAAAGACTCAGGACTATGTTCTAAACTGATCAGCAGTCCTGGAGAGGGTTGGAATGGGGCTGCGGGAGTGGGTTAAAATCTGGAGGGGCAATTCTTCTTAGGAGAGAAGTGTCTTTTGATTAGAAAAAAGAAAAACATTGAAAGATCATTTCAGTTGTGGAAGATAGGTCTTGGGATGTGGCTGGTTGTGAGATAAGGGTAAATAAAGAGAGCATTGAATTGCTCTGCATAATAAATAGGAAGAATTTTCAATTTTTAAGGACAGGCATGAGAGAGGGACATCTCATCTCTGGACAGTACAGAGGTGAAAGGAGAAGGAGGAAAATAACATTCAAGGAAAAGTCACAAAATGACTAGTTCTCAATAACACAAATGGCCAAAGAACTTTTAAGAACATGAATGTCTAATATTAATCTCATCAATTGTACTAGAACTCAAGGTAAGTACTCACTATATCAACAATAAAAGTCTATTATACACTATTTTGGAAACTGCCTTGTTTGGATTGTGCTTTGGAGAATTTTTAAAAAGGTTCTGATCTTTGTTGAGTCAACAAAAGAAAGAAAAGGGAAATTCCTTAAGAATTCAGAGATAAATGAGATCAAAATTCAGCAGAAGACAAAAATCTGAAGTAGATGTGATGGTTAGAAGCAAGTCCCAGGTGATCCTCAAAGATACACATTGGGGTACACACAAGATTTTCCCACAGTGAGATGGACACTCAAATTATTTGAATTTAAATGTTACAACCCTTATGACTAGAAGACTGAGGCATACGTCTGAGTTATACTGCATTTGTCAGAAAATTGTTTAATCTGTTCCCCATTGTGTAGAATAGCTTGAAATGGAAAATTAAATACTCAACAATAGAAAAAGGAGAAAATAATAATGAATCTGCTAGATAGAAAATTATGCAGTCAATAAAATAATATTTATAAAGGATTTAAAATAAAATCATAAAAGATTTTGTTATGCTAAGGTAAAAATAAATGATTCAAATTGTATATACAGTATGACTGGAACTCTAAATATTGCCTAAAAACCTAGGAATATAGAGATGACTTGATT
The DNA here is from genome assembly GCF_964270905.1 of Leucopleurus acutus. NCBI lineage: Eukaryota > Metazoa > Chordata > Mammalia > Artiodactyla > Delphinidae > Leucopleurus > Leucopleurus acutus. The sequence goes on along the minus strand of NC_139154.1, from coordinate 85,274,836 downwards.
CTAAGAAAAATTTTAGTATACTTCCACCAATTAATAGATCAATGGAGAAAATTGCATTCATGTCCATAGATACCAAAAATACATCCATTCTTGATTTTTATAACATTAATATAATAATAGATGGATAATTCCTTAACAAGATTTTCTATCTGAACCCAAAAGCCAGGATCGTGCTTAATGTTGGATAACTAGATACTTCCCTATTAAAGTGAGGAACAAGTTAACATTGTTCAAGCCATACTAACTAACCAATGCAATAGGCTAGAGACCTAGAAAAAAATCGTAAATAATCTACATATATATCAATAGAGAACTGATTAAGTAAATGATACTTAATCATTTCTCCCTATAATATCAAGAGTCTTCTGCAGATAAGGGACTAATTCCATGTAGTTGAGATAAAAATGAAAAATAAGGTATAAAGCATTGAAAACATTGTATATAGCATGCTTCTATTTGTATAGGAAAAAAAGGCAGTTTGTATATATGTAGACTGTTTTGAAAGAAGGAGATGTGAAACAGATAATAAGAGAAAGACTAGGAATTTGGAGGTATGGACGGGAGGTCATATAAACCCTTTTTTACTGTTTGGATTTATGATTTGTATGTATTACTTTTCCAATTAAAAGAAACTAAGAATCAAAAGAAAAAAAGAAAATTTTCAGGTCAAAAAGTAATAGGAAACTTAACATCCAACAATAGAAAGTTGGTTAAATAAGCTATGGTAAAAGTATTTTATGGGATTTTATGCAGCTATTAAAAATTATGTGTATAAAATTAAAGTACAAATGTATGCTGTATTGCTCAATGAATATTTGTTGAATGAATAAAATGATGAATTCCAAGTGGGGGGAGAAACAGGATAAAAATTGTGAATCCTGAATAATCATAATTATATAATACCATCCAAATATATATATATATAAGAAAAACAATGTCAGAAGGAAAGAAAGAATAGAATAGTGATATCTTCTGCTTGTGGTATTACAATGTACATTAAAAACAATTCCTTCTATTTTTGTGATTTTCAGAAATTTATGTAGTAAATGTACATTGTTTTAAAATGGAAAAAAAATTCTTTTAATTTAGGAGGCAAGATGTTCTATCTGCTTTTCCAAAATAATGTGGAAAATAGCAAATAAATTACTCCCCAAGGGTGGTTCATGCAGACCCTGCAGTGTGGGCACAATTGCCTTAATGTTCACCCTAAACCCAACTGTTGATTTTGAGTTTTACTTGCAAAATAAACAGTGAGCCAAAAGTAAAACACTGATAAAATTGAACTTGATCTGATTTATTCTAAAAGCAGAGACTTGCCTAAGGCAAAACTCTTTAGGAAAACATTCCAACTGCTAAAAGAAGGTTGTCAGCCTGTACTTAAACCAGGTGAATTTTCATTCATAAAATTCTTTCCTGCTCCTGTCATAACATCATGAAAAAATTAGAAGTTGCTGCGCTTGAACTTTCAATTTAGTATGCATATCCTTGTAGAAAATAAGTGGCTGTGTGAAAAATGTATAAGACACTCAATTAATGTTTGTTAATGTGATAACCTTTAGTAAATATATTTGAAGTCAATTGGAATCAATATTGGAAAGCAAGTCTTAGTGAAAAAAAGGATTTTGTTGTCTCTCTAAAACATAGATGTTTTTAGATTAAAGGCCAGGCTACTGATCTATGGTATATAAATTTGTTGTTAGTTTCAGTGTTTACTAGTGATTGATGCATTTCACCTCCTATATCAAATCTGTTCTACTCAAACCCTTTGCACAAAAACATTTTTTATGAGTGGTTCTCATCTTTCTTTATATAAAACACATATATTTTTCTTTTGCTAATTTACAAACAACAAAATATTTTCCCCTCTGCATTTGAATTATTATGTTTTTTAAAATATGTTTCCAAAATTTTGAGAGGAGAAATAAAACAAAAGCCCAATGGCTTCTGATTCCCTCTCACATCTAGTATTTAGTAAATCTTTCAATATCCTCAATAATTTTTGCCCCCCAACACACGCCCACAGGCAACATACCTGTGTCTCCAGCCAGAACATTGCAGCAATACCATTTCAGTCCCACTTCATTCCTTTGCTCATTATGTTCTTCCCAATGCCTCATCTTCTATTCTTGGCCTGAACTGTTCTGTCTCAAGGTCTCTCACCAGGTGGCAGTCCAGGTGGCAGCAGATGCTGCAGTCATCTCAAGACATGGCTGGTGTTAAAGAATCCACTTACAAACTCATTCACATGGCTGTTGTCTGTTAGCCAACGCCTCCATTCCTTCCCACATAGGCCTCTCCATAAGTTGCTTGCATGTCATCACTACTGGCTTCCTCCAAAGTTGTGAGAGGGGAAAAAGGAGAATAATATGAAAGCCACAAGGATGTGAATACCAGGAGTGGGGATTGTTGGGAGTCATCTTGGAGGCTGGCTGTCCACCAGAGCTATCACACTTAGAAGCCCAGACTTGTTACTGAACCACATTTGGATATGCTCATACTGGATTGTGGCGAAGGAAAGTGCAGAGTTAATTGTAGGCACAAAACAAGGAGTCTGGGCTGTTAATGCTCAAAAGATCTGAACTCCCTGAACTTTAAAAAACCTTTCAGGGGAAGGTTTTTTAAAGATAGGGTGATGGAGAGGGTTGCAGGATGCATGATCAGCTCACAGACATTCTTCTGATTGGTTGGTGGTGAGGTAATTGGGAATCAACATAATCAACCTTCTGGTTCCAACCGGTCTGGAGTCTACATGCTTATGGTCAGCATTCATTTAACTTCTTCTACCTGGTAGGGGTTTCAGTATCTGCAAAACAGCTCAAAGGATATGGCTCAGAATATTATCATAGGCCTTGAGGAGAGACTAAAGGTCCTTGGCTTTGTTTAATGACTAAACTATTATTATTTTGTCTTATTTGATTGCTTTCTTTTGTTTCAGCCTCTTCTCACTTCTTTGATTAAATTTGCTTTTTGGAACTCAGGGAAGGCCTAGGAGGCTAAACTTTTCTACAAACAAGAGGCAGGCAGAGGACATGTGCGGGGGGGCGGGGTGGTGGCTGTTCTGGGAAGATCCCATAGGGTCCTGCTTGGTTACAGACTGAGTCTTAGCTTCTCCCAGAAGTTTTCTCTAATCACCACTCCTTTATGGTTTCTTTCTTCTCATTAAACCTTTAGAACAAATTCTCTACCATACTTGGCTCTTAATAATGCCGTTTTTGAAATTTTTTGTTTCATTTAAAATAATTCTCCCAGTGCAATGAAGCTTTAAGGGCCATAACTAAGACTCAATATATTTTGTTTCATAATTTCTATCTCAATTTTAGCAGTATTTGGCTTAGTAAATATTGGAATGAGTCTAACTGAGGATAACTTAGTGGTTCTGAACACCGGATGCTGATTAAAATTGCCTGAGGAGTTTTTAAAAATATTGATGCATAGATGATATCCTCAGATGGACACTGGTATTTATTTAAATGCTTCCCAGGTGATTCCAATGGGCAGTCAATGGCTTAGGATACTTCCTGCCTTGGACAATAGATTAAGAGGAGCCTATTTTGAATAATGTTTTTTTGTTCATTATCCTATAATTCTGCCAAACAAAACATTTGCTATTATTTATTTTATTTTATTTTTTCATTTGCTATTACTAATTCAGTTCTCTTCATTAAAAGAATTGGGACACTGATTAAGTATTCAAAACCCCATTAGTCAATCTAGTTCTTTCAGAGATATAGTTTTTACTTCATACTCAGTCAGAAGTAGAAATATGCATAATTATTTTTCCAAAATGTACAATTATTATGCCATCTAATAGAAAGATTAAATCACTAACTGTAACTAAAAAAAATTGCCCAAGAGTCATGAAAATCAACTGAAATGGCTACAACTGCAAGTTATAAAATTATATCCAATAGACAAAATTAAAATTGATAGTTTGAAGATCACTTTCAATACAGCTCTTTAGGATCTGTCAGGAGAGGAAACGTCTATTTCATTTGAAGTCCTTAAATCTCTTCCCCTCAGAAAAATTAAGGAAACACTCCCATTTACCACGGCAACAAAAAAGAATAAAATACCTAGGAATAAACCTGCCTAAGGAGGCAAAAGACTTGCACTCAGAAAACTATAAAACAATGATAAAAGAAATTAAAGATGATACAAACAGATGGAGATATATACCGTGTTCTTGGACTGGAAGTATCAATATTGTGAAAATGACTGTACTACCCAAAGCAATCTACAGATTCAGTGAAATCCCTATCAAACTACCAATGACATTTTTCACAGAATTAGAACCAAAAATTTTACAATTCATATGGAAACACAAAAGACCCCGAATAGCCAAAGCAATCTTGAGGAAAAAAAAAAAAACGGAGCTGGAGGAATCAGGCTCCCCAACTTCAAACTATACTACAAAGCTACAGTAATCAAGACAGTATGGTACTGGCACAAAAACAGAAATATAGATCAATGGCACAGGATAGAAAGAAATGAAACTGAGTTATTTGTAGTGAGGTGGATGGACCTAGAGTCTGTCATACAGAGCAAAGCAAGTCAGAAAGAGAAAAACAAATACCATATGCTAACGCATATATACGGAATCAAAAAAAAAAAAAAAGTACTGATGAACCTAGATGTAGGGTAGGAATAAAGATGTAGACATAGAGAATGGACTTGAGGACACGGGGTTGGGGGGAAGCTAGGGCAAAGTGAGAGTAGCATGGACATATATACACTACCAAATGTAAAGTAGTTAGCTAGTGGGAAGCAGCAGCATAGTGCAGGGAGATCAGCTCAGTGATTTGCAATGACCTAGAGGTGTGGGATAGGGAGGATGGGAGGGAGGCTCAGGAGGGAGGGGATATGGGAACATATGTATGCACATGGCTGATTCACTTTGGTGTACAACAGAAACTAACACAGTATTGTGAAGCAATTATACTCCAATAAAGATCTATTAAAAAAAAAACTCTTTCCCTCTTTCACATTGTCCATGAGGTTTTAAAATTCCCTACCAGTTCTGCTTCCAAAGGTTCCCCACTACCCTCCCCCTTTGCCCAACCACAGTTCACAATCCTGAAAAGGATGGAGTAAAAAGCCTTTCTGATATAAAAGAGTATTTCAAAGACATGGCTTCTGTGGACTGAGAGGTCACAAGGAAAAGAGATTCTTTACTGTCTGGTTAGAAATATCAGCAGTTTTCCATTGCTTATTTCATGGTGTTAACCTTAGTGCTTCTGCCACTCTAATTCCTATCCCCTAAGATGTAAGTAGTGAGCTCATTTAATTCTTAAAAATAAAACACTTCTGTGGTAGCAAAGGCTCTTCTGAAAAGGTTAACTAATTCAAGTCAGTGGCTAAAATTTAGGACAATGATTCTCAAATGTGGTGTACATCCTTTACATTTTTTATTGTAAAGTAAAATGTAAAGGGACCTACACCAGACTTAATCAGCATCTTAACAATATAAAATGTGCACCGATGGGCCCGGAAAGAGATCAAGACAGAACTAAGCCTGCTGAACATCTTGGTACAAGGGTATTTCTGGAATTCTTCTGCATGTCCAGCATAAATGGATCAGACTAACAAATAAAAAGTTCATGACTGTTAAAAGTAAACTGAGGGAGGATAAAATTAAAACACTTGAAGACAAAATAAAATTCTGATTATCATTGGTAGTCCTGATTAATAGATGAAATAATGTAGAATTATAGAGGGCATAATAGTGCTAATAGCAGCCCAAAGCAGAACTGACCCAGAACCTTCTCCCCTGCCACTATATAAAAAAAGAAATCCAGAAAATCTCCTTCATGCTAAAAAGCTTAAAAGCCAAATTTCTACCCATTGGCTGAAAATGAACCAGACTTACAACACATATTTTTTATCCTAACCTTAATCCTGGTTTCATGTCAAACTGGGTCTCATTTTCCTCTTATGTTAGGCCAGATTTTTTTGGTTGCAAGTTACAGAAAGCTTAATTTCTAAAAAGGGACTTTATATATTTCCTCTAAAATCATAGTTTAGCAATTTCATTCCTTTTCTTCCCACGAAATTTTATAAAATAGAACAAAATGCACTAAATTGTTTATATAATGGTCCAAACATTGCTGCATAAAATGGCAATGCAGTCAAAATAAAACTGTAGCCTGAAAACAGGTCCAGAAAGCAGGTGCTTTAATTGTCCATTGAACTGATGAACTGAAATCTGAGCCAATAGAGTTCTAAGAATATTAATGTAAAATACATGAAAGTACAGATTTTAAATCTGCACCCTCCAAAGAGTTCTTTCCAAAAAATAGCTGAAATATAACTGGCTACAATAACATAGCTACCATGTTACCTAAATTCGTTTATTATATATTTTAGGTCTAAACATCTGACTGGTTAAGAAAACTAAGATGAAACAATTGTGACTTAAATAGTGAGACGTCAGAGATAAAACAGAGTTTCTTAAACAGGCAAAAACAAACATAAACTCAAATGCAGATGTGTTTGAAAACTGTATTTTCTGAAATATGCTTTAATAATCTCTGTAAATTGGAACAAGTCAATGGAGGTAACCTCTATGGTGTTGAATACAATGTCTCAAATGAATGGCATCAAAAATGAAGATGATGCTAAAGTTAGAATTTCCCCATTTTCTTCCTGGAAGTCACCCAAAGCAACACGGAGGAAGAGATAATAATACAAACTTCTTTTTTGCAAAACAAATACTAAATCAATAAACTAAAAAAATAAGTGTAGGCTTCCCATAAGAGGGGAGATCAGGCAAGGATGTATGCAAAAGGAACAAGGGAAATAACACTGCAGCTTCAGATCTCAGAAAGAGTGAGCAAAACACACTTCTTAAAAATAAGGGTCACTCAGTAAGTCAGAAAGAGTAAAACAAATACCGTATGCTAACACATATATATGGAATCTAAAAAAATAAAATAAAATCGTTCTGAAGAACCTAGGGGCAGGACAGGAATAAAGACGCAGACGTAGAGAATGGACTTGAGGACGTGAGGAGGGGGAAGGGTAAGCTGGGACGAAGTGAGAGAGTGGCATGGACATATATACACTACCAAATGTAAAATAGATAGCTAGTGGGAAGCAGCCGCATATAGCACAGGGAGATCGGCTCAGTGCTTTGTGTCCACCTAGAGGGGTGGGATAGGGAGGGTGGGAGGGAGATGCAAGAGAGAAGGGATATGGGGATATATGTATACATATAGCTGATTCACTTTGTTATACAGCAGAAACTAACACACCATTGTAAAGCAATTTTACTCCAGTAAAAATGTTAAAAAAAAAAAATAAGGGTCACTCTCTGAGATGCAAAATCCAAATGCCTTGTGTGCAACAATGGAAATAGGATGCATGTGCTGGAGGCAGGAACTCGTCTGGACCTGGTTTACTTTTGAGAGTCAGAAGGATGTCAACAAACAAGGAATCATAAAAATTAGCTATATTTGTAGAAGTCTTTCTCACAGAAAGTGATAGTAGAGATTTGCCATTGTGAAAAACCTCCATAGTGGCTATCCTCATTGACTTGTGAAAATTAAATACTAGACAAACTCATATACAAAATTCTGGGTCCTCAAAATAATAATTCCAGCTAAACTGGAATATTGCCATGAAACTTTCCATACACAAAAGTCCTAAAAATAATTGTTCCTGGAGTAACTCATCTGCTTTAAAGATGAGTAATGAGTAATGAAAAAAGAAAGTATCACCAGAATTACAGAAATATACTACAAGGGGAAAAAAAAGAAAACAAACAAGAGGAAACAATTCAGAATATCTTAAAAACAAAGCATATTAGGTATATGCTTTGTTTTTCTACTGTAGCAGATAAACTGGGACCAGTTTTTCAACAGAAATTTAAATAGCTCAATCAAGCAACACCCTTTATGAGGAAAGAGTGTAAAGATATATTTAAGAGCTTAAGGAAGAAATCATAAGACAATAGGAAGAGAGAAAATATAAGTTCACGTATAAAGTGAAAGAAAAAAATAACAAAACCATCACAAAAATAAAGGCAAAATAGGAAGCACAATAAATAAAAGATTGCAGAAAACAATAAAGATAAATAGAAGACAGATATAAGAAAAGTAAGAAAAATAAAATTGAAATAAAGAGGTAAAATGGAATAGAGGCAGATTGACTCCAAATCTGCATAGAGTTCTAAAAGAAAAAAAAAGTGAAAAAGAACACGTAATTAACAATATAGTTCAAGTCTATTTCTCTGAAATAAAATATTTGGATTCGCAGAGTGAAAGAACAACTCTTCAAAGCAGTATGTACTCAAAATAATAAATAAGACATATCTTAGCAAATTTACAGGATTTCAATGAAAAAGGAAAGAGTATTTGGGTAACCAGGCTAAAAGTTTATGTTACTTTTAAGGTATGGGGTGTGGGTGTGGGATCAAGCTGGTCTCAGACTTTTCCATATAAAAATTCAATGCTACAGATTGCAGAGGAATTCTACAACATCATTAAGAAAAGAAAGTTGTGGGGGTGAAGGGGACTCTAAGAATTTTATACCTAGCCGAACTATGATTTAAAAAATAAACCAATGCATAAGAACATACTAAAATACTAAAACTCTGAGAACTTAGAAAATATTATTCCCATGGGTCCATCCTAAATAATCTACTAGAATAAGAAAAACTATAGAAAAAATGGCTGATGTTGAGCATTGATTCTATGAATGCTGAAGAATTTAAAAAGATGTAGGATTACAGGTACAAAAGAGTACAAATGCTGCATGCCCTAGGAATGTAGATTTAATAAAACTAATAAAAGGTGGAAAGGGCAGGAGCAAAGAAAGAGAGAAGTAATTTGAGTTTTCCAACTTCCTCCTCTTTAATAGCTGCAGATCAAAGCACATTGCTAAAAGCTAACAAATCATTAATATATGTATAGAGGATAATAACATGAAAGATAATATAATCAACAAAAGTTGAATGCTAGATGTGAAGGAATGGAGAAGAAAAAAAAAGGAACTATAGTAAATTTATTATTGCTTATGATAACAACTTAGGTATATTTAAAGAAATGGGGAAATAGAGGATTAAGAAATGTTCTTATTATAAAGGTATTCATGAGAACAAAAATATAAATTTCCTAATTAACAGGAAAAAATGAATAAACATACACATGGGAGGAGAAAAGGCTACATCTGAAAGGTTTTTAACAGGTATAAAAACAAAAAGAGAAACATAAAGTATGACAACTAAGACCAAATATATTTATCATCATAGTAAATATAAATAAGTTAACTCACCCATTAAGATAAAGTGAAACCCAGCTCTATACTGTGTAAAAAATACACACCTGAAATAAAGGAAAATAGAAGGTTGGGTAAAAGTTTATCAAGCAAATACAAAGAAACAAAAAGCAAAGTTCACAATTTTAATATCATGCAAGATGAAACTCAGGCTACAAATCACTAAATGAGACAAACTTTACTTTATAAAACCATATGGTAAAATTCAAAAATAAAATATAATAGTTATAAATTTGTATACCAAATAACTTGGGTACATTAGTCAAGAGACAGAAACCACTGAAAAGGAGTTCCACACCTGTTTAAGATATAGGAAGTCACAAGAGAACGTTTTTCTCATCTTAAAACTGAGATATAGCTGGATAATCTAAAAAAATAAAAATAAAACAGAGACAGAAAAATATATTGTTTTCTGGAACCTATTAGAGACCTGAGGTTACAAGGCAACCTAGGAACTGAATTTTAAAAAGTGACAAGCTCCTTCCTCCTACACTGTTGGTGGGAATGTAAGTTGGTGCAACCATGAAAAACAGTATGGAGGTTCCTCAGAAAACTAAAAATAGAATTAACATATGATCCAGAAATCCCACTCCTGAGCATATATCCAGACAAAACTATAGTTCAAAAAGATTCACGTCCCCCTATGTTCATAGTAGCACTATTCACAATAGCCAAGACATGTAAACAACCTAAATGTCCATCAATAATGAATGGATAAAGAATATATGGTACATATATGCAATGAAATACTACTTAGCCATAAAAAAGAACAAAATAATGCCATTTGCAGCAACATGGATGGACCTAGAGGTTATCATACTAAGTGGAGTAAGTCAGAAAGAGAAAGACAAATGCCATATGATATCACTTATATGTGGAATCTAAAATGTGACACAAATGAACCTATCTATGAAATAGAAACAGAATCACAGACACAGAGAACAGACTGGTGGTTGCCAAGAGGAAGTGGGTTGGGGAGGGATGGAGTAGGAAGTTGGGCTTAGCAGATGTAAGCTTTTATATATAGAATGGATAAACAACAAGGTCCTACTATATAGCATAGAGAACTATATTCAATATCCTATGATAAATCATAATGGAAAAGAATATTAAAAAAAGAATGTATATACATATATAACTGAATCACTTTTGCTGTACAGTAGAAATTAACACAACGTTGTAAATCAACTGTACTTCAATTAAAAAATTGATTAAATTTTTTTAAAAGTGACAAGTTCCTCTAAGGAGAGACAGAACACACAAACTGCTTCACCTTTGACAGAGAATGAAACGAGATGGCTTCCATAAAACCAGGTAAGACAACATCTTGCTAATTGTGCACTATTTGTGTCATCTATTCTTTGTTTCTTTTTTTTTCTTACTTGCCTTCTTTTGGATTAACCAAATATTTAAATGATGTTAATGTACCTCCACTATTGGATTCTTAGTTTTCCTTTTCTAATTTTTAGTTGTTACTCTAGATTTTGCAGTATATATCTTTAACATCACATTTTACCTAAATAACTTGGTTTCACTTGTGTATGTTGAAAAAACTTACAACAGTATACTTAGAGTTCCTCCCTTGGATACCTTATATAATTGTTGAATTATATTATAATTCCACATATTTCATAATCCTCACAATACCTTGTTACTATTTCACTTGAGACAATTATCTTTTCATGAATTTTCCTAAAATTACCTGAAAAGACATAGAAAATCTGAATGACCAATTACCATAGGTTAAATAAAATAGCTATTCCTCCAAAAGTACCAGATTATGAGGGTTTCAAAAATTAATTCTATAAGAAATAGATAATTCTATTTCTTTACAACATTTCTTTACCCGTATGGTCTTAATGAAAAATTATAGATTATGATTATATTCTTTTGCCAAGTGAGGACTCATGGTTTACTTTTTATGTCTTGACATCAATAAGAAAAGAAAAAGTAGGTTTCTCAAATAAAAAAGTTTATTTGAAATCTCCTATTCTTATTAATAGCTTCTTTCTAAAGTATGAAATATATCTTTTTAGTGATATTAGGATACTTCTTCATAACTTTCCCTAAACCTTACCTCAAAATGTTTTAGAACATGAGGCAGACAGGAATATGAAATAACTTTAACAAATCGCTGAATAATAGAGACTGATTGCAAAACTCCGTAAGAGTTAGCACCGTACCAAGAGCCCAGGATACAATTCTGTCTCTGCCGTCTAGGACAGGGGTGGGCAAGCTGCTGCCCATGGACCAAATACAGCCTGGGGCTTGCTTTTGCTGGGCTCTCTACCTAGAATGGTTTTCAAAGAGTAAACAAGTCCCAAAAGAATATACAACTAAGATAGTATACAGCCTGCAAAGCATAAAATATTTACCATGTGACCTTTTACAGAATTTCCCCTGGTCTAGAAGGTCACAATTTTGTCAGGGAAACGAGATTTGCATATGTCCAATAATTAGTGAGAAACAGAAATTATATAGAATAAACTGAAGGTAAGGTGGGAATTCAGAGAAGAGACATTAATCATTGTGGACCAAAATGATTACTAGGGAAATTACTAGGTGCACATAATCACCTCTCAAACTTTCTTGTGATCATGAATGACCTGGGGATCTCATAACCATGCAGATTCTGATTCAGCAGGTCTGGGACAGATTCTGCATTTCTAACAAGCTCCCTGGTGATACCTCGGTTGCTCTTCCACACACTACATTTTAAATAATGAGCATTTAAAGGACAGTGAGGGTTTGGAAATGCCAAAAGTAGCAGGTAAAAAGGCCTGCCTGTTGCTGTGCTTAGAAGCCATGGTAACAGGCTTAAGAAAATAGTTCAACAGCAGAATAAATGTACCTGTGTTTTCCATATGTTTCTTGCCAATGAGATGACAACCTCCAGGGCCCACTTTTCCCCAACACTGTTACCCAGATTATTGATACTAGACCAAAGCCACATTCATATGAAATATACCAATCATTTTTTCCAGCAGTCTGAAAGACAGGAAAACCCCTGTTGAAAGGAAAAATTTCTTACACTGGGAACTGAATCGACATGAGTAGAGTTAGTTTTGTAATATAGATTTTGCAATTTAACTACCTTCTTGTCTACCCATTTACATTCAAACTGATCTAAAATGTTATTTATAACTTTAATACGTTTTCAATGCTGTAATTTCATTCCTAAACAATCAAAAGCCATTTTCGGCTCTGATCAGAAGATTCTGTATAAATAACCATTCACAAAAAGTAACATTTGCATGTAGGACACTTCAAGCATCCCTAAGCATGCATTTGGCTAGGCTAACTTAAACACTACTAACAGTAGTAAAAATATTAAGAAGACTTTATTTTTACCATGAAATAAAGAAATTTGTAATAGTCTCAGATACAGTTTAGGAGTGTTTTAAAATTTTGGTGGCAGAGTGAATGATGTGAATCCTGCTGCTTGAAGAAGAGTCAAGGGCAGTCTTTAAAATCAGACCATCTTCCTGGTGATCATAACCGCAGACACGTGGATGATGACTGAATTCCATTACAGCCAGGGAAGAGAAAGTTATTCACTTTGAATAAGACATTTTGGGGCTGTTCAGACTCTTTCCCCCAAGGTTTCCCTTAAAGCAGTAGAGAAAAATATCTTTTTAAATTACCTCCATGACACCCACAGACATTATTCCTGGGTAGATACAGGCCCAATGGGAGTTGGTGCCTGAAATGATCAGTGGGGTTGAATTCAGTTAGTGGCACTGCTAAGTGGTGCCTGTGGAAACCACGGTGTGCAAAATATATGTCCCACTCCAGGATTTGAGTAACTTGCTGTACTTTCTCCTAACATCCCCAGACTGAACTCCCCATTGTCACTCAGTTAGAAAGGGTCCCTTCCTCCAGTGAAGCTCCCTTTCCCAGCAACTTTAGTAGTAAGTTGCCCCAGGCTTTCTTTTCCTGTAACATTTACAGCTTGGCTTCATTTTTAAACCTGCAACCTATATATAGTGGAGGACTCTCTGGGTCCAATTCTGAGTGCAATCACTGAATTGGGAGGCTTAAAATTGATGAAAGGTTTGAAAAATAGGTAAGATGAGGAAATGCTGAAGGAAATGAGGTTACTTAAACTGGAGAAAAGAGCATGAGACATAAGAAAATCAGTGGTATGCTATAGCCAACTCATCCTAGCTATTAAATTTTTAGGAATTTTGTGAGCTGATTGTTAAGCACAACCATTAATCACAGGTAAATTATATAAACATATATTACAAACAAAAGTAATACAAAGGAGCACAGGAAATTTTGGGGGGTGATGGTTATGTTTATTATCTTGATTGTGGTGAAGGTTTCAGGAAGTATGTTGAGTACTCTAGAGTGATTGCTAGAACGTTGTAAATCTTATTTATTCCACTGTAAAATTTGATGTAAGATTTCTCATAAGCCCATTGTTAGTAATTAAACCCTTCATTTCCCTTATGGTATCTATTATTTCATAGAAAGAGGTAGAAATTTGGAATCTCTATTTTGGAGTGGGGAAGGATGCATTCTCCTAATCAATGAGATTTGTCACTTTATCATGTGACATGGAAAGCTCCTGGTGACCACAGGTTCATGGTGGCACAGTTGGGAACCTCTCCAACAAACTCAATAACTCAGGGGTAGGAGCTAAGAAAGCTAGTGGCATGACTGATCCAAAGTTTGAGGCCAGCAAGGAAAATGTACTGGCAGGTTGAGAGGTGAGGAAATTGAGGAAACATAAAACAGGTTATTCTGGAGTACGGGCTGGAAAGACAAACAAATACGGTCCACAGTTTCTAAACTTTTAGGTATTTACAAAATAGTGAGCCAAGAAAAGTTTTTTAAAAATGATTTTAAACAACAGCCGGTGCCCACTATAATTTGTCTCAGGTTCAAATGAATCACTAAAATATTTTAGCTCCCAACTCCATCTTTCAATGGGATTCTGTTACATCCTATTTTGAACTTTTTGAAATAATATTCCTTTAACTTATTATTTAAAAAAAGCTGCTCAAATCATTTATAATTAAGCATGATTTTGCCAAAGTTCATAGCAACCTTCTTGTCCTTAAGAATGGTTTTGGTATCACGCCTTGCAAACAGCAATTAAAATAAAAGCATTCTGCAGCGGGTATTTCTCTGTTCCCAATTTGTGCCTTCTAATAAAAATTGAGAAACAATTAGACCATAACCCTTAAGCCAAAGCTTTGTTTCAGTTCAGCTTTTGTGCTTATAAGGAATACAGACTTACTGGCATTAGCTAGCTCAAGGAAAGGAAGTTTACTGTAAGGTCTCTCATTGAAAAAGAAAAGGAAATGATTGGAATTACAATAGCACCTGGTCTTAGGGACCCTGGAGCTGAATGGTTGTTCAGTTTCCAGTATCTGAAATATATAAATATTCATCCCAATGATCCTGACGCTGCTTCTTTTGGTTCCACTATTAGAAGGTTTCCTCAGAGTTTCTGCCCCCCCTCCACGTTCTTGCGCAGGGCCCTCTAGCAAATTCTTACTTCAAACCTCCAAGAGGAAATATGATTGTCTCAGTGTATCTTTTTGTAACATTCAGAGGTGGAGAGTCATCCTATGGATTGGCTCCCAAAGTCAAGAGCCCATCTCTACTCCAATCAGGGATCACCTGGGCAGCAGAGCTCTCCATGGAGTAGCTCCCCCAGAAGAGGGATAGACATGGTAGGTGATTTTAATTACAATTGCCAGCAGCAAGGAACTACTGTATAGCACAGGGAACTATATTCAATATCTTGTGATAACCTATAATGGAAAAGAATCTAAAAACTGAAACTAACACATTGTAAATCAACTATACTTCAATGAAAAAATTAACTAGTTAGTTAATTAATTTTAAAAAATTGCCAGTAGGTCAGGGCTGAGTAAAAATGGGCCCAGTGCATTGAGCCCAAGTGCATTCTGGGGTATATTTAAGAAACACAGTAACAACACTATTAAAAAAATTCTCTAGTCATTTTGTTGCCTATTCAGATTCTGTCAATTGTATCCTGATAGATTTGCAGCTGGGGTAGAGCTCTGTACACAAAGTGTGCTACATAATAGGACATTATGATTATAATTATTTTTTTCTTGAAACAAAGAACTCTTACAATTGGCCATTGATCCGGAAGATAATATCATTATAATATAAGTGACAAGGCAATCACTCCACAAAAAAGCTCCTTAGAAAGGCTCTCAATGTCTCAAATTTTTGCTTAATAATCACTGTTAACCTTATGGATAATTTCTGCAGGTAAAACAAGTCAGAGTTTAACTCTGGTTTATTAAAAATTTTTAGTTGTACTAAAAGTTACTTATATGTACATGTTATTCAAATGCCTAGAAACGTTATTTCAGCATTTTGAATCATATTGCATTCAGATGTCTACAAGACTTATCTTTTATTAAAACATTTTATCTAGAAGTTAAGTGTACCATATTCATTTCAGGAGTTATATTCAGGAAGCACATTTAATTTGAACTATGTTTAGAACTGTAACAGATTGTGTGAATTAAGTAACTTTAAAACTAAAACTTATGATAGTTTCCTACCACATAATGATTACAGATTACAGCCATCCTGGGGGTGCTAAGATAACAACACATGTCTGTTTTTTGAGCCCAAGTTGTTCCTTTTTACAAGGGTTACCTGGGCACTACAGAATTTGGACAGTTAGGGGAAATTATTCATTGCTATTTTATTTGCAGTATTAATATGCTTTAAAGGATTACTACATGGTTATTACTCCTATAAGCATTATTAAATTCTTCAAACTCTTTAACTATTTTCTAAGTGTGAGTTAGACGTTTTTAGGATAAATTCGGTCTTAGATGGCTATGATGCCATTTATTTAAGAAAGTGCTGTAGTATACATTTGAGTTCTTTCATTCTGCTTCTGGAATTCTTGGTCAGTTGAGAGGTAGGAGAGATCCCAGAGAAAAATTACAGTATTCCTATTAATTTAGACAATTAGAGGCTCAAGAAGTTAATTTGAATTTTAAGAGATGTCACCTCCCAAGCAGTCATATCCAGTTATAAATGTATAAAACCAAGTAATTGTTTTAAAATATGTAGATTAAAAACAATCAGACAGGAAGGAAGACAGGAAGGAAGGGGATAGGACACAACCATTAAAAGAATGACATAGGGTACTACAAAAACTGGTTAGACCCAACTAGGCCCACGGTGGCAGAAGATTTGACTTACAGTAGACCTTGAACCTCATTGTAATATATTAGCTAAAGGACACCCCCACCAGCACCATGACAGGTGCCATGACATTTCCGAGGCCAACCATAAAAGGCCAAAAAGTGGGCTGTGGCCCAATTCCTGGAAATCCATGCTCCTTGCCCCCAATAGTTAGAATATTCCTCCCATTCATTAGCCTGTGAAATTACCTAGCCCGTAAAAACTAACCACCTCCATACCTTGGGGCACTCTCACTTTCTGAAATGGTCTGCATTCTGCCTATGGAATGTGTATCTCTCTAAATAAATTTGCTTTCATTTTACTTCAGCTCTTGAATGTTTTCCTGCGCAAAGGACCCTCCCAGGACCTTGCTTGAGACCTGGGACATGACCTTTCTCTCCCTCCCTCTTCTCCTGCAACAATGGCAAGAGAAATATTAGTAGAAAGTCAAGTGCTGAGGAAAAAGAAAATAATGATTTGATCACGATGTTTTACATAATTGCTAGAACCTCAAATTTAGGTCTAGGATTCCTGTCAGCCAAACTAAAGAATAAAAACAGAGTAAATTTCAAAAAAGGAATATAAATCAGTTCTTCAGTAGAAACAAAGATTTTTCCTTACATTAAAATTTTAAAACATTTTTATTGATAAATATATTGATAAATATAACATGTATACAGGAAAATAAACAAAATGACATGTTCTGCTCAATAAATTATCACAAAACCAGCAACTGAAACACGACAATGAACAAAGCCAACACATTAGATACTCCCCCTCCCTCTTGGCTCCAAATCATTGCCTCTTCAGTAACCATTATCCTGCCTTTATGGTAATCACTTTCTTGATTGTTCTTTATAATTTTATCACTTAAGCTTACATCCCTATACAATATAGTTTAATTTTGCCTATTGGAATTTATGTAAATGGAGTTATATACTATTCTTGCAGAGGAAGGAGTAGGTAGTCTGGCTTCTTTTGCTCAAGTTTAAGAGATTTTTTTTTCCTTGTTGTTGAAAGGAGCTGTAGTTTTTCATTTTTATTACTATGTAGCATTTTGTTGAGCAAATATAGCTCAATATATTTACCCACTCTACTGCTGAATGGTATTGGGTTGGCTTCCAGTTTAGGGTAATTTTGAATTTACCTGCTAAAAGCATTTTTATAAAATGTATCTTGATGCACAAGTCCATGAATTTCCATTGGTTATAGTCCTAGGAGTGGAACTGCTAGATCAAAACCCGTTTTCCAAATTGTTGGACCAAGTCATACCCTCACCAGCAGTTTCGTGACAGTTCCCATTGATTGGGGCCTCTGGCTCTGGGTTAGCTGTGGCTGTGGTTTCATCACTGTTTTACTTACTTGATACCCCTATTGTCAGTCTTTTTAATTTTTAGCTATTCTGATGGGTGTGAAAGAGTATCATATTGTGGTTTTAATTTTCATTTTCCTCATTACAAATGAGGTTGAGCAAGTTTTGAGCAAACAAACTTTTCACAAGTTTGTTGATCACTTTGATTTTCTTTTGCAGAGACTGCTAAAGTATTATAACTGACCCATTTTTCTTAACAGTGGTGAATCATTTCCTTAGTGATCTATATCTGTTCTTCATATATTTTATATATGGGCCCTTAATTTTGCATATTGTAAATATCTTCTCCCAATTTGTGCCTTGCCTTTCATTCTCTTTAATGTCTTTGGACAGAACGTTCTTAAGTTATGAATTTAATGTAGTCACATTTATAATTATTTTCTTTATAGTTGGTGACTTTTTGTTCCATTTAAAATTCATTTTCTGTAATGAAGACAATTTATACCATCTTATAGAATGTTATTTTATCTTTTACAATTCAATATATAATCAATTTGCATTTGATTTGAGGATATGGTTTGAGGCAGAAATTAAGTTTCTTTTTCCATGTGTATATCAAATTGACTAAGCACTATTTATTATCAAAAAGTCCTTTTCACACTGCTCAGGAGGGTCATCTTTGTTTTAATCGACTGTACACTTATGTAGACATCTGTGTCTGAGCCATTTATTCTGTTTCTTTCATCTATTTGTCTATCCTTTCAGCATTGCCACACTGTCTTAACTGGTAGAGATCCAACTTTATTGTTTTTCAGGAGATCTTCAAGAGTTCCTTGGATATTTTTAGGCTTTTGCATTTCCATGTTCATTTTAAAATAACTTGCCATATTACACACATTGATACACACACCTACTGCCATTTTGAATGGATTTGCATTGAATCTATAGATAAATTTGGGAAGCACATCATAACAATATTGAGTCTTGCAACCTATGCACATAGTATAATTCTCCATTTATTAGATCTTCAATTTCTTTCAAAAATATTTCATAATTCTCTCTGTAGGGGTGTTGCAATCTGGTTAAATCTATTCCTAGTTAATTGATACCTTGTATGCTACTATAAATCATATTTTTTTAAAAAGTCAATGTTACACTTATTATTAATCTATTGAAGCATGATTGATCTTCGAATATTGACTTCATATCAGCAACTCCGTTAATTTATGAATTTAATAACTTTTCCTACATGTTTTGATTTTCTATGCACATATCCTCCATGAAAGAAGTTTCATGCCTTCCTTCTTAATCTATACCTGTATTTCCTCTTCTTCGAAACATTAAACCCCACAAGAACCTGAATCCGAGTAAACTCAATACAAAGATGCCAGTGGATTCTTTCCACGTCGCATGCTCTCATTCTCAGCTATGGTGGCCAGACGGCTGTCCCTTTCAACCAGTTCCTATCCTGACGAATCCGAGCAGAGTAGAGCAGGTTCGCTGCGCGGGCTGCCGAAGCGCGCCGCTTGAACCCTGGCCGCCCCGCCCCTCGTCCGGACGCAGCCAATCAGAACCCGCCTCTTACGAGCGTCCCACCGGCCAAAATGGCGGCGGCCGTTGGCGCGGGGTCCGGTTTGTAGTTCCGTAGCTCCGTTGCTCTACTCCTCCCGTTGCAAAATGTGAAAGGAGAAGCGGCTGGTGGAGGGCGTCCTACGCAATGAGTCGGCGAAGGAAATATGGGGACAGCCCTGGCCTGAAGAACACGCCGCGCAAAGCGGCGGCGACTGAGGAATGCAGCTCGGTGGTCGAAACGGGGAAGAGGCGGCTGAGGTCGGCCCGCGGTTCAGGGCCCTGTGGGGCTGGAGAGAGGCCTCCCCGGCCTCTGCCGCAGCAAGAGCAGCCGCCAGTAGCCGCTTCGTGCAGTAAAAGTAACCCCGAGGGTGAGACGTGGGCAGCGGGGTCTCCCTGGGCTTCGGCGCCGCAGCTTCAGAGGCCAGCTCGTGACCAGGAAACCCCGGGTGCAGGTGGGAGTGGAGTCTGAAGTTGTGTTTTCTTTCCCTGGGCTTCTCCCTCGTGAGTCCAAAATTAACGCGACCCCCCCCCCCCAGGGCTTTCATCCCCGAGTGTGAGCACTGCCCCGTTAGGCGTGACAACCGCTTGTCGCCCCTGCCACAGGAATAGATTGTGGGGTTTACCTGTTGGAGGGAGGAAGGCTAATTTGTAAGCTGCTCCTCCAGTTATCAATAGTGGCAGAGCGAGGAGAAATAATATCTTGTGCCTTCTGCTTATTACCACGGGAATTATTTCCCCCTAAACTTTTTGCCCTGATCTGACTTAGAGAAGGGGCCGTCTGGAATATATAACTATCTCTATCCTCAAAGCCTTGGTGATGTCTCAACTCATTATGAATAAACCGGAAGTTCCTTTGTATAATGTCCCTCATAGTAGGAAACCGAGGGCCCCTGAGTATTTCATTCTGATCACTTTTTGGTGTTCAATTTTTTCTAATAAGTCCTGGTAGGAATTGAAACTCATACAAGAGCTCTTTCCTAGAGCATGTTCTTAAAATACAGCTTTTATTACCTTACTTGTTTTTAGTTTGACAGAGCAATTGCAGAATAAACAAAAAAAGTGATACTAGACAAAACCAAGAAATGGCTCACTAAAGCTTTTTGGAGTAATTAGTGTAAGTTGGATAGAGTTGGCAAAAGGAAGCTAAACATAGACTTTTTCTGAAGTTTCTGTTGAAATGCTTTTGATTTTTGAAATGTATCTGTAAATTACAGGTGCTTCCCAAAACCTCCTAGTTCCAGGGGTAATGAATGGAATGACTAGGTTATACAGTATTGTACATTTATAGAGCTATTAGATTGTCTTAAAATACTTGCTATTTACAATGTCAAACTTATGAAGTACTACAGGGATTTTATGTGAAACATTTCAGTTGTGGCTAAAGTAATATAATCATCTCTGGGAAAGAAATTTATAATTGGACTATAAAAAAAATTTAGTCTAAGCTGGTATTTAACATTGGGGTATTATGAAGTAAAGTAATGCTTTAAAATGCAACAATTGTTATTTTAATCTTATTTTATGTAGAAATGTATGAAACACCAAAGAGAATGCTGCAGATGGATTTATTGTCATCTGCCTTCAGTTCTCCTAATGATCCAGATGGACAGAATGATATCTTTTGGGATCAGAATTCTCCAATGACGAAACAGTTAGGTAATTTGTTAAAACATTTTTATCTGGGTGAATATTTGATTAATGATTAGGATTTAACTGTAGAATTTCAGTCAGATATCCACATCAGGAACTTTTATACAGCAGATGTTTTTCGAGAATATTAAGTGATCATGTTTCTGTGATACGCGTGTAATGTCAGAATGCATAGTGATCT
Organism: Leucopleurus acutus; assembly: GCF_964270905.1. Lineage (NCBI taxonomy): Eukaryota > Metazoa > Chordata > Mammalia > Artiodactyla > Delphinidae > Leucopleurus > Leucopleurus acutus. Next base: position 85,253,654 of record NC_139154.1, on the reverse strand, counting down.
AAGCCATGCTAATTAAAATTGTGTTCTAAGACGTAACCACTATTTTTAAAAATTAGTTTTTTGTTTTTAATTTATAGAAATGTCTTTGTTTCTTTAGGTAAAGGAAGAAAAAAGCGGATTTACACCACAGATAGTGATGAAATCTCACATATTGTTAATCGCATTGCTCCTCAGGTAAATATCAGTATTTTATAGTTTATTTTAAAACAGTGAAAATATGCCACTAAGTTTTTTTAATAGTTCATTTATGTGAAAAATATTTTGTCTTATTCAATTCTTTTTTAAAAACAGAGCAGCAAAGATTATTTTTACCTTTTCTACCACTGAAATGCATGTTTTGAAAAAAGGACCATAATTTAAAATTGGTAATATATATTTTCCTAAGCATATGTATATACTTTTTTAGAATGATGATTTTTAACTAGAGCTTTGTGTTTATTTTGTTTTTAATGTTATTTAACAATATATGGTATCATTTTTCAAGTTACTAAAAGAGTAGAATCAGACAATAAAAGTTTAAACTTCTAAGCTTTTGGTGATGGGTATTTTTTTTCCTGTCTATAGCACACCTTTTCCTCATTGAAACTGCTTTTCTTAATACTTGTTGGCTTATAATATCATCAAGAAACATAAAAATGGAAAAAACATTGGATTTGGAGTTAGTTCTCAGTCTGCGTCCTATGCTGGATGACCCTAAGCAAGTCCCTTAAACTCTCAGAACTTTAGTTCATTCAGCCATTAAAATAGAATTATTACTTGTATTGCTCTCTTTCTTGGATTATTATGATGACTGAATTGGATAAAAATTTATGTAAACTACAGAGCACTACAAATGCTAGGTTAAAGTTAATTATTATAGTTAAATTATTTGCTATAACAGAACTGTATTTAAAAATTTATTTCAGCTCTTGTAATGCTTGAGTGTAAGGGAAGTATAAGTTTAGGTCAACCTCTGTTCTGGACCTCTTTCCTTTCTCTTTTTCTTATTTAGCAACATTTAAATCCAGAAAACACCCAATTTTTTGCTTAGTATCTTTTCCATAGGAAGTTTAGTATTTTTCCTTGAAATGCCCTTTGATAGTGACTGTATGTTGACCATAAACAATAGATGACACTGGCCCAAACTGTGGTTGCAAGGATCACCATCATCCAGGTGGAGGAGACAGGAAATAAAGTTTTTCTTAGCAACTATAAAACATCCAGAATTACAGCTAACACAGTCAAAACAACTCTGTTGCTACTAGCTCTACATTCCATGTTTGGTATGTCATAGAAATGCATTTTACATACAGTTCATTAGTTAAATAGCCTTTATACCATATACTACTTGCTTTATAAGTTAACAATAGATCTTCATTAATTGTGGGTTTCACATGAAAGAAGCATAATAAAATGTGTTTGGGCTGGCCAGCCTCAATAGTGATAAAAAGATAGTTGAGTAAATTATTGGACTCTACCTAAGTGGGCTGGAAATAATAGCTCACATAAAGAAATGGCAACAGCATGCAAGTGGTAACTTGTGTATAAGAAAAAGTACAGTGAAATTAGTTGCTTTTAAATATTACCATTTTCAACTGAGCGCTTTTAAAGCACGTAAATCCTTGGTAATATCAAGGTCTTTTAAAGAACTTGTCATTTTCTCAGAATGACGTATTCATGTTGTTTATTTTTAGGTGAGTTATCCTCCTCAAATAATTATTTAAGTCACCTTAATAGTTCCAGAGATGACATTTTTTTAAATTTGCACTTTTAATTGGTCAGTCATTTTGCTTTCTTCAGGGATACTTTTTGTACAATGTTGTTTTTTGAAGATGGTGTATATTTTTCCATCATTTTTACAACTCTGCACAGTATACTCTAGGATATGTGCTTAGATACCTTTTACAGCACCTGGATTGTAATTATTGATGAGGAAATTTTAAAAATATAACATTTACAAATACTATAAAAAATACTATAAAAAACACATAGGACCCATGTATATATATAACTAGATGTATAAAGTTATTGTACTTTTATATTCTAAAAATGGAATGAATTTAAAATTACTTGGTAAATGGACCAAAAAGTATCCATAATTAAATCATTAAGAATGTTATTTTTCCCTAAATTCAAGATTGTTGAAACAAAAGGGAAAATATGTATTGCATCTAGAATCAAAATTATTGCTTTTCTTGGGTATTTTGCAAAGCTAAAATCTACTAGGTTCAACTGGACATCTAAGAAAACTGCTTGTTGATTGAGGATTTTGAAATACCAAGTTGTAGGTATCTTTTCACCTAACTTTCTAGTGAATAAACATGAACTGACATCTTTATGCTCAGCATTTTGCTAGATGCTGAACTATCAGGAATAGTCCTTGCCTACAAGTAATCTATAAACTAGTGATAAGATTATTTTAATTTGTATGATAGTTGCTTGTTTATGCTCAGTCTAGGTACTATAAAAATAGAGTAGAAAATGATTAACTTGTTTAATTTATTGGTTTGGTTTGTAACTAATACACAAATTTATTCTCTAATTTTATGCATGATCAAGTGACTGAAGGGTATAGCAGAAAGATCCAGGACTAAAATGGCTTTTTTCTAGCCTTAATACTGGTTAAGCTTCTTTACCTGCTTTCTCTACTTACTTTTTGTTCTTATCCCCCATTCATAGCATCAGTTCTAACCTTGCACTTATCTCTAGCTTGGTCCTGATTTAATTCTAAGTTGTCTTAATTCTACCTAAGTGTTGTCAATTAAGGTCAACATGGATTGTCCCAGCTTTAGATAAGCGTTATAATGGGGATAGGGAAAATTTGGAGAATCAGGTGATACAGAAAAAACTCCATATGTATCTCTCTTTATTCATAATACTAACGATTCCTGCTACATGGTTTATTTCTGATACTAATGTTTATTTTATGAATATGTTATGACAACTGAAATAAGTTGTTCAGTTTTCTTTTGATAAAAGATGTGCTCTTACTATTGAACATGCATTTCCTAATTAATTAAATTCTTAAAAACAAAATTTTTTTGAAAATAAGGAATTCCCAATTCTGAGTGTTTTCATTCCCAGAAACATAAATAGATCACTTCTTGCAGCTTGTTAGTGCTGTCCTCCATCTTCTCATTGTTTTGGAGTTTGTTTAGTAGCTATCACCTTACCAGAAATTATTGCTTTAAGAAAATAATTCAGCATAATTAAAGTGGATTTTTGTTTGGTTGGTTTTGGTACTTTTACACCTCTTTTTTTTTTTCCCCTTCTGCCAAAGGATGAGAAACCAACAACAGACTCCATGCTGGGCGTGTGGATTGGTGCAACTGCTATTCCTTGCACTCCTAGTGTAGCAAAAGGAAAATCAAGAGCAAAACTCAGCTGCACAAAGTAAGTTCAAACTTCGCAGTTTTTCTAACATTCAGTGAAGTAAATATTTTTAATATTCTGTTTTGGTTTTGTGAATATGTCAAAATGGTTATAAATTATTTTCCTTAATTTTGACATGTAAAATTTTGACTTAAAATAATTATAATATCAGTATGTGTTAAAACTTTTGAATTTTAACATTAAAATATGTTAAATAACTGAATATTTATGACTTAGAACTTTACGTAGTTGTAATTTTTAAAATATTTGTTTAATAGGTTAAAATCACAAAATCAGGAGGAGGAACTTATGAAATTGGCTAAGCAATTTGATAAAAATATGGAAGAGCTAGATGTGATTCAAGAGCAAAACAAGAGAAATCATGATCTTATCCAGATGATTTCAGAAGCAGAGACTTTAAATAATTACAGAGATAATGTACAGATGCAGTTACTACATGATATAGTTCCTGAAATAGATAATGCTATGATAAAGAAGCCAGTGAAAGAAAACAGGATATTTGTGGTAAACGATCAAAACAGCAGTCAGAAGCCATTTGACCAAAATGCTGAAGCAGCCTTTATCGCCATTTTTGATGGTTCTACTCAGAAATGTAGTGGACAGTTAAGCCAAGATCTGTCAGATGCTTTCTTGAGCACCAGTAGTACTACCTTTGGAAAGAAAAATGCTTTGAAAGAGGAGAACATCATTACTAATGAAACTCTGGTCACTGAAAAACTACCAAATAAAACCCAAGGATCACTTTCTCATCAAGTAGATAATCCTGGAATGACAAAATCATATGTGACTTCCTGTACTAAGGAACCAGGAGCTTTTAATAAGCACAGTGATACATTTACTACCAGTGATTTTGAGGATGATTGGGAAAACTTACTAAGTAATGAACCTTTTGTTATGCAAAATATTGAAATGTCTGAACTTTTCGCTGCCCCTGAAACAGCCCAGATTACTGATCAAAAGGAAATTTGTACCTTTAACAGTAAAAATGGTAAAAGTAAGTCAGGAATGAATACAAGTCTAGATACCAGGTTAAGGGATTCAAAAATTTTACAAGATCTTCCTTCAAAGACATGGAAGAGTGAATTAACAGATGCTGCAAAATACAGATTTTCACCAAAGCCGAATGATAAACCAAATAAATTATCATCCACTGGAAATAAAATGAAATTGGAGAAATCTTTTAATACAATTGTTGTTCAAGACAAAATTCAAGACTGTGCAGTTGCATCTAATCTGGCAAAAGTAAATGAAGATACTCATATTAAATTTACTTCTAATGTAAATGCTTCTGAAAAAAAGTCTACTTTGAACCCAGGATGTTCTAATGAACAAAAAAATAAGTCCATTTTTAATCAGTCTTTGAAGGCACCTACTAATGTCGAGCCTTTAGGCTCTGCAACTTTGGGAAATAAAACCAGTGTTTGTAACCCAAATCAGACTAATGTATCAAAGCTTCGTTCTTTCTTTGATGATTGGAATGATACATCATTTACCAATGAAATTGTTAAAGGCTGTCATCACTTAGAGAATACCTGGGAAGCAGATGATGTAGATGATGATTTATTATACCAAGCATGTGATGATATTGAAAGACTAACTCAGGAACAAGACATTAGAGTGGACAGCAAGACATCAGAAAGTGTATTTGGGATCAATAATAGTTCTAAACACGGAGCCAAAAACGTGTTTACTACACCTAAACAAGGAAGTCCGTTGGTGCAATCAGAGCATTTGAATCTGAACAGCGTTTCAGTGCAAACATCTTCATTGACAGATAGCTTACAAATAAATAAATCAATGAAGATGGAGAAAAGGGAAATTTGTGGAAATTCTCCGGGGTTTTTAGGTGCCACGACAAATTTGACTATATATTCTAAGAACTCAAATTGTCAGATCAATAATCTGCATGTCTCTTGGAATAACACTGATGTTCCAAAACAAGTGAATAGTTCCAAATCGGTTCTTACAGGAAGTTCAAGTTTGAATGTGAGTTCAGATCGTATGAGTACAGAAATTGCTGCTAATAAGAAGAAATTGAGTACTCCACATGTATCGCATAGCACCGTAACAGATGAAGCTCAGAGTGACCTTAACAGAGCAGTGAGATTTTCTAAGTACATGTTTACAAAGATAAAAAATTCTCAAATTCTTTCTCAGTTTAATAACAATTGTATAACAGGAAGTATCTCTGGTACCAAAATCACACAGGGTTTGCAGAAAAATAAAACTGTCAACCCATTATGTGGGAAGGCTGTTCAACAGCAGTCTTTGGGGAAATTTTCTGAATCTTTGAAACAAACTTCAAAAGGTATGTATGAAATAATTTTCTTTGAAAAGTAACCAAACTAGTTATTTGTTTTATTGAATTTGCATAACATACAAGTTAAAAACTATGATGTTTAACTGGAAGTTTTAAAGTGATTCTTAAAAATAATGATGCTGGAATATACAAATACTGGGTGATTTATGTTTTGAAAAGACTGCATCGAATTCTTTGCCAACATTTAATACAGTGACTAGTGTATAGTAGGCACTCGATAAGTATGTGTTGAATGTTTTCTGAATTATTACCTGGAAAATTTTACTTATAGATTCATGTATTACTGTGTGAAGATTCCTTTGTTCACTAAATATCTCATTGTTTTAAAATTTGAATAATCTTACTCCTGTGTTTAGCAGAATATTGAGGTGAACAATATTTGAAGATTTAGAGCATTCTAATTAAATGCCTTTGCTAGAATACCATCTGATACAAAACTGTTAGTTATGATGGTTAGAGTTGTTATTTACTTACTCAGTACATCCTGTGATCTTTGATTCTTTCCAGTTCTTCTTTTCCCCAGTTCTTTCTATCAGGTTCCATTGTTTCTACCTCAAAAAATATATCTGAAAACTGTCCATTTTTCTCACTGTCTCCTGCTATCACCCTTATGCAAGCCAATGTTTCCTGACTGGACTACTGCAGTTCTTTTACCTGTTCCCTGTCAATTCTAGTCTCCAAACAGCAGAATCATCTTTTAAAACAAGAGAAAAAATAAAAAACAAATATGGCATTTGTCTGCTTAAAGACAACCTTCAGCCACTGTCCGTCATATTTCAAATAAATCCAGACCTTACCCTGTGATCTACAAGGCCCTGGATTATCTCTCCTTAACCTTCCTGTCCTCTTTTTTTGCCTTACCTATTAGGCTTCAGCTACACCAGCTGTACTTCAGTTCCTCAAACAGAGTAAGTTCTTTTCTAGTTCAGGAGCTTTGACTGCTAGTCCCAGCTAACACTGCTTCCCAGCATGTGACCGCCACCCCTCCTTTGGCTGGTGCTTTTTTTTAAAAAAATAAATTTATTTATTTATTTGTGGCTGAATTGGGTCTTCATTGTTGCACGCGGTCTTTCTCCAGTTGTGGCAAGCAGGGGCTACTTTTTGTTGCGGAGCATGGGCTTCTCATTGTGGTGGCTTCTCTTGTTGCAGAGCATGGGCTCTAGGCACATGAGCTTCAGTAGTTGTGGTGTGTGGGCTCAGTAGTTGTGGCTTGCGGGCTCTAGAGCACAGGCTCAGTAGCTGTGGTGCGTGGGCTTAGTTGCTCCGTGGTATGTGGGATCTTCCTGGACCAGGGCTTGAACCCGTGTCCCCTGCATTGGTAGGTGGATTCTTAACCGCTGCGCCACCAGGGAAGTCCAGTTGGTGCTTTTTTATCCTTAGGTCTCAGTTTCAGTATTGATATTACTATCTCACAGATGCCTTCCTTCAGCAGTCTATAAATGCTTTCCTTGTTATTTTCAGTCATCTCTCTTATTTCCTTCATTTCTTTTATCACAGTTTGCAATCAAATATTGATAACTGTCTGTCTGATCAGTGAATACCTAGGCCTACTACGGAAGCTGCCAGTTAGATGTTTAATAAGTATTTGAATGAACATCATGCAATATAATGTGAAAAGTCTGTTATTCACTGATACTGTAGTAGTTTTTAAAAGGGAATATTTCTGGCATAACTACATGTGCTTCTTAATGCCCAGGGCACTTCACCAGAAACCTAGTGCCCCCACATGCCTACGCCAAATCTGCTGGCTCTTTTCTGTTTATCCTTTAAAACCCAGTGTGTTTCTAACCACGCAGAATGATTAAGGTTCGCTTTCTTTGGGTTTCTGCAATACCCAGTGCTAACTTCTGTTACAGCATTTACTATGCTAGCTTGTAATTATAGATTTCCTTAATCAGTCTCCCTCACTTGGGGCTAAACATTAGGATTCTTACTTATTATGTAGATCAATGCTTCTATGGTTAAGGGAGTTTTTAGTTTCTTTTAACATGATTGTTTTCTGTTTAGATGATGCTTTTGTTGGCATTATTGCTACAACTTCCCTATTTAAGTGATCCTTCCCTTTAAAAAAACATTGTAACAGTAATATGTAGTTTTATAAAAATAAAGAAAACAGTATAGATTAATTTGAAGTAAAAAGGTAAGTCCTCTATTTCTCCTTTCCTCCAACCATTCCTCAGGGAAATTATATAGTATACACTATCTGGCAACTTGGTTTTGCTTTCACTTAATACATTGTAACTATCTTTTCCTGTTAGTACATATAGATTTGCTTTAGTCCTTTGAGTGACTACATAGTATGTCATTATATGGATGTACCATAATTTATTTAACTGTTTCTCTGTTGATGGAGGTTTAGTTTGATTGCAGTTTTTTGCATTATAAACAACAGTACAGTCCTCCAGTGAATATTCTACCTAAATTTACACACACTTGTGTGATTGTATGTTAATTACTGAAAATTTATGTAAGGTCCAGGATGTTTTATATTTTGATGGATATCTCCAGATCATCCCCCAAATCGCATCAATTTATATTCTTATCAACACTGACAATGAATACTTCTCTACATTGTCACTCAAACTAGATATTTTGAAGCTTTAAAATTGTTGTCAGTCTATAATAGTTTTAAACATTTAAGTTTATGTTTAAATAAGTATAATTAATTGAAGCATGCTTCCAACATGAATTTATTTACTTGTAGTTGTAATTCCATTAAAAACTAAATCTCTCTGGAATATTTGAGTTTTTCCAAAACTCCTGTCTCCTGTCTTATCTGCATTTTTTTAATGGATGGATAATCTGCCTTTCAGTTTACTTTACAATTTTTCTGTTAAGTTTATTGATAGTGCCTAATATTCTAATTAATATTAACCTTGTTGATATTTTCTGTTGTTTCTATTTCCTCTTACTTTGGTATAGCAAGCTGCTCTCCAGGAAATATCTTTGAAACAAAACCCTTCTAACTACCTCATTGCTTTAAGCTGGCTTGGCTAACTGTGGCCTGTCCAAATCCAGCCTATATAGCCTGCTTTTGTACAGCCAGCATACTAAGATGAATTTCACATTTTATTTATTTATTTATTTTTGGCCACATTAGTTCTTCATTGCTGCGAGCGGGCTTTCTCTAGTTGCGGTGAGCAGGGGCTCCTGTAAGTTGCGGTGTGCGGGCTTCTCATTGCGGTTGGCTTCTGTTATTGCAGAGCACAGGCTCTAGGCGTGCAGACTTCAGTAGTTGCAGGACGCAGGCCCAGTAGTTGCAGCGCACGGGCTCTAGGGCGCGTGGGCTTCAGTACTTGCGGTGCGTGGGCTCAGTAGTTGGGGCTCACGGGCTTAGTTGCTCCGCAGCATGTGTAGGCTCAGTAGTTGTGGCGCACGGGCTTAGTTGCTCCACAGCATGTGGGATCTTCCCGGACCAGGGATTGAACCCGTGTTCGTTGCATTGCCAAGCGGATTCTTAACCACTGCACCATCAGGGAAGTCCCACTTTCACATTTTAAGTGGTTGAAAAAAATCAAAAGAAGTATAATACTTCATGACTTTTGAAAACTATATGGAATTCATACTTCATTGTCCATAAACAAAGTTTTATTTGAACACAGTCACATCATTTACTTATATACATCGTCCATTGCTGTTTTCATGCTGCAAGGGCAGAACTGAACAATTGCAACAAGAAATCACATGCTTTTTAAAGGTTAACATACTTTCTGGCCTTTTACAGAAGAAAAAAGTTTCCTGACCCCTGCTTTGGGATTAAGATTAAAAAGAGCCACTCTTGCTTTGTACCTCGCAATAGTTTGAGACCTTGCTGTGTATTTTCATTGCAGATTGTGTTAAAGGAAGTGCTGATGGGAGACATGAATGACTCTCTTGAAATCAGATTTGCCTAATGAGACTTTATTAATATCACAAAACCAGCTGTAAGGCCAGTTTTAGGGAGCTATGTTCTTTTCTGCCATCATGGACTATTAACCTATTTTCCTTCCAAATTTATGGTCAACTGAATGTAAATTGTGTGTGTGTATATTCTAAGTTTCTTGTGTTTCTCAGCTTTCAGACTAAAATAATAGATAAATTAGTCAAGCTAATTTTAAAGTACATTTTAGTATTATTCTCTAAGAAAAAATAGCTACAGTCTGTGAGATAATTGACTTAGAAAATAAAAGGCAACAGAATCATCCAGGGAGTTTGAGATATGTGTCCCTTACCCTGAACACCTTCTCTCATTTCTGATTATACTGAGGAAGGAAAGATGGTATATTTTGAGTAAATATCTACCTTAGTTAACAAGAGAAATGTCATAACCTCTAAATTCTGAACCTCTGTCTAGATGTCAGTGTAAATAATATTTCTCTGCTGACAGTGCTGCAAATTCTTATTTACTTCTCTGAAAGGTAGATTTTACAACATAAACAGTTTTACCAATACACGGTCACTTAAATATGTATTAGGATGATGGGCTTGATTTTAAAACATTATTTAAATGAAAAAATAGTTTTGCTAATTTTAAAGTTTGATTTTTATAGCATTACATAGATAATCTAATATTTTAGCCCAGAGTGACTTAACTGTGGAATTAATTTTATTAGAAGTCAGAATTTTGGTAGAGGCAGAATTGGATGTGTTATTAAAATAGAACTTTCTCATTTTCATTTATCTAATTTAAAACATTGTTTATTTTATAGTAGGCTTATCTGAAGTATACACTAAAGTGTGTTGCATAAGAATATATCAGAATGCTTCATATTTTATATATTAAAAGACATTGAAAATTTTATTCAGATATCCTGCTTCTTGAAATAGTTTTCCAATGTTTGTAGAAAATATATCTTCCGAATAAAAATATAATATCTGACAGTGAGTTACATGTTTATTGACATAATAGATTTCAGTCTATTACTCCAAAATATTTTTCCTGGATAGCTGAAATGAAAATCTTGGAGTTCTATAGAGGGGAAAAAAGTAGGAGTAGGAATATTAACATAGGATATCTTATAGTATAAAAATATACTCTTTGAGGTATTGGTATCTAATTTAATCCATTATATTTTGACTCCTTTTCTATTACAATTTATATAACATTTAAAATTCCAGTTTGTTTTTAAAATATATTCATTTATTGGTTATATAAATTAGATGTCATTGTTCACAAAAATTATTTGCTGGGTAGTCAAAATGTACAAGTTTTAATCAAATGGATTTTATCTCACTGTGAAAAGAGTGCATCAAACAGATTGATCAGTGCTTGATTTTATTTTGGTCTAGAGCCTTGTACTGTACTGTATCTGTACTTGTAGTCTTATATTTAGTAAAGTATAGTTTAATAACAAAACCAATGTAGCAAATCTGGGTAATAAAAAAGTAAAAATTAAAATTTATTCAGAACAACTATATAGTCTGTAAAGCTAATATCTATATTTGGTTTCATTTTTAGAGGAAGAAGAGAAAAATAGAAAGTATTCTCCTGAAGAAATTCAGAGGAAAAGACAAGAAGCGCTGGTTCGAAGAATGGCCAAAGCACAGGCATCATCTGTAAAGAAAGACAGCTCCCACTTAACTTGATTTCTTTAATGAAATGTTACTTGGGAGGTAACAAAGACAGTTGATAACTATCTATGATAGGAAATATTTTTTCTTGATTTCTCTATGAGAAATTTAATGCTGAGTTATAAAGCATGGACTTCTACTTTATTTAATAAATCAGTGTTTACAATGGTCAGTGAAACCTTTCCTTGGAGATGTATGTGAAAGTAATTGCATGTAAGTTTTGGAAATTCAGGAAAGTTAGCAGTTATGTAGTAGAATCATACAGAGTAAAGTCGTTTTATTTTTAAATACTGTGATTGCAGAGGATCATCAAAAAATAGATAATCCACTTAACTCTTACTGTAATAAATCTTTTCCTAATACAAAGCTTCAACTTACTATTAGAGATTATTTCTTTATAGCTTTTTTTCAATAACTGTTCCTTAAGGTTTTTATACATTTCTGAATTTTAATTAATACTTCCATATTCTTAGGGACATGATTGGTAGGAAATAAAGGACTTCATAAGAAAACTACTATTTTCAATTCCTAGTTTGTAATACATGTGAATTTAAAATTTTCTAAAATGTAATACATTTTGGAAACTTCCCACCATTTTTAGGGAAAATGCTGATTTAAGAAGTTTAGTTTTGAAAGAAGAATGTGGATTAGCTATATAAGTAGTGTACCATCAGTAACATTTAGAACTGTCAGAAACTTTAGATATCATCTGGTCCAGCTTCTTCACTGTATAGGTGAGAAATGAATACTGTTATTCCCAAAGTCAGAAGGCAAGTTGGAGCTGTGCTAGGATTAGAATGATTTCTTTCATTCTAGTGGATACTTAGGCAAATGGTACCATTTGCTTCAGAGTATTAATTAGTACATAAAATAACTTGTGGGCGCATTAATTATTTTATAGTATAAAACTTAAAATAACTAAAATACATTAAGCGACTGATAATAATGCTTATTGTTTCTTGTATTAAAGAATTAACCATTCCAGGATATAAAAAATGAGAATCTTTTTCAATTTTCCTATAACTATGTAATTTTCCCTTGATTAATTTACTGACTTTGCTAATTTGTTCTTCTCTGTTACTCTCTTTTTAATTTTGCTTGTTTGGAATTTGCGAAGCCAGAAGTAAAAATCTTAGCTGAGGGCATGAGGACGGTAAGAATGCTTTATTTATCCCAAATGGCTTTAGGATACCTGACGAGAGTTATAAATGTGAAACACCTATGAGGATGTTCACCACTATTCAGGTATCTTAGAGCTATGATAGTATCAAAGTAATTAAATGCATTTTAATTTAAGTAATTAAATGCTCTATAGAGATACATAATTTTGAAAATTGTATTTTCATATATACAGTGGAGTAACATATTCTAGGTAATGTTTATTATTTGCCTAAGAATATATAAAAAAGTATCTAAATAAATATAGGTAGTTTTTCTGTGTAAGAAAATGAAGAGCTGAGAATCTTTATCTTTTTCTAAAATGGCTTCACTGTGTTCTTACTACTCTTTGGATATCTCTACTTTTGCTTAGGCTCCCCCCTGCCTACCACTTGATTTCTCTAGAATGCCTTTAGCCTATTGTGTCCAATCATTAAGACTCAGCCCAATAAATTTCAGTTGCTTTGACAATTGTACCTGACCATCCTTACTGGAATTGATTTCTTTTCTCTTATCATTGTGGTACTTATTTCTTGTATCTTTTGTTGGACAGTTCTGTAATGCCTTATGTTATTCAGTTGTATATGTATTCTAGTAATACTTCTAAAAGTTTTTTGTTTGAATCTCTTCCATAATTTTGTCATATTTTCAATACAGCCTATGCTACTGTTTACTTAGCAGTTTTCTTTGAAATGACCCCTTTTCTCTTTAAAGGCTGACTTATAGTACTTAGGGATGGGGGTGGAAGAGTGGCTCAGCAAATCTGAGCCTGAACATGCTCTTCACAGTTTCCTTTTCTATCCTGATTCCTCTTCTTTTTTTTTTTTTTTTTTAGATTCTCAGAATTTATTCATAACTGAAAGTATGTACCTTTTGACCAACATCGGTGGGTTGATTTTAATTGACACCTAGGACAACAAGTTTTCTAATTGAGAATTCCCACAGCAAGGACAGTGAGCTAGCATTTGTTTGGAAAGGCCTCACTCTGGTTGTTCATCTATATTATCTCTGATCAACACTTGAGGCTTTGCTAATTTGTATAATGAACATTTAAAATGTCTTTGCAGTTGCAAAATTAGTGCTTGTTATTAGCATGTGAATGTTAAAAAATGGGCTTTCAATGGTCAGATTACTGAGGTTCAGGATATATACACCAACTGAACTACTTAGGGAAATCCCTGCACTGGCATGGATTAAACTGCAGCCAGCCTATCCTGAGGAATGGCTCAGACAGACATGTATTTGCACCTCTGTGTCATAGAGAGTACATATCCTTAATGTCATTAGATAATGCCAAGCTGTTTCCTATAAATGTGCACCTTTTACAGTTCCATCACACTTTAAAATGCTTGACAATCTGTTGGGTGTGTACTAACATCTTATTGTGGTTTTAATTGGCAATTTCCCTACTACTAGTAAAGTAGAGCCCTTTTTCATATGTTTATATACCATCTGAATTTCCTCAATTATGAGTTGCTTGTTTAGGCCCTTTTCTGTTGGGTTGCCCGTTTTTTCTTTTTTTCACACACACACACTATTTTATTTTTACAAGAGATAAATAAACTGACACCAAGCATTGTAAATGGATGACCACAACAAAAGCAACAATGATTGCAATTACCAAACACTAAACACACTCATACTATGTCATAATATTGACATTCAGTCCAGTAATCCTCCACTGTAATAGCTCCTTTACTTTGCAGTGAGAATTGATTTGTATATTTTTTGCCTCTGAGTCCTTGTGGAATTTTTTTTTTCTTTTGTTCAAACAGAAAGTCACAAAAATTATAATCATCCTCATTAGGTCACTCAGTCCCATGTAATTAATTTTTTTTCATCTTGATCTTTTGTTAGCACTTTTATGAATTCATCAGTTTTCCATTAGAGTTCTGAAAATACTTATTCATTCAGTTCAGCAGTATAGTCAGTTACCAGAAACCTGTACTTGTCAGTCTTTTCCGTGAATTCCTTGAAGATGAAGCCCTTTTATAGGAACATTTTTGCGAAAGCATCAGAGTACACCCAGAACTGTCTGTAAATGACAAAAGACTTAAAAATCACCACAGTTAAAGATTTGATGACAGTTCATAATAATGCAATTGACAAGGAAATTTAGTTATTTCTGGTATACATTTTAAAGTAATAACGAATTATGACTTATAACATTATACCAGAACATACAAGATTTTTAGAAATTTCATGTAATGTCTGAAACATTTATATTAACATATTTCCATACAAATAACCGAAAGAAAGTTTAATATTAGTTGGGTTTTTTTGCTTGTTTTTTTATACTGCAGGTTCTTATTAGTCATCAGTTTTACACACATCAGTGTATACATGTCAATCCCAATCACCCAATTCAGCACACCACCATCCCCACCCCACCGCGGATTTCCCTCCTTGGTGTCCATACATTTGTTCTCTACATCTGTGTCTCAACTTCTGCTCTGCAAACCGGTTCATCTGTACCATTTTTCTAGGTTCCACATACACGCGTTAATATACGATATTTGTTTTTCTCTTTCTGACTGACTTCCCTCTGTATGATAGTCTCTAGATCCATCCATGTCTCAACAAATGACTCAATTTCGTTCCTTTTCTTGGCTGAGTAATATTCCATTGTATATATGTACCACAACTTCTTCATCCATTCGTCTGTTGATGGGCATTTAGGTTGCTTCCATGACCTGGCTATTGTAAATAGTGCTGCAATGAACATTGGGGTGCATGTGTCTTTTTTTTCTTTTTCCGGTACGGGGGCCTCTCACTGTTGTGGCCTCTCCTGTTGCGGAGCACAGGCTCCA
Organism: Leucopleurus acutus; assembly: GCF_964270905.1. NCBI lineage: Eukaryota > Metazoa > Chordata > Mammalia > Artiodactyla > Delphinidae > Leucopleurus > Leucopleurus acutus. The sequence continues at coordinate 85,238,444 of NC_139154.1, read as the reverse complement.
GAAGCGCAGGCTCAGCGGCCATGGCTCACAGGCCTAGCCACTCCGCAGCATGTGGGATCTTCCCGGACTGGGGCACGAACCTGTGTCCCCTGCATCAGCAGGCGGACTCTCAACCACTGCATCACCAGGGAAGCCTTGCATGTGTCTTTTTGAATTATGGTTTTCTCTGGGTATATGCCCAGTAGTGGGATTGCTAGATCATTTGGTAATTCTATTTTTAGTTTTTTAAGGAACCTCCATACTGTTCTCCATAGTGGCTGTATCAGTTTACATTCCCACCAGCAGTGCAAGAGGGTTCCCTTTTCTACACACCCTCTCCAGTAATATGTTTGTAGATTTTCTGATGATGCCCATTCTAACTGGCGTGAGGTGATACCTCATTGTAGTTTTGATTTGCATTTCTCTAATAATTAGTGATGTTGAGCAGCTTTTCATGTGCTTCTTGGCCATCTGTATGTCTTCTTTGGAGAAATGTCTATTTAGGTCTTCTGCCCATTTTTGGATTCAGTTGTTTGTTTCTTTAATATTGAGCTGCGTGAGCTGTTTATATATTTTGGAGATTAATCCTTTCTCCGTTGATTCGTTTGCAAATATTTATCCCATTCTGAGGGTTGTCTTTTCGTCTTGTTTATGGTTTTCTTTGCTGTGCAAAAGCTTTTAAGTTTCATTAGGTCCCATTTGTTTATTTTTGTTTTTATTTCCATTACTCTACGAGGTAGATCAAAAAAGATATTGCTGTGATTTATGTCAAAGAGTGTTCTTCCTGTGTTTTCCTCTAAGAGTTTTATAGTGTCCAGTCTTACATTTAGGTCTCGAATCCATTTTGAGTTTATTTTTGTGTATGGTGTTAGGGAGTGTTCTTCTTTCACCCTTTTACATGTAGCTGTCCAGTTTTCCCAGCACCACCTATTGAAGAGACTGTCTTTTCTCCATTGTATATCTTTGCCTTCTTTGTCATAGATTAATTGACCACAGGTGCATGGGTTTATCTCTGGGCTTTCTATCTTGTTCCATTGATCTGTGTTTCTGTTTTTGTGCCAGTACCATATTGTCTTGATTACTGTAGCTTTGTGATATAGTGTGAAGTCAGGGAGTCTGATTCCTCCAGCTCCATTTTTTCCCCTCAAGACTGCTTTGGCTATTCAGGGTCTTTTGTGTCTCCGTTACAGATTTTAAGATGATTTGTTCTAGTTCTGTAAAAAAATGCCATTGGTAATTTGATAGGGATTGCATTGAATCTGTGGATTGCTTTGGGTACTATAGTCATTTTCACAATATTGATTCTTCCAATCCAAGAACATGGTATATCTCTCCATCTGTTGGTATCATCTTTAATTTTTTTCATCACTGTCTTATAGTTTTCTGCATACAGGTCTTTTGTCTCCCTAGGTAGGTTTATCCTAGGTAGTTTATTCTTTTTGTTGCAATGGTAAATGGGAGTGTTTCCATAATTTCTCTTTCATATTTTTCATCATTAGTGTATAGGAATGCAAGAAATTCCTGTGTGTTAATTTTGTATCCTGCAGCTTTACCAAATTCATTGATTAGCTCTAGTAGTTTTCTGGTGGCATTTTTTTTTTTTTAACATCTTTATTGGGGTATAATTGCTTTACAATGGTGTGTTAGTTTCTGCTTTATAACAAAGTCAATCAGTCATACATAAACATATGTTCCCATATGTCTTCCCTGTTGCGTCTCCCTCCCTCCCACCCTCCCTATCCCACCCCTCCAGGCTGTCACAAAGCACCGAGCCAATATCCCTGTGCCATGCGGCTGCTTCCCACTAGCTATCTACCTTACTACGTTTGTTAGTATGTATATGCCCATGACTCTCTCTCGCCCTGTCACAGCTCACCCTTCCCCCTCCCCATAACCTCAAGTCCGTTCTCTAGGAGGTCTGCGTCTTTATTCCTGCTTTACCCCTAGGTTCTTCATGACATTTTTTTTTTCTTAAATTCCATATATATGTGTTAGCATACGGTATTTGTCTTTTTCTTTCTGACTTACTTCACTCTGTATGACAGACTCTAGGTCTATCCACCTCATTACAAATAGCTCAATTTCGTTTCTTTTTATGGCTGAGTAATATTCCATTGTATATATGTGCCACATCTGCTTTATCCATTCATCCGATGACGGGCACTTAGGTTGTTTCCATCTCCGGGCTATTGTAAATAGAGCTGCAATGAACATTTTGGTACATGACTCTTTTTGAATTTTGGTTTTCTCAGGGTATATGCCCAGTAGTGGGATTGCTGGGTCATATGGTAGTTCTATTTGTAGTTTTTTAAGGAACCTCCATACTGTTCTCCATAGTGGCTGAACCAATTCACATTCCCACCAGCAGTGCAAGAGTGTTCCCTTTCTCCACACCCTCTCCAGCATTTATTGTTTCTAGATTTTTTGATGATGGCCATTCTGACTGCTGTGAGATGATATCTCATGGTAGTTTTGATTTGCATTTCTCTAATGATTAATGATGTTGAGCATTCTTTCATGTGTTTGTTGGCAGTCTGTATATCTTCTTTGGAGAAATGTCTATTTAGGTCTTCTGCCCATTTTTGGATTGGGTTGTTTGTTTTCTTGTTATTGAGCTCCATGAGCTGCTTGTAAATTTTGGAGATTAATCCTTTGTCGGTTGCTTCATTTGCAAATATTTTCTCCCATTCTGAGGGTTGTCTTTTGGTCCTGTTTATGGTTTCCTTTGCTGTGCAAAAGCTTTGAAGTTTCATTAGGTCCCATTTGTTTATTTTTGTTTTTATTTCCATTACTCTAGGAGGTGGGTCAGAAAGGATCTTGCTGTGATTTATGTCATAGAGTGTTCTGCCTATGTTCTCCTCTAAGAGTTTGATAGTTTCTGGCCTTACATTTAGGTCTTTAATCCATTTTGAGCTTATTTTTGTGTATGGTGTTAGGGAGTGATCTAATCTCATACTTTTACATGTACCTGTCCAGTTTTCCCAGCACCACTTATTGAAGAGGCTGTCCTTTCTCCATTGTACATTACTGCCACCTTTATCAAAGATAAGGTGTCCATATGTGCATGGGTTTATCTCTGGGCTTTCTATCCTGTTCCATTGATCTATCTTTCTGTTTTTGTGCCAGTACCATACCGTCTTGATAACTGTAGCTTTGTAGTATAGTCTGAAGTCAGGGAGCCTGATTCCTCCAGTTCCTTCTTTCGTTCTCAAGATTGCTTTGGCTATTCGGGGTCTTTTGTGTTTCCATACAAATTGTGAAATTTTTTGTTCTAGTTCTGTGAAAAATGCCAGTGGTAGTTTGATAGGGATTGCATTGAATCTATAGATTGCTTTGGGTAGTAGAGTCATTTTCGCAATGTTGATTCTTCCAATCCAAGAACATGGTATATCTCTCCATCTATTTGTATCATCTTTAATTTCTTTCATCAGTGTCTTATAATTTTCTGCAGACAGGTCTTTTGTCTCCTTAGGTAGGTTTATTCCTAGATATTTTATTCTTTTTGTTGCAATGGTAAATGGGAGTGTTTTCTTGATTTCACTTTCAGATTTTTCATCATTAGTATATAGGAATGCCAGAGATTTCTGTGCATTAATTTTGTATCCTGCCACTTTACCAAATTCATTGATTAGCTCTAGTAGTTTTCTGGTAGCATCTTTAGGGTTCTCTATGTATAGGATCATGTCATCTGCAAACAGTGACAGCTTTACTTCTTCTTTTCCGATTTGGATTCCTTTTATTTCCTTTTCCTCTCTGATTGCTGTGGCTAAAACTTCCAAAACAATGTTGAATAATAGTGGTGAGAGTGGGCAACCTTGTCTTGTTCCTGATCTTAGTGGAAATGCTTTCAGTTTTTCACCATTGAGGATGATGTTTGCTGTGGGCTTGTCATATATGGCCTTTATTATGTTGAGGAAAATTCCCTCTATGCCTACTTTCTGCAGGGTTTTTATCATAAATGGGTGTTGAATTTTGTCAAAAGCTTTCTCTGCATCTATTGAGATGATCATATGGTTTTTCTCCTTCAGTTTGTTAATATGGTTTATCACATTGATAGATTTGCGTATATTGAAGAATCCTTGCATTCCTGGAATAAACCCCACTTGATCATGGTGTATGATCCTTTTAATGTGCTGTTGGATTCTGTTTGCTAGTATTTTGTTGAGGATTTTTGCATCTATGTTCATCAGTGATATTGGCCTGTAGTTTTCTTTCTTTGTGACATCCTTGTCTGGTTTTGGTATCAAGGTGATGGTGGCCTCGTAGAAGGAGTTTGGGAGTGGTCCTCCCTCTGCTATATTTTGGAAGAGTTTGAGAAGGATAGGTGTTAGCTCTTCTCTAAATGTTTGATAGAATTCGCCTGTGAAGCCATCTGGTCCTGGGCTTTTCTTTGTTGGAAGGTTTTTAATCGCAGTTTCAATTTCAGTGCTGTTCATATTTTCTATTTCTTCCTGATTCAGTCTTGGCAGGTTGTGCATTTCTAAGAATTTGTCCATTTCTTCCAGATTGTCCATTTTATTGGCATAGAGTTGCTTGTAGTAATCTCTCATGATCTCTTTTATCTCTGCAGTGTCAGTCGTTACCTCTCCTTTTTCATTTCTAATTCTATTGATTTGAGTCTTCTCCCCTTTTTTCTTGATGAGTCTGGCTAGTGGTTTATCTATTTTGTTTATCTTCTCAAAGAACCAGCTTTTAGTTTTATTGATCTTTGCTATTGTTTCCTTCATTTCTTTTTCATTTATTTCTGATCTGATTTTTATGATTTCTTTCCTTCTGCTAGCTTTGGGGTTTTTTTGTTCTTCTTTCTCTAATTGCTTGAGGTGCAAGGTTAGGTTGTTTATTCGAGATGTTTCCTGCTTCTTAAGGTGGGCTTGTATTGCTATAAACTTCCCCCTTAGAACTGCTTTTGCTGCATCCCACAGGTTTTGGGTCGTTGTGTCTCCATTGTCGTTTGTTTCTAGGTATTTTTTGATTTCCTCTTTGATTTCTTCAGTGATATCTTCATTATTAAGTAGTGTATTGTTTAGCTTCCATGTGTTTGTATTTTTTACAGATCTTTTCCTGTAATTGATATCTAGTCTCATGGCGTTGTGGTCAGAAAAGATACTTGATACAATTTCAATTTTCTTAAATTTACCAAGGCTTGATTTGTGACCCAAGATATGATCTATCCTGGAGAATGTTCCATGAGCACTTGAGAAAAATGTGTATTCTGTTGTTTTTGGATGGAGTGTCCTATAAATATCAATTAAGTCCATCTTGTTTAATGTATCATTTAAAGCTTGTGTTTCCTTATTTATTTTCATTTTGGATGATCTGTCCATGGGTGAAAGTGGGGTGTTTAAGTCCCCTACTATGAATGTGTTACTGTCGATTTCCCCTTTTATGGCTGTTAGTATTTGCCTTATGTATTGAGGTGCTCCTATGTTGGGTGCATAAATATTTACAATTGTTATATCTTCTTCTTGGATCGATCCCTTGATCATTATGTAGTGTCCTTCTTTGTCTCTTTTAATAGTCCTTATTTTAAAGTCTATTTTCTCTGATATGAGAATTGCTACTCCAGCTTTCTTTTGGCTTCCATTTGCATGGAATATCTTTTTCCATCCCCTTACTTTCAGTCTGTATGTGTCTCTAGGTCTGAAGTGGGTCTCTTGTAGACAGCATATATAAGGGTCTTGTTTTTGTATCCATTCAGCTAATCTGTGTCTTTTGGTGGGAGCATTTAGTCCATTTACATTTAAGGTAATTATCGATATGTATGTTCCTATTCCCATTTTCTAAATTGTTTTGGGTTCGTTATTATAGGTCTTTTCCTTCTCTTGTGTTTCCTGCCTAGAAAAGATCCTTTAGCATTTTTTGTAAAGCTGGTTTGGTGGTGCTGAACTCTCTCAGCTTTTGCTTGTCTGTAAAGGTTTTAATTTCTCCATCAAATCTGAATGAGATCCTTGCTGGGTAGAGTAGTCTTGGCTGCAGGTTTTTCTCCTTCATCACTTTCAGTATGTCCTGCCACTCCCTTCTGGCTTGTAGGGTTTCTGCTGAGAGATCAGCTGTTAACCTTATGGGGATTCCCTTATGTGTTATTTGTTGTTTTTCCCTTGCTGCTTTTAATATGCTTTCTTTGTATTTAATTTTTGACAGTTTGATTAATATGTGTCTTGGCGTATTTCTCCTTGTATTTATCTTGTATGGGACTCTCTGTGCTTCCTGGACTTGATTAACTATTTCCTTTCCCATGTTAGGGAAGTTTTCAACTATAATCTCTTCAAATATTTTCTCAGTCCCTTTCTTTTTCTCTTCTTCTTCTGGAACCCCTATACTTCGAATGTTGGTGCGTTTAATGTTGTCCCAGAGGTCTCTGAGACTGTCCTCAGTTCTTTTCATTCTTTTTTCTTTATTCTGCTCTGCAGTAGTTATTTCCACTATTTTATCTTCCAGGTCACTTATCCGTTCTTCTGCCTCAGTTATTCTGCTATTGATCCCATCTAGAGTACTTTTAATTTCATTTATTGTGTTGTTCATCGTTGCTTGTTTCATCTTTAGTTCTTCTAGGTCCTTGTTAACTGATTCTTGCATTTTGTCCAATCTATTGTCCATTCTATCTCCAAGATTTCGGATCAACCTTACTATCATTATTCTGAATTCTCTTTCAGGTAGACTGCCTATTTCCTCTTCATTTGTTAGGTCTGGTGCATTTTTATCTTGCTCCTTTATCTGCTGTGTGTTTTTCTGTCTTCTCATTTTGCTTATCTTACTGTGTTTGGGGTCTCCTTTTTGCAGGCTGCAGGTTCGTAGTTCCTCCTGTTTTTGATGTCTGTCTCCAGTGGCTAAGGTTGGTTCAGTGGGTTGTGTAGGCTTCCTGGTGGAGGGGACTAGTGCCTGTGTTGTGGTGGATGAGGCTGGATCTTGTCTCTCTAGTGGGCAGGTTCACGTCTGGTGGTGTGTTTGGGGGTGTCTGTGGCCTTATTATGATTTTAGGCAGCCTCTCTGCTAATGGGTGAGGTTGTGTTCCTGTTTTGCTAGTTGTTTGGCATAGGTTTTCCAGCACTGTGGCTTGCTGGTCGTTGAGTGAAGCTGGGTGCTGGTGTTAAGATGGAGGTCTCTGGGAGAATTTCGCCATTTGATATTATGTGGAGCTGGGAGGTCTCTTGTTGATCAGTGTCCTGAAGTTGGCTCTCCTACCTCAGAGGCAGAGCCCTGCCTCCTGGCTGGAGCACCAAAAGCTTTTCATCCACACGGCTCAGGATAAAAGGGAGAAAAAGTAGAGGGAATTAGTAGAAGTATGAGGAAAGAAAGAAGGAAAGGAGGGTAGGAAGGAAGGAAGAAAGAAAGAAAGAAGCAAAGAAGGAAAGAAAGGAGGGAGGGAGGGAGGGAGGAAGGAAGGAAGGAGGGAAAGAAGGAAAAAAGACAGAAAGAAAGAAGATACAGTAAAAATAAAATAAAGTATAATAAAGTTATTGAATTAAAAAATTCTTATTTAGAAAAAAAAAAAAGGGACGGAAAGAACCTTAGGACAAATGTTGGAAGCAAAGCTATACAGACAAAATCTTACACAGAAGCATACACATACACCCTCACTAAAAGAGGTAAATGGGGAAAAATCCTAAATCTTGCTGTCAGAGACCACCTCCTCAATTTGGGATGATTCGTTGTCTAAAGGAGGGAAGGAAGGACGGAAAGAAAGAAAGAAAGAACGAAGGTAAAGTACAATATTGTTATTAAAATTAATTATTAAGAAAAAAAAAATTTAAAAAAAACATGGACGGATAGAACCCTAGGACAAATGGTGGAAGCAAGACTATACAGACAAGATCTCACACAGAAGCATACACATACACATTCACAAAAAGAGGAAAGGGGAAAAAATCATAGATCTTGCTCCTAAAGTCCACTTCCTTAATTTGGGATGATTGGTTGTCTATTCATGTATTCCACAGATGCAGGGTACATCAAGTTGATTGTGGAGCTTTAATCCGCTGCTTCTGAGGCTGCTGGCAGAGATTTCCCTTTCTCTTCTTTGTTCTCACAGCTCCCAGGGCTCAGCTTTGGATTTGGCCCTGCCACTGCGTGTAGGTCGCTGGAGGGCGTCTGTTTTTTGCTCAGACAGGATGGGGTTAAAAGAGCCGCTGATTGGGGGCTCTGGCGCACTCAGGCCGGCGGGGACGGAGGGGCACAGAGTGCGGGGCGGGCCTGCGGTGGCAAAGGCCGGTGTGACTTTGCACCAGCCTGAGGCGCGCTGTGCACTGTCCCGGGGAAGTTGTCCCTGGATCCCGGGAACCTGGCAGTGGCGGGCTGCACAGGCTCCGCGGAAGAGGGGTGTGGAGAGTGACCTGTGCTCGCACACAGGCCCCTCGGTGGCGGCAGCAGCAGCCTTAACGTCTCCCGCCCGCCTCTGGGGTCCGCGCTTTTAGCCGCGGCTTGCGCCCGTCTCTGGATTCCGCACTTTCAGCCGCGGCTCGCGCCCGTCTCTGGATTCCGCGCTTTCAGCCGCGGCTCGCGCCCGTCTCTGGATTCCGCGCTTTCAGCCGCGGCTCGCGCCCGTCTCTGGGGTCCGCGCTTTCAGCCGCGGCTCGCGCCCGTCTCTGGATTCCGCGCTTTCAGCCGCGGCTCGCGCCCGTCTCTGGGGTCCGCGCTTTCAGCTGCGGCTCGCGCCCGTCTCTGGGGTTCGCGCTTTTAGCCGCGGCTCGCGCCCGTCTCTGGAGTTCCTTTAAGCAGCGTTCTTAAACCCCTCTCCTCACGCCCCAGGAAACAAAGAGGGAAGGAAAAGTCTCCTGCCTCTTCGGCAGGTGCAGGCTTTTTCCCCGGACTCCCTCCCGGCTAGCTGTGGTGCACTAACCCCTTCAGGCTATGTTCAAGCCGCCAACCCCAGTCCTCTCCCTGCGCTCTGGCCTCAGCTCGCAGCCCCGCCCGCCCCAGCGGGTGAGCAGACAAGCCTCTCGGGCTGGTGAGTGCCGGTTGGCACCGATCCTCTGTGCGGGAATCTCCCCGCTTTGCCCTCCGCACCCGTTGCTGTGCAGTCCTCCGCAGCTTCGAAGCTCCCCCCTCCGCCTCCCGCAGTCTCCGCCCGCGAAGGGGCTTCCTAGTGTGTGGAAACTTTTCCTCCTTCACAGCTCCCTCCCACTGGTGCAGGTCCCATCCCTATTCTTTTGTCTCTGTTTTTTCTTTTGCCCTACCCATGTACGTGGGGAGTTTCTTGCCTTTTGGGAGGTCTGAGGTCTTCTGCCAGCCTTCAGTAGGTGTTCTGTAGGAGTTGTTCCACGTGTATATGTATTTCTGGTGTATCTGTGGGGAGGAAGGTGATCTCCGCATCTTACTCTTCCGCCATCTTCCGCCTTCTCCACCACTGTTTTCTTGATCAAACTAAAAGTACTGAAAATGCCTGGAAGTCACAGTTAACTATAATTTGTGAGTCTGAATCCACACGACACAAATTCACCACATTTGTGAGCCACTTGACACTGTTTTCTGAGTCTTTGGAGGGCTGAGGTGAACTTTCTTCTCTTTTAGAATCCAATCATTCCCTTACAATTTCTTCATCCTTTGGAGGTGTTTTCTCCTTTTTCTTCCTTTCCAGATATTTGCTATGACTTCCTCTTCTTCAACGCATTTGTCTAGCACTGTGACAAACTGAAGTCCATTCCACAACGAAATCCAACACAGATGTTCCTGTTCAGTCAGGGTGATTTCCACATTATCATTTCGGCATCCTGTCTCCTTCCAGTTTCCCTTAGGGTTTGAAGTGTTCTGTAGGATCCTTGCCTCGTCAAAAAGATTGGAGCTTAAAGGTTTTGCTCAATTAGCAGCATCCTTGTCTATTTAAAACACAGCATGTAGAAGGTGAGCTTCAGGTTAACCAAATAACCATTTTCCTGTTCCTTGATCTATGCAAATCTCTGGTGGCATTTTTAGGATTCTCTATGTATAGTATCATGTCATCTGCAAACAGTGACAGTTTTACTTCTTTCTAATTTGTATTCCTTTTATTTCTTTTTCTTCTCTGATTGCTGTGGCTAGGACTTCGAAAACTATGTTGAATAAGAGTAGTGAGAGTGGACATCCTTGTCTCGTTCCTGATCTTAGAGGAAATGCTTTCAGTTCAACATTGAGAATGATGTTTGCTGTGGGTTTGTTGTATATGGCCTTTATTATGTTGAGGTAGGTTCCCTCTATGCCCACTTTCTGGAGAGTTTTTTTAATCATAAATGGGTGTTGAATTTTGTTAAAAGCGTTTTCTACATCTATTGAGATGATACAGTTTCTCTTCTTCAGTTTCTTAATATGGTGTATCACATTGATTGATTTGCGTATATTGAAGAATCCTTGCATCCCTGGGATAAATCCCACTTGATCATGATGTGTGATCCTTTTAATGTGTTGTTGGATTCTGTTTGCTAGTATTTTGTTGAGGATTATTGCATCTATATTCATCAGTGATATTGGTCTATAATTTTCTTTTTTTTTGTAGTATCTTTGTATGGTTTGGGGATCAGGGTGATGGTGGCCTCATAGAATGAGTTTTGGAGTGTTTCTTCCTCTGTAATTTTTTGGAAGAGTTTGAGAAGGATGGGTGTTAGCTCTTCTCTAAATGTTTGATAGAATTCAGCTGTGAAGCCATCTGTTCCTGGACTTTTGTTTGTTGGAAGATTTTTAATTTCAGTTTCATTACTTTTGATTGGTTTGTTCATATTTTCTGTTTCTTCTTGTTTCAGTCTTGGAAGGTTATACCTTTCTAAGAATTTGTCCATTTCTTCCCGGTTGTCCATTTTATTGGCATAGAGTTGCTTGTAGTACTCTCTAAGGACACTTTGTGTTTCTGTGGTGTCTGTTGTAACTTCTCCTTTTTCATTTCTAATTTTATTGAGTTCAGTCCGCTCCCTCTTTTTTTGATGAGTCCTGCTAATGGTTTATCAATTTTGCTTATCTTCTCAAAGAACCAGCTTTTAGTTTTATTGATCTTTGCTATTTTCTTTGTTTCTATTTCATTTATTTTTTCTCTGATATTTATGATTTCTTTCCTTCTGCTAACTTTGGGTTTTGTTTGTTCTTCTTTCTCTAGTTCCTTTAGGTGTAAGATTAGATTGTTTATTTGAGATTTTTCTTGTTTCTTGAGGTAGGCTTGTATAGCTATAAACTTCCCTCTTAGAATTGCTTTTGCTGCATCCCATAGGTTTTGAATCATCGTGTTTTCATTGTCATTTGTCTAGGTATTTTTTTATTTCCTCTTTGATTTCTTCGGTGATCTCTTGGTTGTTTAGTAACGTATTGTTTAGCCTCTATGTGTTTGTGTTTTTTACGTTTTTTTCCCTGTAATTCATTTCTAATCTCATAGCGTTGTGGTCAGAAAAGATGCTTGTTACGATTTTAATTTTCTTAAGTTTACTCAGGCTTGATTTGTGACCCAAGATGTGATCTATCCTAGAGAATGTTCCATGCGCACTTGGGAAGAAAGTGTAATCTGCTGTTTCTGGATGGAATGTCCTATAAATATCAATTAAATGTATCTGGTCTATTGTGTCATTTAGAGCTTCTGTTTCTTTATTTATTTTCATTTTGGATGATCTGTCCATTGGTGTGAGATGTTAAAGTCCCCCACTATTATTGTGTTACTGTCGATTTCCTCTTTTATAGCTGTTAGCAGTTACCTTATGTATTGAGCTGCTCCTATGTTGGGTGCATATATATTTATAATTGTTATATCTTCTTCTTGGATTGATCCCCTGATCATTATGTAGTGTCCTTCCTTGTCTCTTGTAACATTCTTTATTTTAAAGTCTATTTTATCTCATATGAGTATAGCTACTCCAGCTTTCTTTTGATTTCCATTTGCATGGAATATCTTTTTCCATCCCCTCACTTTCAGTCTGTTTGTGTCCCTAGGTCTGAAGTGGGTCTCTTATAGACAGCATATATATGGGTCTTGATTTTGTATCCATTCAGCAAGCCTGTGTCTTTTGGTTGGAGCATTTAATCCATTCACGTTTAAGGTAATTATTGATATGTATATTCTTATGACCATTTTCTTAATTGTTTTGCATTTGTTTTTGTAGATCCTTTTCTTCTCTTGTATTTCCCATTCAGAGAAGTTCCTTTAGCATTTGTAGTGGAGCCGGTTTGGTGGTGCTGAATTCTCTTAGCTTTTGCTTGTCTGTAAAGCTTTTGATTTCTCCGTGGAATCTGAATGAGATCCTTGCTGGGTAGAGTAATCTTGGTTGTAGTTTCTTCCCTTTCATCACTTTAAGTATATCATGCCACTCCTTTCTGGCTTGTAAAGTTTCTGCTGAGAAATCAGTTGTTAACTTTATGGGAGTTCCCTTGTATGTTATTTTTCGTTTTTCCCTTGCTGCTTTTAGTAATTTTTCTTTGTTTTTAATTTTTGCCAGTTTGATTACTATGTGTCTCGGCATGTTTTTCCTTGGGTGTATCCTGTGTGGGACTCGCTGCACTTTCTGGACTTGGGTGGATATTTCCTTTCCCATGTTATGGAAGTTTTCGACTATAATGTATTCAGATATTTTCTCTGGTCCTTTCTCTCTCTCTTCTCCTTCTGGAACCCCATAATGCGAATGTTGTTGCATTTAATGTTGTCCCAGAGGTCTCTTAGGCCGTCTTCATTTCTTTTCATTCTGTTTTCTTTATTCTGTTCCACAGCAGTGAATTCCGCCATTCTGTCTTCCAGGTCACTTGTCTGTTCTTCTGCCTCAGTTATTCTGCTGTTGATTCCTTCTAGTGTAGTTTTCATTTCAGTTATTGTATTCTTCATCTTTGTTTCTTTGTTCTTTAATTTTTCTAGATCTTTGTTAAACATTTCTTGCATCTTCTCGGTCTTTGCCTCCGTAGGTCCTGGATCATCTTCACTATCATTATTCTGAATTCTTTTTCTGGAATGTTGCCTATCTCCACTTCATTTAGTTGTTTTTCTGGGGTTTTATCTTGTTCCTTCATCTGGTACAAAGCCCTTTGCCTTTTCATCTTGTCTGTCTTTCTGTGAATGTGGTTTTTGTTCCACAGACTGCAGAATTGTAGTTCTTGCTTCTGCTGTCTGCCCTCTGGTGGATGAGGCTATCTAAGAGGCTTGATGGGAGGGGCTGGTGGTGGGTAGAGCTTACTGTTGCTCTCGTGGGCAGAGCTCAATAAAACTTTAATCAGCTTGACTTTGATGGGTGGGGCTGGGTTCCCTCTCTGTTGGTTGTTTTGCCTGAGGCAACCCAACACTGGAGCCTACCTGGGCTCTTTGTTGGGGCTAATGGCAGACTCTGGGAGGGCTCATGCCAAGGAGTACTTCCCAGAACTTCTGCTGCCAGTCACCGTGAGACAGAGCCACCCCCCTGCCTCTGCAGGAGACCCTCCAACACTAGCAGGTAGGTCTGGTTCAGTCTCCCCTGGGGTCACTGCTCCTTCCCCTGGTCCCAGTGTGCACACTACTTTGTGTGTGTCCTCCAAGAGTGGAGTCTCTTTTCCCTCAAGTCCTGTCAAAGTCCTGCACTCAATTCCCACTAGGCTTCAAAGTCTGATTCTCTAGGAATTCCTCCTCCCGTTGCCAGACCCCCATGTTGGGAAGCCTGACGTGCGTCACAGAACCTTCACTCCAGTGGGTGGACTTCTGTGGTATAAGTGTTCTCCAGTCTGTGAGTCACCCACCCAGCAGTTACGGGATTTGATTTTACTGTGATTGAGCCCCCTACCGTCTCATTGTGGCTTCTCCTTTGTCTTTGAATGTGGGGTATCTGTTTTGGCAGGTTCGTGTCTTCCTGTTGATGATTGTCCAGCAGCTAGTTGTGATTCTGGTGTTCTCACAAGAGGGAGTGACAGCACGTTCTTCTACTCCTCCATCTTGGTTCCTCGGGTTGCCTGTCTGATTCCTCTTTTTTAGCTGTTGTTGGAAACAGTAGGGGTTGAGTAGCCCATTAATGAACACAGAGGACTGCTTAGATAGTGTGTCTAGCTTGGCTGTTTTCAATCTCTAGGGAATCTGTTTTCACACAGGGAAGGGACAGCAGCTGGTAGGTCTGGCAGTTCTATTCCATCTCAAGCTCTGCTGCTGTTCATGAATCTAAAGGTTGGCTACAGATAAACTGATGATAGTAATGCCATTATTGCAGGGAAGTCTACAGAATAGAGCCTATCATTACTCTTTCTTGCTGCAAACAGTCAATTCTGATCCCAGGAAAACTTGGATTGCTTATTACAGACAGTGGTATGCATGCATGTACCACACCTTGGGAAACACGGCTTATATCATTATACTCTATTATCACTAATTTTTAAGTTCCTGAGAACAGAGGCACCTTACTCATCTCTGTCTATCCAGTGCTGATATTCAGTGGTTACTTGTTAAATGTCAGATGAATTTAAACAGATTCTGGTGGCAGAGTCTGCCTTGCCTGACTTGAAGCATTTTGACTCTGATTCCCTGAACTTTAGGGTTGGAAAATGTTTCTAGAAACAATTTAACCCTGATTCTTATAAGTCATAATTTATGTAGAGTATGAGCATGGTTTTCATTTCTTGCTGGGGTGTAGTGATCAGAATCAGTTGTGGGACTCAAAACAAAACAACAAACTTATGTCTTTATGCTTTCCCTTAGACTTCATAAATGAGAACATTAGGGGTAGATTTCTGTGTGTGTACTTTTAAAGTCCATTGGCTAAAGCCAACAGGATTGAGAAGAAATTATAATTACTAAACTTACATAACAGTTGCTAAATGTTTTATTTACCATGCATAGTTTTAAGAAATTCACATTTAACTAAAGACCATGTAAATAACACTTTTTACCACCGTTTGACAAATAGGGAAACTGAAGTAAGCACATTAAGTGACTTTCTCAAGGTCATACAATTAGAAAGATGTTGGAGCTGGAGTTTGCACTCAAGCAGTGTTATTCCAAATATTATGATCTTAACCACTGCCATTCATGGAAACTATTCATAAAAACCAGTGGTTTGTGGAAATCATCTGTATGCATAGAAAGAATTGTAGCATTTCAAGCACGTGTGCCAAAAAAGTCACTACAATTCTATAGCTTAATTTTATAGCACAGGAGAATTTTTTTCCAATCTTGATTGCTATTACAGATGACTCCGGTACTTTATGTGTATGAGAGTGGGTAGGTGGGTATTGATTATATGAATACACAGAGGTCACTTCTTTTTTGTCACACAACTATTAAACAAAAGAATAGAGAAATTCATAAAATGTATAGCTATTTTAAATGTCTTCATTTTACTTCACTATTTTAGTACTTTCTGGGTGTTCTGGTTTTAAATCTACTGGGGAAAACTTAATTGCCAAGATGTAATGGCATACTCCAAGCTTCTAGTAAAACTCTGATCCAGGTAATAAAATTAAGGTTTCTGGTTAGATACACACTATATAAAATAGTGGTATTCTGCATTTAATTTGTTATAATATGTTGTTATGGTTGAAGTATAAGAACAAAGTCCCATGTCACACAGATACGTAGTTGGGCAAAGGAGCACTGAAATAATCTTTTCATGTCATTGTAGATATTCTCTTTTGATATTACACAAAAACTTGAGAAGTGGTAGTTTCTTAAAAGTTAGCTGTAATTTCTGTTTCTAGCCATGATGGAAAACAAGGACTGCATGTTCCCTCCTGCTGAAACAACCAAATAAAAAACAGACAAACTACATGGAAAAGTGGACTTCAAGACACTAGGCCTCAGACAGTGAGGAAAATTGGCAAACAAACAAATGGAGCCCTACAGTTTTCCCAGCTTACTGATTTGAGGGAACTTCCAGGTCATGAGGCAAGGAAGCAGAATGGAGGAAGAGCCAAGTAGACTCCTTGAGCTGAGGAAATGGAGCTAAGAGTCCAGGAAAACCAAGATAGCTGGAGGTCACAGTGCAGAGAACCAGAGAGGAGAGAACACAGAACTCCAGATATCTGTAGACGGTCCCTTTGAGAATTAAATGCAGTCCAGATCAGCATGTGTATGTGAGGAAGCAGGCTGGAGAAAGAGCCATCTGAAAGGGTTAGAGGGCTCATGTGGGTCTAGTAACAATGCCTATTCTCAGCAGCCACTGTTTACTGGGTAGTACTTGCCTCAGTAGTATGGAATAATTAGCCCTAGACTGCACTGCTCTGGCTCCACCCCAACAAATCATAAAACTAAGATTCGAAAGGATCAAACTATTCTCAAGTAATAATTGTGTCCCAGAGCAAAGCTCAGAAGTATTTATAGCAATACTTTTATAGAAATACAAAAATGTCCAACATCTATGAGATAGAATTCACAGTGGCTGTCATCTATTAAAGATCAGTAGGCATGCAAAGAAGCAAAAACACAACCCGTAAGAAGGAGAATAATCAGTTGAAACTAGCCTAGGTCTTATACAGATGTTAGAATTAGCAGGTAAGAATATTAAAAAGTTAGAATTGTTATGTACAAAAAGTTTAGAAACTTTGGAGGGTATTAAAAAGACCAAATCAAACTTCTAGAGAGGAAAACTACAATTTCCAAGGTGAAAAATACACTGGATGGGATGAATGGCAAATTAGACATTGCAGAAGAAAAGATTAGTGAACTTGACATATCAATAGGAACTATCCAAAATGAAAGAAAAAAAAAAATGAGTGAATTGTGGAACAACTTCAAGTAGCCTGGTATATGGTTGATTAAAGTCCCTGCATTAGGGAGGGGTGGAGAGTATAAAAAGTATTAGAGTAAATCATGGCCTAAAAAATTTCAAACCTTTTGAAAACTATTAACCCACAAATCTAAGAATTCAGTGAACCCCTAGCACAAGAAATATGAAGAAAACTATACCAAACTACATAACCAGTGTAAAATAACAGCAGCTAAAGGAAGAAAAAGAGCAGAGGACCAAAGATGAGTATAACATCAGAATTCTCATCAGAAACAATCTGAGAACGATGGAGAAACACCTTTAAAGTACTAACATTTTTTTAAAGTGTATATAGAATTATATAACTAGCAAAATGTCTCTCAAAAGCAAAGATGAGACTAATTTTTCAGACATAAAAAGCCTGAAAGAATGCATCACTGCATTCACTACAAGAAATACTAAAGTCTTTCAGGCAGACAAAATGATATTAGATGAAAATGTGGATTTACATGAAGGAATGATGAACACTGGAAGTGATAAACACATGGGTTAATGTAAGAATTTTTAAAATTTATTTAAATCTCTTTAAAAGATAATTACTTAAAAATAACAGTGTTGAGGGTTTTTTGTGTAAAAATTAAAATATGACAATAGTATAAAGGCCAGGAGAAAATAAAAGAAAGATTACGCAGCCCTAGTTCTGCACATTTTTGACATATATGGGGTTCAATTAGATGACACCAGTTCCCTAACAACACAGTTCAAATTTCCGTGAACACAGTATATTTGCTGTGAATACTTTCATAAAAGTCCAAACTTTACAGTTAGCTTAGTCCACATATCACTACTTAAGTAACAGACGTGGGTCATGATGTGTGACCTGTCTTTCAAAATCTGTTAGTGATTTGTCACCACACACGGGATTCGGTTCGTATGCGATCAGCAATGCTTGTAGTTGTTTTGCCTCCTTGTGTCCTAGTGATAGCCCATGTGACATTTTACAAAAATGGATAATTGAAAGAAATTAACCAACAAAGATGAAAATGCAGCAAATAAAAAATAATATTGGAAGTTAAATTCAAATCAAATGTAAATTGAGTTATAGAATAAATATCTGTTCATGGGAATGTTGGCACTACCACCTTTCAGGAGTTCCCAGATATGCAGCCAGAAACACAGAATGAAGGCAAGCTTAACTTAAATTAACATGATTAAAAGAATGAAGATGTCCCTGAGGAAGTGATGCTGGCAAAAAACCCAAAAAATCCCAACTTTGTATTATGGGAACTCTCAGGGCCATTTTATAACATTAAAAGTACAAAGTTTAAAACGTCAGAAGTTAATCATTCAAATTTAGAAGCAGTAAAGTAATTCACCAAGGCGTAGAAAACATCCTCATAACCTATGTGAGAGGAAGAAAACAAACACATTTTCTATGCTTTTAATTATAGTATACTAAAAAAATTTTTTTCTTTTTTTAAAATTTTTGTAGACATTTACAACTAACACTGAGAGCTTTTAGTTTTTTTATAAACATTTTTGAAGGTCATGAGACAATTGTAAATTTTCCAATTGATTATTAAGATTGCTTTCCATGAGTTTCAACATTCACAGTCATTGTTATGGTCTGCATTATGTGCAAAGCATCAACTGCCTATATACTGTGGTATAGTTCTTATACTGTACGTGAAGTGGTATAATATCACATGAAGGTGAACTGTGATAAATTAAAGATGTATACTATAAACGTTAAAGCAATTATTAAAATAACAAAGTGAAGTCAACACAGAAGATTATAATGGAATAGTTAAAAAAAAACAACTAAAGGCAGAAAAAGTAGAAAAGACATGGAACAATGCATAATGTAATAGCATTTTGACAAACTGAAATCTAACCATATTAATAATCATGTAAAATGTAAATTTCCTTAACACTCTTATTAAAAGGCAGAGATGGTCAGATTGGATTAAAAAAAAAAAAAGACACACTGTATGCTCCCTACAAGAAATACATTTAAATAAATATAGAGACACAAATAGGTTAAATGTAAAAAAGACTGGCACATTTTTATTATGCTAACACTAGTCAAAAGAAATCTATGTAGCTCTGTGTAGAACATTACCAGTGATGGAGGTCATGTCATAATAATAAAGTGATCAATCAAGAGGACATACCTATCCCAAATGTTTATGGGCCTAGTAACAGCTTTAAAACTCATGGAATAGAAACTGATAGAACTGCAAGGAGAAATGGATAAATCCACAATTACTGTCTGAGATTTGAATACCCCCTCATTAATTGATAGAATCAGTAGAAAAAAGGGCAAGAATAGAATAGACTTAAGCAAAACTATAACCAAGTTGACCTGATTAATGTTTATGGAACACTCCACACCCAATAACAGTAGAATATACATTCTCATGAACACATGCACAACGTATCAGGATATGACATATTCTGGACCATATAAGTCTCAGTTTAAAAGTATTCTAGTCAAAAGTATTAGTATCTCTGATATTAATAGAATAAGTCAATTACAAAAGGATCCCTAGAAAATCCTCAAATGTTTGGAAACAACATGTCTCTAAATCACCCAATAACTTAAAAAAGGGGGGTGGATTATAAAACATTTTGAAATGAATGAAAATGAAAACAACATAACAATATGATATGCTGCTAAAGAAGTACTTGGGGATGCTAAACATGTTAAAAAACAAGAAAGGTTTCAAATCAGTGACCTCAGCCTCCTGCCTAAGAGGCTAGAAAAAGAAAAATTAAAACCAAAATAAGCAGAATAAAGGAAATAAAGACCAAAGCAGATTCAATAAAATATAAAAAACAACTAGAAAAAATGAAATTAAAAAATCAGTTCTTTGAGAAGATCAATAAAATTGATATATTTTTAGTAAAACTGATCAGAGAAGAGGGAGGACACAAATTACCAATATCAGGAATGAGAGGTGATGTAACTGCAGATTCTACTGATAGTAAAAGGATGATAAGGGAATATTATGAACAACTTTATGCCAATAGATTTGACAGCATAGATGAAATGGACAAATTCCTTAGAAGTCACAAATTACCAAAGCTCATTTAAGAAGAAATAGATAACCCAACAGCTCTATATTTATTAAATTGATATTGTAGTTTAAAACCTTGGAGAAAGGTTTCTTTCTTTCAGAAAACTCCAGGCCAGTTGGCTTCACTACTATATTTTACCAAACATTCAGGACAAAAGTAATACCAATTCTACACAAACTCTTCCGGAGAACTGAAGAGGATGGACTGTTTCCCAACTCGTTCTGTGAGGTGAGCATTATCCAAATATTGAAACTTGAAGAAGACAATAATAGAAAACTAAAGACCAATATATTTAATGAACAAAATTACAAAAATTCTAAACAAAATTTTAGCAAAGCAAATCCAACATTATGTAAAAACAATGATGCATCATGACCAAATGGCATTTACCCCAAGAATGCAGGGTTGGTTCAGCATTTGAAAGCAAACAATGAAATTCATTATATTAACAACTGTAAAAGAAAAATAATATGATGAATAGATTGGAAGGAAATTTACTCAATCTGATTAAGGGCATCTACAAAAAAGTACAAGTAACATGATAATGGTGAAAATCTGAATGTTTTCCTGCTAAGAGTGGGAATAAGAAATGTCTCCTTTTACCATGTCTATTCAGTGTTGTACTGGAGGTTCTTATTAAGAAATGAAAGAAATGAAAATCACCAAGATTGAGAAGAAGATATATAACTTTTTATTTGCAGAAAATATGATCATCTACTCAGAAAGTCAGTGTAATCTACAGAAAAAAATGCTGCTAGAAATGTTTACCAAAGTTACAGGATATAACATCAATATGCAAAAGTAAATTACATTTCTATGTACTAGCAACAAATGAAATTGAAAGTTAAAAGTAGTATTCACAAATGCTTTTAAAAATCTGAAGTATTTAGGGATAAATCTAACAAAAGATATGAAAGACCTGTACACTGAAAACTATACAAAAATGGCTAAACGAAATTAAAGACCTAAATAAATGAAGAGATATACCATATACATGATTCAGGAGACAGTTCTCCCCAAAGTAAGCTATAGATTAATCCCAATCATAATATTATAATATCAACACAATCCCAATCATAATATCAACAGCCAGTTTTTTTGTAGAAACTGACTTTAAAATTCATATGGAAATGCAAAGGACCTAGAATTGCCAAAAGTGACCTTGTAAAAGAATAAAATTGGAACACTCACATTACCTGATTTCAAGATTTGTAAATAAAGCTACAGAAATCAAGACAGTGTGGTAGTGGCCTAAAGATAGACAAATAGACCAATAAAATAGAATAGATAGTTTGTAAGTAGATTCACACTTATGTGGAAAATTGAATTTTGATAAAGATACAAAAGCAACTCAGAGAAAGAATAATCTTCAATAAACTATGCTGTAACAATTGAACACATGCCCCAAAAACCCCACTTTCAATTCATACCTCATGCTATACAAAAATTAGTTTAAAATGTGTCATAAACCTAAATATAAAACTTAGAACTATAAACCTATAAGAAAACAGAAGAAACTGTGTGACCTTGGATTACCCAAAGTTGTGTCAGATATGACACCAAAAACAATCCATAAAAGAACAAATTGATAAATAGGAATTTATCAAAATTAAGATACTTCTGCTCTTCAAAAGACACTTAATATTTTCATTAAGGGGGCCAATACTATTTAATGGGGAAAGGATAATCAAATGATGCTAGGACAACTGAATATTGACATGCAAAAGAATTAAATTTGACTACTACCTCACACCATATAAAAAAATTACTCAGAATGGATCACCGACCTAAATGTAAGAGCTAAAACTATAAAACTTTTAGAAGAAAACATAGGAGTAAACCTTGAGGTAATAGTTTATTAGATATGGCACAAAAATCACATGACAAAGAAAAAATTGATAATTTACATCAAAATTTAAAAATTTTGTGCTTCAAAAAGTACCATCAAAAAAGAAAAAGAAAAAAGGACAACCCACAGACTAGGAGAAACATCTTTGCAAATCACATACTGATTAAGGACTTGTATCCAGAATATATAAATTACTCTAAAAACTCAACCTTAAAAAAAACTACTCAATAAAAAAGGGAGGGGAGAGCAAAGATTTGAACAGCTAATTCATCAAGATATACAGATGGCATATAAGCACATGAAAAAATCATCATCAACAGTCATTAGGGAAATAAAAATTAAAACTCTAGTGAGATACCACCATACACATATCAGAACGATTAAAATTAAAAACACTGACTATGTCAAGTATTGGTAACATCTGGAGAGACTGGAACTCTCATATGCTGCTGATGGCAACGTAAACTGATAAAAACCATTTAGAAAACAGTTTTATGATTTATATGAAACTCTAGTAAAAGAAAACTACCGTATTGTGGCAGAAAGCAGATAGTAATTGCTTGCGGATGAGAAGATCAGAGAAGAATGGATGAAAGGGATTACAAAGAGAATTTGGGGGGATGATGAATATGTTTACTATTTGATTTTGGTGACCTTGTCATGACTGTATATGTATTATACTTCAAAACTGATTAAATTATACAATTTAAGTACGTGCAATTTACTGTATGCCAATTATACTTCAAAGCTGTTTATTAAAAATAAAATTAGTTGTATTTGTACACTCATGTTCGTAGCAGTATTATTCACAATAGCTAAAACATGGAAGTAACCCAGGTGTCCATCAGCGGGTGAATGGATAAGCAAAATGTGCTATATACATACAATGGAGTATTATCCAGCCTCAAAAAGCAAGGAAATTCTGACATATGCTTCAACATGAATGATCCTGAAGATCGTTATGCTAAGTGAAACAAGTCACACAAAGACAAATACTGTATGATTCCGTTTATATGAAATACTTAGATTAGTTAAAATCATAGAGACAGCCCTGATTGCAAACTATACTATAAAGCTACAGTAATCAAAACAGTGTGACACTGACACAGAAACAGACACAAAGATCATTGGAACAGAACAGAGAACCCCCAAATAAACCCACACTTATATGGTCAATCTACAACAAAGGAGGTAAGAATAGACAATGAGGAAAAGACAATGTCTTTAATAAATGGTATTGGGAAAACTGGACAGCTACATGCAAAAGAATCAAACTGGACTACTTCCTCACGCCGTATACAAAAATAAACTCAAAATGGATTAAAGACTTAAATGTAAGGCCTGAAATAATAGAACTCCTAAAAGAAAACATAGGCAGTACACCCTTTGACATTAGTCTTAGCAATAATTTTTTTTGATATGTCTCTGCAAACAAAGGAAACAAAACCAAAGTAAACAAATGGGACTACATCAAACTAAAAAGCTTTTGCACAGTGAAGGAAGCTATCAACATAATGAAAAGTCAGCCTACTGAAGTAGAGAAGATATTTGTAAACAATATATCTGATAAGGGATTAATATCCAAAATATATAAAGAACTCATACATTCAACATCAAAAAAACAAAGGACCTGATTTTAAAAATGGGTGGAGGACCTGAATAGACATTTTTCCAAAGAAGATATATAGATGGCCAAGGGACACATGAAAAGATGCTCAACATCATTAATCATCAGAGAAGCGCAAATCAAAACCACAAAAAATCAAAAACCACAAAACCACCTCACACCTGTCAGAATGGCAGACATCAAAAAGACCACAAATAGCAAATGTTGGCAAGGATGTGGAGAAAAGGGAACCCTCATGCACTATGGGTGGGAATGTAAATTGGTGTAGCCACTATGGAAAACAGTATGGAGATTCCCTAAAAAATGAAAAATAGAACTACCACACAATTTGGCAATTTCACTCCTGGGTGTTTATTGGAAGAAAATGAAAACACTAATTCAAAAAAGTATAGGCACTCCAATGTTCACTGCAGTATTTTTTTACAATAGTCTAGATATGGGAGCAACCTAACTGCCCATCAATGCATGAACAGGTAAAGACAATGTGGTATCTCTATAGATATAGAGTATTTTATATATATATATATATATATATATTTTTATATATATATATATATTCCACTGTGTGTATATATGTGTATACACACACACATATATATACACACACACGATGTAATATTACTCAGCCCACAAAAAATGAAATTTTGCATTTGGGCCAACATGTATGGATCTGTGGAATATTGTGCTAAGTAAAATAAGACAGAGAAAAATATATTGAACTTTTCACTCATGTGTGATTCCACATCCAATATAAAAACCAAAACAAACAAAAACAGCACATAGATACAGAAAACAAACAGGTCTTTGCCAGAAGAAAGAAGGGTGAGGGGGTGAGTGAAACAGGTGAAGGGGATTAGGAGGTACAAATTTCCAGTTATGTAATAAATAAGTCACGGGGATGTAATACACAGCATAAGGAATATGGTCACTAATATTGTAGTAAGTTTGTATGGGGACACCTGGTTACTAGACTTATCATTGTGATCATAATGTATGCAGATGTCAAATCATTATGTAACTAACATAACTGAAACTAACATAAAATGGTCCGTCAACTATATTTCAATTTTTAACAAAACAATAGAGACAGAAAGTAGAATGGTGGTTGTCAAGGACTGGGAGTAGGAAGGAATGGGTAGTTATTGTTTAATGGGTTTAGAGTTGCAGTTTTACAAGATGATAAAAGTTCTGGAGATGGCTGGTAGTTATGATGGGAAAACAGCTATTTTGTGTTGTTGCCTGGTCATTTAACGGTATGATGACTCTGCTCACATCCAGAGTCTGGATATTTAGATAAGGACCTGAGCTTAGAATTCTTACCACAAGTTCCCAGTTTGCTTTCCCCTGGGCACCTTTTAAAATAACCACTTAGAGTTGATCCAGCAAAAAGTTAGTGACCTCCACCCCCACCACCTTATAGTAATGTTGCTTGCTACCCTGCTCTCTTATCTCCTGCCCACTCGTGACCGGGGACAGAGGACTTCCCTTTCCCTGGCTCTTTGCACCTTGCCGCCCTTTTTCTGGGATCTGTAAGTAATAAATCTTGTGACCTTACTTCCTTTGTGTGAGTGTATTGAAACTGAGCCTTCAGTCAAAGGACCCTGGGATTTTTACTTCCCAAAAGTGGGAGCTGGGATGCTGAGTGAGCCGCCTGCCAACCCTGTGTGGGTGGCTTGTGTCTTCTTCATTCAGGTCATAATCTGCATATCCTTAATTGGCTGCACAGCATTACGAATGCATTTTATACCACTGAACTTACCACTTAAAATGGTTAAGACGATAGATTTTAAGTTATGTGTAATTTACTGCAATAAAAAAGTGGAAATAAGTAAATAAAATTAGTTGCGATGTAGAATCTGAAGCCAAATCAATTAATTTTCTATACTCTGGTATATTAAAATCAATTGGTCTATATTGTACTTTAAAGAGATCTTTTATACATGTGTAGTATATCATCACACAATGGTCACTTGGAAAACACTGGTTCACTGAGGTATGCTGATCATCAAAATGCTGACATGGCATACACAACCACCTTTCTGTACTATTGCCACTAATCTCAGGAAGTATCTTCCATGTGTCAAAAAGCTGTCAAACTCATGGTGACTGATAACAAGTTTTCCAAGATCCTAAATTTTGTTTGAAAGCTTGAATTTTATCATTGACAACAAAAATAATGTCCATTGTTTTCCTTGAAGTAGCAGGCTACCTTTTTCTTTTTCGAGACAGTGTCTGCTAAATACCTAAATCTGAATAACCATACTTTGTCATTCATCCAAGTGAAAATGGTATTCCCTGTAAAAAATAAACTCATCCAGTTTGTACCACTGATTGAGGCAACATTACACACGGGTATGTGGCCACAAGGCTTCTTGTATACTTCCCATTTGGTCTCCCAGAATGTTAAAAAGGCATACACTCAAGAGTTGAAATTTGATAAAATTGATAATTATTGCTTCATTGCAGGCATTAAGTGAAATGCCTTTTGTTTTGTCTTTAACTGCAGGTGTATGGCAGTGACAAATACAATGAGTACTAGTACATTTTGTGGCTCCTCTTTTGATATTTACTACAGTGCTAGTAGTTTTACCCACCTTTGCTTTCAAACCCCTAGTGTAAATACAAACACAGTGAAAAAGGAAATAATGTCTTACTACTATTATGAAAACAGTTTTGACTTCACATACACTCTGAAAAAAATCTCTTGAGGACACCCTGGGATCTGAAGACCACATTTTTTTTTTTTTAACATCTTTATTGGAGTATAATTGCTTTACAATGGTGTGTTAGTTTCTGCTTTACAACAAAATGAATCAGTTATATATATACGTATGTTCCCATATCTCTTCCCTCTTGCGTCTCCCTCCCTCCCACCCTCCCTATCCCAACGCTCCAGGCGGTCACAAAGCACCGAGCTGATCTCCCTGTGCTATGCGGCTGCTTCCCACTAGCTATCTACCTTACGTTTGGTAGTGTATATATGTCCATGCCTCTCTCTTGCTTTGTCACACCTTCCCCTTCCCCCTCCCCATATCCTCAAGTCCATTCTCTAGTAGGTCTGTGTCTTTATTCCTGTGAAGACCACATTTTGAGAACCATTGCTACAGAGTATACCATGCCCCAAAATTAGAAGCAACAGACCAGAATTCCATTCGGCAATATGATTAAGGATTAATGGTTCTAGGAGGTGAGGGGAGTAGACAAATATCTATTATATTATACTTTATGGAAACATTAAAAATATATACACATAATATATATTTAAAAGAACATTAAAGTATACATATCAAACACATTAGAGAGGCTACTGTGGGGTTGAGAAGCATTGTTTTCAGCAACAGCAACTGCTAGGTCAATTTTTATGTTTTTTAACGTCTCAGGCCAATTTTGGGTTTTTGCATTACTGTCTAAGGAGTATTGAAATAGTTGCAGTAGTTCCTAAATATTGATGAAAATCTGGCAATGGAAAGGAACACTTAAGAACAAGAAAAAAGGAAGAGTTAAGAAATGAGCTATGGGAATATGAGTCAAAATGCAAAATTCTAACTACATACTTATTTTCTTCCTCTCCTCTTGGGTAGTACCAGTAATGAAATCTAATGTTTTTTATTCTTTCTGTTGTTGATGTTACATGTTTTCAAATATGAGAGACGTTGTGCTCAGTTCATTCTTTTGAGTACAGCCCCAGAGTCTATTGCTTTAGAGCATCCACCCAATCTTCCTTTTTGAGGAGAAATTTTTTTGTCTATTAACAGCTTATCTGAACTGTGATTCTTTGTCACATAATGAGAGCCCGAGTGGCAGAACTCTAGAACTCTTTACTTGATAACGTAGCTTATATTTGGACCAAACTGATTGATGGTGAGTGAAGGATTATTTCTTTTTCTCACTACTGTCATCAATCTGCATTTAGAGAAAGGGAATGCTCAGACATCCTGGAGGTTCCTAACAGCTAATACGAAGCTTTCAAAGAAGATGCTCTTTATAACTACCTGATGATTGAAGAAATCCTTACCTCTAATCCTTTCTCTAGTAAGAAGTCTTACTCCACAATTGTTACCCATACATAGTTACATTTTCTAACATTTTTGCATCTATTTTACTTCCCTGAACCCTCTTGCAATGTTAAGTCCTTCCAGATGGAGCACACCTGGTGGAACTAGCATCAATCATAAATATTAATGTACTAGGTACAGAAGGCAGACTTAGTACACCGGCAGGAGTGGGGAACATTTGAGTAATTACTATTTTTCAGATACTTTTGCTATGTGCTTTGCAAGTTTAATGTCATTTAATTGTCACAACTGCACAGTGGCGTTATTCCCAGGTCAGAGATGAGACAATAGGGACTCAATTTTACTTTCTGAGCTATACTCAGTTTTAAGACCAGTTCAGGTTGACTCCAGATCTCATGCTCCATCCACAGTAATTATTTTCTACCTCATATTTTCCACAGTCACCATTATTATTCTTTTAATATTCATCCATTCTTTTGCTGTGATTTGTTTATGGTGTTGGACAGGCCTTCTACTTTTTTTCAATACAACCAGACTATTATATAAAAGGATGAAAATTTTAAATGTTTAATAGAAAACATTTCCTTCTTTGGTATGAAAAAGTTAGTAGTATATTCTAAATGCAAATACAGACAACACTGTTTAAGTGCTAAAGGTATCCTGGACCATTTATTACATCTCCAAGTCTGGGAATACTCTCTGTCGGACACAGTGAAACAGATGGACAAAACTCCTTGACACTGTTTAGTTACCTCAGATTTCTTTGTGGTTCAGTGTTAATTTTAGCTCCCAAAAGACATGCAAGGAATAAAAAATTCTAAGGGAGGAATAATTAAAATGAGGTTTAAAATAGGCTGTTTTCATTTGACAAGACATTTAAGAATATTTAAAAATAAAACTTACTCTTAAAAATACCACCTAATTACTTGCCTGACTCCCTAGCATTATAGTTGTTTTTGTTTTCATTAAGCAGTATTTAAAATACATTCAGGGAAAGGAAATAAGGGACCTAGTAAATATGTGAAGTATTTGAGTAAAGTATATTAAATTTAGAGAAAAATATGCATTTTAATATGCATTTTACAGCTTTAAGATAATGAGACATGCAAATCATTGCCTCTATATCCCAATACTCACAGAAGGAAATTTAAGCCCTGGGGCCACTAGTGCTTTAAACTCCACATCTCTAAGCAGTAATTATTACCAAAACTGTTGAAATGTCATTTCTAGTAGTTGGCAATGGTTTGTTCAGAAAGAGAACCATAGTTCTAGGCTCTCTAGACAGTTTCAGCACTTGTGAATATATCCTTTATTGATGAGCTTGTTCAAATAATTCATCAAGCTCTTAATCCTCTGCTTTAAATTTCAATTGGCAATGATATTTTTCCACAATGTGTGGTAGTGCACTTAAAAACACAAAAGATTTATGTTAATAATTACATCTTTGAATTAGTTCTGCCATTGTACTTTTTGTGTTATCAGTGGCATAGAAAAAAAAATACATTTTTGAGGGGTGGAATGCTGCAGCAGTATAGCTTACTTTTATTTGTAACAAGATGTTTGTAGAGAAAAAAAATTTCAGGTAGAAGCAATCGACTAGTTACTTAACTATTTCCAAGTATTTTAAAATCAAAATTAAATAGATAAAATATTTACTGATTTTTTAGTGTCTTAAATTTTATTTTTGTGAATTGTCAGCTATACATGAAACAAAATCTTTTTTTTTATTATTTCTGCTTCCATTACTGACTTATTCTGTTTTCTTAGGCATACCCTTAGTATTTTCCTGCCTCAGAGTTCTGATATACACAAAGGGAATTATATTTATTATTCACTTAATTAGTACTTTCATTTGTACCTCACATTGCAAGGTCAATTTTTAAAACAGCTAATTGCTAACACTAATTGGGCACTGGCATATGCACTTTACACGTATTATTTCATTTAATTCAGTGAAGAAGGTATTGTCACATTTTTTAGATAAGGAAATACATAAACATAAGGAAACATGAAGTGGTTAACTAGTTCAAGATCACATAGCTTACACATGAGAGAGCCAGAATTGGAACCAGTCTGGCACAAATGTTCACTGTCTTAACCACTATTCTATTATTTACAATGGAAAATGTGACATCCACATCTTATATATAAGAAAGTTGAGACTCAAATGAGGTTAAGTGACTCAGTCAAGGTTGTATTCAAGGCTAGAATCAGTACTAGAACCCAGACCTTCCCAATATCATCCTACTTAATTTTGTACTAGATCATGCTGTTGGTCTGAACCTCTTTTCTGTTTAGAGTTAAGAAATTAAAAAATTGCTTATACATCTATAATATTCTCAAATCTTCACCTGCTCAAGAGTCTATTTTTAAATATATTTGATTAAAATATGCAATAAATAATATAAATAATTTGGCTGTATTCAAAAGCCTGAAATATAACTTCCATGTTCCAAAACGCTATCTAAAATATTTTATGGATTTACTTTTACTATTGATTTTATATTTTAAATAATTATGTTACTTTTAGGGCTTCCCTGGTGCTGCAGTGGTTGAGAGTCCGCCTGCCGATGCAGGGGACACGGGCTCGTGCACTGGTCCAGGAAGATCCCACATGCCGCAGAGTGGCTGGGCCTGTGAGCCATGGCTGCTGAGCCTGTGCGTCCAGAGCCTGTGCTCCAAATGGGAGAGGCCACAACAGTGAGAGGCCCACGTACCACAAAAAAAAAAAAAAATTATGTTACTTTTAGTAAACCCATGACTAAAATTTTTTCCTCAGTTTTTGACAGCAATTCTATTGGCATACTTTTTTCAATAAAGTTTCCTATCACTACCTATAATTGTTCATAAATATGTAATAAAAACTCAGGGCAACAAAATGTTTTCAGAATTATATTTTAGCATTATTTATTTTTAAAATCAACAAACATTAAGAACTTTGTGTTCTTATTTGGGGTGTTTTGAATTTGATCTTCGGCAGTTTGACTATGATATCTCTAGGCTGGATTTTACTCATATTTATCTTGTTTCAGATTCACTGAGGTGCTTGGATAGTAAATTTTTGTCTTTCAGCAAATTTGGAAAATTTTCGCTCATTACTTCTTTATATTTTTTTCTTCCTCATCCTCTTTCTCTCTTTTTCTTCTGGAACTCCATTTACCCTTTCGATACTGTACTACAAGTACTTGAGGCTCTATACTTTATTTCCACCTTTTTTCCTCTCTCTTCTTCAGATTGAATATTTTTTATTGATCTATCTTCAAGTTAACTGAATATTTTTACTGTTATCTTCATGTAGCTATTTAATCCATCATATAAATTTTTAAAATTTCACTTTTTCTAAAATTTCCATTTGTTTCTTTTTTTTAAATAATATCTTTGCTAATTTTCCTATCATTTTATTCACTGCAACCACATTTTCATTTATATATTTGAGCATGGTTTTTTTTTTTTTGCGGTACGTGGGCCTCTCACAGTTGTGGCCTCTCCCATTGCGGAGCACAGACTCCAGATGCACAGGCTCAGCGGCCATGGCTCATGGGCCTAGCCGCTCCGCAGCATGTGGGATCTTCCCGGACCGGGGTATGAACCCATGTCCCCTGCATTGGCAGGTGGACTCTCAACCACTGCGCCACCAGGGAAGCCCCATTGAGCATGGTTTTAATAGCCACTTTAAAACCCTTGTTTGATTATGGTAACATACTGACCATCTTACAATTGGTCCCTGTGGATTATCTTTTCTCTGGAGATTAAGATACATTTCCTGGCTCTTCATATGTCAAATAATTTTGGATTGTATCCTAGAAAGTGTGTTGGTTATGTTGCAGAGACTCTGAATTTGGTTATATTCCTCTGAATAGTCTTGATGTTTTTGTTTTAGCAGCCAGTTTGGTTAGACTCAGACAGCAACCTCTGCCTTGCCTGTGGTGGGTTGCAGCTCAGGTCTGTCTCAATTTACACTCCTTCCAATCAGCTGAGCACATGTGTGGTTCCAGGGACAGCCAGAGATTTGAGCAGAGTTTATACACAGAATTTTGGATTTGCCCTATCTGGCTCCCTCCTTTCTGATATTCTCTTTCTGGCACCTATGCTTACCTTGTCTCCTTCCCTTGGTTCCTCTCTACAGGAAAATAGCAGACTTTTTTAGCCACTTTTCACTGTGCCACAACTGTGTTTGACCTCAGAGTGAAGTCTCAAATAGAGAAAATTCATCTTCTGAAGATTATTGCCTCCAATTCTTAGTTTCCCTCTAAAATCTCTCTGCTTTTGTCAACTCAACTCTTTAGAACTTGTAGGTGGTTGAACTTTTAATTTTGTCCAGAGTTTTTAGTTGTTACCTAATGGGGGGTAAGGAGAGGATCTGTTTGATAAAAACTTTCTTTATATTAGAGGAAGAACTGCCAATTTTATTTATTTTGAATAGAAAGCAATAGTATAGAGATTTTGCTCATTAGAAGCTCTCAATCTGGGCATAAATGTGTCATATTTCACAAGACCCAAAACTACACCAAACATCTAGATACAGAAATCCATATTTTAACATCTAAACTAGCTAGGAGACCCAAGTTCTTCTCCTATTCTTGTCATTACCTAATTGCCTAAATAAATTTCTGTGGACATCTGTTTATTCACTATGAAAACAAAGAGTTTATATTAGATATCTAAGATATGCTCAAGGTTCTATGATTCTAAAAGAAGTAGGTTCATTTGAGGCCTTATGTTTATGTGTTACTATTTCTAATATATTTTGAAAATTATAGTGCTTCAATTCAATACCAAAATTTTAATTAGAAGGTTTTAATTGTATAACTTCATATAATAGATGGTTCCTGGAAAGATTATATAAATTAATATCAAATAATATTACTAGTACATAATGGATGACTGTAATTTATAGGAATTGTATGGATTATTTTTTTGTAAAGATCATTTTTGTTAAAATAATCACCTCCTAATTTAGCTTTTGTTTAAATGTAAATTCCCACAAAAAGACTGGTTACTGACACCTGCTTTATGTTAGAAATTTCCAAATAATTTATTGCCATGATTTGAGGTACCAATAACCTGTAAGCTTTGTTGTATAGAATTATTGGCTTTTACCAACAGATTATTTCTGTTGAATAAAGTACCTGTATAATATTAATTAATACGTATATAAAAAAATCTTTAAAATTTTAAAACATTTTCAGTCTTTTACTTAGCTAAAAATAGTTTATATAGACATTGCTAATCATTTAAAATACATTTTAAATTAAATTATGACTTATTTCGTTATTGCTTAATTTATTAATATTTTGTTATGCTCTCATTTTCAAATCTATGCTGACTTTACAATTTCTTGCTATGAGCAAAGTAGTCAGTGATTTACTTCAATGTAATATAAATTCCCTCTTTATACAAATTCAGTCCATTTCAATATGTAGATTTTTATTTATCTCACAGTGGAGGTTTTTGTTTTTGTTGCTCTCAACTACTCCAATATGTTATCAAATTTGGCTTCTTTTCTTTTTTCAGTGAGTAAATAAAAAGTTCTTTTAGTGTCAAGATAGTTGTAGCAGGGTATGGTAACTGTTAGAAATTTTTTTTTTTTTTTTTTGTGTGTGTGTGGTACGTGGGCCTCTCACTGTTGTGGCCTCTCCCGTTGCGGAGCACAGGCTCCGGACGCGCAGGCTCAGCAGGCATGGCTCACGGGCCTAGCTGCTCCACGGCATGTGGGATCTTCCTGGACCGGGGCACAAACCCGCGTCCCCTGCATCGGCAGGTGGACTCTCAACCACTGCGCCACCAGGGAAGCCCTAGAAATATTTCTTTTATGTGTCTTTTTTGTAATTTGTTTGTTATATATAATCTTGTTTGGGTTATATTCATTGTTTTAACACCACCTATGATTAGTCCCTTAATTTTTTTTTCTCATAAATCATCTAAGAAATACATGTGAAAGCTGAAGTCCTAAAAATTTAACAATCAACTTTAAAAGAGGTTTTGTTTCCAAACTTTAGAATTATCTAAACCTATTAAGATTGGCACATTCAGTTTTCCACTCAATTTTGTAAAATATGGGCACAATATTTTAAAATATCCAAATAACTGCACAAACTCCATTTTATAAGGATGGTAATGCTAAGAAAACAGTACAGTAGGCTTTTATAAGGTGCATAAATTTTTTTTTTTTTTTTTTTTTTTTGGCGGTACGCGGGCCTCTCACTGTTGTGGCCTCTCCCGCCGCGAAGCACAGGCTCCGGACGCGCAGGCTCAGCGGCCATGACTCACGGGCCCAGCCGCTCCGCGGCACGTGGGATCCTCCCGGACCGGGGCACGAACCCGTGTCCGCTGCATCGGCAGGCGGACTCTCAACCACTGCGCCACCAGGGAAGCCCAAGGTGCATAAATTTAATTCTAATGAATGTGGCATACAAAAAGCAGTATAAGGACTATTGATATGTGGTCTTTCAAATTTTAGGTTTATAGCTGTATTCTGCAAGTAGGTTTGTTTCCAAAATAGTTGAAAATAGTTTAATGAAATTAACCATTTTACCCTATTATGTAAACTGTCTTAGTCTTTTCATGCTTTAGGTATAGCTTGATCCAAGTGCTTAAATGATGTCTTGTGGTCAGTCTGTCACTCTATCTCTATCTCTGTGTTCCTCTCTGTGTTCCTGTCTGTTGACTTCACCTTCAGCCAAGCTCTCTCTACATAGTAAGAAAAATGGATCCTAACATTTCTACTTTTACATGCCTTTTCATCTCAACCTCTAGGAGGAGACCCCCCCCAACACAATTTCCATCTCAATCACAGAACAGGAGCTCTGGTTATCCCTGCTTGGTCACATGCAAACTTTGGGGTAGGGAAGTGGCCCCTTATTGACAACCCTACCAGAATCATGTGACATACAAGAGGGACAATTTCCAAAACGGAGAAATGTGGGGCAGACAGAAAAGTAATTTTTTCTTGAGTTGGCCCTTGTCCATCCCCCTAAAATGTTGTTTATCATTATTGTAGACTTACTGTCCTTTGTTTTGTGAGATAGCAAGAAATAATACAGTTCCTTTCAACACGAGGCAACTATATAATGTTGCAAACACATTTGCCTCTTTTTGAAATGTTGGATGTAGTATTTATATTTGAGAGAAGACAGAATACTGCTGATGAAAGGGGTGGATTACTTTAGGAAAGTACTATTGAGATCTCACATAACTCTCATATTTTTTATTCCAAGTTGGGTATATTCCACATCAAAGAGAGCCAAATACTTTAAGCAAGTTATGGGATATAACATAGGAACAGTAATATGTGTCTGGAAAAAGCTCTAAAATTGATGAGTTAAGCTTAAAATAACAACAAATAATCAATTCAAATGGTATCATATGACATACAGAAAATATTTAAATGTGCCCACAAATTTCCCAATGAATGTTTACATATAGAACATATAAATTTTTCCTGCCATGTCAACCTTGGTTATCCATCTATATACCTTTCATTTCTCTAATGCTGGGCTCCTGATCAAGCTTCTACTCCTGCACTGTGTCTGGAACTATAAATGCATGAGTCATAATACTACTTTGTGAAACAAGTTGAAAAAGTCAATCTAAAAGCTTAACCACAGAAATCATGGGTTTGAAACATATCCATCAATTAGGTAAAGAGGACAAACTAAATATTGTTCTTCTTTAGGTAACCATGTTAAAGAGGGAATTTGTGAGCAAAATTCTCCAAAGACCTACAGATAAGGTTTACCCAATATTGAAAATGTTTCTCCAAATAATTAAAGATTATTTAATATTAGAATCTTATTAGAATTGTTAACTAAGTGATTTAAAATAGACTTTTAATTACTCTAGAGAGTAAAAAGCTGCCTAATCAACCCATATAGTCATGAGAGATGATAAATGTTTTTATTTTAAGTCCATAATTTTTAGGTGTGTGTTGTATACATCAATAGATAACCAAAACAATTGATAAGGTCTTTTCATTCTTTACAAATTTGATTTCTCTCATTTATGTATTTTTATTTGTAATGTCTAGTAACTGCAAGAGAACTGTTGAATAACTGTGGTCATTGTGGGTATCCTATCTTGTGTTTTTTGCTGAATATGTCTCAGGGCTTTAGAATGAGCTACATATCCTGCTAATAGTTTTTATTATATTTATCCTATTATTTACCTCATTTTTTTAAAAATCAAGGATTTCTGGGATTTTAAAAAATGTTTTATTATCATCATTAATGGAGACGACTATGGTGGACACTACTTGATATCCTCCAATATCTATTCTCCCTTTCTTTGTTTATTAATAAAATTTCTAATTTTAGTTACAAAATTGGGGTCCATAAACTTCCCAACACTAGGGTGCCACTATATCGTTTCTGCACTGTTTACATTCAATCTATTTCAGTAGAGAGAAGTAAAATTTTATTTTGTTTAAGCTACTGTTACTTGGAGTGTTTTTACAGCAAGTAAGCTTGTTGCCTAATTAAGAAAATGACTATGTGAGTTTTGTCTCTTGTTTTTCTGGTTTCAATTTTATATTTATATTGTTAGGTTTCCTCATACTAAGCCATCCTTGCAGTACTAGAATAATCCAACCCACTCAGTCATATCCTTGTACTGTTCTTGGAATGTGCTGACAGATTCTATGTGCTAATATTTTGTTCGGGATTTTTTTAGAGACATTGGTTTTCTTTCTTTTGTATGTGACATCTATTTTATACATTGGTATCAATGACATGGCCACATTATAAAAAGGATGTAGAATACTTCCTTCTTTTACTATCCAGCCCAATACAAGCAGCTATCAATAGCAGAAAAGAGTAAATGTAATATGCCATGGTAGTTAGACTTGACCACAGTATTATTCTTTAGTCTCTAAGTGGTAGATTTCAACTTAATATCACTATGAGCCATCCCTTGTGTTTAAGGTATAATCCATAGGGATTAGTTCCTTGACTGCATTAATATTTAAGAATTAAAACTGTATCAGCAAGAGAGGAATGAGAAAACATTCCAGGAAAAGCAGTAACATCGCACATATACTACACACACGCGCGTGCACACGCATGCTTACTTGTGTTACTGCTCCAGGCAATGTCGGGAGAGATGGTTTTTCTGTTTAGGCTGATGTTTTCTGGATTTTTTTTTTTGACCCTTGTAAGAAAACCAGTAATAAGTTTATTTTAAGACCAGAAAATCAGATGTTTTCCTGGTGGTAAAGGCCAAAAAAAATTACTGTTATATAGCCCGTAGATTGTTTCTTTCATTCAAATCAAAAGAACTAGCCTGTGTTTGAAGATCTTAATTTAATTAAGACTACACAGAACATATTTAAAGTTGCGAAAACATTTGCTATTAATATGATAAATAATTTTTCTTAATATAATGTTCATTTACAGAGAAAGAGATTGTATAATTTTCAAGATTTAAAAGTGGATTATTTGTGTTGATATCTTTTTAAGCTTAGGGTTCACTTGATACAGTCACAAGAAGAAAGCCTTCAATTTACACATGCTTTAAGAATAGTTAACAGCTAATCTACAAATAATCAATTAAGACACCTTTATTTTTGTCTAGTTCTCCACAATATATTTTTTTAATGTTTCCATGGAAAGTTTTCCAAATTTTACTTTATCTTTTCTCTTCTCTGGAGTTATATTTAATAATCTAAGAATACCACTGGAAAATGAGCATGGTTGGGCTTCCCTGGTGGCGCAGTGGTTGAGAGTCCGCCTGCCGATGCAGGGGACACAGGTTCGTTCCCCGGTCTGTGAAGATCCCACATGCTGCGGAGCGGCTGGGCCTGTGAGCCATGGCCGCTGGGCCTGCAGGTCCGGAGCCTGTGCTCCGCAACGGGAGAGGGCACAACAGTGAGAAGCCCGTGTACCGCCAAAAAAAAAAAAAAAAAAGAGGATGGTTGACTTCACATCTCAGAAGCATTAGATAATCTTGATCTTTTTGAGGGGCTTCCCCTTTTACAGGTATCCCCTGGGTTTTGTAAGAGGGAAAACTTGTGCTTTTCCAGTGTGACATGGAGAAAGTTGCTCGTGACTGTTAGGACTAGATCTCCACAGGATGTCAGGTGGGGTGGGGGGGAATCACTCATTCAAGTTGAGGAAGTAGTAGTAGGATGACGTAGTATGATGATGTAGTAGTAGGTAGTGGGATTCAGTGAAGGTAATCTCAGACGTCAAAGGTCATACCCACACATTCTAATTACTACTGAAATTGTGTTTGGAAAATTTCGTTCTTCCCCTTTACCCATGCACATGAAAGTGTAGGGCCCCTGGAGAGGTGGCTGTGCAGACTTGATCTAGTAAGGTGGAGAAGAACAGAGTAGAGGCTGGTTTTGTGCTGCTGCCATCTTGGACCCACTGTAGTCAGGGCAGAGACACAACTTGCCTCTGTTTCTGCTTACACACAGAACATGTCCTTCTAAATGTAGAGGGACCGTTTAACACTCAAACTAGGACACCTCTCATAGTGAAAAGGGATACTATGAACAATTTCAGCTGAAAACAGGAGTATACTAAGGATATTTGGTTAATGGATTAATGACGAATGTTGAAGAATGAATGGACACCATCCACGTTTTTATTAATGGGTCTCAAAAGCCCTGCATCTCCAGACTGAGAAGGAGGTGGTATAGCAAAGCACTGGCTTTGGAGGTACCCAGCAGTTTCACATCCTAGTTTATTGCTTGCTCTATGGGTGATC
This sequence comes from Leucopleurus acutus, assembly GCF_964270905.1. Lineage (NCBI taxonomy): Eukaryota > Metazoa > Chordata > Mammalia > Artiodactyla > Delphinidae > Leucopleurus > Leucopleurus acutus. The sequence continues at coordinate 85,200,596 of NC_139154.1, read as the reverse complement.
CTGGGCAAATCCCCTAATTGCTCTCTCAGTTTTCTGGCTGTAAGTGGGAATAATAATCCTTACAACCCAAGGTCATTTTAAGAACTATAAAAATGATGTATGTATAACATTTAGCACGGTGTTTAGCACAGAACAAGGACTCTCTAAATAATTATTATTCTTTGTTATTGTTCCTACTTGACCAGAATCTAAACCTATGTGTAAGAATAACAGTACAGCCACAGTCAAAGTAGAAAGGAGTCTTTTTGGCGTCTTACTTCACACATCCATTGGGCTTCCAAGACAACCCAGCCTGAATTTCAATGACCCTTCAGTAACCTCCTGCCGTGGACCCCCTTCCTGAGCACTGTCCTCTTGCAAATGTGTAGACTGAATATGAGGGCTAGGGCCTGAGCTTCTCAAGTGAGCCCACTGCTTGAATAGATTAGGGCTTATGCAGCCAATGATCCAAATTTCCAATACATTTCCCTGATGCTCTGCAGTATTTGTCTTCTTGGAAGAACACGTTAGCAATATGGAAGATATTCAGGCTACTTATGAATGTATATATTCCACAGTCCCCTTTATTAATATACAAATGATGGAAAGCACTTTTCTGGGGAAACATAGGAGAGCTGGGGCCCTGAAATGTTGAAAACAACATTTCAGGAATTTTGAAAGCCATTATTAAAAATTAATTTATGTAAACATCTACTAAATTATATTAAAAACAAAGTTAATAAATATTCAGAACTCACCATCGGTAATTATTTAGCTATAATCTATGCTTTTGAGCTTATCTGTACCCATTGTGTCTCTACGGTGGAAACACCATGGTCATTACTGTGATTACTCCTCTCTTTTCAACTCCACATTCAGTGATGCTACCTCAGCAGCATGAAGTCAGCCATGATGGGAAGACTCACCCCATAGAAACTGATAAAACACTACAGATCAAGGCTTGATTTACTGTTTATTGATTGTGTAGATCTTAGAAAGTGATGGAGAAAAACGCAGATTACACTTCAAAGAATGCTTTGACAATAACAAGTAAGGTGTGAATAGCACAAAAAATTGAGGGAATATTCTCCCAGAATTCAAAGAAAATTCTCTGATTGAGTAAATAAGTCACTCAGATCATTGAGAAACTATTGAACTTCCTACATAGATCTTCAGTGTTCTATTTTCTCATTAACTTAAAGGAATATATCAACCATCATTCATGTTGGAACTACCTCTTGCTCCTCAATCAAAGCCTTAGGCTGGCTATGAATACAAGAGTTTAACAAAAATCTACAAAAGCATTCTGTGAGATTTAATTAACTATATTGAATTCATGATAAAGAGTATTATATATTTTATTATTATTTGGAAATTATGTGATATGAAGTATCCTTCATATCAGTAGTAATTTTTCAGAGGGAGCTAGTTGTTAACCATTTACCAGAACACCACTTGCATGGAAAGTTCAGGGCTTGGCCACTGTTGCACTGTTAGTCCATGGAAATGCCAAATCAGTAGGGATTAAAGCCAGAGAAGTGAAGTTTGAAGACTGAAAGACAAGAGGGTAGAGTGAACAGTGACTTAAACAGGAGGCAGACACATGAAAAGGGACAGAGAACAAGGCAGGATGGGAAACTCGACAGCCAGAAGAGAATGAGATAAGGAATGAGATTGTTTTTGATTTCACTCAGAAAAGGAGACCCCAGACTACTCATTGTTCTGGATACATTCCTAAAGGTACCAAGCTACACAGTGGAGGACCAGCCTGTGAGTTTAGGAGCTTTGGTGAGGTCAAGGTCAAGAGTGAAATTTGGTTAGGTAAGCTACCAACTCGAGGAAATTGGGGAGAAAAAATTGCCATTTCAGGGTGTAATTTTTTAAGTACAGTAATTATTAAAAACATAGCAAATTCCATTCTGCAACTTTATGTAATATGTCTTGGAGACCCATTCTTAGCGATTAGGCCCTTCAATCCTAACGTGCTATCTATTCTCAAGCCTGTTGTTCACATTCATGACATACAATGTTTCATGCATATATTTTTCTGATTTTAAAGGCAATTCATGTTCATTGTAGAAAATTTGGAAGTTATAGAAAAATTAAAAATTTAGTTAATGTCATAATTCAGAGATAACTACTGTTAATATTGGACTATTTCCTTGTGGATATAGGTGTATGTATGTGTAATATATATACTGATATAAATGCATATACTCACATATATGCATAGTATATATTAGCATATATGGATTGCTTTCATTTGATACTACAGTATATTATGGGCCTTTTCATTTATTCTTAAAATTTTTACTTGTTTATGTTATTGTTTGTATAGAAAGAATGGCAGTCCTTTGTTGTATTTTCTAAAATAATTATGTGTGTCAGTTGCCTTTTAAAGATGACTGTGTTTGTGTTACTGAACTTAGGTCCCACTGCTTTCTGCTCAAAAATAAATGAGAGAGAGAGAAATGTTGGTAGAAAGGAAAGTTGCTTTTCATCAGAGTGCCAGCAATCTGGGGAGATAGTGGGCTCAGGGTCCCCCCAAAACCATCCCTGAAGATTCTGCTCAGCCATGAAAGCTTTTAAAGGGAAAAAGGGAAGTAATCTCAGTTAATCACTGAGATGGGGGGTCAGAGTTGTCACCATCTGCCACTATGTGCAGGCTTGTGGACTTCTGATTTTTCTTTAGATGTTATCTTGTTCACAGTTTGTTCAGGAAATTACTGAAGGGGAAGCTAGGGAAGAGATCTGGTCGTCTGTTAATTACTTACTCTTCATTTCTACTACTTTGATCTATGGAAAGAACCAATACATTAGGCGAGGTATTGTGTGATTGGAAGATTTGAAATGTGTGCTTGGGGCAGAGAAGAGTTGAGCATGGGGGTGCCTGATTTAAGGTTAGTGTCTAGACAATAGGGCCTCCTGCAGAGAGCTCTTTCCTGCCAAAAGCTGTGTATGAATGTGTGTTCTTGCTTTAAAGTTTATTCTAAAAGTTTAGATAGTTAAATTTATTGATATTTTTATTCAGACTTGCTTTCTTTCCTTTATGCTTATAATATCTTTCCACAACTCAAAGACAAAAAGAACCACAAAAATTACCCTTCAGGTATATATGTATAATGTGTATATACGCATATCTGCATATGTATATAATCTTGAATCCATGTGAAATTCAATTTTCTGTATAAAGTAAATATCTAACTTAATTTTTTTTTCCTGAGAGACTAGTGAATTTTCTCAGCATGTTCATCAGCAGAATATATTTTTAGGTAGAATTGAATTTGGCTTTTGGAGAGCCCTGAAGGATAGTGGCTTAAATCCCCTGGAGGGCTTGTTAAAACCTAGATTGTTGGGCTTCTCCTCCAGAGTTTTTGATTCAGTAGGTCTGGGGTAGTGTCCAAGAATTTGGATTTCTAACAAGTTCACAGATGATACTGATGCTGCTGGTCTAGGAACCAAACTCAGCATGACTGATTTAAAGGAGTAAATATTTGATGAATATTGATGGATAAGGAACTGAAGGCCTGTCTAGAGCTAAGCCACCCAGGCCTGGCACCTTGGTTGTGTAATACCTTGGGAACTCAGGTTCCTTGAATTTTTTTCTCCTCAGTCCTTAGATTGGGGCTTCATATTCCTGTGACTGTTCCATGTTGCTTGGGAGGAGGAGGAATAGGCTCCACCTATATCTCCCCTCCACTACTCCCTCTTCACTCCCTTCCCTCAAGCTTCACGTAGGGATTTCTGTTTACAGGTTACCAGCTAGAACTGTGTCACGTGGCCACCCTTACCTGTAATAGCAATTTGGACATGTAGATTTTTTTTGACTCGCTACATTTTTATCCTGAACGAAACTAGACACGGCAGCCGTTTGTGTGTTCCTTGTAATTTCAGTGGCCATGTTTCTAGTGTTTCATCATTAAGAAGTTGTTGACTTATCATATTAGAGAGATATCTTACTTTCCTTCCTCACTTATAAGATGCTATCAGGCATAGGCTCTTTATGTGATAATGTTTTCCTTATTTGGTACATCAATGTAGCCGAACTCATTGCATGATCACATGGCCTAATACTAAATTGTCATTGCATTTATGCTTGATTATTCTCTAATAGGCTATTAAATTTGATTGCGTGTATTTTATTTAGATTTGTCCATCACTTCTCATTAACTAAATTGGTGTGTTGTTGACTTCAGCATTATATTTAACAAGTTTTTATATCAGGGTTATTCTAGCTGAAAAAACCTTATAGAGTTTATACTGTGTCCCTGAGAATCTACTAAGTTGTAGTTTATAAGAATTATCCAATTTAAATTTCACAGACATTTTATGAAATTTGTACTGTTACTGTTCTCATTTTATAGGAACCTGGGTTTGAGATGGTCATCAAATGTCACCTATCTAGGAAATTCTAAGCCTCTTATTCCCCAGACTAATTCTTAATTTATTTGGTACACGGGGAATCCATCCATATTTTGTTATGTTGTAGAATAATTTACATTGTGTGAAAATTATTAATTTCTTAGAAGATTAAAATAATTTATCCATAAAGTAAACTGAGATTTCCATTATCTGAATCTATAGTCTTTGGGGGAAGTTATTTAATGCTAACTTAAAATTTTCCTTAAAGCTTAGATTTTCAATTTCTTCCTTGTCATTGAGGTTGTTAATTTTATTTATTTATTTATTTAAAAAATATATTTATTTATTTATTTGGCTGCATCAGGTCTTAGTTGCGGTGGCACGCAGGATCTTCATTGCGGCATGCGGGATCTTTAGTTGCAGCATATGAAATCTTAGTTGCGGCATGTGGGATCTAGTTCCGCAACCAGGAATTGAACCAGGGATTGAACCCAGGCCCCCTGCATTGGAAGTGCAGAGTCTTAACCACTGGACCACCAGGGAAGTCCCAAGATTGTTAATTTTATTTATGTAGAATTGAACACAATTACACAGATGATAATTATCTCCATATTCGACACAATCTCTTTTTATTAGACTTATTAAACAATTATAATTGCATTAGGTTTTTCTCAGAGAAGTAGACCATGGCTTTATCTATCTTGTTTTTCCTGTTTTCTAATTTACTATCTTAACATAGCCATCATTACTTTCTACCCCCTATTTTCCTTAGAATATTATTGTAGTTGTTCCTTTTCTAATATCTTAAGGTAAATGATTAGTGCATTTTCTCTATTTATTTTGCTAATTGAAAAAATTAATGCAAACTTTTGATTCTATCTATTTTTAAATATAGATTTTTGGTTGAATGCCTTACCTTTTTATATGCTATTTCATTTTGCATTTGACTTTATTTTTAACCAGTGGTTATTTGGGAGAAATTATTTTAATTCCCAAAGGATTAGAAATATTTGTCTGATTTTTTACTATTAATTTTTAGTGGGGTTTTTTTGTTATGCTTTATTTTATTTCATTATGATCAAAGAAAGTGGCCAGTAAAATATCCATTTTTTTGAAGTTTACTGAGATAGTCTTTATTTCTAGAAAATGAAGTAATTATATTTTTCAGACACTTTAAAGAAAGTATTGTATGTTTGTCATAGTTCAAAATATATGTCATATAATCTATCTTTCTTAATTAATTTTTCATCATTAAATTTATTTGATGTTTTATAAACTTATAATAATGGTTTATAAAGATCTCAACTAAAGTCATATTTCGGTCCATGTCTTCTATTTTTATCAATATGAACTTTTAATATTTTTATAAACTGACACATAATTCCTAATTCTTATATATCTTTTATATCTTATAAATGCATCCTCTTTATCCCATACATGCTTTTCTTTTTCTTTCTGGTTATTTCCTTGTCAATATTAATATCACTGCTTCTGCTTTTTTAACATTTTTTGGAAATATTGTTGACCATCTCATTCTCTTAAAACTCTTAAAATTTTTGTTTTACATATTTTTCTTACAAGCAACAGTTGGATTTTTTGTAAAACTAAATCTAAGCATTTTTTTTCTTTTTATTAAAAATTTATTTATTTTTGGGTGTGTTTGGTCTTTGTTGCTGCGCACAGGCTTTCTCTAGCTGCAGCAAGTGAGGGCTACTCTTTGTTGCACTGTGCAGGCTTCTCATTGCGGTGGCTTCTCTTGTTGTGGAGCACGGGCTCTAGGCACGCAGACTTCAGTAGTTGTGGCATGAAGGCTCAGTAGTTGTGGCTGGCGGGCTTAGTTGCTCTGTGGCATGTGGGATCTTCCCAGACCAGGGATCAAACCTGTGTCACCTGCATTGGCAGGAGGATTCTTAACCACTGTGCCACCAGGGAAGTCCCAGCATTTTCTTTTTCTGAATAAGGATTTTAAAATCAATATCCATTAATTGTTAGAATTAATCTTTTTTTATCTACTCTTGAAATTTTTATATTTTTCTAAGGTTATGCTTCTTGTTCTTTTTCTTATTATCTACCGTTTACTGGATGAACTATGTACTTTTTCATTTGTATTTGCTCCAGAGATTTGAAAGATATAATCCTGTTTTCAGTTCTATTTAGGGGTTATAGTTTAGTTAAAAATACAGAAATCTATCAATCTGTAATTACTCATTCAGCAAACATTTTTTTTTTGAGTGAGTTTTGTAACTTGGGCATTATTCCATACCATGGAATACCATAGCTGGCAAATAATAAATACATAAATAAAAATAGTACTGTCTCTACCTTCTTCAATTTTACAGTCCAGAAAGTAAAGCAGGTATTTACCAAAGAATTACACAAGTGTTATAAGAGTCAGGGTTTGACCAGAGAGATAGAACCAGTAGAAGATATGTATTAAGAAGTTCCTTGCAAGGAGTTGGCTTACTTGATTGTGTGGACTAGTTAGGCGAGTCTGAAATTTGTAGGGCAGCCTATCAGAAAGGACAGGCTGGACTGTCTCAGGCATGGGCTGAAGCTGCTATCCACACACAGAAATTTCTTCTTCTTTTTTTTTTTTGCGGTACGCGGGCCTCTCACTGCTGTGGCCTCTCCTGTTATGGAGCACAGGCTCCGGATGCGCAGGCTCAGCGGCCATGGCTCACGGGCCTAGCCGCTCCACGGCATGTGGGATCTTCCCGGACCGGGGCACGAACCCGTGTCCCCTGCATCGTCAGGCGGACTCTCAACCACTGCGCCACCAGGGAAGCCCGAAATTTCTTCTTCTTTAGGGAAACCTCAGCTTTGCTTTTCGGGCCTTTCAGCTCCGTGAATCAGATCCACCCAGACCATCTAGGATAATCTTCCTACTTCAAGTCAACTGATTATGAATTTGAATCACATCTACAAAATATATCCACAACAGCACTGACACTGAATAACTGGAGACGATAGCTAAGTTGGCCCATCAAAAGGACCATTAAAAATGTAAAGTTACAATCGTGGCAAGTATTATGAAGAAGAGGTACATAGTATTAAAAGAGTGTATAAGATGGAAAAAGTTGACTTACACATGGAAGTCAAGTAGGCCTTGGCCCCTTCATTGTCTATCTTGTTGCTTAGTCCAAAACTTTGTAAACATTTGGGTGTTATGGGCCCTGTCGACTTTGCAGGTTGGTTAAGACTTCATAGCTGAACATGCTGACTACTGTCTTAAAGGGAATGGTTTACCTCATTTATAGGGACCCAAGTTATCTTTGAAGTGAGCCAGGCCAAAATAAATCTCCCTTTAGATGGTTCTGAGAGTGTTCTTTGCTTTAAAATGTAAACAAAGGCAAACAGATACTCCATTATTAACAACAAAAAGTTGTCCAGCCTTCAAAAAAAGCATTTTAAGACTTTTCTGTGAAATCTAATGAACTTTTGTGTAATTAAGAACTTAATATTATACCTTCAGTTCTTGACAAGACCTCTTGAAAAGGTAGTAAATTTATCTCTGGCATTGATAAAATGATTTTCATTGCAGATGACAATCTTCATATAGGATGTAGACAGCACCTTGGTGCCCATGTAGTCCAGTGGAGCACATAATAAGCCTCAGTACTTTGTGTACAGCTTCCATCTTCACTGTAGAAGTAAAAATAAATGTGTGGTTAATCATTGCAGGAACTCCATCTGCACCTTAGGTACCCAGATGGTCCATCCAATTGAAGTTTTGTTCAGCAAATAAACTTTTTTACCATTTCAAAGCTGCTGGTAGCTGTTAGAGTTTTCAAAAGATGTTCATAAACTAGGAATTTTTCTTGAGTGACATCAGTGTGGATATTCTGGATAAAAACCAGGAGATGGCTGCCGAGACATTTCAGGTTCAAATTACATCCTGAATATAAAGAGAATAACTGTCAATTCATCCCTGTCCTGCTTTGAAATGTTAGAAGCAATTCTGAAGCATTCTCCAGAAGTTCTGGAGTGGATAAAATTATTTGCCAAAGACACTGCCTCGTCTTTTCCCCCTTCTCCAAGACATAACCAGTCCCATCATTTTCAGGGCACATGGCTCTACTTATGGCCTCCATAGCTATGAGAATCTTCTTTTCCTTCATCTGGATTTGAGTTAGGCAAATTTGGAGAATGCTGCTGACAAGCATGATGTGTTAGAACTAATCTAAGTCTTGGTAAAGTTCTACTCTTGGTATCTTGAACTTCCTTTTTAGGCAAATATCTATGCTGAGGTGTTGTTATGATGGACTGCTGTAAATTTTTGCTTCAATCTTATAATTCTCACGTTTCTCTAATGAGAATGTATGTGTTTCCTTGGGTACTCTGTACTTTGGTCTTGAAACAACTCGAGGCCGGAATCAGCAATTTTTTAAATATATATATACAAAAGAATGCAACTCTAATTTTAAAAATCACTGACAAAGAAAGACTTTATTTCCGGGTCTTTTTCTTCTCTCTCCTCACTCTATTTTCACTAACAGTTAGGCTATTTGTTTCAAATTGCATTGCCCACTTAGCAAAACAGCAACAAAAATTCCACCCAGCCAAACAACAGTCTGAGGAAGTCATAGCTTAGAGCAGATTGTTTACAAAAGATGGCATGTTGAGGATTGCCATCACCATTCTTTCTGAAAGAGCATTATTTTTAACAGGAAAAAAAAAAAAAAAACCTCTACTGGACATTGTGCTCCACCAAAACAAGAGAATAAACCAAAAAAGAGAAAGTCTTACGATTCAGAAGCAATCTAAATCAGGAGATGAGTATAGGGAATTCCTAAGATAATTAAAAAGTGATATTAATGGTACAATTAATTTTTTCTGTAGATAAAAGTAGAATGGAAATTCTCAGAATGGAAGATTTCAAAAATAAAACATTGAAAGAGAGAGATTTCTTTCTGGTGAAAAATTATTCCAACTATTGGCAATGTATGGACAATTAGCAATACATATAAGGAAAAACTAAAGAAATGAAAACAGAGAGGTATCTGGGATGCTAGGTGGCCTGGGCAGGAATTTCCAATTATAGCAAAATAATAAGGTTGGTAAATCCTGTCTTCCCCAAAATAAGTATAAAACTTACAATGTTTTTTTCAAAAAAAAAAAAAAATTCAGGCCTCTGGGAATCAAACAAAGGCAAACAATAAATTGAGAACTATAATATTTATCAGTAAAAAAATAATTGCTGAATTTCAGGTAAGAGCAGTAGAAGTCTGTGCCATCCTTTCCTGGAGCTATTCTCATCCAGTCCTTCAGCTCATTTGGCATGGTATTTGTACAGGGTGAGGCTAGCTATAAAACCAGAAGGGACTGCTAAAGGGGCTGACTTGATTTGGAGGGGAGGGCAAAAAAACTCACACAAAGTAGTATTGCCAGTAATAGTAGTAACCTTGATAGGAAGAGAATGATGTAGGCCACAACCCTGAAATGTAAGCCTGAGGTTGTAATCCTGGTTGGAGTGAGTGGCAGACCTATAATCTAACCAGAAATTTAGCAGGTGGATTCCAAAAATTAGACAGCTCTAAAAGAGCTAGCGAATGTCCTCAGACATCACTGGCTGACTCTGAGGCCATGTGCTTATACAGAGAAGACCTGAAAGTGAATGACAGAGTGTAATGTTATGATCAAAGATTCCAACTGCCTGAAATGTGGATTTGCTCCTAACCCAAAAACAGGTCACTGAGCAGGGTGTGAGCCTGACTGACTCAAGGTGTTTGAGTGAAACATCAGGCCGATCATTGGCTGACCACTAAGCTATACATACTATGTTGACCCCTGATCCAGTTTGACCAAGATAAAGAGAGATGACACAAATTAGAAGAATTGTAAGGAAATACTATCAACATTATTATGTCAAAAAGTTAGAAACTTAGATGAAGCAGAAAATTTCCTAGAAAGACACAAACTACTGAAACAAACTTAAGAAGCTGTAGAAAACCTAAACAGAACAACAGGTAAATAAATTGAATTAGTAATCAAAAATCCACAAAGAAAAGCCCAGGCCCAGATATCTTCTCTGGTGAAATGTGTTAAACATTTAAATAAGAAATAATACCAACACTTCACAAATTCTGCCAGAAAATACATATTCAGAAAGTAGAGGAAAAGGGGATACTTCTCAATGCTATGAGGCTAGTTTTATCCTTATACCAAAGCCACATAAAGGTATCTCAGGAAAAGAAAACTACAGATCAATATCTAACTTGAATATAGATGAAAATATAAGGTTATTTCTGTGATAAATAAATCCCAGTTAGTCATGGTATCCCTTTTTTATATGTTGTTGGATTTCATTTGCTAGGTTTTTGTGGGGTTTTTTGAGAAATTTTCATCTATATTCAACAAATTGGGAATAGCAGGGAACATTCTCAATGTGAAAAAGGACATGTACAAAAAACTTTGGCTAAAATTATACTAAATTGTGAAAGACTTAGTGCTTTGTCTCTAAGATTAGGCAAAGATATCCAGTCTCACCTGTTCTATTCAACATTGTGCTGCAGACTCTAGCCAGTAAAATAAGACAAGACAAAGAAATTAAAAGCATATAGAAAAGCAAAAGGAAGAAGTAAAACTGCCTTTTTTGAAGACAACATGATCCTGAATGTAGGAACTCCTAAGGAATATTAAAATAAAATATTAGGACTAGTAAATGAGTTCAAGGTCACAGGATACAAGATACATATGCAAAGATGAATTTTTTTTATATTCTGGCAATGAAGAATTGGAACATGAAATTTCATTCCTGATAGCATCAAAAAGAATAAAACATTTAGAATAAATGCAACAAAAGAACAAGTCTTATTCACAGGAAATCACAAGGTGCTGCTGACAGAAATGAAAATTGAAATAAATGCTGACAGAAATGAAAATTGAGACATTTTATGTTCTAGACTGAATGACTCAATATTGTTAAATGGCAATTCTTAGATTCAAGAAAATCTTTATCAAAATCCCATGAGGCTTTATTTATTTATTTATTTTGTAGAAATTGACAAGGTGCTTCTAAAATTATATGGAAACACAAAGAACTAACCAATGAAATTTTGAAAAGGAAGACTAAATTTGGAGGAGTTGGAATACCAACTCCATATAGTGATTATGAAACTACTATAAATTTATGGTAATTAAGACAATGGAGTATTTGGGTAAGGATAAACATATGGATCAACAAAACAGAATGAGAGTTCAGAAATAAACCCTTACATTTATAATTAATTGACTTTCAGCAAAGGTTCCAAAGCAGTTTAATGAAGGAAAGGAGATTCTTTGCAACAAATGATGCTTGGAGAATTAGTTACCCACATGTTTAAAAAAATGATCTTAGACCCTTATCTCACAGCATACATATAAGTTAACTCTAAATAGTTGATGCATCTAAATGTAGGAACTAAAACTCTAAAACATCTAGAAGAAAACACTGTAAGAAATTTTTGTGACTTTGAGTTAGGCAAAGATCTCTTAGGTATGCTATCAAGAGAAAAAAAAGCAATACAGTAGACTTAAGGACATTTGATTTTGTATTAGTATTCCATACTGTGTAACAAATTACTGCAACATTAGTGGCTTAAAACATATACTTATTAGTCCACAACTTCTCTAAGTCAGAAATCAGGACATAGTTCAGTTGGGTCTTTTGCTTAGGGTCTTACAAGACTGTGATCAAGGTGTCAGCCAAGGCTGATGTTGCATCTGAGAGTCAACTAGGGAAGGTCTCTTTCCCAACTTGGAGGGCTGTTGACAGTATGCAGTACCTGAGGACTAAAGCATTCATGGCATATTGCTCCTTCAAAGCCAGGAAGGAGAGAGAGAACGAGGGGTGGGGGCTCTAGCAGGAGAAAGAAAGGTCTGGCAAAATAGGTGCTATACTCTTCAATTGTGTACATGGAACCACCTTTGCCACAACTCATCGGTGAGAAGCAAGTCACAGGTCCCACCATATTCAAGGGGAGGGATTTAACCAAAGCACCAATAACAGGAGGCAGGGGTTATGAGGGCCATTTTAAGTTGTCTACCACACTCTTCCAAAGACAGCAGTATGAAAATTTAAAAAGACAAGCCACCAACTTGGAGAAAATATTTGCAAATATTTGCAAATCACATCTAGGGGGTTGGCAAACTATGGCCTGCAGCCTGTTTTGGTAAGACCCATGAACTAAGAATGGTTTTTATATTTTTAAAGGGTTGTTTAAAAAAGAAGAATATGCAAAAGCGATCCTATATGACATACAAAACATAAAATATTTACTATCTTTCCATGTACAAAAAAAGTTTGTGAATTTCTGCTAACAGACTTGAATCCAGAATATGTAAGCACTTTTACAACTCATTAATAAGACTAACAAGCCGTTTAAAAGTGGATGTTTTAGGCAACACCCCCTCCCCACAATATCCATGCTCTAATCCCTGAAATTTGTGAATATGTTATAGTACTTGGTATAAGGGACTTTGCTGATGTAATTAAGGTTACAGACTATAATACAGGGATATTATGTTAGATTACCTGGGTGGTCCCAATCTAATCATACTAGCCCATAAAAACTAGCATCAAAAAGACGAGCTAGGGGAGCTTCAAGATGGCAGAAGAGTAAGAAGTGGAGATCACCTTCCTCCCCACAAATACATTAGAAATACATCTACATGTGGAACAACTCCTACAGAACACTTACTGAAGGCTGGTGGAAGACCTCAGACCTCTCAAAAGGCAAGAAACTCCCCACATAACTGGGTAGGGCAAAAGAAAAAAGAAAAAACAGAGACAAAGAATAGGGAAGGGACCTGCACCAGTGGGAGGGAACTGTGAAGGAGGAAAGGTTTCCACACACTAGGAAGCCCCTTCGCGGGTGGAGACTGTGGGTGGCGGATGGGGGAAGCTTCAGAGCCAAGGAGGAGAGTGCAGCAACAGGGGTGCGGAGGGCAAAGCGGAGAGATGCCCGGTGCCGACCAGCACTCACCAGCCCGAGAGGCTTGTCTGCTCACCGGCTGGGGTCGGCCGGGGCTGGGAGCTGAGGCTTGGGCTTCGGAGGTCGGATCCCAGGGAGAAGACTGGGGGTGGTTGCGTGAACACAGCCTGCAGGGGGTTAGTGTGCCACAGCTAGCCAGGAGGAGGTCCGGGAAAAAGTCTGGACCTGCCGAAGAGGCAAGAGATTTTTTCCTGCCTCTGTTTCCTGGTACACGAGGAGAGGGGATTAAGAGCGTTGCTTAAAGGAGCTCCAGAGACAGGCGTGAGCTGTGGCTATCAGCACGGACCACAGAGATGGGCATGAGACGCTAAGGCTGCTGCTGCCACTACCAAGAAGCCTGTGTGCGAGCACAGGTCACTCTCCACACCTCCCCTCCTGGGAGCCTGTGCAGCCCGCCACTGTCAGGGTCCCATGATCCAGGGACAACTTCCCCGGAAGAACACACAGCGCACCTTAGGCTGGTGCAATGTCACGCTGGCCTCTGTCGCTGCAGGCTTGCCCCGCATTCCGTACCCCTCCCTACCCTCCGCCTGAGTGAGCCAGAGCCCCCGAATCAGCTGCTCCTTTAACCCCAACCTGTCTAAGTGAAAAGCAGACACCCTCAGGCGACCTACACGAAGAGGCAGGTCCAAATCCAAAGCTGAACCCTGAGAGCTGTGCGAACAAAGAAGAGAAAGGGAAATCTCTCACAGCAGCCTCAGGAGCAGAAGATTAAATCTCCACAGTCAACCTGATGTACCCTGCATCTGTGGAATACCTGAATAGGCAACGAATCATTCCAAACTTACTAGGTGGACTTTGTGAGCAAAGATATATACGTATATTCCCCCTTTTTCTCTTTTTTTAATGAGTGTGTATGTGTATGCTTCTGTGTGTGGTTTTGTCTGTATAGCTTTGCTTTTACAATTTGTCCTAGGGTTCTATCTGTCCGTTTTTTTTGTTTTGTTTTTTGCTTTTTTAGTATAGTTTTTAGCACTTGTTATCATTGGTGGATTTCTTTTTTGGTTTGGTTGCTCTCTTCTTTATTTCTTTCTTCTTTTTATTACTTAAAAATTTTTTAATAAATAGTTTTTTTTAATAACTTTATTTTATCCTCTTTCTTTCTTTCTTTCTTTCTTTTTTCTCTTTTATTCTGAGCCATGTGGATGACAGGCTCTTGGTGTGCCAGCCAGGTGTCAGGGCTGTGCTCTGAAGTGGGAGAGCCAAGTTCAGGACACTGGTCCAAAAGAGACCTCTCAGCTACACAGAATATCAAAAGGTACAAATCTCCCAGAAATCTCCATTGCAACGCCAAGACCCAGCTCCACTCAACGACCACAAGTTACAGTGCTGGAGACCCTATGCCAAACAACAAGCAAGACAGGAACACAAATCCACCTGTTAGCAGAGAGGCTGCATAAAATCATAATAAGGCCACAGATACTGCAAAACACACCACCAGACGTGGACCTGCCCACCAGAAAGACAACATCCAGCCTCATCTACCAGAACACAGGCACTAGTCTCCTCCACCAGGAAGCCTACACAACCCACTGAAACAAACTTAGCCACTGGGGACAGACACCAAAAACGAATGGGAACTACGAACCTGCAGCCTGCGAAAAGGAGCCACCAAACACAGTAAGTTAAGCAAAATGAGAAGACAGAGAAACACACAGCAGATGAAGGAGCAAGATGAAAACCCACCAGACCTAACAAATGAAGAGGAAATAGGCAGTTTTCCTGAAAAAGAATTCAGAGTTATGATAGTAAAGATGATCCAAAATCTTGGAAATAGAATGGAGAAAATAAAAAAAAATGTTTAACAAGGACACAGAAGAACTAAAGAGCAAACAAACAGTGAAGAACAACACAATAAATGAAATTAAAAATTCTCTAGAAGGGATCAATAGCAGAATAATTGAGGCAGAAAAACGGATGAGTGACCTGGAAGATAAAATAGTGGAAATAACTACTGCAGAGCAGAATAAAGAAAAATGAATGAAGAGAATTGAGGACAGTCTCGGAGACCTCTGGGACAACATTAAACACAGCAACATTCGAATTATATGGGTCCCAGAAGAAGAGAAAAAGAAAGGGACTGAGAAAATATTTGAAGAGATTATAGTTGAACACCCCCTTAATATGGGAAGGGAAATAGTTAATAAAGTCCACGAAGCACAGAGAGTCCCATACAGGATAAATCCAAGGAGAAACATGCCAAGACACATATTAGTCAAACTATCAAAAATTAAATACAAAGAAAAAATATTAAAAGCAGCAAGGGAAAAACAACAACGCACAAGGGAATCCCATAAGGTTAATAGCTGATCTTTCAGCAGAAACTCTGTAAGCCAGAAGGGAGTGGCAGGACATATTTAAAGTGATGAAGGAGAAAAACCTACACCCAAGATTACTCTACCCGGCAAGGATTTCATTCAGATTTGATGGAGAAATTAAAACGTTTATAGACAAGCAAAAGCTAAGAGAATTCAGTACCACCAAACCAGCTTTACAACAAATTCTAAAGGAACTTCTCTAGGCAGGAAACACAAGAGAATGAAAAGACATACAATAACAAACCAAAAACAATTAACAAAATGTTAATAGGAACATGCATATCGATAGTTACCTTAATTGTAAATGGATTAAATGCTCCAACCAAAAGACATAGACTGCCTGAATGAATAGAAAACTAATACCCATATATATGCTGTCTACAATAGACACACTTCAGACCTAGGGACACATATAGAATGTAAGTAAGGGGATGGAAAAACATATTCCATGCAAATGGAAATCAAAAGAAAGCCAGAGTAGCAATTCTCATATCAGACAAAATAGACTTTAAAACAAAGACTGTTACAAGAGACAAAGATAGACACTACATAATGATCAAGGGAAGAATCCAAGAAGAAGATATAACAATTGTAAATATTTATGCACCCAACATAGGAACACCTCAATACATAAGGCAAATACTAACAGCCATAAAAGGGGAAATCGGCAGTAACACAATCATAGTAGGGGATTTTAACACCCCACATTCACCAATGGACAGATCATCCAAAATGAAAATAAATAAGGAAACACAAGCTTTAACTGATACATTAAACAAGATGGACTTAATTGATATTTATAGGACATTCCATCCAAAAACAACAGAATACACACTCTTCTCAAGTGCTCATGGAACATTCTCCAGGGTAGACCATACCTTGGGTCACAAATCAAGCCTTGGTAAAATTAACAAAATTGAAATTGTATCAAGTATCTTTTCTGACCACAACGCTATGAGACTAGATATCTATTACAGGAAAAAATCAGTAAAAAATACAAACACATGGAGGCTAAACAATACACTACTTAATAACCAAGAGATCACTGAAGAAATCAAGGAGGAAATCAAAAAATACTTAGAAACAAATGACAATGAAAAGACGACGAACCAAAACCTATGGGATGTAGCAAAAGCAGTTCTAAGAGGGAAGTTTATAGCAATACAATCCTAATTAAGAAACAAGAAACATCTCAAATAAACAACCTAACCTTACGCCTAAAGCAATTAGAGAAAGAAGAACCAAAATACCTCAAAGTTAGCAGAAGGAAAGAAATCGTAAAGATCAGGGCAGAAATAAATGAAAAAGAAATGAAGGAAACAATAGCAAAGATCAATAAAACTAAAAGATGGTTCTTTGAGAAGATAAACAAAATTGATAAACCATCAGCCAGACTCATCAAGAAAAAAAGGGAGAAGACTCAAACCAATAGATTTAGAAATGAAAAAGAAGTGACAACTGACACTGCAGAAATACAAAGGATCATGAGAGATTACTGCAAGCAACTATATGGCAATAAATGGACAACCTGGAAGAAATGGACAAATTCTTAGAAAAGCACAAACTTCCAAGCCTGAACCAGGAAGCAATAGAAAATATGAACAGACCAATCACAAGCACTGAAATTGAAACTGTGATTAAAAATCTTCCAACAAACAAAAGCCCAGGACCAGATGGCTTCACAGGCGAATTCTATCAAACATTTATAGAAGAGCTGACACCTATCTTTCTCAAACTCTTCCAAAATATAGCAGGGGAAGGAACACTCCCAAACTCATTCTACGAGGCCACCATCACCCTGATACCACAACCAGCCAAAGATGTCACAAAGAAAGAAAACTACAGGCCAATATCACTGATGAACATAGATGCAAAAGTCCTCAACAAAATACTAGCAAATAGAATCCAACAGCACATAAGAAGGATCATACACCATGATCAAGTGGGGTTTATCCCAGGAATGCAAGGAGTCTTCAAGATATGCAAATCAAACAATGTGATACACCATATTAATAAACTGAAGGAGGAAAACCATATGATTATCTCAATAGATGCAGAGAAAGCTTTTGACAAAATTCAACATGTATTTATGATAAAAAACCCTGCAGAAAGTAGGCATAGAGGGAATTAACCTCAACAAAATAAAGGCCATATATAACAAACCCACAGCCAACATCGTCCTCAGTGCTGAAAAACTGAAACCACTTCCACTAAGATCAGGAACAAGACAAGTTTGCCCACTCTCACCACTATTATTCAGCATAGTTTTGGAAGTTTTAGTCACAGCAATTAGAGGAGGAAAAGAAATAAAAGGAATCCAAATCAGAAAAGAAGAAGTAAAGCTGTCACTGTTTGCAGATGACATCATACTATACATAGAGAATCCTAAAGATGCTACCAGAAAACTACTAGAGCTAATCAATGAATTTGGTAAAGTAGCAGGATACAAAATTAATGCACAGAAATCTCTTGCATTCCTTTACACTAATGATGAAAAATCTGAAAGTGAAATTAAGAAAACTCTCTCATTTACCATTGCAACAAAAAGAATAAAATACATAGGAATAAATTTACCTAAGGAGACAAAAGACCTGTATGCAGAAAATTAAAAGACACTGATGAAACAACTTAAAGACGATACAAAATAGATGGAGAGATATACCATGTGCTTGGATTGAAAGAATCAACATTGTGAAAATGACTTTATTACCCAAAGCAATCTACAGATTCAATGCAATCCCTATCAAACTACCACTGGCATTCTTCACAGAACTAGAACAAAAAATTGCACAATTTGTATGGAAACACAAAAGACCCTGAATAGCAAAAGCAATCTTGTGAAAGAAAAACGGAGCTGGAAGAATCAGGCTCCCTGACTTCACACTATACTACAAAGCTACAGTAATCATGACAGTATGGTACTGGCACAAAAACAGAAATATAGATCAATGGAACAGGACAGAAAGCCCAGAGATAAACCCACACACATATGGTCACCTTATGTTTGATAAAGGGGGCAGGAATATACAGTGGAGGAAAGACAGCATCTTCAATAAGTGGTGCTGGGATAACTGGACAGCTACATGTAAAAGAATGAAATTAGACACTCCCTAACACCATACACAAAAATAAACTCAAAATGGATTAAAGACATAAATGTAAGGCCAGAAGCTATCAAACTCTTAGAGGAAAACATAGGCAGAACACTCTATGACAGCAAGAGTGATTAAAAATCACAGCAAGATCCTTTTTGACACCCCCTCCTAGAGAAATGGAAATAAAAAAAATAAACAAATGGGACATAATGTAACTTAAAATCTTTTGCACAGCAAAGGAAACTATAAACAAGACGAAAAGACAACCCTCAGAATGGGAGAAAATATTTGTAAACAAAGCAACATACAAAGGATTAATCTCCAGAATATATAAGCAGCTCATGCAGCTCAATATCAGAAAAACAAACAACCCAATCCAAAAATGGGCAGAAGACCTAAATAGACATTTCTCCAAAGAAGATTCACAGATTGCCAACAAACATGTGAAAGAGTGCTCAACATCACTAATCATTAGAGAAATGCAAATCAAAACTACAATAAGATATCATCTCACACCAGTCAGAATGGCCATCATCAAAAAATCTACAAACAATAAATGCTGGATAGGGTGTGGAGAAAAGGGAACTCTCTTGCACTGTTGGTGGTAATGTAAATTGATACAGCCACTATGGAGAACAGTATGAAGGTTCCTTAAAAAACTAGAAATACAACTATCATAGAACCCAGCAATCCCACTACTGGTCATATACCCTGAGAAAACCATAATTCAAAAAGAGTCATGTACCACAATGTTCATTGGAGCTCTATTTACAATAGCCAGGACATGGAAGCAACCTAAGTGTCCATTGACAGATGAATGGATAAAGAAGATGTGGCACATATATGCAATGGAATATTACTCAGCCATAAAAAGAAACGAAGATGAGTTGTTTGTAGTGAGGTGGATGGACCTAGAATCTGTCATACAAAGTGAAGTAAGTCAGAAAGGGAAAAACAAATACTGTATGCTAACACATATATATGGAATCTAAAAAAAAAAAAAAAAGGTCATGAAGAACCTAGGGGCAAGACGGGAATAAAGTCACAGACCTACTAGAGAATGGGGTTGAGGATATGGGGAGGGGGAAGGGTAAGCCTGGAGAAAGTGAGAGAGTCGCATGGACATATATATACTATCAAACATAATATAGCTAGCTAGTGGAAAGCAGCTGCATAGCACAGGGAGATCAGCTCGGTGTTTTGTGACCACCTAGATGGGTGAGATAGGGAGGGTGGGAGGGAGGGAGATGCAAGAGGGTAGAGATATGGGGACACATTTATATGTATAACTGATTCACTCTGTCATAAAGCAGAAACTAACACACCACAGTAAAGCAATTATACTCCAATAAAGATGTTAAAAAATATAACTATGAGAAAAATTCAGGCACTGAAATTGTTTAGCGAATAAAAGTTTATGCATTTGGTATATTCTAAAAAAAAAAAAAAAAAAAGATGAGCTAGAAAGGAAAGATAGAGGCAGAGAGATGTGAAGTGTGAGGGGAAAGGAACTCCTTGTTGCTGGTAGGGGCCACAGAGAAAGAATAAAAGGAATTCAGGTAGCATTTAGAAGCAAAGACTGGTCCGTGGATGACAGCTAGCAAGGAAACAGAGACCTTGGTCTTACAACCACTAAGAACTGAATTTGGCCAGCAAGCTGAGTGAGCTTGAAAGAGGATTCTTTCCTAGAGCATGCAGTAAGGGACACATCCTGTTGTCCTGTTGATAATTTAATTACAGCCTTGTGAGACCCTAAGCAGAAGACCCAGCTGAGCCCGAATGGACTTCTCACCTACAGAGATTGTGAGATAATAAATGTAGTATTTTAAGCAGCCACATTTGCAGTAATTTATTATGGCAGCAATAAAAAACGAATACAGTAGGCAACAGATTTTCATAGACATTTCATCAAAAAGATCATGAGCTCATAAGCCCAGGAAAAGAGGCTCAAAATAATGAGTCATTAGAGAAATATGAATTAAAATGAGATACTGCTATACACCCACTAAAATGGCTTTAAACAAAAAGACTGACAATTTCGAGTGTAGGTGAGTATATGGAGTAACTGGAACGTTGCTTGTGTGAATGTAAAATGAGACAGTTACTTCGGAAAACAGATTGGCGGTTTCTTAAAACATTAAATGTAACCTTACTATATAATTCAGAAATCCATGCTTAGGTATTTATCCAAGGGAAATGAAAACACAAGCCATACAAGGCTTGCACGCATATGTTAACAGCAGCATTATTTATAGTAGCCAAAAAGTGGAAACAATCCAAATATCCATCAGCTGGTGAGTGGATTAACAAAGTGTTGTATATGCATAAAATAGAATACTATTCATCAATAAAAAGGAATGAACTACAGATACAGGCTACAACATAATGAATCTCAAAATATTACGCTAAGTGAAAGAAGCCAGATACAAAAGACTACATGTTGCATGATTTCATTTATATGAAGTTTCCAAAAAAGGCAAATTTATAGAGACAGAAAACAGATGAGTGGATGCCTGGGGCTGGGAGTGGGAGCAGGGGCTGACTGTAAACAGACACGAAAGAGTTTTCTGGGGTGATGGAAATGTTCCAAAGCTAGATTGTGGTGATAGTTGCACAACCCTATAAATTTACTAAAATTCATTGAGTTGTACATTGAATTGTAATGATGGATGCATATTATGGTGTGTAAATTGTACCTCAATAAAAAAAATATGGTGATAATTAACTTCAGAAAAATATAAGAAAGGAAATATATTCATTGTACAGTGCTCAGCTGTGAGTAATATTTACATAGACATAACTGGATATCGATTTAATCTAAAAAATGAATACAATTACATTGGAATCATGGAGCAGGAGAAGCAGAGAGGATGGGAATATAAGAGAATAAAATGCCCCACTACCATAATAAGAAAGTAATTAGATTCTGACCCAAATTGATGTATCTAAACACAGCAAAATATGCATATTATTTAAGCATAGAAAGTTAGGTAAATGCCAACAAGAAACAGCTGAAAGAGTCAAAGTGAAATCACCAAGTAGGGAGGAGGAAAAAGTGGATAACGGAACTGATACATTTTTTTGTTGTTGGTATAAACCTTTTAGTACAATTTGACTTTTTAAAATCTGTGCATTTATTTATTGATGAAAACAAGACAATATTTAAACCAAACACACAAGCTTTCTTATTTTTTTCCTTTCTATTTTATTTTCCCTCCTCTTTCTGGGAGATTTCCTAAAGTTCTCCTAAATTTAACTTCCTAATAAATCTATTTAGTTTTTTTAAAAAAATTTACTCTCATATTTTAAATTTCATGACCTTTCTTTTGTTACTTGAAAGTTTCTTTTTATAGTGTGTTACTAACTGCTCTTCTCTCTCTAGGATTATTGAGTTTTTCTCAAGATTTCTTTTCCCTATAGAAGGTTTCCTCCAAGTGCTTTATTTCCATTTGCTTGATCTCAGTTATTCTTATTGTAAGGTTTCCTCAACTGTCTCGGAATCTTCTTAGCCCATTTATGTTGAAGAGTATAAGACTAAGATATATCTGCAGAGAATAAACTGCTGGTCTTCTGTCTGGTGATTGGGGAGAATTTGCCCAGCTTCTTAAGCTGCTCTTCACCAAGTTTCATTATATTAACACCCCATTTCTGGAAGTACCTAGCCCTTCTAATACCTGAGCCTTTGGAGGAGTTGATGTATACATTCAGGCTTTCCTCATTTGACAGATTTGGATTCATTTTCTTCCAGTCTTTTCTTTTATTATTTTAACATCTTTATTGGAGAATAATTGCTTTACAATGGGGTGTTAGTTTCTCCTTTACAACAAAGTGAATCAGTTATACATATACATATGTTCCCATATCTCTTCCCTCTTGCAACTCCCTCCCTCCCACAATGTTCCTCCCACAATGTTGATTCTTTCAATCCAAGAACATGGTATATCTCTCCACCTGTTGGTATCATCTTTAATTTCTTTCATCAGTGTCTTACAGTTTTCTGCATACAGGTCTTTTGTCTCCTTAGGTAGGTTTATTCCTAGGTATTTTATCCTTTTATCCTATTTTATCCTTTTGCAGTGGTAAATGCGAGTGTTTCCTTAATTTCTCTTTGGGATTTTTCATCATTAGTATATAGGAATGCAAGAGATTTTTGTGCATTAATTTTGTATCCTGCTACTTTACCAAATTCATTGATTAGCTCTAGTAGTTTTCTGGTAGCATCTTTAGGATTCTCTATGTATAGTATCATGTCATCTACAAACAGTGACAGCTTTACTTTTTCTTTTCTGATTTGGACTCCTTTTATTTCTTTTCCTTCTCTGATTGCTGTGGCTAAAAATTCCAAAACTATGTTGAATAATAGTGGTGAGAGTGGGCAAACTTGTCTTGTTCCTGATCTTAGTGGAAATGGTTTCAGTTTTTCAGCACTGAGGACGATGTTGGCTGTGGGTTTGTCATATATGGCCTTTATTATGTTGAGGTTAATTCCCTGTATGCCTACTTTCTGGAGGGTTTTTATCATAAATGGGTGTCGAATTTTGTGGAAAGCTTTCTCTGCATCTATTGAGATAATCATATGGTTTTTCTCCTTCAGTTTGTTAATATGGTGTATCACATTGATTGATTTGCGTATATTGAAGACTCCTTGCATTCCTGGGATAAACCCCACTTGATCATGGTGTATGATCCTTTTAATGTGCTGTTGGATTCTTTTGCTAGTATTCTGTTGAGGAATTTTGTATCTATGTTCATCAGTGTCATTGGCCTGTGGTTTTCTTTCTTTGTGATATCTTTGTCTGGGTGTGGTATCAGGGTGATGGTGGCCTCGTAAATGAGTTTGGGAGTGTTTCTCCCTCTGCTATATTTTGGAAGAGTTTCAGAAGGATATGTGTTAGCTCTTCACTAAATGTTTGATTGAAGTCACCTGTGAAGCCATCTGGTCCTGGGCTTTTGCTTGTTGGAAGATTTTTAATCACAGTTTCAATTTCAGTGCTTGTGATTGGTCTGTTCATATTTTCTATTGCTTCCTGGTTCAGGCTCGGAAGGCTGTGCATTTCTAAGAATTTGTCCATTTCTTCCAGGTTGTCCATTTATTGCCGTATAGTTGCTTGCAGTAATCTCTCATGATCCTTTGTATTTCTGCAGTGTCAGTCGTTACTTCTCTTTTTCATTTCTAATTCTACTGACTTGAGTCTTCTCCCTTTTTTTCTTGATGAGTCTGGCTAATGGTTTATCAATTTTGTTTATCTTCTCAAAGAACCAGCTTTTAGTTTTATTGATCTTTGCTATTGTTTCCTTCATTTCTTTTTCATTTATTTCTGCCCTGATCTTTACGATTTTTTTCCTTCTGCTAACTTTGGGGTATTTTTGTTCTTCTTTCTCTAATTGCTTTAGGTTTAAGGTTAGGTTGTTTATCTGAGATGTTTCTTGTTTTTTAAGGTAGGATTGTATTGCTATAAACTTCCATCTTAAAACTGCTTTTGCTGCATCCCTTAGGTTTGGGGTCGTTGTGTTTTCACTGTCATTTGTTTCTAGGTATTTTTTGATTTCCTCTTTGATTTCTTCAGTGATCTCTTGGTTATTAAGTAGTGTATTGTTTAGCCTCCATGTGTTTGTATTTTTTACTGATTTTTTCCTGTAATTGATATCTAGTCTCATAGCGTTGTGGTCAGAAAAGATACTTGACACAATTTCAATTTTCTTAAATTTACCAAGGCTTGATTTGTGACCCAAGATATGATCTATCCTGGAGAATGTTCCATGAGCACTTGAGAAGAGTGTGTATTCTGTTGTTTTTGGATGGAATGTCCTATAAATATCAATTAAGTCATCTTGTTTAATATATCAGTTAAAGCTTGTGTTTCCTTAATTATTTTCATTTTGGATGATCTGTCCATTGGTGAATGTGTGGTGTTAAAATCCCCTACTATGATTGTGTTACTGTCGATTTCCCCTTTTATGGCTGTTAGTATTTGCCTTATGTATTGAGGTGTTCCTATGTTGGGTGCATAAATATTTACAATTGTTATATCTTCTTCTTGGATTGATCCCTTGATCATTATGTAGTGTCCTTCTTTGTCCCTTGTAATAGTCTTTGTTTTAAAGTCTATTTTGTCTGATATGAGAATTGCTACCCCAGCTTTCTTTTGATTTCAATTTGCATGGAATATGTTTTTCCATCCCCTCACTTTCATTCTGTATGTGTCCCTAGGTGTGAAGTGGGTCTTTTGTCTGGTGGCGTGTTTTGGGGTATATGTGGCCTTATTATGATTTTATGCAGCCTCTGTGCTAATGGGTGGGTTTGTGTTCCTGTCTTGCTAGTTGTTTGGCATAGAATGTCCAGCGCTGTAACTTGCTGGTCATTGAGGGGAGCCGGGTCTTGGCATTGAGATGGAGATCTCTGGGAGATTTTCGCCGTTTGATATTACCTGGAGCTGGGAGGTCTCTTGTGGACCAATGTCCTGAACTGGGCTCTCCCACCTCAGAGGCACAGCCCTGATGCCTGGCTGGAGCACCAAGAGCCTGTTATCCACATGGCTTGGAATAAAAGGAAAAAAAAAAAAAGAAAAAGAAAGAAAGGAGAAGATAAATAAAATACAATAAAAATGTATTAAATATAAAAAATTAGTATTAAAAATTTTTTTAATTAAGAAAAAGAAGGAATGAAAGAAAGAAGAGAGCAACCAAACCAAAAAACAAATCCACCAATGATAACAAGTGCTAAAAAGTACACTAAAAAAACCCCCAAAATCAAAACATGGACAGACAGAACCCTATGACAAATGGTAAAAGCAAAGCTATACAGACAAAAATCACACAGAAGCTTACACATGCACACTCACAAAAAGAGAAAAAGGGGAAAAAATAATATATATATATCTCGTTGCTCCCAAAGTTCACCTCCTCAATTTGGGATGATTCGTTGTCTATTCAGGTGTTCCACAGATGCAGGGTACCTCTAGTTGATTGTGGAGATTTAATCCGCTGCACCTGAGGCAGCTGGGAGAGATTTCCCTCTCTTCTTTGTTCTCACAGCCCCCAGGTGTTCAGCTTTGGATTTGGCCCTGCAGGTGCATGTAGGTTGCCTGAGGGCGTCTGTTCTTCGCTCAGACCGGACAGGGTTAAAGGAGCAGCTGATTCGGGGGCAGTGGGTCATTCAGGGCGGGGGCGGGGGAGAGGGAGGGGCACGGAGTGCGGGGCGGGCCTGCGGCGGCAGAGGCCGGCGTGACGTTGCACGAGCCTGAGGCGCGCCGTGCGTTCTCTCGGGGAAGTTGTCCCTGGATCACGGGGCCCTGGCAGTAGCGGGCTGCACAGGCTCCCCGGAAGGTGGGTGTGGATAGTGACCTGTGCTCGCGCACAGGCTTCTTGGTGGCGGCAGCAGCGGCCTTAGCGTCTCATGCCCCTCTCTGGGGCCCGCGGTTTTAGCCGCGGCTCGCGCCCGTCTCTGGAGCTCCTTTAAGCAGCGCTCTTAACCCCCTCTCCTCACGCACTAGGAAACAAGCAAGAAAACGTCTCTCGCCTTTTCGGCAGCTCCGGAGTTTTTCCCGGACTCCCTCCCGGCTAGCCGTGGCGCACTAACCCCCTGCAGGCTGTGTTCACGCCGCCAACCGCAGTCCTCTCCCTGCATCCACCTCCGAAGCCCGAGCCTCAGCTCCCAGCCCCGCCCGCCCCGGCGAGTGAGCAGACAAGCCTCTCGGTCTGGTGAGTGCTGGCCGGCACCGGCCCTCTGTGCGGGAATCTCTGTGTTTTACCCTCTGCACCCCTGTTGCTGCACTCGCCTCCGTCGCTCTGAAGCTCCCCCTTCCGCCACCCTGTCTCCGCTCGCGAAGGGGCTTCCTAGTGTATGGAAGCCTTTCCTCCTTCACAGCTGCCTCCCACCTGCAGGTCCCATTCCTATTCTTTTGTCTCTGTTTTTTCTTCTTTCTTTTGCCCTACCCAGGTACGTGGGGGGTTTCTTGCCTTTTGGGAGGCCTGAGGTCTTCTGCCAACGTTCAGTAGGTGTTCTGTAGGAGATGTTCCACGTGTAGATGTATTTCTGGGGAGGAAGGTGATCTCCGCGTCCTACTCTTCCGCCATCTTGAAACTCCTCCTTGTCTTCTAAGTTAGTTAACACTCCTCCATCTGCTTTCCCTTTTCTAAATGTTGTGGAAATTGTATCCTCTCCTGTTCTATCCCTACTTGGGATTTCCAAATGGGAGGGGAAAGGGGGGAGGGACAAATTAGGGGTAGGGAATTAACAGATACAAACTACTATGTATTAATATAAAAGAGATAAGCAGCAATGTTATACTGTAATAGCACAGGGAATTATACCCATTATCTTGTAATAACCTATAATTGATATACCTGCAAAAATACTGAGTCACTATGCTGTACATCTGAAACTAACACAAATTTGTAAATCAACTATACTTCCATTTAAATAAAGTAAAATTCCTTTATTGATATTTTAATGGAAGGGAGAAAAATGAGAGGCAGATATTGGATCTGCCACTTTTACCTACATAAGTCACATAAATATTTTGCCTGCCAAAATTTTTAATGTTGCATAAACAAAGAAACAACTACATTTTCAGTTTATAAGCAAAATTGCTAAGTGATGTTTGGAACAGACATCCTTATCCTAGACCAGATCATGCCACCTCCTAGGGAAGTCATGAGGTGTGGAGAGGTTAAGTCTGAGGATAAGGGAGGTTTGGGGTGAGCTGGGCTTGGTACACATGTTGAAGATAAAAATGGGTGTTAGGTGTTGTCCAGAAGAAAACTTCATGGAACCTAGAACCATATGTCTACTCTATCACAGGCTTTCTTCAGAACTATTCTAAGAAAAATGTATGCTCATTCTCTGAGAAATCACTTGTATCCTGCATGATATGCATATCAAATTCTCTCATTTTTCTTTCTCAAAATAACTATAGTCACACTCATTTAATTTTAAATAATATGTACATACATTTGTCAGCTTAGTGATAGTTCATATTTTTCCATTGGAAAATGTAAAGGAACTCTGCTTTCGATGGCTTTCTTGATTTTGATTCCCAATGCAGAGTTTGAGCCATTCGGGAATGCATTTCTTAGTTTATCGCTACTGTTGATATAAATAGGGAAGTGTCCCTCGAGTGGAAAGTATCTTCTTTTGTCTTCAGTCAATGGTGTTATCAGTTTGTTTCCTTTCACATACAGTTTTAATTTTGATTTAATATTTATTATCAAATGGTTATAAGAGAAGGGGTATTTATGTTACGTTATGTAGTCCTTTTATCAGCTTCAGATTATGCAGGATATTCTCAAGTATTTTTTTTCATCAGTTCTTTTAGTATTCAATATTATACGTACATTTAATTGGAAACTTTAAGCTCTTGTATAATAATGATTTAGGGGCTATTGACACATCCTTAGAGACTAACTCAGTTGTAACACTTAAAAATTATCACTGTTCTAAAAGTAATACATTCTTGTAAGAAATTCATGTCGTATCAAAAATGAAAAAGTAGAAGGTGAAAGTCTCTCTTAACTGGAATGGTTGAGTTATGTCTGCTAAGCATCTTACTTACTTACTTACATCTTACTTGCTAAAATAATAATATGCAAAGAAGAAAAAAATATTTACATTCTGACAGACTACTTTAGATGTCAAAACGGCCAGGACAGTAGTCTTATTGGTGATTATATTGGGATCAACAAATCTGCCTTAAATTGCCCCATCCTGTTGCATCCTGAGAAGAAGGGTATCTGAATGCAAATGGAAAAAGAGCACATTTGGCAAGTGGTGAAGGAGGGGAAAGGTGTTGCTGGATTAGAAGATAATTCCTTTGGGGAAGAGAGGTGGGTTTCTGGTAAATGCAACTGGAAACCTACCTTTGAGTTAGGTGTGGTCAGCGATATGAGTTGAAGCCTCTTCTATCTTCTAGGTACCTTTCCTTAATGTTCTGATTCACAGATTAGAATTTGAGCAATTCAGGAATGCATTTCTTAATTCACCCTTGCTGTTTACAGAGATAGTGGAAATTCCTCTTAAGTCTAGGATATGTTCTTTTGCCTTTAGTCAGTGTAATTGCCAGTTTTCTTTTTATGGATTTTCATAAGTAATTAGAAGTCTGGAGAAGGTGAATTAGGCACTACTAGTCTTATTGCTGTGATAACAAAGAAGTCCTTAAATATTTTCTAAAGCCTTGTCATGGAGGTTAAGACCAGAATTTAAATGGAAACTTGTAGGATATTTATACAGACAGGAGATTCAAACATACCACACTTGTTTTATTTCTTCTCTTCCTTATATTCTTGTTTTATTTCTTCTCTCCCTTACATTCTGTAGATCCATATGGTAATTCATTATGGCATAGAAAACATGGTGCTATAGTTTCCAAAGCAAGGTTATATAGGACTCTGTTCTACTTCTGTTTGGTTAGGATAAGATGGTTCAAAGGAGATAGTACTGGACTTGAATTCAGAAGACATGAATTTGAGTCCTGGTTTGTCAGTTACTAGTTGTGTGAAGCTAGAGTAAATTACTACTTAACTTCTCTGAGCTTTAGTTTCCTCATCTGCAGAATGCGATTAGCGATACCTACCTCGTGGGGTTGTTGTAAGGCTTAAAGAGATACTATTTGAGAAAATGCAACATCAACTGTATAATGGTAAACAAAGACATGTGTGTTCCTTGCCTGTGTGGAGCTGGATGTCAAGAGGGATAGTCAGTAATCAGATAGTCAATATCACTAACAAATATAAAATTGCCCCTGT
Source organism: Leucopleurus acutus (assembly GCF_964270905.1). Taxonomy (NCBI): domain Eukaryota; kingdom Metazoa; phylum Chordata; class Mammalia; order Artiodactyla; family Delphinidae; genus Leucopleurus; species Leucopleurus acutus. Next base: position 85,171,127 of record NC_139154.1, on the reverse strand, counting down.
GACAGGTGCTGAGAAGGAGAAACTTTTTCATAGCCCACATTCCATCTTCTAAAAGTATCCTATTGTCTCTGCCTTCAAAACCACTTTGTGGTTCTGATAGGCATAAGTTTCAGTTACCATGATTTAGTTTAATAATAACAGTTCACCAACAACATGGTTCAAATTTCAGTTACCACAGTATATTAACTATGAATAATTACATAAAGTACCAACTAGTTCTTCAGTTCATAAATCCCTATCTAAATAACAAATACATATCCTAATCAATGGTCAGTTATGTTGCTGCTTTTAAAGGCTGCCAGTGATTGGTCACTGTGCATCTGTTATTTGGTTCAGGCACAGACGGCAAGTGTGTGTTTGCCTCCTTGTCTTTTAGCGGTAAACCCACATGACCTTGTTCAAAAAGAGATAATCAAAAGAATTAATTGACCCACAAAGGTGAAAATACAGTAAAGTGAAAAAATGACAAGGCTGGAAGTGAAACTCATATTGAACATAAGTGGAATTATAGAAGACATACGTGTCCATAGGAATGTTGGCACAGCCATACTTCAAGAGACTCTGGATTTGTAGCCAGAGGGACTTAAATGTAGACTTATCAACATAAGTGAAGAAAATGGTTGTGATGAAAAGGATGAAGATGCCCTAGAGGACATAATGCAACAAATAACTTCACCTTAAAGGAACTCTCAGAGGTATTCCAAGACTTTGAAAGTGCACAGGATAAAATGCTGCAAGCTGACCCAGACTTAGAAAGGAGTATAACAATTCACCAGGCATAGGAAATATGCTTACTCATCATACAACAAGAATTAAAAAGCAAGTTCTGTTTCAATTACTCTTGATAGGTTTTTTACCCAGAAACAAAATACTAAATTTCAATGTAAAACATGTTTTACTTGCTTTTTAATTATAGTGTCCTAAATAAATAATAGCTTATCATTAAACATTTTTTATATGTTTATAACTGACAGTGGAGAGTTTTTAATGTTTTTTGAGAAAAATTTCTAAAGTTTGCTGGGATAATTGTAATTTTTCCTTTTGATTACTAAGATGCATGGTTTCACTTTGCATAGACATATTTACAGTTCTGCAGTTTATTCAAAGCAAGGACTGTTTGGATATAAAATCATTCAACCCCTACCATTGCAGCCACTCTGATCTGAACCACCATCCTCTCTTGCTAGATTATGGCTATAATCCCTTAAATGTTTTTGGGGGGTTTTTTGTTTTTTGCTTTTGGCTTTGTTCTCCTGCAGATTATTCTCAATACAAAACTCAGAGAGAGCCCGAAAAACATGAGACAGATAGTGTGTGCTTCTGCTAATTGTTTCCCATCTCACTCAGAGTAGAAGACACAGTGCTTACTTTTATAAGACCTCATGAGATCTAAGTCCCAGGTACTTTTCTGGCCTCATCTTCTATTCTCTCCCTTGTTTGTCTCTGTTCCAGCCAAAGAGGCTGCTTATCAACCCACCAGGTAAGCGCCTGACTCAGAAGCTTTGCATTCTCTATTCCCTCTCTGGCATGCTCTTTCTTTGGACATGGACATGGCTTATTCTTTTATTTCCTTCAGGGCTTTATTCAAAAGATCTTCTCCATGATATCTTCCCAGGGAACCCTATCTAAAATTTCACCCCCTCACTGAACATTTCTCATCTCTCTTTCCTTCTTTCTTTCTAAATAAATAAAGAAAATATATAATGTTACTGATGCTAAGGTAAAAACATAATTTTACTTTAGCTAGTATCTGTAACACTATATATTTTACTTTTTTATCTTGTTTATTTTTTGTTACCCTCACTACAATGTAAGCACAAAGAAGTTGGGGGTTTTGTTCTCTACCTTGTATTTCTAGTGCCCACAACAGTGTCTGACACATAGTAGGTGGTTTCTAAGTGTCTGTTAATATTGACTACATGATTGAAAGCCTACAGTTTTTTAACATTTTTCAGATATAAAATTGTTTCTGCATCATAAAGGAATTACTTTATGCTATTTGACAAATAAATGTGTAGTTTCTTGCCTGAATATTAAGTTTTACCAGAAGATAAAAACAACTAAATATAGCTAGCTTTGCTTTCAATATCAAGTATATAATCATTTAGTTCACTTTTAATCTTCTGTTTGTGTATGTGATGCCAGTTCTACCTGAGTCCATCCAGTTACAAATCTGGTATTATAATTTGAATTCTATTCTTCCATCACTGATTTCAATGCCTCAGTTCATCAGATGGTTCAGGCTCTATATTAAAGTGTGTCATATTCTGTACTGAGAGTGTCTTTAACAATATAAAATGGTGGATGAACCTGGAGGGCATTATGTTTAGTGAAATAAGTCAGACAGAGAAAGACATATACTGTATGTTATCACTTATATGTGGAATCCAAAAAATTCAACAAATGAATGAATATAACAAAACAGTAACAGACTCACAGACATAGAGAACAAACTAGTGGTTACCAGTGGGGAGAGGAAGGGGGAGGGGCAAGAGAGGAGTAGGGGATTAAGAGGTACAAGCTACTATGTATAATATAAATAAGCTACAAGGATATACTATACAGCACAGGGAATACAGCCAGTATTTTATAATAACTTTAAATGGAGTATAATCTATAAAATACTGAATTACTATGTTGTATACCTAAAATTCATATAATATTGTAAATCAACTATATTTTAATTAAAAAAAGTCAGTCAATAAACAATATAAAATGGTGATGAATTTTTAGTGGGCTGAAAATATGTCTGTTTTTGGTAGGGTACAGAATATTTAATAAATACTTGGTCATAAACAAGTAAGTCTCCATTATCTACTCTTGCCTCAACACTGCTATTTTCAGTAATCATTTCTATAGCTCTAATTTTTTGGCCGAGGAGAGGTATTCAATTTCTAGGAACGTATTCCTTGAAATTTTATATGTTATACATTAACATTTACTTTGAAATAATTTCAAACTTACAGGAAAGTAAAAATAGTACAAAGAATTCCCATATATCCATCACCCATATTCCCTAAATGTTAACATTTTACCCTTGTTTTTATCATTCTTCCATTCTATATGTATATACACAAATATTATTTTTCCCAAACCATTTGAAAGGTAGTTGCAGACATATGCCCCTTTAGCCCTAAATATTTCTGTGTATTTCCCCAAACAAGGACATATTCTTAGATAACCTCAGTATAATGATAAAAACTAGGAAATTATACATTTACTTCTAGACACAGCATTTCTAAAACTGTACATGTTGGTAACTGCTACCATCCTGACCAGTATTATAGCTATAATTTAATCTGCTTTCAAAGGCAGACTATGTCACTGTTGCCTTTTGTTCTTATTTTACAAATTTTGCTTCAAACGAAGCTTCTTGCATCCTGACAATAGTTATATCACACTGTTTCTTCCTTGTGAATTTAAAGCAGTAGATCAAAAGTTACTCTGAGACCTCCCAGATATAACACATCTATCTCAGTTTTTAGGGTTACTTTTTTTGGTCTGGTAAAGTTAGAGAAGTCCTTTGGGGTTCAAAGATTAGTGATGCGTGGTTTTGAATGTTCACAGAGCCATTTGTTCCCACAAATTATGATGAGCTTTTGTTGTGATGTCATGGTACTGTCCCCCTCAAGCACTATATCACATCAGCTTTTATTGGTGTAGTGAACCCGTGATGGATTCTTTTTCTATTCTCTCTTGGTTTGCTACTCCTATCCTACTGGGTACTGAAAAATTGTCCACAAGGTCTTTGTAAGTAGGGCTCAGTTGGGACATTTGCTTATCATAACCTCAAATCACATGTCCTGGTCAGTTGTCTATTATTTTCTTTACCCGCCCTTCCTTCTGTTAGGATCTATGGGTGATAACATCTTTCTTGTCTCTAGACCAAGATTCTTGCATTATCCCCTGTGGTTCTTTTATACCCCATTCACACTTATGTAATCAATTCCTTTCCCAATAAGCCCTCATCAAATTAAAACTATTTTTAATTTTAATTCATAGAATCTTGACTTATACAATGTCTTTATTGTTTACAAGCCAGTTTTCATTGGGTTTTCTGTTTCCTCCAGCCAAAATGATAAAAAGAGTTATGTGTGTTTGCATGTGTCTGTGTGAGCTTGTGTCTGCATACACTCTCATAGACAGAAACCACATATGTGAACAAATATGTTTTGCATAGTGGCTGATTATAATATAATTAAGTTACACACTTCCCTCTTTGGAAACATTTAGGTCCTCTCAAACCTTCAAATTTTCACTATTATAAATAATGTTGTGTGGAACATCTTATGTATAGGCTTTGGTGATAAATTCCCAAAAACATAACTATTGAGTTAGAGTATATATTTGCATTTATAAATACTTATTTTTACTTTACGTTTTATAAATATATTTGATGCTACAAAATTGCTTTTGAAAAGAATTAGAACAATCTAGCTGTGTGTGTGTGAAAGTACCCATTTTGCTGCATCTTAACAAGCATTATGTATTTTTGTTTTTTCACTTTTTGCTAACGTATCAGAAGAAAAACATCCTGTTTGTACATTTTTACTATTTTATGAATGGCGCTTAATTTATTTGTGTAGTTCAGAAATTCTTTTAATTCTCTATTTCATGCCTTGCCAAAAATCATGTAACTAAAGAAAATTAAACCAGAATTAAAAAAACCCCTAGATTCTGGAATTTTAATCAACTAGGAAGGAATTCTTGACCCATAGATGCTATTTATATAGTATTATCATTTGGAGGCTACTTCCTTAATGTTATATTACTGTAATCAGATGCCTGAATTTCTATCAACTGACTTAGCAGTCAGAGATCAAGCACCAGTATAGTTTTCTGTAATACAAAGAGAGTTTCTTTCTTCTGGGAAAGTGTGACTGATCCTGGTGAGGAGTGGTATGAAGGGGTGTTTGTTTGGGCTGCTGGTTTATGGCACTGAGAGCCATGGAGTTATTCAAGGGATATCATTCATCAGTGTGCTAAAGGAAATGTCTAGTTGCATTTCACCAGCCAATGCAATTGGGAGGGAGATGTTTTGTTCAAAGAAATCATAGTTTAAAAACTAAATGAAAAAGGGGAACAATCCACAGAATAATATCCTTAATTCTCCATTGATTATAAAAAAGAGAAATAAAGTAGCTCTTGATAGCAATTTTCAGTTTTATCTTCAATGAGTCACACTGTTCCTTTCCTTGAAGTTTCTGCAACTGTTTTGACTCTTATCACAATTTAAAAAATTTTCTCCCTCCTCTATTTAACTCTTTGACCAGACTTACGAATCCATTCCTTTTTATATTTTTGTTTCTTACTTTATTTCTATCCCTTCCTCTGCCATGGTCCCTGACATTGAAATTGCTTTTCTTTTTCAAACTAGCTTTTTCTTTTTGCCCAATTCTTGGCTTATATTCTCTTTTACTAGGAATCTCTTAGGAGCTTTTAGAATATTCTTTTGCAGAGATTATGTACATCTTTGAGTTAGTATGAAAGGGCAAAGGAAAGTAAAATATCGAGGAACAGTTTTGTTTGGTGAGGGCTTTGCTTTGCCCATTTGTTTAGTGAGTGCTGGGCTGAAACCCCAGTTTGTGCCATGAGTAGGAAAACATCACGTGATCCACATCAGTCTTGAAGTCTAGTCTGTGTTGGGCTTAGCAGCTCCCAGCACCCCCAGACTTATGAGATCACCTGCAATCTCAGTCTATGCAGGACTAGGAACCACTTTGTCCCAGGGATTTCACTTGGACCCCTGGGACCAACTAATTGCTGCAAACCGCTCTTTTCAATTGGCCTTAGCTGTGCCCTAAATGCCGGCGTCTTGGGTCATCTGCTATTTCTAGTCCTCTCCCTAGACTCTGCATGTTCTCTCTGCCCATTCTTCTGTTATTGCTTCTTCCCAGCACGGTGCACTCTGCATACTCACTGGAGCCCCTGCTCCATAGTAAGCAAGCTCTCCCCTTAGTCTTCAACTCGCCATAGACTCCCTCACCTCTGAAATAAAATCAGATCTCCCCCAAGTGTGCTGTTGCTTCCACTAGCACTCCTCACATGATCAGGGGAACAGCAGGGGGAAAGGTGGAATGAACCTAACTCCAATGCCTACTCAGTCTTACCTTACTGTAACAAATAGTCCTGTTTTAAGCCTTACTCTCTTCAGATGCTAACCAATCTGCCCTACTGGTCGTTGTCATTAACTGAACCTCTGGTCCAATATCCACCTTCACCAATAATACTGACCCCGGCTCAGTCATTTTTTCCCCCTAAGTCTCACAACTACTTTTGGTCTTTCAGGTCTACTTTGGAGTCCCTTTGAACCATCGGGAGATATAACCATGTTAGGCCAAAATGCACTGACTTTTTAAAAAGCAGTGAAATAAAATTTTCAACATACTAAAAATGGTAGTCTATATAATTTTTTTTACAAATATTCAGGCCCTGCAGGAGAATGAACCACTCCACTCCTTTGAATTGAGAAGTGGCCAAGAAACTTTCTCTGGCCAATGAGACATGAATGGACCAATCGTGTTAATTCCATTCAAAAGCTTTAAAAACCAACGAGTGGCTCACTACGTTTTTCCTGCTTCTGTGGTTGTGGAGATATGATGGAAATGGGCAATAGACTATGGTTTTAAGCAGCTTATATTTTCTGGTTGTTGATTCTCTCAGCACAATTTAGCATGTACTGATGGATGTATTAAGAAACAGAGATTACCCTCCTCCCCAGCCCAGTGCCCCTCAAACAACACATTTTATCTGTAAGGTCCTTTATTTTTTCTCCAAGATGGTCTAAGCTGGTGAGTTTGTGTTTGTGTGTATGTTTCCCAATTTTTGAACATCCAAGCACATTTAAGTTCTTCAAGATAAAGGAGCGTACAAAGAGAAGAGTTTTCCTTTTGTAGCTACGGTTTTCTATTACCTGCCTCAAATGGGAACCTTATTGAAACAAAAAAATTAACAATGATGCCATCCCATTAAACCTTTTTTCAGTTGGCCTTAGCTGTGCCCTAAATGCCAGCCTCTTGGGTCATCTGCTATTTCTAGTCCTTTCCCAAGAGGACTTGTTGTTATTTCAGGGACTGAGAAGGAGGTTTCCTCTAAAAAAATATTAAACCATTTCAGGAATGGTCAGAGTCTTCTCATACTTGGTTTGGAAATTAAAGTACCAGCTCCAAGCTTCAGAAACAATCCTGATAATACTGATCAATTCCATATCTTCCTAAGAAAATGAAGAAGTATCCACTATCCAAAAGAGCTCCTTGGCCTATACATCATCATTTAAGAGTCTTTCTGAATAAGGGCTAATGTTTGGTATATAACATAGATTCTGAGCTCTTCTTTAGTTTCCATTTCTTGTTTTTATGGTCCCAGAACTAGAAGGATATTCTTATTATTTTTTCTGTTTTGTTAAGCCTCTTGAACATCACATCCTCTTTATTCTTGAGATATTATTCACTCTCTCTCTCAGGGGTGTATTGTTGGCTGCTCTCACTGCCTCCTGAGAAGAGATGATGTATTTCTTCCCAGCTTCAGTGACTTCAGCCATGGTGGCTGCTTTGCAGAGGGAATAAAGCACACTAGCTTATTATGTTTAAAATTTCATACCCATATATATAATCATATGGATAATTTTCACCTAAACCTCCTTAACCTCTCCAGTTCCAGCCATCTTCTTGCATTCCATTTCTGCCGTTCACTCCCAAGATCATACTCTCTTTGACATAATTTGGAACCAATTTGTCTCTGAAATATTAGACCTAAATCCCCTACCCTGAGTTCAAACTACAATATTCTCAGCTCATTTCTCTCTTCCTCTCATCATACCAATATTTCAAAGCTCTAATACACTTATTCCGCCACTTCCTCAAATAAATATACCAGCTCTTTTCTGTCTGTGCTTCTTTTTCTGACCCCACAATCCAACACAACAATTAATTTTTCCTTGCCTCTTAAACCTTTAGCTCCCATGTGGGTTAATCAATCCCTGTAACTTGTGGGCTGCAGGCTGTTGAACACAGCTGGAGAAGTTCAAGTAACCACAGAGAAGCAGCACTGTATATTCCTATTTTCTGACCTATTTTCCTTAAAGGGTCATGTAGTAAATATTTTAGACTTATGGGGCCACACACCATTTTCTTTTATGTTATTGTTTTCTTTTTTGCATGATACTTTACAAATGTAAAATTCTTAGCTTGGGAGTTTATAAAAACAGGCCAATAACTGGAATTAGGAGCTAACCCCCACTCTTACCTCAGATTGACCCACAGCAGTGCTTAGCAGTTCTTGTCAAGAACCTCCATCTGCTCCCATTCTCCACAACAGCTTCTCTTAACTCTGACTTGAAAGGTCCCTACACAGCCTCGCCTCTGTTTCAGCTCCCTAGCAGAAGTTACCATGCTGTTCATGACCTGGCTTCTGCCTGTTTTTCTCATCACCTCCTCACACGCCTCTATGGCTACTGTCATATCAAAGTAATCCAGACCCTTCCCACTCCTGAAGTCCACCATGGACCCTCAAGTTTCAAATATCACTGTTACTGAACTCAGGTTCAGCTGCTCGTCACTCAAGAATCCAATTCTGAGAGACAAGTGTTGGGTAAAAGGAAAGATAGCTTTATTGAGGAAGCTGGCAATCCTGTGGAGAAGGTGGACTCATGTCCCAAAAAACAAACTCCCTTTTGCTGATCAGGGGGCAAGAGATTTTCAGGGGTGCACAGGCTGGGGAGGGTGCTACATGCAGAACAGCCCAGTTAGCTCTGACAGTCGTCTTGAAATCAGTCATTCAGTGATCTGAGTAGCATCATCTTGATTGTTTTCAGTACAGTTGATCTTCCAGGGCCAGTTTGTTCCCATTTCCTTAAGGCCAGTTCTTGAAACTGTGGCAGCTTATGTCATGGCTACAGTCTGGTCATCATGTAGCTAACTTCTACTGGTGGGGGGTTTCAGTATCTGCAAAACACCTCAAAGGATGTGGCTCAGAATATTATCTATAGCCCTTAAGGAGAAACTAAAGGTCCTTGATTTTGCTTAATGGGTAAGCTATCATTATTTTTTCTTGTTTGATTGTTTTCCTTTGTTTCTGCATTTTCTCATTTTTCAGATTAAATTTATTCTTTGGCTAAAGTTTTTCTACAGACAAGAGGCAGGAGGAAGACATGGGGAGGTCTGTCCTGGGAAGGTCCCATAGAGTCCTGCTCCTTTACACCATGATAGCATAGAATGTTTCCCCACAGAAATATAGCAAAGTATAACCAAAAATATAAATAACTCCACAAATTCCTATGGAGGGATACTGCATGAGACACAACCATTGGCACACTCACTGGCAAAGAGAGGTTCTCAAGCCTCCCAGCCATTCAGATACAGTCACCTCTCAGCAACATTCCAGACTATTCCATGTCATGTTTGTGGCTGTTTGGAAGAGTCCAAACTGTGAAGACTGGCTCCTGAGTGCCAGAGAATTTCTGTATTAACAGTTCTGGAAAAGATCTTTAGACTTTGCATATGAGGTTCTCCCTGCCTAAAGACTCTTCAGCTATCCTCACTACCTTTCTTTATGTGAGTTGGCTTGACTTCTGGGATTAATGGATCAAAGCACACAAACATTAAAACATTTTGATGTATATCCTTGAATTATTTGTCAGAAGTTTGTATTGACTTACATTCCCACTAACAGTGTGCAAAAGTGTTCTTCCTGCCCAATGAAGGATACATTTTTAATATTGTATTTCAAAATAATGTTATCCAAATTTTCAGAAGAATGTTTAAACTATAAACTTGCATACAAGTCCAACCTCAATGCTTTATTCTGTGAATGTTTGATATACTGTAATTACAGTCCTAATCACTCCCATAATTCTTTACCCTGGTTTATTCTATGGAGTTATTTCAGCTCTTTTGAAAAAATCATCCTGGGGTGCTTGTAAAATTTGTTTCACTAGCCATGAGTGGCACCTGAATCTGTAGGTATTTATAAGTGATTGCTTCTTGCAGGTGTTCATCCCAGTGCAAATGAGTTTGGTTCTGAACAGATTTAAGCAGGCATTTGACAGCTTGGATGACTAGCACATTGTCATCTTCATAACACACCTAAAATGCAGGGTGCCAAAAATCACAAATAGGTTGGGTGTGGTTCAAGATCTGAGACCTTGTCCACCTTAGTTAATCTTGTAAATCATAGCAGCAGAAATATGCCAACTTTAATTAAAATTACAGCCCGTAAGGTAAAATATGATTATCTCATCTGCAGATATGTATTTTTATTTTAACCTTACACGTTTGTGTGAAAATGCGTCTTTGTAAGACTCATGTGTAGTGTGGGATTGACAGCTCATGGGACTGGAAACATCCCTGGGTGACAAAGAGTCTTCTTGGTATACCAGTCAGAATTTTTTTCTCTGAACATTTTGAATTTTTGCTCTATGGCTGTAAAACTTGGGGAATTTTTATAGATGAAGAAGAAAATCCATTTTTGTTATATCTTATATTGATGATAGACAGGAAAGGACAGTGAAGGGACTCTGAGAGTGCCAGTGATACCTATCACATAGAACATTCTTTCCTGGAGGTGCTGGGGTTTAACAAAGAAGGACTTTGGATCATAGTGTGCGTGCATATGTGTGTGTGTGTGTGCATATGTGTGTGTGTGTGTGTGTTTTAGTTAATATTCACAAGTTAGTAATATTAAAAAAAAAGAACAAGGGCTTCAAAAGGTATGAGGCTCAATCTTTTTTTAAAATTTGGTTTTCAAAAATTTCTATAAAGTTGCAAAATATTTACTAGATCTTTTAATTCCCGGCACAATAAGTCATCAACATATATGAGTACCTATTTTTAATTTCTTCTTAAATTTTTTCTGCAAAGAGGGAGTGTAGGACTCCTGATCAGTTAAAGAACTGAGCAGGGAAACGACATATGGAAAATAAAAAGAGAAAAAGTTGGGGAAGGAATCAGAGAGTTTGCTTTTCTGGGACTCAAGGATGAAAAGTATTGGCAAGATGGAGCAGAGAAGAAGAATGGAGTGGAGAAGGGGATGCCTAATGCATTCATGTTACCTAATTGAACAATTGGACCTGGGCTGGGATCCTAGCCTGGCCTGAGATCCTAGCCTGGCCTGAGACTCCTTGTCTTGGCCAGGGAGGTTCTTTTTCCAGTCGGATTTGCACAATCAATAATGAAACTGATGCTGAGACTGGAACATCACAAGCTTTATTCAATGGGCAAAGAATGGAGAAGCGGGAACCTTTGTTTGCAAACCAGCTTCTCAACCCAATTTGGTCAGAGACATCAAATATATAGGAGGGTCTAGGTGAAAGGGAGGGATTTGGAAAGAGTGGGAGGAATGAATACTCATGAGTTATCCGAGAACAGGGGTGTGGTTTGTACCTGGAACCGACACAACTCTCCTTTTCAGTCTTTGTATAGGCTTTTCTGGTTGTTGTCATGACAATCATTCACTGTCATGGTGCTGATGGATGTGTCATTTAGAATGCTAATATATTACAATGAGCATATAATGAAGCTCAGTGTCTACTGGAAGTCAAATCTTCCACCATCTTGGGCCAAGTTGGTTCTAACCAGTTCTTGTTTTTTTCCCTTTACGGCTTCTTCCTGAAACTTAGGTAAGAGTAATTGATTTCTATTCTAGTGAGGGGCTGGGGTATGATTCTGGGGCAACAGCCTTGGTAACATTAATAAGTAAATTACTGATGGTCTGGCATTAGTATCTGGAGGAATGTACTTATTTTAAAACCATGAATATAAGAGCTGCAAGAGACCATGTGAGTTTTTCATTCCCTCATTCATTTTTCTAGACAAGGAAATTGAAATCCACAGACTTGTCCAAGACCTCACAAAGAGGCAGGGTTAAAGCAGAGTCCAGGAGGCAGATTTTTTTGTTTTTACTTCTGCAATCTCTCTTTGATGATTCAGAAAATATGTTCACTTGGTAGTTTGAATTCCAGAACATATGTGATTGATGTTTAGAACATATGGAACATATGTGATTGATGTTTCTTTTAAACATATGTGATTGATTTTTTTTAAAAAAAGAGCTATAATTTACACATTCAGATGAGTTTTATCACTTCATAGAATCATGTTAAGAAATTTTACATTAATTCCAAAACTGATTTTTGAGCTGGGTAGCCTTGGACAAATTTCTCAGTCTTTCTAAACTTTCATTTTCTCATCTGTAAAATGAAGAAAATATTGACCCTGCAAGGTTGTTATAAGGTTAGAGAGAATATATAAGCACTGCAGGTAATCAAGAAATAGTGACTAGTGATAAAAACAAACACAACACAGCTAATATTTATTGATATATACTACTGTTTATTACTTTACATGAAATATCTCATTTGATCACTTTTTGACTATTTTTATGAAGACTGCCATTTAAAAAATATGTAAGTATTGCTCAGTTTACCTTTTGGAATTTTTATATTTGAGTAATCTGAAGAGCCAGATCTCTGGACACCTCCCTTCTGCATGACCCTCATATAGGCAGAGCTGCGTCATCATAGGCCATGCCTCTAATCAGGATACTTTGTATTGTTTTATGTGGAGGTATATTAGATTCCCATTGCTCCCATAAATTACCAAAAATTAGTGGTTTAAAATAAATAAACAAATTTATTATCTTCCAGTTTGGGAGGTCAGCAGTCCTACACAGGTCTAACTGCTCTAAAATCAAAGGGTTTGCAGGGCTGTGTTCCCTCTGGAGGCTCTAGGGGAGAATCTGTTCCCATGCTTTTTCCAGCTTCTAGAGGCTGCCTGTGTTCCCTGGCTCATGGCCCCATTCCTCCATCTTCAAAGCCAACAACTTTAAGCCAAATCCGTCTCATGCTGCTGTACTGTATCTCTGGATCTCCCTCCTCTGCCTCCCTTTTCCAATTATAAGGACGCTTGAGATTACATTTAGCCTATCTATACAATCCAGAATGATTTTAGGTTCAGCAAACAACCTTAATTCAATCTGCAACCTTAATTTCCCTTTGCTATGTGACATAAAGTAGACACAGGTCCTGGGGACTGGGATGTGGATGTCTTTGTGGGAGCCATTATTCTGCTTACCACAGGAGGCTGCATAAAGGGAAGTAGAAGCTGCTAGCTGGGAGTTGAATACTCTGACTTTACTCTATCTATGTTCTCCGTGGGGAAGAATTTGATAACACTGACATAACTTTCACCAGCCTTGTTTTGTCATCAGTGCTGCCTTGTAAAGATGAGATTTCTTTTTTGCCAGTAAAAAGTTTTTTGTTTTCTTTTTATTGTAGAATTCAAGGGCAGCAACTTCTTTAAAGTATGTTAGTATTACAATCCCCAGTATTTCTCAACAACTTGCCCTTGATGAGAGAGTGTGGTAGGGAAAGGCATTCTTGGGAGGAAGGTATGGGGAATGAGCATGGACCATGCTTTTGCTGCATGCACCCCGATCCCAACTGCTGTGGCTAGGAGCACAGTGGGGGATGCAGACAAACTTGGGTTTGAATCCCAACTTCCCTTGTTAGCTAAGTGACCTTGGGCGAGGTGTTTAAATTTTATAAGCTGTAATGTGCTCATATGCAAAGTAAAGTAATACCAGTAAGCCTGTGCTCATACAGGCTTATTGATATTAGATGGAATAATGCACGCCAAGTGTTTAACATAGTAACTGACTTATAATGCGGACTCCGTTAACATGAGTGGCTGTTGTTATTTTCACCTCTCTGAAGTTCAGTTCCCTTACCTGCAGGAAAGGGTTGGACCAGATGCTTTCTACAATCCATCCAGTTCTAAACAGTCCATGATTCTAGATATGGTTCTCTCTGTATGAAAGGACTGAAGAAATTAACTTTGTTTTGTTTTGGGAGAGTGAGGTGCGTAAATTTTAACTAGGGGTTAATTATCTCTGATCTAAAGGTGATACATGTATTTAGGATTTTTATTTTATTTTTGAGATGGACCTGATAAGGTATATATTTCAAAGATGTTATCCTTTTTATTTTAGGATTCAAACTTAATAGCATGTTTGGCCTTAGTATTCTGTTTGATTAAAAAAATTCTACTATTTCTGTAGTTATATCGTTTTTCCCCACTTTATTATTTACCTTCACTTTTTGTCTTCTTTATCATTTTGACTAGTGATTTGTCTAATTAGATTTTGTTTTCAAACCAGCTTTTGCTTTTATTGATTCTCTTTGCATTTGTTGTTAAACATATTAATATCTGCTTTTATTTTTATTTTATTTCTTATAATTTGTATTTCTTCTTGTTACTCTCCTTCTAATTTCTTGAGTTGGATAGTTTAGTTATTGATTTTCACTCTTTTTCTAAAAAAAATATATACAGTTAAGAGTATAAATTTTCTTCTGGGTATTGCTTTAGCTGTATCCCACAACTTTTGATATGTAAAATTTTCATTAATGTTTAATTATAAATCTTATAAAATATATACATAAATAAAATTAAGTATTTATAAAATAAATTATAAAATATATAAATATAAATATTATAAATGTTTTGAAACCACCATTAGAATTAGAATCCATGAATTATTTAGCTTGTGTTTTTTTTATTTCCAAAGATATAAGGTCATATTTTTGTCTTTGACTACTAGTCTTATTGCATTTATCCAGAGACTGTGGTATGAATGATGGAGATTCTCTGATATTTGTTGAGATCTGCTTTGTTTTCTAGCAAATGGTCAAATTTTGTAAATCTTCTATATGGGCTTGAGAAAAGTGTTTATTCTTTAATTGGTACATACAGTCTTATATGCAAAATCTGATACAACACATATAGATATTTTGTCTTTGATTTATCCATTAGTAAGGAAAGGTTATTAAAATCTCTCACTATTATTATGGCATTATCAATTTATTCTTGCCTTTCAATTGATTCTTACTTTATATATGTTGAGGCTATTTTGTTAGGTCCATACAAGGTTGTAATTTTTATATCTTCTTGGTAAATTGGTAATGTTTTCAATATATAATAACCTTCTGTATTTATTTCAAAACACATTTTGGACTTAGTTGCATTTTGCCTGCTATTAATATAATTACTAAAGTTTTGCTTTGTTTTTTGGGGGAGGGTGGGGCAGGTATCTTTTTTCCCTTTACTTTCAGCTATACTGTTTCTTTGTATGTTGAGTGTTTCTGTTTTAAACCTAGGTGAATTTCTTTGTTTATTCAGTCTTTGGTTTTATAATCAATTTGTTCTTACTGTCACTGAAAATCTTTTTCTTAATTGAGATATAATTTATGTATAATATTATATTAGTTTCAGGTGTACGAAATAGTGATTTACTATTTGTATATATTACAAAATGGTCACCACAATAAGTCTAGTTGACATCACCATTCACCATTTACCACACATTGTTACATATTTTGTTTTCCTGGGATGAGAACTTTTAAAGTTTATTCTCTTAGCAACTTTCAAATATACAATACAGTATTATTAACTGTAGTTATCATACTATACATTACAACTCAAGGATTGATTTATTTTGTAACTGAAGTCTGGACTGTTTGACTTCCTTCACCCAGTCCCCCCACCACCATTCCCCAGCAACCACTAATCTGTTGTCTATATCTATGAGTTTGTTTTGTTTTGTATTGTTTATTTAGATTCCACCACAAGATAGATCATGTGGTATTTGTCTTTCTCTGTCTGACTTATTTCACTTAGCATAATGCCCTCAATGTCCATTCATGTTGTCGTAAATGGCAAGATTTCCTTCTTTTTTATAGCTAAATAATATTCCATTGTAAATGAATAATTGAAGAATACACTTCTTTTATATTTGCTTTTATAAATGGCATTTGGGGATTTATTTCTTCCACATTATTTTATACTTCTCATGATTTTCTCTTTAGGGCTTTAAGGGTTAGGTTAGAGCTTAGGTATGGAAATTATGGACATAGATGTGATCATAGAAGCCAATGGAGTAGATTGACAGGAATCAGAGAAAAAAAGCTGAGAAATGAGAACAGTATTTAGAAGAAGGTTTAACAAGCACGTGGAAAGAGCTTCACAAAGATACAGAGAAGTTCTGACCAGAGCAACAGGAAGAGGATCTGGAAAGGCAATGTCTCAGGGTCCAGTATCTGAAAAATTTTCCAGTAGGAATGCATGGTCAGTGATATCAGATGCTACAGGTTCTATGAAAGGCAATTAAATTTGGTGGTTAGAAGACTGTTGAAGACTTTAAAACACTTGTTTCAATGGAGTAGTAGGAACAGAAATTTTGTGGGCAAAGAAAAAGTGCGATATAGAATATAATTTTAGAGTAAAAGATTTATAAGGATAGGGACAAATTCGGCATGGGAGAAGATGCCCGTCAAGATGTAGGAGCAGTGATGCAATAGACCAGAGGTAACTGATGAATCAAAGTCTTCAAGATAATAAAAATCTCTGCATTTTCTCTTGCTGTAGGTTTCTTTTCAAGAGTCCACTTAGAGACTGCACAGATTACATGCAATTATGAGTTGGAAGAAATGCAATAAAAATGACGAGGGTGTCTCAATAGGCAGCACTGTTGAATCCATTAATTTGGATACCATTGATCAAGCACTGTGAAGTTAATCCTGCAGTGTGGGTTAGGTCAGAGCATACATTAATAAACGCACTTGTGCTTGACCTATAAAATGAATGATCAACATGTCCCACTGGGCTGTGAAACCAGTGAGCTCTCTGAAGAATCATCACTATCACTAAGCCATTTTAAAGGGCTGGTTTTAGATTTTCATTAGGAGAAATATCTCTGAATGCCTTTCCTAATGAAAACCAAGTGCCTAATTTCTACTAAAACAGACTCAGGGCAATTATTAAAGTTTTTGCTCTCAAAGTGAAAATAAAGTAATTTTACTTTACCTACACCTTTTGTTTCCTTTCCTTTGGGAAGTGACTGCAATTACCAATTTATTTAGCAAATATTTATTGAACAATGGTAAGAGTGCAACACTCATCCTAAATGACACGAGCTTATCAAATCATTTAGGCAGAGCTATTTACGTTTTATTGAGAAAAATAATACTTAACTAGGATGTACTTCCTCTAGGCTTCTTAAGTAAAGCACTGTTTTAAGGTAAGAATAGTTATCCACACTGCTGAGAGCTGTAACTGCTTAGGCAAAGCTCTATTCGTCTCCTCCCCTCCTAGAACTCTAAAAATTGGATGTTGAGTAAAACATCATGTTAAAAGGTGGCTGCCCTTTAAGGTAACTAATTTCAAAGAAGAGGATTTCTTTTTGTAAAGAAAATCCTTTTTTAGGCTTTTTGGTTACGAAAAGTGAGTGACACCCCAAACTAATCTAGATTGGGGAAAGTGCTTTACATAATGAAGCAAAGAGAATTTGGCAATTGTCTCCTGGTTACTCAAGAAGTTGTTTTAGGGTTTGAGCAGTATTCAGAGATGAGGAGGGATGGAATTAAAGGGTCTTTTAGTAGGATGATAACATGGCCCAAGTTTAAGACTGAAGGGGGAAAGAGGGTTGGTAAGAGGGTTGGCAGATGGCTGAATATTTTTATGATATAAAAGATTCCACTTGAAGGCGGTTCTAATTTCCTTTTATAATCCTCAACAAAAGCCAGTTTTACACAACAGCTCTTATTTAATGATGCTTTTGGTAAAGAAGGAAGAGGAGGTCTGTTGATTTGCACCTCACAGGCCTACAAGGCCTTTGCTTGCCCAGCTTCAAGACCAAGAAAGAGTCCAGAGTCAGCAAAAGAGACATCAGTGGTTTAATGGATGGGGGGATCTTACACGTCTGAAGCAAGGTCCTGGAGGGACACCCCACTACGTGTGGTGGATGGTAGAGCAGGACATCGTGGCAGTCTTTGCTGCTGCGGACAGGGGGAGGTTACCAGTTATAGAGGAAATTGACATCAGGTTGGCTCATCGGTTACCAGGGAAACCAGCAGAGGGGCACGCCCCTCACCACCCCTTTGACAAACATAGCAGAGATGTTCTAATCTAAAGCTAGACCAATCATTAGCTGGGACCTGGGGCAAGTACGTAGGAATGTCAGTCAAGTGAGTAGGGTATAGGTAAATCAGGCACTGGTTGAGCAGGGGATGGACGGAGAGCAAGAGAACAGCCATCTTGGATGGTCTGACCATACAAACTCTCTCCTGTGCTTGTGATGAGTGGGGGTGGGGGAAGATTTCACCCGGAAGTGAGATGGCAAAGGGTGATTTCGATTTCAGAAGGACCTGAATAGAGGAAGCCCTCGGGGAACCTGTGGAAGTACTGTGGAGGAGCTAGTCTCCTCACAGAAAGCAAAATGGTGACAGTGATTTTATTTATAAAAACATGGTTTCTGATTGCTGAATGCCAGGGAACTTATACCTGAAACACTGATAGCAATGTCACCTAGTCATGAGAATCTATTCACTGCAGGAAGCCCAGGGAAAAAAAGACTTTGAAACTTCTAGGATTTGAGTTGGAAATAACAGACTATCCAAAAAGGGAAATGAACACATTGTATTCCAACATAAATGTCATTCCAATATCAACATTTTCCTGTCTAATTGGCACTTCTTTTTCAAGCCGTATTCAGCTGTAGGAAAACTTATTAGGTCAAATCATATTCTATGCAGTAAGAATAGTTGCATTCTTTTGAGAACTTTAGTGGCTTGTGGCCAGAAGATCAGACTATATCTTAGCATTTGCTTTGCATTCTCAATAGCTTTCAACAAAGGGTTCTATGCAGCATGTAACCTCAGTTATTGGGGTTACCATTGGCTGAACATATTAATAATGGCTTCCAATGCAAATTATTTTTATTTTGTACTTTTCTTGGGTATGTCATGTTATAATAATCCATGTAACTCTACACGTGAAAGCTTGTAGATGTCATGGTGTGTCAGATAAAGCTTGAGGGGAGAATAGCAGAATAGCGAAGAGGTTAATAGCACAGACCCTGGAGTCAAACTGGGTGGGTTAATATCCTGGCTCTGTCTTTCACTTTCTGTGACTCAGGATAAATGAATCATCCTTCCTGCACCTCAGTATCTTTACTATAAAATAAGAGGATTAAATAAGCTACCTATTTAGAAGAGTGCCTGACACATGACAAGTGCTTAATAAATGGCTAGCTTCCATAGGAGGGGATTCTTGATGCCGTACAAAGAAGTCGTCCATCCACTTAACATCTGTGGCATGGCTAGCATGTGCCAGGTTCTGTTAGTCTGTGGAGATATAAAAAGGAAACACTACCACTTTCCTCTAAGACTTCAAGAACCTAAGACTGAGAATACTCACCCTTCTTTTCTGTGACTTTCTAAGCAATGAGAAATAGCCAGGAGAAGATGAACTGGGATCCATACTTTTTACCTGGAAGCCCATTCTTCCAAAGAGCAGGGACCCTGGTAGAGAAAGATGGGAATGGAGCATCTCAAAGTCCACCTATCAGTCCCTTGTAGACCTTGCTGCAGAGGGTACCCTTCGTTCTCCTCAGGGAGGAAGACCCTGCCAAGGTGGGCTTGCTTCATGCAGATAGGAAGTAGATAAGGAAATAGATTCCATGTCCCCTGGCGAACAAACAGGCCCGAGAGAGCATGGAATGGGCATCTTTCCCAGTTTGAATCAAAATAACTCCACCCAGTTGTGAGTGGGACTTGGCTTAATTTCACCATCATATAAATGATTCCTCTTCCAGTCTCACTAACGTGCATATGTGTGCAGTTTTAAATGTTCGAGAGAATGGATTTTCTATTAAAGCCATCTTTATTCATGTTTATTAATGGTGAGGCTGTAGAAATAGGACTGGTGTTTGTTTCATTTATTTAGCACTTGTGACAAGATGGCTCTGGGCCTGGCCAGTGTGAGGGCATTACTTTATTGATTAAATAATGTGATGAAAGGAAACGGTGCTTATGTGTTGAGAGATTATTGCCAGAGACACTTGGCCAACAAAGTGCTGAAAGGAGAGCTGTGTGACACTTTCACTCTGAGTATGTAATTAGCAGTGAGCTGGAACCGAAATGCAGTATCCTGGGGAAAGTTCCAGTCAATACTGCCATCCAAAGAAGTCATCTAGGTTTGCAGTTTGGAAGGCATAAAGAATCATACATTTTTGTTTCCCAATTTAGCTCATTGCTTTTACTCTCAAATAGTAAAAATAAACATTTGATACCACAGTGATATAAAATAATATATTTGAAATGGTGAAAAACGCCTAATTTTATAGAAAAGGGCCATAATTCTAATCTCAGGAGTCATACATAAAAAAGTAAAAGAAAAATCAAGCAATGAATTTATTACATTACTTTATTGCAGCTCTAAAGAAAGTCTACAGTTCTCAGAAATGTTACAGGGTCTATGTGAAATGGAAGTGTTTGTTCATGCATTTATGGGAGAGCCTAACGTGACATTGTTCTTTGGCCTGTGGAATAATTTGAAGCATAGATATTTTGCCAAGAAAGATGGGGATTTTTAGAACCCAAGGCATCAGTAGATCTACTCTGAGTGATGGCATCAGGATTTACTCTCTGCCTCATGCACAGAGTCTAATGGAAGGGAGTGCATGGGGCATTTGTGGCTTCGTTTGACACCTTGAGCTCCTTTATTCCACCATGTTTAATCCACCAATACTTCAGAGTATTGCTTCTAGCTTTCTGTTCTTCATTCTTTATGTTGGTTTGCTTGTCTGCCTGAATTCTCTCTCTCTCACACACACACTTTCTCTCCCTTAGTAAGAGTAAATAGTTAAAGTAAGGACTCTGGAGGCTGTCTTCCTGGCTTCAAGTCCTGATTCTGTGACTCACTAGCTAGATGACCTTGGGAAATTACTTGACATTTCTGTGCCTCAGTTTTCTCATTTGTAAAATAGTAATAATAGAGGTATCCATCACATAGGGTTGTTATAAGGATAAAATGTTTCAAATATTTAAAGTACTTAAATCATTCTTGACACATAATAAATGTTATCATACTTTGTATGTTTTTGTAATAAATACACTGGTTTGGTTCCCATGGGCTCAAAGACATTCATTGGCTCCCTAAGACCTTAAAAATGATGTAAGGGATTAAAGGTGCTCTCTTATTCAGCTACAACCTATCTTTTAAAGCTTTATCACAATATGCTCCAACCAATCCATATTCTAACCATTTGGGTCTATTTACCACAATCTGAATTTGCCATATACTTTCCTACTTCTCCAAACTACTCACTAAGCCGGAAGTGGCCTCATTTCTTCTTGTTTTCTGCCACTCAAAAGCTAAACACCAATGTTTTGATCACTTATCTTAAGAAACTGAACACTATAAATACACTAAAAGTTTCCTTTGTAGACCACTCCCGTTCCATATGGTTGTGGAAGCTGCATAATGGCTCCCCTCTCCAAAATGTCAACATCCTAATCCCTGGAATCAGTGAATATTACTTTATATGGCAAAGATTTTGCAGATAAGATTTTAAGGAACTTGAGATAGGGAGATTATTTCAGATTATTTATGTGGGCCCAAATGCAATCACAACTATACTTCAATAAAAATTAAATAAAACAAGTGTTATGATAAAGTGAGACAAAGGGAGACTTCACACAGACAGAAGAGGAGAAGGCAGTGTGACCATGGAGGTAGAGATTGGAGTGATGCAGCCACACGTCAAGGAAACAAGCAGTGCCAGTAGTGGGAAGAGGCAAGGAACAGGTTCTCCTCTAATCTCCAGAGGGAGTGTGGTCCTGCCTATGCCTTGATTTTAGCCCTGTAAGACTGATTTTGGACTTATGGCTTCCAGAACTATAAGAGTACATCTGTGTTGTTTTAAGTCACCAACTTTGTGCTAATTTGCTACAACAGCTATAGGAAATGAAGATGATGTTATTGTGGTCTGGTATTTTATTTCCAACATTTTTCTTCGTTTATTTTTATATTTACGTAGAGTAAAATTCACTGTTTTTGGTGTATAGTTCTATGAATTTTGACAAGTGTATAGACTCATGTAATCACTACCACAATCAACATATAGAACTTTTGAGAAAGAAAACAAAGCTGAAGGCACCATACTTCTTGATTTCAAACTATATTGCAAAGCTATAGTAGTCAAACCAGTATGGTATTGGCATAAAAACAGACACATAGTTCAATGGAACAGAATAGAGAGCCCAGAAATAAACCCATGCATATTTAATTAAGTTATGGAAAAGGAGCAAAAAATATACACTGGGGAAAAGATACTCTCTTTAATAAACGGTGCTGGGAAAACAGTATATTCTCATACAATGGAATGAAACTGGGCCCCTATCTTACACCATACACAAAAATCAACTCAAAATGGATTAAAGATTTGAACATAAAACCTGAAATCATAAAACTCCTATAAGAAAACGTGGGATAAGCTGTGGGATAAAGAAAAAAATGTTATTTTGGCCAGATCAAATTCTGTTTTTTTCCCCAGATTCAATCTGTCTGCACTTTTTTGCCCTGTTCTGTGTCCTTGGGAGACTAACCCATATGATTGAATCATGTAGGCTCCCTGGCCCTCTGGCTTCCGTTGGGGTTAGGTTAATGGAAGGCACCAGTAGGATAATGAAAAACAAAAAAAGAAATAGGTTAGAGCAGAGCTTGTCAGACTTTAATATGCATACAAATTACCTGGGGATCTTTTTGAAATGCAAATTCTGATTCACTAGGTCTGAGGTGGAGCCTATAATTCTGCATTCCTACCAAACTCCTGGGTGATTTCTACTGATGCTATGAAGACCACTCTCTCTGTAAGTGGCAGGGTTTAGGGTATTTTTTCTTACTCTCTCTCTTTCCAGGTCCCTCCATTCTGGCACTGGCTGCATCCACCCCTCTTTGACAGTGGTTCTCTACTTTGGTTATACATTAGAATTACCTATGAGGTTTTTGAAAACCTAATGCCCTGGCTACATCCAGATACATTAAATCACAATCTCTGGGGATGGGACCCAGGTGTCAGTAATTCTTAAAACTCCAATGTGCATCCACAGTTGGGAACAATGGATGGATCTTTGCCTGGATCCTCTTCCATGGCTACAACTCTTCAAAGGTTATGATAACCTTATTTCCCCCACTACTTGCCCCTTCAGGGCTAGGAGCCCCTTCAGGCTTCTAGTTGTTGGTAGTTACTGAGTGTTTCAGCATCACTCAGAGTTCCCTAATTGCCCACACCTCCATAAATAGTCCCTTTAATGAATTATCTTTAAGTTCCCAGCTCTTTCCTGCTAAAACTCTAGTTGATATATCAAGATAAGAAATTTGATTTTTATTTTGTAGGTAATTGGGAAACCAATGTAATCTTAGGAATAGTGAGTGTCAAGTTCAGAATTACTCAATAGTTATTGCTTCCAAATGAAACTTTTCATTTCGTATACTTTAAATTTACAAGTACTGAATTTAGCATAAGGTGCCAAGCTCAAACATTTTTATACATAACAGTACTGCTAAAAGTATGACATACGCTAACATCAAATTTTTGAAATTAGATTAAAAGAGTAATAGAAAAGTTTGTTAGAAAACAAACTTATGGTTACCAAAGGGGAAAGGTGGGGGAGGGAGAGAGAAATTAGGAGTTTGGGATTAACATATACACACTACTATACATAAAATAATCAACAAGGGCGTACTGTATAGCACAGGGAACTCTACTCGATATTCTGTTATGACCTATATGGGAAGAGAATCTGAAAAAGAATAGATAAATGTATATGTATGACTGAATCACTTTGCTGTACACCTAAAACTAACACAATATTGTGAACCAACTCTGCTTCAATATGAAATAAAATTTTTTAAAAAATAAATAAATGATTTTTTTCTGTGAAAAAAGAGTAACATAACATTAGTACAGTTTCTAATTACTATTGTTCTTTAGCTCTGATATAGCCATAACTTAATCTGTAGTTTAGACTGATTTTTTCCTCATTAGGATTTTCTTGAACATGTATGTGCCTCTGCTTAAAAGCTGACCCCAGTAACCATACTATTGGTGTCTTGTTTTTCCTCAGCAGGCATTGGCAGTTCCATCATTTTGTGACCCACTTATAGTATCATCACTTGAAAAAGTGAGTCTGAGTTTATTCTTTTCTTCTTAAGTACTACCCATTTCCTTAGAATTCACATTTCACAAACTCCCTGGATATTCTTACTAAATTGCCATTTTAAGAGGCTCTCCATTTCATTTTCTCAACTCCCTGCCAATAATCCTGTCTTTAATCCTAGCAAAGGACTTTCCGTACAAAAGACCCCTAAGCTATCATCATCCCTAGGAGAAAATTATTCTCTAATCTTCCTTTCAATTTCTTCTTGTAAACATTGAGCCTCTGACACTCTACCCAGAGAGTACTAAGGCTTTTGTCTCTTCTTCCATATGAATGGGCTTTTGCGATCAGACTTGAGTATAATCTTGAACTCAAGTGAACAAATGATCCCTCCCTGCTGTTGTATCACAACTCTGTAGTGGAAAAAAAAAAAAAAAAAGGCTTATAATTTGTTTTCACTGCTGAGAACAGGGTAAGAGTTTGTTGCTACTAATCCTACTTCAGGGGCACTGCCCTATTTTTAAGATAGATATAAAAAAATCAACTGGAGTAAGTGGTTTTTGAATGAAACAAAGTGCTTTGTAGCCCCAGCTGGAGATTAAGATGCCCTCACCCAGCCTGTTTGGGAATATTCTCTTCCTCACTGTGACTTCGTCCTTCTTTTTCATAAGACAGGAAAGAAGAGGATCAGTTAGAAATTTGGCTAAAACATGATGGCAAATAGTCATGTTGGCAAGTAACTTCTCTTTCGTGTAATAGAATACTTTGGTTTGAAAATATTTCAGGAACTATTTCACTGGAGCCTTCCAGAAAAAAAGAAATATGTAAAAGACGCTCTTGCCCATGCTGTTTCGGAACCAGTTATTCCTAAAGTATCTGCTTGCTGCTATGTAGATACAGTCAGGGAGACTGAACGAACATTTTAAACCATCGAAGTGCACTGTGTAAGAAAATGAGCTTCTTAGGCTTTAGTGGACTTTTAAATATATGAATTTTTTGTATGCTAATTCAAATGTTAAGAAAAAGATAAGAGAACTGATCTGAATGTCTTTATTCTTATACTCATAAACCAAATTCTGCACATTAGCTCAGAAATAATGAACTTTTAACCAATTATAAACACCTCTATTGTAATTATTTAGACTGAAGAACTTCTGTGGATTGCACCCAGGCACGCAGTTATTGAAATGAATGTTTTTGTAAGGTTTTTTTTGTTTTTTTGTTTTTTTCCTATAGTGTCTTCCTTTTTTTTTCTTTTTAAAAAATTAGGAAAGTTTTAGGTGTTTTGGGATACTCTTGTAGCTATTCTGGGGCAACAGGTGAATTGATTAGTTACAAGGTAATGGGTCACGTGGTTCGCTAGTTTGTCCTTTAGATTCTATGGTGCAGATCCAGATTTCTAAGAGAACAGTGAAAATATACTCGCACTAACCACCCCTGCTAAAGGAAGGCTGCAAAGGCAGCACAGATCCCAAGCGACCATCCATACACATCCATTGGCTTCAGAATTATGTTTGCTTTCTTAATTATATTTTGCTAAAGACCAATAGGAAAGGCAATTTGCCAAGGAAAGACTAAGGAGCTCTTTCAGAATAAAGGAGAAGACACCTGGATGCAGTGCATGATCTATGATTTTTTTGGTCATAAAAACATTATGGGGATACTTAGTAAAATCTGAATCCAATCTATAAATTAGATAATAGTATTGTATTAATGTTAATTTTCTGATTTTGATAACTGCATACAGTTTTGTGGGAAGATGTCCTTTATTATGTATACACATATGGTATTTAGGGTTCAAGGAGGATCACATATGTAACTTATTCTCAAATGATTCAGAAAACATTTGTGTGCATACACACACATCACATATATGTACACATAAGGCATATACATATGTGTGTGTACCTGGACATGTGTCTGTATGCACCCACAACAGAGATAAAGCAAATGTGGTAAAACACTAACATTTGGGGAATGTGGATGAACGTTACACAAGAATTCTTCGAGCCAATCTTGCAGTTTTTTTCTGTGAGTCTGAAATTATGTCAAAATAAAAAGTTAAAAGAATAAAAAACAATTTGTTTTTGACAGGGGAACAGATTGCCCAGAAGCAAAAAGATAGCAAGAAAAACTCAACCTAAACATGGGAAACTGCAGGTCCTGTTAAAACTTAGTAAAACATTATTAGTCTATATATTTTCACACGAATGGTTTTTAAAACCACAACCAACTCTGTCTGACTTATTTCACTTAGCGTAATACCCTCCAAGTCCATCCATGTTGCTGCAAACGGCAAAATTTCATCCTTTTCTGTGGCTGAGTAGTATTCCATTGTGTGTGTGTGTGTGTATATATGTGCCACATCATCTTTAACCATTCATCTGTTGATGGACACTTGGGTTGCTTCCATATCTTGGCTATTATAAATAGGGCTGCTATGAATATTGGAGTGCATGTATCTTTTCGAATTAGTGTTTTTGTTTTTTTCGGTTACATACCCAGGAGTGGAATTGCTGGATCATATGGTAGTTCTATTTTTAGTTTTTTGAGCAGCCTCCATATTGTTTTCCATAGTGACTGCACCAATTTACATTCCCACCAACAGTATACAAGGGCACCCTTTTCTCCACATCTTTGCCAGCGTTTGTTATTTGTGTTCTTTTTGATGAGAGCCATTCTGAATGGTGTGAGGTGACATCTCACTGTGGTTTTGATTTGCATTTCCCTGATGGTTAGCAATGTTGAACATCTTTTCATGTGCTTGTTGGCCATCTGCATTTTTCCTTGGAAAAATGTCTATTCAGTTCTTCTGCCCATGGTATCACTTATATGTGGAATCTAAAAAATACAACAAACTAGTGAATATAACACAAAAAGAAGCAGACTCACAGATATAGAGAACAAACTAGTGGTTACCAGTGGGGAGAGGGAAGGGGGGAGGGGCAGTATGAAGGTGGGGGTAAAGAGGTACAAACTATTATATATAAAATAATCTGCACAGATATATTGTACAACACAGGGAGTATAGCCAATATTTTACAATACCTATAAATGAAGTATAACCTTTAAAAAAAAAAACAACTAAATTTTCACTTAGGAAATGATGTTAAATAATTAGAACAGATCCAGCCAGAAAGTAGTAACATTTTACCTTGTAGTTGTTGGCAAATGCCAACTTGCCCTCATTGTACTAAATAAGAGGATATTCATTTATTTTCATGAGCACTAATATTTTTCAGATGTTTGTTTTATTAGCCTACCTAGTTTTCTTCTTCCTGGTAGTGAAAACATCAGGTTCTGTTAATTTAAGAGCCAACAGAAATATATACTGGATTCTTTATAAATATGTTTCCTTGTTCTTAAATTTGCTCATTTTTATGAAACATTAAATTTGTTAGATAGTGGGGAATGGTTCTACTTTATATTTTGCCAAATCTTTCTTTCTAAACATTTTTTATCATTACATCAGAACTACTTCAGTATATATATATATACTGAAGTATATATCAGTATATATTTTTCACAAGATACCACCTTCCTTGTCCACAGACCCATGTGGTTCAGGGCAGGCAACCTCACCTCTACTTCCAGAGAGTAGAGCTTTCCTAATCCCATCATGGTGGTCCCATTTCCCTTGCCAGTGACTGGTTTAGGAATCCACGTGAAGCTTATTTTTAGCTTTAGCACTAAAGAAAAGTGCTGATTAGGATATAAAGAGCATTTAAGTCACTCCTGAGAAAAAGACCTTTCATTTCATCACTGTGGAGTCTGGATATGACACCTGGAACTGTGCATCTATGTAAAGGCAAATCTGGTGAGGGATGGGAGGGTGGGGAGATGGGAAGACTCTGCATCCTCATTGGCAGTGATGAGCTGCTGAACCAAGCAGCCCTGTGGAATTGCCCTTGGACTTTCAGATATTGCAGACCCTTATGACAGAGACTCTGTGTTACTTAAAGGCAAATACATTCTAATCAATTATCATATAGTCTGGAAGTTTTCTGCAAATTTTTTTTATTTCCATGATTTATTATTAAAAAGCCAATTAAAAAAAGAAAAACAAGCAAAAGGCCAATCATTCATCAAGCCAACCAGATGATATAGGCTTTTATATTTCATCTAAACAAACCATAGAAATGAAGATTCCTTGAGTCATGGTTACAATCTCATTCATCTTCTGAGATATATAATAACATTTTAGAAAGACAAATTTGTGACAAAGAAGATAAAGGAATTCTGGCTATAAAGTGGAAGTAATAGTATTTACTTCATAAAAGTGATAGAATTAAATGAGTTGCCATCTTTAAAGCTCATGAAGCAGTGGTTGGCAGGTAGTGAATTTACACTGCTTATTAACCATAGCAATGATAATAATAATAATTCCTTTTTATGGATTTTCTTGCCAAAAAAACTTACCATCTCAATTTTGAACTGTTTTTATACTAAGTAATAGACTCTTTGAGAAGCAAATGAACACTACCAACAAATTAAACTTCATAAGAGTTTTAGGGGATAAATATTATAACTCTCAGTGTTTAGATGAAAAACTTGAATCATATTGATGGAACTTTCTATACATTACCTGCAAGTACATGTTTGGTCACCATACTCATATCAATTCAAACATTTCAAAATTAAAATTTTCGAAGGACAGCACGGTATAGTGCAGCATTTATCACATAGTAGCTCATGCAACACTACTAGTCGGTGAGACCAATTGAGTGGAGTTGCCACAGAATTTTCAAGAATTGAACTATAATAGAACAGGATGAATAAAATCAGAGTAAATTGCGTGTATAAAGGTAAATATTGTTTCATGAAACTTTGTTTTAGTAATGTATGTGTGTATCGGGTTATATTACAAAATATTTCTCACTGAGTTTTGGTCATTGGTACAATGGAGAAACATAGGCAAGACGAGCTTGGCTTCAAATACCTAACTCATTGGCTTGTTATATGGAAAAGAGCATGGAACTATGCCTACGACATAATAGGCACTCAAAACAATGTCCCTTCTTTCCTGCCTCTGTCCACAGGCTCCCTCCTCCCTTTCCCCAGTGGGCTTGAACTTACGAAACTGACATTAGCAAACAAAGTGTCTTCAGATGAACAGATACGACTGTTTTCTGTATTGTACATTTACCCAAGCTAGACACACTAGGAGCACATTGAGTGATCTGGGTCCTGAGGCAAGGAAAATCAGTTTTATTTAAACTGCCTCAAATAGTGTCTCCTGTGTTCTTCACAGTTAAGAAATCACTCTGCTCTTATTCTTAAAATAACTGGTATTTGGTTAGAACTGTTGACCGTTTTCAGTTTGGTTACCTCAGCACAATGATGCGCCATCCATTAGAAACGGGAGCGAGGACAGTGGGCCACCCTGGTGCGCTGAGCAGTTGGACTGACGCAGCGCTCAGATGCCACTGGGCCACGTGCGCCAAGGCCACTCTTGGGTCCACAGCCCCCTCCTATCAGAGGGGAGTGAGAGGATCATGTATTATCACACAGCGACCATCCCTTGTTCCACAGAGAGCCCACATCACCGCAGGAAGACGTCCTTTGTCTTCCCTCATGGTTTTGTTTGCTATTACTCACCTTAACTCCTTGTTTGCTGTGTGGGGTGTTCCCGTGAATCCCAGGGAGAAGGAAAAAAGCACTATTATTTGGTTTCACTGACACAATATTGAGCAAAACCAGAGACTGATTCTCTTCCCTTCCCCTTCTTTTCTTTTTCTCTTCCTCCTACTTTTCTTCTTCTTTAATAAAACATCCGTTTTTGTGCCAGAACTTAGTGAAACTGCTGAGTTAGTCAAGTCAGTAAATCGAACTGGTCCCTTTTACCTCTTGGAAATATGAAAGGATCCTTCTGCCTCTGAGCTGGCACCCACGGCGGGATCAAGTGCTACTGTTAACGGGAAGGCAGGAAAGTACATTATCACTTCAGGGCTGTCATTACCAGAGGGTTTCACTGTGAACTATAGCATTCAGGGAACGCAGGCAGGAGGGAAAAGGAGGCGGGGGGCTGGGACAGATGGTGAAGGAGGGAGGGAAAAAAAGCAAGTTTTTTTTTTTTAAGAGGCTGACAAGAATGGTGGTGATATTGGGTTGAAGAATTCATTTTGAATGTAGAACCTAGTACTGCTTTCATTTAAAAGGTGATTAAGACAGCCACTTCCTTCCATTATCCTGTGGGTACATATTTGGCAAAGCACAGGCTCAGACACACCCCATGGCTTAAGTTAATCAATTCATGTGCATCTTAAACTTGTCAAGACAAGATCTCCTATTTAGTTATAGGATGTATATTTTGTGCCAGTGAAATCCTAAATAGATCAGTTCATTTTATTTTTTCTTGCTGCTTGTAGAAGAAACCCATTTTAAGACTTTTTTCCCCCTCTTTAGTATACATTTTTAAATTTGTTTCGGTAAATAACATCTAATAACCTAAACTACAGCAACAAAATGGCTAAAGATATGAGTGTGCTTTAGACTTTTTAACTTAGTTCACAATACAGTTGTCAAGTGCTGGATCTAAGTAGTGCTATCAGCATCTTCTAAGGGGAGAATTTTGCTGTAGGCAAAGGAGAAAAGTTCAGTATTTGCATTCTTCACTTCTTTCTATCCAGGTCGCTTAGCACAGACACTGAGCTGTTAACTGAGAGGAGTTATAATCATTTTTATCTGTTTCTTTGAAGTCTGTTTTATGTCTGGATTCTGTTGGACAGCATATTGAATAAGCAGGTCCCTAATGAGTTCAAAGTCAGCTAGTTAGTTCCTGGATGTGTAGCAGGCCCTTGTTAATCTGGTTATGTGTCACAGGTTACTCATTTTCCCTGTTCCTAACCTCCACCCTACCTACACTTAGATTTCTAATTTTATCAGAAAGGCAGAACATTCCACCTTTTAGCAACAGAGAAATCATTATTGTTATTTCTTAAAGCCAACAGTGGTAAGAGTAATTCTAAGTAAAGTATTATAGAAAAAGCAAACAGTATGGAATAGGTATTCTCCTGTTCCTTACAGGACCATCTGTTTTCCGAACAAAAAAAATCTAGTGTTTCTCTGAGTTATTTTTTAAAGGGCTTAAGCAATCATTCAGATAATCAGACTTCATTGCTGTGAAATTTCATCAAAGTGTACTCAATCCTTGAACTCATATCTGGGCCCATTTTGCCAATCAGATAAAACTTCCTAGGCTTTTTCCTAGAGGCATGAGGGTTCACTTGATCTTATTGCATTGCAAAAGATTTTGTGCTACAAACCATTTTTCATAAATGCTATTTGTTGTGTTAGGAGAACTCCAGACAGGCTCCTTCTTAGAATAGGTTTGGGGAGGGGGAAACGGCTTGCTCTGCTTTGTCACTTGGGATGAACTGAAAATTCTTAGAAATTTTTACAAGTCAGTTGTGGACCAAATGAAGAGGCAAAAAATGATACAGGGAAAATTAGCATTAGCATCTTAGTAAGTAAAAGTGTTATTTCTCATGAACAGACCAACAGTTGTTTAAAAAAAAAAAAAGGAAAAAGAAAATAACCCCAAAGAAATGCGTGATTTGAAAGCACTGAATTAATTTGTTTTAAGATTATTGCTTGCTTTTTTACTTTTTTCTTTTTCCTTTCTTTTACTTATTTGTTTTGGCCTAGAGGTTGAAGCCAACTGACTCCTTTCTTTTGCATTTGTAAAGGTCAGCCACCCAATGTACACCACACCAGCACAGACAGCCTTTGCATCAAAAAAGCACTAGGTGGTGCCCATTTTCTTTGCCGGTGAAAGTGCTGGATTTCCCCAAGGGAGTCACTCCAAGAAAGTTCATCAGCCCCCATCCCCATCTAGTGCCTTCCCCTCCTCTAACAGATGACCAGGAGCATGGTGTCACATTCTGTCATTTTCCTAAAGCATCCTGGGGCTTGCCTGTTTTAGGACACAGCTTTGGTTTGGGGAGACAGTGTTTTTAAGTGTGAAGGTAGGAGTGGAGGGTTGGTGGTAGCAAAAAGCTTGGAATATTCTCTTGGAAAATGAAAGATAAGAGGAATGAATAAAGGCGGCAACCCTGCCATCTGTGTCTCTAAGGAGTTATGGTATAATATCTTTGCCAAGGTTTCCCTCCCGCCAGATCATCCGGGCAATGCAGTCTATGTGTTAGTTTAATTTTTTTCCATTTTTGACCCATAATCAAGCTATAAAAATAATAAAAGGAAACAAAGGTGAGTCTTAAATTTCAATTTGCATTCTCATGAAAATAATTCTTAGTCAAGTGAAGTCTGGCCGAACTGGAGATTTTGCATGCCCGTGTTCATCCCCGTATCTACTGTTTGAAGAGGTGGCTTTAGACCCCTGGGTTTATTCCTTAAAAATAAAAATCTTATTAGGCACACTTAACAGATTGTTGTTTAGTGTGCAAGAAAAGCAAATAACCGGCTAAGAAGATGTTTACTTCAGGGTAATTTTATCTGGGCGATATGGTCAGGAGATTTGTTTTAGAATTTAGAGGCATTTAGAAAGTTTTTGTTCTGCTAGTAGCCATTGGGCATGATCATACTCTCGCCACAAAAGGAAAAGAAGAAATCTACCGATCTTTTTCTGGCAGAAATAAGTAAAATTACTATCTATGACCAATTCTCTGAAATTTGGTCTAATGGGGTTTTTTGTTCAAATACATTTATTTATTCTTAAAGAAGGCAAGAAAATAGTTTTTGAATGTCAAAAAGGAGACTCTTGTAGGAAAGTCTGAATTCTGTGTCCCATTTGGTGAACCATACTCCAAAATAAAGGGAAAATAAAGACCGTTAGTAGTTTTAAAAAGTTAAACTGAGAAAAAAGCTTTATTATGAAACTGCGAGAATGATTTCTGTGCTAGCTGCCCAGTCATATGTCATGACATGTGGCAGGTTGACTGCTCATTAATTCTATTTATATCAGTATGATAATCCACCCCACTGAGTACACATGTGTTAAAATATTCATAAATTATGTTTATTGTGAACAAATATACATTAAGTGCCAAAAGAAGACCATTATTTAAATACAAAACTAGTCAACAAGCATAGCCTTTTTACTATCTGTCCAGTACATTATGTTTCATCAAATTCACATTAATTGCCTCTCCTTCCAGTGTCTCATAGGGGATGTTTATCTTTTGTTTTAAAACCGTGCAAAATAAATAGATTTCACTGAAAGGAACAGACTCGGAAAACAAAAGATGTTATGTTATCTCAGACCAATAATAACATCGACTGGAAAAAACCATCTAAAGAGAAATGCACTTCTGGCCTCCAAAATTGTTAAAAACATGTCATTTGAACCCTAATACAGACTTGAACCGAATTTGAGGGTGTTTCATGAAATCACAGACCAACATAAATAAATCAGATAATTTCTTGATAAAAGTTGCAAATAACAATTTTAAGATCATGCATATTTTGACAATAAATGCATAAAGAATGGTTAAGAAAATCTAGAACTTTGGGAATTGAAACCAATAATTAAAATATACTGCAGCACACTGTGTTTTAGGACTTATTTCTTCCAAATGAAACAATCCTGAACCACTCTATTTTGAGTGATTTCAGGAAGTTGAAAAAGTTGAAGTGATTATTCTTTTTACAAGCTGCCTGTGCAGTTACAGACCACAGTTGAAAAGTTTGAATTCCTTGTCAAATCCAAAGTGGTTTTAGTTAAAATATATTGCCTAACTTACCCAATTCATCATATTCTGAATTAATGCCATGAAAACATCTGGTTTATTAATTATTAGGACCACACTTCAGGGATAACTAAAATCACGGTCACTTTAGAAAGTGCACTGTGTGTAATACTGTCTAGGAAACTGTTACACATTTTTGAAACTTTATACTTAAAGGGACACCTTTTTTTTTTCCTTTTCTGGAGAGAAATGACAAATGATGAGTAAAATGAAGTAGGAAATTCTGATTTTATTTCATTGTTATGGTATGCTTCATTTAAAGAGAGCAGGGAAGGCCACAACAATGAAAACACAATACTTTTCTCATGTTGCCAGTACTTTACTAGAAGAGTGAAGCCATCACCCTTGGCTTATATGTTAAGTAACATATAATTCAGGTAAGAATTTCATTTTTTTTTAAATTTCAGCTTTATTAAAGTATACTTGACAAATAAAATTGTAAGGTATTTAAAGTGCACATCATGGAGATTTGATACATGTATATATGGTGAAAGGATTCCCCCATCCAGTTAATTAACATGTCTATCACCTCACATATTTGTCTTTGTGTGTGTGTGTGTGTGTGTGTGTGTGTCTGTGTCTGTGTGTAAGAACATTTAAGTTCTACTTGCTTAGCAAATTTGAGTTAAACATGTAGTATTATCAACTATGGTCACCATGTTTTACATGAGATCCATGGACCGTATTCATCTTATAGCAGAAAGTTTGTAACCTTTTACCAATCTCTCCCTATTTCCTCCATCCCCCCACTGCCCCCAGACCCTGGCAACCACTTTTCAACTCTCTGTTTCTATGAGTTTGACTTTTTAAAATATTGCACATAGAGGTCAGTTTTTCTATGTAGGGATACCTCACAGAATGTTTTACTTTCCACTGGCCCTTGGAAGAAAAATTTCTGTACTTGTACACCATTTAAGGTAAAGGAGTCTATCTTAAGGAAAAAATTCAAAATGTGGAAAAAGCTATATGCATAAAAGTTGTCTTTATAATGTTATTTATGATAACAAACATTGGAAGGTGTTTTAATATCTAACAATGAAAGTGTGGTTAGACAAATGATAACATTCATTTGATAAAATATTATGCAATCAATAAAAGTTTTGGGCATATAGTAGTATGGGAAAAGTGTAATAAAATATTAAGTGAAAAAAGTCAGGATACAAGATTACGGTATAATACGATTATAATGATTTTCAGACGTGCAAATAATAAAACACTAAAAGAGGATGCACAATAATGTTAATCATCACGTTAAGGAGTGAAACTGATTTTTGCCCTCTTTTCAAAATTCTGCTATGCTCTCTTACTAAGGATAATTTAAAATGCATTTTAAAATTTCAAAGAAATTATTTAAAAGAAATCAGTAGTCAATTTACATATTTTTTTCTTGAGATGTCACAAATAATCACCACAGATTTTTGAGGAGAAAAATTAGACAACTCCCACTTCCAAAAATGCAAACTTTGAAACTCGTATCCAGCGTGTGGTTTTTAGCAGTCAAACCTAATTTGCTTTTTACTGAATCAGAGTGCACATATATTTTGGTAGATAAGAATTCCCTCTTTTATTATTTTTTTTATTTCCCTGCTCATTAAATTCAGCTCCAGACCACAGCATTTTCATCTATCAGTTCTCAAAAACCCTGAGCAGCCATTTCAGAAAAAAACAAAACAAAATAACACATATCCCAACACTACATACACAACTCTCTCATGAAGCTTTCTGCAAAGTTCAGGATGTACTTTCGTGTGAATCTTGGCCTTTGTACAGCACTGCTGCACAATCATTTTCATCTGAGATTTGAACATATTGGAAGAACTAGAGCCTTCCTTTCTTTTATCCTGTCATTTCCCCCCCTGGAAGTGACGGGCATATGGCAGGCACCCTCCCTGGATTCTCAAACAACAGGAGGGACCTGATTTCAATTCCTACATCCTGTCATCAGTGACTCTCGGGATATTTTGTTCTTGCAAGGCTAAAGATGTGATTCGAATTTGCCATACGGATAGAGCTTAATGCGATGCCATTTTTACCACTGGAGCCCTCAATCAGTTAATTAAACATGATCTAAATCACCACGTGTGTTTGTAAAGTAAGATTAATATGGCAAAGTCAAAATAAATGAGGAGTCCTCCCCGTCCTAGGAGTGTGAATCACCGATACGAAGATTACACTTTTGGAAACCCGATACTTTGGAGCAGGCTTTGTTGGTTTAATCCCTCAGACTGCTTTGGGCAACTTGAAACCCAGAGCTGTCATCTTTAGCCAAAATTTCAGCCATAACTTCCTCAGCTTTCACCCCATTATTGAAATCAGCGTTCACAATACTTAACAAAGATCAAACCTTTCAGCGGACCACAGGGCAGCCTCTTACCACCTGGGACACCAGAAACATGTTTAATAAATATTTCATTTTGTTTGAACATGAAGGCTTTCCTCGGTTCCCCATTTTTTTCTTTCCTGGGGAGCTAAGGGCTACCCCCAAGCTGCACATTCCATCACTGTGGCCAGTTAGGTTTATAGCCTTAATAAAAGGATTTTCCCCTTTCACGTGCTAGGGAGCCTTGTTAAACCAGAGCAATTATAGAAACACAAGATAGGTGCTCTGCAAAGATCAAAGCTCACCTAAAGACAGCTCTGTAGGAATTTGGAGCTCTCTTTGAAAAGCGCTCAGTTTACAAAGTATAGAGGTATTAAACCCCAGGAATTAAAAAAAAAAAAAAAAAAAGCCTAGTTTCAAATACTGTTAAAAGTCTGACAGTAGTTAATATGGGATCTCCTTCAACCACTCCTTGTGTATTATTCCTAATATCTATTCACGGTGTATCTATAATAGCTCCAAAGAAACTGTTATGCTCAGAAGACAGAAGCATATGATGGATCCTTAATACCAAATATGTTACTAAACTCTGTAGGTACATTTTAATCTCAATATCCTAGCTCAGCAGGAAGGGTGAGAAAATGGCCTGTAAATTTCTTTAGGGGGGAAAAATGCAGTGTGCCTGGCTTTTGCTCTTTGAGGCCCACTTTGTGGGATCCCTAGAAGCTGTACCAGGTGACAACAGCACCTGTGCTTTGAGGCAAGAGCACAACTCACCCAACTGCAAATGGGTGTTGATGTATCCAGCCTTAGGCATTGTAATGTTTCCTCTACCTCTCTAGATTGTATCAGTCTCCCTGAAAAACACACACACACACGCACACAACACACGCACACACACAACACACACATCATGCTAGTAGATTCCATTTCAGATTAACATCGATAAACCCTGAGTGGTTTAAACTCTACTCTGTGGCTATGGGGGCTTTCAGGTGACAAAGGGTTGGAGGATTCCCTTCTCCAGTCGGCTGTGTGTAAGCCAAATGACTTTTGTGTGCAGAGACACACAAACAGAGCAGTGTAAATGGGCTCAACCTGGGATTTTGAGTTCTGTGCTTCAGTTTCAGAAAATGAGTTATTTAAAAGGCAGCAACTTGAGGACACGGGGGCGGGGGAGGGGGGAGCTGGGGCGAAGTGAGAGTAGCATCGACATATATACACTACCGAATGCAAAATAGCTAGTGGGAAGCAGCCGCATAGCACAGGGAGATGAGCTCGGTGCTTTGCGATGACCTAGAGACGTGGGATAGGGAGGGTGGGAGGGAGGCTCAAGAGGGAGGAGAGATGGGGATATATGTATACATATAGCTGACTCATTTTGTTGTACAACAGAAACTAAAAAGTATTGTGAAGCAATCATACTCCAATAAAGATCTAAAAAAAAAAAAGAAAAGCTAGTGAATTGGGAATATTTGTTGTTTTTTTTAAAAAAGGCAGCTTTTGCCAGGAACATTTTGATATTGATTTAGAGGACACCATTTGGGGGTTTGGTGTCCAGTAGTCTTAGCTTTGAAAAATGCATAGATCAATACAAATCCCTCATTTTATATCAGCATTTCCATTTTGAAGAAAACATTTTAATGATAAAAATAAGACTGCTTGTATGTGCTAGGCTCTAGGCTAAGCAGGTCACACTGAACGTCTTATTTAGTCTTCATGACAACCCTATGAGGTGGGTTCTATTATATATTTATTTTATAGACGAGGAGACCAAGGCACAGAGCTGTTGTGTAATTTGCCAAAATCACACAGCTCGTAAGAGGCAAGGTTGTGATTCTAATCTGGGCTATATAACTCCAGAAGCCAAGCTTTTATAGCCTCTGCCTATCTGATTTGAAGTGTATTGTGTGTTGCGACCTAAAGTTTCTATTTTATAGTTTCTTTTTATTTAGCAGTAACTTTTAGGATTTGAAATTGAAGTTAAAACAAGTTTCTTTTTATTTTTCCCCTGATTAACTTTCTGCTTTTAATTTTGGTGCTAAGTGAATAACGTAGCTTTAAGCTTTTTGTTTCTCTTACTTTGTTTTCAGAAATGCCAAACACCAAAAATAAATTGAGAGAGTTTCATGATAGTAAACAACTTTTTTTGCCTTGGAATCACCATTTCATAATTCATCCAAGAAAATGTCATTATTGAAAGCAAAAACATTCAATAATCTTGTTTGCCTTCCCTTTAAATACAGCTTTTCCTTAGACTAGAGCAAGATTTTGGTATTTTATCTAATGGTGAAGGAGATTTGTTTCAGATTTGGAAGTATTCTGTTGCAATGTTAGTCAGATAGGTCTGAATTAGAATCTTAGATTCACCAATATATGCTTCTGTAATCTTGAGTAACTAGTTAAGTACTCAGGGTCAGCAGATTATCACTGGTAAAATGAGAAAAAATAATGCCAATCATATATTGCTGCTATGAGAACTAAAACGAATAACGTTTATATAACACTTAGCAGAGGGTGTGACCTAAAGAAATATTACCCTCTTGTCTCCTCCTTTTGATTGCATTTATAATAGACTTGACTGAAAATGTCCCCCAGTCTCCCTTAGAAAGGCTTTGAAAGTCCTGCTTTCAGAATCTGGCACTTTATCAGCTAATAATTCTGAGGTCCTGATCAAGCTCGAGTGTTTGTAGCACAGGAAGCCCTTTAACCACTCCCGCTGGGCCCCAAACTCTGAACAAGGAGAAACTTACCCTTGTCAGAGCTTTTCTTGATCATTGGCTATCAAGGGGACACTTGAAATAAGGTACAGTTTCAGTTTTTAGATTATGAATACTGTGGATTTTAAGAATTTTCTAGCTGTCTTTTGTGGATTGTCAGATCTCATTTGAACAAGTATCTCAACCTGCTCCTTGGCAACCACATATGTCATCCTACCCTTTGAGACCTTGTCACCCACTGCTCCAAGACAAGCCACTTCCTCCTGAGGCTACGGGGACCTGGCCTGCGTGTTCAAATAGCCTCTAGCTTCTTGCTGGTATGCAATAAATATTAATAATTATTCAATCAATCAATATGACACCTTTCATAAGCACTAAATTTTTCACAGTATAAAAACACAGCTGACAGTTTATCGAAATTTAAGACTTTTCGAGGGGTCATATTTATCTTTGATCTGAGTATATGTCTGTAGAAACATATATGCATGCCAGTATCCTCTTAAAAGGGACTGTTAATGTCAAAAAATGTTTATTCTGTCTCTCGATATATCCAGGGTCTTTGCTTTCTTCACTTTTCATAATCTTTCTTTGTCTGCGTATAATATTCTCATTGTCTTTAGAGGCATTCAACATGCAGCTTGCCTGTAAGATCAAGCCTCTTTGAAGATGTCATTTTAGTGAACTCTGGAAAGTTGTCTGTCACTGAGTACTGCATCAAGATAATTCTGCTATGACCTCTTACCCAAAGGTTTGTCTGCTCTCCCAGAGTCTGCCTACATAGAAACACTCGGTATTTAGTCAGAACATTTGCTTTCCTTCTGAGGTTGCAAAGAAAAATACATGGCAC
This sequence comes from Leucopleurus acutus, assembly GCF_964270905.1. Taxonomy (NCBI): domain Eukaryota; kingdom Metazoa; phylum Chordata; class Mammalia; order Artiodactyla; family Delphinidae; genus Leucopleurus; species Leucopleurus acutus. The sequence goes on along the minus strand of NC_139154.1, from coordinate 85,131,544 downwards.
CCAGTTAAATTGAGTTTCTTCAGATAAACCATGAATAATTTTTAGGGTAAGATGTCTCGTGCAATATTTGGGACATACTTATACTACAAGATTATTCATGGTTTATCAAAATTCAGTTTAATTGGACTTCCTGTATTTCATCTGACAACTCTATTTCTTCCACCTCATTAGTGAATAAAGTAAACTCAGCGTGCCTTCCATCAACTCTTGTGGGACCCAATACTATGCCATTTGGTGGTGGTGGAAGGGGGGTTTGCTTTTGAATAAACACTGGGAGAGCTTTGAACCAGAGATTGAGAACTAAGTTAGAAGAGATGGTTTTGATAATCTGGAAGGGCTAAGGATATTAGGCTATGAAGCCACAGACTGTAATTAAATTTTCTGATTTGCTTTACTCATTTTGTGTAAAGGCAAAAGTGAAAATGACTTCCTTAAAATAGTATAGGAAAGCAGACTACCTTTGGATATGTTATTCATTTATTCATTATTTATTCTTTCATTCATTTGACAAATATTTATTGAAGGCCTACTATGTGTCGGAAACTGCGTGACAGTTATAAGAATATTTCTATATTTATATTATAGTTAAGTTCAGGTCCAAGGGTACTGTGTGTACCTGGATTTTAATGGCGATCATTTTGAATAGCAATGGCTATAGATGCCTAAATCATGCTTCTTTCCGTCTAATCAAACATCAATAATAGACATCAAGAGTACTCGTGGTAACTAATGATGCATATTTTATTGGAAGTCTTTTCATTTCACCTTTAAAGATAGCTGTATACTTAGAAGATTATGTTATATCAATACCTATATTTTTATATCTATAGCTGCATCTTTGAAAAGAAACTGTTTTCCCATAGCACTGAGTTAAATTATGATTCATCCTATATTTTTAGAATCAGAAGGTCAAAATATTGTTCAGGTATATTGCTTCATCTTTCAGACATCAAAATGACTCTTATCAATTGTCCTTAATTTTTAAGTCATTTTTACCCATTTTGAGGTTATGGGGAATTTTACATGTATTTGATTAGATTCAGTCAAATAGGCTGTGCAGCTTTTACTATGCCTTGTAATTTTTTTCATTACAATAAAAAGCCTTTTAAATCACTGCTACTTCGAATTATATTGAAAATACTTGTGATACTTTTACATACAGTGAGTTTAATGCCAGGATGTGAAAGCAAATTGATTGTAGGCAATTCTGTGCTTGAGCACCCCAGAGTAAAAAGAATTACGCTAGTAACCCTGGGGACCTCCTGCTCTCAGAAAGGCTCTGTGTACTCACACGTCCACTGGCAGGTGAAAAAAAGAAGGGATTGCTTCATTCTGATCCGAAATTTTATAAACACATTTTAAATCAGGGAAATAATTTTTGAGGGGGAAAAAGCACCTCAAGAGACACATATGCTTAATGTTTTTAATTTAGTAAAATGAGCTGCAAGGAAAGTGTGACATCTTTGCAATAAGCATTCTAACGTCTTTTAACGGTGACTTAAAGGCAGACAACTTGCCATCTGGAGGGTGTGTTGGGTGTGGAGGGACTTAGATGTATCAGCAGAGAAAACCCTCAAGGACTTTTTACCTTTGACACGCTGGTTGGAGTGAGAAGGACTTGGGGCTTTTTTTTTTTTTTTTTGTGGTATGCGGGCCTCTCACTGTTGTGGCCTCTCCCATTGCGGAGCACAGGCTCCGGACACACAGGCTCAGCGGCCATGGTTCACGGGCCCAGCCGCTCCGCGGCATGTGGGATCTTCCCAGACTGGGGCACGAACCTGTGTCCCCTGCATCGGCAGGCGGACTCTCAACCACTGAGCCACCAGGGAAGCCCAGAGAAGTACTTGGGGCTTTAACCAGAGTCTCTGAAGACGCAGACCTCAATCAGCTTGAGGAGCAACTGACGTGTTTTAGGAGTGAATTTAGACTGTCATGCAAGCATTAGAGAGAATGAGTTAATATTTGGTGGAGGGGCCCTTGGCTGAGATTATGATCCCTGATGAGTCATTCTTGATTCTTCTTTCTTGGATCTTCAAGGTGAAAGACACCAAGGAGTTCTTGGCTTTTCAGTGAAAGCAAAACCCAGATGTGTCAGGTTTGATTTTAGCAGGCAGCCTAGCTGCATATACTTATTCCCTTCCCTTCCCAAGCTGAGCTGGGGCAGATATTAAGGGAGGGGGTGAAGGGGGGAAATAAAGAGATAGATGCGTCTGTCGATATGGGCCATTCATACCTGGAGGGGCCAAAAGGGAAAATATAAACAGACTAGTTGGCCTGGCGATGATGTGGTTCTAAATGAAAATGAGGCCTTTTATAGAAAAACACATTTCTACATGGCCTTGAACAACTTGTAGAAGATACCTCATGGGACCAAAGCCTCTTACCACCAGTTCCCTTGAAGAGAGTGGCTCATCCAACACCTTCCCTCTGGGCTCTCATGCTTGTCCAGGCACAGCTCCGCCATGTGTGCCATCCGCATCAGGTGACAGTGATGGACTTCTCTTTGGAGAGGCCATCCATGCAGAGGGGTATAAGAGGGCAGACTGCAGAACCCACTGCCTACCTTCGAATCCCAACTCTGTTATTAATTAGCTGTGCAACTTTAGGCAAATTATAGAACCTCTCTGTGCCTCTACTTCTTCATCTGTAAGATGGGAAGGATAAAGTCCTTGGTTACGACCACCATATGCATCTTCTCTAGTAGGCTGTGAGACTTCATGCTGAGACTGCTTGTTATTTTTACAGTCTTAGGTAGTTAGAAAATGAAAGTGTATGAATGTAGAGAGACAATGAGAGCATTTTTCACCTGTGTGTTTATTGGAATAATTGTCCCTGACCACAGTGAGGACCTGGCCAACAACAAACACACAAAATCATTTAAGTCCTTTTAGTAAAGTATCGTGTAGAAATAGTCTTCAAAGGTGGATTCTGAGGGATCACCTGGCTCAATGTTTTCCTTTTATAGACAACTGTAGCCTGGCAAGTGAGTCCTGTAGCCAAGTATTGGTAGCGCCAGGACTAACTTTCACATCCCTTGTCATCCTGTGCCATGCGCATTCTGTGACACCATGCTAACTTTCAGTCTTTATTACAAAACAGATTCAATCCAGCCGTTATTAGGAGGCCCTTCTTACGATTTTCCATCTGAAAAATATCCCTTCTTTTAAGTCTCCTGAACCATTCTCTAGATCATTCATCTGTGTACCATTCTCTAGATTATTCATCTGTGTATCCTGAAAACTGTCTGCCAAAATGGTAGGGTTCATTTGCCAGCACCAGTCCCCTCCAAGAGATAATGCCAATCATCATACCACTGGTTAGTTACAACAGGCCTTGCCAGCCTTTCTCAAAGAGGATTGTTCAGATGTGTTGCTCATGGGCCACACCTCACATGTTTATCATCCATCATTCTCAACATCAATTCTATTCTTCCACCTGTCAGGGATAGTCACTTGACCTCAAACACACCTTGTTATTTCTACCATGATAGCTTTGTTCATGTTGAGTCTCTTACCTGGAATGGCCTTTCTCCTCCTACCCATCCATCTTACCAGGTCCTGCTCAGTTTTATCTCTCTCATAGAGCCTTTATTAAATACCCCAGCTCGCAGCTAGTTAGCCGAAGCAGGTAAGGGTTAATGTTACACTCTGTTTTGATAAATATCCATGGTATCTCAGCATCCTTTTATGAATATTGCTGAAGCTAGCCCTCTGGTCTTTTAGGCCAGAGCTGAGTATGTTTCTACATGCAGTCTGACCATCTGCACTGTGGACTAATGCAACATCTTGTTGTCTGGTCTTCCTGAGAATGCATTATATAGATTGCAGGTCATTTAGAATGCAGCTGCCGGGGTCGTGACTCACACAGAGATTAATCATTACGCCTGGGTTAGCTTCATTACTTTGACTACCCATTACATCTTACTGAGATTATAAAATGTTGCTTTTAACTTACAAGGCCTATACCAGCATCCACTTATCTCTGAGACATGCATTTATACTGTTTTCTTTGGTATTATCAGGTCACTGAAAATTGCTAGTATTTCCCATAAGCTTTGACTTCAAAAATTAAGTCATGCTGAAGCTGGCTGACACCAGATTGAGTAGCATGTCTAGAAAAGAAAGTATATCATGTGTTTTATTATAAATAATATAAAATTTTACCGTGCACATCTAAAGGGGTGGGGTGAAAATTTTAATAAAGGAACCGAGATTTTTCTCAAATATTCCTTTAAACTGGTAACATCTTCACAAGAAAATGAAAGATTGTCTTGTAATTGGAGAGGTACTAATTAAAATACTGCCAAACTGGTACAAGCCATCTGTATTTTCTGTGGCATTATTACATTCCCTTCATCATGTGATTCAGCTCAATCCTGAAAAAAGAAAAAGATTCTAAAGAAAAATATTGCTACTGCTTCCAGTACACAGTGAGCGTAAATGGAAAAATTAAGAAAGAAGATATTTACTAACAAAAATTGCTGTATAAAGTCAGCTAACAGAAATGAAAAAGAATTGCAAATAGAGATGGACTCAGTTAATTTCCCCAAATCTATATTCATGTAAGGTCTTCCCAGGAGCAAAAAGGAAAAAAGGCAAAAGTAAAAAAATTAGGGAAGGACGATTGTGGAAGCAACATAGCTCAGCACACTTCTCCAATTGTATTCCCTGATGATTGTATTTTAAGGAACTTAAAATTAAATCTTAAAATATATGTGACAGATGTGTGGACCTGAAGGGGAAATGGAAAATTATAGATATTGTGAATGCTTATATTTAAGAGCAAAATTTGTATATTAGAATTTCAATCCTTGCATGAAATTTTGAATATGTTATTTTCTTAGTGAGAACTTAAACTTACTTGTGGTTCTTGGTACAGGTAGTGAGGATGAACTTGTTACTGATTCATCTCAAAAATTTGATGAGGTCTCATCAAACATGACTGGCAAGCAAATATAGAATTACCAATAATAATAAAAATATAGAACAAATTGATTCTATGCCATGTATTATTTTAAGCACTTTACATACAGTAACTTGTTTAATGCTCACCATACTTCTGCGAGATTGGTATTATTGTTATCTTCTGAGGCCAAGAGTTCAAGAAACTTGACCAGTCACATAGCTAGTAAGTGCTGGCACCAGGGTTCAAACTCAGCTGGTCTGGCTCCTGAATTCATGTTTATAACTGTTATGCCATACTACATCTTGGAGTTAATGAGCATCTTTTGGTTGCATCAAAAATTATCCAAGATGTATATTATCAAAGTAGCAATTTGAAGGCAAGCAGAACAGGAGACAATGGATTTGATGATTTATTATTATTGATTAGGATCCAGGGTTCAAATGTATTCTATGGAAAAACAAGGTCTATCTTTTAGTCTAGATGAATTTGTGATAGTAGGTAAATGTGAGGTGACTTAATTTGATGGAGAATGGAGGGCTTTCTGAGCAAGGAGTCTGGTACACCATCTAGAAGATAGTCTGAAGACATTCCTGCGATCTCTCCTGTATACCCCCTACTCCTAGATCTAAACGATGTGTCAAAGAATAGAATAATTATTTGAACTAGAACACAGGCAACATTAGAGAGCATTTGTTCATGTGGATAAAGTTTAAGTCTTGACTGTTTCAAACGAGCAGAACTTGCAGTTGTTAACCAAAGATCAGCCACCATAAAAGAAGTAACAACATAGAAAGAAAAAAAAGCATGCAAATTCTTATCCTAGTTCTGGAATTAATGTGTCCCAAGTATTCAATAATATCAGACCTTCTTTATTGTTTCTTGGAAACAGAGACAAGAACTGTATGCACCAGTGCCTTAAAATCTACAGAAGAATCACTCACTGTTTCTTTTCTTCTAAAGTCTTCACTGAATTTGTTACAATATTGCTTCTGTTTTATGTTTTGGTTTTTTGGCCACGAGGCATGTGGGATCTTAGCTCCTGGACCAGGGATCAAACCCACATCCCTTGCATTGGAAGGCGAAGTCTTAACCACTGGACTGCCAGGAAAGTCCAATCATTCACTGTTTTTGATTGTTGTTAGGAAAACTAACACATTTATCTAGCAGTGAGAAGGGTTCTCCTGTGTTGTTCTTTTCTGTACCATTGGATTGTAATTTCCTTTGACTGGGGACATTTCCTTTTTAATTTTTTCACCTTGTCTTGAATAGAGCTTTTCATGTAGGAGAACTTTAATTTGTGTTAACATGCTAAATGTAAAAAACTGGGGTTTGGTCCAGTTTACCAAACAGATATGGGTGCTTCTTATGTAACAGGAGCTGTGCTAGTCGTGGGGACACGAATGACTTAGCTGTGGGCCCCACCCTTGAGGGATGTAATCTTGTTGAGTTTGCTGTGAAGCATTTACCTATAAGAATCATTGGTTTAGGGGCTGCCAATCATTTCACAGATTTCCTCTCCATTGTCCTATGCCTGCTGGAATCAGCTTGTTTTTCTCACCCTTAGCCACTAAATCTTGTGAACTGGTGAAAACTTATCTGCCATTCATCATTTGGGGACTTGGCAAGTGCCATTTTGAAAAACAAACAAACAAAACCCCCTGCAAATCAAAAAAACCCACACTCTTAAAAAACACAAAACAAAGCAATAAAACATCACAACACCTTAGAATAATTTTTGATATCAATTTATAAAAATTGATATGAAAATGAACTCTTGGTATTAATTTTTCTTTCCAAAGAAGGGGAAAGACCTTAGTAAAGCAAGCTACAACACTGCTGACATACTGGCTGAAGAATTTGTATTGTTTTGCCAAATGGAAACAGAGCTTAGAGCTCTCATTCTTCCTTTCTATGTTCCTGGTTTATATCCCAAATGGAACACATTTGGTCTAATAAGCAATTTAAGCATTTTAGTTTGCTGTTATGTTCTGTAACGTCTCTGTCCTGTTTTTTTTTTAAATAAAAATAACTACATGAAATTTGACTTGAATATGTTTTCCATGGCAGGATTTATAATTATTCACATCACTCTACAGGAGGAAATAATGCATTAAGAACACAGTTATATGAAAGTCATAATACAAGTCAGTAAATGTGCTGGGGCACAGTTCTTCATGGTCTAGCCCAGAGGTTGACAAACTAGTCCCAAATATGGCCTATTGCCTGCTTTTGTAAATAAAGTTTTGTTGAAGCATAGCTACAAACATTCACCTACATACTGTCTAGGTCTACTTTTGTACAACTATGACAGAGTTGAGTAGATACAAAAGCGATCGTATAGCCCACAAAGGCTAAAAGATTTACTATCTGGCCATTTATAGAAAAAATTTGCCAACCTCTGGTATAAACTATCCTCTACATAGACTTGTTCTGGGCAAAAAAAAGCAAGTTTAAAATTAGCAGGCTTTCAATCTATTTTTTGAATAACTTGCATAAATTAAAATGAAAGTTAAGACTTTTCTTTGAACGGATTTACTGATTTCAGTGATGCAGACACTAAGATCATATTCAGATTTATGCAATAGACACAAGTTGAATGCTTTTAACTTGTAAGTAATAGACTGAGATATATGGGACTAAAAAGATGACTAAAAACAGCCCTAAAATTTGCTCATAATCTGGGAGTAGCAATGGTAGACACACTCAAGTAACTATCACAGGTCTAATGCAATTAGCTGTATTTGCAGAATGAAAAAAATATTGAGAGGGAGAAGAAATGTTGGAAGCATTTTATTAACTAGATGTTAGAAATCTGAAGGATTCTGCCAGCAGAGTTGAGGAGACAAGTCGTTTCAAATAGAAAAAAGAGTGTGCAAATACATGGAAACAGGGTATGAATAAGATGTTCAGGGTATGAGAAACCATATTTTAGAAAGAAGAATTAATTTTGATGGAATGTATTTATTCTGAATTTTAAAAAATCATTGTAGGAACTAATGTTTTCACAGTGGGTTTAGAAGGGATATAAGACATGGTACTCTCCATGGTGAAGCTTAAATTTGAATTATAGGTTCAAAACTAAAGTCCATAGCAATTTAAAAACAAAAAGAAGTATAAGCCTTGTATATTGAAAACTATGAAACGTTGTTGAAAGAAATTAAAGAGGACCTGAGTAAATGGGAAGGCATCCATGTGTATGGATTATAAGACTTAGTAATAACACAGCAATACTCCCCAAACTGATCTACAGATTCAATTCCTATCAAAATCCCAGTTGGCTTTTTTGAAGAAATTGATGGACTGATCTTAAAATTCATTTGGAAATATAAGAAACCCATGATAGCCAAAAAAATCTTGAAAAATACAAAGTTGGAGGACTCACACTTGCAGTTGAAAAACCTAGTGCAAAGCTTACAATAATAAAGACTGTGTGGTATAAGAATGAACATATAGATCAATCAAACATATAGATCCAAGGATGACAAGACAATTTAATGTGAGAAAAATAGTCTTTTTACTCCGCAGCGGGAGAGGCCACAAGAGTGAGAGGCCCACGTACCGCAAAAAAAAAAAAAAAAAAAAAGAAAAAGTCTTTTTAACAAATGGTACTGGGACAACTGTATCCACAAGCAAAAAAATGAACCTGGACCCCACCCTCACACCATATATAATAATAAGTTCAAAATAAATCGAGACCTAAATGTAACAGCTAAAACTATAAAACTCTTAGAAAAATATAGGTATAAATATTTGTGACCCTGGATTAGGCCATTGTTTCTTAGACAAAACACTAAAAGCGCAAGCAACCAAAGAAAAAATGGATAAATTGCACTTATCAAATTAAAAACTTTTCAAAGTACACTATCAAGAAATTGAAAATACAACCCACAGAATGGGAGAAAATATTTGTAAATCATATATCTGATAAGGGTTTAGTATACTGAATACATAAAGAACCCTTATAGCTGAACAATAAAAAAATTTAAGCCAATTTAAAAATGGGCAAAGGATTTGAATAAACATTTCTCCAAGGTGTTATGCAAATGTCCAAATAAGCATATTGAAAGATGCTCAACAGGATTAGTCATTAAGGAAATGAAAATCAAAACCACAATGAAATACTTCATACCCACTAAAACAGCTTTAAGAAGAAAGACATGAATATGTGTTGGCAGTATGTGAAGAAATTGGAACCTTCATACATTGCTGGTGGGAATGTAAAATGGTGCAACCTCTTTGGAAAACAGTTTTGGTAGTTCCTGAGAAGCTTAAACATGGAGTTACCATATAATCCATCAATTCCACCCCTAGGTAAATGCCATAAGTAATTGAAATATGTTCATACAAAATCTTGTATGTGAACGTTCATAGCAGCATTATTCATATTAGACAAAAAGTGGAAACAACCCACTGATGAATGGATAAACAAAATATGTTATTTCTTTACAATGGACTATTATTCAGCCATAAAAAAGGAATGAAGTACTGATTCATATTATAACAAAGATGAACCTTGAAACCATTCTGCCAAGTAAAGGAAGGCAGACACAAGAGGGGACCATTCCTTTCATAGGAAATGTCCCGAATAGGCAAATCCCTAGAAGCAGAAAGTAGTTTAGTGGTTTTCAGGGGCTAGAAGGAGGGAGGAATGGGGAGTGAGTGCTAATAGGTCTGAAGTTTCTTTTTGGGATGATGGAAATGTTCTGGAATCAAATAGTGATGATGGTTGCACAACTTTGTGAATATAGTAAAAAGCATTAATAGCACACTTTAAAAGGATGAATTATTTGAATCTCAAAAAAAGCAAAACAAACAGGAAAATGAAAGCCTATGAAGCAATTAGCTAACTGTGTGAGTGTGAGTCAATGGGAAATGGGAGTTAAGACAAGAGAAAACTCCTATGTGCTAAAGGGGCTGGAAGGCTGAGAAGGATGGATAAGACAGCCTTGACTGTGGTATGCTGGAAACAATGGAAAATCGGTTTGGAATGACGTTGTGTTACGTTACTTGGAGACCTTAGAAGTCAATTAGAAAAATGTTATAAAGGGTTGCAGATGGAGAGATAGGGAATCATTATAGGTTCAAGAGGTTGAAAGTAGAAGAAGAAAGAAAAGCTACAAAAGAGTCAGAGATAAAAATGTAGAATTAAAAGTGACAAAAATCCTTTAATTGGACAAGGCCAATTTAAATAATCAAATATATTCTTCAATTTTATGTATATATATATGTATATATACACACACACACACACAAAACTTGTAATATATGTGATCTCATATAATAATGTTGGCTGCACTAAATTCAGGCACATCCTGATAATTAATTCCTTTGTTCGAATTAGAAACATAAATTCTACTCTTCTAGCTATTCAAGAACTATTCAAAAATTAAAAAAAATTACCGATTTTGAAGCTCGCTGCAAAAAAGTGTATAGTCTTAAAAAGCTTAAAAGTTATGCATATTTGTAATTATAAATGTATAGAAGTAATCTTGGAACATCAGTCTAAATCCTTAATGAATGAGATAAGGGTGATCCTGGGAGATAGGGGACAATGGGTTTATGAGGAACTTTAACTTTTTACTTTCTTTGTTTTCAGTAATGGTTGTACTTTTACAGCCCAAATGCATTTATCTACTGCTTATATGGTTAAAAAATTAAAAATACAAATAAAATTTGTACTGGACTGTAACATAGGTCTTTAATTTACCAGGAAAAATGATTGTTCTTTTCTATAACCTAGATCTCCCATACTTCTAAAAACAATTAAGAGTCATATACATTTCTGATGTCAAATCATTAAGTGTATGTAGCCAAAGTCATCTTCATAAAGTAGCGCTTTGGCCGATAGGCATCTTTAGATGCCTGTTTCTCTGTAGATCTTCAGTCTCTAATATGGTATCTAAATATCCCCAATGGTCATGATGATGATGATGGCAGTGATGATGATAGCTAACAATGACTAAACTCTAGCTGTATCCCAGATGCTTGTTTAGGTGCTTTACAGGTAGTAACTCATTAAATTCTCACTACCACCCTATCAGGTATGCACTACTATTATTCCCATATGAGGAATGAGGAAACTGAAGCACTGAGAGATTAAGTAATTTACCAAGCCCACATGTCCCTAAAGAGGTAGATCTGGGATTCATGTGGTCCCACAATTCCAGAGTACAAGTCTCACTATGATGCTCTCCTGGCTCAAACCTACCTTTCCAGCCTCATCTTTCACTCACCTCCAGTCTTTCTATCTCCCAGACACACACTGTGACTCAGCCACTTGGTACTCTTTGCCAATATGCCCCGTATTTCTGAGGAATATGGGCTTTTGTACAATCCTGGGACACACAGCTTGGAGATTCCCAGAACAGAGTGGATCTGCAGCTTGTGTCTCTGTCCATGTCATTTCCTGTAATTTCCACATCGTTTCAAGGCTCAGCTCAAATGCTGTTTCTTCCATCAGACAATTCATTTAAAAGCTCTCTGAGCAGAGTTTTATATGTATGTATATAAGAACTTAGAAGTTCCATTTTAGCTAATACGTGTATTCAAAAGTTAGCAAAATTGAGTTTCGTGTGTGTTACATGTTTGAATAATAATAGTAATAATAATAAAGCTCATAATAATAGTTGTAATAGGTGACATTTATGTGGCACTTACGATGTGCCAGTACTTTATTTTGTTTGATATTCAAACACATGTTTGAGGTTGGCACGATTAAATCTCCTTTTTATAGGAAAACCTCAGGCTTGCATAGGTTAGAATATGTTGTCCAGGCTCACAGAGGTAGTCAGAGTCCAAGTCAGGACCTGAAGTCCAGTCAGCCTGATTCCAGAGCCCCAGCTCCTTGTTACTAATGCTGATTTTCAATTCTATGCAATGAAGCATTAGGAAGGCAGCACTTTGTAGTGGGATTAATGTAGGGTTGGGTCTTGGATAACAAGGTTTTCAGTCCTGGAAGTCCTGTTGGATTGTCCTTCAACATCTTCAGGTTTCATTTGTCTAGTGTGCTGAGGGTGGGAGTAGTGGATCAATAAATACTCAAGGTCTCCTCCAGTTTTAGTCAATGATTCTCAGAAGAAGCAAAGCCTCTTTGACGTTTACCAAGCGTTACATATGGCATATGTCAAGAGCTGTGAAAATTTTATTTAATCCACTGTGTTTATTTTCTTCAACATAAAGGTGAAATATTTTTACATTTTCCCAATGCATTTCTCAGTAATAACATAGCCAGTAAAAATATTTTTGTTCGTGTAGAGCAGTGCTATTATATCTTAGCCAAAGAAAAAGCACACTATTATATACTGGTGGAAGGAAAAAAAGCCTCATTTGTTATCAAGAAGGAGCAGAAATACAGCAATTATTATACTGCCCTTTCCCTAATTTGACTTAAATTAGTGACTTTAAGTTATCAGAGGTTATGAAATATACAGTATGTGCACATAGGAGACAAAAATATTGCTTGCTAGTACCTACGTTTATGACATTAATCTATCTCTCAATGATCTAATATAAAATAAACCATTTGAAAGCAATTTCATTGAAATACTTTCAGAAATGTTGAAATGAAAATATTAATCTTTTGGAAGTGTCTTGTTGGATGGGTTTTCTTTATCCCAGGAAGATGGGTTAGGGAAGGCTGAGAATAAAGAAACAGACAAGAAGATACAAAATCAAGATGTAAAAATACCAGCCACACACCAAGAGTGCTGTTCCCATCTTCCCTTCCTCCTTTCTTCCCTCCCTCTCTTTTTCCCTGTCTTCTTTTCTTCCTTACGTCCCATCTTCTACAAATATCATGGTGATCCTACGCTAAACAAGATATTGTGCCAGGTACATACAGAAGGGAAACAAAGCAAGACCCAATCCCATGGAGTCTGGGCACCAGGGATTTTCCATAGAGGTGGGTCAGGTTCCTTGGAGGAGGTCCGAGTGTGATGATAGGCTGAAGGGTCATACTTAATCCACTCATGGGTACTCACCTATTTGACAGGTCCTTTTTAATTTTTTTCCCCCTTTTGTGCAGTGCCATTCCTGCATATTACCATATTTTCTTACTCAGTGTACTTTCTCCTTAACAATAAATAAATAAATAAGCTAATTTTAGTCTTTTAAGATAATTGAAATACTATAAATGTATGTAATTAAAGCCACTCTAAAAAAATATAATTGGGGCCGGGAGTTGGATGTATTTTTCTCTTTCTGATATACAGGTGTATTTCACAGCTCCCTATGTAGTTCCTTCACAATAGGAGCAAAGGACAGTTCTACCTCAAATATGATGAAAACTCTTCAGTGACTTATCACTTCACTTAAAATAAAATCCCGTTTGCTCTCTAAGTTCCAGGGTGATCTGGCTTTTCTCTACCTCTGCTTTATCTTGTCTCCTTTCTGTACCTTGAGTACACCATGGTCTTTTCCAGTTCACCTTCTCAAACCTCAGTGTTGATTTTCTGTGCTGCCATTCTATTACCATCTTTATCTTGTTCGTTTGCCTACTTATTTCTCGTCTGTCTTCTCCACAAAATGTGAGCTTCATGAGGAACTTTATCTCTCTTGTCTGCTACTACATCCACAGGGCCTAGCATAAGTGCCTGGGACATATTTACTGAATACGGGAGTGAATGAACAAATGAACGGGCATGCTCATTTGAAACATAGGAAAAACAGAATGGCTTGTCTTTCAGAAGATGGATAACATGTTAAGTATATGAATTTGAGAAGACACATCTTGGGTTCAAATCCCAGCTTTATCAGTTACAAATGTGTGACCTTGGGGAAAATTACTTAATCTCTCTGTGTCTCACTTTCTAGAGAATGGAGGTTATACTGGTACCTACCTCAAGGTTTGTTGTGATTATTAAACAAAGCAATACATGTAAAGTACTTCGATCAGTAAACGCTAAAGGATGGTCAGGAAGTCTCAATATTCAAGAATTTGAGAAATGCTATCAACCACTAGGATTCTAATGCCGGTGAAAGTTTGGAGGTAGGGTGTCCCGTTAGTCTTTGCTTGATCTAGTGTGCGTGTGAACCTGAGAGCTAGCAGTCACAGGTGGAGCTGGGAGAACTACATGGTGGCCCAGCACATACTAAATGCTCATGGCCCTCTTTTTTTTTTTTTTTTTTTCCTCCATACGCGGGCCTCTCACTGTTGTGGCCTCTCCCATTGCGGAGCACAGGCTCCAGACGCGCAGGCTCAGCGGCCATGGCTCACGGACCCAGCCGCTTCGCGGCATGTGGGATCTTCCCGGACCGGGGCACGAACCCGTGTCCCTTGCATCGGCAGGTGGACTCTCAACCTCTGTGCCACCAGGGAAGCCCCTATGGCCCTCTTTTAGTTATACTGACAGAAATGATGGAAGGCCATTCACACACAGGTGCAGTGTGGAGCTGGCCGTCACTGACAGTATTTCACTAACAGTTCAGGGGAAAGCAACAGTGAGATAAGTCAGCTAATATCTGCCCAACTCCCAGCCTCCACAGCATCAGGGCTTGCTAGGGAGAAATGACAAAACATTGACATTTTTTAGACTCTACACTGGGATTTGACTCTGAATCAAAGTTTGTAACAGACTGAGAGTGATTCATCAGTTCATCTTTACAGATAGATGAGCAGTCCCTTGTTTCCTTGGAAACTCGCACCTGAGCATATGTGGCTCCGAATGCACATGCTTATGTTTTACATCAAGCAGATACAGGATGAGTTTCTCACGAGAGATTCAATATGTTGTCTTAAACAAAAAAGCCAAGACTAGGAGAGAATTGCCATATTAAAATCAGATACTACACATGGGGTTGGCTCTCACAATAATTCCAAGTAAGAGAGAAAAGCACTCGTATAATCGGGCCCTTTTGGGGTTAGCAGTTTCCTTCATTTGCATCATTTATTTTTTGAATTGAAAAGTTGAATATACTTCTTCAAATATCCCTTTTAATACATTTAGAATGTCTGATGTTTACACCACTTACTCTTTGGGGATCTTCACGAGCTAAAATCAAGCACGAAGTCCCTATTTCTGCATAGTGGCATGTAAAGAACTAGACAGATTAATCCTTGTCCTGGCATATTGATGACATACATGAGGTAATGTTAGCCTTTTTGGAGGAAGTCATAAATATATGATGATCTTTCATTGCTGAGATGCTCCCAGTGCTGCCTCCAGCTTGGAATCTCAGAATGCTCTGGAACTTGACATTTGCCCATAGCACATTTAAATTAGCCAGACTCATCAAGAAAAAAAGGGAGAAGACTCAAACCAATAGAATTAGAAATGAAAAAGGAGAAGTAACAACTGACAGTGCTGAAATACAAAGGATCATGAGAGATTACAACAAGCAACTATACGCCAGTAAAATGGACAACCTGGAAGAAATGGACAAATTCTTAGAAAAGCACAACCTTCCAAGTCTGAGCCAGGAAGAAATAGAAAATATGAACAGAGCAATCACAAGCACTGAAATTGAAACTGTGATTAAAAATCTTCCAACAAACAAAAGCCCAGGACCATATGGCTTCACAGGCGGATTCTCTCAAACATTTAGAGGAGAGCTAACACCTATCCTTCTCAAACTCTTCCCAAATGTAGCAGAGGGAGGAACACTCCCAAACTTATTCTATGAGGCCACCATCACCCTGATACCAAAACCAGACAAAGATGTCACAAAGAAAGAAAACTACAGGCCAATATCACTGATGAACATAGATGCAAAAGTCCTCAACAAAATACTAGCAAACAGAATCCAACAGCACATTACAAGGATCATACACCATGATCAAGTGGGGTTTATCCCAGGAATGCAAGGAGTCTTCAATATACGCAAATCAATCAATGTGATACACCATATTAACAAATCGAAGGAGAAAAACCATATGATCATCTCAATAGATGCCGAAAAAGCTTTTGACAAAATTCAACACACATTTATGATAAAAAGCCTGCAGAAAGTAGGCATAGAGGGAGCTTACCTCAATATAATAGAGGCCATATATGACAAACCCACAGCCAGCATCGTTCTCAATGGTGAAAAACTGAAACCATTTCCTCTAAGATCAGGAACAAGACAAGGTTGTCTACTCTCACCATTATTATTCAACATAGTTTTGGAAGTTTTAGTCACAGCAATCAGAGAAGAAAAAGAAATCCAAATAGGAAAAGAAGTAAAGCTGTCACTGTTTGCAGATGACATGGTACTATACACAGAGAATCCTAAAGATGCTACCAGAAAACTACTAGAGCTAATTAATGAATTTAGTAAAGTAGCAGGATACAAAATTAATGCACAGAAATCTCTTGCATTCCTATACACTAATGATGAAAAATCTGAAAGCGAAATTAAGGAAACACTCCCATTTACCATTTCAACAAAAAGAATAAAACACCTAGGAATAAACTTACCTAGGGAGACAAAAGACCTGTATGCAGAGAACTATAAGACACTGATGAAATAAATTAAAGATGATACCAACAGATGGAGAGATATACCATGTTCTTGGATTGGAAGAATCAACATTGTGAAAATGACTCTACTACCCAAAGCAATCTACAGATTCAATGCAATCCCTATCAAACTACCACTGGCATTTTTCACAGAACTAGAACAGAAAATTTCACAATTTGTATGGAAACACAACAGACCCAAATAGCCAAAGCAATCTTGAGAAAGAAAAATGGAGCTGGAGGAATCAGGCTCCTGGACTTCAGACTATACTACAAAGCAACAGTATTCAAGACAGTATGGTACTGGCACAAAAACAGAAATGTAGATCAATGGAACAAGATAGAAAGCTCAGAGATAAACCCACACACATATGGTCACCTTATTTTTGATAAAGGAGGCAAGAATATACAATGGAGAAAAGAAAGTCTCTTCAATAAGTGGTGCTGGGAAAACTGGACAGCTACATGTAAAAGAATGAAACTAGAACACTCCCTAACACCATACACAAAAATAAACTCAAAATGGATTAAAGACCTACATGTAAGGCCAGACACTATCAAACCCTTAGAGGAAAACATAGGCAGAACAATCTATGACATAAATCACAGCAAGAGCCTTTTTGACCCACCTCCTAGAGAAATGGAAATAAAAAGAAAAATAAACAAATGGGACCTAATGAAACTTAAAAGCTTTTGCACAGCAAAGGAAACCATAAACAAGATTAAAAGACAACTCTCAGAATGAGAGAAAATATTTGCAAATGAAGCAACTGACAAAGGATTAATCTCCAAAATTTACGAGCAGCTCATGCAGCTCAATATCAAAAAAACAAACAACCCAATCCAAAAATGGGCAGAAGACCTAAATAGACATTTCTCCAAAGAAGACATACAGATTGCCAACAAACACATGAAAGAGTGCTCAACATCACTAATCATTAGAGAAATGCAAATCAAAACTACAATGAGGTATCATCTCACACTGGTCAGAATGGCCATCATCGAAAAATTTACAAAGAATAAATGCTGCAGAGGCTGTGAAGAAAAGGGAACCCTCTTGCACTGTTAGTGGGAATGTAAATTGATACAGCCACTATGGAGAACGGTATGGAGGTTCCTTAAAAAACTACAAATAGAACTACCGTATGACCCAGCAATCCCACTACTGGGCATATACCCTGAGAAAACCATAATTCAAAAAGAGTCATGTACCACAATGTTCATTGGAGCTCTATTTACAATAGCCAGGTAATGGAAGCAACCTAAGTGTCCATCGACAGATGAATGGATAAAGAAGATGTGGCACATATATGCAATGGAATATTACTCAGCCATAAAAAGAAACTAAATTGAGCTATTTGTAGTAGTTGGATGGACCTAGAGTCTGTCATACAGAGTGAAGTAAGTCAGAAAGAGAAAAACAAATACTGTATGCAAACACACATAAATGGAATCTAAAAACAAAAAAAGGTTCTGAAGAACCTTGGGGCAGGACTGGAATAAAGACGCAGATGTAGAGAGTGGACTTGAGGACATAGGGAGGGGGAAGGGTAAGCTGGGACGAAGTGAGAGAGTGGCATGGACATATACACACTACCAAATGTAAAATAGATAGCTCATGGGAAGCAGCTGCATCTCACAGGGAGATCAGTTAGGTGCATTGTGACCACCTAGGGAGGAGAGACTCAAGAGGAGAGGAGATATGGGGATATATGTATATGTATAGCTGATTCACTTTGTTATAAAGCAGAAAGTAACACACCATTGTAAAGCAATTATACTCCAATAAAGATGTTAAAATAAATAAATAAGAATAAAATGCCTGCTACTTTCTACTACTACTAACAACTCCTTTTGTGTCAGGCACCATGCTGGACTCTCTATATACTTCCTTTCAAATTCTCATGTTTTGTAAATGAGGAAATGGATGCTCTGAGAAGTTAATTTGCCTGCGGTCACACCATTTTTAAGTGGTGAGATCAGAAGTAGAACACAGGTCTATCTGAATTCAAAATCTGGGCTTGTTACTATAACCCTACTTTATCTACTATGATATAGCAGAGTAGAAGGATGTAGTGCTTTGTTTAATCAGTTTTCTGGTTAATAAAATGTTACAGATCTATCATTCATAATCTACTCACAGTTCAAATATTAGAATAGGGCAAGTAAGTAGCAGGGAAATAGGGATCAACTCAGGGTGGGGGAAAAGAACTAATTTTACAAGAGTAAGAGTCAGAGCCACCACAAAATAGTATGGGTGTCATGTGAAGTCATATGCCCCCTTTCTTGTAATTAGATACTAGAGACCATATGTAAAGCATAGAGCTGAAGAGGCTTCTGCCTTTTCGCGAAAGATAATCTTGAAACTCCCTAACAGTTTTGAGACTATGAATCTGGACAACAGAGACCCACAGCGAGTAAGAGTTAATCTTTGCTGATTCAGAAGGTACTGTAAGGCTTTTCAGTGTTTCATGGACATCACTGTGATCATCTATCATGAGTCCTGAGATGAGGGGAAATATTGGATTTCTGGCTAAAAAAAGATCATGTCAAATAAGCCTTTTTATTTTTAATTTTTTTAAGCTATTGCCAGGACCTAAAGTTCCTTCTAGATCAGAAGTCTGAAAACTTTCTTTTAAAGGGCCAGTTAGTACATATTTAAGCTTTGTGGACCATATGATCTTTGTCCCAACTACTTGACTCTGCCTTTATAGGGCGAAAGTGGTCATAGACAATATGTAATGAGCATGCTGAGAAGTTTTATTTATAAAACCATTTGATGACCTAGATTTGTAATTTTCCAGCCCCTGCCCTAGATTAAACACACCAAAATTGTTCTCCATATTTCCTTATCTAGTGGCTAGACAAAAGTCCAGATCCCAAAACCTAATCACAATGGTTTAAGATCACCTAAGTGTCTTTTTCTCTTGGTTTACATCAGAGATAATGCAATCAAAGATAACACAATGTCAATGGTTTCTTAGCAAACGACAGCCACCAGAATAAGTGTATTTGGAAATATTTCCAACATTAAAAAGAAATATTTGGTAAAAAGAAAAAAGGTCTCAGAACAGCCTTTGGGAAATTAACTAGGGCCATCTATTACGTGAAGATAATCTCTAAGGATTTACTTGACACATAGCCAATGTTCAATATGATGACTGTGGCCAAAAATTATCTGTGAAAGTAACTATAAATGAATTTAGAGGAAATCTTAATTTTTCCCTTTAGTTATTTAAGTGGTAAGAAGCCCATCAAAATAATGACCAATGTTACAATCTGCTTTTGTTCCATGGAAATGATGTTCAACTAATACACTGCCTGAGCACCACTACATAATTACCTAGGCACTATAGTGACAGATAGTTTAGAAATACGGAAGTAGCTATTGATAAAGCACATGGAAAATGTGCAGATTCTTCAGGTTTCTGACAGCAGAGGTAGACACTAGACGCCTTGGTTTAGATGGGGAGCTCATAACTTTCTTTCAATTGCTCGACGCTTTCTCTGGATTCTGCTCATTTAGGGTCCACTGAGCACGCGTTCGAAACAGTTGGGGTATTTCTGTGGCGCATCATTCTTCCCCTGGATCTAGAATATTGTCAACCACTCTCTTTTTTTCTTTTTGAAGAAAGAAAGCCTGCCATTGACTCACTTGTAATTTAAAAATACCTAACATATGAAGAAGGCATGTTCACAACACCCAGGCAATTCTACAGAGAGGAGGTTTTGGGGTAGGGACATCTCAACTCTCTTCTCAAAAAAAAAAAAAATCTGCTTTAATTGAGTCAAAATATTTAAGGAAGTAGCCAGGTGTCAAGACAGCCACAATTTTCATATTAATAAGGATTCCACTACATGGAATTTCTCTGACTGTGGTTCCATTTGGAAATCTTACAGAGAAATGGGTGATTACTTTCTGGACAGAGTGCATGGGGGCTTTGCCTCCTGACAACATGTCCAGAGGGATTTACTGGTTTAGTCTCGGGCTATTCCTTTCTGTGATTACTTTGAAAAATATTTACCCCCAAACAGTTAAGTTTGTGATCCTGAATGTGCAAAATTCCTTGTGTCTGTCTCCTAATGAGAGAAGAGCCAAGCTGACAGACCCTGGTGGGTGAGGCTCTAAGTAATCCCTTAATTTTTTTCTGTTAATCTTTCAAGTGAAACAAATCTGGAATTATTCAAATCACAATGTTGTACCTGAAAGCTTGTTATTTAGTTAACTAAAACTAACAAAGTTAGTCTTATTTAGTTAACAAAGTAGCAAAAACATATTATTCTATGTATGAATAACATGTGATATGATATTATAATATATACACATATTACATAAGAATTAGGTGGCTTATCTTAGTCTGAGAGAAAAACTCCAAAATATTATTGCTTAACTACAAATTTCTCCACAAATTTTTTCCTTTTACAGTCTATCTCTGGACAACTCACCTATCTTTGTTTCATCTTCCTACTTAGGTTCAACTCTTCAGTAACTAAAAATCCACCAACCCTGCAGTTTATTCTGTAATAAACTATGATTCCTTCTGTTGTTAGTTTTACATTAGAAAGAGAGCTAATGCATGTGAGATACTGTGTAAAGTGTTTGCTTGAATTTTTTCATCTTTCTAACAAGTCTTGAGAGGAGATATTATCATTGTTATTTTAAAAATGAGGAAACTAAATATGAGGGAGTAAAATTGCTTAAGGATGTACACTTAATAAATGATATAACTGGTATTCAAACCTAAGGCAGTTTGATATGAAAACTCAAATTCTAATGTATCTTTCACAAGCTATTATTGGAATTCGTCAATTTAGAAATTACAGATGAGAATTATATCTTAATACTTATATATGTTATATATAAATATTGTGTATATGTATCATATATTGTATTACATATATACTACATATTATATATAATATATATAATATGTTATATATCCATGTCCTATTGTATATATGTATAGATATATCTATAATATATGTATTATATGCATGTATTATATGCATACACACGTACATATATATTTCATTTGCATATAAATAAAATGTCCCAACTCATTGCAAATGTTGTATAGAATTTACATGGTCAGTTACATGTTTTCTGCATTTCTACAAAGGAATCTGCAATGAAAGCCATTAAATAGAATGCAATTTGTAAGCCTTTCATTAAATAATGATTCTCAGCTGGATTTCTGAAAAGGGAATATTAATGTCACCATATGTAACTAGCATTGCAAAAAATTAGTGTTTCTGATTTTGTCTTGAATCAATCATTTTAATCTATGCATAAATGTATCTTTGCTGATACATTTCTGTCCCAGACAACTTAGCACAAATTGTAGGCTGAAAGCAGCCATGTCCAGAGTATAATTTTTTGTGAAATACCACTAATATTTCAAGTTTCTTGGGTTTGGAAGGAAATGATCAAATCCATATGTAGAAAGTCAAAATGCTGCCCCTCGAAGTCCAGTGGCTAATTACTGTTCCCTAACGTGGATGATCTTGGCATGGTTAGGCAGCAAGTCAAGTTTCCAATGCCAACCCCAAGCTAAGCTTCTGGACGTGGGAGCTGGAATGAGTTGGGATGTGGGTTCTGTGATTAAAATCTCTAAAGTCCTAATCTAGTTGCCAAGGTTTAAAAATGCTTTGAGGCATTTTGGGGTTTTCTTGGAAACTGTGTTATCAGGCAAGTTCTACAGCATTTTCTCCAAGTTTGAAGCACTGAAATATGCTATTGTCCATGCTTATTTTATTAGTCACAAGAAGCTGTTTTAATAACGAAGATTAAGTCATCAGCCAATGACAATCAGAGTCTTAGCTAAGAGAAATCAAGAGGAGAACAAGCAGAAGAATTCTAAACAGAACTAGATAAGACATGTCTCCTGGTGAAGAAAATGTGCTAAGAAGCTTTGCTTGGGAAGGCATACAGATTTGTGGCCACTGCAATGTCTGACATGTTCACTTTGGGTGGAACCTGCAGCACGATTGTATTTGATTGTTTATCTTAATTTTCTTTTATTCTATAATCTCTCCCCTCCCCCACTTTTAACCTGAGTAACCAGTTATTTTTTATTCAGAGGAATGGATTTGGTTGATTGCTTCCTCATGGTGTCATTTAACTGGTTTCTCTATTACTTGTATTTCCTGTACACTAATGAGATCTAGACATTAGATTAGATTATGAATCAAATTTGTGGTCAGAAAGAATTCATAGGCATTGCTGTGTCATTCTTATTGCATGATATCCGTAAGCATATAATATCTGGTTGATCAGTCAGTGTCTACCAGGTAACATCAGCCTGACCCATCCATTATAATATATCCCATTAACATTTTACCAAATGCTTTTGGCAGCAGTGGATGAAGGCTACGTGTTGTTTTGTTTAAAATTTTTATTGGAGTATAGTTGCTTTACAATGTTGTGTTAGCTTCTACTGCACAGCAAAATGAATCAGCCATGCATGTACAGATATCCCCTCCCTTTTGGATTTCCCTCCCATTCAGGTCACCACAGTGCATTAAGTAGAGTTCCCTGTGCTATACAGTATGTTCCCATCAGTTGTCTCTTTTATGCATAGTATCAAGAGTGTATATATGTTAATCCCAAACTCCCATTTCCTCCCACCCCACCCCTTTCCCCCTTGGTATCCACACATATTTCTCTACGTCTGTGTCTCTATTTCTGCTTGGCAAACCTTGATCCTTTATTTCCTTAGGGAGTACAAAAATCTTTTTGAATGAGACTTTTCCAGCTAAAAGGAGAAAGTAAGGTGGATCACCACCCCTGAAATAACCAAGGGCCCCAGACAGGGACAGTAGAACAGTACACAGCAACTGAATAAAATAATTCAAATGGGCAAGCTTGTAAAATATTTTCAACCTCCTCAAGTGTATTTTATAAACATGTTTACCAGTGCTAAACAATAAGAAACTCTCCAGTCTGGTGGGTAAGCCAAAGCCTCAATAATAACTAAATAAAAAAATAAAATAACTCAATCAAAATAAAGGCTCAAGTACAGAATGGCCTTCATCTTTACGCTTCTTCCTGTTTCTTCTATTGATATCCTGGTAGTTTCAGTCTCATTCAAACCTCAAGTAAACTCCAAGGAAAGTAACAAGGCGACTGCTATATTTATTTTTATGAATGTTGCACACATAATGCTTTGAGGGTAAATATTTAGTTAAAACCAAACAAACTGTAGAGGCCAAATTGTCTTGTCGTTTCTTAGCATATTTATCTCATAACAGCAGCCACCAATATAGGTGGTTTGAATGTCTTCAAAAGTAAACAGCTACCACCAAAAATAAAACAAAGCAAAATAGAGTGAGGATCTGTTTTTTATCCATCCTCCCTCTGCCTTTTCTCAACTGAGGTTCCTCATCTCTACCATAGAAAACAGAAAATGATTTGAGTAACTATTTTCTCAAATATCCCAAGGATGGTTCATAGCTAATAACATTCTGGATGCATAGGGGAGAGGGGAATTTATTACTTAAAATGGATGCATGAGGCATTAGGCCTTAATTCTCTTGTGGGAGCTCGATGGTGAGAGGCTGCTTTGTAAGCCTGAAAGATCCTTGAAAACATTTGCTCACCTTTGCCTTCACCATGTTTCTCAGCTCAGCACCTTGCCCATAGTAAGCGATCAAAAAACATTGGACATTCATTAAATAAGTGCTTGATTAGGCCTAGATACATGGCCTGGGTGGCCTTACTCCCTAAAACTTGCTCTTTTGCAAGAAACATAAAAATAGCACCAAAATTTCCTATTGCTCTACTTTCCAAACATTTCCATTCCCCCTTCTTTTAGAATTTTCTTTATAGAACGTATTATTGTCCAAAAGACTATATTTTTACTATTTTTGTCTATCCCACTCCAGTAGAATATAATTATTTTTTTTTAATTTTGTTCACTACCTCCCCCCTTCCTCCCCCACTGTGTCTAGATCAGTACCTGGCATATAATATTCAAGGAACCAATGAATATTCAGGGTCTTCTATGAAATGTATGAACAACGTGCTTTCTACATATTTCTTTAACTCCATATTTGTGTATGTTGCCCAAATATTCCCAAGTTCTGTTTTTATCTTAAATAACTAAATAAAACAAACTTATTTTCCATGTAACTGTAGGAAACCCTGCCCCTGAATTACTTTGCTAATTCTTGGTAGGTGCTTAGATGTCCCATTCATCGTCTGTCACTCCCCGTCTTGGGCTGCTACCCCAAAACTGCTCTGTTGTTGCCACTTGCTCCCCAGACAGCGCCAGTTGGGGCTATGGCCTCTGTCCTTCCTCTCTCCTCCCTGAGTGTAGACACAGCCTCTATCTCTAGTCCCCATACTGCAGAAGAGTCGCATTAGGTTGCCACGGTTAAGCAACTTTGCTGACGATTTGGAGATATCACAAGAGACACACAACACAGACAGCTCTGGAACAAACACTGCTGGTCCTGGTCACGAGCCATCAGAGATGATCTCCTGTTGCCCGTTTCTCTGCTTAGACCTAGGTCTTCTGTCCCGTATCTGGGACTCATGCTCTCACCGTGCCAGAGTCCCCTTTCCCCTTTTCTCTCTTTTCTTGTCTATACGCTTAGCTCCTCCCCACAGCCTGGACTACTTTCCCTTTACACTGTTTGCTACGTCCCACTGCTGATGGCTTTACTTCTAGACTAGGCTTTAAGCCTTGCCTTTGAAAACCAAAAGAGCCCGTTAAAGAGTTTTCCCAGATAAAAGCAAATTACTCCCCTGTTTGCTGTATTTTGCTGGTACTTTGAGAGTGTGCCAAAATGTTCTTGTTTTACCCTGGGTTTCTTCTGGAGAACAGAGCCTGAGACAGACTTTTGTTTCTGGAAGTGGTTCCAAGGAACAAGAAATAGGACTGTGAGGGTCAAATAATTCAAGGGTGCATGACTGAGCAAGCCACCAGCGTAGTTAACAAGTTTGACCCTGCGGGCACAGTCTAAGGAGCTGTGCAGACATGTTCCAGGATTGTCCCAAAGAATGAAAGGGGAAAGGCTTTAGCCATTTCTGACACTTCCAAGGCCCATAGAGGATATTTGCGTGTGTGTCAACCTAGTGTCACAGTGTCAGAGGACCTCTAGGGTATATGCCACACAGCTGAGGGAGACACTGCATTTTATCCCTGTGTAAGAGTGGCTGCCACCCCTGTGGCTGAGGTAAAGGACGTGCTGAAAGCATAGAGGGTGGTACCCCAAACTGTTAAGTATAAAATCCAACACCAGGCAGAGACTCAGAATTATTGGGTTTGTAATCCCACTCTGCTCCATTACTGACTGCGTGAACTTGGACAGATTCCTTCTCTGAGCTTACGTTTCCTCAAAAACTAAGGATGATTGAAGTTTGGAGATAATTTAACTAAAACACAAAACAGTAGAATCAGGCAGATAATAGGCACCCCAAATGGAGTAACTATTATGATAATATATAAACTTAATTTTAAAGTATTGGCTGTTGAGTGACTACCCAAATTGAACTCAGGAAATAATAAACGATTTCTGCAGTAGTAGACAGTCACATTTCCGTGGGAGGAGATGCTGTTCCTCACGGTGGGAGGTAGGTTCCTACATTGCCATTATTTTTTCAACCAGAGACTTAAGTGAAGTGTAGATGCTCTATTGCCTTGAAAGCATGGGGGCAGATGCACTGCAAACATGGCCACGTCCTTAGGCATCCCTGATATGCAGTAACCTCCTGCAGTGTTAGTGCCATAATGAACACGTACACTTTGGGCTATGCAGAAAGGAAAGTTGAGTAGCAATGTGGTAATGATCCTTCCTAAAGGTGAAAATCTACCCAGGAAAGCCAACCACCACCCAAGACTGGAAGCTTTTTCACTTCAGAGCAACATGGTTGCCACACTCTCTCATGGATACTTGTGAACATTTTAGCGACGGAGACAAGGGATTTGGCTGAAGTTTCAAACCGAATTTTGAAAAGATAATTGGTCCTTCCAGGAAGCAACAAATGTACTGAAACCATCTCTGAAGTTTGTTTAGATGTGTCCAGAAACAAAGCTCATGAAGAGATACCCAGGCAAAGTCAGATTTATTCTTCAAAATGTTATCATAAACAGAGCTGCCAAGTCAAGGTGAGGCACATCGCCAAATGTTGCAAACAGTTGTCTCTTGTCAGAAATTCCAGGAAAGTAGCAAAATGATAAAAAAAAAAAAAATACCATTATAAAAGAAAAGAAAATAGTCTCTAAGAATCATTGTGTATTAAAAATACTGGAAATTAATTTTGCTGCAGTAACTAAAAACACCACTAATTCAGACTCCTATTGCCTATGAATGTAAAACAAAATTTAAAAAAAAACCCAAGAATCAGCATTTGTAAACATGCTCAGGTTTGCCTGAAATTACACGCTTTACCAAACGGGACAGTTCACACTGCTGTCAATGACTGGTCACAGCAAGATGCCTGTGGCCATTTCTGTCGTTAGGTTAAAAACACTATGTTAAAAGCTCTTTGGGTGATTCTGGAGCCAACTGAGTTATTTGGGATTCACCTGGGCTAGTTTACGTCATTATGTAATTCTTTTTTCTGTGATGCTTTATTTCTTTATTTAAGGAGGTCTGTGTCCAATGCATGGACACACATTAGCACCATATATTTATAATAGATTTATTAGTTTTCAAGGTTCTTTCATATTTGTCAATCTCCTGTTGACATGTTTTGATATTTCAATTTGAAGTGTGTTTGTGTGTGTGTGCATGTGTGTACGTCTCTGGTTGAACATATAAGTAGAAAAATACCAAGAGGTCATCTCATCTACAAGGTATTATTTCGGTGGAATCTGGCAGACTTCTTTTCTGCCTTTAATGGTCTTCTTCAACCGCTAATGCCCAGAATTCCATTTGTGGTGATGCATCTGGCTTGTGTTAGTCCTCTGGAATTCTTCTAAGAGAGGTGATATCTGAAGTCACATCAGACATTGAGTGTCTGTGAGCCAGTTTGTTAGAAATGTTTAGTTTGAAGGATGTGAGTAGCTTGTGAGGGCACCGGGCACCTAGAGGGCAAGGGTAGAATTACCATCGAAGGATGGTGGGTGGTAAAGGACACAAAAAGGAGAGACTGAAAGCGTGCAGGACCTGCCATCCCCCAAGTGGGCCCTCTACCTGACGCTAATGGGATGCAAATTAGAAACTATGAAATTGATGAAGCTTTCATATTTCCTCACGTAAAGTATGTCCTACCCTCAACAGCTAGTCTGTTATCATAGCCATAGAGAAAAGGGGAAGGCAAATAGCACTCTTGGAAGGATGATGAGATAGAGCAGGAGGGAAGCCCCTCTGGTTCTCAGAGACTGTGGAGAGAAGGACAGAGGTTGGTAGGGGCTAGTCTGAGTTTCCTAAAGAAGGCTGGGGCAGAGTGCCAGGTAGGGCACCAGCTGGCTTGCCAGCATGAGAGGATGGGTATCCTTAGAACATTGAATATGAAATATGTTAGAATCAGCCAGCACCCACCAAGCACCGAACGAGACCCGGTAGCAGACAGCAGACCAAGGGCCAGATGGAGAGCCACCATGAGGCACTACACCCCCACACCAGTTAGGGAAGGGGATAGGCGTGGGAAGAAACAGCAGTCACAGGAGGTTGAACTGTTCACGTTTGAAGAACTGGGGTGGGGCAGTGGAGGAAGTTTAGGTCAGCTGTAGAAAATAAAGATGTTACAATTTTCCAGAACACCTGAATAATTTTATGACAGCTACAACAATTTTCAAAGAAAATATCTATTTTGAGGGAGCTTGTTCATGCCCTCGTCTAGGGGTTCTAATGGGGAGGATTTTTCCATATCTTTATTCTAGGAGAAAATTATTATGCTTTCCTATCTTTCTTTTATTAAAAAAATAATTAATTAATTAATTTAACATCCTTATTGGAGTATAATGGCTTTACAATGGTGTGTTAGTTTCTGCTTTATAACAAAGTGAATCAGCTATACATATACCTATGTCCTCATATCTCCTCCCTCTTGCGTCTCCCTCCCACCCTCCCTATCCCACCCCTCTAGGTGGTCACAAAGCACCGAGCTGATCTCCCTGGGCTATGCGGCTGCTTCCCACTAGCTGTTTTATGTTTGGTAGTGTATATATGTCCATGCCACTCTCTCACTTCATCCCAGCTTACCCTTCTTAATGGGCAGAAATAATAAATCCAACTAATGTGATCAGGTTCCGTCCTCCTCAGGAGTTGTAATTTTATAAGATCAGATGAGAAGCTCTTGTTCATGAGGAGTATAAAGTAGCTTTCGTGGCTATATCTCATTATCAGATCCGAATTGTTAAATTTTATTAAAATAATGAATACCTCTCAAGAAAACACTGCCAGAAACTTGAGAAACTTACAGTTCTTTGGGACTCCTAATTCTGATTACTAAGCAGTCCTCTCATGCAGTGTTTTTTGGGTTGCTGCATAGTTTCTAGGTAAAAGCAAGATGGCTGAGATCTTCTGAATAGGCCCTTTGATGGAGGACTCAGGCTCCCTTTCTTTAATGGCTGTGACTTGGGTGTATGGTAGTGGGTGGCAGTAAAAGTTATTCGAGATGTCACATTATACAAAATAATAATGACTTTTTAAAAAGGTGTGAATTGAAATGAAAAGGCTGCAGCTCTGAAGTTTCAAGACAAACTATGCAATATAAATAATCAAAATATCATTTGGCTTCGGTGTGAGCCCTAATTCTAAACAGCTTACACATTTTCAAGTCAGAGTTACAGGAAAAACATTGATAGCTAAATAAACAGAGTGAGTACATGATTAATGTTTAAAATAGTAAACACTTCACATTTGTAGCATTCCTTTAACAGATTGGGTTGGGAGACCTTGTTTTCATTCCTGCTTTGCAATCTGTGTTTTATTTATTTATTCTTTTTATGTTGAATTCCTCTATTTTAATTTACCTTTCATCTTAATTTACTCTAGGGGGCAAAGTGAAAATGTCTAAAATAAGTTAAACATCTAAAACAATTAGAAAATTTAAGACTGAGCAATAATCAACTCTAAGAACATAACTGCCTTTTTCAGCAGGATGAATTGTGGGCAATAAAAAGATAACATTAGAAGCTATTTTCTTTAGACTTTTAAAGACTCATAAAGCTACATTTTATATTACTAGCAAAGAAATGAAATTATCCGGGAAAGTTTGGAGGCTAAGAAGAGGTGGGGTCTTTTTTGCTTATTAAGAGTTATATATAAATATAAGGATAGTGAGGGGCTCTGAGGAGGGATTTCACCTCACGGACCCCAACAGCCCTGGACAAGATATGTGCATATGGTGTGATATCCAATGTATGGATGGTCCAGGTGTACCCATTCTGTGCATCTCACTGGTTCTTCTTTTGTTCCGTGATATGTTTTCCTGGGACACAACCAAGATGTACTGTTGTATTTATTGCACATCATCGTTTCTGGTCAAAGATTTACTTTGGGAGATCGTTTAGAAAATATCTGTTCACGATCAAGCATTTCATCATTTTCCTATGTGATGCCATTATTTCTGTATAAATAAAGTCAATTTTAATTTTAATTCTTAGAACTCAACAGCCTATTAAAAAAACAGGTCCGGGCTTCCCTGGTGACGCAGTGGTTGAGAGTCCGCCTGCCGATGCAGGGGACACGGGTTTGTGCCCCGGTCCGGGAAGAACCCACATGCCGCGGAGCGGCTGGGCCCGTGAGCCATGGCCGCTGAGCCTGCGCGTCCGGAGTCTGTGCTCCGCAGCGGGAGAGGCCACAACAGTGAGAGGCCCGCGTACCGCAAAAAAAAAACAACAAAAACAGGTCCACTTAGCCACAAACAGAGCTACTCTGAGTCTGTCATTTTGCAGCTAGTGCAGTATCCACAGAGGAGCATTTGGGCTTGGGGCTGACTCTCCTTGGTGGGCAGTCCTTGGGATGCATCCAGAGGGTGCTTCAGAATTAATTTGCACAGGAAACTATCAAGAAGCTAAATGGACTGGCTTCGCTGTGTGTTTGGATCTAGTGTCACTGACTTCAGTCCTCTCAGGTTGTGGTTGTCCTTTCATGCTGCCATGTTCTACAAAACCTAGCTATCTGGCATGAAACAGAACATGTAATGGAAATTTACAAATTTTTGCACTCATCATCCAAGGGGTATCGTGTCTGATATTGTGTTTAGACAACTTGAAAAGCCACTTATGCACAGATTCTAAAATGCGTCACTCAAAGTGGGTATTTCACAGAACTGGTCTGAAAGGCACACCCACCCTCCCCTCCTCTCACCCTCTTATGAGCGTTTGTTGAGCCCTTAATTTAGGCATGTGTTTGGGGGACTCCAAGCATGAATAATTTGGGGGGGGGGGGAATTTACGGTCCAGGGTGAGTCCAGACAAGTAAAGGCCAAGCTATAAAGAACAAGGCAGGATGGAATGAAATAAAAGTTATTGAATAAGGTATGGACATGTTGACATAGGACTAATCTAGGAAAAATTCTTCTAGAAAGATGCATTTCGAAGGATGTATATGTAGGATTTCAATATATATAAGAAGAGGGACAGGTATGTAAGTCAAGTTGGGGGAATATGGCACATTTGAAATGTAGAGAGGGGAAGGAGTCATAGTGGAAAACCGACTTGAAATGTGATTAGGGAGCAGATTGTTGAAGAATACAAAATTCACTTAACACACACTTTCCTCAGGCTGATGACGTGCCAGGCACTCATAACAACTTAATGAAGTCCGAGCTAATATGATCCTCATTTTACAGATGAGAAATCTGAGGCTCAGAGAGAGGTTAACTCATGATGCGAGGTCCACAGCCAGCAAGTGCCAGAGCTGGGCTTCACAACTCAGGCGTTCCAGCTCCAGTGTCTGTGCTCACACTGGCAAGATATGAGTCTTGGGACTTTGTACCATGGTCTTTATTCGATGTAGAGTCTTTGGCAGCTTTTGAAGAGGTTAATGATCTCATATAGGTGGTAGGAAGATGATTCTAGCAACAGAATGCCAGCTATATTAGAAATTACTAACACCAGCACAAGGATCTTAAGCAGAAGGGGGTTTATACTTGCTGAAGCCTATTGTGTTCAACGCAGTGTGCTGGGTGTTTTTTTGTACATACATTGCATTTCCCCACCTTTGGCCTTGGGTAAAAAGGAATCATGTTAAGGAGAATAACTCCTATGTTGCCAACTCTTCTGCCTAACCGCTGTTTCAGGACCTCATCCCTTCCCCTCTCCCACTGCTTCAGTCTTCAAGTACTTCAGAGATTTCTAGGAAATCTTTCACATGTGCTTTGGAAAAAAACTGGTGATCTGCTAGTCAAGTGTTGTTCAACAGAATTGTCTACAATGAGGGATCTGTTACTGAGACTGAGGAACTAAATTTTCAATTTTAATTCATTTTGATTTAAATAGCCACGCATGGCTATTGGTACCATATTGGACAGTGCAGCACAAGTTGGTGCTTCCTGGGCACATTTGCTGGTTCCCGCTTCTCCCACTGGGTATTTTTGGGGGAATGCGCTTTCTCCAAGGATGGCCCCTACCTCCACTGGGGACATCCCATTCTCCTACACCACTGCTTCTTCCGGGGACCGCTGACAACTCTCACCATAAGCCAGGGCTTCCACCAGGCAAGGCCACTGCTACTGACACTTCCCCACAGTGCCACTCTGGAATTGAGGAAAACAGATCTCCAAAAAGTACAAATTGTGCCCCAGCATGTTGTAGAAATTTTAGAGAAACAGCCCTTTGATTTTTACTTTTAGTTATTTGTAGCTCTCACTTAAGATCATAGAATGACAAACACCGATATGTTAGCATTATTCCTCTCAATTAACTTCAAGGTTTGTTTTCAAAATTTTTCTTCTTGCCTGACCCCCTCTTCTTCTGGGATGACAGTTTCCTTTCAACAAGCTCTATGGTAGGTAAGACATCTAAGTGCAAGCAAGTTCAAATCTTTGGCAAATCAGAGTGCCAGTTTAGGTGCAGATTACACAGGCTACCTCATTTAACTTGTACAGGAAATACCAACCCTAGTAGACAGGAAAGAAAATTGAGACCCAGTGAGTTTAAATAATTTTCCCAAGGTCACCAAGCTTGTAGATGGTTGAAACAGGACTGAAATCTAGATCTAATTCAAATCAAGACTAGCGTGTGTCTATTTATAACAAGCTGTTCCTCTGTGGTGAGCCCACTGCAAAGGGGAGAAGAGAATTTATAATTACAGGAAAGATTCATGTGTATAACATACTGGTTTGAAATTTAAGTACAATGAAATTTTTTTTTAAATGCGTATTTAAGAATAACTAGCGGGCTTCCCTGGTGGCGCAGTGGTTGAGAGTCCGCCTGCCGATGCAGGGGACATGGGCTCGTGCCCCGGTCCGGGAAGATCCCACATGCCGCGGAGCGGCTGGGCCCGTGAGCCATGGCCGCTGAGCCTGCGCGTCTGGAGCCTGTGCTCCGCAACGGGAGAGGCCACAGCAGTGAGAGGCCTGCGTACCGCAAAAAAAAAAAAAAAAAAAAAAAAAGAATAACTAGCAAATCTCGAACGGTAGGTGGGTTGGGTGCATAATTACAAATCATTGTTTTCAAGTGTGCTGCTCTTTGAATTGAGATTTCATGTTTCAAACCAGTTTGGCATGTACATGTCATAAAGTGCTAAATCAGATATCAAAACCACACAGTGGGTGATATTTGGAATGATCACAACCAAGTCACTCCTTAGAACTAGCTAGGAGTCACCAAGGAATTTGTGCCTGGATTGCACACCTTGCTTCTACAGTGTACACATATCTTAAGATGCTAAATTCTTTGGAACTTGCTATGCTAATATTGTAGAGATTTGTATAGGGTCAGCATTGTGTCTACAACTAAATCAGGAACACAATTGTTTCTATAAAGCAATGACTAAGACTGGAAAATAATAGACAGTCAGCAAAACCAAAATACTACTCCCCCTTCCCACCAGGGGCCTGTGTTTTAAATATTTAAAACAACAGCACCTGATACTTTGCAGACTTAACTTTAAGTATTCTTTCTCCTTGGAGTTAAGAGCAGGGGAAATACCCCCGGATATCAGAACTAGTGTTTTTGACATGAGGTTGAAATTCTTTTGCTGGAAAGGAAAAGAAATCTTCTTTCTCTCTCTTCCTCTTAAAAATCCTTCTTCCACTTCTATTCTCTATTAAGCAATTTTTAGTTATTTTACACAATAATAACCTTGTGAAGTTTGAAATTCAACTGGGAAGATGTAGCTCATAGAAGGCAAATCATTTGTTGTATCCGTTCCACCAAGATGTATGAAGACTGATCGTATCACCCATTATCTTGTTCTCTTTATGTTTTCATCACATATTCCAAACATACTATTTTTTGGTAAGTAACAACTTTCAGATGCTTTGAAAAATAATGTAACACCCCACACGTGATTTCTCACCATGCTATTTTGTGTATTTTTCTATATGCATTTTAAGTTATAAGTCATGGAGCATTGCACCATTATCTAAGCTGGGTCCTGCAGTGCTAGGGGGGAGAAGAAAAAACACCTTCTGCCTAATCAAATCTTACTTAATAAATGATAGCACCTTAGGCCACCCCTTTGGTGGGAAGGCTTTTTATTTGATGTGAGGACGAAAGAACATCCTAGCGTCACCTCTGGCACATTTACTTCTCCCTTCCAAGCCTAGTGGGACTGGGTCTTCTGCCCTGGCGTAGGAGGTCTAAAACTGAATTTCCAGAAATCAAATTGAAGTTTCACTGTTCCTTGTCCTCCCAGGTGAGCTCCTGGGCTTCATGCTCACACTTCTAAAGCAAGCAGACTTTAAGCTAATTACGTGCTAGTGGATTCTCCCTTGCTGAATTTTGGCAGGTCACATCTGTAAATTATGAAAAATAAATGTGAAATATGCAGATGTCTTTTGTTTGAAGCAGATGTTTGGTCCTTCCTGCCAGAATCCAATCAGCTATTCCCCTGGGGGCCTTCCCTCCCAAACATTATCCCAGAGCAGCTTGGAAACATGAAGGGGTGATCAGAATAGCGCTTCACAGTCCTGTTGGGAAGCTTCTGGACTTAGAGGCCTTTGTTAAGGAGAATTAAAAATAGAAATATCCCAGTCCACAGGAATCAGATTGTTCTGGTATAAGGCACTGGATGCAGAACACTTTTCTCTGATGGTGCTTGATAGAACTGGGAAGCAGGTGGACTCAGTGTTGCCATGACATTCTCTGGGGCCTGCTTTTCACTCTGCCATCTTGATGATTTCCAGCAATACCTTGAGCAGTTACAGTCACAAAATTGCTGCCAGCGCTACTCATACCATGGCCCAGTATCTCCGCACACATAAATTCTACCTGAGACAATACGTTTGATAATTCAAAAGTAAGCGGATGTTTGATGACTATGTACCTAATTGATTGAGTTTACACAACAGTCCAGAATAATTCCTTGAAAAGACCCTCTTTTGATGTATAGCTACGTGACAGGAAAATCACATTGTTTAGGGCCACAGATTCTGCTTTGAGAGTGAAATCTCTCTGTTTGCGGATTCAGTGATTCTATCCTACTGGGATCTAATTTTACTATGAAATCTGGGTAAGGAAGACTTAGTAAGAGTAAAAATATTGGCATAGGTATTATATCTTTTTTAAACAAATAGCTCTGTAGCAGCATTAGTATAGGTTTTGCATGATCACAGCCATCAATCAGCTTTCACTCTCATGAAGTCTATTAAGTAAACATGGAGGCCAGTTGTAGGATCCTCTAGGCTCCATGGAGGAAAAACCTGTAGAGCTGGTCAGTGTTGAGGTTGAATGTGGTGGGTGTCTCAAATGACCACTTCGATCCAAAAGGCCCAGATGTGCATTAATTCTAGGCTCTGTTGACGACTAGCATGTGACTTTGGACAAGTCATTTAGGTACTCCCTAGACTCTATTTCCTCATCTTTGGTAACATTGACCACAGAGAACTTGTTTAATGAGGCAATGTAAGTGCAGTACTTAGACACACAGCATACGGTCCTGAAACATAGCAAAACTCAGCAATGGCGAGCTAATGCTGTAATTTTCCTATTCACTTTCTACCACTTCTCAATGAGGATTTATTTTATGTGTGTTCACATGTATGTATCTGCATATTTACTTACTTTTACTAACGCACATCTTTTGTACCACAGATGAACATATTTCCCCTGCTTCTGTTCACGGCAGAGGTTGGAAACCCCTTGCCAACATATTCTGTTCCATTATAGATACCTTATATGATGCTCAAAATCTCCCCTTTTCTTTCTTTTTGAGTAGTAAATTCTGGTTTTAATTGAAGCATAGTTGATTTACAATGTTGTGTTAGTTTCAGCTGTACAGCAAAGTGATTTAGTTATACATACATGTATTTTTCAGATTCTTTTCCATTACAGATTATTACAAGTGTACATAGTTCCCTGTGCTACACAGTAGGTTGATTATCTATTCTGTATGTAGTAGTGTGTATCTGCTAATTGAAACTCCTAATTTATCCCTCCTCCCACCACCTTTCCCCTTTGGTAACCGTAAGTTTGTTTTCTGTGTCTGTGAGTCTATTTCTGTTTTGTAAATATGTTCATTTGTATCATTTTTAAAGATTCTTTAACTTTCTTTTATGAGTCTCATCTCCAACAATGTTTCTCTTTTCTGAATCCGTTTCAAAATTCCAAGTTCTTTAACTGCAAAATTTCATAGTCTTCTAAAGGTCTGATTTGTAATGAGAGACTTTATGCTTAGCTAATACTTATTGTGCACCAACAAACCAGGCACCCAAAATACTGAGTGCGAATAAGACAGACAAGGGCCTCTCTTGGATGGAGTCTGCCTTCTCGTAAGGTAAATTATGAAATACCTTGCAGTCTCTGTACATGAGCTACCGTTTATGCTTTCCAGAATCATGTACTGAGGCTTTTGTTTTAGCAGAAGCATTATAGAACGGATGTATGTTCTATTTCTGTGCTTCCAGAACTGCTATGCTCTCTGAGAACATTTTACCATATGCACAAGAGGAGTACAAATGTTTACAAAGTAAAAATATTGATCAAATGGTAGATGATTATTTTCTTCGTGACATCAAGTGAAATTAATCAGTTACTCTGGCAAGATACAGACACAACCTTACTAAGCATTTATTTTGCAAAGCACTTTGTTATCTGTACTGGAAAAATATATCTTCTGAATCTATTCATCAAGTCACTTAAATGAAATGAATATGAGGGAAGAATAAAATAAAAAAGAAATAAAAGATAGATATGGGCTGGATCCTACGGCTGTTAATATTAACTTGATGGTATAAAATCTACAGACTGAAAATAATAATAACTTATGGTGTTAAAAACAGTATTTTCTTGTAATTCACATAAAAGAGGATTGGTAATAGTGCTCATCTATACTGTTGTTTGGGGATTAAACAAGATACGTATGCAAGATTTTGTAAACCTGAAGTAGGGTGCAATTATTAGGTGACATATTGCCAACTCCACCAAGCACATAGGTAGGTTTTCCTATTCTTCTTTGACATCAAGGAAACTGAGTCTCGGAGAAATAGGCCAACCCACCTAAACCCACACCGACCATATACTGCAGAGCTTAAATGTGAGACTAGGTCTCCTGCCTCCAAATTGAACATTTTCCCACTGTATCTCTCTGACTCTCAAATGATTTATGAATAATTAAAAAGCTACGCAACAAGACTGTATTAATGAAATATGGACTTGATAATAAGCATCTGAGAAAAATAAAGAAAACAAGCATAATCAGAAAGGCTTCCTGAGAGAGGCAATAAGTTTTGAAGGAGATGGAACTGGGTTAAAGCGTGTGTTGTATATATTGTATGCATTGTAGCCTTCCTGATCCCCCTTTGGCTTCTGGCTCCCTTTCTGATTTAGGTTTAATAATTCAAGATAATTTTTCCAACTCGGAAGATAATTTATACCTACATTCTATCATTTTTTGTTCCACAAGGACCAGTTTTCATGCCTGAGGAGGTGTACCCCTGGCCACGGGGCAGCCTCACGTGAAACAGAGTTGGGTACACAACAGAGAACAGATGTCAACAGCTTTCCTCATCCACCATTCAGAAGGGCATTCCAAAGAATGACCCCGAGTTAAAAGGTACTAGGAACCATGACCAACCCCTTGAGAAAGTCAAAGTTCAATTTCCTGGCCATTTTATATTGGAATTTTTCTTGGAAAAGTAGAAAGTTCTAAAAAAGACTGATAATAATAATATAATAATTCTTTGTAGATCTACATCCAGAGTTAAAGGGAATGTATTTTAAAGACATCACTAAAGCATTTATCTAACTTTAACAGCCTCATCAAAGAACATTATTTTTTAAAAAGAAGCCTCATAAAGATGTATGAATATATAGACTTATGATTATTCAAAAAAAATTGTACAAATCAAAATAAATTTGCCAGAGCAATTTAAAATAATTAACCTTTGACAAACCTCCCTCGCTGGTAATGGAATAGTAACTATATGAATAAAAGATAAGTCGTGACATTCAATGAATTGCAATATTCATCCCATAAATTACTTGATATAATAGCTCTATAGTCTACATTTTTATAACACTAAAATGTCCCAAACACTAAAGAACCCATTCATTTCCCGTGTGTGGTTTGCAGATAGGTTGGGTAATTTCTTTTGCCTTCTTCAGAATATCCTTTAATTAAGTCTTTGCTCTTATTTTCCTCCCCAGATATACCCTGCGTTAGCCTGTCAACCATTTCTGCAGTACAGACACCTGCAAGAATGGAGGCTTGCGCTCACGGCTAGAGTGGCTCAGGAAGATGAGTGAGTGTGAACCTGATTTGTATTTATTTGCTGGGTGGGACGGTTGAGGGGCCGGCGTGGCCATCTGGCTGATCGCCACATTTAAGGCTCTGCTGGTCCAGTAACTTCTGCAAACTGTGGGCCCTTTGGACAAGCTGCTGCTTCTCTCCACGTTTCTGTCTCCACTTCCCTGAGATAAAAGACTGGCACTACCAGGGGAATGGAGGCCATCTTTGACCACATATAGATGAGAAGAGACCACAGTGGGAAATATCAGTGCTTAATAATGATAACTAGGAGTGTTTGTTGACAAATACAAGCCTCAGGATGACAGAAGGGCTGCAAAATACAGAGATCTGTGGTCCAAAGTGTGTTGCAATTTTAAACAAAGAATGGAAATCTATGGCAAGAGGATGCCTCCTGAAAAATGGATGATTCTCTCACTAGCCATTTAACCCATTAAGTGTAAGATCTGCTAATCATCTAGGGGTGACCAGTTGGCTTTATCCAACTCTCCCAAGCTATTTGCTAGAGTAGAATGAACATAGTGGGCCATGAAGGCAGCACAAGCTTCCAATTCAATGTGTGTCCATCCCCAGTGTCTTTCTCATGCATTTTACATGTGTAAATGTGTCTATGCTGATGTATCATTTAAAATTTCCTTATCCTTGATCTCTTAATCATGGTCTGAATTCAGTTATATCATAAAAATAGATACCATTTATTGAGCAGTTATTATACATCAGATATTGGGTCAAGTCCAATACCTGATATATATCTAAATATATCCGAATATATTTCTTACTTAATTCTTTCTGCAACGCATGAAGCAAGTTCCAGTTTTATTCCCATTTTGCATTAAGGAAATTGACACTTAGAGTTCCCAGTGATTTGTTAATTTAACTTTACACGTTTAACTGTTATGCTATACTTCTCCAGATAAACCATGCTCTCTGGCTACCCGCACTCAGAATCCCTTTACAGAAAGGGTCAGCTTTGTTTTCCGACTTTGGTGTTATCGGGCCAGTGTTGCAGCTGTAGGTGATGGCAGGTACAACTCCAGAACTGGCCCTCATCTGGCTCCCTTTTTATCCCAAAGTCACAGACACAGGTGGGTAGGGCTTGTGCTAATTCCAGACCTCTAAGTAGATGCTGATGCTACAGAACCACTCCTGAGGGAAGGGTGCACAACGCCTGCTGCTGTGCTGTCTTTTGGTCAAGATAGTGATTTGAACCAAAAAATGCCTTCTTTTTGTGAAAAGTCAGATGGATGAAAATAAAGGACGTATGGAGAATAAAAAGAGAGGTCACTAAATTCACAGCCCAACCTATCGTTCCTTAGTTGGAGGGACGTAATGGAATCTATATAGTTGGCCATACATTTTTTTTCTATTAAGGAAATAAGGAGCGATATTTTATCTTCTTCGAAATTGTTTTTTCTTCTTCGAAATTGTTTTTTCTTCTTCTTTAGAGTTTCAGAGCCAGGAAAGCAAGATTCATTGGATGATCATAGATACATAGATGAGGATGGAGGACATAGAAATCTGGTAAAGGGACCACCCGTTGACCTGTCAGTTATAGATGATTTTCATGGGCCAGCTATTAACATTCCATGGAAAGGGCACTGCAGATGTCCCTGAAGGAAACACTACACTTGCTCAGTTGTCTCTTTTTACTGTTGAGAAAGTTGAAGCTCAGAGAAGTTAAGACCTTTGTCTAGCATGTATTGTATATATTGTATGCATTGCAAGCATACACAGCAAGTTAATAGCTGAATTAAAGCCTGCCCTTCTCTCTTCAGCATTCATTCAACACATATTATTAAACATTTACTCTGGACCAGGAACTGAGTAAATTAAATTTGTTATTTACTTCAAACTTTAATTTTAGGAAAGAAAAAAACTGTATCTTAAAACTGTAAAGGAAGTTCTCTTTCCTTATTCACCTGTAACGTATCTGTTCTTTTCCCTGGCTTCTTACGTTGAATTTTTCCACATTAGTAATCTATAGAACATGATTCTAAGCCTAGGCTAGAAAGAGCATTTTAGGTTGCAGTGATTTAAAAAAGTGAATATTTAATGAAAAGTTCCCCAAATTTTTATGAGAAGGTGCTATTTTGTATTTCATGGTGTTGTTTTGTTTTAAAGAAGGTTGAGCGGGGCCCAAAGTGAAACTCCTACTGAAGTGAATTTCCATCTTTTTAGTATGACCCACAGTAAGAAATACATTATAGCCTAGCATATGTGTGTGTATCTGTATATACATATATATATCTATTTGAAACATGAAAAGTTTCTTGAAATAATACCCATGTATGACATAATAAAAACAACAAATGTGACTTTATTAATATTTAAATACTACAAGATGTGTCACACAGCCTATTCTCCCCTATTTCTTTTTCTTTCTTTTAAAAATCTTTTAAAGTGCTAAACAAAGCTCAATAAATTAACCAAAGCAATTTGGGCAAATGTTTCAATTCCCGATTTAATTTTGCTTGTAAAAATACGAAAAGGTCAGGTGGCTGGTGAATTTTGTCTGGCGCGGCCCTTGATCTCAGATGGAGTCATTTGCCATTCAAATGCTAAGGGTACAATGGGAAATCTGCCCCCAATTTCTCTTTAGCTTTTAGAGTTCCTGAAATCTAATCCTGTGAGCAACCTTGAGCCTTGCCTCAACCTCTCTGAACTTTCATCACATATGTTAAATGAGGGGGTAGGTCTACATGACTCTCCTGATCCCTTCCAACTTCAAAGGTCTGTAATTCCACGATATTTTTTATTTGAAACCTGGATACCAGTGAAAACAAAGTCACCTCAAATGTATTCTAGGCATAAAGTAAGAATTTCTAGAACCACAAATGCATTCCAGTTGAAGTTTCTCTAAAATGTTGACAGATGTGAAGAGAGCATTATCGAAGGCTTAGTTTTACATTTGCATTCAGATCTGTTGTTTCAATGGGGGCATTTTTATAAAATAAAAATGTGTTACTGCTGTTCTTGGAATTCGTCTGGTTCTACAGTGGATTTAATTAGCGAAAGCACTGGGTACTTATGTGCACTCTGGTTTTTGGGAGGCTTAAACATTGCTGGCTTTAGGGCATCCCAGGGAGAGAGAGGTCCAGTTTTTTACTGTCATGGTACGGCTACAGTGTCTCTAGTTGTGTGATGGAGTAGCAGTGGCAGCTTTGCCATCTTCGATGCATATTATATGCATTCTTTAGAGGCATGGGATGGTATTTCAGCTAAGTTTAGTAAGAGTGATCTGGGTAATGGCCTGAAGTGAAGCTACCTTTATTGGTTATGTAGCTCAATTGCCAAAAAGGTGAACTCTTTTTACATTTTCTCCATATATGGCTCTGTGAACATATGAGTGCTCAGATTAGTAGAAGAAGGGAATCAACAGAGAGATAGCATTTACGGAGCTCATATGGATTTGGTATAGAGAGTTCAGCAGTCAGAGAGGGTTTAGGAAATCTTCATCCTCTCAGTCCAAAAGCAACTGAACTGAAGTTTTTCGTCAAATCGATTTTATGGAGAATAAAGCCAATGTATTCATTTACAGTGCCATGTGGTCTGGAATATTTATGTGAACATGATCTGTGTGTACTCTCACCAGTAGCAGCCTGCAGGAGAACCCAAATGATAGCTAGCAGGTTGCTGGGTGATGCTGGAATGCCAACAAGGTTACATGAGTGGAGTATTTAATGCCATAGGTCCGGAGGCAGTCTGTGTGTCCACCTCAGAAAGAGGAATTGAAATGCTCCTAGCATGTTGGCTAAGCCTGCTTTCTTCTAAACAGCAATTGGATGCGGGAAGAGTACCATCTATCTTTCAATGTTGCTGTGAAGGACAGAGATTATACACACCTAGCACAGCATCTGGTGCCTTATAAAAACATTAATAAAATGATAGTTATTTTAACCTTTGTGCCAGGGCTTTTGCGTCTAAGTACTCTTCTTCCCTTTTGAATGATATTTTCTTTCTTTCTTCTATGACACAGGTGACAATAATGACTGTGGAAATTGGCAGAAATTATAGAAATTTAGAAAATTCTGGAATGCAGCAAAAAAGCTAAAATAGTAAGTACAATCTACACAGACAAAAAACCTTTTGTTGATATTCTGGTATATCATCTTCCTTAAAATGTGGCTCCGTTTGAAATATAATTCTTTAAAATGGAAGGGCGGAACTTATTCGATGCCAGTAAAAATGACTCTATATTCACCCTTTGTTTGGACCCTGACCTAGTTCGTCTGCCCCACAGAAAAGTTATTCATAATTCAATTGTGCCTTCTCCATCTCTGGCTAATGAAAAGAAATAATGGGAAATAAAATCTCTGGATCAGGTCTTCAAATAACACGAAGCCAGATAAGTCACTAGCAGGCCAGAAGTGATCTGTGGGGGAAAAAATGCTGGTATTGTTATTTGTGATGTGACTCTTGGTAGCTTGAATCTCAGATCCCTAGAACGAGGTTGGAGGTGGGGAAGGAATCGGGGGAGGGTAGAAAGAGGTGGGGAAGGGAAAAGAGGACACGAGAGGTGTTTAGCTTTCATTTGCCAACGTGATACCCGCTGCTTTGTTTATGGATTTGATGCTATTCATACAGTCTTTGCAATATTAATTTTTAATTTACGATGCTCATTAGGAGACACTTAAAACAGAACGATTATCATTTATCTTGATATATTATTTACCAGGACTGACTGTCATGGTTAGGGGCCTGTGATTAGTGAGAGGGGGATCCAGAAGAACTTCTCAAATGTGCCGGGGGGTAAAAGGATAGGAGCTTAGGAAGCAGTCCTCAAAACCCAAGATCCAGAATCCTGATGTCAAAGTGAAAGCCACATCATCCTAATCAAGACTCAGGAGGCCCCCTCCTAGACAAGCCTGGAACAGTACTTAATGAACCTGCAGGATCATATTAATGAGACTCTCTGTTAGGCCACCGGCTCATCAATTATTCATCCAGCTGCATTCCTGATACTTTGCTATCTTCCTCCTCTTTTTGCGTTGGTGAGATTACTTTTTTTAACCCTCCGTTTCCTTACCTGGAATGTACGCAAAGCCTTCTGTTCTCTAGTTCCCTATTCTTCTGCTCGAACACCATCTCTTCTCAGTACTCAGCCAGGATCTCACACGTGATGATGGAAATGTGCTAGAGGGGAGTCTAACTTCTGAACCTCAGGGAGTCAGGGCACGCCTGACTTTCTGCTTCCCTAATTCTCAGAGCCTAGTTTTGACAGTGTGCTCATCACATTATGCTATAATTATCTATTTGTGTATGACTTGTCCCCCACTGGACTGTGAATTCCTAGAGAACAAAGCTTAAGTTTTATTTATTTTTGTATTTTCATTCCGAACATAATGCCTGACACAAAACAGACACTTATTAAATGAGTGAATGAATGGGTAAATGAATGAACGGATGGATGAATTAGGAGTACTCACTCATGCCTAATGTTCAGCCCGGTCTATTTATAGTCAGGCAGACTGTTAGATGGAGGCCTGAGCACAGCCTGCATGTTTCACAGGAAAATAAACAAAACCAAACAAAACAGAATTGTGCATTTACGATCTGAGTCCTGGAGGTGAAGATGTGTCTGCAGGCAAAGTGCCCAAGTTTGTCTGGTACTCGGTTTTACATATGCCTATTTATTTATTTTTTAAGAAATAGCTTATTAAATTTGGATGTGACTCTAGGAACAGATTGTGTTTCACTAGGATGGACTGTCAAGGTCTAGAAGACTAAACAATTGGGAGGAGGCTTTCAATAAGCGTTCAGGAGAAAGACCAATCAGATTGGGAGGGAGGTTTGGAGGCTGACAGAAGCCAAGCTCTGGGACTTATCCCCAGAGTCTGTTATTTGGTTCACTCACGCAAAGTCAACAGGAAAGCCGAGGAAGCCAGTTTCCATTCCTCAGGAGGTGGTTGGCGGCTGTGATGCTGACCAAAGTCATTACCTTACGTAGTGAGAACAACGGGAGAGGACTGTAAATTCTTCCCTTTTGTCCTAGACGTAGGATGGTGGACAGAAGGGGTGGTACTACTCTAAAGGCAGATTGACAAAACAAGGAAAGGCGGAGATGGGTGTGAGGAAATGTTGTGACATTCCACCCCCTAGCGATAGCCTCAACCAGTTATAACTATTCAAAATACCCAGGCCAGCTTGCAGCTAAGA
Source organism: Leucopleurus acutus (assembly GCF_964270905.1). Lineage (NCBI taxonomy): Eukaryota > Metazoa > Chordata > Mammalia > Artiodactyla > Delphinidae > Leucopleurus > Leucopleurus acutus. Next base: position 85,087,235 of record NC_139154.1, on the reverse strand, counting down.
CCCTGCCTCCCTACCTAAGCCACACTCTCTGCCATGTGTCTGCACTCTGCCACCAAAGGAACCTTCCCAAACACCACTTTCATCATGTCACAGCTCCCTGGAGAATCCGCAATGGCTTTCTGCTGCAAAACCAAACCAAAACACAAAAACACAAATACTAGATAAAAGAGAAAGGATCCAGATTCTCTGAAAGAGTAAAAACGAATGAGAAGACATTTCTTGCCTCAGCTTTGGCTGTAAAGCCAAAGGCAAGCAGTGACTTTGGTCACTGGTTAATCTGTTACATATCAACTAGTCACAATACTACAGAGTCATATTTAGAGAAATAGTGTCTGGAAGTTCTCTCCGTAGACCTCTAAGTTGGCTCTTCTTATCAGTGTGTCAGGCTGAGAATAAATTATAAATGTGCTCAAGCTTTGTTCTTCTTCTTCTTTGGGGGACCTGGTTGGGCTGGGGTTGCTGAGACCCTCAGACTGGTTGCCCTGGATAAGAGAAGGCTTATCCGTTTATCCTTATTCCATAGATACAGTGATGGACATTTTCCATCTCAGTTTAACATGGCTGAAATCTGAATGTGTTTCCACACCAATATTTCACAAATGCTTTTGGCCCGATGACTGTGATGAGGTAGTTGTCATGGTCTGACTAAACCTGGTAGCAGCTGTTCATATTGTCCCAATTTCCACTGAGCGATGCACATTTTTGTACCGCTTGCACTGGGTTGAGTTTCCCTTAAAGGGTCTTCAATAAAATACATTGATTCAGCCTGGGAGTAAAAAAGCTGTTGTGTGCACAGAAAGGCATGGAAATAGAAAAGTAGATGTAAATGTGGATGAAGCAAAATATGTCATGGGAGCGATGAACCATCAATGCTTTCTGAGTCTGAGGAAAGGAAGATGCTCGTCAATAGACGTAGCCCATCAGAAGCCAAGCTAGACGATTACAGGTGGGAGAGATTGTTTTTTCATTTTTAGTGGTGTCTAAAATAATGGTGTCTCTTTCAGTGGCTAGACTTTAGCTTCTAACCATTTTCTGTGTGTGCTGTGGTATGAACCAAATGGAAAACATAGCTGTAAGCTCCTGGATTTTTCTTTCTTTCTCATTCAAGCTTTCTCATTAAAGAAATAATTTCAGTCCAACTGAAAAACTTTAAAATTATTAGAATGGAGGTGTTGCTTGTATTTAAAAAGAGCGGACCCGGGATTAATTTACTCTTTGTTGTATATTAACTTCCATCTGTACAATTTCAGCTTAGCTTTACATACTAAAGATAGGATTGAACTGTGGGTCCGTGAAGCACGTCAAGTTCAGGCATTTACATAAGCAATGGGTACTGGATCCAGCATTGTCGTTCCACTGGGGGCAGTGGGAAGCACTCGGGGGCAATGGGACCTTTCTGTGATATTTACAGTATATTACACACTCCACACTGACTGCATGTGATTAAAAAGGATACAACCTTTCTTATTTGGGGAGGCAAAATTTGACACTGGCTTCCAACTACCCCTGACCCCTTTCTGAAAACAAAGTGGGTCCTTCTGAAAATACAACTTTCCGATGCAAATCAGAAAATCAAATAATTATATGTAGAAAAGAACTTGAAGTTATGTAGCTCAATTCGTTCATTTTACAAGTGAGTCATCTAAAGCCCACATGAAACGGGCACTTGGAATCTCACAGCTGGTTCGTGGCAGTGATTAGGCCTCCTGGCCCTGGCTGGGTGTCCTGCCACTGTCACATACGTGTGTCTTGCAAGGAAAATGTTCACATAAACAACACGAGGAACTTTTTGTGTGTGTTGGTTACGTGTAAAACTTTATTAGATTCAATTCTTCTAAATCTTGGTCTTCTCTGAACTGATGAACATTTATTAAGATTTGTCACTGGTTAGGGACTCCATCATGGGTTTCAAAGAAGACTCTTCTGTCCCAGAAGTTTTTACTTCTAAGTGATTATAAACGTGGTGATTTTTACCCTTCACCCTCTACGCCTGTTTCTATTTTTCCAATGAAAAAAGTCAGCCTGGAAAAATGCTACAATCTCTCTTGGAATTAAAAATGCATCAACACGACTCTAACCAAGAAGACAGAGATAGGAGGGGAGGTAAGCGAAAGTCATTTCCTCTCCTCCCTGCACTACTCCCTCCAATGCAATTGACAATATATTTTACAGAGGCCTGTTAACCCGATAAGTACATTCTGGATGGAATGACGCACCTTACTGATTTTAGGATATGACATTTAAGGGATTATGGAAAAGAGCAGAGAGGGCTTGTCAATATATCATAGACTACAACAGAGGTCAGCCTTGCCTTTTTCTTTTTTTTAATGTTTGACTTCAAATGAGGCTTCATAAGGAAACTTGAAAGGAACTTACTTACAGTGTTTGGTCTGTGCGTGTACATTTGTGAGTGTGGCATAACATGCGTGTGTACACACAGACATACACACCTATGAATTTAACATGACATAGATTTTTATTCCCCCTTTAGGGATCTTAAAGTCTAAGAAGAAGACCGTTGTCTGGTTAGCCCCACCAAAGCCTGGGTTAAGCATCTCTCTTCTCTAGATAGAACCTTACATTTCCTTGGATAGTTGTTCTAAAAAATACTTTCATCTTGGTTGTGTAGTTTATCTAGGGCAAGTGTCAAGTATTTTTTCAGATAAAAAAATGAAAGGAAAAAAGAACTTAAGAAAAACACAAAGAAGGTGAGAGAGAGCGAAAAAGAAGAAACTCTCTTCACTGGAATCAAATAGAGGGGGCCTGATATAATGGTCTTTCCAAACCACATCTGAAAGCCTGGTGCCTGAACAGGTGACACATGATGGATGTGGCACTGAAACCTATGGCCTGAATCCCTATAATATAATCACTATAATCAGCATCTATCTATCTATCTGTCTACCCATTTATCTATAACACATCTTCCTCTAAACAATCTATAGAGAAAGGTTATCAGAACGAATAACCAATTCTGTAAACATGATTACGTGCAAATTTCCATTCAAAGTAGAAATCTTATTCTTCTCAACTCTATAACATGAGAAGCTTTGTTATTTTTTTTCTTAAAAATATTTTGTTGTTTTAAAAATCTTTGAGAAAATACTTTAAAGCATATGGGAAGCAGGGCTGAGCAGTGGGGTGAACAGGGGAGAAGAGGTGAGGGGGGGTGACTTTCGATCCCTAACAGGGATTTATAAGGTAACTTACAGAACCATCGCCGGGTGGGCAGGTCTGCGGGTTCTAAACTGTATGTGTGTGTTTGGAGGAGAGAGAGGGGCTAAGCTCATTGCTGTCATTTCCTCCAGCTTTAACATTCTGTGGTTCATTTGCTTATCTTGCATAATAGGACCTTTCTGGAATATTTATCATGAATGAAGGTAGGAAAGAACCATTAGATCATAAGAACAAGTGTGAGTTAGAGAAAAAGAATGTGCAATTTATTTCCATTGAAAATCCTATTCTGGCCTCCGTTACCAGCACATGCACTTGCTAAGAAATCAAATTTGTCAACTCTGATTGCCAACGGCTAGCAGAGCATCATAGTTTCAAAATGCCATTTGTAATCATTCTACCTCAATGTGGTGAAGCATCAAGTTGAATGTCCGCCCAGCCTTTCTTCTCTTAGCCTTCAGGTCTTAGCCGTGTAAAGAACGCTGGTTTTGAGAAACAGAGTTACTCTTTCCTCTTGATTTTTTCTCTCACAAAATTCAGTTTCCTGGGAAGCTTCTAGAGGGAAAATTCAATCATGAGATGTACCATAGAAGAGGGCACCACGCTACTTTTAATATTAACCCCTTTTAATCGGAGGAAGGTCATTGAACTTTTCTGATTTTTGCCCAGGGAAAACTTGCCCCTTATTTTTTAACATATCCTTTGGTCTGGTTGGCCAGTAATTAACTTTGTCCCCTTTTTCATTTATTTTCCTGTCTCCTCGCGGTAGCATCTTCTCCCCGGAGTCTCAGGTTAGAAGTTTTCCCTTTTGTGAAACCATGACAGGTGCCTAATTGAATGATGAATGTCCCTTTATTACTCTGTAATTGAACTGCCAGCTTTCTGATTGGTTTGTAGAGATGCTCACCCCCCTCCCACAATCGGGCACTGCAGGGGGCTTGGTTGTTGGCAGTCTGGTCCTACACTCCATCTGTCTAATCCCATCTAGCCCCCACTTGCTTTTTGGGGGGGGGGTGATAGAGGTAGGGAATGGGGGGGAGGGAGTCATAATAAATTATGCTAATTCGATGTGGCTCTGACAATGAGAAGATCGTATTGTTCCGTGCATCTTGGGGGTAAATGCTTCAAGACATTTTGTCGTCATGGGTGCCTAGCCTGACAGGCCCAGGATGAAGATTAATGGGCCTCACCTGAGTGACAGAACAGGGGATTGTAGGGAAGAGAGGGTCATTCATCATAATCTGACAGATGTCATTCAGTCCGACAGCAGCTCCACCATCACTTGGCTAGCAGTTCCATTTTTCTGCCAGTTAAGCAAGGAGTTTAATAACATCCCCAGAATTAAAACTCATTCTTTGCAGCAGGTCTGACAGCTGAAAATAAGAAAATCAATTCTTCACATGTTGTAGCACAGTTAACTGACTGGGACTTTGACTCTAATTTAGTCTTTGGGCTGCATTTCAAGCAAAGAGCTTTTTGTAAGACATCATCTATTAAAATTTATCCATAGTGCTAACTTCGGTGGTGGTGGTGTTGTGGGCTCATTAGAGATGCACGCTTTCCTACCAAGTGTCCTTTCGCTCACTGCATGCTGAAACACATTCCTGTGATAGCTGGGTCTCTCCAGCTTCAGACTCATTAGCAATGTTTACTGCTTCTCTCTTCATTAATATTGATCCCCTCCCCAACTACCAGCAACAACGAGACAGACACTAATTTGAAACATTTGGTATCATTAAACTGTTTGGATTTCAGGTTTCAGGGATCTTGGAAGTCAGAGAAGATGGTGCAGACATAAGAAGGGGAGGTTAAACTTGGTGCTATAGGGTTGCTCTGATGAACGATGACACTCTAGGTTGGTGCGTGTGGCTGACCACAAAACACGGCTCTGGATTCCTTTCATCCCTCTTCTCATCTGGAGGAGGAGTCTATTTCTCCACCTCCGTGAATCTGGGCTGTCCCAGCCTGTCACTGGTTTTGACCAATAGAATGTGGCAGAAGTGACACTGTGTAACTTCAGAGGCTGGGGCTAAAGAGATCTACATCTCCTACGTTCACTCCTTGTGGAAGCTAGCTACCATGTAAGGTATCAGTCCACCATGCCCAAGCTAGTAGCTACATGGAGAAGAGATTATTATACAGAAAATGCACTGAGACACCAGGCATATGAGTGAAGGGTTCTTAGGTTCTCCAGCCCATCTCAGCTACCAGCTGGATGCAGCCACTTGGTAGGCATCTTGGACATTCTAACCCCAGCTATATGGACACCATATGGAACAGAACTGCCCTACTGACCCACAGAATTATGAGCAAATAAAATGATTGTACTTTAAAGTCATTAAATTTGGAGATAGTTTGTTATATAGCAATGGATAACTGAAACAGTGAAGGCAAGGCACCAAAATTGCAGCCCTTTAGATTTCTGAGTAATAATATTGGAAAGAACTGTGACAAAAATGTGATGTGAGGGGATAGCTATTTGTTTAAAGAGAAGTTCTAGAAAGGCACATGTTACAAACACACAGAGGGCATGAAGTAACCGTTTGGGATTTTCAAAATCCACAAATCATGGGTATTTATTCCAGCATCTGAAGCTTGAGAAGAAGAGTTTAATTATAAGGGGCAATCGCATTTTGGGCAGGATCTTGAGCCCATGGTTAATTCTAGGGAAAGAAACAAAAGTAAAGATCACTGTGGCATTTTTTTATTATAATAATTTATAGAAGAGAACTTTTCCTTAAGAATAACCTTCAATACAAACATTTAAAAGTTCAGACTTGGGGCTTGTGATACGGTATCTTTGAAACCAGTAAGAATTACTTGCCTGAAGAGTCTTAAAAAGAGGCTACTGTGGTGAATACTGTTGCTGTGACCTCGAGTGGGCTGTCTGGCTTGACCTTACCTTCTTAAGAATTCCTGCTGTCCTTAATTTCAAATTGCCCTGCAAACTCACATGCCTGTTCAGAGTCAGTATCTCCTGATCCCCATATTCTTGTACTCTAACCTGGTGATTTAAAGCCATCTCCTTAACATCTGCTATCTTTTTTTTTTTTTTTCATTGCCTATTTCAGGTTTTGCTACTCCATGTCAACAGATACCATAAAGGAACCCTGCCCTGATACCCCACACTTCATAAAAATAGTGGCACCTCTAAGGTTCTTTATGCCCTCCCTCTGAGCCTGAGAAGAAATAATTACAAAAATAAACTTTGGCCGCTAGATGATCAGTTCATTTTAGAGCATCTAGGTGACGCTCCAATATAAAGTACGCTCTATTAATTAATAGCTCTTAAGCTAGCAGAGGGCCTGGCACTTAGCAAGTGCTCAAGAAATGATTGTGAATAGATATTAGCAAGCCAGTCCATAATTATCAGCTGCTGACTGCCTCTTGCAGGTAGGAGTTTACATAATATGGAAAAGGCATATTTACTAACTTCTAAAGACATAGTTGAGATAAGAAAGGCAGTTTTGTATATGTATCGATTGTAACTGAGAAGTAGAAAGATTGGTTGATTTTAATCCGTGGCCCTGAATCTGTGGATTTCTTTGACTGCAACTCAGTACCAGACTCTACTATCCAAATGATGTTTTGGAGATGATAGAACTTTGGATGAAGAGGTAGAAGGCTTGGATTCTAGTCACTTAGACTGTGTTGCTTACGAGGTAACTTTGGGCAAGTCACTTCACACCTCTAAATATCAATTTTCTTACTTTTAGAACTGAATTAATCTCTAGCCCGTCTGCCTAACGTTGGTTTATGAGGAGCAGTTTACGTGATGTGTAATGCATTAAAGCAGCCAAAGCTTAGGTTAACCCTATTCCCACCAAGCCCCCCAGCCCTGCTGTCCCCAAACCAGCTGAAACTTATTTAAATATTTTTATATTGTGATTGTAACTCCACACATTATATTTTTTTAAAACTTTAAAATAGTCATCTAGGGGCTTCTGAAGTGTGTAAGCAATTATATGAAATTTTGTTTTGTCTCTCGTCCCAACAAACCTTCTACATCGACACCTATTCCGTGGCATCTTTATATATGGCCCAAATGTTTCTCAGTGATAAGAAACAAAAATGTTTCCTTGGGTTTTGTAAATGATACGGCATAATGCTTGTGGAAGCAGAATCTGTACCAAGGGAGTCATCATTTCTTGGGAATAGAAGATGAAGAAGAAGGGAATTGAAGAAGCATGAAAAAAAAGGAGAAAAGAAAAAGGACAGGCACCTCATCATCAAAGGTGGAGGTCCTAGAGGGTAGGATTCATGAAATCTGGCAGTTTTGAGCAAAACTCAAAACCTGGGTATGACAAATATGAATGCTAAAACCACAAGGGCTCCGATGGCCTTCTTTTTGCTGGGTGGAAGAAGGGTAAATAACTAACCCACCATAACGATCCAAAAAGGCCAACAGCACTGGCACGACAGCTCCTGCTTTGGAATATGACATGGAGTTTCCACTCAGGGAAGCTCCAGGCAGAGAAGCAACATTCCAGTGGGTGGGTCTGATGTCAGGGAGGTGGATTCCATCTGACTTACAGCTGCACCAAAGGCTGACTTTGGCAGCAATTCCTGGGCTATAATTTTATAAACAGTCTTTTCTTTCCAGACTTCCAATGTGAATTTGGACCTCAGCACAGATTCCATCTCACATCTTTATTTTGTGTCATCACATTCTAATCCGATGACAAAAAGTTGGTCTGAGATTTCAGTGTATTACTGTATTAGTGCAATTTATGTCCTGTGTGGAAGTTGATGATGTGTAAAGACTATATTGTGGACTTGCCTGGATTCTAATCCAGCACCTAAAAGGATAGTGTTGCTTTGGTGGATCACAATGGCACTTTATTATGAAATCCAATGGTTAGTTTGTGGTGCTGGCTTGCCAGTAGACGCTGACAGCAATATTAATTACATTTCCCTAAAAGTGAGCCAGAGCTCTGCAATTCACCTTTGAACAATCATCATTGTAATTTAGCATCTAATTGTGCCATTTCTCCTTAATATTGTTTACAGAAATATTTAAAAATGTATACACTATCTTAAACAGGCAAGATATGTAGAACAGAGTAGATCCAGCCCAGCCAAGTAGACAATGGCTTGATTCTCCCTGCTTAGTAAGAGATGTAGTGCTGGATGGGAAACCAGTCAGCCAAGCACATTCTCATTCCAAGTCTCCTTCAGTTGTTTTATTAAAAGACATGTCCACAACTTGAAAGCAGTGTGCTCTCCTAGCACATCCATCCCTAGCACATCTACTTCAGAAGAAGTAGACTGAAATAGATGAGCTCAGGAAGAATAGAAAGTAAATTAATTTCCATTTTCACAAGCCTGAGTCTGCTCATTTTCAGAGAAGACAAATCATGCAGAAAATAGTGCCAAATTACTCATGGTTTAATGACAATTTCACAGACAAGACAACTGGTCTCCCAAGTTGTTCTGCTCAGGGCTAGGTCTGGATAGAGGTGCTTCGGACCTAGATCAGGGCATCAGGATGAGCGGTTCATGTCTCAGGGACCAGTCTCACTCCTTTCCTCTTGGCTGGGTGTGTTGATCTAAATGAAATGCTCTTCCCTGGGCAGCTGCCGGGTTCCTCTGCCACGCTCCATGGGTTTTGTCATGTCTACTTGTGGCTGGCCTTTTTATCCTTTCTGAGATCAGAGAGATCAAATTATGTCATGTGGTATTACATGAAGTAAATTCTTGGTGAACTCGACTATTTGCAAGGTAGCCTCTTGTTATTTTTGCTAGATCAACAGACATTTTTCAAGTCATGTGCCCTTTGGAGGTGTGAGTATATGAGGTCAGGGAAGGACTATTTACTAACTGTTGGACTATTTTAAGGCTGTTTTAAAAGGAAGAGGAGTGGGTGTTTAGGCTTTTAGTCCTAATGTTTAATAGGCAGATGCTGAGTTATTGGGCTATTCCTCTCCTTGGTATTTAGGATATGAAGTCAGTTGAATATCTTCAGAAGTATGGGATAATAGCATGCTTTCTACAAGTGTATACGAATTTTCTTACCTGATTGGGCTTGCTTTCGTAAATTGTCCAAGAGAAATGTAACATGAGCCATATAGATAATTTAAAATTTTCTAGTATCCATATTAAAAAAGTAAGAAGAGAGTGAAAATAATTTTAATAATACATTTCATTTAATCCAATACATCCATTACATAATTTCAACATTTAATCATACAAAAATTACCGAGATATTTTACATTTTTTTTCATATTGTTTCCTTGAAATCCATTGTGTTCAGTACATCTCAATTCAGACTAGCTAGTGACTACTGTACTAGCCAGCACAAATCTAGACCAAACATGAGTGCCCCACCTGTTTTCACAGTATATTTGTAATACTAATATATGTCTCTAAGATTTTGTGGTATTCAGAAACAATATAGCCTGCAGACACTTCATATTTTATCTCAACACATTCAGTGTATCAAGACACAAAATAAGTGTGTATAAAGCTGGTTGCCAGCAGGATTTCTTTTTAGTCACCTTTTTCTCCTTTTTAAAACAAGGATGTCAGTAATCTACAGCGAAACTGTAAATCTTAGACCATTATTCCTCCTTCAGTGACATGACAGAAATGTGTACCAAAGAAGAAGAAAAAATGACAATTGTGAAACATACTTTTTCTTATTTCAGTTAAAAGTATACCATTTTTTACTTTTTTAAAAATAGTTTTGAAATATAGTTGATTTACAATGTTGTGTTAGTTTCAGGTATACAGTAAAATGATTTAGTTATACATATATATATATAAATATGAATGTCCTCTTTTTTACTTTCTCTTCCATTATAGGTTATTGCAGGATATTTAGTATAGTTCCATATGCTATACAGTAGGTCCTTGTTGGTTATCTATTTTATATATAGTAGTGTTTATATTTTAATCCCAAATTCCTAATTTATTCCACTTCCCCCTCCCCTTTGGTAACCATAAGTTTGTTTTCTACGTCTGTGAGTCTGTTTCTGTTTTGTAAATAAATTCATTTGTATCCTTTTTTTAGATTCCATATATAAGTGATACATGATATTTGTCTTTGACTTACTTCACTTAGTATGATAATCTCTAAGTCCATCCATGTTGCTGCAAATGACATTATTTCATTCCTTTTTATTGCTGAGTAATATTCCATTGTGTGTATGTGTATATTTATATATATATACATATATATATATGCACATACCACATCTTCTTTATCCACTCATCTGTTGATGGACGTTTAGGTTGCTTCCATGTCTTGGCTACTGTACATAGTGCTGCAGTGAACATTGGGGTGCATGTATCTTTTCGAATTATGGTTTTCTCCCGATGTGTGCAGGATCATATACAAGCCTACCATTTTGTAAATTAAACAAAGCAGCTTGATAAGTAAACTCTACGTCAAAATTCAGGTCGATAGAGATACCTTGGCTTAGAAAAAATTCTAGAGGCAGAAAAGTAAGAGGATGCTGATGGGGACTCAAGGCGGGGTACCGCTCATGTGCATAGAGGTAAGTGCTCATCAGAGCTGCAGTTGAAACCAGAGATGAACCGACCCCACTCAGAGACAGTTCTACCCCATGGTAAGTCCACTCTGCCCTCAACTCTTCAGAAGACTTAAGACTGTCCCCTCTGCTGTAGCTGGTCCCAGCTCATGAATGATACTCATTACCTCCCCCCTCCCCTACTCACTTTAGGTTTTCCCTGCTCTCAGCCAGGTGGTTAGCTGGCTTGCTGGAGGTGCCACGTCTTCCTCTCTGAAGGGTCTAGCCCTCGGTCACCTTACCTTTGTCAGGTTATTGTTGCTACAATTGCCCTTTCACTCGTCTCCCAGTCATGACGGCAGCTGTGAGTCTTCCAAGCTCCATACACACTCCTCACTGCCCACATTATGAAGCAGCAACTCCAGCTCCTCATGAGGAATCTGGTCAATGACCTTTGCCATTAGGATAACACCTTTTTTTTTTTTTTTTTTTTTTTTTGCGGTACGCGGGCCTCGGCATGTGGAATCTTCCTGGACCGGGGCACGAACCCGTGTCCCCTGCATCGGCAGGCGGACTCTCAACCACTGCGCCACCAGGGAAGCCCAGGGTAATACCTTTTGTTGCCTGCTGGATCACTGGCCTGAGGAGCCCAGTATGACCAGGCAGTAATCATAGCTTTAAGTTTGGACAGCTCCTTCCTGTGTCCCCATGTGAAAACAGTCCTCAAAGTCCCACCTCACCCCTGCTAGGACCCAGTGCCTCTAATTCAACAGAACCTCAAGTGGTGGCAATAGAACATACAAATTCAATAGGTGGGTCCCTGGGAGATCAAGGGCCTGTGTATTCTAGCTACTAGGGGCACAGCACTATTTGTCACGTGTAGGTTTTTGTATTTACTTCATCCTGGGAAAAGAGCACCCTGACCCTGTAGGTTGTGAACCCTGACCCAGCACCCTGGTGGAAACCTTAATAGGGCATTCCAATGTTGTATCAGTTTAGCAGTTTCCTCTGATGCCATCCATATATGGCAGCTCCAGTGGACTCTGTGCTCCCATGTTCATGTGCCCATTGTCACATCTCCTTTACTAGATAATGACAGGAACTGATAAAATACTCACCCAATAAATGCAAAATCATGATTTTGGTTAGTGAATGAAGATGCATAGTATTTGAAAAGGTTATAATATGAGACTTTGACCTTTTCAGGGTGATCAGGAAGTCTTCCCTGAGGAGGTGATAATTGAGCTACCACTTAGAGGATCTTTAGAAGTTCACTAGGTGGAGAAGAGTGGGAACAATGGTGAGCATTGTAGGTTCAAGAAAGTGGAATAAGGTCTCCTGACTTTGAGGAGAATTTGGGGGCGTGTGGTGTGAGAAAAGAATGGAGAGCGGGGAGGCAGGCCATGAAAGGGCTCTGTGGGTCAAATGAAGGAGTTTTTTTTTTCATCCTAAGTGCAATGGAAAACCATTGAAACACAGTGTACGTTAGGGCTTGCATGTGTGAAGTAGGGGGATAAGGATAGAGAGAGAATCAATTTTGTAAATCAACTTTACAAAGGCCACCCTGGATGCTATATGGGGAAGGCATCAAAGTGGACCAGAGGGAAAATACAAGTAGATCTGTTAGGAGGCCACTGAGTGGTCCAGGTGAGAGCTGTTGGTGGCCTGGCCCTTAGGAAGCTCTCAGTACATCACAGCTGCTGGAGCTGTCGTTATTGCTGTTCCATATGGTAGAGGACAGGCTTGTGAAATATCATCTGCATTTGGATGAAGTGCAGATAGACCGAGTCAATTGAGAGGAGAAAACTTGTTTGAGGAAAGGCAGCAAGGTTTGTCTTGGGCGCTGATGATGGGATAGTTATGTAGCTGTTTGGCACCTTGTCTGCCCCTTCACAGTATCTCTTTTTCTGCTGGGTCCACTCCACCTCAGCTTCTAACACCCTAGGTCACACTCATGACATTCTTTGGTCTGGTTCCAAAGTGGGGTAAGTTGAGTTAGAGTTGAAACACAAGATCTGGGGGGAGGAGGGGGAGAGAGACAAGGTCCCATACCCCCATTGCTGGGGCTGGCCTTGCTGATCGTGGGTAAGGATCATACTGGTGGTCTGCAAAGTTAAAACTAGTTGCATAACTCGTTGTTAGCCAGTTGTTTTAAAAATAACTTTAAAAAACTTAACTTATTTTCCTCCTCAAATCGGTGTGGATGGATAGAGTACTAGGTCAAAATGCAAAGAGAAGGCAGTGATAAAACATGGGGCTCCCAGCTCTGCTCCTTCCTACCTTAGGGGTCTCGAGCAAGCACTGAACTTCAGGGAACTTCAGTTTCTTTGCAACCGGAGATGATGTTAGTTCTTTCCTGATAGGGTTGTCACGGGGATGAAATGAGGTAATGCTCACTTCTCACAAGGCCCGGCACATGGTAAGCCTGGAAGGCTGTTAGCCAAAGCTACTACAGTAGATACATTTGCATCACACGCAAATTACAAAACATCACATGCATTACATATATGTTTTAAATAGTTCCAGTTGCTTAGGTGTTTAACCTGTGAATCTTTCCAGTACAAGAATCATTCACATGCTTAGATCTCTCAAATTATTTGACATGCCCACTATTGAAATTCAGCAGATAAATATCAACTTGAGTATATCTTAGAATAGGATCTTCATTTTGCTCCAATTGATTTCATCTTTTTGATTCAGGAAAAAATATACATTTTTATTCTTTGAAATTAATCAAAACTGTGTTCAAATTTGTCCAACTCCCTGAGTGGTTCTCAGTAGCATTATCTCAACTGGGAGATATAAAATCAGTGTAACTCTGCCTTCCTCCACTTTATCTGATATGCCTAAACTTAGCAACTCAGGGGAGTGTTGTTCCTGCTAGGTGGGTAGAACGACAACTGTTTTAGCTCCTGGAAGATGCAGACATCTCTTTCAGGAAGAATGGAAATTGGGTAAAATAAATCACTTACCCATAATGACATTTACAGATATTATTAGCTTTTTTTGAAATGTAGTCCGTTTAGGGCTCAGACAAAAGATAGAGTATGTACTAGAGAAAGCACAAGTTTAGGAATCTGGAGTACCAGTTCCCGTCCTTACTAGCTAGCTGTGTGACCTTGTGTAAGTCTCCTTCTCACATTTTCTTCTTCTGTGAGATGAGGTTAAAATAATCCTCCATCTGTTGTGATGGCTGATTTTATTATTACTGTCAGATATTACGTATATTACCCACTCCTCTCCCTGAAGGAAAGGTTTTCTCAACGTTCTAAGATTCTCATATGTGTATATATCAAAGGGCACAGAATTGGTGATATCAACAATGATAAGATCTATTTATCTCATACCTGCTGTAAAATGAATGGTGAGATTTACATATATGTATGCATATACATAAAGTATTTCTATACTCTAACCAAGAATATATGAGAGAGAAAAAATGGAAATAGTTTATCAAAGGACAAATACTTTCCAACATACTAATTTCTTCAACACCAAAAATTTATTAAAATGAAGCAAGCTTTTCTTTCCATGCAGGCTATAAATAATTCCCCTTCAGAGTGCGTTTGCTGAGCATTAGGAATCTTTCCCCTTGCTTTGGGGAAAAAGAAATCTTTCATAATACAATAACATCTTCACCTTTTTTAAGTTCTTCCAAAATAGTTCAGATTTTCATTTCACTTTGTGATTCTGAGAAGCAACGATCCTATTACTCAGAGGAGCTTCTCGTCAGTAACTTATCTCAAAGTCTCCCTCTCTCCTGGGAGACATGCCTCTGCTATTCTCAGAAGCTCTGTCGTTGAACTCTCTTCTCTTGGCCAAGGGTGTAAATCAAGGAGCCAGTTCAATTTGGAATTTAGGCCTTAGCCTTTGTTGCTGGAAGAAACAGCCTGGATTATTTACAACCATGGGCGTCCAGGTTTTCATCGCCACAGATGGGTTGATGGGTGCTTGAGCTTATTCACCTTTCAGATATCCAGAATACAAGCTGTTGATCCTCTGTGGACTGTAAATTTCTGGAGTTGGGCTTCACGGCTCTTGTCGGCGAGGCAAGTTTTATGACCACCATTACATGACTCCTCTGAAATGTTGGGAAGCTGGGAGTCTCCTTCCTATTAGAAGCCTTGCCTCGACTTTCATACCAATAAAGTTGTTCTTAGACTAGAGTTCATTCTAATAAGCATCTTGAGAATTGCACCTGAACTAAGAAATATCTCCCCCTCTGTCTACCCTAAGCCTTGGAATTTCAAGCAACCTACATTCTTTGAATGTAAGACAAGGCTTCCAGCCTAACAGCTTTTTTATCACTTTCCATCAAGTGGAAAAGCCTCCAGGTGGATTAGGCTGAGTGTGTAAGAAGCTTACAAGGTAGCAGATGTCAAGCCTCAGTAAAGGTCATTCTATTAGGACAGTTCTCTTTCTGGGCACAGATTTCCTCCTGGACTAGTGGAGACCTGGGAAGGAGGACTTGGTATTCTGTCACAGACCATTGGAATGCTTAAGGGGAAGGGTTATGAGTGACAGATGTGCACATAGTTTAAGGATCTAAGCTTCAAAGGGGCAGCATGTAAAAGGACAGTGGAATATAAATGGGAAAATGTTACTTGAGAAATCTTTTCAAGTCAGACACACCAAGCATTACTGGAATGTGACGGTGTCATGGCTTCTGGATAAAGAATCTTTCTCTTATACAGAAACACACATTTCTTCATCTGAAAATGGAAGTTAGAAGCCCACATGTGGTTCTGTCTGAGGAAGAAAGATTTAGAAAAGTTCTCCACCATCTCACCAGGATTAAAGCATAAAGCGCTTACCTAGTTGAATGCACAGTAAGTTGCTGAAGGGATGCAAAGCAAATGTGCTTAAGTGGGGGGAAAATCGGCTTTGATAAACTCTTCCTAAGAGCCAGGCTCCACCTTATGGAGAACTGTCTTAGGGATGTAAAAACTTCGCACAGGATGTTCGCTTGGTGCTTTGGCTCAGTTGAGTCGAGTGACTTTGGCCAAGTTGTGGCTGTGGATGTGTCACTCACTCACTGGTGGGCTCTTGGAGTAATGTGATTAATCCTGCCACTTATCAGTCATTTTGACTCTCCTTCACAAGCACAAGTGCCAACATCACACCGATGGATGGAGGTGAAGCAGGGTCCATTTCTCAAGTCGCTTTCGTCAATTGGCACCTGGTTGCATAGCACTCTGTTCTCCTGGTCCCAATTTTGCCAAGAAGTCTAGCCTTCCAGCAGACAACCCAATTACTCTCAAGTACAAATGGGTTCTTCATAAAAGCATTTGACTACCTCATTGCCTAGATCTTAACGTTTGTGGCCAAATTTCCAGCCTTCCTATAGAATAACTTCTTGTTAAAAAGTATCCCAAAAAGGGGAGACATCATAGGTTTCTGAGTCAAACTATTTCCTTCCACACACCTGAGTCATGGGTGAAGGTTTTACCAATTTCCTTTCTAAGATTTTCCCTAGACTCCCGTCTAAGAGTTTAGTGCCAGATGGATGGAAAGAAGGGATGTGATTCAGAACTCATGTGTATTTTTTTAATATTGGAGATACTCTTATTGCCAGGGATTTCCATTCACTATCCCTGAATAGAAATCTGGTAATTTCTTATGAAGTGGTGGTGGTAGGAGAATGTCTTTACATGGCAATACAAAACCTGCTGCAATCTTGCAAGCCCTGGGAGCGTCTTGCTTTAAAAGAGTTCTTGTCACTGGGAGTGCTCGCTGGAGCCGAGCCAGTTCCCGGGGGAAGGCTGGTGTCTTCTACTTGCAGAGCTGGCTGTCGGGTTGGTCCTGCATGTTTGTAATTAACTACGATGTCTGGATGTTGATGGAGTGAGTCTGGCCAGTGGTTCCCCCTCTTTGGAGGGGTTTCTTGGCTAGCTCTCCTGTGTCAGAAATGCCAAGTTGGGAGTTGCCTGGAGACTCCAGAGATGCAGATTCATTTGGCTGAGCTCCAGTTGCGAAGCCAAGTGTCGAGAAAGCACATCAGACTTAACCTGAATTGTAATCAGTGGGCTTCTCCAGCCATTTGGCTCCTCTGCTTTCCAGTGTTATGTTTAATGTTTTAAAGCATATTTAGTAAACATATCACTCGCAATTGTCAGGCCTTAGTCTCTCCCCACTCTTTCCTTAATGATTTTCCCTTTTCCTTTGGGTTAGTGTGGTAGGCTGGTTTTCTGATCGTGTGTGTGTGTACGCGCACGCGCGCGTACATTTATGCCTGTATGTTTCAGGCCAGACAGATTGGGAGATTTGTTTTTACTAGTTCAGTAGCTTGTTTATAGCATCTACTCCTTATGAACCAGATACTCTGAATTCCTCACTTTTCTCACCATATTTGGCTCGCTCTCCTCTCTTGAGAAAATCAAGCTTAGGGTGCACATCAATTGCTGCCACAAATTTTGAATTTATAGACTCATGCAAGGTCTACTCTTTTTTCCTGAATTAAGTTCAAAAAACACTATTCCTCTGTATTTTAGTCCACGTAGAAAACAGCCACACTTTGCCAACTGGGAAGTGGTTTCTCAAGTCTTTCTCGTTAATACTTTGAATGTCCGTATGGGATGAAGTTGGGGGTCCTTGGTCTTCGCAGTCCTTGCCTCTCTCTTTCTCCTTATCTCTACCACTCCTCCCTACATATGCCATTTCCTGAAGTCATTTTCTAGCTTCTCATAGATCCCTAAATATATTATATTGCTTCATGCCTCTTTGCCTTCACACATGTATTAATTTCCTATAGATGCGGTAACAGATGAAAAGAAACTTGGTGGTTTAAACAGCAGAAATGTATTCTCTCACAATTCTGGAAGCCAGAAGTCTGAAATCAAGGCTCAGCACGTTCACGCTCCCTCTTGAGGCTCTTGGGGAGAATCTGTTCCAGGCCTCCTCCAGTTTTTGGTGGCTGCCAGCATTCCTTGGCTTGTGACCACATCCCTCTAATCTCTGCCTCTGTGATCCCATTGCCTTCTCCTCTTCCATCAGTGTCAAATCTTCCTCGGTCCCCCTTTTAAAAGGACACTTGTGATTTAGCACCTTTAGTACATTTAGCATTTAGCACTGACCCAGATAATCCAGGATAACCTTCCCATCTCAAGATCCTTAACTTAATCATATCTGCAAAAACCGTTTTTCTATATAAGATAACATTTACAGGTTCTAGGGATTAGGACCTGGGTCTCTTTTGGGGGCTATTATTCTACCATACCCACTCCTGGAACAATCCTCCACCCTTTGTCCCCTGGTCCGTTCTTCTTAGACTACCTCTGATAGAGGGTCTTCTTTTATTTTTTGAATAAATTCAAAATTTGAATTTGTTGTTGAATACCAATATTTTTTCAAAATATTGTTGAATACCAGTTTGTTGAATACCAATAGTTTTTCAAAATCACATGCTTGGACTTCACAGCAATACCAAATTGCTATAACAACTCCCAAACTCTTGTTCTTATCTCATTCCAGAGCAGTAACAAACAGTGTGAAGCTTGAAGACTGCCACTAGTCCAGAGACCATACTTTGAGTAGCACTGATGTAAAAGATTCTTGCTCATTCAAGTGCCCCTTTTCCCAGGAACATTTTCCAGCTCACCATTCAGGACTTGAGTTTAATAGCCTTGCCTTCTGCTCTTGTGGTTCCTAGGATACTTTATTCTGTTCTTCATCACCTAGCTCTTCACTATTTGCTTGATGCTCTAGCTTTAAGCCCCGTAAATGTAAGAACCATACTGTGGTGGATCTTGAGCCCAGCATAGATCTTGATGTGTAGTAGATGCTCAATAAACATATTTTTTCAATTTATCAAATGAATGAGTGAGATACATGTGGAGTCTGGAGGTTGTATCCAAGATAAACAGAAAAAGGACTTATTTTGGGAAAAAAACGAGGCTAAAGAAACGGAAACGAGTCTAGAATGGTTTAGTAGATTGCAAAAATGGTTATAAGTTCTTCCTATCAGGAAGAGAAATCTATTTCCTTACCCTTTAAATTCGGGCTGGCCTGATGACTTGATTTGACCAACAGAATGTGGAGAAATGATATATGAGCTCTAAACTAACATTCAGAGGCTTCACTGCTTCTGTTCCCCTCTGCCACCATATAAACAAGGCTGGCTTAGCCCCCTGGAGAATGAGAGACCTTGCAAAGAGAGACACCAGCCATCCATCTGAGTCCCCCAGATATGTGCACAAGGCCAGTCAAGAACAGGTGAGCCCAGATCAGTTCTGAAGAACCACCTGGCTAATCCCAGCACAAATTGATAATACACAGAACCATGAGCTAAATAAAATGATTGTTTTTTAAGCTAGGAAGGATGGTGGTTTGTTATATAGCAAAAGCTAAGTGATTCAGAGAGGAATGAAGAATGGTGTGTGAAAGTTAGGGAACAGTTGTCTTCTAAATGCACCCAGAGCAGAATAGAGATGGGTTCAAACTGTGACAGGGAGGATTAAGGTAGAAAGTACTTTTTCTTTGCAGATGGTGAGACATTAGAAAACTACCGTAGCCAGCAAAAGGGCCTACCAGTTATAATTTGGGTCTCTGGCCATAGAGCAGAAGGGCAATAACTGATCCACATGAAACTTAAACCTGAGACCTGTCGTCTTCAGAAACAGAGTCAACAGGCAACAGTTGATAATAGTGCAGTTCAGCTCAACTGTATAAAAACTGACACTGAGTTTAATGGAAATTTGCAAATAGTACTAAAAAGGAAAGAGGAAAGCAGTTGACAAATACAGCTTTTAACTTGGATAATTCCAATTGAATTTGTGCTTCTCCCTCCTCAGGACTCATTTGGTCATCCTCTTATTCACCCCTTCCACAAATACGTGCTATACACCTCCCATCCGCTGGGCACAGGGATGGGTGCCAGATAGTCAATGGTGAAGAGAGCAGACACAAACCTCACAGATCTTACAGTTTGTCAGGAAAGACAACCCAAGAGTCAACTATTAAACTCTGACGCTTAGACGTTTTCGCTTTTATCAGATTCATCAAGCATACCTTTTTGTCTCTATGACGCCTGCAATCATGTATAACCAGCCTCCTCAAGCCCTTGGCATCTGTACCTTTCAGCATGATGCTTTACATTGCTTCATGACGTCTGAAATCAACCGTTTGAAGTTAGGCATCACTAAGTTATTGATGTGGATCATGACTGAATCAGGGAAAGTGGAGTCAGAAGGTGTGAGAAAAGAAGTAACACATTAGGTGGAGGCTTTCACCGGCGTACAGGTGAGCCTATTTTTTCCAGGCTACGGTGCACATTTTTAGCTTCTGTTATAAAACATCTGAGGCCTGGAGATCACAAATCAGATATATTGCATCCAACGTTAAAAACATCTCATAATTTACCACAGTAAATCAATCAATGTTTTCCTAGAAATATTGGAACTGAAACAAGAGTTGAGTGAAAACAGAAAAATCTCTAGAGGTTTAGTTGGCTTAAAGGTATTTCTTGAAATATTGAATCCCAGGGGCTAAAACACTGTATTAGAGAGATCCTTGAAAGATGTTTTTCCAAGTGATGGAAAAATGACTTCCAGAAAGTAGTTTATTGCTTGGTGGAAGGAACTCATTAGTCAGATCACAGGACAGCCAGCTCTCAATTACCTGGGGGCCAATTATTCCAGATCTGTGCCTCTTTGATCCTTGTGTCCATTTCACCACACCACGGTCCTTTAGATGGGCTACCATCTGAAGGATTGCTGAGGAAGGCAGAAGACATGTAACTCAAATCAGCTAAAAATCAGCTACGCTGCTTCTTTAAACTGCTTTGTGAGAGACTGCCCTCATCTTTCTAACATGGTGGTCTTGTGTCCTTGTGGATTTTATTTATCCCGCTATCCTTGCCCATATTTACAGTGGTAGATAATCAAGAATACGTGACCAGAATAGAGTTTTTCATTTCTCCCATTAGTTTTGCTTATATCTTTTAATTTTTTTAACATCTTTATTGGAGTATAATTGCTTTACAATGGTGTGTTAGTTTCTGCTGTATAACAAAGTGAACCAGCTATACATATACATCTACATATATCTCCATATCTCCTCCCTCTTGCATCTCCCTCCCACCCTCCCTCTCCCACCCCTCTAGGTGGTCACAAAGCACCCGAGCTGATCTCCCTGTGCTATGCGGCTGCTTCCCACTAGCTGTCTGTTTTACATTTGGTAGAGTATATATGTCCGTGCCACCCTCTCACTTTGTCCCAGCTTACCCTTCAGTTTTTAACATAACACTCCCTTCCCATGAAAGAGTTCTCCCTCCAAAAAATTCTCAGCAAGGTAGAAAGAGTATAGAAAGACTACAGAACTGGTTTCCAGGAAACAGACTTCTACTCTTGGCCTAGAGATTATCTAGCTTCTCAATTCTCAGTTTCCTTATCTAAAACATAGACACAAGCAAGAGGGAGGAGATATGGGGATGTATGTATATGTATAGCTGACTCACTTTGTAATAAAGCAGAAACAAACACACCAATGTAAAGCAATTATACTCCAATAAAGATGCTAAAAAAAAATCGACACAAAATAGTTTATTCTAGTCCTGTGGTGGGGAGGAAGGTGTTATGCTAATCAACCAGAGGACGGTAATTTAGAGAAGTTGAGCTCTGTGTAATGTAAGACATCATTTACTTTTGAAACTCTTAGTATTGTGCTCTTTTGGAAACTACTCCTGAAACAGCTCTCACTTCTGGCTGAGGGATGAGGTGAGGTTGTAGAGGGCTGGCCGTGGGCTCTTTTGGTCCACGTTTGAAGCTGCATCTCCCTTACCATTGAAGTCTTTCTTCTTCTTTGGCCTCACATCTTTCTTTTCCCAGGCTGGCAGTTACCTACTTGCTGTCTCCTCAGAAACTCCAATTGGTCTAACTTCCTAATTTACAGGCATTGGCATTAAACTTGGGAATTATAAGATTATTTCTTCAAAGTCACCATATTCAGTGTGCATGCAGCACACTTCAGGATTTGCAATCTCAAGAACGTTTCATTAAATATCACTGCTGTGTGAATTCCAAAACCTTAGAAGCATTTTCTTTAACAAGAGAACACTGTTGAGAAATCGAATACTTGAATTCCTTTAAAATCACTCTCCTCTGATGAATAAAGACCCCTAGACAAGACCTCTTGCTCTGTTCTTTAAAAGGCAAAGGGAAAACACACACATACACACCCGCAAATCCATGCATACACACACCGGAAACAGGAAATGCTCCGTTATTGACTAAAACTGATTAGGTCAAACTACTACATTAAATAAATAAATAAATAAATAAGTAGATCACATATTTCTTAATGGCTCTAAATGAAGTACACTCTACCTTTTAAAAACACAGAGAATGTTGACACAGAGGCCAGAAGGACTCACCAGAGAGGCTACAAGGTATAAGGGACCAAAGTCCTGGGAACCTTTGTTACAGACTTGTGTGCAACTAGGGTAAACCAGTTAACCCTCTGAATCTCAGTAAATGAGGGCTGAGCTCAGTAATATTTATGACATTCCTTCCAACTTGAGCATTGGATGTTGATACCAAGAGCAATTCTAGTGTACTACATTGTTTGGGTTCCTCCATGTTGCTTAGGACATAGGGTAACTTCTTTCTTCTCCCTTCCACCCCTCTTCCTTTCCCCTCTTCCTCCTGGTAACAATAACCCCCTGAGTGTCTATGATGAGCTTGCACGTTGCTATGAGTGGTAGGTAATACGGCAGTGACAAAGACAGACAAGGTCCCTGCCCTCATGCAGCTTTCATCAGGGAACCTAGAGAATAAACCATGTGTCTAGTAGTCTTTGAAGACTTTGTGAGTCTCTGCCAGGATGGTGGCTGCTGTCTTGGAAAGCTGAAGGTGACAGACTGTCTTAGCAAAAGCAAAGATAGGTCCCTGCCTGGTAATTTAGGCAGGGTTTTAGCTTCTAATTTGTGTTGTCTAACAGGAGAAAGTTTATGTTTCTAAACTGGAGCCTGGAAGGCAAAGGGTAGGGCATGCTCTAATGGGTACCTGTCACCCAACTCTCCGGTCCCACGATCTCTTTTCTAATCTCTGTTAGAGGGGCAGAGTGAGAGATCAGGTGTCCTTCTGACCGGGTCACATAGCAATTGGAGACACATTTCCTGGTTGTTAGGAGAGGGCACTGCACGCCCCACCCCCCCACACCCTTACTCCCCCTAACCACAGGGCTCTCCATGGTAACAGATGATGAGCCGGAGAGAAGACTTTTAAACAACTGCAGAGTTATGAAAAATTCCTCATGAAAACAGCCTTTGTCTCCTTTGTTGATATTCAGAAGAGGGTGGGGATAGGATGGTTCTAGACACGGTTTGGAGAAATCTCCTGGCAAATCGATGTGAAACTCATGATAATCTTCTGCCAAATGAAACTGGCCCAGATTCTTTGATTCAGATGCCATGCAGCATGTCCAGGAGTCATTACAACTCTGCTTATCCTCGTGAGAAGAGTTGGCATTCTGCAGCTTCGCTTGTCACACAAAGAAAGGGATCGTCGTAAATATCAAGTGGATATTTGATAGGGATATTCATGTCCCTCATTTCATAATTCAGGAGACATGCTAGTGAAGCAAGGCCTTCTGTGAGGATTAAGTGAGTTAGCAGTGTACAAGCTTAGCACAATACTTGGCACATAATGATCGTGAATCGTAGGAGTTGATAGATATGTCGATTGTAGATACATTCCTGTATCATCTGAAGCCACAAAAAAAATGCTCGAGTGATTTAATATGCTGGAAATAAATAGGCTGTATTTTATGTGTTTGTTTTAAATTGAAACTGCATATTTATTTCATTTTATGATATTAGCCAGGTACATTTCAAAATACCATTGTTTCCTCCGCTTGTTACGAAGCCAGAAATTCATCACTGGAGATTTGATTGTTAGAGAATGGAAATTTTCCTGTTTCCAAATTTTGGTGCAGGGAATTCTTTGGAGAGGGAAAACCTCTCAACTTTCTTCAGACGAACACCTAATGAAATAGCTGGGAAGAGCAAACCAAATAATTCCTGAAAACAGACTTTGAATACAACTGTGATCCAAGAAGGAAAATGGAAACTGGTTTCTCCTGAGAGACTGCCGTATATAAGAACTATGTTAGGCATCCTCACCTGATCTTTCATTTAAGTCACATAGCATCCCTGCAAATAAACGTGGTTATATTTTAATAAACATAATAAACGAGGATATTTTAATAAATGAGGGTATTATAACTCAGAGATCTCAAGTCCTAATCTTTAGTATTCTATGGTTAGGTGCTAGAATTTATTTATTTATTTACTTTAACATCTTTATTGGAGTATAATGGCTTTACAATGGTGTGTTAGTTTCTGCTTTATAACAAAGTGAATCCGTTATACATATACATATATCCCCATATCTCTTCCCTCTTGCCTCTCCCTGCCTCCCACCCTCCCTATCCCACCCCTCTAGGTGGTCACAAAGCACCAAGCTGATCTCTGTGTGCTATGCGGCTGCTTCCCACTAGCTATCTGTTTTACATTTGGTAGTGTGTATATGTCCATGCCACTCTCTCACTTTGTCACAGCTTGCCCTTCCCCCTCCCCATGTCCTCAGGTCCGTCCTCCAGTAGGTCTGCGTCTTTATTCCTGTCTTACCCCTAGGTTCTTCGTGACCGTTTTTTTTTTTTTTTTTTAGATTCCATATATATGTGTTAGCATACGGTATTTGTTTTTCTCTTTCTGACTTACTTCCCTCTGTATGACAGACTCTAGGTCCATCCACCTCACTACAAATAACTCAATTTCGTTTCTTTTTATGGCTGAGTAATATTCCATTGTATATATGTGCCACATCTTTATCCATTCATCTGTAGATGGAATTTACAATCAAGTTTGCCTAATTTCAAAGTTGAATCTCTTCTTAAACTGTTCCAGGTAGGGGGAAGGGTAGCGTAAGAAAAGGGGTTAGGTTGGAGTAGGAAAGCTCTAAAGGCAAAACTGGCGTTTGCTTAGGACAAGTCTTGGCACAAAAACAGAAATAAACAAACAAAAGAATATGCTTCTCTTAGTCTGCTTTGGCTGCCATAACAAAATACCATAGACTGGTGGCTTAAACAACAGACATTTATTTTCTCCCAGTTCTAGAGGCTAGAAGTTCAAGATCAGGGTGATGGCATGATCAGTTTCTGGTGTTGCTTCTCTTCTTGGCTTGTAGGTGGATGCCATCTGTCTGTGTGCAATTGGAGAGAGGGAGAGAGAGAAAGAGACAAAGAGAGATAGAGCAAGCTCCCTGGTTTCTCTTCTTATAAGAACACTAATCCTATAGGATGAAGGCCCCATCCTTATAAACTCATTTAACCTTTATTACCTCCTTATAGGCCCTATCTCCAAACACAGTCACTTTGGGGCTTCAACATATGAATTTGGAGGGGGCACAATTCAGTCCATAGCAATACTTTTATCTGACTTAATGCTGTCTCTGTCCACCTTATTTTTATATTCCCAATGATTAATATGGTCCCCATAATAAAATGCAATTATTTTGGATGAAATTAAAAAATGAATGAATGAATAAAAGCAATTGAAGGGCCTTTCTTTCCATGAGGCTATAAAAATTGATGCTAAGGTATAATAGGATTGTAAAAAAAGAACTTTCAGCAGTTTAATTTTCTTTAAAAACTTCCCAAGAGTTCCCATTAAATAACTTACTAGATATTTGGTTTTTATCCAGAATAGGGTTTCTCCACAGAGACACTATTGACATCGTGGACCAGACCCTTCTTTATTGTGGGGGCTATACACTGCATTGTCAGATGTTTAGCAGCATCCCTGGCCTCTACCCACGAGATGCCATTAGTGCCCCTTGCCCCAGTCATGACAATAAAAATTGTCTCCAGACGTTGCCAGTTATCCCCAGGTGGGGCGGGGTGGGGTGGAGGTGGCAAGTTCATTTGAGAACCATTGATCTAGAGTCTAGATTCTAGACTATAAAGTGTTATGGACCTTAGAAAGGCTTCCCAATTCTAAAACAAAGAATCTGCTTTAGCTTCTTTGGATGTATGATCCCTTGAGTCTTTTCTGTTTTCTCAAGCTATGGCCTTTTTCTTGACTTCCCTTGCCTCTTACCTTAGCCTGTGCGTCACGTACACTCACACAGATTTCCTACCCCATCCCCATCTCCCTTCACTACTTGTCCTTCTGTTGTTTCTCTCTTGATAATTCCTAGTTATAGGAAGTGTCCACCCTCTGCTCCTGTTTTCAGTTAGGTAAAGGTCAACTGAATAAGGTGCAAATCTGGCATCTTAGGTATACTTTTCCCCGGTTCTGCTATAAAGGTATACTCCCCGTTTCAGCAAAGCAGTAACTTGCAGCTTGTTTCTAAACTTTCGAATGAATTCTCCACTCTCAGATCACTTAGTCACATGAAGCTCACCTATAACTTTATTTAAAAGATCAAGACTCTCTGGTTTGATGGCTCTTGACATCTGTCTCCTCATTAGGGACCTTCTCTTTCTTTATTTGCTCTGAAGGAAAATCCATCCTCCACTTCAGGGCACTCTTGCTCTTCTTTCTTGTTAACTCCTTCATATTTTGGCCTCCTCTCCAAGTTTTCTTGTCCTCACTTGCATCTTCAGTTTTTCCCATTCTACTTGGCCTATTTTCTGTTCCTGAAAACTTGCTTAGATTTCTCCACCTTAAATTAAAAATCAAAAATCCCTCTCCCTATTCCAGTAGTTCTCAATCAGGAGAGATTTAACCTCCAGTGAACATTAACAATCTCCTGAGACACTTTTGGTTGTCACAGGTGAGGAGATGGGTGCCACTGGTATCTAGTGGGTAGAAACCAAGAATGATGCAAAACATTCTAAAAAAAACACAGGATACTCTCCCCCCACCTCCAGCACCCCTTATCCCCACAAACAAAGACTTACTTGGTTCCAGATGTCAACAGTTACTCAGGTTGATGGTGTTCAACCCTACAATTCTCAGAGACACATCACTTCTGCTCTCTATTTTACTTTGTAGCTTCTTAGAAGATTCAGGCACATCGGCTGCTCTGCCTGCTCACTGCTCAATCACACGCACTTAGTCCTTAATCCACTGCAATCCAACTTCCTCCCATTAGTCATCAAATCATCAAATCAAATGACTTCAGTCCTCCGTTAGCTTCCTAAGCCTCTCTGCATGGAGAGATGCTACTGAAACTGAGCAGGACCCTGTGGGGCTCCTGGGCACGGAAGCCTTTTGGTGTCCCTCATTTCTTGTTTGTAGGGAATAGACTCCAGCCTCCATGACCTTCCCTGAGTCCCAAAGGGCAGATTCAAAGAGTCGCTAATCAGGGAAGGGAGGGCGATGCAGAGACAAGGGAGGAGCAGTCAAGAAACAATAGTGCAGCCTTGGGGCAGGGTCCTGGTTCCGCCTCCAGGGATACACATAACAATGTCTTTGAGTTCTTCTGTAGAACTAAAACCTCCAACAAATGGGAGATAAACTACTTGATGAAGCATTCTTCATTCCAGAGAGATGATCACAGTTTGATAACCTCAAGAACCACAGCTCATCAGGAGACCATCTGAGGCCAGATTAAAGGAATGTAGGCTCTGCACACATCTGATGCTTACCAGCAACCCCACCCTTGGACCATTGCTATAAAACTCCTCACCAAATCCCCCCAGATTGGAACACACAGTTTTTGAGGGCATGAGCCTGCTGTGTCCCCCTTTGCCTGGCAGAGCAACCAAGCTGTTCTTTTCTACTTCACCCAAAACTCTGTTGCCGAGGTTTGATTTGGTACTGGTGTACAGAGGCAGAGTTTTTGGCATCACTACCATCCCAGCCGTAGCTTGGGAAGTGAGGGAAGGATCAAGGGGTCAGGCATCGCAGTGAGGCTGAAGCAGATGCTCTATTTGGCACTGAGACGTTTTCTAAGATCTACAATACACTGTAGTCTAAAATCTGGGTCAATGGCTGGCTGCAGTCTAGAATCTAGATCAGGGGCTCTCAAAGGAATCTGCTAACCTTAACTCCCACCTGGGGACCCTTGGCAATGTCCAGAGACAATTTTTATTACGATTGGGACAGGGAGGTGCTGCTGGGATCTAATGGGTGGAAGCATCCTATAATCCTCTTTCTTTTCTCTCATTCTTTGGCCTCTTTCCTTGACTCTGCCTTGTCTTTATCCACCTCCAGCCTGACTGATCTATTTCCATGAGCTCTGCAGCCTCCTCTTCCTCCTTCTCTTTGTCTTATCTAGCCTGCTGGTTTGTAAACTCACCAGGAGCATTTTAATCATCCTAGACCCTGGAATACCTTGCAGGGCGTCTTGTTTAGAGGATGGCTCACTAAATACTTGTTTGCTTAAATTAGGATTAAACCATACATATGTCTATGTGTAAAACGAAGCAAAACAAACAGCCCTCGAGCCTCAGGAAAAAACCTTGAGCAAAATTTTCTATATCACGTGGCATATCTTATCTAAATTTTTCCATGATGGTAAAACAGACATGTGGGAAGCCTCATTGAGAGGGCATAGGAGCTTGAGTTTAAGGAGCTCTGTGTCCTCACTACATCCAGTATCATTCTTGGGCACATTTCCTCATCTGTAAAATCAAAGACCGTAGAGTGAATGAGTATCAAGATTCTAACTCCAAATTTTTATTATCCTAAATATTAGGGGGTTCATAAAATTGAATCCCTAATAAAACTTTTTTTAATTTATCAGGTTTTTAAGTAAAATGACATTACTGAGTTGACCTAATTCATTAATATGCATCTATAGTTTTATGGATCAAACATGGTGTTTAAACATAGGTATGTATATAGTTACAAGAAATAGATGTGTGCGTGTGTGTGTGTGTGTGTGTGTGTGTGTGTGTGTGTGTGAGAGAGAGAGAGAAAGGGTATGTGTGTGTATTTTTAACTTTCCATTATTGTAGAATTCAGTAAATCTAGATTTTATTCCTAGATCAAATGTTCCAGGAGAGTTCTAAGTGAGTTATAAGAAGTTAATCATAAAAACATAGATTCAGCCTTAACAATGGTGTCATAAATAATGACAATGTCATAAGAGGGAATTTAAAAAGCAATCAGAAATTATGTGCTTTTTTTCCCCCCACAAAACGCATGTTAAATTAACCAGTAAGCTTTGTTATGGTACATACCTGATGATGATTTTACATTATCTAGTGTTTTAAAAAAATGGTTCCAAAATCCTAGATTTATAACCCTGCAGAAGTCCCCACACTGTTGCAATGCTGTCTTCAATTCAACCACTTCATATTGAAATTTCACACACAATAATTGGCTGACCTTCACAGCTATGGCAGAAACTAATTAAAGCTGTAAGGCTGTGCTAGCAATGCTTTTGTGTGAAATGTGAAGTTTGGTGATAATGAAATACGGGGTGCAGATGTTATTGTCTTAGATAGACTGTGCCCTTGGTTCACACTAATGAAGAGCAGCAATTATTAAACAAAAAGTATTTTTTACCCATTAATTATTTTGTGTTGTGATAGTAGAAATAAAAACACAGTGGCATCTCTCCTACCAGCATCTCCCCAAAGTAATTTTATGCAACTTTACCTGCTGACTTCTATCATTAGCCATTCGGTTTCCACTTTCTTCTCCTACTGATCTTAAACTTTTGGGAGCCTCCAACAAGGACCTGGCTGAGTTCAGAAAGCAAAGGGTAAAGGGCAAGCTAAAAATGGTTACCCATAAAGATTGTCAGACAGCTGAAGGATTAAATAAATGAAGCTTTTTGGAAATAACTTTCTACTCCAAACAGAGATGTCAGTAGAAATATGATGTGCTCCACACTGTTGGTGTCTGATAGACAAAGGTCACTGCTGCTGTTGAGGTACAAGTAGAGAAATAAAGCAGGCCTGAGCTCTGGTTTTTGGTTCTTAGGGGCTGAGTTTCTATTAATAGGTCGGTGTGACTTGCTGGACCTCCACTCGGTCAAGTATAACAAATCACAGATTTGCAACAATTGAAGAAAAACACTAGAAAAAGACAAGGCACAATGTATAGTGAAGTCTTACCTTTTCATGGGCTAATGATTGAGGCTGCTTCTCTTTATCCCTGTCCTCGTTGACTGCAGGCCACTTAGTTCTCATTAACAGGGCAGAGATGGGAGGGACACGAGTTACCCACAAATTGGCCAATTTCCCTATTGGGGAAAGGAGATGGAACTTACTGGCCAAAATAAAATGTAATAATTACTTGTGTAATTTTCCCTGTCGTCCATGGCCCCTCGTATCCATGTCCTACTACATGGGCATCTCAAGGCCTTATCTACGAGGTATTGGCCACTAAACCCCAGCAGTGATGAGGGTAGGCAGTGGCAGAAGCAGCACAGGAGGAGGTGGACATCACTGGATCATGTCACCTCAGACTGGGCAGAGAAAAAAAGGTTAGTGCTTGGGAGGAAGAGGATTGATGGTCATGAAAATATTATATAGCTGAAGACGTCGTGGGGGGAGGGGATATCTTTACAACACATTAGGGCTCCATTTTCTTGGTGGTTGCGTCACTTGTCAATACATTTGGTCTTGATGTAACAGAATATTCTCAGGGACTATGAGTGGATTTGAGGAGTAATTAATATAGGTAGTGATGGGCAAGATGACTGTTGAGGCTACGTGTTGCTTCATTTGGGGGAAAGGTTAAGAATTTCATTTGAATGAAGGATACCCATATATGTTAGGTGGAAACATAGGCTTGTTCTGTTGTTGTAAAGAAGTTCAGTCGTGTGCAGAAGGGTACATCTAGAAGCTGAGTAGCCAAAGGGGAAGACTGTGTCAATTATTAGACTATTGGCTCTCAGCTTCCAATCCGCCCTTCCTTTTCCTGCTTTTGATAATGGAACATTTTTCCTTTGCCAGCTTGCACAATGTTAAAATAGCAGAGGGCACTGCAGGGACACTAGAAAATGTTTTTCTTCCTGGTACCAGTGTGTTCTCTGCTTGTTCCTGCATTGTAAGATGGACAGAAGCTCACAGGGCACCAAAGGCGTTCTGCACCAGCAAGTTTCATCAGCATTACCCCTTTGTGCAGCTTCTCCCAGCACCCAAGAGGGCAGCTTTGCATTGAGTTCCAACAGTGCAGCAAATTTCTCCACCAGGCAGTGGGCGGTGATCACGCACTCTCCAAGGGGGACCAACTCTAAGCCTCTGAAGGAGGAGGGGCTTCACTGGGTCCCCTGCCTCAGCCCTAGAGGTAGCAGGCTGCTCCTTATATCTGCTGTTTCTGTAAATCTTACCTTACTCCTTGTATGTTATCTCCTCTTGCAGTTAATCATCTTTTTCATTAAGCATTTCTTGCTCAAATGATTGTGTGATTTCTGTCTTCTGATTGGAACCCGGCTGATTCAGTGATCCTCCCATCTTCAACCCAACAGTTTATACAAGAAGTAAATGAATTTCTTTATTATCATGACTGACTGAATTAAATGTAAAAAGGGTGCTGGACAAGGAGGGATTTGCAATAGTAGAAGTAGTAGAATATACTAAAATATAATTGGAGCAATTATCAGCTTTCAGAAGATGCAATCATGAATTACAAAAGATTATAATCCCACGTAATTTTCAGTATAAAGAACAAAGCAAGAATGTACCAAAACCTTAACTTTACCCTGTACCAAATAAAGGAGTGATTAGAAAGACTGAAAATGCAAAAAGGTGATAATGTAGCATGTTGTCCCATGTCAAAATAAGAGTATCCACTTGGAGATTACAAAAGTCCTCTCATGTTAAACACTTTGGACCAAAACATAAAGCAACTGCTTTGGAGTGGTCCTGGCTTACAATGTAGACAGAAACTTTAGATTGTCTTAACCTCAGGAACTTGTTTTGCTCCTATCATATTTATCCAGAATACATCTACAATTCATGTATGTCTGGCAGACTCCATTACATTGCTAAACTGTATAGACACAAGATCCCATCCGCTGCCCTCTCTTCATAGCATAATCATCATTTTCCTCGGCAAATGTACCATTACACACAATAGGATCAATACTAGAGTGGATGCAGTTAAATAGAGCAGTAAAGAGGCCTAGCTGGGCACATTAATGAGAGACAAGGCAGGGCGATGGAAGCCTGCCCTTCCCCAAGGAGAGAAATTGCCCCATACGATATCAAACCATGTTTCTCCTCAGGCTGCTTGGCACATGGACCTATTGATTTCAGGAGTGGAGCACTGTGATGGTAGAGGCTGCCCATGGGAGTGGCGTGGCCTCTGGGGACAGCAATTTGGGCAGAAAAAGAAGAGGGTAATAACTTGTTCAGTGAAAAATAAATGGGCTCCAGTGCTTCTGACCAGGTGTCTTGTCTGATACTTCTATGCTAGGAGTGCCCCTTTGACTTCAAAAAAATAATAATAATAATGTCAAACTTTGTTTTGAGCCAGAGCCCTGGGGAGAGCTAAACCTGGGTTGCTGCAAAGAACAGCTTTTTAACCAGAGGCTGAGCAAAGTGCTGCTAATAAAACATCAGATGGGGGCTTCCCTGGTGGCGCAGTGGTTGAGAGTCCGCCTGCCGATGCAGGGGACATGGGTTCGTGCCCTGGTCCGGGAGGATCCCACATGCCGGAGCGGCTGGGCCCGTGAGCCATGGCTGCTGAGCCTGCGCGTCCGGAGCCTGTGCTCCGCAACGGGAGAGGCCACAACAGTGAGAGGCCCGCGTACCGCGAAAAAAAAAAAAAAATCAGATGGTTTCTTTCCAACGAGTCTGGCTTCCGAATGATGAGTGTTTGACGTCTGTCTGTTTTTAGCAAAGTTTTAACTGTGAGGTCTTGTTTGTATTGGAATCTTATTTGCCCCCATGAAGCAAATGTTGAGAATAATAGTGACTGTGAAGTGGGTCCTTGTGAGTGTCTCTAGGTTACTCAAGGAAAGCAGCTTGTACTCCTATGTACTACTGTTAGGAGCATGAGTAAACTGCTAACATACTCAACTAGTGCTATAAAGTACATTGCTGGATGTCTCGTTAAAGCAGTAGTTCTTACCCAGGGCTGCTTTTTGTATGAGCATTGCCTCTGGATATGTGGGCTGAGTAGGTCCTGGGTGGGGGAATTAGGCATCTATATTTGGAACTAGTGTCCCAGCTGGTTTTGATGCAGCTGCTCCAGGAACTGTTATTTAGTAATCACTACACTTAATGATACATATTTTTCAAAGACCAAGGTGACGTGATGAGATAAAAAGTTGAAAGTAGAAAAATTGGTGCTCTTGGGACCTTATGGCAAGTTAGAAGGAGACCTGGCAATTTGGAGAGGTCTGTAATTAAGCTAGAAAAATCAGGACGGAAGAGTTTAGACTGGATGTGGTACGGGCAGCAGAGTTTTGGGGTAACATCTGGCACAGAATGAGTTCAGTATTCCCAGTATTCAGTATTCCCAGCACCACGTTCTAAATCTTCTAAATCTCATTGTGTCCTCTGTCAATGACACCCTTTGGAGTGCCGTCGGATACTCTGTTCAATAATCAACAGATCAGAAGCACCATCGATACGGTTCAATTTGCATACTTCACGATATGGTTCAATTTGCCTACTTCATCATCGTGGTCACCAGGTTAGGGTGAGGTGAACACTGTTGACCAAAAGGGATCTGTGACTAAAGGAATAAGTTGCAAAGGTGCTGAGGCTGAAGAGGAACTGAGAGAACAGTCTGTCTCTATCACTCTGCAGTTTGAAGCATAAGAGCTGATTTGCTATCCTTAGTTCTAAATCAGGAAGAATCTGCTTATGAAATGTTCTGGAAGAATATCTTTTATTTCTCCATACTGGGGATTCATTTATACCAATTTATCCATGCTCTTTTACTAAGAATCCATTAAAAATAATAGTGCAAAGTTGAGAGACAGGGGATGGGTGTCAGTACAACCCACAGCCAGGTAACAGGACAAAGATTACTGGTCCACCTTGGAATCCCACACGTGATGTTGATAACTTAGCACTGCCCGCTAAACAACCAACATATATTACAGTCATGTTCACACATGCAAAATATTTACTGGCTCCCTCTAAGGATAATGTATGTTCTGTGCAGACTCATGAAAATATGAAATATACCACAATACACATCAAGGATCTGAACAATGTTTTTGTAGTTACACATCCCACACCTCCTTCCAGGCAGTCTTTAGCAGTTAAAACATTTTATACCAAGTTGATTAGATTTATTTAGTCATGTTTATTGAAACCTAGGTCAAAAATTACCTCCTCAATTATCCAGTTGAACCATAGTGTATTACTGTTTGTTAACATGTGTATACTCGGATACATCTCGGGCCAAATATAGTTTCCAAGCAAAAACAACCCACATTAGTCAAAACCTGATATATTGTGATATATTTGTTATGATTTTAAACTTAATTTTAACAGAGCGATCTCATAAGGGAAACCCAGGTTATACTTGCAAGAGTATAGGAAAGACATATTGCATGTTCTAAATGAACTTCCATTTTAATAGCTCACTTTAAATAATTCCATGTAATCAGTGCCCTATATTTTAAAATAATCATACAGAGTATAATAAGTTATTAGGCTGTTAAATATAGATGATTTAATCCTGAGTATTATAGAAATATATTATTTTCCTATTGTCTGTTCCTATTATTAATCAAGCAAATTAAGTTAGTGAAGTGGTTCCAGTAGAATGTGGTAATTTATTATGTACACCAGTGTTAAAAATGATAAAATTAAACTCTCTGTGGTAACTGTATTCCCCAAATCAAACACGTAGATGTTTATAAGTCTAAAAGACTAACTATCCACATAAAGAGTTTACTGCTTAGTAGGAGTTTTTAAATAGCTCTATTTGTTATGATTCAAAATATATTGCAATAAAATGGTTAAATGAAACTTAAAAAATTATGTACACTCACATGCATGTTCACACACTGCGCATTGTTTTTCTGTCCATGAGATGCAGTATTAACAATTCACCTCTTGGTAGACTGTAAGATGCATCTTGTGTTTCAGACTGGGTTCCCTCTCCCTTTCCCTGCGCCATTCATAGTAATAGAAAAACCAGTTGACAATAAAAATCAAAGCAATGTAAACAAGTAATTATGTTTATTTCATAGATGCTGCTTTTTATTTAGTCTCAAAATGATATTTAAAGGAAGAAACATGCTAAAATCCCAACGGGGACAGCCCATAATTGTCCAGTAGTTTCATGAGGTTTTTGAGTTAATCTCTCCTGACTTTCTAGTCTGGAAAACTCCAACACTTGTGTGTTACTTGGAGTGTCAGGTCACTGCATGTTGCCATGAAAGACAAGAAAAAAGAGAAAGTCATGTTTACTCATTCTCAATGGTTTTAACTTTTTAGGGCTAATTTTTGTTAACCCATGTGTTACCCTGTGAAGTACTCTGGCCTCCAAATGAGTCAGTGAAGATGTAAGTGGTAGGTGTATTAATGTCACTCTGAAAAAAAAAAAAAAGCACTTGTGTTCCCAACTGGCTAATGCAGACACACAAAAAAATGTTTCCTTTATGTGTTATTGTAATTAAATAAACACAATGCGACAAAACCTCCAATTTACATGAACTCCAAAGATGCAAGAAGTTGTATTCAGTAAACCTATAGTGAAGTAACAAGGTAACATAAAATTGCTACTCAAAAACTGGAATGCTTTTATGATGGAACGAATACAGGGGAGATATTTTTATGAAAATTATTTCGAAGGACGTTTCTTCACAGTCCTTGAATTGTAGTACCACAGTATCCAAAGAGGCCATTTTAATTATAACTCTCAAATTCTGTCATCCTTTTTAAAAATTATTATTAGAATGCCAGTCCGCTGACCTTCAACTTCCACTGAATGTAATCTATGCATTTTGGTCATGCCTAGGAGGCATCTGAAGCAAAAGCTTGAGGATTTAAGAAATGAAGCTTGAAAAAGTTTCTCCTTTCCTGTAAATTAGAAAATGGAAGTTGTGTCTTTCAAAGTATTTCAGTTTATTAAATAACTAAACCCACTCTTTGTTTCTACCCACGGTCCCTACTCAGACCAGAGTGACTTTGTCTGCAAGGGAGGTTTCAGCTCTGAGGTCAGTGGGGACTTTCATAGAATCAGAAGGTCTGATTAGATTGAGTAACTCCACTGAGACGTAGGCACAATGCAATCCAGGCTTAGAAGTGTCCTCACTGAGCAGGACTTCCGAAACTTGCAAATGTTGCCAAATTTAATTTAATTTTGAATATTTTAGGAATGTTGCAAAAACTTAGGGTTGGCAAAGTTACAACTAAAAATCCCAGAAGGAAAATGCAAGGTGTTGAGGCTGTGGGTTTGCAGAAGGTATTTTTCTAAACATGACCACAGTCTTCCTATGAGTTTTGTGCGTCCGCTAAACACACACGTGAATGTCGATGTCCATGCCTTCACCCACGTGGAGAAGACTTTTTATCGATGTCACCGTGTTGATATAAGGAACAGCTTGTAACCTTGCATGGGCCCTGCACTTGGGGTTCCAGTTCTGCTGATTTACCTCCATAAACTTAACTACTTTCAAACACTTCATAGCTGAAACGCACAAACCCGTTTACTTCAAGCACATCGACAGTCTGAAAGTCAAGTCACAGGATATTCAGAAAGCTCTACTGTGAAGCTGAATTTTGGTAATTGACACCAATAACATAACAGCATTAAAACAGCCATAGTTTTAGAGTGGATAAGCGAGTCTTCTTGTAAATATGCTGAAGGAAAGCATGGAAGTGGCAGAAGAATCATGCCACAACTGTAACAGCTAATAAATCTTTATTTAAGCAGAGACCTCTAAAATTTAATTAGGCATACGAAAGCAGAGATCATTCTGAGGGTAAAAATCTGCCGGTTCTCACAAGAAAAGACACCTGCTTTATGGAAAAAAACTTCAAGTTCAAATTTATTCTCCTGGTACTTTGTCAATAGAAAGGCTTTCTGTAGAAGAAAAAATATCTGACTTAAAAAAAAAAAAAAAGACAGAGGCAGACAGGAGGCATTCCTGGCACACCCTAGAAGGGAGAGAGAATGGCCCGTTTGTGAAGTGTGTGTGTGTGTGTGTGTGTGTGTGTGTGTGTGTGTGTGATTTAGCTAATTCATGTAGGTGCCTCTCTTTTCTTTCTCTCTCTTCCTCCTTCCTGGGTCATGTACGGGTAGTCAAGGATCTATGGCAGATTTGGTAGTACCCATGATGTAAAATTGGCGGTCACCTTGTAATTCAAGACTATTCATTGCCATGCTCCCTCACCGCTCCCAACCTAAAAATGTCTCCTTCTGTGCTCCCATCACAAAGCCCAGCTACAGTAAGGTAATACCCCTCCTTCCCAAATTAAAAACTTAAGTATCTAAATTACAATTTGCCTTTGAGCCCTTTATGGATTATAATGGCTCAGTATCTAACATGGCTCCTTGTTAAAATGTTGAGACCACTGGGGCTGGTTTCGTTCTAATTCCAGATTCTTTGACTTGAAGTGTATATTCCCTTAGTTCCTTCTTGAGAGAAGGGCTTCGATTAGTACAGCATAGAAGGATTTCCTTGGGAAAGAAAACAACAAGCTTTAAGCATTGATTATATCCTCTGAGCAAATTTTCTCCTTCTGTCAGTGTGGAATTTGGTAGACCTTGTGGAGGAAGATATTTAAGTTACAGCATCCACGTTCATGGAACATGATCTAGTTCAGGAGATGAGACGTAAACATTTGAAGCAGGCAGCACCATTTCAGTTGTACAAGGTATCGCCCAAGGCAGTGCGTACATATGCATCACGGCACTCAGATAAATAACTCCAGTTTTTGTCCATGGGCCAACCCCAGCCCTTGAAGCAACAAAGCTGTTTTTGTTGTTGTTTGTATGTTTTTCATTTCTCAGGAGTCCTTCATCAAAGAATAGGATAATATATTTTAACAAAATTAGCTTTAGGAATGCAACCTTTGTTTTTAACTTTTGCTGCTTTGAGATGCACAAATGAAGCCAAATGGACATCATGAAAACAAAGCTAGTTTATGATAGGATGTTATATATATTTTTTCTGCTACCATGTGATCCATCCTGAAGATGTTCTGCTGCTTGCATGGTGTTTCCTCCAAATCACTTATTTTATGCTAAGGAGATAATAGTGGTGGCTCACTTCAAATGTCAACAAGCATCATACGTAATGAATTCCGATTCGAGCTCCTATTGCCCAATTAAATAGTTCTTTCAGCAGATCAAATGCCATTCAGGCCTTTTTCTGCACTTTTCTTTATGCTACTTTAAAAGTCATCCTGCTGTTGTTTTTAAAAAATAAGTAAAGTAGGTGACATCTTTTGTGAAAGATGTTAGAGCTAGTCTTAAATGGCAACATAATGAAATTTAAGGAAAATAGAAAGGGCTATGATGTAAGGAGAAATGCAGTTAGTTATCCTTCATGAGATTCTCAAGTGGGTAACCCTACACTAGATGCCTACAACAAGAGCTCAGAGACCGTGGGGCTGCATCTGAAAGGCAGTGCTCAGTGGACCGGGAATTAGGTACCTGGCTTGGCCCTGCTTCTTTGTGCTGACCGGTGGATATGAGCAAGTTCTTGGATCTTATTACCTTTTTAGTCAGAAATATTTGAGGGGTTGACCAGATGAACCCTGAGCTTCCTTTCAGCTCAGAAATTTTATGAGATAGTCCAACTCAATCAAGAGGCTACTGTATAATGCTTAATACAAAATTTGAGTCTAGTTTCCATTAATGTGAGAAATTGAAAATTTTGTCAGACTACAAAAATGTTTTGGTCTTCCCAGAACTTCCGTTAGGCTGGAGTCTGCAGTCTTCGAGACCTAGCAATAGGCTTGTAGGCTAATTGGGAAATGATAGAGATTTATTGGGAATATTTGGGGGTTTCTGAATCATTGCAGGCAGTAGAACAATCCTTTCATAGAAAGCTTCTCTTCAGTGTACTCCTTCATGAGGAGAGAGAGTTGGATGGTTTTGTGGCCAGTTACGATTGCCTTGTCGGTTCAGGGCTTTGTGGAGTAGCCTTTACCTTCAGTATCTGTGTACTCTGATCCACAGTTTCCTTACATGTGAAATGGACAATGCCTACTTTAGAAGGTTGTTCTGAAGATTGACCATAGAGTGAAAATTATCTTGTATGTCAGTTATATACTGATATATAGCAAATCATGCCAAACCTTAGTAACTTAACACAACC
This sequence comes from Leucopleurus acutus, assembly GCF_964270905.1. Taxonomy (NCBI): domain Eukaryota; kingdom Metazoa; phylum Chordata; class Mammalia; order Artiodactyla; family Delphinidae; genus Leucopleurus; species Leucopleurus acutus. The sequence goes on along the minus strand of NC_139154.1, from coordinate 85,048,450 downwards.
ACCATGTTATTTCTCATGATCACATGGGTCTGGAATTTGGGCAGGGCTCATGGGGGTCTGCTCACCTCTGTTCTTCGTGATGTTGGCCAGTGGCTCAGTGCTCGTCCATGTGGCCTCTCCCTCCACGTGTTTTCTCATCCTCCACATGTCCTCTCTTCCTCTTCCACATGGTCTCTCTACCCAGTGGGATAGGCTGGACTTCTTAGCATGACAGTGGGATTCCAAGAGTGAAAGCTGATCTCGGCATGGAAGTCCCAGAAAGCCATCTCTTCTACTTTCTATTGGTCAAAGCAAGTCACCAGTGCAACTCAGCTTCAAGGAATGGGGAAAGAGACTCTACTGCTTTATGGGAGTAACAGCAAAATGACTTTGCAATTGGCATGGACCAGGAAGGTTTGATTCACTGTAGGCCATTTTAAACCATCAACCACATCTCAAATAAAGCTTGGCACATAGTGGGTACTAGATGAATGTACTACATCTTACATGTGGCAACTTTCATCAACATTCCACCTTATTAGATAGGCAGCACAAATTAACTCTGCGAGTTGAGGAAACTAAGAAGAAATGGTATGTTAGTTGCCCAAATTCATACAGTCAATAAGTGATCATTTAGGACTTGAACAGAGTTTTTCTGACTCCAATTTCTTTATTCTTTCTACTATAAATAAGTGCTGATAGATTGGAAAGAAAATGAAATATGGAAGGTGATCAGTGAAAATGCCAGGGCCAGGGCATCTTACCTGGCTTTGCTATTTTAGAAAACTGCACCTCTTTGTTTGTGAGCCAAAGGTTGGTTGAAAACAATGAAAGAAGAATATTTTCTTGACTGCGTTTTTTAGGTATCTTTCTCCAAAATTTAATTACATCTGGAGCAATTTTAAAACAGAGCTCTAGACATATATTTTTCAGTACATGATTTCTTGGAAATATATCCAAACTTTCACATAGTTTCAGCTTCAACTACAAAGCAGACTTAGTAGACAGAGGGAAAAATGTAAAGATATGATCTGAGTCAGGCATGATCTGATATCTGTGCCTATAATGGTCTCCTGAATTCAATTTCTGTTCATTCTTTTCCTCCTTCAAGTTTGGTATTAAAACTGTGACTATTTTCAGCAAGAATGTAAAATGAAAAACGAGGGAAAAGTATTGATATATTTAGAGTGTTCATTATAGCACAAGCCATTATATCACGCTTATATAATACTTAACATCAATATATGAAACTCTTTGTGTAAAAGCTGCATGCAAAGATTTTTATTCTTTGCATTATAGTTGCTATTATTGCCGTTATTTTGATTGAGTCCCTTGTTGAACTCTGAATTCTATTTGAACCTGAAACGGTAATCAAAACTGTGGGCTATTTGATAATCCCCATGAATATGACTGAGAAGTTTTCATGAAAGCCCTACAGACTGAACCCATTGAACTTAGAATAGTTCTCATTCCAGTAGAAAGAAGCAGATGTCCCAAACCAAACACACTTGGTTTAATATATTTTACATTGGTTTTAATGGACACATGTTTTGACTATGACATGGCAAGACAAGGATTTGAAATGGTGGATTGGAAAGATTTTGTTCATAAAAGTAATTGCTCTTACATTACAAAGTGAAGGATTTACATGTGGAAAATGTCAGCCTGTTGCAGCATCTCGTGATGGATCGTGTTACTGCAAGCCATGGAGTTCACTAGAAAGAACCAACTTACTTCTGAGGGGTCCTTTTAATAGGCGTCACATACAGAATGGCAGGGAGGGGGAACCTCAAATCTAGAGTCATTCTAGTTATGTCATTGATCCTTGATTATACATTTTCAGGATTATCTGTGACTTTTATTTCCCATCAGAATTTGGCTTCTGTCTATATTGTTTCATGAGCTAAAAGCAATTCTTAAATGCCAGGCACTGTTCGAAGAGCTTTATGGGTATAGATTACCTATTTTATTCTCATAAGAACTCCTACGAACAGGTAAGAAAAATGATGTACAGAGAAGCCAAATAACTTGCTCAAGGTCACACTGCTAGTAAGTGACACAGACAGAATATCTCAGTCTAGCTGCAGAGTCCGTGCTCTCACCTCACACTCTGCTCTCTTTTCTGTTATTTAACGTGGTAGGAGCTATGTCTAATTATTTGTGTGGCTCAGAACTTTCTTAAGAGAGACTGATTCAGATAAGTGAATCTGTTACCCCAGAACTTCAAATGCTACTTCCTAACTTATTTAGAAGACAGTTCACCAGCAAACTGATTCCAAAATTGGGAAGTCAAAAGAGTCTTCCAGCCCGTAAAATAGTCACAAAGCCCTTACACCGATTCCATGTGCTTCACCCCTTGTACTCTCCTTCCTAATGCTTATTGTTGACATATAAGAGATGAGAAGGAAAGGGAGAGAAAATTTGGAAAGTATAAACCTATTTGTACTACTTCACGGCATAATCAAAAATTTCATGATGATGGCTCTGAAGTGTTAACAAAAGCTTAATTGATGTCCATTACCTTTAGTTAGAAGGAAGGGGGATTGATGATGTATGTTGAAAGGTCTTTTCTCAAAAATGTTCAGATTTTTAGACTTTGTTGGCTCTATAAGCTAAGCTTCTATAATGAGAGATCCTATTTGTGGGATACCACGTTCCCAGCAGTGCCAGCTAACTAAGTAAAAAACCCATCATTATGGAAAGAACACTGGGTGAGTTGGAGACACTCTCCCACTAGCTTGCTGATAAATGATCTGGGCAGGTCATTTATCCTCTCTGTGTCTCAAATTGCTTATGTGCTTCCCTCAAAGAGTTACTGTAAGGATTAAATGAAATAATGTATATCAAAGTGCCTAGTACAGAGTGTGTTCTCAATAAACATTTGTTAAAGAAAAAAGGAGCATTGCATTCCAGTGTCAAACGGAAATTATTTTTGAATTATGCCTTCGATATTGTTTGTGCAATAATACATATGTAGAAATATGGATAAAGGAACAGAAGTGATTGTCTTGGGATTCTTCAATAATTATATTACCTTCCCTTTGATTTATCCAACTTTTTTTTTTTTTTTTATCTTTCACCTACTTTGAAGAATATAACTATTCAAAGCCAGAATGCTTCTTTTTGATAAAACCCAGATGCGTAGGGCAAGATGCACTTCCTGAAGAGATTCATTCAGGGACCAAAGGGTCCAGGAACTCTCTTCTCTTGTAATTCCACCACATGTCCAGTTTGGTTTCACTTGACAAGTAGGGACGGAGAGCAGACCTTTCTTCATGTGTATACGTGTGACAAGAGAATGACAGGGAAAGGATAAAGCAGGTCATCAGCCTCTTGCAAGTACAACCCCAGGCCCTAATCGTGACAATCAATGTAAAGACGGTATTTTGTTGTCTGAAACAATTTATAACATGATGGGGGTGGAGGCAGAAGGTAGGGAGGTTTTAGGCTATCAAAAGTCCTCTTTTTCTGATTTGTTTTGTTTTGTTTTTTAATATACAAACGCATATGTCTCCTCCCTCTTTGGGCCCCTTCCGAATCCTCCCGGTTAGTTTTCCACTGCAGCACCATGTTCCTTATCAGGACCTCCTGTCGTGAGATAAGTCAGGCAAGCAGTTATCATCAGTCCTGGCCAGGGAGGGTGGTTTCAGTAAAGGGTTCCTTAACAGGATGACTCTGTTGGGCAGGGCTGATACCCTCAGCATCCCCCTCATAGATCACGGCACATGTCCTTTACACTAGGCCTACCCAGTCATTTTTATAATGTGCCTGGGCTTTGTTGACCTTCAGACCTTGGCAAGATCCTGTCCTAGTCTACTCTTTAGTGGGATCCATCTGGGCCCTTGTTCAGCCATCCCTACCCCCACAGGGTAAGGACTCCTTGGAACAAGTGGGCCTGCCTGCAAGAAGTCACCCTTCCTGGTAGCCCTGCACTTTTCTAAATTTAATGTGCTTATGCAACACCCGAGGGTGTTGTTAAAATGCAGATTCTAATTCAGTAGTCCTGGAGTGGGTCTGAGAGTTGGCATTTCTAATAATTCCCTGGTGCCGTGAGTAGCAAGGGTCTACATCATGCTCCAGGCACCAGGCTCCCAGAATTCCCTGAGCAAATGACACCACACCTGTACGCCCTCTTCCCTGGGTATCCCCTCCTGAAGACAAACTGTGTTGCCAGTGTGACACTCCAAGGCCTGAGAGATCCATGGGGGAACTTAGGGTGCAGGTCTGTGAACACAACTTAGACGTGAGGCCCTTGAAGTGCAGAACAGAGCCCAAGGTGCGAAAAGAAGGGGGAGTCACAGGATTGACGCTGGGATTGGGATCATAGGCCATGAGCCACTCTATACACATTACCACATTCTAACACAGAATTCTAGTAGTCCAAGAAATCTAAATTCAATAGTGGCCTTCCAGGTTGTTAATTAATGTAAAAAAAATAGAACACGTTTTACTTTAATAGTTTGTTACCTTGATTATATATATTTTTAAACATAAAGATACAGTATGTGGGCCACTATTTGTATTCTTGCTGCAGACCCCCAAATTGTTAGCAGTGTTCCTGTCAGTGGGCACCCACATTTGTAAACCCTCTTTTACCTCTCACCTAGATCATTCTGAGCATGAACTTCCAATGAAAAAATGATCAAGGGCAGTTACTACTTTTTACTTGGACAGTTCTTTTGCAGCTGCCTACATTTCTTTCCAATGTTATTTGATTCTTTTTCACTAGCCACACTTGTCTCTTTCATATGCAACCTGGGGTATTTTTTTTGCGGGCCTCTCGCCTCCGTGGCCTCTCCCGCGGCAGGCTCCCGCGGCAGAGCACAGGCTCTCAACCACTGTGCCACCAGGGAAGCCCGACCTGGGGTATTTTTAAGACTTTTAATATGTATATTGGCCTATGTGCAATACTGAACACTCTGGGATATGGAGCAGTCACAGTTTCTTTCGGTTAACAATGTTGGCAGATGTGACTCCAAAGCTGTAGGACAATGAAACCCACCCAGTTCAAAAGAGAAGGCTGGGGCAGTGGTTGAGGGTCCGCCTGCCGATGCAGGGGACACGGGTTCTTGCCCCCGTCCGGGAGGATCCCACATGCCGCGGAGCGGCTGGGCCCGTGAGCCATGGCCGCTGAGCCTGCGCGTCCGGAGCCTGTGCTCCGCAACGGGAGAGGCCACAACAGTGAGAGGCCCGCGTACGGCAAAAAAAAAAAAAAAAAAAAAAAAGAGAAGGCTGGCTTGCAATGTTCCTTGGCTGTTTCTTTTCTTTTTTTTAAAAAATTCATTCTCTCATTCTATTACAGTAGCATAGTTTTACAAGTCCTGGGTTAGAGGTCAAATCTTAGCCCCACCACTTGCAAGCTGTGTGAGTCTAACTTTTCCAAGCCTCAATTTTTTTCACCTCTAAGATGGAGATAATAATGTTTACCTCTTAGGGTTGTTAAGAGGATCAAAGGCGATAAAACACATAAAAGTATTTAGAATTATAATCTTTATCTGCCTGACACAGAATAATCACTCAAATAATGTTTTCTATTATTTGATTCATTTTTTTTAACAGCTTTATGAGGTAAAATTGATGCACAAAAAATTACGTGTATTTAATGTATATATTTTGATGAGTTTGGACATATGCCTACACCTATGATACCACCACCACAATCAAGGTGATAGCTCGTTACTCAGGTTTTATCTCTTTGTTGAAGCTGTATAAATATTTTCTTGTCCCACTATTTTTCTCTTCTTTGAAGTACTTCATTTTTGACAATCTTTATCTTACTATTTAACTTTCGCTTATATTCCATTGTGTATTATTAGTTTAATGTGGTTTTTCTAATCACATAACATACTTTAGGTTAACGGCAGTCTCTTTCATTTATTTTGTATCCTCCACAGCTCAGTGTACAATACTGAACACAAGAAAGACCCATAAATCTCTCTTGGGTGTTTGATTAATTAATTGTAAAGAAGTATTTGAGAACAAATAGGGCTGATTTGATTTGAAGTTCAAGCAAAATGGAAAGAGGAAGTGGCTCAAATAAGAAAGGGGTTGGAATCACCAGAAAGCAAGGGTTGGAGAAGGGAAATCACTCAGTTTGCTGACCACTGAATGTCTTCTGGCAGAATTTCGTGGAAAGGCTGACATGCTTCTTCAGCTGTGTGAGGGGGGCAGGGTTACTTGAATTCACAGTAAGTGAGAGCCTCCTACATCTGGGATAGGCTTATCTCTTTGTTTGGTGTCTGCCCTCCCCCCCCCCCCACCTCCCCCACTCCCTCCCCTGTAATCCCTACCACCTCAGTAAACTCTCTGCACAGGACAATACTGAGACTGCATCCTGAGAGCAGTAATTGAAACATGGGTCATCAAGAAAAAAACAGATTCAGAGTGTGGGATTTGGGGAAACCAGTTGTTTGTGTACTTGTGTACTGCATTCTCACGCTCAGGCTATTCTGCTGACGAAAAGGAGAGTAAAATCTCAAGTCAGTCCTTACCTTCATGGTCAACCTCACCTCTCCTCTCATTTGCTTAAGGCATCGAGCAGGACTGACTTCAGCTGGAAATAGCGTCGAAGATGATTCTAGACCACAACATAGGACTCAAACAACTGGAGGATTTAGCCAAATCCTAATATGTTTACCCACTTCTGACAGAGAGAAATGTTTATGTCTGAGGCTGTGGTATGATGTGGACTTCAAGAGTTCTGACACTTTAACACACCAGGCAAGGTTAGAAACCCATTCGTCCCTTCTTCATTTGCTGGTAAAGATATCTGGGTTTTCACTTCACACCAGTAAATGCAGGAAGAGGTGCCGTTTTAACATTGTGTCTTCATCTGCGCCTTCCACGTAAACAGAAGCTGTCTCTCTGGCCGTCTAGTGGCTGTACATAAAGCCCCTGTTTCCTTAATCCGAATGTCCGTTTCTTTTCTGCATGGTCTGCAAACTAAATGCAGTGAAAAAGTGTGTCCGAATTAGAACTGTGTGAGCCTGGAAAAGACATTTGGGTCACTGAGTCACTAACAGCACCCTCTGTTTACATGTTTCCGCCGTTTCTGTCTACAACCATAGCTGTGTTACAGCTCAGAACACTAATCTCTTTTTATTTGTATTTTACTTTATTTTATTTTGTATTAAAGGCGCTTTTAAGCCATGTCTTCCAAATGTGTCTGAGGTTTCATAACTGTCTTAATAGTGTATACACATTATAGTGACGGCAGTGAATTTCCTCAATCTGGATTTTGTTAGCAGTGACTACAAGAATAGTTTGTAGGACAATTAAAATGTGTTAATCTGTGTATGAAAACTTGATCCAGTTAAAAATTGGTTTCCCGTCCACTTATATTTTGCCAAAGTTTCCTACGTCATGGAGCTGGGGTTTTCTTGAGAGGGGCATAAAGGGGGTTGTGAGGAGGAGAGGGCTGGAGAGAGCTTGGAAGTTAGTTAGGCTAGATTTTAGGCCTCTGGGCTGATGTCCTCTTAACATGGCCCACGTTCTGCTGCGGCAGAAAATGATGCACTGAAGGGCTGGCAATGGGGCTTGAGCAAGCTCACTTTTCACGCTCAACAAAGCCTAACGTCATTTCCCTATACAATCTGAGTTATGTGTGTGCTTTTAATAAACCGATCTTCACAAAAAAGAAATAGATTTGTTCTGCTTAAACTGGCATCCAGAGGGCTTGGGGGAAAAAATGTCTTTAACACCTCCTGGGGATTGGAAGGGAACTTCACACGCCAGCTTCTCGTGGGGAACGTGGGATAACAATTTGACAGGAAAGGGGTGGATCCCTTCTAAGGCCCTGGAAGGAGACTTGACCCTGAGCAGAGTGGCTTGAGTCTCAAGGCCCGAGCTTCCCGCCCAGCAGGGGGTAGCCAAGCTCCGGCAACTGGGAAGGAATTCCACTCACAGGACCCTTCCGTCAGCCAGCAGCGCAGCCCCGGGACTCTAGGAGCTGGCGCTACTTGCCCGGGCTTCGGTTATTTACTCCAAAAGGGGCCGCTCACCCGGGGCCTTCGCCCCAGAGCTCGGACCCCAGCGACAGGTTCTGGCAAACAGGATCCCAGTAAAGGGGTGAGAGGGTGCCTTGAGCTGCCTGAGGCTTGATGAAAATTGGTGGATGGGGAGGCAGGCTTGACTTTTCCTTCTGACTCTTTCTGCTTCTCTCCCAGAGGGCAGAAGCCCAGAGCTCCCTGAGGAAGGATGGAGAGAGACCAAGCAGTCGGGTCAGAGTGTGTGTGTGTGTGTGTGTATGCGAGTGTGTGAATACATGGGTTGGGGGTGGGGTATGTGTGTGGTGTGTGTATGTGTGTGTGTATGCGAGTGTGTGAATACGTGGGTTGGGGGTGGGGTGTGTGGGGTGTGTGTATGTGAGTGTGTGAATACATATGTTGGGTGTGTCCGTGTGTGTGTGTATGTGATGTGGAGGGAGCCTATGGACAGAATCCCCGTAACCTCCCCTGAGAAAACCTGAGGTCCGGCAGGTGAGGCCAGGGACGGCTGGTGAAGACGCGTGGCCAGGGTGGAGGAGAGTCAGTGATAAACTGCTGGGCAGCTGGGGAGAGAGACTCGCCAAGCTGAACTTGCCCGTAGGGAGGAGGAGGGAGGCGGGAGGGTGACAAGGTCACTACAGAAAAAATATTTTGAAGGAAGCCCGTGTTCCTCACTGTCTGCGTTAGAAGGAGCTGCAGCCTGCAGTACTGCTGGCTCCAGGCGAGAACATTCCAGCCCCGGGTCTCCCCAGCCTGCTTCACCTTGTTGCTTCCTGCTCAGGCCATTTTCAGTTGATGCTGCTTTTCTTTGTTCTGTTTTCTCCCAGTGCAATGAACCCTTACATTATGGGCTTCTGTTGTAGTTCTAACCTCTAATACACAACCATTACATCGTAGCTCGTCTTCTAAATTACTCTAAAATCCAATTATAAACGCCCCTCTCCTTCAAGAGCACACAACTTGCCACATTACTGAAATGCTGGGCTGCTCTTTTGTTTTCCTAAATTAATAATAACCACCATTTTCCGTCTGCTCTTAGCATGGGAGTCTTTTATATCACCACACAGCTTTCCAAAATGCATATTATGATTCTTTTTGCATCTTTGCTGGGTTACAAAAGAGCTAAGGATGATTTTCCAAATATTCATAAAAGATCTGTCAGTTGGTTTTTAGTACCGAAGCATTTGAAACTCTGCAATCCTTAAAAGAGAAAGCATTTTCAAATTTATCAGTTAAAATTGCACTATTGCTCTGTTTTGTGACAGTGAAATGCAAGTCCACCACTTTAAAGGTTTTAAGAGGTTAGAATGGATTTTGTTTGTTAACATTTTTATGGATTGAAAACGCTTAGTCCTACTAAGGTTTCAAAAGCACAAGTGATTTTTTTCAATCCAACACACATTGTGAGTTTCTAGAATCTACGGGAGGGAAGTGACTATCTTAAAGACAGATTCAACTTCTGTTTATTATAGAATGTTTCAGTAAAAGTGAGCATGCCAAGAACATTTTCAGGAAAACTTTACCTAGAGTATCCTCAATTACTTTTTCTCATGGAGGGGCAACTGTGATTTCTAATAGAAAATTGTTCTTAAGGAAAATATGGTAAATTCAAATCTGATATTACAAGAAGAAATCTGACTTATTTTAGTGTTTATAGTCACAGGCATGTAATTGAACTGTAACTGCTTTTTTTTTTACTTGCAAATTCTTACTTTTAGTCTTGGGAAGAAAGTACATTTGACATACCTAAGCCATCTGATTATATAACAACAAAATGTGCTTGATGTGCAATTATTAAAAATATGTGTGTGGCTAGTCAGCCACTATACTTTTCACTTCACAAGCTTGAGCAACGTTCAGTGGAGGTTTTCAATGTAAAGTCTGTACTTGTGAATCCTTTCTTATGCTCAGTCTTTAGCTGCTTAGGATAAAATATTATAAAGTCTTGGGGAGATTAGAAAAGTTCTAAAATGCATGTTAAATTTCAATCGAACATTTAAATAATAACATCTCTAGTTAGATAGTTGGTATATTTGTTGTGCCCTGAAGTTAAATCTTTATCCCCTTAAATATTAAATACATGAAAGGCTGCTTACTCTTCTTTAATATATTGACTCTAGTTAGGCGTTTTCAGAGGCCAAGGTGAAAGCCAAGGGAGAATTCAACAGGGTGCAACTGATGGGGCACCACTTGGAATTTATAGGCTAAGTGAGATGAACCAGAAGGACATGCTAATCACTAAATAACATCATCAAATACAGAATATAGGAACCTGATTGCTGTCATGAGCAAAACGCGGGGAAAATGGAGATCAGGGAAAAGAAAATCATAAACTTATGTAAAAAACACCAGCATTATAGTTTTTTAGTCATATTAATTATATATTATGTATACAATAATTATACGTATGCAAATATTTATTATATATTGTATGTTTTTTTAATTGTCTTGAATAGATGCCATAATCTTAATTTAATTATGATGGAAGCATCATACTGTCACTTAACATTTTAACAGTACTAGTAAAGTTTCTTTCCTTCCCTCCTTCCTTCTTTCCTTCCTTCCTTCCTGTTTTTCTATCTTTTAGAATTTTCCAGTAAAAATAAAACACAGACAAGTTTATTTTTCCCTTATACTTCTAAATTCTGAATATTATCTTCTAGTTTCAGTGTAGCCTAAACACCATCTACTCGTTTTGTTGGACAGAATCTAGTACAACTTACAATTTCTTTAACGTTCATATATTTTAAGCATTGACATTATCTATTTTTTGCTTAGAAATATATGTACTGAAGCATTCTACTAATGTGTTCTTTAAGTCTCTCTGAACTTTTCTTGCATTCCTAATTTTTAATGAGTTTTAAACCGTCTGGACAAAGCAGATTCAATTCAAACAATTCAAGTATCTGGGTAGCCCTTGTAAAAATGATTTTTTAAATATCAAGAGTGCATTTCCTAGCATGTATGACTACTGAGTAGCAAATTTAAAAAGAAACATTTAAATTTATAATTTTATTATTTTGCATGCATCGTAGGTTTTCATTTTTTTTTATTTTAAATTAAGATTGGGGGACTTGTTGTCAGGTTAATACATGGACTATACAGTCTCTGAGCTCTTTAAAATAATCTGTTATTTATACTTTAAACAAATCAAAAGTGACTGTAATTTGTGACATTTAAAAAAATAGTATCTAGAAGATAAACCATATTTTCCTAATTTATAAGCCACCTCTAGCAGGTCTTTGAGGTTTTGTGTCGATTTGGAGATAGACCAGGCCTTGGGCTGCAGGAGCACCATTTGGGGTGATGTAGCAGTAAATTACTCTGCAGGACCCCAGGGGCCCAGAAGGGTTAATGCAGCTTCCAGCAAAACGGAACACCTGGCCAGTAACTCAGGCAGGAGGACGGCCTGATTGAATCTGTCACAAGCATGTCTCCATTGTGATTTTTTAAAGAGCGCGATGCAACAGTGCAGCCGAACTTTTCCCCTCTTCCTTCCCATCCTCTGTTTCTAGGGGACTGAGCATTGGTGTCCCTCCCTGCAGTGTTGCAGCACTGGGAGATGATGATGGTCTTAAAAGTGAAAGCCTATAATGTAAAGTAATAATTCCACCTTTAAAATGGAGATTGAAATACTGTAATATAAAATACGTAAGGCATCAAGATGGAGCAAATGTCTTCTCCCGTTAGATTTCCCTATTTACAAGGCGGGCAGTAACGTGAAGTGTATTTTCCATGAGATTGTGTAGCTTCTCCCTGCAAAACTGAGCAAGTATTTTCCGCTAGACCCAAATTTCTTTCAGTGCCTACTAAATGAAATGTCCTGGCCCTAAAGTAAGATCAAATACAATAAAATTGAAAAGCCCAGAAAAGGAGCCTCCAATTTTCTAAGATGTGAAATATTTCTTAGAAAACAGTTTCTTGAAAAGTTGGAGGTAAATGAACATGCAAATTTTATTTCCCTATGCCAGTAGTTTACCAAAATATATAAAATGCTAAGTGTAGAAAGGATGCCCATTGACTTCGGAAACAAAGGAACTCAAGACATTCAGCAAACCCAAAATATCTTCTCCCCTGCCTTTTATAATCGTGTTTATGTCTTTATTTCTGTAATGCTTCAAAGCTTTTTCAGGGTGCAGGGTGCTGTATACTGATTTGAAAACACCAGTTTTGAATACAAAATAACACTGAAATGAAAAATTTTCTGTGAATCAGTTTTTCAGCCACATGAGAAAAAAATACTATATAGAAAATGACTGCTTTCATAGGGAAGGAAATGTCATGGGCCTCTGAATTGGGGGGGAAAAAAAATCTTTGCAGTGGTACCTATTCGAAATTACACTCAGAATAAGCATCTTTTCTTTTTTCCCTTGAAATAAAGTTCAAGGTAACATTTAAATGAATAATTATTTACCATTTTGTTACATGCTGGCATCTATGGCAGGAATCATCTATTAGTACAAATGCTTCTTCTGCTTAGAATGGCTCATTAGTTTCTTTGTAGGCTGCACTGGTTTTAAGATTCAAATTCAAAATCTCCTCTGATTTTGCTGTTCCATTTCTGGCAGCTGGCCAGCGGCAAATATGCATAATATTTCACTGTTAGACCTTGCAAACATTATATCCTGCTGTGCTAAAGAAAACATTGTGTTTCTTACCACATGAAAATAATCCATCACTTTTCAATCAGCACACACACAAAAAGCTCTACCTGTTTTTTCCATCAGACTCAAGAAAAATTAATGGCCCCAATGTGAAAGGTGGACCCTCCATACATGATCCATTAAAGTACAAACTAATCAAAATATATCTAGCATCTGATTTGCTAAGCAAGATGGAACAAAAGAGGTGTGATGAAAAAATAGATCCTTCCAAAAGACCCATACAAACTTGTTCTATCAGTACTAACCTTATTTATTTTAAATGTGGGAAGACAGAAATATAAGATCATGAAGTGGATCTGTTGAATTCAATCAATTCAAATAGATATTCTGTATTTATCTGGAAAAAAATGGCTATAGACACCTACTGTGGAATGGAGGAAATTTTATAATAAAAAAGTGTTTTGAAAAACTAAAGAATGACAAATTCTAAGTATTCCCCAAGTTGGTAACTAGACAACATAATATATTAAAGTTTTCTTTGAGAGTAAAAATATCAGGACTCATGCCTTTAAAAATAATTTCGTGCCTTTAGCAATGCTGATGTTATAGCTAGTTTTGAGTGAGGCATGAGGACTTTTCTTTCTAAGGCCATATGACTTTTGCTACAATATTCTAATCAGCAAGAGAGCAGCCATCTCAAAGGAGTGTTAATTAAAAACAATCCATTTTAAAACTTTTTAACAGTTCCACTGGAATTTCTTGGATTTCTTTGCTACCACTGGGTTTTTGTTAGATTTTTTTTCAATCTTTCTCTCTTTCGTTGTCACTGTCTTTTGGTATGACCTTGTCTTATAGTTTAATGTATTAATAAAAGTATATTAAGAAAAATGCAATATAATGCTAATAAGAAGGCATGCATACTGGTAAATACTTTTACACATAAAGTATTTTTTTTTTTTTTGGTATTCTTCTTATAACTTTGCGTTTAAAATACCACTGATGGGGAGGGAGGAAGAAATTTTCCTCTACCCTTCTAGGTTCTTCTGGCTGGTCCAAGAATTAAGTTGACATGAGACCAGTTAACAGGAGAAAATCAAACAAAGTTTAATAGCATGTATATATAGAAGATACACAGGAAAACTGAGGAACTTGCCAAAATGTCTGAAGCCCTCACCTTAAATGCTATCTTCAGCTCAAGACAAAAGAGGATGTTGGGGATAGTTGTTTGGGACTTCAAAGGAGAGGAAGGCAATTCACATGGAGACAGAAAAGCAAATGTTTGGTAAACAAATGTTTGCTTGGCTATACAGAGACAGCGGGACACAGAGTGGACTCTGCTCTCTAGACTCTGTCGATTTTCCTCCACCACACTTAGCCCATATTCTCTGAAGATATCTCTGGTGATAGTTCAATTCTGGGAACAGGCTCTTTATCAAATTCTATAGGCAGCTAAGGGAAAAGTAAAAAGAAAAAAAAAGACTTCCTGAGTCTTCCATTTCTTGAAAGTAATCAGCCTAAATTAATCCACATGCCAAAGAGATATATTTTGGGGTGAAAAATTTTGCCAACATATAATCCTGCCTTCTGCAATCCAGAAGCTGAGTTGGTAGATTGCTTTATGCCTCATTGAGTCTGTCTCTTACTCCTGACAAAAGGTAGTTCAGTTAACTCTTTTCAGGAGGCGGTGATGCAGGTGGGATCACAAAGTTAGGCTTATAAGGTACAAGCAATCAGGTATTTGATAAGAGGTATTTCTATGGAGGCAAAGGAAAACAAAGGTTAATGGTTGGAGTAAACTAGAAACCCAGTGTCTGAGTCCTGAGCTCCCAGTCAAGAATATTTCTGGGTGTCAGGTTCAAAGCATCTTCAGATGGACTGAGGGCAAGTAGTGACAATCTGATGAATTTTCCTGGTCTGTAGTTTGAATATCTCTGATGATGTCATCAAGTGATCAGGTAAACTTTCTGAGTGGCTCACACAGCAACAGGCATGAGGATTCTGTAAACATGGGCTATTGTAGTGATGTCTCAAGTTTATAACAAGTTGTTCACCTTCCATTTGGAGGGCTTCAGGAAAAGAGCAGCTTTAGTTCCATATGATCCAAGTCAAAAGTGGGAGAAAAACTGGAAATGTTAGTTTGGAGAGTTGTAGCCAAATATTTGAAGAAACCCTTAAGAATTCAGGATCCAGTCCAGTTCACAGGTAGAAAAAAAAACTTCAAAGACAATGAACAGAACTAGAATCTAAGATCCACAACTGTGTATAATAGTTTCTATTGAAACATAATTTTTCTCTCAAAAATCATCCTCATTTTGATAAAAAATAGCCAAAATAAGGCTAACTTGTTCACAAAGTAAGTCTAGTTTCCATAAAATTAGCTTGATTATTTACATAAGTCCAGCAAGAATAGAGGTTGACAATATAGGCTCTTTTAAGTCTGCTTTGCTAGAACTTTTCACAAGGAATCTCCAGGTTGAATTTTTAAATGCCTCTTGAGACCAAGAAGCCAAGCCAGAAAAGTACCATCAGACTTGCTTATAATATCTATAGATTTGGGTGAACAGCCCCAAAATATCCTGAGGTTCCTGAACCTGCCGGGAAGTGGCCTTCCTTACTCACCTGGTAAGGCTGCTAGAAGCCCTGTAAGCAAGGCACCAGTCTGTTTTTCCAAGGGGCTTCATGGCTCCATAAAGTCAGTCTTAGATCCTTACAGCTACCTGGTCATACCTGATTTGATACACCTTCTCAAATATGATATTCTAATCAAAGCCTTGGTAATATAACTGGTATTTCCAATTGTGTCCTGTTACAAGGAGAACAGACTCTTAGTGAACTACTGTAAAACTATATTGCCATGAAAATAAGAATACTCTCTAAGGGTTTCCAAATTCTGGAGTGATTAGGTAGGGAGAAAATGGTAAATTGTTCGATACTGATACAAAGATATAATTTAAGAAATTGCTATAAATCATAATTAGCTTAAGATACAAGCTTTCCTTATACCTGGAAAGAAAAGATTAAAGAGCCAGTAATATTTCAGACAAAAAATCATAAGAATTATAATTATATTCATCAGTTCATTCATTTCGATGTAATTAATTCCTGTTGATCTTGATCTTTTGTTAGCAGCTTTATGAAGCCATCATGTTTTCCATTAGAGTTCTGTAATTTCTTATTCAGTTCAGTGGTATGATCTGGAAGTTAGCAGAAACCTGTATCTGTCAAAAAGTCCTTTCTATGACTGTTTTTGAAGATGAAGCATTTTTGTAAAAATTCTGATTCATTATAGTGAAATTGACAAAGAAATTTCATTATTTCTGTGACACATAAAATTTTAAGGTAACCTGAATTATGACTAGTAACATTTTACCAGGAAACATCAGATTTTTAGGAATTTTATATAAATTTTAGAACACATATTAATAACATTCATCCGTGCAATATAATCTAAGGCTTATCACCACTTACTTCACAATGCTTCCCATATAAATTAACATACCAAATAAGCCTAATTAGTTTAATATATCTCTTTGAGATGTTTTATGGGCCTCCTGAAAAATCTCAGTTAGCAAGAAGGACTTCATTTAGAATTTCATTTGGGGAAGTCTGTCAGATATCAAATGGTATAAAAAATTCTTGATCAGGATGAGACCTTCAAGATGACAGAGGAGTAAGACGTGGAGATCACCTTCCTCCGCACAAATACATCAAAACTACATCTACAAGTGGAACAACTCCTACAGAACACCTACTGAACACTGGCGGAAGACCTCAGAATTCCCAAAAGCGTCTTGGTGCTCTGGCCAGGTGTCAGGCCTGAGCCTCTGAGGTGGGAGAGCCAAGTTCAGCACATTGGTCCACCAGAGACCTCCCGGCCCCATGTAAAATCAAATGGCAAAAGCTTACCAGAGATCTCCGTGTTAACGCTAAGACCTAGCTCTACTCAATGACCAGCAAGATAGAGTGCTGAACACCCTATGCCGAACAACTAGCAAGACAGGAACACAACCCCACCCGTTAGCAGAGAGGCTGCCTAAAATCATAATAAGTTTACAGGCACCCCAAAACACACCACCAGACGTGGTCCTGCCCACCAGAAAGACAAGATCCAGCCTCATCCACTAGAACACAGGCACCAGTCCCCTCCACCAGGAAGCCTACACAACCCACTGAACCAGCTTATCCACTGGGAGCAGACACCAAAAACAACAGGAACTATGAACCTGCAGCCTGAGAAAAGGAGAGCCCAAACACAGTAAGTTAAGCAAAATGAGAAGACAGAGAAATACACAGCAGATGAAGAAGCAAGGTAAAACCCCACCAGATCAAACAAATGAAGAGGAAATAGGCAGTCTACCTGAAAAAGAATTCAGAGCTATGAGAGTAAAGATGATCCAAAATCTTGGAAATAGACTGGAGAAAATACAAGAAATGTTTAACAAGGACCTAGAACTAAAGAGAAACAAACCATGATGAATGACACAATAAATGAAATTAAAACTTCTCTAGAAAGAACCAATGGTGGAATAACTGAGGCAGAAGAATGGATAGGTGGCCTGGAAGATAAAATAGTGCAAATAACTACCACATAGCAGAATAAAGAAAAAATAATGAAAAGAATTAAGGACAATCTCAGAGACTTCGGGGACAACATTAAACGCACCAACACTTGAATTATAGGGGTCCCAGAAGAAGGAGAGAAAAAGAAAGGGACTGAGAAAATATTTGAAGAGTTTACAGTTGAAAACTTCCCTAATATGGGTAAGAAAATCGTCAATCAAGTCCAGGAAGAGCACAGAGTCCATACAGGATAAATCCGAGGAGAAACACGCCGAGACACATATTAATAAAACGATCAAAAATTAAACACAAAGAAAAAATATTAAAAGCAACAAGGGAAAAGCAACAAATAATATACAAGGGAATCCCCATAAGGTTAACAGATGATCTTTCAGCAGAAACTCTGCAAGCCAGAAGTGGGTAGCAGGACATATTTAAAGTGATGAAAGGGAAAAACCTACAACCAAGATTACTCTACCCAGCAAGCATCTCATTCAGATTCGAAGGAGAACTTAAAACCTTTAAAGACAAGCAAAAGCTAAGAGAATTCAGCACCACCAACCAACCTTACAACAAATGCTAAAGGAACTTTTCTAGGCAGGAAAAACAGAGAAGGAAAAGACCTACAATAACAAACCCCAAACAATTAATAAAATGGTAATAGGAACATATAAATCGATAACTACCTTACATGTAAATGGATTAAATGCTCCAACTAAAAGAAATAGACTGCCTGAATGGATACAAAAAGAAGACCTGTATATATGCTGTCTACAAGAGACCCACTTCAGACCTAGGGACACACACAGACTGAAAGTGAGGGGATGGAAAAAGATATTCCATGCAAATGGAAATCAAAAGAAGTTGGAGTAGCAATTCTCATATCAGACAAAATAGCCTTTAAAACAAAGACTATTACAAGAGACAAAGAAGGACACTACATAATGATCAAGGGATCAATACAAGAAGAAGATATAACAATTGTAAATATTTATGCACCCAACAGAGGAGCACCTCAATACATAAGGCAAATACTAACAGCCATAAAAGGGGAAATTGACAGTAACACAATCATAGTAGGGGACTTTAACACCCCACTCTCACCAATGGACAGATCATCCAAAACGAAGGTAAATAAGGAAACATTAACTTTAAATGATACATTAAACAAGATAGATTTAATTGATATTTATAGGACATTGCATCCAAAACCAACAGAATACACTTTCTTCTCAAGTGCTCATGGAACATTCTCCAGGATACATCATATCTTGGGTAACAGATCAAGCCTTTGGTAAATTTAAGAAAATTGAAATCGTATCAAGTATCTTTTCTGACCACAATGCTATGAGACTAGATATCAATTACAGGAAAAGAATCTGTAAAAAATGCAAATACCTGGAGGCTAAACAGTACACTATTAAATAACCAAGAGATCACTGAAGAAATCAAAGAGGAAATCAAAAAATACCTAGAAACAAATGACAATGAAAACACGATGACCCAAAACCTATGGGATGCAGCAGAAGCATTTCTAAGAGGGAAGTTTATAGCAATACAATCCTACCTCAAGAAACAAGAAACATCTCAAATAAACAACCTAACCTTACACCTAAAGCAATTAGAGAAAGAAGAACAAAAAAACCCCAAAGTTAGCGGAAGGAAAGAAATCATAAAGATCAGATCAGAAATAAATGAAAAGAAATAAAGGAAATGATAGCAAAGATCAATAAAACTAAAAGCTGGTTCTTTGGGAGTTTAACAAAATTAATAAACCATTAGCCAGACTCATCAAGAAACAAGGGAGAAGACTCAAGTCAATAGAATTAGAAATGAAAAAGGAGAAGTAACGACTGACACTGCAGAAATACAAAGGATCATGAGAGATTACTACAAGCAACTATGCCAATAAAATGGACAACCTAGAAAAAATGAACAAATTCTTAGAAAAGCACAACCTTCCGAGACTGAACCAGGAAAATATAGAAAACATAAACAGACCGATCACAAGCACTGAAATTGAAACTGTGAGTAAAAATCTTCCAACAAACAAAAGCCCAGGACCAGATGGCTTCACAGCCGAATTTTATCAAACATTTAGAGAAGAGCTAACACCTATCCTTCTCAAACTCTTCCAAAATATAGCAGAGGGAGGAAAACTCCCAAAGTCATTCTATGAGGCCACCATCACCCTGATACCACAACCCAGACAAAGATGTCACAAAGAAAGAAAACTAGAGGCCAATATGACTGATGAACATAGAAGCAAAAATTCCTCAACAAAATACTAGCAAACAGAATCCAACAGCACAATAAAAGGATCATACACCATGATCAAGTGGGGTTTATCCCAGGAATGCAAGGAGTCTTCAATATATGCAAAGCGATAAACCATAGTAACAAATTGAAGGAGAAAAACCATATGATCATCTCAATAGATGCAGAGAAAGCTTTCTACAAAATTCAACAGCCACTATGATAAAAACCCTCCAGAAAGTAAGCATAGAGGGAACTTGCTTCAACATAATAAAGGCCATATATGACAAACCCACAGCCAACATCATTCTCAATGGTGAAAAACTGAAACCATTTCCACTAAGATCAGGAACAAGACGAGGTTGCCCACTCTCACCACTATTATTCAACATAGTTTTGGAAGTTTTAGCCACAGCAGAGAAGAAAAAGAAATAAAAGGAATCCGATTGGAAAAGAAGAACTAAAACTGTCACTGTTTGCAGATGACATGATACTATACATAGAGAATCTTAAAGATGCTTCCAGAAAACACTAGACGTAATCAATGAATTTGGTAAAGTAGAAAGATACAAAATTAATGCACAGAAATCACTTGCATTCCTATACAATAATGATGAAAAATCTGAAAGAGAAATTAAGGAAACACTCCCATTTACCACTGCAACAAAAAGAATAAAATACCTAGGAATAAACCTACCTAAGGAGACAAAACACCTGTCTGCAGAAAACTATAAGACACTGCTGAAAGAAATTAAAGATGATACAAACAGATCGAGAGATATACCGTGTTCCTGGATTGGAAGAATCAACATTGTGAAAATGACTATACTACCCAAAGCAATGTACAGATTCAGTGCAATCCCGATCAAATTACCAATGGCATTTTTCACAGAACTAGAACAATAATTTGCACAATTCGTATAGAAACTGAAAAGACCCCAAAGAGCCAAAGCAATCTTGAGAAAGAAAACCGGAGCTGTAGGAATCAGGCTCCCTGACTTCAGACTATACTACAAAGCTACAGTAATCAAGACAGTATGGTACTGGAACAAAAACAGAAATGTAGATCAATGGAACAAGATAGAAAGCTCAGAGATAAACCCACACACATATGGTCACCTTATTTTTGATAAAGGAGGCAAGAATATACAATGGAGAAAAGACAACATCTTCAGTAAGTGGCGAATGGAAAACTGGACAGCTACATGTAAAAAAATGAAATTAGAACACTCCCTAACACCATACACAAAAATAAACTCAAAATGGATTAAAAGCCTAAATGTAAGGCCAGACACTATCAAACTCTTAAAGGAAAACATAAGAAGAACATTCTATGACATAAATCACAGCAAGATCCTTTTTGAGCCAACTCATAGAGAAAGGGAAATAAAGACAAAAATAAACAAATGGGACCTAATGAAACTTAAAAGCTTTTGCACAGCAAAGGACACCATAAACAAGACAAAAAGACGACCCTCAGAATGAGAGAAAATATTTGCAAATGAAGCAACTGACAAAGGACTAATCTCCAAAATTTACAAGCAGCTCATGCAGCTCAATATCAAAAATCAAACAACCCAATCCAAAAATGGGCAGAAGACCTAAATAGACATTTCTCCAAAGAAGATATACAGATTGCCAACAAACACATGAAAAAATGCTCAACATCACTAATCATTAGAGAAATGCAAATCAAAACTACAATGACCCCAGTCAGAATGGCCATCATCAAAAAATCTAGAAACAATAAATGCTGGAGAGGGTGTGGAGAAAAGGGAACCCTCTTGCACTGTTGGTGGGAATGTAAATTGATACAGCCACTATGGAGAACAGTATGGAGGTTCCTTAAAAAACTAAAAATAGAATTACCATATGACCCAGCAATTCCACTACTGGGCATATACCCTGAGAAAACCATAATTCAAAAAGAGTCATATACCAGAATGTTAATTGCAGCTCTATGTACAATAGCCAGGACCTGGGGAAATCTAAGTGTCCATCAACAGATGAATGGATAAAGAAGATGTGGCACATACATACAATGGAATATTACTCAGCCATAAAATGAAACAAAATTGAATTATTTGTAGTGAGGTGGATGGACCTAGAGACTGTCATACAGAGTGAAGTAAGTCAGAAAGAGAAAAACAAATACCGTATGCTAACACATATATATGGAATCAAAAAAAAGAAAAGAAAAAAATGGTTCTGAAGAACCTTGGGGCAGGACAGGAATAAAGACGCAGACATAGAGAATGGACTTGAGGACATGGGGAGGGGGAAGTGTAAGCTGGGACGAAGTGAGTGAGTGGCATGTACATGTATACACTACCAATGTAAAAGAGATAGCTAGTGGGAAGCAGCCACATAGCACAGGGAGATCAGCTCGGTGCTTTGTGACCACCTAGAGGGGTGGGAGAGCGGGGGTGGGAGGGAGATGCAAGAGGGAGGAAATATGGGGATATATGTATATGTATAGCTGATTCACTTTGTTATACAGCAGAAACTAACACCACTGTAAAGTAATTATTCTCCAATAAGGTTGTAAAAAAAATAAAAAATTAGAAAACAAAAACACAATCCACTTGGTGAAGAAGGACCACAGATCACTGCAAAACAATACCTAGTTATACACTTAACCAGTGACAAGAAAAGATTTCAAAGGCAAATACAAAAAGTTAAGAGCAGAATACTTATAATTTGTTATAAAAAACAGATCAATATTCCAAGAAAAGTTTATTATCTTAACAGAGAAAATCAAATTCTAGGTTTGCACTAGCTTACTTTTGGTATTAAATTTCATTTACTCAATTAAATTCAATCTAATCTTAGTCAGTTGTGACCATGGCTCCTTTTCCACAAACTTTCTATAGCTTCCTTTTTTAGTATTCAGATTTTGTTCTATGTTTAACCTCTCTTTAGGACAAAATTACTTTTTTTTCCCTTAACAATATGCCTTTCCTTTCCTTATCCTGTTTTAAAATTTTTTCTTCCATACAAAGATGTTTTCCTTATTAATTTAGTAGTTTTAATTACATATATCAATTAGAATTCTTAACCCTTATAAACCTTAATTTCTAGTGAAAAGTAAGAAGTAAGCAATTGTAAACTGTTTGTTATACCACTGTTTTTGATTGGCAAACATATACATTTCATAATTTCTACACACATATATTTCCTTATAGCATAATTTTTAAATGGGGTACAGGATTTGTTTATTAATAGGCCCAAACCTCTTTAGTTTTTGTATAATAAGAAAAATGCAGGTAAACTTAGACTTGTTTAGCAATTAATGTTCCAGTATTTTATCTTATTTGAAAATGATATAGATATTCAATGAATTTCCATCATTTAAATTAGCAAAACTCTAAAGTTTCAAGTTACCAAAAGATTTTGGAAGATATTTTTAAGTCTTATCCCACTCGCATCTATTTAAATCACTTGTTCCCAACAACTGTTTTGATTACCCATGAAAACTTCATGGGATATGAGACAAAGTCAGCCATCATCCCAAGCTATTTTTCTTGCTGACCGATTTTGTAGCAGAGATAACATTAACTTTTCTGACTTTTGGTAAACCTAAGTAGAGTGCAAATTTTATATTTCATGCTGATAACTCTAAAGACTCGCCTATTTTAATGAAACCAACAGCTTTAAATTTACTAAAGATTAATCCTAGATCACATGAACTTGAAAAATATTTTGGTTAGGTTCTACTATATATTTGAGAATTTTTATATAAGTACTTGTTCATTTTAGCCAATTAAACATAGCTCTTCATATAAATTAATTTTTGCAATACCATATGAAGGTAGAAAAATACCATATCTATAGTATACACAGAGGCATACAGACAGACACAATCAGAGATCTCATAGCTTTCTTTTTAAAATTTTAGTCGTGAGTCAGGTATAACGATACAAATCTCACTGATTTATAAATAAGTTAGTTTAAGTTAAGTTTACTTGCTTAGGTGGGTAAAGTCTTTTTACTATTCATGGAGAAGACTTTTTAAGATCTACATCTGCCTTAGACAAGTAACATTTAAGGAGGCTGTTAATTAGATTTTGGGTGAGGAAGCCTTTCCAGCAGTTTATATTTTTAAAAGGCCACTTGCCCTCTTTTTTTTTCTTTCCTTTGGTTTCAGGCTTTAACAGTTGAATTAAGTGGGCTCAGTTTCAGATGACTGTGGGCTGTGTTTACATCTCTGATTTTGTAGAGATTTGCAAGCCAAAGACAACTGCTTCTGTTAGCCCTTGAATATTGGCTTCCAGCTTTTACCTTACACTGTGTGGTCTCGCAACCATATTTGCTCCCTTTAGCATGTTCAGTTAACATTGCCTGCAGGGTGGATTTACATGCCCTGTTTTACAGTACCAGGTAAGGGGAAAGGTCCCCAGTGAGATACAGTGTCCATCCCTACAGTGCATTCAGTAAAAGAGATGGTAACCACTTTACATAAAACCTGTTCACCAATTTTTCTACAAACTTTCACCTCAGTTCCATCAACTCTTAAACCTCTAACCGTAGTCTCCACTAGGATCCCATCAACAAGACTTGGTCTTAGTATTTCTCCAAAGAAGACATATAAATGGCCAACAGGCACATGAAAAGATGCTCAACATCGCTAATCATTAGAGAAATGTGAACCAAAACTACAATGAGGTATCACCTCACACCAGTCAGAATGGCCGTTATACAAAGTCTACAAATAATGAGTACTGAAGAGGGTCTGGAGAAAAGGGAGCGTCCTACACAGTTGGAGTGAGGCGCGTTTTTCTAATAAGCTCCAGAGTATGGCACATGACATGATCCATGTGCCAGACCTTTATAGTATGATAGAAGTTGGAAAATTGAGTTGGGAGATAAGTGACACATGATTTACATGGTTGTCCATAAAAGGTGATTTTATGGAAAAATTAATCAGATTCCTTGCTTTGACCAGTGCATCTCCTCACTGGCCTGACCCAATTTCTCAAATTTGCTTCCCATTACAGAGTTATTTAAGCTGTAGTTAATAAGGTTCAATATAGGATTCAATAAGTCCTTCTCTTTCTTGGTTTAGAATATAATATTTGGGCACCATCTATGATAAGGATTGGAAAACTACTATAGGCATGCCAAATTTGTCTGGTACCTTTTTTTTTTAATTTATTTATTTATTTTTGGCTGTATTGGATCTTCGTTGCTGCGCTAGGGCTTTCTTTAGTTGCGGTGAGCAGGGGCTACTCTTCATTGCGGTGCATGGGCTTCTCATTGTGGCGGCTTCTCTTGCTGAGGACCGTGGGCTCTAGGTGCGCGGGCTTCAGTAGTTGTGGCTTATGGGCTCCAGAGCACAGGGTCAGTAGTTGTGGGGCATGGTCTTATTTGCTCCGCAGCATATTTGCTCTCGGACCGGGGCTCGAACCTGTGTCCCCTACATTGGCAGACGGATTCTTAACGACTGTGCCACCAGGGAAGCCCTCTGGTGCCTTTTTTTTTAAATAAATAAAGTATCATCGAACACTACCATGTCCATTTATTTGTATGTTGTCAGTGCCTGCTTTCCTGCTACAATGGCAGAATTGAGTAGTTGTCATAGAGACCGCAAAGCCTAAAATACTTAATATTTGGAACTTTAAGAAAAACTTTGATGACCCTTGACCCATGACAATCCACAACCTTCCAGCCTTTGTTTTCAGCAATGGGCCTAGACATATTGTCATAATTAGATGTAGTAAAAGAAAAGGATGAAAATCTTTTATTAATTCTGAGATTTTCCACAGAAATTTGTTTCTCTTTCCTTCTGTAACTTAACGTACCTCATTCTCTCTGCTGCTATGTTGTTTACTCATACATTTCTTTTGTTCTTCTGTCCAATAAACAGTTTTTACATAGACTTAATTAGCTCCCAAGGAGTTATAGAGACCATCAGAGGAAAGAACAATCATTTTATATTTGATCACAAGAAAGTCTGCATGGAGAAGTCGAGATTTAAGTTTGTTATTAAAAAAAAAAAAAAAGTAGACATTTAATTGCAAGAAGCAAAGAGAGGCAGAGGGAATGAATAAAGAGATTGAAGTTTAAACACTCAAAAGGTATTCAGTAAGTATAAACTAGATTGGAGGATTCATATAGACTAAGGGAAAATAGGACTAGACTTCAAAGGACCTTGAGGGCTGGTCTAAGAATTTGACAAAGTTCTTCAATCCTTGCTGCTCCAAACCAGCATCAGGATGCTCCGGAACCTTGTTAGAAATGCAGATTTTCTGCCGCATTGACAAAAGGGCCTGGGTGCCTTGGCTCAACCCCTCACCGGAGACCCAAGAAATCTTACACAGGAATGGGTAAAAGGGCTAGGGGATGGAGAGAAGTTTCTGGGACTCCTTGATGTGAGAATTCCATGAGCTGTGGTACCAAAACCCATTGGTGGAACCCTGACATGGGCTACAGTTAGACTGAGAAAACATAAAAGTACCAGGGTTAATAGGACTATAACTTTTGGAAAGTTTGAGAGGATGTTATGTGAAGAGGTTATGTCAGTGTTGCCTCTGTGTTTTATGGGAATGGATGTTACGTCTGGT
This sequence comes from Leucopleurus acutus, assembly GCF_964270905.1. NCBI lineage: Eukaryota > Metazoa > Chordata > Mammalia > Artiodactyla > Delphinidae > Leucopleurus > Leucopleurus acutus. The sequence continues at coordinate 85,022,503 of NC_139154.1, read as the reverse complement.
CAGGAATGCTTCCCCTACCCAGTATTGTAAGACCAAGTCTTTTTTTTTTTAAGTTTTTTTTAAAAAAATATTTTATTTAATTTTTTAATTGAAGTATAATTGATTTACAATGTTGTGTTAGTTTCAGGAGTACAGCAAAGTGATCAAGTTATACATATGTCAATAAAATGGTATGATGACTATTTTATAATCTTAGCAGTTGGTGGGAAGGTTCCTCTTGTGGATATCATTGAGCATGTTTGGGAGAAGCTTTTGATAAGTCACTTGAGTGCAGAAGATTGCAAAGGCAAGCTCAAGTAACAACGTAGGGATTAAAATGTTTTCTAAGGATGGAGAGACATATTAACTGCGTGGCCTTTTGTTTTTGTCTGTGAGTATACAGGTTTGGGGTTGAAGTGAGTTGCTCTGTAAAACAAAGGTGACAGGAGCCAGCATTGTTTGAAAGAAAAGTAGAAACAAAAAACCCTCAGTTGCAGTAGGGGACACAGTGCCTTGAAGGAAGGCAAGTGTCACATGATCTGGGGGGCGATATAAAGTACTTTGCCTGACTCCCTGAAATATCATCAGCTATCTCCCCTGCTTACTCTGGTTTCTTTTTCTTATGGCATTTTATTTAGGAGTAGGGAGTGGAGTGGGAAAAGAACCAGAGGGATGCCAAAGGTGAGTCTGTGTTGATGTGGTAGAAAAAATGGCAAGGGAATGAGAGGTCACCTGACTTCAAGGTTATATCAATATCTGAAGAGAAGATTAGGGCTTCCCCAACACTTCTGTTATCAATTTTTCACATTTAATTTTCTAGTCCTGTCTTTTTAAGACAGGGTTTTCAAATTCCTCTCTGCATTGAAATCACTAGTCTCTGGCACTACTCTCAGAAATTCTTATTTAGTTGGTCTGGAGGGAAACCCAGACATTAAAAAGTTTTTCAAGATCCCATGTGAACCTGAAATACGCAACCAAGGTTGAGAACTAAAGTAGAGAATATAAACGTATCCAACTAGTGCATGTAGTGTGAAAAAGCATATACAGGTAAGATTTCTTTTTCTTCTCTCTCTTAACATTCCCTTCCTTCCTTCCTTCCTTCCTTCCTGCCTTCCTTCCTTCCTTCCTTCCCTCCCTCCCTCCTTCCTTCTTTCTCTTTCTCTCTTTCTCTCTCTCTTTCTCTTTCTTTTTTCTTTCTTTCTTTCTTTCTATCTTTATCTCTCTTTCCCTCTTTATTTCATCACTGAGATAATTTTAAACTATTGTTCTGATAGTTTTTAGTATGTAAGCACTCAATACCTGTGTTGAATTCCTAAAAAAGAGAGAATAACATTAAACTAATCAATCAGTACAGACAGATGCATCTAAATTATTATAAACCTACATAGTTCCTGATTATTAAAGAGCATCCATGGATAATATAAATTTAGTAGTAATATATTATAAATATATGTGCATCTGATTTGACAGTTATATGAACATATATCAGTGAAAGTAAACTACGTGAAGAAGGGATCCATTGGTAATAAAGGATTCATTAATGGATTGGCTCACTGAAATCAGTCTATGATTAATTGACTTTGTTCTGCTAAGGCATTGGTCAGGGGATGATAGGTAAGGCATTAAAGTTGGATTCTCCAGAAAAATTTCTCTTCACAGGCTCTTCTCAAATTGGAGAAAAAAATTAGAAAAATAATCTAAGTCCTTAATTTAGCATGAAATTACTGGCTAGTTATTCAAAAGAACCAAAACAGTTAAGAGTTTACCACAAGCATATTTATACAGCTATATTTCTATTACTATGGTTGTTTATTAAAGACAAGTCTTCTCAGTATACTTAATCATGTCTATATGTACATAAGGGCATTGGTTTTTTTGAGCCTGTCTCTTTACATAAGATCAAGCCTTTAATAGAAAAAAGTTTGAATCTCATCTGAGATTAATACATTATGCTGGGACTATTTCAGAGACAAATCCATTCCAATCAGTAGTCCCATTAGCACAGATATTATGCTCAAAAATTTTCAGCTGATTTGTTTATTTAATTTCTTTATTAAAGCTTTATTAAGGTATAATCTATATTCAACAATCTGTATATATTTAAAGTCTGCGATTTGATAAGTTTCCATATGTATACACCCCTGAAACCATCACCTCATTCAAGATGATGAATACATGCATCACCTCTGAAAGTTTCCTCATGACCCTTTGTTATCTGTTTTGCCTCCTACTCCTCTGCAGCAACGACCGTATGTCATAGTTTTGTCTGGCTTCGTTCACTGAGCATAATTATTTTGAGATTCATCTCCGTTGCTGTATGTATCCATAGTACATTCTTCCCGCTTGCTGAGAAGTATTCCACTGTAGGAGGAATGCACAACAATTTATTTGTTTCCCTCTTGAGGGGCATTTTGGTTTCCAAGTTTTGGCTATCACAAAGAACCTTCTACGAATATTTTTTATATGTCTTTGTATGGACATATGCTTCCATTTGTCAGGTTAATGCCTCTGAGTAGAACGCTGGATGTGTAGTAGTTGCATGTTTAACTTTTGAAGAACGCACAGACTGTTTTCCAAAGAGGTACCATTTTACACCTTTAAAATGTAATACACATTACAGTACATTGCGTGAGAATTTCAGTTCCTTCACATCTTCAACGACACTTCATATGGTCAGTATTTCTCATGTTCTCCATTCTAATGAGTGTGTAGTTATATTTGAGTGGAACTTCAGGTAAATTATCTTAAAGATTTCCTTGCTAGGGAAATGGGAAGGTAACCACATACATTTAGTTTTCTTTTGCTTTCAAGTGGAGCATTTTTCATATGGAGCATATTTTTCACATGGAGCATATTTCAAATGGAGCAGCTATTTTAAAATCTTTCTCTCTGCCCTACCATGGTCAAAAAAGTTCATTTACCTTTCCCCTTTGACTCTTGGAGACAATTGTGTGCCCTTAAAGAGTTACAAGAATTAGAAGTGCCCTGGAGTCAAGGTAAAATTTGGCCTATGTAATCAATCATATCTGCTTCACTGAACTGTAATGACTCTGTGTACAAGAAACATCTTCAGAGTCACAGACTTGTTCCATGAAGTCCTTAACATTTGGGGGGATAGAAAGCATTTTCTACATTTAGCTCCTACCTGGCTCAGTCATATCTGCTTTTCTCTTCTTGGGCATATAGTGAATTGTACTGGTGTGCAGTTATGGCAGCATATCAAAATATAAGGATAAGTAGATCAGAAGATCACCTAACCTGTTTTTGTAAATACTATCATTAATAATTCAAGCTAAGGAAAGGGATCACTTGCGTAATATCCAATGTCACAACAGCCATTTACAAATAGTGAATAGTGGCAGCTGCCCTGGGTTTCATCAAGATTCATTCCCCCCCACATCAAGTAAATAAATGACTTGGATATAGATATATGACCTTGAGGAACAATTTCCAAGAGACACAAAGGAAAATAATTTACTAGTGTCAGCATTAGGAAAAGTAGCTATAATGTTGTAAAGACTCACCCAATAATAATAGTGGCCAATAAAGCTATTACTGATCCCAAGCACATACAGCTTTATAGGGGAAGTCACTTTATAACCCAGTTTTCTGGTTTCTGTTTTCATTGAAGTTCAGATACCAACGGAGGATTTTATTTAGCTACTGAGGAGCTGCGATTAAGCCTTTAAGATACGTGAGTTTCTTTGTGCACATTTCCCATAAGTCATTCCAGACTATTCTCATACTACATAAAGGAGAAATGGGGAAAATCTCTGGCCAACCTTCACACTTCAGAACATTATTCCTGAATTAGATGTGATATAGTGCACATCATGCCCGCTAAGAGACTAATCTACTTCTAATCTAAGTGTCTAATTTTGACCAAGATGATGGTTGTGGTGCGAGTGATGATGACGTTGATGATGAGGATGAAGTTAATGATGATGATGGTAACAATAATCCTACTAATGATAATGGCGGCTAGCACTTTCAGAGAACTTACTCTGGACCAGCACTCAGCTAAGTGCATTGCATGCACTGTCTCATTTAATCTTTGCAAAACGCTGCCAAGTCGGTACTATTATTACCACCCTTTTACAAAGAAGTTAGTGAAATAAATTACATGGACCGTATACCACTCTGTAAGCTCTCTCCATTCTAGTCTTGTCTTTCTGTTACTACAAAAAAATGGGACTTTGCTCTTATAGCTGTTATTAGCAGAAAAATTGGGGGACAGACAACGTACAGTTTGGTTGGAGGAAGAGCTTGATAATGTTCAACCTGGGTAACAATCAGTTAATGGATATAGATATCAGGAATAAGGGAGAGAGCTCCTCAAGCAGCAGATCATTATGCAGCAGCTCAGCGTGTTTATTAATCATTGTGCACAATTAAAATGCCATTTCATCCCTCTAATTAAAACAAGTAGTTCCCTGAGGCTAGCACCTGAACTAATGAAGCCTGGTTGCCTCAGGATCTCACTCAGAGAAGGGAATTAAACAATGGAGGAGCAGTATGTTTACCAAGTTGCCCAGACAACGTCAAACTGTATATGACATCATGAGGTAGTGGACCAGTTGAGACAGGGATTTTAAAGAGCCAGAGATGCTTCTGTTTCTGAGCAAGGGCTGGGTTTAAATTTTGAAATGATTCCAGCTTTTGAATTCATCAGATCCCATCTTTTGTCATCTTGTATATGTGACAATTAAGTCTGAATTACCTTCCTTCTTGGTACGTGGAATGGGAGTCTTGATGATCAGAGGAGTGCCAGGGGTTGTATGTTGCCATCTAGGTATTTGGGGGACTGCAGGGATTTCTGGAATTGGTTGATTCTGCAAATCAAAGGGAATATCGACAGATCGTGGAATCACAATCTAAAACCCTGGAAAGATGAATGGGCCAGAAGAAGGAAAACCTAAGATTCAGTCCAAGCATTGTCACCTCAACTCAATGATCCTGAACAAGGCACTAATTTCTTTACTGTAAAGTGAGAGGACTGGGACAGGTGATTATCAAAGATTCTTCTAGCTCTAAAATTCTATGGCTTTGGAAGAATTTGTGATACACAAAGAATCTCAGAGGGTTTTCGTCGTGTCTAATGCCCTTACAAATTTGGCTGAATCAAGCCTTGCTTATTCTTCTCTTCTAATTTCTGTTTAATTTACTACGCATCTTTTGTGTCTGGTATTAGATCTTGCGTAGAGCAATTGTTCAATTAAATATCTGTAGAAGACACAAATCAGGTTAAATCCACAGATCACAGGAACTTAGTGGTTTCAGTGCTCTGCTCCTAAATATTCGGTACCACAAAGAGCCGCCTTACATAGGGCTCTGCATGACTCATGTGGGGAATGGCAAATCTGAGGATTCTGAGAGTTGCTTCCATTCCAGCCAGCCTGCCAATTCAGTTTCCCACAATTCTGTGCTTGAAGGTTATGGTCCATGTTGCCTTTATTTGCAGTAGGCAGAAAGTCAGGGTTCATGCTTCTTCTGCTTTATCTGTTACCCTTTTGGTCCTTACAGTTTCCTGGTGTCCCAGAAAAATATCCACGCCTAGAAGTTTGAAGAACGTAAAAGTATTTGTTCTTTTACTTTTTTATGGGTCACGGAGTTCTGTGAGACTCTGACAGATCTTACGGAACCTCTCACCAGAAAAATGCAAAAACAATTTTGCAAACAATTATAGTATAAGTCCACTGACTTCCTAAAATTTATCTATGGAATTTATATTAAAAATCCTATTGTAAACAATCACATAGGAATTTTCAGTAGTTCAATAGGAGGCCTGTGTCTAACTAACCACCTCTCTTGATTCCCTCCAGAAGCTGAATTAAGATATGAGTTGGTATTTTTTTGGTAGAGAGAGAACCAGTAATGCCAATGCTTGCCAATGATGAGTTGTCTTCTACAGTGTGACTGACAGGCCCCAGAATAAGATATTGTGATTTCAGTTATTACCTCTTCTACTTTCTTTACTTGTAACCAGGCAGCTGGCATCTATGTCTTTATTTTAAACAAGATAAAAAGACAACAACGAGGTGGTAGGAGCCATAGTAGTAGAAAACAAGTCAATTATCGAAAAATGCTAGGGCCTTAATTTTCTCATACTATCTACCCTGTTCTTAGGGCCTGGAGGAAATTGGTAGCTGGAAATTATAAACTCTGATGTTATGATCTAAGAATCTAAGAGTTTAATCTTTCTGATTTGGGGCAATTATTCATATGTTGACCCTAAATTTTTCTTTCAAAACAAACTTAGTCTCTCTTGTACGTCATAGTAGGAAATATAATTTTGGTCAATAAGATATCCAGAAACTAGCAGAAATCAGCCAATAAGTCAACTTAAGTGGCACGATAATTGGGTTTCCTAAGCATTTTTGAGTATTCAAACAAGTTAATCAACCATAAAACACAAACTCATCAGAATCCAAGGTCTTATTCAATTAACTTCTGGCCTCAAATACTTAAGTGTTGTTTTCTTTTTTTTCTCTTTCTCTCAAACCATTATGTCAGATTTCGCCAAGACAGAAAGGATTTCTGGGGTGGGAAATTCCAAAGATGGAATGAGAGCCGATTCTTTTAAAGTATATCATTCTACCCATAATTATTATTTTTAGTAAAAATGAAAACGAAAGTTTTCTTCTTGCCCAGAAGGGAGATAAAATCTTGAACTTACAAGTCCAAGCAGAGAGACTTGTATAGATTTTTGTTTGAAGTGACCCTTCTATTCTTATATGATATTTACTCAAAACATGGGATAAACTAGAAACTTGGGAGGCAAAATAACTATTAATATAATACCAGCAACACATGGTTTTTTGCCTAGATGCTTTGTTTTAAATTGATTTACAACTTTTTAACATCTATTCTTGATAGTAAGGTCACAGATTCATAGTCAAACTAGGCAAGTGTAAACCTTTGCTGGCTCCCAAATCATAGCTGTAGCTTTAGCTTTGCTGAATGTGAGGCTTTTGAAAGGAAGCTTGAGCCCGTATGCTGCCGAACTATTGTGGTGGAGTTAAAAGAGCAGAGCAGCTTCCTTTTCTGGTCAGACAAAACAGGTTAATATCCCATATGTCACATATTTATCTATGTGATGCTAGGTTGTCTAATCTATGTGATTTATAGTTTCTAACTGTATTTGAGAGGAAAACATTCCTTTCATAAGTTCTGTGGTAGGCACACCCACAAAAAATCAGTCCTTCCACCATTCCCTGGATCATCACCACGTTTGGGTAGTGTCACTATAACTTCAGGGGTAGTAGGAAAGATGCAGATGGAGTAGGAAATAATCAGAGATCAGGAAAGACAGTGGCTCAAAATTTCGGTCGGTTACCTGAGGGTAAAGATGTAAGTAACTGGCTTTCAGATGTGAGAATGGACCACCGGTCAAGAATACAAGTAGTTCGGTCTATAGTCAGGATTGGCAAAGGGAAATCCAGGGGGCTGAATACAGTGAGTGAAGTATCAGAGCATCATCTGGCCAACCAGGGAAGGGACAAAGGAATCAAATTTTCATTCATTTCTTTGCTCAAAACTATATACTGAGAACTTGCGGTTTCTGGTACTGGAGTAGCTCATTGTCTAGTTGGGGAGACAGACAACATACACACAATAATTACAATACAGTATAATAAGTGCTAGTGATATTAACAGAGTCCTTTGGGAATAAAGAAGTAGAGCAATTAACATTGGAGGAGTGGAGAAATCTTGGTTCACTAAATGTTTGTGGAATGAGGAAGGAATATTTGATGTGGGTACTAAAAGATGAGTAGAAGTTCGTCAAGGTGAAGATGCAGGATAAGAACATTCTGGTTTGAGGGAAATAGAATGGATCTATCCTGAAATCATGAAGGTCTGATATACAAAGAGGATAATCAAAATTCGATGGAGTCAAGGAGGTTGCACAGGGAGGGAAATGTGCTCAGTTTGGGGAGTCTTCAGATGCTGATTCTACTTTTATTGTGTAAGCAAATGGAGAGCTATCAGAGATTTACTAAAGTGTTGAATGGCATGACAATTTTGTTTTTTAAGGGAAATAATTCTAACAGCAGTTTGAGGATGGACTTAGACTGAGAGTAGTCAAGTCACAAAAATATCAGGAAGTTCATTGATTTAACAAATACTTTAATAATTGTTAATTAAGGGATGGAGACTAGTCATATTAAGCATGTACATCTCTAAATACCTTGAATTTTATAGCATTTCCAGTTTACAGAATATTCTTATGTCCAGTATTTCATTTATTCTCTAAAGAGCTCTTGTGAGGTGGGTATTATTCGTAGTATTATTCACATTTCATAGAAGAAGAAAGTGAAACTTTGAGAAGATGAAAGATTTAACCATCTTCCAGTTACTAAGTGAATGTTAGGTTTAAACCAGGTATTCGATCTTCAAGGTTCATGTTTTTTGCCTACCATGCAGATGCTCAGTAGTCAACTACATTTTCAGCTGAGCATGGACATTATATTGTTGCAAAAGTAGCGGCAATAATTAACCTTCCTGAATCAACACACTTGGGTAGTTCCCTCCCACCTTAACTCGGGACTTAGCTATTTGACTTCCTTTGGCCAATGGGACAATACAAACATTACTAAACTGGAGACTTGAAAAATATGTGTGCAAGGGGGCTTTCCATCTCTTGCTGCTCTTTGGAACCCTGAACCTGCCACGTGGAGAAGTCTTGGCTTCCCTTCTGTGTAAGAAACATGTGTCCCAATCATCCCTGCTGCCCTAGCTGACTTCAAGGCAACCACAACACGTAAGAGTAAGGCCACTGTAGGTTATCCAGCCTCAGCTGAGCCCACCCAGCCCAGAAGACCCACCAGGTGACTCACAGACTTGGTTTATTGTTATAAGGAGTTAACTTTTGGAGCTTTTAGGCAGCAAGTGCTAATCAATAGTCTAGTATAGGGTATTTCTGTAAATACTCTTTGATACTTATAGATATCTTGGCAAAGCAACAAAACAGTATAGCTTTTTGTATCAATTACAGCAATGATTTTCATACTTTATCATATGAGAGTTACCTGGACAACTTGTTAAAAAACTCAGACTTGGGATCACTGCAGATCTATTAAGTTAGTATTTCTGTTGCAAAAGCATAGAAGGTTGCATTTTTAATAAGCTACCCTGTGATTCTTACATTCACTAAAATTTAAAATAAACCAGCATATTATTTCCCTTGTGTTCTCAAATACTCTCACATAAGTATCTTTTAATTGTTTGACAAGTTACAAGAAATTAACTTTTAAACTGCTATAAAGTAACAGGAATCTCTGAAAGTTCTTTTTTTTTACTTTTTTTTTTTTTACATAGTGTCATTCTCTGTAGAGTGTCTACGGATTTATTGTATAAGAAGAAACCAAGCACTTAAATAATATAGATAGTGACTGAACATCAAATGTTACTAAAAACTGGCAACATGTGTAAGTTCAATATTTACTTTCATACTAAGGTTAAGTTACCATTAGAAAAGAGGAAAGAAAAGGGGAAAAAATGAAAAGGGAAATGGTAGGTATGAGTGCTCTGCAAGAGAAGGGGAAGGTTAATCATTGAGGTGTATATAGTTTCCCAAAGTAGAGGGCAGACAGAGAAATAGAGGGGAGAAGGGTCAACAAGAAAAATAGGATAGATGTGTTAAGACTTGACCCCCATATAATTTAAGATGAACACCCACTGTAGCCATCTCAGGTTTCTTCTGTGAGTTTATACAGTGTCGTAGAGACAGCAAGATTCATGAAACATAAAAAACAATGCCTGCTAAAGTACTGGCGTCTTCTAACCAAAGGAAAGGGGAGCTAAGAGCCAACTCCCAGTAAATGAGGGGATCCAGTTACACTATGAGCTCAGTTAAGAGAAAATCAACCAGCTCATTATTATGCACAAGGACATTCATTCTTCTGAGCGAGGAGAATGATTCCAACTTGAATAGGAAAGCCACAGACCACTAATCAGGGTATCTCAGGTTTGACCTATTCAAGTATATTCCAAATTATCCAATTAGCTGGATGGCCAATAAGTTCCTTGTTATATTGGCTCTGATGATACCACAATCAGTTGTCTTAATCAAGCCTTTGAAAATAAAAATGATGGGCTGAATATACTCGTAACTAGGACTGAGAAAGCCACCAGGTCACTGCTGTTGGGTCACTCAGCATTCTTTTCTGGCAACCGCTCTCAGAAGACTGTGTGAATTTTATTCAGTTTGGATTACCACCCACCCACCCATCCTCAGGCTATACACCTATTTCCTAATCTTCCAGCCTCCCTTGAAGGGGCATCATTGCTACTTGGGTGACCCTTATAGCCCTTTTCCTGGTCCTGAATCCACTGGGCTTCTCGAGCCATATCTTAGTAGCCTGGATTCGTATCCTACCTGTTTGCTACCCGCCAGCCTATACCTAAACTGCAGAGGTTGGAAAATGAGGGCCCCTCCTCACCCCAGGCTTTTCTGATGACGACAGAGTACCTCATATTTGTTGGACGCAATACTCGTTTGAGGGCAGGGACAGTTCATCGCTGTAGCTCCAGAATACGTCCCTGTCACATAGCATATATTTACAAATGCGTGATGAATAAGTCAGTAAATAAACGGGAAAAAATTAAATCAGTCATAACACTGCTCCAGCAGAGGTAGGGCATAGCATTTAAAATAAGTCTGACCACAGGAACCTGTCAGTCTTATTCATTTTCTGCAGAACCTCTTACGATGTCTCAAACAGCATTTATCTTCAAGAATAATAATTTTGAATGAATGAATATCAGTGATGCTTTTTTTCCCTTTCTGGTGGAAATCATGTAAATGGTCTGAGTTCCAGATATGGGTTAAGGCCAGGGTTGAGATAAAGGAACAGCCACAAACAATTCAGCCTTCACTGGAACGTGGGAGTCAGAGATTGTAAAATTATAAACCCCCTGGAAACCAAGGTAGTCTTGGGAAAACAATGGCCTTTCTACTGCATAAGGAATGGGGGATGGAATCAGTCCTGTCAAGAGGTTAACAAACAGGGGCACTACGATGGCCAACTGGGTTACCCAATTAAGATAACAGTAATTGCCACAACAAAGTGCAACAGTGTAGAAACAAATGGTGGAACAGTTAACTGTGGGGATGTTGAGGAAAGATCCAAAGAGTTTACATTGAGGCTGTTCTTTTTAAACATTATTGGTGAATATGGATGCAGAAGTTCAAGAAATGCTTCCTGTGCTGGTTTGGGTTCCTCTGAGATAAGCATTCAAGTATGAGTGGTTTCGTTGGAAGGTGGTCCTAGGAAACCCGGTAGGACAGTGGGGAAGTGAGTCGGAGAAGGGAAGGAAGCTAGTAAAAGTGATGTATCAAGTCAGTTACCCAACAGCAACTGGAGGTCAGCCTCCTGAAAAATTGGTGGACAATATAGTACATTCCTCAGAGTCATCCCAACTAAAGTGTCGAGAAGCTGGGACATTTTTCACCAACTCCGTGCCATTGGTTAAAGGCCTGCTTTTAGGGACATTAACTCTTCCCCTGTCCTGCAGGTAGGTCAAGCATGCTTCCTGGGCAGAAAAGATCCCTGAACAGATGATCATGTCATCCGCTATGGCCTCTGATTACAATGCAATCAAACTAAAGTCAATTCAGCATCAGCATAACTTGATTCTGTTTTTGCCTTTGTAACTGCTTCCCTTTCCCCCTCCTCTAACTAGGGCTCTATAATAACAAAGCATAGTTTAAAAGAAGGCATTGTCCCTTTTTGTTCTTGCGCAACTAAGACCTGAAGCAGAGTTGGATGACTTCCACAGAGTGGGGTGGTTGGATTTCACGCACCAGGCCAACTGGCAAAGTTTCCTTGAGGCAACACCTTCACTGATGCCCCCACCATCTTCCTTCTTCCCATCACCTGTACAGAAGAACAGACACCAGAGAGTTCAATTCTCTAGACCCTTGGGTCCTTGGTTGATTCTCTTTGGAGTCTTCTGCCATTTCTGAAACTTCTTCTATATCCTGGACTCTAATTTCTCTGCCCAATTTGCTGGAAGCAATGTCATTACATTGTGAACTACTTAGGTTGCAAAGTCTGATTTCTTAGTATCACTTTGCATTCTTTCTTGCCTCTAGCATTGCACCTGGGACATAAACTGTGCATACAAATATTGTTGGGTGGTTAGATAGATAAATGATGAATGAGTGAAGAAGTGAGTGAATGATTGATCCTTGTCCCCTATAATATTCTGTTGACTAGCATTGGGTGTCAGTTTGCATCACCATCCTGATCCTTGTTCAATTTTTCAAGTAATTCAACTTTTCCCCCAAAAAGGTGCCTTCTCTTTCCAAAGACGTTCTAAGGTGTTACTGTTCAGGAAGTTGGCGTTGGCAGAACTGTGTCTTGAACCCCAACTTCCACTCTTCTCCTTTCCACATCTCACCTTCCCAGCTCTTCATTTGTTCATTTGCTTTCCCTTCCCCTTGGGTACACAGGTCCTTTCAGGGAGGCAGGGCACTCATTCACAATAAGCTTTAGTAAACTATTATGATAACCACTTTAGGAATATTTTCATTTAAAAAGATGATGCTAGGATTTACTTAAAATATGCTATTGCCAAGTTCTCAAATAAGCAGGACATCTACTTTAGAGCTAGACCCCTGACTATGCCCTAATTCTGCTGTATCATCACCTCCCTCCCTCTTCCACTGGCAAAGATGGGACACAGCGATATTGCTTTCCTGCCCTATCAACTGACAGTAAATTATATTTTTCGATAACTATTACCTATCTTATTCCCACATTTCCTAACAAGAAAACCTAACAAGGACCTAGTTTGGGGATTTCAACGCTCAAGCTAAAATCTTGAGTAAAAAATAATGTATTAATGAAATCTGCACATTTAAATTGAAAAGCAAATTCCAGTGAAAGCTGAGAAATGATGCAGAGGAATATTAAGAAGTAAGATATTGGATCAGGAAAAAGAATAAAAGTTAGATGGAAATAAAATAAAAGTTAGAAGATATATATACATATATATGTGTGTATATATATATGTATATATAGAGAGAGAGTTTATCTTCTAAAACCACCATAAACAAAACAAATATATTCTTTTAGAAGAAAATCTTGAAGGCAGTATGTGGAGCAATATTGGAAAAGATTTTACAAGAGCATGGAGCAGGAATTGCCTTTAAGGGGCGCATGGCCTAGGATGGCCACATAGAGCAATAAAACATCCATTTGGTAGGGAACTTGGGAAATCTATTTTTTCCCTGTCCCAACCCTTCCAGTCTCATCTCTTTGTCCTTCTCACACACACACACACACACACACACACACACACACACACACACACACACACACACACACACGTGCATTTCCTGCAGGGAAAGAACAATTTTTTTAAGGGTTGGGCATTTTTTGATCAACTTGTATTTTTACCAGTTACTGCTACTGTTGGGAAAAAAAATGTTTTCTACGTTTACACTAGCTATAGTCTTTAGAAGTAAAGTCTAGGGAATTTGATTCAATATAGAACAAGTCAAAATTAAATTTCTCAAATGAACTAAGAATGCTACCAAACATACTACATTTTCTTGAACCTTCCCCTTTCTATATAAGCCAGTCTTTCTCAAACTTTTTCATCTCAAGACCCCTTACACTCTTAAAATTACAGAGAACCCTGAGGATCTTTGATTTATGTGGGCTATAGCTATCAATATTTACCATATTAGAAATAAAAACTGAGAAAATTTAAAAATTTATGTTATTTTACTTAAAATAGCAATAAACAGTATATCACATAACATATTTTATGAAAAATAATTACATTTCCCAAATGAAATAATTAATGGCATTGTTTCACACTTTTGTAAATCTCTTCAATATTTGGCTTAATAGAAGACCACTGAATTCTCGTATCAGCTTCAGTAGTCAGTCTGATGAATACGTTGTCTTTGTTGAAATATACGAAGAAAAGCCAGCCTTGCACAGATATGTAGCTGCAAGAGAAAGGATGATGCAGAGCCTCTGAAAGAGTCTTAAGGAACCCAGGACTGGGGTCTTGATTTCAAACTTTGAGAGTCCTACTCTAGGTCAAAGATTAATTATAACACTCAGAGTCTATATGTGCTGAGATGAACACTCTTAGTTAATAAATAAATCACATTTTTTATCTCCAATTTGCATGGAATAAACCTTTGATAGCATGGAAAGATTTGAGTGCTTGGGATATGCAGTGAGGTACTAAGAACACTAGCAGATAGATGTAACATTAACAATTTAACAAAGACACAATTGCATGAGGTCAGACCAGAGAGAATTTTCAAAAATCAGCTACAACTAGAAAAAGCTCTTGGTTTTACCAGCTTACCAGCTTGTTTGCATATATTTTACAAAGTCACTTGCATCATTACCAATAGAAGTGCAAGCATACCGTTTCCAATGTTGAATGCTTCATTTTAGTTAACACCAATATGGAGGCTACAAAACCTGAAGGTCACCCAAGTATAATCTCTGGAACGTAAACCACCAAAACTTGAAGACTGAGTTGTGTCACTGAAGGAAGTCCAAAAGCACACAATAACACTATTCTGTAGAATTATAAGCTCAAAGAAACACTTTAAAATTGTTCCAAGTCAGACCGTTGGGTCACCTTTCAGACTGAATTGGCCAATAAGTTTGGCAAATATTTTTACTGCTCTGATAAGTAGTTTTAATGACTTGACCAAATAGTTGTTTTGGCGTTCACTATAATATTACCAAAGTATTCAACATGAAGTTCTGATTATGTAACTACTTTGTTTGCTCAGATTTCTTCTAAAGACTTCACTTGTGCTGTGGTCCAAAAATCACACAGAGGGATTTTTTTTTTTTAATGCAGAATCCCAGTGCCCACCTCAGGCTACTGAACTAGAATTTGGGGGGAAGTCGGTTCTGGAAATACCATATTTTAATTTTCTCCCCAAGTGAGTCTTCTGGTATTCAACTTACAGATGAAACTCTAGTCTTTGTAGAGTTAAGTACAACATTCTTCATGATCAGTCTCTAAACTTCCTAGCTTAATTTAATATTGCTCAACTCATAGACTATCCACACCAACTACTTATAATTCCCCACATGTGCCCCATTTTCTTTTATCTCTTTGCCTTTGGCCCAGCTGCTTCCTTAGCAATGTCTTCACCTGCAGTCTTGTGTCTATTTGGCCAACTCGTATTCCTCTTTCAAAAATCACGTCAGTATCACTGTGAAGTCTTCCCTGACTTACCCAAGGAGTGAGGCTTCCTCTTTTTGTGCATTGCACCTCAACTCAGCCTTATATGATTTATCCCATTGTAGAATAAGTGTCCATTTTCTTAACTACATCTCTGTTGAAATGTTAGCTCTTCAGCAGCATAAGCTATAATTTTTTCACCCACAGATCCCAAGCACTTGGCCTAGTGGCTAGAACTCTGTTCATGCTAAATAAAAATGTTTGATAATGAACATAGTACTTCCTAGAAAATATAATGATAAGGTGAAAATTCTGAGAGCATGCTTTCAATTTTTTTTTTTAAATTTTCTTTAGTTGTAGAGGCAGAAAGTTAAAAACACAAGGGGAGAGAGAGAGAGAGAGAGAGAGGTCATTGTATACAAAATCAGCTAATATAAACCAGCTTTATACAACTAACATTGGAAAAAATAGGGGAGTGCCACACAACTTTGAGGCAGAAAGCCTCATTAGTATGCAATGGAATAAACAATGGATTCCAAATTTAACTCAAAACAGTAACAAATCAAAGCAATAAGGTGAAAAGTGATGGTATCAGCAACAGCAGTGGCTATTAGCATGTGTACCTGCTGTGAGACAAAGCAACACAGGGAGATGCTTGGGAAGAAATTCCGATGTTAGACCAAAAGCAAAGATGTAATTTTGAAATGGGTGAGAGATGAAGCATAGGTTCCGGATATTTTAACATTTTTGCAAGGTCAGGATGGAAAACTGAACTGCCCAGGAAGACAAATGAACTCCAGGTAGTATTTTTAAAGGCAAGTTGGTCAGTATCTTCTGAGGATTTCTAATGGAGTGGGCTAACTGTTTGACTGCTCCTCTTGGTTTTGTTGCTATCTGGTGATTCAGGAGAGTTAAGGTAATAGAATTACCCCTGGAGATTCTTTTGACAAAAGAGTTAATAAAATGTAGATTGTGGTTATAATAAATATTGGGACATTAAATTATTGGCTATTTGTTACCAATAAGGTTTGGCTTTAAATAACATGGTGAAATATTTGTAAAATATTCAATTTTCCAGTACCCCCCACACACTAAAATCAGTTCAAACTCATCTTCCATTAAAAAAAAAAAAAAAATGAACAAGCTTAATAATGGCAAAGCCTCTTAAATAACACAGGTAGACATATTTGCAGCTCACATTGGGTTGGAGGAAGCTCTTTCTGAATTCTGGCAAAAAAAAAAATGTTTAGCATATAGCCAGGAATAACAATAGCTAACATTTATTAAGGATCTACTGTGTGCCAAGTTCAGTAGTATTCTTATGATCCCCAGATGAATAACTGAAAGAAAGTGAAAGCATTGAAAAGGCAGCAGCATGTCCCAAATCCAAGAGTCATGAGAATATAAAGCATGTTCATTTGAGAAATGAGTCTGATCTACTTTCATATAACTTGGAAACATGATTTCCCCATAAATGCCATTTCTTTGGCTGTTACTTCCATATAAGAGTCAGGCTGGGCACTGAGGAAAACAGTATGGAGGTTCCTCAAAAAACTAAAAATAGAGTTTCATATGATCCAGCAGTCCCACTCCTGGGCATATATCTGGAGAAAACTATAATTTAAAAAGATACTTGCATCCCTATGTTCACAGCAACACTATTTATAATAGCCAAGACATGGAAACAACCTAAATGTCCATTGACAGATGAATGGATAAAGAAGATGTTGTATATACATACAATGGAATATTGCTCAGCCATAAAAAAAGAATGAAATAATGCCATTTGCAGAAATATGGATGGACCTAGAGACCATCATACTAAGTGAAGTCAGACTGAGAAAGACAAGTACCATATGATATCACTTATATGTGGAATCTAATAAAATGAACTTATCTATGAAACAGAAAGAGATTCACAGACATAGAGAACAGACGAGTGGTTGCCAAGGAAGGGGGGGTGGGTGGGAGTGGGAAGGATTGGTAGCTTGAGATTAGCAGATCCAAATTATTATATAAAGGATAAACAACAAGGCCCTGCTGTATAGCACAGGGAACTGTATTCTGTACCCTGTGACAAACCATAATAGAAAAGAATATGAAAAAGAATGTATATATTATGTATAACTGAATCACTCTGCTGTACAGCAGAAATTAATACAACCTTGTAAATCAACTATACTTCAATAAGATAATTTTTTTTTAAAAGTCAGGCTGGGGCTTATGTCTAATATCTACAGCATCGCTTCCTTTCACCAGCTGTTCACTAGTCCCTACTGATGCCTTTTGTCCATCCTGAACAGATAGGTTCAAAACCTACTGAGATAGATTACTTTCTTTCAGTTCTTCACTTCTCCCGTCTGGCTGCTAATCTGATCTTCACCTCACCTCCTTGCCCCTCGCTGCCGCTGCTTTGATCCTGGAGCCCTTTCACCCTGGCCACTTCGCAACAACCACAATAACAACAATAACACAACAGGTTGGCTAGAATGCGTGGTTCGGTTCCAGGCAGTTTTCAAAGAACAAAACATAAACAAATAAGTAATGAACTGAGTCTCTTCATGGTGATTAAACTTAGCCGTCAGGGATTTCCTACATGCGAACCACAGTGCTAGAAATGAAGTACAGGAGTGGAACATAAATATCAAAAAAATTACTTAATGAATACTGTGAAGAAGCTGAGACATCAGCTGAATCAGGAGAAAGTATTGCTGATTGCAAATCATTAGACTGCTACTCAGCTGAGCAAATTATTATATAAGCCATAACTCACAGTGGGGAGTACCTGCAGTGCCCAACTCCTGCATTTACACCCCGAAGGGGCCGAGGTTTCAGAGGTGATGTATTGCCTGACGAAGGTCCACCTATGGTTAAGCAATGCACGTACACGTGTGTGTGTGTGTGCATGTATATGTATATTTCTGTGTATACTTATAAATATACTTATCCCTTAGTAAAAGAACATTTACATGGCTCATTGAAAGCAAAGTTGAATATTGTTACTTAAACAGCACTATTCAAATTGCTAATAGCAGATTTCTGCTTTCATTGATGATATTTAATTTTAGAAATAAGAGCTCAGAGCCTTGGGTATACACTTAGGGAATCTAACACTCAATAAGAAAATTGCTAACCTAAATAAATCAATGGGAGGAGAAGAATCTCCCTTTTATTTAAAATTTGAAAGTTCTGTTTCTATTTGAGATTCACCGCATGTTATGACTCCTATCAGGGGTTCAACTCTTTGCAGGAAATGGGTGTGTTCTCTGCTACAACCAAATAGTGAGTAGATGTGAAAGGGACCCAGGGATTCAGGAATGCACATCTCTTGTCTGGATCTGCAGCTCACAAGTATGTATGATGTGGGGCGTAGAGCTTGTGTTGCCCTTGGACCTCATTCCCCAGGCATATATGATGGTGATGTTAGGACCAAAGGGAGATGTGTGTAAGATGAGAGAGGAGTTACCAGTGGACTGAATATATCAAGGCATACAGGATGGCATTTAATTAAAACAAAACAAAAAAATCTCAAAAAGCAATTCTACATTCCTCTTTGGAAAGAGGGTTCCACAAAGCCAACTGCCATGTATATTAGATCCTACCAAGGAGAGGGAAGACAGGCTCCCCATACCTTTTGGAACCGAACATAGGAGAGGTTTAAACAGGGACTTGGAAGAAGCTGACGAGACATACTTGGATGTCTAACAGAGCCCGTCTTTTTACACATTTTTTTGCCAGAGAAGGACATCAGAGCAGATGCTTCAGTGTCAGTCACTTACAGGACATGTGCTTGGGAGAAAATCATGGCTGGCAGATGCTGGCTGGAGCTATTAATTGACAACAGCCTACACTGATCGAGTGTTCACTATATGCTGGGCGCTGTGATTGATGATTTATAAGGAACATCTCATTTAACCTATTTACTTTTTAATTGAAGTATAGTTGATTTACAATGTTGTGTTAATTTCTGCTGTACAGCAAAGTGATTCAGTTATACATATATATACATTCCTTTTTATATTCTTTTCCATTATGGTTTATCACAGGATATTGAATATAGTTCCCTGTGCTATAGCGTAGGACTTTGTTGTTTTTCCATTCTTCATTTCATCTATATAACAACACTATGAAGTAGTTTCCATTATTATTTTTATTTTTAGGAAGGAAAATTAATCCAGCAAACTGCTAGAGCTGGGGTTCTCACATAAGCAGTTTGATAGTACAGCTGCCCTGCCTCCTGGATTAGTGTGTGGCTATGATCTTTTGGGGGGTAGAATGATACTATCCCTTGTTAGTCTATGGCATGATCTTTCAGGCTTCCCCTACTATCTACTTTATGCTTATAGTCACAGTATTATTATCTCCTACATATGCCCTGGTGTCTTCCACCCATTGTTATTATTTATACTGATTTCACAGCTCTAGCTGCACGAGGGGGTAATATGTGGGCACTCAGTTGCCTCTGGCCAAGGGACTTAGTATATGGGGGCATAGTGACAAAATGCTCTAGGAAGATCATTCAGAAGAGAAAAAGCTATGGAATTGTGTAAAAAGATTTGCTGCCTAGGAAACAAGAGACAAGGGGATGGACAAAAGCCAGGGATTTGTTCTCAGATAAGCAGAGCAGATAGGCAGCCTGTTGAAAGGGGGGAGCAGTAAGTTCCCATTATAGTTTCAAAAAGTGTTAGATCTGTCTGATAAGCCTTGTGCCACATATTACTTTAACCATCATCACATCATCTGTTATTGAAATCCAGTAAGTACTAGTCTCTCCTCTTCCCTTGAGATAGGGTAATACACTCTTTTAAGCCGATTTGAATCAAATACACACACACACACACACACACACACACACACACACACACTCTACATCTCCACTGAAGGAAAGACAGTAATACAACATATTCAAGTCACTCCGTATATCAACGTAACTTACATTCAGACAGGAAAAAAAAACACTTGTGAAAGCAACATTCTTTAAGGGGTCTGGGGACTTTACAGAGTTGGACCTGCTTGTCCCCAGCTCCTCTGCACTGTGTCCCAGAGTTTCCCAATGGATCGAATTCCACTAGCTCACAGAGGAAGCTGGCTGATAACCCAGCTTGGATTGGCTCCCTTCGTTTTCTCAATTCCCCACTCCTTGACTGGGTTTCCTGTGATCATTTCCAAAATAAACTACTTCTATTCAAATTCTTGTTCTGGGGTCTGCCTCTGGGATACCAATCTGAAAGAACATCAGAGACACGTACTTGAAATATGTCGATATGTAAGTGGATAATGAAAGCATGGATATCAAGGAGATCACCTACGGAAAGAATATGAAGGAAGAAGAGAAGAAAGTAAAGACTCTTTCTTGAAGAGCACCAACATTTAAGGGTCAGGAAGTAGATACATCAGCAGAAGGAGAGTCAGAGGGAGTTGCAGAGAGAAAGGAGGAAAAACCAGGGGAAGGGTTTCAAAGGAAGATTTTTTTAAGACCAAAAGAGACTCTTGAAATTGCTTAAGTGTTGATAGAAAGAATGTGGTAGAAAAGAAGAGTTTGAAATGCAGGTAAGTGAAAGGATGAATATAGTCAGTCACTGGGGTCCGATTCCCAAGGGAGTAAGATAAAATTGGATCCAGATCTCAAGTAGAGTGATAAGGTCTGTAATGGACTTGGTGGGTTTGGTCATGGAAAACAGAGGAAATTTCTATCCGATGTTTTGGATAATTGGGTATTTGGGAACAAGAAGATAATAAATTGACTTTCCCTCCTAGTTTTATCTGAACATTTTACAAAATAAAGATCATTGGCTTGACCAAAACTCAGAACAAAATGAATTTCGTTTTTTTCCTGCTAGACTACTCTGTCATTTAAAAGAACAAATTAGATGGACATGGAATTTGAGGAGAAGGTTTGTTTTATTTAATATTAAATTAAACTCCCTTTCTCTGTTCATCAAATTGAATTGGAATAAGGGTCTCTAATTACGGATTCCCAAATAGGGAAATTGTTTAGTCATTCTAACAGGTTTCATGTCCTATGTGGGTATAGAAAATTTCAGATGAATCTTACTGAATTATATTATTTCAAAATATTTACCTGAAGCCTAAAATATTTTGATTGGAACTTTTTTTTTTTGGTCCAACTAAAAATGACATCTGATCTATATGGCTGTAATGGATATTCTTGCAACCCTAATAGAACTCTTGATCTCTGGTCATTATTGAAACTAAAATTACTGTGAATATACAATGATTATTTACCTCTTAGTTCCAGATTTTTCTTAAATATCCAAATC
Source organism: Leucopleurus acutus (assembly GCF_964270905.1). Classification (NCBI taxonomy): domain Eukaryota; kingdom Metazoa; phylum Chordata; class Mammalia; order Artiodactyla; family Delphinidae; genus Leucopleurus; species Leucopleurus acutus. The sequence continues at coordinate 85,001,066 of NC_139154.1, read as the reverse complement.
TTTCTGTTAATGTTACATTCCTTTCTATTACACAGACTCGATCTATGTTGAGCAGGATAATTGTAGGGCTACTTAAACTCTGGTCCATTAGCCATGGTCCATTAGCATCCATATCATGGTGCTAGGGGTTAATATGATCCTGGCTGGGGGATTAGATTAAAAATGAAATTTTTAAATGTAGTATGAAACACTAAAAATTATTAGAAGCATTAAAAATATAAGTTCCTGTATATGGGTTAGAAGACTATGGCCTTTACTTTGATCCTTGGGCCTGCTAGGCAGTAGCAAAATATATGCAAGGAGAAGAAAGTGTGATCGTGGTCTCTGTCTCTAAGATACTTGTAATTAACTCCAAATAGCCTCTCCATAATAAAAGGATGGGCCTTAATTATTCTAGTATAAGCACTGCAATATTATAAAGATTGAAGATCTATCAATACAATCAAATGTATAAAAGGAAACTATTTGAAGTGGCTTGAAATTTCACACAGAAATCTATTTCTTTATTATTTCATCAACAGAGTTTAGGAAAATCAGATGGCAGAACATTGTAATAATTCAATTACTGAAACAAATGGATTTTGGAAAGGTTTTTTTCTCTCATGTGGCATGTGTATGTGAGAGAGAGAGAGGGATTGAGATTGAGAGATTGAGAAGATTATAAAAGCAAAAGGGAGGAGGTAGGTGGGGAGGAAATCTGAATTGTTTAAACTGTATAAAAATGCTAGAATAAAATGAACATTCAAAACTCTGGTTGAATTTAATCTTTTGTTCAGCTCATTCGCCAGGAAAATCTGTCTTCAAATAGTTCATATTGCGGAATATGATGACACCAATCACCTATCCTAGAGTCTACATTTGCTATAAAGACTATTGCAGCTTGATGATAGATGAGGAAATTTACTCCTATCGTCTGCATGGGAGTGAAGTGCCAATAATTTAAGACTTTCAGTGATACGGTACTAACTTTATATTCTAAGCAATCACAACCTGTATTTATCCACCTGCTGTTTTTATGGCTTAGAAATCACACTATCAGTTTGCTATGGTAATTTATATTATAGAAGAAGATTTTCAAATTATAGACTTGCATTGAGTTAGGGAAGGAATTAAAATACTTTGCCCAATCCTGTTGATCAATAAAAATAGTCCATTCGATAGATGGAGTGTTCTCAAGGAAATGGGACTCCTGGTCATCTTTAGAGTTTTCATTTGGGAACAAAATCTGTGGGAACATATTTAAGTTTTAGACAAGAGAAGTATGGAAATCAGTTTTTAGTAAGTAGAGAAGGGTAGTACCTACAACTCTTTGAAGGATTTTATCATGTGTAATATCTTCTCATTGGATTTTTCAAAATAATGTTTGCTAACTACCGTTAAAACAATATTTCTCTTACTTTAGGCATTTGACAGCTATCTGTATAATTTCAACCAGTCTGTGTTACATATATACTATTATTTGCCTGATTTTTCTTCATATACACCCACTTTATAATTATTTATTGTAGAAGCCAATACTACTAGTGATATATCTCCTACACTTTGGAAAACACCGCATTAAAACATAATTTGCAGCTAAATTCATTGGCACTGTTCTATCCCCATTTTGCCAGAATTTGATAAGACCTAAAAATGTTTTGCTTCTTTTTTTCTCAATATCTCAGTGATGGCTGATTTCAACTGAATACTATTTGAAATGTATTTGAATCATTCTGCCATCAGTAATATGGATCCATCCATAGCTAAACTATACGTTGCTCATAAATTTCTCTCCATCTTCCTTTAATTTAAATAGTTTTTTATGATTTTGTTGAACTCTATGCCCAATTGCCAGATATACTTAAATGTCTGTGAACATACATTTTTCTCTTTCAGTGATATTACTTACATAAAAAAAACAGATGGCACACTTCACAGTTTTTTTTAAAAATACCCCCATGTAAGTGGATATAAGGGCGTTCACTGTAAAATCATTTCAACTTTTCTGTATTTTTGAAAATTTTAATAAAAAAAAACATTGGGGGAAAAAATCCCAACTTCTACTCCATGAGAACCGAAAACATGCACCTTTGAATTTGTTCTGTAGTGGTTAAAAGCAAGTGAAATATGCAGTAGCTAAATGAGAATATTACCAAATTTTCTTCATATAGGTTGTGGGTCCTTAAAGTCTTGGTTTAAGGAAGGTCAGAAACACCTATGGATGGTTATGAATTCCTTGAGGTAGTGACAGTTATCCATAAGTGAATATATTTGGTTCGTTTCCTCTATCAATAGCTGAAGGTAAGGAACTTCAAATATTAAACTCCCTTTTTTTTCTTTTGATATTTGTGCAGGATATTTATTATAGCGTTAGTCACATTGAACAAAAATGGAAGACAAATTTATTTATTTTATTTTTTTGTATTTTTTTAAATTGTATTTCACAGTTGATAACATCACCATTTTATTTTATTTTATTTGAATTATACTTGATTTATGATATTATATTAGTTTCAGGTATACAGCATAGTGATTCAGTATTTCTATAGATTATACTCCATTAAAGTTTATTATAAAATAAAGGCTATAATTCCCTGCATTGTACAATGTATTCTTGTTGGTTATCTATTTTATACATAGTAGATCGTACCTCTTAATCCCATACTCCTCTCTTGCTCCTCCCCAGCTCCCTCTCCCACTGGTAACCACTAGTTTGTTTTCTACATATGTGAGTCTGTTTCACTATATACATTTGTCTGTTTTATCTTTTAGATTCCACATATAAGTGATATCATACAGTATTTGTCTTGTTCTAACATTTCACTAAGCATAATATTCTCTAGGTCCATCCACATTGTTGCAAATGGCAGAATTTCATTGTTTATGGCTGAGTAATATTCCACTGTTATATGTATGTATGTATATATATATGTGTGTGTGTGTGTGTGTGTGTGTGTGTCTATATATCACCATTATATATGTAAGCATATATATACCACATATATGTATTGGGTTGGCCAAGAGGTTTGTTCAGTTCTTTCTGTAAGATGGCTCTAGTAGCACTTAGTTGTCTTTAACTTCATTGGAAACAATTTTGATAGATTGTGTGTGACAGCTGTCATATCAGTGTGCATTTTAAACAAAGACATCAAAATTGGTGAATTTTTGTGTAGCCATTTTAATATTGAAGATGGAAGGAAAAAGCAACATCTTCAGCATATTATGCTTTGTTATTTCAAGGAAGGTAAAAACGCAACTGAAACGCAAGAAAATGATTTGTGCAGTGTATGGAGAAGGTGCTGTGACTGATCGAACATGTCAAAAGTGGTTTGTGCTGGAGATTTCTCGCTGGGCAATGATCCATGGTCGGGTAGACCAGTTGAAGTTGATAGCGATCAAATTGAGACATTAATTGAGAACAATCAACGTTATACCACATGGGAGACAGCCGACATACTCAGAATATCCAAATCAAGTGTTGAAAATCATTTGCACCAGCTTGGTTATGTTCATCACTTTGATGTTTGGGTTCCACATAAGTTAAGTGAAAAAAACCTTTTTGACTGTATTTCCACATGCTATTCTCAACTTAAACATAATGAAAACATTCCGTTTTTAAAACAAATTGTGACAGGCGATGAAAAGTGCATACTGTACAATAATGTGGAACAGAAGAGATCGTGGGGCAAGAGAAATGAACCACCACCAACCACACCAAAGGCCAGGCTTCATCCAAAGAAGGTGATGTTTTGTATACGGTGGGATTGGTAGGGAGTCCTCTATTATGAGCTCCTTCCGGAAAACCAAACAATTAATTCCAACAAGTACTGCTCCCAATTAGACCTGATTGCAGCACATGATGAAAAGCGTCCAGAATTAGTCAACAGAAAACACATAATCTTCCATCAGGATAACACAAGACCTCATGTTTCTTTGTTGATCAGGCAAACTGTTACAGCTTGTCTGGGAAGTTCTGATTCATCCGCTGTATTCACCAGACATGGCACCTTTGGATTTCCATTTATTTAGGTCTTTACAAAATTCTCTTAATGGAAAAACATTTCAATTCCCTGGAAGACTGTAAAAGGCACCTGGACCAGTTCTTTGCTCAAAAAGATAAAAAGTTTTGCGAAGGTGGAATTATGAAGTTGCCTGAAAAAAGGCAGAAGGTAGTGGAACAAAAGGGTGAATACGTTGTTCAATAAAGTTCTTGGTGAAAATGAAAGATGTGTCTTTATTTTTACTTAAAAACCGAAGGCACTTTTTGGCCAACCCAATATATATATATATATGTATGTATGCACCACATCTTCTTTATCCATTTGTCTGTTGATGGATACTTGGGTTGACTACACATCTTGGCTATTGTAAAGAGTGCTGCTGTGAATGCTGAGGTTCATGTATCTTTTCAAATTAATGTTCTGTTTTGTTTCAGATATATACTCAGGACTTGAATTGCTGGATCATATGGTAGTTGTATTTTTAGTTTTATGAGGAACCTCCACACTGTTTTTCCATAGTGGCTATATCAATTTACATTCCCACCAACAGTGTACTAGGGCTCCCTTTTTCTCCATTTGTCATTTGTGATCTTTTTGATAATGGCCATTCTGATAGGTGTGAGGTGATATCTTATTACGGTTTTGATTTGAGTTTCTCTGATGACTGGCTATGTTGAACATCTTTTCATGTGCCTGATGACCATCTGTGTGTGCTCTTTGGAAAAATATCTATTCAGTTCTTCTGCACATTTTTAAAAATCAGGTTGTTTTTTATTTGTATATTTTTTTATATTGAGATGTATGAGTTGTTTATATATTTTGGGGTATTAACACCTTTTCAGTCATATCATTTGCAAATATTTTCCCAGATTCAGTAGGTTGTCTTTTCATTTTGTCGATGGTTTCCTTTGCTGTGAAAAAGATTTTAAGTTTAATTAGGTCCCATTTGTTTATTTTTGCTTTTGTTTTCTTTGCCTCAGCAGATTGATCCAAAAAACCATAAATTGGTACAATTTATGTCAAAGAGGGTGCTGCCTGTTTTATCCAAGGAGTTTAATGGGTTTTGATCTTACATTTAGGTCTTTTGAGTTTATTTTGTATATGGTGTGAGGAAATGTCCTAATGTCATTTTTTTACATGTGGCTGTCCAGTTTTCCCAGCACCACTTATTGAAGAGATTGTCTTTCCTTCACTGTATATTTGTGCCTTTTTGTCATAGATCAATTGGCCATAGGTGTGTGGGTTTATTTCTGGGCTGTGCATTCTGTTCTATTGATCTGTGTGTCTGATTTTGTGCCAGTACCATGCTGTTTTGATTACTGTAGCTTTGTAATACAGTCTGAAGACAGGAAGTGTGATACCTTCAGGTTTGTTCTTTTTTTCTCAAGATTGCTTTGGGAATTTGGGGGGTTTTGTAGTTCCATATAAATTTGGGGAATTTTTCTTCTAGTTCTGTGAAAAACATCATGGGTATTTTGCTAGGGATTGCATTAAATCTGTAGATTGCTTTGCGTAGTATGGCCATTTTAACGATACTAATTCCTCCAATCCAAGAGCTTGAAAGATATCTTTGGAAAGGGATATCCTTCCATTTCTTTGTATCGTCTTCAATTTCATTCATCAGTGTTTTACAGTTTTCAGAGTATAGATCTTTTACCTCCTCGGTTAATTTTATTCCTAGATATTTTATTCTTTCTGAAGCAATTTTTAAATGGGATAGTTTTCTTGATTTCTCTTTCTGATAGTTCATTATTAGTGTATAGAAAAGCAACAGATTTCTGTATATTAATTTTGAATCCTGCAACTTTACTGAATTCATTTATTAGTTTGAATCATTTTCTGGTGGAGACTTTAGGGTTTTCTATATATAGTATCATGTCATCTGCAAATAGTGACAGCTTTACTTCTGCTGTTCTAATTTGCATGCCTTTTTTTTTTTTTTCTTGACTGATTGATGTGGCTAGGACTTCCAATACTGTGTTATTTAGAAGTGGCAAGAGTGGGCATCCTTGTCTTGTTCCTGATTTTAGAAGAAAAGCTTTTAGCTTTTCACCATTAAGTATGATGTTAGATGTGGACTTGTCATAAATGGCTTTTATTATGTTGAGATATGTTCTCTCTATACCCAACTTTGATGAGAGTTTTTATCATGAATGGATGTTGAGTTTTCTCAAATTCTTTTTCTGCATCAATTGAGATGATCACGTAATTTTTATCCTTCCTTTTGTTAATGTGGTATATCACATTGATTAATGTGTGAATATTGAAATATCCTTGCATCTCCTGGAATAAATCCTGCTTGATCATGGTGTATAATACTTTTTATATATTGATGGATTTAGTTTGCTAATGCTTTGTTAAGGACTTTATTCCCTATATATTCAACAAAGTATTGGCCTGTGATTTTCTTTTTCTTTTTCTTTCTTTCTTTTTTTTTTTTGGTATTATCTTTCTCTGGTTTTGGTATCAGGATAATGTTGGCCTCATAGAATGAATTTAGGAGTGTTTCATCCTCTTAGATTTTTTGGAATAGTTTCAGAAGAAAAGGTATTAGTTCTCCATTTATGTTTGGTAAATTCCTCTGTGAAGCCTATCAGGGGCTGTGTCTGATCCCAAGTTGCTGGAGCAGAAGCCCCGAGAGTCAGGCCAGACTCTGTTCCCTCGAAGTGTGTGTTTCACCCTCTCCCAGCACTGGGACCTTTTCCCCAGAGTAGGGGAGTGGTGAAGCAAGGTGGGCCTATACAGGCTTTCAGCTCATGTTGGCTACAGACAGAGGTCCAAACTGTCTCCAATGTGCTGTCTATGCAGGTGCCCACAGTTGTTTCCCTTGCTCTGCTCAGAAGCAGTCTTAGGTGCAAATCACCTTTCTCCCTCAGAGCCAATCAGTGCCCCAACCCTCCACTGCCCCTGGCTTGCTGTGGAGCCACACCACAGGGCAGGTAACGCCCACATGGCCTCTTGGAGTATATCAGACAGCTGTGATGGACCAGCTGCCGTCAGGGTTCTGGGCTCCTTCTGATGCACTGCTTGAGTGAGCACCAACAATGGCCAGGTCTGCCCCACTCAGAGGCTGTCCTGGGACCTAGTCACCTCTGCATCCCATGGCTGAGCTTTCTCCCCAGTTGTGGCAGCTCTAAATCCAGTTCCACACTGTGATGTGGAGTGAGTAGGGCTGTAGTGTTCACTTGGCTCGGGCTGGGGCACACACCAAGGCAGTCACGGGAAACCTAGCAGCTGCTAGAGCAGACTTCCCTCTGCCCTCTCCACACTGCCTGGGGGAAAGCCAGCATGTGTTCCTCATGAGCAGAGTCCAGGCTTCCCACAGCCCTGCTGTTTGTCCCAGCGGTCCTCCAACCAGCCAAGGGGATTCATCTCCCCTTTGTAGGACCCCTGGACTAGGGCACCCAGTCTCGAACTGCTCACTCCCTAGGGTAGGTCTCCACCTGTATTTTTCCTTTTCCTCTAAGTCCTCTCCCAGGGGCACAGGTCCAGACCTGATTGCTTCACTTCCCTTCCTACCTGATTACATGTGTATCTTTCTCACAGCCTGGTTGTACAGGTGACTTTCTGCCAGTTTCCTGTTAGTTTTCAGTGAGACTGCTCCACGTGTAAATGTATGTTTGATGTGTTCATTGGGGGAGCTGAGTTCTGCATCCTCCTACTCTGTCATCTTGATCAATTCCTTGCTATCAAGGAGTCAGATTTGAGCTAGCCTCCTGTATCCTGCTCAGCCACCTTGCAATAATCTTTTTTTTTCTTTTTAAAATCTATGGTCCACATTTTTGTTATAACAAAATTTTCCCAATTTTATTATTGGAAAGATACAAAAGGTAATATTCAGATATAGGAGAACATGGACTTTACCTAGTATATAAGCATTAGCAGTTCATCCCTCTCTGTTCCTTCTGTCTCAATTTACTTGACATATCCTCACAAGGAAATATTTCAATCAGTTTATTACTTGATAAATTTTTCCCGTAATTTCTAGTGGTAAAGGTTCACCCAAACTCATATACAACTGTATATGGGGAACATTTAAAAATCTTTGTGGTGATTTTTTGGAGACATTTTTAGTATGATATGGAATATTCTAATACATAGCAAGCAGTTTCCTGAATACAGAATAATACATATGACAGTTCTGTGGTGTGAAGAGTCCTCATTATCTTTCAACAAATAATAGTGAGTCATCAAATGAAAATTAATGACTTTAGTGAAGAATCATTGGAACTCACTGTTGTTAAAGAAAGACAGTGATTGATGCACGTGGTAACATGCCTTGAAATATGACTACACTAGGGCTTTAGTCTTCTTGACTGATATGCAAGCTGTAATAAAGCTTTACTGTTATTCCATACCAGCAATGGCATTAACAATACAATTTGAGTTGCTTGGTGGAGAACAAGCCAAAACAAAGATCACTGAATATTGTTCAATTTCAAGTTTTAAGACCTTAACTTCATTCAACTCGGTCACATCAAATTCCTAGAGTGAGAAAAGCAACTGAACGAAGGGAAAGAAGCAGAATATGTGAAATATATTCACATGCATTTTTATACTCACAACAGCTTTTCAGAAACTGAGATCTCATTTAATTATTTGCAACAGGGCAAGCACAGAACATTCTCTGACAAGTATTTTAAGTCTAGTACTAAAAAAGCCTATTTAGACAGGCGGGTCATGCAGCATCCTTTAAAATTTATTTCATGTTTTTTTCATTATAATGATTAATCACAATTGCTATGGTTAAAACAAACAAACAAACAAAAAACAGCACCTGCTTTTTCTAATACCCAGTACCTTAAACCAGCATTGTGTAGTATATATAAATAAAGATTGCAGATGCTTGCTGGGACAGCACATCCTTCCTCACCCCTGAAATATCTAATCCTTGACTCCTGGTGTAAAATGATCCACTGTCCACCTGGCACACGGATTGCACCATATCTTGAATTTTAAAGTTTCATGGAATTAGCTTAACCCACAAAGGTTCTCAAATGTTTGAACTTCAGCTGACATCCTTGAGGATGGATGGTTTTAAGGAAGTAAGGTGTCATGGTCAACCCCAGAACACACTGAATTTGTCTGTACCTAAGCCATTTGTCTCCAGATTTTTGTTTTTAATTGAGAAAAGTCCAAACCATATAATCTACGGGTCACCTACCTGAAGGTGTTGTATCTGTTTACCACAGTTATTTTTACTCCCAAACAGTATAGTTCAACATGCACAAATAACTTTTTAAAATGTATACCTTCTTTTTTAAAATATTCTGTCCCATTATGGTTTAATCACAGGATATTGAATATAGTTCCCTGGGCTATACAGTAAGACTTTGTTGTTTACCATTCGCTGTATAATAGTTTGCATCTGCTAATCGCAAACTCCCAATCCACCCCTCCCCTAACATGCACAAATAACTTGGTACTCATTAAATCAAATGAATTTTGAAGCAAATAAAAAGCAATATGGCTTATGATGTGCACTGATAAATGCCATTGATAACCCTTAAAATCCTTATGCCCATTTGAGGACAACATTACAACGTATTCCAGAATTGTTTACAGCTTTTACAAATAACCAGGGAAGTTGGTTATTAACCAACTGCATTATAAAAGTGTAGATGGAAAATGAGGAAGTTTTGCAAGACTGAGAATAGTTACCATAGAATTCTAGACTCATAGAACTAAAAGGAATATAATAGAAATCATAATAATGCCTGGCTCTTCATCTCTTTGTCCAATCCACAAACATTTATTAAGCATCTACTGTATGCCAGATGTTGATGATAAAAAGATATGCTTAAGAGCACAGGGTTGAGGAGGAGAGATACGTACACAAGGACACAATAAAACAGGGAAATTGACAGGAGCTTTGTGGACAGAGACAAGAATACAAATCTGTTTGAGGGCTGGAAGTCACTCCTTCCTCTAAGGTCTATTTATTTCCTTCTCTTCGTCACATCTAAAGAGTACGTGTGATCTACTTAATTTTTATATGATTATAAGTCGTTGACGAAGGCATTGGATAGGAGCTTGCTATTTATGGTAAAGAAAGACAAAAACTTCTCATCGTGTGGTAATTCACATTAAAACATATGCATTTGACAATTTTTAACAGGAAATTCTTGACCAGGAATGTATTAAGGATAAAAGTACATGTACTGTCTCTAATTAACTAGATGATTATTTTGAGTTAGACTGTTGTCGTCAATCATGGCTGCACATTAGATTCATCTGCAGAACTTAAGAAAAAAGAAAAAACAGTGGTTCTCACCCCAGAGAGTCTGATTTAATTGGTTTGAGATGGACTGAGAGCATCATTATTTTTACATAGTTCTGCAGTTGATTTTGTTCTGCCAAGAGCTGAGAGACTTTGGTTTAGAGTAATAGCCTTTCTCAACCCATTCTCAACCCGATTTGAGTAAATCCTTACACTTTCCAGTACCACATTAGTGGCACACACTTCTTATTTACTAAGATACTCAAGATACACAGCCTGAATTAACCACCTCTGCTGTTTCTGGCGCCTCAGAAGAGCTGGTATTCTCCCTGTTCTACTGTCTTTTCCTTGAACAGCCTGTCATAATTCTTCCAGTTTCTAGTGTACTTGCCTTATTCTTAGCAAGTTGCCTCATCTAGTTTTTTTTTTTTTCTTCTTTTGCGGTACGCGGGCCTCTCACTGTTGTGGCCTCTCCCGTTGCGGAGCACAGGCTCCAGACGCGCAGGCTCAGCGGCCATGGCTCACAAGCCCAGCCGCTCCGCGGCATGTGGGATCCTCCCGGACTGGGGCACGAACCCGTGTCCCCTGCATCGGCAGGCGGACTCTCAACCAGTGCGCCACCGGGGAAGCCCTCATCTAGTTTTTAGATGCCTTTTGGTTGTGAACTGCCTGCAATTTTCTCCTCTTTTTTTTGAAAATAATGTGACTTTTATTATAAATTATGTTTTTATAGAAAATTTATAAAATATAAGCCACAAAATTAAGAACAAAGATTTTCCCCAGTACTACAAGAATAGGCAACACTACAGTGGCACATATTTTCTTTTTTGTGTTAATAGACATAGTAACACTTTATTTATAAATTTAGAATCCTACTGTATCAAAATATCTTTTGTAATCAGTGCTTCACCTAAAAAAAATCTTATCTTGAAGTATTTCAGTATTTCTAAATTATCTGGTAGATTGTAATTTTTAATAGTTGCTTGGCATTCCATTGACTATATAATAACATATATTTTTTTAAATTTATTATTTTTTTTTTTGCGGTACGCAGGCCTCTCACTGTTGTGGCCTCTCCCATTGCGGAGCACAGGCTCCGGACGCGCAGGCTCAGCGGCCATGGCTCACGGGCCCAGCCGCTCCGCGGCATGTGGGATCTTCCCGGACCGGGGCACGAACTCGTGTCCCCTGCATCGGCAGGCGGACTCTCAACCACTGCGCCACCAGGGAAGCCCTAATAACAGATTTTTAAGCAGTCTCCTAAGTCTCCTATTTGGGGCATTGAATTGGTGTCATTTTTTCTTTTTACTTGAAAGGGTCCACAGTTGGATTTTGGGTTTTGATGCCAGGTTCGAATCTTTGGAGATTTTAATCCATTCATGCCAATTTTAGTGTTTTGCAATTTTAGTCTGCTTTTATGTCATTTCCTCTTTTCTCCCTCTTTTTAAGAAGCTATCTTCCCTGATTTCCTCCTCCGTCTCCCTCATCCTTTGGCCATCAGTGATGAGGTGATTTGGGCTGGGAGCAAACACCATTGGCAAGCTCCTTGCTCACTGCTGGGTTATCCTTTGCGTCCAACTCATTGGAGTTATTCCAGGAAATATTGAGAATATTCTTCTGTCTGTATTTCTTCCTCCCTTTTCATAGGCCATATGCTCTTTCCCGTACAGGTCAGAACTGGATTTACTTCAATGTGGTCTATATCTTGCAGAATTCTTAGAAGTTTCTGCTGTTTGTGTACCATATCCCTGGTTCTGACTGCTGATATAGGTTTTCCTGTATCACATGAAGTGTCTGTCAGTCATTAAAAGTAGTGCTATGTAGAGATTCCAGACTGAGACATAAATGAATACAAATCAAGTGTCCCTAGTTTATTCATTTTAGGTGTTCATGAAATAATTTAACTCTCTAAGTCTTAGTTTTCTTATTTATAATAGGTAATAGGACTTGTGCTTAGCTCATAAAATTATTACAGGGATTAAACAAAATAGTGCTGGTGGCGTGTGTAGCACAATTGTGTGTGTTTAATAAATGTTAGTTTGTTGGTGAGGATGATAATGATGAAGATGATGATGAGAATGAGGATTTCAGTGAACACTTCAGGTTGCCATTGTGCCCAGAACCCATTAATGAGGAATGAGTAAAAAGTAATCTGATTCTTTTATTGAAAGCACATTGTTTTGAACGAGAATGAACACGTGTTAAATTACAAAATCAATTAATAAGCTACTGAAAGCAGATTTTTTTTTTTTTTTTTTTTTGCGGTACGACGCGCAGGCTCAGCGGCCATGGCTCACGGGACCAGCCGCTCCGTGGCATGTGGGATCTTCCCGGACCAGGGCACGAACCCGTGTCCCCTGCATTGGCAGACTCTCAACCACTGCGCCACCAGGGAAGTCCGAAAGCAGATTTTTTGTTTGTTTTAAAGTTGAATCACTCTGTACCTGAAAAGTTTTCTTTTTTATTTCTTAAATACAAGTATGTTTCTAATATTTATAATCCCCAAACTTATGCTACAGCTTAAACCACCTTATGGGCTGAGTTGTGTCCCCCCCAAGCTCAATTCACATGTAGTTCTAACTCCTCATACCACAAAATGTGACATATTTGGAGACAGGATCTTTAAAGAGGTGTAATTAAGGTTAAATGAGGTCATCCAGGTGGGCCATAACCCAACGTGACTACTGTCTTTACAAAAAAAGATTAGGACACAGACACATACAGAGAAAGCCCACATAAAGACACCAGAAGACAGCCATTTACAAGCTAAGGAGAGAGGGCTTAGTAGACTCCAACCGTACTAACACATTGATCTTGGCCTTCCAGCCTCCAGAACTAGAAAAAAAAAGAATTTCTGTTGGTTAAGCCACCCAATCTGTGGTTCTTTGTTATGGCAGCCCTAGCAAACTAATACAGATTTAATTTTTGCCCTCTGTAGAGTTTAAAAATTTGTGGGCTAACCTGGCTTTTTAGAACATATCATCATTATCATCATCATCATCACCATATTGCTTTTCAGCGAAATAGCCTTAGTTTATATGTTTCTCATAAATTCTGTTTTTTAAGTATTTTGGCAAAAGCTACAAAGATACAGAAAAGAGTTGCTTCAGTCTAGATATTTATTTTCTTAAAAATAGTATTTCTTGTTTAAGTCTTCCTGAATATCTTACTAAGATACTCGTATGCTGAAAAGCTGATCCCAAAGCTTTTTTGTCAGTTTACCTTTCCTGGTTAGACCACAGAAGGATCTCTTAAAGTGACCAAAATATACATATCAATGGATCTTTTCCCTTAGAATCTCTTCTAAGAGCTCATTGTCTCTCTTAAATCTATAGAGATAGTGTATCTGAGTGCTCGATAAAATTTACTCGTTGACGTGAATGTATAGAAGAGATTCAATGAGCAGATGAAGTTGCAGCTGTGCAAGGCCAAAAGCGCCAAAGAAGGATTATACCTGATTGTTCAGTGCTCTATAGTCCACAAAGCTGAATTTTTGTATTTTGTTGGAACTTATCTCAGTTAGCAGCCTCTGAAAGATAAACTAGCTTTATTTACTTATTTACTCATCTCTTCACCTAGCAATGAAAAGGAGTCAAGGAAGCACTATCTCTCTTTTCTCATTAAAAGCGAGCTCTTTGAGATTAAAAAAAGTACACACTGCTATATTTAAAATTGATAGCCAACAAGGACCTACGGTATAGCACAGGGAATGTGCTATACAGTACAATGTTACGTGGCAGCCTGGATGGGAGGGGGGTCTGGGGGAGAACGGATACATGTATGGCTGAGTCCCTTTGCTGTGCACCTGAAACTATCACAACATTTTTAATCGGCTATACCCCAATATAAAATAAAAAGTTAAAAAAAAATTAGGCCAATTAATAAACCTACAGTGGCCTCTACATGTTCAAATAAAATAAAATAAAAAAAGTAATAATATATCCCAGTAACTATCCAGAATTCAGACCATGGAGGGTGTCCATTAGTGGGTTTTCTTTTTTTTTTTTCCTGGTTGAGAGATTTGCCAAATGTGAGAGGCTACTGTCAAGAACTGAAAAAAGTATGGCCATTATAAGATAATGTCTCGGCTTATATATACTACCAAATGTAAAATAGATAGCTAGTGGGAAGCAGCCGCATAGCACAGGGAGATCAGTTCGGTGCTTTGTGACCACCTAGAGGGGTGGGAGAGGGAGGGTGGTAGGGAGACGCCAGAGGGAGGAGATACGGGGATATATGTATATTTACGGCTGATTCACTTTGTTATAAAGCAGAAACTAACACACCATCATAAAGCAATTATACTCCAAAAAAGATGTTAAAAAAATAAAAATAAAAGAGATGATTAGTTAAAACAAATAAATAAGTAAAAAATAAGATAATGTCTTGGGAATCTCCTGGCGGTATGGTGGTTAGGAGTTGGTGCTTTCACTGCTGAGGGCCCAGGTTCAATCCCTGGTTGGGGAACTGAGATCCCACAAGCCACACAGCATGGCCAAAAATAAATAAATAAGATAATGTCTCTCTTCATCTGACTAATTGTTAATAAAGTTTCTGAAAATGAGGGGTGAGTATTCTTGAGACTTTCATGCTTAGCAGTTTCCTCCTTAGAATCAGTAAATAGGTGTAAACTTCCAATTAACTTAAATATTTCCTATTTTACAGTGTTTTCCAAGGAAGGTGTTTTAGAAGTATAGAATAATTAGATAACTAGATGCTTTCTTAAGAGCCAATTTTGTCTATTTTCCAAAGTTTTAGGAACTATAACCAGATCATCTTGGATGAATTCTTATCTATAAGTTTTAAAAGAACTTCATAAACAGTGATTCTACAACCATCCATAAATTTTCGTTTCATGTCTGTACTTGAATTATGGGAGGAACTGGGAAACATTACATTGCTAAAGTCTTAAAAATGTTAGAAAAAGAAATCCATATAGGAGGTGTCTGCCCCCTAGTTTTTTCCTTTTTTTTCCTCTACATATGTGAATATAGCATTTAAAAAAATTTTTATTTTATATTAGACTATAGTTGATTTACAATGTTGTGTTAGTTTCAGATGTACAGCAAATTGTACACCTGAACTGTGTGTATAGGTATACATATACACATATGTATTTTTTCAGATTCTTTTCCCATATAGGTTATTACAGATTATTGAGTAGATTTCCCTGTGCTACACAGTAGATCCTTGTTGATTATCTATTTTTATATATAGTAGTGTGTATATGTTAATTCCAACCTTCTAATTTATCTCCCCCCCACACCATAGTTTTTCTATTCAGGAGATCTCATTCCCTGAGTATGTATAGTATTTTATGTTTTCTTCCTCCTGTCTCCCAATTGCAAGATAATTATTTTTAATTTGTTCTATTGCATGACAACTTGTCTGAGTAAAAATTAATATCCCAGTTTTAACTGTTTCTTATCAATACCATACATCCTTCCCCATCAATTTTACTCTTACTACTGGAGGCTCTGCAGTTGGGTATGTACTTCTATCTGATCAAAATTTAACATACTGGCCTACTTCTTTATCATATTTGAAGCTTACTGTGTTCTGGGGTGTTCTCACCACCATGTTCACTAGATGCCTTTCCTTTAGTGTAAATTAAGTCACTGAATTCAGTTATATTCATTTCCTGGCAGAGAGAGGCAATTAAACTGTGTGGGTCCAAAGCTGGTAATGACTTCACAATTTTAAAGCAACCACAGACCATTGTTTCCATATAAATGATCACAGTAGACCAACATGGCTTTTCATGTAAAAGCCTGTACCCAAAAATGTACAGCAAAACTCTTATAGCTGACTGCATCATTTTAGCTTATGTCTCTTGACATTGGAATCCTCTTTGTTAAATTTACGAGCAAGGTTCCTCTTCATTGGAGCACTACGGAGTATTTTAATTCTAACCGCATATTGATTCATCTAATTTCATACTTGAATAGTCATAATTTATCAAATTTATAGAGTTTTAGATATTCAGTTTGTGTTGTTTACTTGTTTTTGTGGTTGGATTCTTTTCCTCTTTTTGAATGGAATTTCTAACTAAAATCTCAGTTCATATGTCCTGACAGTGCCACAGGACACTCTGTGTGCAGCAGCTTTGGGTGGTTTTGATTTAATCAAGAGGAAGATGAGAGTGGGTGTCCATTTCCTTCAACTCCTCAGTTCTTTCGCCATCCATTAAGATGTGTGGTTACTCAGGACACTGCACTAATGATAGCTGTCAAAATAATATTCTGTGGGTTACAGGTCAAGAAAAATATGTAAAAGACATCAGGGTGAACTGATGATAAAGTAATTAATTCATTTAGTCATTTAAATGCTAGACTAGCCTGGCCTTGGTGGGATCAGGAGTTAGTGGGAGCAAGGAGAATAAATGCGGACATCTCCAACTAGTTTACTCTTGTTAAAAGGAAGAAAAAAAGATGATAATAGCATTACCCAACAAGCACGCTAGAGGCAATTTTCTTAATTATAGTGCTGACCCAGCAGCATACACAGAGTGGTCTTGGCATGAAAGCTTTTACTTTCAAATATTAACCCTTCATGGTACTGTATGTCTAATTAAGATAATTCCTGGAAGTGCTGCCAGCGTCAGCAGTTTTCTGTTTCTGTCGGTGTTTATAAGCCATTTGTGAAAGAACTGAGCTGGGCTCCTGGCACAGAGTCCAAAGTGAGTTACTCTAAGTAACTTTTTTGAATGAATCTAAGAGAAAAGTTCACAACATTCTATTAGATCAGTTAGTTAATAGCACAGTACACAAATTCCTGAGAGAGAGATGAATTGTTGTCTTGGTCCTGTAAAATCTTCTGAAACAGCCAAAACCATGCCACATGATCCATACAAAAAATACATGATTTGATTTTAAATATAAAATCGGCATTTATAGTCTTGCAGTTCAATTGTTAGGTATAATGAATTATAATACATTCTTATTTATAGTGTATAAAAGTACTAGAGGGCTTCCCTGGTGGCGTAGTGGTTGAGAGTCCGCCTGCTGATGCAGGGGACACAGGTTCGTGCCCCGGTCCGGGAAGATCCCACATGCCGCGGAGCGGCTGGGCCTGTGAGCCATGGCCGCTGAGCCTGTGCGTCCGGAGCCTGTGCTCCGCAATGAGAGAGGCCACAACAGTGAGAGGCCCACGTACCGCAAAAAAAAAAAAAAAAAAAAAAGTACTAGAGCAATTGTAGTAAATTATACAAGGAAGAATCATTGAAATCTCATTCTAACATCGGAGAAACACTGGGTTGATGTAAATTTTAACACATTCTTTAAATACATTTCTTTATCACTGCAGGGCTCCAGGAAGGAACCTTTGACATTCCTCATAGGAGCACTGTAGTTGATTCATGGGCACTTGAAGAATTGCTTTTGAAAAGAGAACTGTGATGTGTACTGTCTCTCCAAAGTATGTTTTTCTGATTTCTCTACATGGAAATGTGAAATTTGGCCTCTGAGAGAACTCGTGGTTCATGTAAATAGTAGGCACATCAAGAATCAAACAAAAGAGAAACTGAATACTGTTTGACAAATTTGAGTTCCTGAGTGTTCTAGAGTGGGGAGGTATGCATTAACTACTCTATGGACCATAGCCAAGTCCTCATGTTACTTGACTTTGGTTAGAAAGAGGGATAAAATTTTCCCACGGGTTGATTTAGAGAGACTAGACCTATTCCGTTTTATAAATTTTTCTTTTATAAATTTATTTAGTTTTTATTTACTTATTTTTGGCTGCGTTGGGTCTTCACTGCTGTGCGCGGGCTTTCTCTAGTTGCTGGGAGCAGGGGCTACTCTTGATTGTGGTGTGCGGGCTTCTCATTGTGGTGGCTTCTCTTGTTGCGGAGCACGGGCTGTAGGCGCGCGGGCTTCAGTAGTTGTGGCTCTAGGGCTCTAGAGCACAGGCTCAGTAGTTGTAGCACACGGGCTTAGTTGCTCGCGGCATGTGTGATCTTCCTGGAGCAGGGATCGAACCCGTGTTCCCTGAGTTGGCAGGCAGATTCTTAACCACTGAGCCACCAGGGAAGTCCCTATAAATTTTTACTATGATTTCTTTAGATCTCTATTATCTTATAGTGATGATATTACACTACATTGAGTGCAAGCCTATTTTCAAACTCTTGTTCAGTTTATCAGTTTTTTTCAAACTTAACATGCCAAATATATCAGCAAATCTTTTTTTTTTTTAACAGTCTATGTTATGAGAATATGAGATGATGCAAAAATACATCAATTGGGCTTCCCTGGTGGCGCAGTGATTGAGAGTCCGCCTGCCGATGCAGGGGACACGAGTTCGTGCCCCGGTCCGGGAAGATCCCACATGCCGCGGAGCGGCTGGGCCCGTGAGCCATGGCCACTGAGCCTGCGCATCCGGAGCCTGTGCTCCGCAACGGGAGAGGCCACAGCAGTGAGAGGCCCACATACCGCAAAAAAAAAAAAAAAAAAAAAAAAAATACATCAATTATTCTGTTGAAATGAATTTCTAGGCCAAATTGGAGCTACTTCTGCTTATGGGTGCCAAGTTGGCAAACTGAGCCTTAGATAACTTATATGTCCCTGTAAATGCTCCTCTGGACCAGAAATTGAAAATATCCAGTCAGCCAATCTCCAAATGTCAAGCCAACTCTGGGCTCTGTACTTATTTCTTTGTCCCTTCTCACCCCAAACAAGGTTGACTAGGTGGCCCCAGCCAATCAGATACTTTGTTTCTCTACCTTATTCTTTGTTCTTTATCCTAGAAAAGCTTCCTGACTTCTGCCCTTTTTTTCAATTCTCAGGCGAGTCTCCACTTCGTGAAGTGTTAAGTAAAGTTTGTTTGTATCACCTAAGTTGTCTTCCTTAATAATTTAAAATAATTCTTTTAGTTGTTTTATGTACAGAAAATGCCTACTATAAAACAATGTTTTTCAGCTTCATAAAAATGATTTTCCTTTGGTAATTTTTTCCATAGGGCACTAAGACTCAAGTATTGTCCTATGAGTCTCCCTTTGAGAATTCCTTCTTTCAAGAGATTACTTGATGCCTCTGGCTCTCTAGTAACTTTTGCAAATGACATTAGAGCCATGGGAGACCTGCATTGGCTCTTAATTGTATAAGGTTCCCAGAAGCCAGGAATGGCTACAGATTTTGGTAATTGAAAATAATGAAAACTTTCCCCTTAGTGTAAATATTCTCACTTACAAAAATCCCCAAATAAATGAATTATAACTAATAAAAGAATAAGTTCTTTATAGTTTTTAAGACTATGATTTTTGTCCATATTCTAGAAAAATCTTGGTAGTGTAGACAGTTTACATTACATAGGTGGGAAAAAAATCAATAGTACATTTATTTTTTTTGAAATCCAAATAAAATAAATAGCATGGTTGTTAACCACACTTAGCCATAACTTTTGAAAACCAGTCAGTAGTAAGACATGCTTCTACCTGCTTTTTTTTTTCCCCATTTCTTATTGATGTGGGAAGTATTACAGTATCTTATAGCATCAGAATTCCAAAGGGGAAAAAAAAATCTACATTTCTCTTAGTAGAGGTGAGAAGGAGAAGGCTAAGCAAATGTGATTATAATTATCATTTTAAAAATGAATACTATAATAATGGGTTAAGTACAAAAACAAGGTCAAATGTCTCCAAAGATGATAATCCAAATAAATTTAGGGCCTCTGTGGACTATCTGAACAGTAGCAAAAATAAAATCTTATTTCCATTTCATAAGACATAGGGTGATTTAAATCACGTGGACAGAGTGTTTCAGTGAAATGTAACGATCTCAGGGGGATGAAATTTTAGTGGAATGGGATGGAATGTGAGAAAGGGTCAAATGTAAGAATGAGGGAATAGGAAATGACTTAGAAACATTAAAAAATGCAGCTAGTAACGAATTTGTAGTTAGTAGCAAAAGTCATCTTTCTCTTCTTCAATTATTTATTCTCCTATTCATTTCTTGAGTTAGAATTTACAGAAATTCTATTCTACGTTTTGTATTTTGGAAAAAATGCTTCATGTTTATAATTAACAGAACCTCAAATGTTTCTAAAATGTTTATTTAGGTAGAAAAGAAGAAAGAAAGATTTTAGCAATAAAAAATATGGAGAAACAGTTAATAGTTAATCAATGTATTAAATATATGTTCTTGAGCAAGTAATAACCTCTCTGGATCTAAGTTTCTTCCTCTGTAAAAATGAAGTAGAAGTAGAAGAAATTTACTATCCATTTAAGCTGCATTTGTCAACTATGAGAGGAGCCGGACTTGCTGGTAGGCTGGCCCCCTTTCTGAAAGTTGCAAATTCTCCATTTTTCTGGACAAATTATATCTCAACATGTCTACTGCTCTGTGAAGCTGTTAGAATAGCCATAGTCTCAAACCTTAGAACAACCTCCAGAAATCTTAATAGAAACTACTCCTTGAGCGAAGTCTTCCTCTTCCAAATTGTAGCTTGCCAGATTGATGCACTTGACTCATTCTGACTCATTCTGACTCAGCTAAGGGACCCAAGATCTCAAGCCTGTTTTCTCTTCCATCCAGAGAGTGACTGGGAAACACTGGGAGTCTCTGTCTACATGTGTGGTGGAGGAGGACAGCAGACACCTCCTTTTCTGGCTTCAGGTTGAAGGACAGAGAATCATGAATAAATGACCGTGGGGACAAATACACACTCTGATTTGGGGATGCTGGAAAAGGTTGCAAAATAGCTGGACTGTGACTGTGCTATAAATGACCTGGTTAAGGATAGCTTAAATGTGAGAAACACCAGACCTGTCGAGGGACCCTGGGTTTTCTGAATGAAAATATGAGTTACTATGAAATGTTACTGTTTTGTACCAGAACGTTGGGTCCAATAGACAAAATCATAAAGCCTTTTGGAGCCCCAAACAGACAAAATTCTCTTTAAAGAATTAAATTTGGGGCTATGAATAAAAAGTAGTGAAAATCTCTTCTCTGTGATTGTATGTCCAGATTCCTGTAGTCCTTCCCCGTGATTATGCTTTTATCTTCATCTTTTAGTCACTAAATGCCTTTACATCCTCCCCCTCATACTTCCATTCTGCCCCCTTGACATGGAGCTAAGGCCTTGACCTGGTTTCCCCCACTCCCAGACTTTCTTGCCTGTCCCCAGATGTGATCTATCGCAGTTTGGGACTCATAGAGCCAAAAACAGGACTAGAAGCGTTGACAGAAATGGTATTTTCCAGAAACTGGAAAAGGAAACTAATTTGGCAAGGGTCTCAAAGCTAGTTTATTGGCAAAATGATAACTAGGACTCAGATCTCATTTCTAGTTCAGTCTTACTCTGCCTCTCTGACATCTGGCAACTTCCAGAAAATTGCACGACTCCCTATATCCTGGGTTAGCTTTGTAGGGTTACTATAACAAAGTACTGCAGACCTTGTAGCTAAAACAACGGAAAAGTCTTCTCTTATCCCACAGTTCTGGAGGCTGGAAATCCAAAATCAAGTTGTTAGCAATCCCTGCTCCTTCTGAAGCCCACAGGAAGAATCCTTCCTTGCCTCCTCCTAGCTTTTGGTGGCAGTTGGCCATTCTTGTGGTTCTTGTCTTGTAGCTACATCACTCCAGTCTCTGCCTCTGCTGTCATATGACCTTCCCTGTGTATCGGTCTTCACATCACCTTTCCTCTTCTCGTAAAGACAACAATCAGATCAAAAGCCCATCCTACTCCAGTATCTCCTTATCTTAACTACTTACATCTGCAATGACCTTATTTCCAAATAAGTTCACATTTGGAGGTACTGGGGGTTAGGGATTCATCATCTTTTCCTTGGGGGGTGGGTGGGTACACAACTCAACTCATACCATACCCCATAGCATGTAGGTATACATACAGAGGTCCAGAAGGGCAATGGAGAGGCAAGGAAAGCAAGTTCTTCTGAGTGTCTCTCATTTGCTTTCCTTGGTTCCATTTGACATTCAACTTGTGTTCTGTTAACAAGCACTGGCAGGAAATTTGTAACCAAGAAAATGGATGGATGCTCATCTCTGTTTCTCTCTTATTCTTTCATTGCAAAGCAGTTTATAGTCTCTGTTTGGAGAAACCAAGGCAGTCTTTGCCCACTGCTTCCTATCTTCCCATCACAAAAGGCAAGCCTCACTTCCTCAGCCTGGTTCACAGTCATTACCCGCCAACCAGGCAGAGAGCATCACAATGGCTAATGGAAACTTTCTCCTCAGCATAAACTGTGCAGTTCTCTAATTTGTTTAGCTAAACTGCATTAGTCATACTGAAAGTTTTATTATCAGAGTCAAATACAGGAAGCTGAAGTGGACATGCTGTATTTAAAAAAAAGTTAAAGCATTTTAAAAAATAAGCTTGGCATATTGATTAGGTAATTTTCTAAACAAGAGGCTCATTCCTTTTAATCCTCAGCATTACTGTAAATTCTATTTCCGCCTTGTAGATCATACTGTTCAAAATGGGATTTAAAAAAAGAAAACCTCCAACAACAACACACACGTATTTCATGTTAGGTTTGCTCTAAAGTATTATTGAATTGGGTGGAAAGAGGTATGGCTCTGGGTTTCTACCATTGTAAATTTAGGAGAACAAACTGTGATTCTTTGCCTGAGTTGAAACTAACACTTTATGTCCATAAATGTGATGTTTTCCCAGTGGTCTAAGGCAAGCAATTTTGGGCAATTATTCTGTCATTTCTATAGCGGTCACTTCATTTGACCTGGTTTTTAAAAATTTCTCCCAGCCTTTTGTAGGAGTGGGCCCTTAAGTACATCTTTTCTTCCCCTTATTAATTGTCCTTGTTGTTTGTTTATAACAGATAAAGAACACATATCCTTTGTTAAGGACTCAATCAAGGCTACTGGATAAGTCCTAGTATTACCATGTCAGATATATTACTAGTGGACTAGATCCTGTTAGGTGAGTGAGTTTTTCATCACAGCGCACAATGTTTCATAGGGACTATTATTCAGATCTTGTGGATACACATCCTACAAAGCCCTTCCAGTATGATATCATATTGTGAGCCCACTTGAAATCTTTCCTTCCAAATGAGCCTGACTGA
Source organism: Leucopleurus acutus (assembly GCF_964270905.1). Classification (NCBI taxonomy): domain Eukaryota; kingdom Metazoa; phylum Chordata; class Mammalia; order Artiodactyla; family Delphinidae; genus Leucopleurus; species Leucopleurus acutus. The sequence goes on along the minus strand of NC_139154.1, from coordinate 84,977,827 downwards.
TGGCAGTCTTCATTTCATCAGATTCACTATGACTGTTTTCAATGCCTAGCATGGAGCTCATGTCGTAGTTAAGTCTAAATAATCTGTTCATAACAGTGAAGACAACTGTTTCTTAGTCTACATTAAAAAAAAACAGAATTTCTTATTCGTGGTCTTGAATTAAGTCACTCCTACAATAAAGGTTTTCCTAGATCCCCATGTTGAATCAAACTGCTTATATAAACAGAGCAGAGGAAAAGTCCATGATTTGAAAATTCTCAATAAATCATCTTACAGGTAAATGTTTTAGGTTCAGTGGATTTAGTAGATGCAAAACAGAAAGAAATTCACTTGAAAGAAAATGGTGAAGAGGTTTATGTATTTTCTTCCAAAAGTTTAACTAAAGTAATTAGATTAGGAAACCAATAACTTTATGTTTGCTTCTGGAGTTTATTTGGGATAAGCAATTTATTTAGTAGATTCTGCATTGCCAAGTTAATTTTTTATGACATTTGCAAATGGATCAGACAGTGTAACATTTCCTCTTTTTCCTTGCAAAAAGAGAAAAAAAGCAGCACCAAAAATAGGTGTCCTAGGCATATCTCTCACATAAGTTACCCAATGCAGTGTTTGAAGCCAATCTAAATGGCTTTACCCATCCCTACCACTGCCCTCCCACACTGGAAATATGCCCCCCTGTAAGATGTCTTCATGATGAATGAGCTAATGTTTATAAAGTACTTGAGAGATCCGTGGGCAAGACACTATCTAATTACAAAGTATAGTTCTCTTTATTAAATGGAAGCTATTTTCCCCCTGTGTTTTTCATTACCCGTACCATTTCCATGCCTTACCTTCCTGATGGTTTCCATTGCAAAGTGGAATCAGTTTCTTAAAAAAAATGGGGGGGGGGGGCTCAATAATTTTAAGTCACAGTGCATTGCACATACCCAGAAAAACCTAGATCACTTCCAAATTCAAGGACTAATAAAAATTGGAAGCACTCCAGTAATTTTAAATTGATTTGCACATTGAAGAGTGATTTAAAATCACTGAAGTGATTCAATTTTTTTTAGCTATGCACTTCAATTTAGAAGTGAGTCAGACAGACAGCATCATAGTGTAGAACAGAAGTCCAAGACATCGAGTTAATGTTTAAAAAGTTAGGAATTAGACTAAAACATAACTGGAGGAACCAAGAACAAACAATCACTAGAGTCAATTGAGCCATTAAGCTGAGGGACCATGGTGAATGTCTGGATGCATTTTCCAAGGCCTGTCTTCACCTGGTCCATGGCCATCTCTTCTTCTTAACTGATGATATTTACAATCTTTGTTGCTAATTTATAAATGTACTACATATGCCTTTTAACATTTCTCAGAGGTGTTTTTCAGTATTGTTTATTTTTGTTTTGTCATTTAATTTTCATGTGAGTGACAATTTAAGTCGAAATATAATGTGAGAAGTATAATTGTACAGATGCAATCAACGTATATAATTTAAATTTTCTACAGTCACATCAAAAAAGAAAACTAAAACTAATTTTAATAATATATTTCATTTAAGCTAATAGCTCCAAAATACTGTCATTTCAATATGTAATTAATATACAAAATTATTGAGATATTTTACTTTTTTCTTTTTTTTTTTTTTTGGTCTTTGAAGTCTGGTGTGTATTTTACACTTACAGTATGTCTCAAATTGGAGTGGCTGCCCTTCAAATGTTCAATAGCCTCACGTTGCTAGTGGCTACCATATTGGACAGTGAAGCTATAGTCTTGAAGGTCTGAACTGTGTTTTCTACTTTGAAACTTCAGTTATGCTTCCAGTTTGCATTTTTCATTGCATTTACCATCTCACTTTACTTTGTGGCTATTGTAGTCAACAGTGCAGGTTTATTAGCATAAAAAGAAAACCAAATAAAGCAAGACCAAACAATCCAGTGATTCTTCTTCGGGCCACATGCAATTTGACAGCACGTATTCTACCTGAGCTGCATATAGCATTGAAACAGAAAGCTGACATATGGAGCTTGCTGAAGGCCTAGGGCTAAATTTCAGCATCTATGCATTTATGCATAAAATTCAAATATGGCCAAGGAAAAGGCTCTCTATTAACCATGACAGAAAGAAGAAAAAGAAAACACAAAAATAACTTTCAGTGGTGAAATTGAACAAGAGTTTATTAACAGCTACCAAAGAAGGAACATCATTTTCCCAGTAAAGGCTCTGGCCAGTAATTGTTTACGATCTCTAGTCTCTGCTGGAAAAGGCATTCCATGCTCAAGGGACAGATTTTTCAGAGCCTCCAGGGCAGCACATGAGGATATGAGTATAGGTAAAAAAGATGGCACCACACAGTGGATGCATTGTCGGGAAAGCAAATGATTTTACATGACTCAGAGCAAAGAAGGGATGTAAAAGGCCACAAATGACAGTTTGATGGATAGAGATGGATGGCCAGAGAGAAACCTCACTTAAAATTCTTCCTTTGAACATTCCTCCACTGAGGAATTTCATAGAACTACAGTGTAGTTTTTCTCCTTTTAATTTTTTATTTGCCTGATTCTAAAAGTAATGTATGTTCTTTATAACAATGTTGAAAGTATGAAAAAGAAAAAAGAACAATAAAAGATGACCTCTCTTCCCACCAGCCAGAGGAAATCATTAACATTTTGACTTATTTCCTTCTAGTCTTTCTTTTTATATAATTGAGATATTATTGTGCTTTCTTCATTTTACATTTTAATGTGAACATTTTCTTTGAGAATTAAAAGTTTCTTAGACCACAATTGACTGTGTCACTCTGATAACACTTTTTCCATGATAAATGATGCTGTGATGAGCATCTTTTCACCTAAATCTTTTTCTGCATTTCAAACTTTTTGTTTAAAGTAGATGGCAAAGAGAAATTACTGGGTCAAAAATATAAACTTTTGTAAGGGTTTTGAAATTATATTGCTATGTTCTCTTCAAAAAAGGTTAAATTTTCCTTCTGAGAGCTATTTCCTACCATGTTTGGCACACAATATAAAACCAGATCACTTGACACCTTTATTTCTAGTTTTGTTCCAAAATCATTGTTTTAATTCTCCTTTTGTAGTTTTGTTGATAATATTCCATAAGTTGTTGTCAATAACTTGGTGAAATATCCTCACCCAGCAGCAACTTGTCTTTAGCACCTACTCAAGCTATTTGTGAACAGACGGTATAGAGAGGAGAAGCTTTGGAGATATTTGCTTCCATTAAAAGTATTACTGCTGGGGGGACCTTGAAGATGGCGGAAGAGTAAGACGCGGAGATCACCTTCCTCCCCACAGATACACCAGAAATACATCTACACGTGGAACAACTCCTACAGAACACCTACTGAAGGCTGGCAGAAGACCTCAGACCTCCCAAAAGGCAAGAAACTTTCCACGTACCTGGGTAGGGCAAAAGAAAAGAAAAAACAGAGACAAAAGAATAGGGACGGCACCTGCACCAGTGGGAGGGAGCTGTGAAGGAGGAAAAGTGTCCACACACTAGGAAGCCCCTTCGCGGGCGGAGACTGCGGGGGGCGGAGGGGGGAGCTTCGGAGCCGCGGAGGAGAGCACAGCAACGGGTGCGGAGGGCAAAGCGGGGAGATTCCCGCACAGAGGATCGGTGCCGACCGGCACTCACCAGCCCGAGCGGCGTGTCTGCTCACCGGCCGGGGCGGGCGGGGCTACGAGCTGAGGCTCTGAGGCTCGGGTTTCCGTTTCGGACGGAGCGCAGGGAGAGGACTGGGGTTGGCGGCTTGAACATAGCCTGAAGGGGTTGGTGCACCACGGCTAGCCGGGAGGGAGTCCGGGGAAAAGTCTGCACCCGCTGAAGAGGCAGGAGACTTTTCCTTCCCTCTTTGTTTCCTGGTGTGTGAGGAGAGGGGTTTAAGAACGCTGCTTAAAGGAGCTCGAGACGGGCGCGAGCCGCGGCTAAAAGCGCGAACCCCACAGACGGGCGCGAGCCGCGGCTGAAAGCGCGGACCCCAGAGACGGGCGGGAGACGCTAAGGCTGCTGCTGCCGCTACCAAGGGGCCTGTGTGCGAGCACAGGTCACTCTCCACACCCCTCATACGCGGAGCCTGTGCAGCCCGCCACTGCCAGGTTCCCGGGACCCAGGGACAACTTCCCCGGGGAAACGCACGGCGGGCCTCAGGCTGGTGCAAAGTCACGCTGGCCTCTGCCGCCGCATGCCCGCCCCGCACTCCGTGCCCCTCCCTCCCCGCCGGCCTGAGTGCGCCAGAGCCCCCGAATCAGCGGCTCCTTTAACCCCGTCCTGTCTGAGCAAAAAACAGACGCCCTCCAGCGACCTACACGCAGAGGCGGGGCCAAATCCAAAACTGAGCCCCTGTGAGCTGTGAGAACAAAGAAGAGAAAGGGAAATCTCTCCCAGCAGCCTCAGAAACAGCGGATTAAAGCTCCACAATCAACTTGATGTACCCTGCATCTGTGGAACACCTGAATAGACAACCAATCATCCCAAATTAAGGAAGTGGACTTTAGGAGCAAGATCTATGATTTTTTCCCCTTTTCCTCCTTTTGTGAATGTGTATGTGTGTGCTTCTGTGTGAGATCTTGTCTGTATAGTCTTGCTTCCACCATTTGCCCTCGGGTTCTATCCGTACATGGTTTTTTTTAAAAAACTTTTTTCATAATAATCAATTTTAATTTTAATAACGTTATTATACTTTACCTTCGTTCTTTCTTTCTTTCTTTCCTTCCTTCCTTCCCTCCTTTAGACAGCGAATCATCCCAAATTGAGGAGGTGGTCTCTGACAGCAAGATTTATGATTTTTCCCCCTTTACCTCTTTTAGTGAGGGTGTATGTGTATGCTTCTGTGTAAGATTTTGTCTGTATAGCTTTGCTTCCAACATTTGTCCTAAGGTTCTATCCGTCCCTTTTTTTTTTTCTAAATAAGAATTTTTTAATTCAATAACTTTATTATACTTTATTTTATTTTTACTGTATCTTCTTTCTTTCTGTCTTTTTTCCTTCTTTCCCTCCTTCCTTCCTTCCTCCCTCCCTCCCTCCTTTCCATCTTGCCTTCTTTCCTTCTTTGCTTTCTTTCTTCCTTCCTTCCTTCCTTCCCTCCTTTCCTTCTTTCTTTCCTCATACTTCTACTAATTCCCTCTACTTTTTCTCCCTTTTATTCTGAGCCGTGTGGATGAAAGGCTCTTGGTGCTCCAGCCAGGAGTCAGGGCTCTGCCTCTGAGGTAGGAGAGCCAACTTCAGGACACTGGTCAACAAGAGACCTCCCAGCTCCACATAATATCAAATGGCGAAAATCTCCCAGAGACCTCCATCTTAACACCAGCACCCAGCTTCACTCAACGACCAGCAAGCCACAGTGCTGGAAAACCTATGCCAAACAACTAGCACAACAGGAACACAACCCCACCCATTAGCAGAGAGGCTGCCTAAAATCATAATAAGGCCACAGACACCCCAGAACACACCACCAGATGTGAACCTGCCCACTAGAGAGACAAGATCCAGCCTCATCCACCACAACACAGGCACTAGTCCCCTCCACCAGGAAGCCTACACAACCCACTGAACCAACCTTAGCCACTGGAGACAGACATCAGAAACAGCGGGAACTACGAACCTGCAGTCTGCAAAAAGGAGACCCCAAACACAGTAAGATAAGCAAAATGAGAAGACAGAAAAACACACAGCAGATAAAGGAGCAAGATAAAAATGCACCAGACCTAACAAATGAAGAGGAAATAGCCGGTCTACCTGAAAAAGAATTCAGAATAATGATAGTAAGGATGATCCTAAATCTTGGAAATAGAATAGACAAAATGCAAGAAACAGTTAACAAGGACCTAGAAGAAATAAAGATGAAACAAGCAACGATGAACAACACAATAAATGAAATTAAAAGTACTCTAGATGGGATCAATAGCAGAATAACTGAGGCAGAAGAACGGATAAGTGACCTGGAAGATAAAATAGTGGAAATAACTACTGCAGAGCGAAATAAAGAAAAATGAATGAAAAGAACTGAGGGCAGTCTCAGAGACCTCTGGGACAACATTAAACGCACCAACATTCGAATTATAGGGGTTCCAGAAGAAGAAGAGAAAAAGAAAGGGACTGAGAAAATATTTGAAGAGATTATAGTTGAAAACTTCCCTAATATGGGAAAGGAAATAGTTAATCAAGTCCAGGAAGCACAGAGAGTCGCATACAGGATAAATCCAAGGAGCAATACGCCAAGACACATATTAATCAAACGGTCAAAAATTAAATACAAAGAAAGCATATTAAAAGCAGCAAGGGAAAAACAACAAATAACACATAAGGGAATCCCCATAAGGTTAACAGCTGATCTCTCAGCAGAAACCCTACAAGCCAGAAGGGACTGGCAGGACATACTGAAAGTGATGAAGGAGAAAAACCTGCAGCCAAGACTACTCTACCCAGCAAGGATCTCATTCAGATTTGATGGAGAAATTAAAACCTTTACAGACAAGCAAAAGCTGAGAGAGTTCAGCACCACCAAACCAGCTTTACAACAAATGCTAAAGGAACTTCAATAGGCAAGAAACACAAGAGAAGGAAAAGACCTATAATAACGAACCCAAAACAATTTAGAAAATGGGAACAGGAACAAACATATCGATAATTACCTTAAATGTAAATGGACTAAATGCTCCCACCAAAAGACACAGATTAGCTGAATGGATACAAAAACAAGACCCTTATATATGCTGTCTACAAGAGACCCACTTCAGACCTAGAGACACATACAGACTGAAGGGAATGGAAAAAGATATTCCATGCAAATGGAAACCAAAAGAAAGCTGGAGTAGCAATTCTCATATCAGAGAAAATAGACTTTAAAATAAGGACTATTAAAAGAGACAAAGAAGGACACTATATAATGATCAAGGGATCGATCCAAGAAGAAGATATAACAATTGTAAATATTTATGCACCCAACAGAGGAGCACCTCAATACATAAGGCAAATACTAACAGCCATAAAAGGGGAAATCGACAGTAACACATTCATAGTAGGGGACTTAAACACCCCACTTTCACCCATGGACAGATCATCCAAAATGAAAATAAATAAGGAAACACAAGCTTTAAATGATACATTAAACAAGATGGACTTAATTGATATTTATAGGACACTCCATCCAAAAACAACAGAATACACATTTTTCTCAAGTGCTCATGGAACATTCTCCAGGATAGATCATATCTTGGGTCACAAATCAAGCCTTGGTAAATTTAAGAAAATTGAAATTGTATCAAGTATCTTTTCTGACCACAACGCCATGAGACTAGATATCAATTACAGGAAAAGATCTGTAAAAAATACAAACACATGGAGGCTAAACAATACACTACTTAATAATGAAGTGATCACTGAGGAAATCAAAAAATACCTAGAAACAAATGACAATGGAGACACAACGACCCAAAACCTGTGGGATGCAGCAAAAGCAGTACTAAGGGGGAAGTTTATAGCAATACAAGCCCACCTTAAGAAGCAGGAAACATCTCGAATAAACAACCTAACCTTGCACCTCAAGCAATTAGAGAAAGAAGAACAAAAAAACCCCAAAGCTAGCAGAAGGAAAGACATCATAAAAATCAGATCAGAAATAAATGAAAAAGAAATGAAGGAAACGATAGCAAAGATCAATAAAACTAAAAGCTGGTTCTTTGAGAAGATAAACAAAATAGATAAACCACTAGCCAGACTCATCAAGAAAAAAAGGGAGAAGACCCAAATCAATAGAATTAGAAATGAAAAAGGAGAGGTAACAACTGACACTGCAGAAATAAAAGAGATCATGAGAGATTACTACAAGCAACTCTATGCCAATAAAATGGACAATCTGGAAGAAATGGACAAATTCTTAGAAATGCACAACCTGCCAAGACTGAATCAGGAAGAAATAGAAAATATGAACAGACCAATCACAAGCACTGAAATTGAAACTGTGATTAAGAATCTTCCAACAAGCAAAAGCCCAGGACCAGATGGCTTCACAGGCGAATTCTATCAAACATTAAGAGAAGAGCTAACACCTATCCTTCTCAAACTCTTCCAAAATATAGCAGAGGGAGGAACACTCCCAAACTCATTCTACGAGGCCACCATCACCTTGATACCAAAACCAGACAAGGATGTCACAAAGAAAGAAAACTACAGGCCAATATCACTGATGAACATAGATGCAAAAGTCCTCAACAAAATACTAGCAAACAGAATCCAACAGCACATTAAAAGGATCCTACACCATGATCAAGTGGGGTTTATTCCAGGAATGCAAGGATTCTTCAATATACGCAAATCTATCAATGTGATAAACCATATTAACAAATTGAAGGAGAAAAACCATATGATCATCTCAATAGATGCAGAGAAAGCTTTTGACAAAATTCAACACCCATTTATGATAAAAACCCTCCAGAAAGTAGGCATAGAGGGAACTTTCCTCAACATAATAAAGGCCATATATGACAAGCCCACAGCAAACATCATCCTCAATGGTGAAAAACTGAAAGCGTTTCCACTAAGATCAGGAACAAGACAAGGTTGCCCACTCTCACCACTCTTATTCAACATAGTTTTGGAAGTTTTAGCCACAGCAATCAGAGAAGAAAAGGAAATAAAAGGAATCCAAATCGGAAAAGAAGAAGTCAAGCTGTCACTGTTTGCAGATGACATGATCCTATACATAGAGAACCCTAAAGATGCTACCAGAAAACTACTAGAGCTAATCAATGAATTTGGTAAAGTGGCAGGATACAAAATTAATGCACAGAAATCTCTGGCATTCCTATATACTAATGAGGAAAAATCTGAAAGTGAAATCAAGAAAACACTCCCATTTACCATTGCAACAAAAAGAATAAAATATCTAGGAATAAACCTACCTAAGGAGACAAAAGACCTGTATGCAGAAAATTATAAGACACTGATGAAAGAAATTAAAGATGATACAAATAGATGGAGAGATATACCATGTTCTTGGATTGGAAGAATCAACATTGTGAAAATGACTCTACTACCCAAAGCAATCTATAGATTCAATGCAATCCCTATCAAACTACCACTGGCATTTTTCACAGAACTAGAACAAAAAATTTCGCAATTTGTATGGAAACACAAAAGACCCCGAATAGCCAAAGCAATCTTGAGAACGAAAGAAGGAACTGGAGGAATCAGGCTCCCTGACTTCAGACTATACTACAAAGCTACAGTTATCAAGACGGTATGGTACTGGCACAAAAACAGAAAGATAGATCAATGGAACAGGATAGAAAGCCCAGAGATAAACCCAAGCACATATGGACACCTTATCTTTGATAAAGGTGGCAGTAATGTACAGTGGAGAAAGGACAGCCTCTTCAATAAGTGGTGCTGGGAAAACTGGACAGGTACATGTAAAAGTATGAGATTAGATCACTCCCTAACACCATACACAAAAATAAGCTCAAAATGGATTAAAGACCTAAATGTAAGGCCAGAAACTATCAAACTCTTAGAGGAAAACATAGGCAGAACACTCTATGACATAAATCACAGCAAGATCCTTTCTGATCCACCTCCTAGAGTAATGGAAATAAAAACAAAAATAAACAAATGGGACCTAATGAAACTTCAAAGCTTTTGCACAGCAAAGGAAACCATAAACAAGACCAAAAGACAACCCTCAGAATGGGAGAAAATATTTGCAAATGAAGCAACCGACAAAGGATTAATCTCCAAAATTTACAAGCAGCTCATGCAGCTCAATAACAAGAAAACAAACAACCCAGTCCAAAAATGGGCAGAAGACCTAAATAGACATTTCTCCAAAGAAGATATACAGACTGCCAACAAACACATGAAAGAATGCTCAACATCATTAATCATTAGAGAAATGCAAATCAAAACTGCAATGAGATATCATCTCACACCAGTCAGAATGGCCATCATCAAAAAATCTAGAAACAATAAATGCTGGAGAGGGTGTGGAGAAAAGGGAACACTCTTGCACTGCTGGTGGGAATGTGAATTGGTTCAGCCACTATGGAGAACAGTATGGAGGTTCCTTAAAAAACTACAAATAGAACTACCATATGACCCAGCAATCCCACTACTGGGCATATACCCTGAGAAAACCAAAATTCAAAAAGAGTCATGTACCAAAATGTTCACTGCAGCTCTATTTACAATAGCCCAGAGATGGAAACAACCGAAGTGCCCATCATCGGATGAATGGATAAAGAAGATGTGGCACATATATACAATGGAATATTACTCAGCCATAAAAAGAAACGAAATTGAGCTATTTGTAATGAGGTGGATAGACCTAGAGTCTGTCATACAGAGTGAAGTAAGTCAGAAAGAAAAAGACAAATACCGTATGCTAACACATATATATGGAATTTAAGGAAAAAAATGTCATGAAGAACCTAGGGGTAAAGCAGGAATAAAGACGCAGACCTCCTAGAGAATGGACTTGAGGTTATGGGGAGGGGGAAGGGTGAGCTGTGACAGGGCGAGAGAGAGTCATGGGCATATACACACTAACAAACGTAGTAAGGTAGATAGCTAGTGGGAAGCAGCCGCATGGCACAGGGATATTGGCTTGGTGCTTTGTCACAGCCTGGAGGGGTGGGATAGGGAGGGTGGGAGGGACGGAGACGCAAGAGGGAAGAGATATGGGAACATATGTATATGTATAACTGATTCACTTTGTTATAAAGCAGAAACTAACACACCATTGTAAAGCAATTATACCCCAATAAAGATGTTAAAAAAAAAAAAACTATATAAAAAAAAAGAGGGAAGACATATGGGAACATATGTTTATGTATGACTGATTCACTTCGTTATAAAGCAGAAAGTAACACACCATTGTAAAGCAATTATACCCCAATAAAGATATTTAAAAAAATAAATAAATAAAAAATAAAAAAGATGTGGTACGTATATACAATGGAATATTACTGAGCCGTAAAACGGAACGAAATTGGGTCATTTGTAGAGATGTGGATGGACCTAGAGTCTGTCATACAGAGTGAAGTAAGTCAGAAAGAGAAAAACAAATATGTTTATTAACTCCTATATGTAGAATTTAGAAAAATGGTACAGATCAACCCATTTGCAGGGCAGGAATAGAGATGCAGGCATAGAGAATGGATGGGTGGACACAGAGGGGAAAGGGAAGGGTGGGATGAATTGGGAGATTAGGATTGACATAAATACACTATCATGTGTAAAATAGTTAGTTAGTGGGAACCTGCTGTATAGCACAGGGAGCTAGCTCAGCTCAGTGCTCTGTGATGACCTAGATGGGTGGGAGGGAGGTCAAAGACAGAGGGGATATATGTATACATATAGCTGATTCACTTTGTTGTACAGCAGAAACTAACATAACATTGTAAAGGAATTATATTCCAATTAAAAAAAAGGATGGAAGCATGAGTTCTTTACAGAAACATCTCAGCAAATTCTGCCACGTTACTTTCTGCTTCCATGGGATTATCATTATTCGATTTCTCTCATGCACAGAAAACTTTTGTCCCATGGCATTGCTTTTGTCCCCAAACACTCCTTAACCTCAGACACCTATAATCATACATGTCCCAGGATCACCAAATTAAGGGATTTTGATGCAGTCACAGTGAATACAGCCATGCTCAAATATGTCCTATCATGTATGTTTATAAATACTGTTGTATATTTCCTGTCACTCTCAGAGTCCCAAAGGCTTTTATGATATCTTTTTTTCCTTTATATCATATTACAAAAGAATTGCCTCTCAAATACTATCATAATTATTGACTTCCCTAATGGCCACTTTAATTGAAATCATTTGGGATTTCCCAGTGGTATTCATTCAAGTGCCATATAAAAAAAATGACCTATTAGCAGGTTTAGAATGCTACCCATTATTAACAAGGGGAATTCCCCTTTCATCCATCTTCTATCCTAAGGATTATATCATTTCAACAAGAACAGATCTGTTTCCCATCAGGATTCCATCAATTAACACCTACTACACACTGTATTAATACACACCTCATGCCAGGGTTCTTATTAATTCAGAGAGTTTGTGAGCTTGGTTATTATTCACAATAAGAAGATTAATTATTCTTAGAATAGGAGATTGTTAATGAGCCCTAAAATTCTTATCTAAATCCCTTACTTCACACATAACCCGATGAATTGGCAAGCATTGTGATCCTAAGTGTGATGTTATAAAAACATTCTTTCTTCGGTAGGGAGGATTTAGAGCTAATTACCTTAAAATACCATTAGCTAGAAGTTTACTAACAAGGATAATAATTAACTGCTTTTGTATTCAATTTATATGGAGAAGCAATACTTAATAATGCATTCATTCTCTCAACATATTTATCAAAAACTTTTTTTTTATGTAAAGTACTGTTCTAGATCCTAAGATCAGGACAATTTTTATAAAGAAATAATTTCAATATATGTCCTAGTATTTGGTACACATCTATTTATATTCTCTCTCTCACTAAGTGAAGATATTAAGCTCATTTATATTTAGAAAGAATTTCAGTGACAATATTGAAACAGAAAGTGATTACTCTGAATTAAAAGCAGCAACAACAAAAATAACCAGAATTCCTGATGACCAAAGTGTTCCATCTTGGATTGTGATTTTACTTTATTTGGTACCATAAGACCTAAAATTATCTGTGGACTAATTGCAAGACTTACAGTAGCTAAGTAAAATGAAAGAGATGACACTGGAGTTGGTAGATACTGAAGTAAGCTACTCAAACCTCCAGAGATATCGGAATTGTTATAATATAAAATACATTACTCATTATTCAATTCACGGATCTTCTACTTCATCAAGTTCTTCAGTGCTAGAATGTCTTCATATGCACAATTCCTACTGCTCAATATATTGCTAAAATAAGCCTTTCTAGAGCTTAGGTGAGGTTTTAAACTGCATAACATGAATGAACAAAGTGTCTTTTAGACATTTACTGTGTGATATATTATTTAGGACCCTATTTAACAATTCAGGAATTTATTTTATTTTTGAGTATGTGTTCAGCTGAATTGGCCACTCAATCACAAGGGGCTTATACGCAATGTATATTTGTCACCACCACTCTCTATACAATAAATAATTTGCAAAGTCGAACCAAGTTGACCAATGTCTTCAAAATAGTGCATACGTGCTCCTAAATATTTACGTCTACTAAATCATCTATTACTCAAAGATCTTAAAGTTTCAGACATGTTTACCAGACAGAAAATCATAAAAAACTTGAACTCTAAATTTTCCAAGATTTATCAGCATAAACTCACTTTGTGACACTATTTCAATTTAATTTTCTGAATGTAATATGTATTAGTTTTACCCACTTGAGACTGGAACTATATTCCTTGATCCATTGTGAGTATATTTTTTAAAACAGTAATAGATAAAAACTCTCACCAAATAAGAAAGAGAAGCTTTAAACCTATATTAGTTTATTGTACTGTTATTTTGTGTTTACCTCTCATTAGCTCTTGCTATTTCTATGGTTGTTGATTATTCTTATCAAGTAGCACAGACTTATGCTTAAGTTTCTGGCAGTGTTAACAATGAGGGAAGGAATTACCTCCAAATGATCATTTGTGGCGGGTTGCGCAAAACATTACATTCATGTTAACAATATATATGCCCAAGCTTTACACATTTCCTGTAGCTCTAATATTGATTCTAACTTTATGCAGGGGATGGGGAGAATGATAGAATAATTTTTTAAAATATAAAATATGAGTCTTCCTAAAGACCTTCTTAAAAGAAATAAGCAAACATTACACAAGCCCGTATATAATCTTCCTTTGCAAACTGGGTCAGGAAATGTGTGTTTCATTTCAAAAAGGAACACTTAAATTTGGAGAGAAGGATGAATATGCAAAAATTAACACAAAGCTTCTTTCAAAATGTTTTGATTATGTGCCAGAAGAGAACAGTATTAGAAGTTTCAATTGAATAAAAGGGAGTAAAATGTACTTTTTACATCAAATGCCAAATTTAAAAGCACATTCTAGGCAAAGCATCCAATTCAAATCAAAAGAGTTTTCTTAGAAAAAACGGTGGCAGCCTGAATCTGTGGCTCTCTACACATCCTCCCTCCAAAATGAGTAGGATCAACAGGAGTACAAATCAGACAACACAGGACCCATACTTTCAGCATTATTACTAGGAAACTGAGAATAGTATGAACTTTGCATAGAATAGAGAAAGTGTGTAACCCTTAGAAATATGGCAGTGAAGAGAAAGAATAAAGTAGGAGGAAAATTAAAGACCCTGATGATAAGACAGAGAACCTTAAGATATGACAAACTTTCCCTTTCTCCCTAACCAACAAAAACATCCATTTAAAAATTGCATTTTTTCATACTGACAGAAGGGGGAGCTTTTGAATGAGGGCCCCTGTCCAACTACCTAGAAATAGGAACCAACTTTATACAAAGCTACGTTAAGATGAAAAACAAAAACTAAGAATTGGGATATTTCAGAAGATGAAAATTTCACCTTCTAAAATCATGAAGCAAGGGAGACCTACTGTAACACAATACTCCCAACTTAATTAAATATTCTCAAACATGCAGTTGGAGATATATATGTAAATAATATATGGGAAAGAAATTCAACAAAATAATCTTAGCATCATAAAAATGAAGAATGAATTACAAGGTAATCAAGGGAGAAGAGATTCAAATAAAAATCATGTAATAGACATTGAAGAATAGCAGAAAAGTTATGAAGAGAATGAAAATAACATGAAGTAAAAAAGGTCATAGAAAAAGTGCTTGAAACGGAAGACATAAAAAGAAAAAATAACATCTGTATAATTGAATCCTGGAGAAAGAAAAACAAAACAATGGCACAAAAATAATTAAAGTATAATCTCCCCAATAAGAAGGCAGACGTGCATATTAAAAGGACCCACCATGCGTGTGGGAAAACCTATCTGATGTGATCAACTCTAAGACATATCCTGGTAAAACTGCTAGAATTTAAAGACAGAAAAAAATATCCTCAGGGTCTTCAGGACAAAGAAAAATTATTTAAAACTTTAAAGTTAGGCTGATTTCAGATTTCTCAAGAGTAGCATACAAACATCACAGCAATGGAGCAGCATGTAAGACATTCAAATAAAGAAATTCATATCAAGGATTTTATATACTGCTAAGCTGTCTTTCAAGTACCAATATTATAGAAAAAAGAAGTTTTAAACATGTAAGAATTGAGGTAATAATTTACCCATAAACTCTTCCTAAAGAATCTGCTGGAGTTAGATCTTTATCTGACCAAGAAAAGACTGGGCAAGCTTAGGTAAAAGGACAAATGGTGATTATTTAATATACACAATTATAGATGCAACCATAAAATAAGTGTGGGAACATCTCTGGAATAACAGCATGTAAATGTTATATGCTCTAAAAAATAGAAAGAATGCAAATTTAAAATGTGAAGAAAAGGGAGAAAGAAAGAGGAAAGTAGAATAAGGTCATTAATTCTCCTTTATGGAAAATAAGTGGAGTCAGAGGAAACAATTTAAAACTGAGAAACTATTTAGAAAAGGGTTAAGATGGGGGGTTAAAGGCACTGTAAAAGGTACAAATACAAAAGTAACCAATAGAAGAAAATTAAATCCTTTCTTGATGACAAAAGAAATAAAAAGGAAAAGAAGAGAAAAAATTAATACCACATAGAGAAAAAAACCCACAATAAATATAATAATATGCACAGTAATTATGACACAAAATAGTATGACAAAGTTTAAATAAAACATAAAAGTCATATAAAGAAAGAGAATGGGTTGTATTAGCCCACTAAAAGGAAAAGACATACAAGTTGGTTCATAAGGCAAAACCTAACCTCTATGCTGACACAAACCTAAACAGAATGATTCAAAAAGGAGGGGAAAAAAAGCAAAAAAGTGTAACTGGCAAAGGAAACAAGAAGAAAGCAGGGGTTGTAATCCTGACATCAGATAAAGAGAATCAGGCCAAAAAACATGAAGCATGACATCTTTGTAGTCCAAAAAGCTGTAATTCATAATGTAGATTTAACACTTATGAGTATCTCTGAATCAAACAAAAATAGAAACATTGATAATAGAATATCCTGACACACCATCCTTATTGTAAAACAGGTCAACTGGATTAAAAAGTAAGTAAGAATATAACATAAGTAAGCAAAGTAATCAATAATAAGATCTTAACGGATTTGTATCAAACACTACACCCTGATAATGGAAAATGTACCCTGTTGTCAACTGCACACAAAAATCGATCATAAAGCATAGGGAAGTGTCTTTATATAATTTAGGTTTAGGGGAAAGCTTTAGAACTATGATTCAAAAATCCAGCAATAAAAGATTAAAAATAATTAAAACATTTGTATGCATTTGTCTAAAGACAAGTGACACATTCAGAAACAATACTGCAAGACATATTTTAGCTAAAGGGCTAATGTTTTACTATACAAAGAACGTTTTAATTTTCTTTTTGGCTGCACCTTGTGGCTTGTGGGATCTTATTCCCCCAACCAGGGACTGAACCTGCAGCCACGACAGTGAAAGCGCCGAGTCCTAACCACTGGACCACCAGGGAATTCCCCAAAGAATATTTTAAGAATGAAACGTCCATTGACGGATGGAAAAAGAAGATGTGGTACATATATACAATGAAATAATAGTCATAAAAAAAGAAATAATGTCATTTGCAGCAACATGGATGGACCTAGAGTTTATCATTCTAAGTGCAGTAAGTCAGAAAGAGAAAGACAAATATCATATGATATCACTTATATGTGGAATCTAAAATATGATACAAACAAACTTATTTACAAAACAGAAATAGATTCACAGACATAGAAAATAAACTTATGGTTACCAAAGGGCAAAGGGGGGGAGGATAAATTAGGAGTTTGGGATTAACAGATACACACTACTGTATATAAAATAGATAACCAACAAGGACCTACTGTACAACACAGGGAACAATACTTAATATTGTGTAATAACCTATAGGGAAAAGAATCTCAAAAAGAATATATATATATTCAGTTATGCATATAACTGAATCACTTTGCAGTATACCTGAAACTAACAAAACATTGTAAATCAACTACATTTCAATAAAAAGAAAGAATGAGGGAAAAAATTCAAGATGAGCAAAGCACCTAAACAATTTTTTTTAAAAAAAGACATTAAAATGGCCCTCAAATCTATTAAAAGATGCTTAACTTCTTTCATAAAAGGAAAATACAAATTTAAAACTACACGGAGTACTATTTTTACCTGGTTAGATAGGCACCAATTTAAAAGGTTGACAATATACTGTTGGAAAACAGCCTTTCTCATTCATCACTGGTGGCAATGCAAAATGGGACAACCCTTTGAAAGGGGGATCTGACAGTATCTAACAAATTTACAAATGTCTTAGACCCTCAAATCCCAGTTTTAGGAATTTAGCCTGAAGATACACTTCTAACAAGCACCAATCGTAATTATAAACTACTGACAATTCTAAATTGCCTAAGTAAAGAAGACTGATTGAATAAACTATGGTACATCCACACAGCACAGTACAATATAACTCTAAAAAAGGATGAAGACGATCTCTATGAACTGATAGAGACTTATTTGAATATATATTGTTAAGGGGAGAAAGGCAAAGTGCAAAAAAGTTTCTATAGCATGCTACTCTTCATGTAAGAAAGGACAAATAAGAAAACATACTTATTTTTGTTAAAAGAAACATAGGAAAGGATAAACCAGAAATTTATGGGACTGATTTCTTATGGGAGAAAGTAATTTTCTCTGAGTAGATTTTTTTGTATAATTTTGACATTTGGAATCAAGTAAATATTCTGCATATTCAAAAATAAAATAACATGAAACTAAGAGTAGGGGATAAATCCCTAAAACTGAATGCAAGGAGAAATTTTAAAATTCAACTTCTGTTTTTAAAAACAGCTACATCTGGGGGCTTACCTGATGGCGCAGTGGTTGAGAGTCTGCCTGCCGATGCAGGGGACGTGGGTTCATGCCTCGGTCTGGGAGGATCCCATATGCCGCAGAGCGGCATGGGCCCGTGGGCCATGGCTGCTGAGCCTGCACGTCCGGAGCTTGTGCTCTGCAACGGGAGAGGCCACAACAGTGAGAGGCCCGCGTACCGCAAAAAAAACAAAAACAAAAACAAAACAGCTACACTTAAGGGGGAAAGAACTAATGTAGGTAACTTTTGAATGTAGTACTTTGACTATACACCCTTAGGCTCAATAAAAAAGAAAAAAAATTAAAAAAAAAAAACCTGCAGACAAATCTTGAACTCTTGTAATACGAAAGTTTGCTGCAGAGGTACCTTAGCCAAGGAATCAAATTAACATCATTGATAAAGGGCACACAGCCATCATATCCCTCCTGATGAATAATCTGGATGGAAACATTGCTTATGTAGTATTCCAGCTAAAACTCACAAGAAGGAAACATCAGGAAAACCCAAATAATGAGATTTTCTGTAAAACATTCTGTATTTTTAAAATATTTTTAATGTCAAAGGCATAAAAGACAGAAAAAGTCTGATTGACTATTCTAGATTAAAAGATACTAAAGAGAGGGCTTCCCTCGTGGCGCAGTGGTTGAGAGTCCGCCTGCCGATGCAGGGGGCACGGGTTCGTGCCCCGGTCCGGGAGGATCCCACATGTCGCGGAGCGGCTGGGCCTGTGAGCCATGGCCGCTGAGCCTGCGCGTCCAGAGCCTGTTGCTCCGCAACGGGAGAGGCCTCAGCAGTAAGAGGCCCGCGTACCGCAAAAAAAAAAAAAAAAAAAAAAGATACTAAAGAGATCCTGGATTGCATCCTGTACTGGGAAAGATTGATATAAAGGACATTACTGGGACAATTCAAGAAATTGAAATATAGACTGTATATTAGATAACAGCATTATATCAGTATGAAAATTTCTGGATTCAAAACTTGTTTTGAGGAAACAAACACTAACAGATTAGGGGTTAAAGGGCATGATGTATGCAGCTACTCCCATATAGTTCAGAAAAAAATAGGATATATTACAGAGAGAATGATAAAGCAATGTGGCAAAGTGTTAAACCTTGGAAAATCTGGATGAGAACATTCAGAAGTTCTTTAAACTATTCTTAGAATTTTTCTGTGAGTTTGAAATTAATTTGAAGAAAAAGTTAAAAAAAACAGTAGAGAAAATAAACTGTGTGCATCCTTCACTCAGGCAATACTTTCTGTAGTATTGTTACTGATAGTAAAGATTAATATTTGGATGGAGAGAACTATAAAGTTTTCAAAGTCATCCTAAAAATTGTTGCTTCTACTGTGATTTGGGTGTTTCAAAACAGTTGACCTAAACATGATCCTTTACCGTCCTCCCACCTTAATGTGAATAGTTCACTCATGACTAATATTGAGGATTTCTTTTATAAATTTCCACAGGCATAGCATTAAATTGTGAAACAATCTGAAAGGTATTTTAAAAGATTATACATGTAGGTATCCCTCCAATTTTAGAAGTAAAATATACTTTCTTAGAAAACTTGGAAACACGGGGTTGTGGCTCAGTGGTTAAGGTAATGGACTAAAAAACCTGAAAAATGTAGAAAAGTATATACAATAGAAAGGAAAAATCACTGAGTAATGATTTCATGAAGAAGAGAGTTTAAAAATGTTTTGCATATTGTTTAAAAAAGGGTCACAGGCCTTTGCAGAAAAAGACATATAGGAAAGATCAGAGTAGATGAAACATTGGTTTCTTAATGAAAACAAATCCACTGCATTCCAAAAATAGGAAATTTGCACTTGAATTCACTAAATTTTCCTTCCAGAAAGTGATCTCCCTTATAAAAAATGAAAAAGAAATTGCTGATATTCAGTTTCATTAGGTAGAGAAATCAATAACTGCATAAAGCCTGAGTAGCTTGTTGGCACAAACTTGCGTGACCTTATTTTCACTTAAATGTATCAAGATTTGTTCTGGCATTTAAAAAGAAACACTTTTAAGTTGTCAACAACAAAAAATCTATACAAACAAGTGAATAATTGAATTATTCACTTTCTTATGCATATAATGATAAAAGAGGGGGCATAAAAGAGAGAAAGAAATAGATGAGAATTTTCCAGGGAGCTGGTCAAAGCTGAAGACGACGGCAACTGGGAAACAACACAGCACTGTGTCAAGATCTAAAAACGTGCCTCATCTTAAATCAGGCCTACGGCCAACTGCGGATTTAAGTGTAGAGGACAACCAGGTCACTTTCCCTTGAGCTCCTTTCCTGTCAGACCCTTTCCCTGGTGTTCACGCTTTTACTGCCATGGGGTGAATTGGAAAAGGGGCCAGGACTTCCCTGCCCAGGGCCTCCTAAGAAGTACATCTGTCATGGATCATGTTATAGAACAGAAATGTTTGGTTTTGATCCTATTCATTTCAACTGGCAGGCGGTTATTATTAGAATGAAAAATTAAGCCATTATGCTGTCGAAGCCTTGCTGGCTCTAAAAAAATTTATGGAGTTAATACAACAAAATTATCTTTTATAGCTGATAAAACAGCTGTATGTAGATGGCTGGGCTTTTCTTAAATAGGAAGAAACACAAAATGGCAGTCTTGTTGGGATGGACCACACCAAGACGGAGGTGTCAGTGATATTTGCTGGTTTGGCAACACATGAAAAGGTACACCATGAATGATGGCAGTCTATCCCAAGAGAGGGTTTTATTTTTATTAGTCTTTCTGTAGGAAGGAACCAAAAACCATACCTTCATGTTTTCTAAAAATAAGCCCCTGCAGTCCTTAAAGTAGCATTGTTATTTATAGGCCTGCTATTTGTCTGTTATTTAGTGAATGTTTCAATTAATATTTCTGCTACACAGATATTCATGTAGCAATTACAATTTTTCCGAAACCAATGAATTGCAAGTATAGCTACTTCCTATTTATAAACCACTCTTCTAATATCTTTAGAAGCTGCTCATCTCTGGCAAAAGATTTGAGTCATAAAAAATGCAAAGCACAGTAAGTACTGATGGGGTGCTTTTCATTCCAAGAGCTTTATAGTGATGACTTATTCAGGCCACCTCTGTAAAGGTCACATTGATGATGGTACACACTAGACCAGAACAGTATTGCATCCTTTGGGGGAGGGGGGGCAGGTCTCTGGGGCACGCTTGACTGAACCAGCACATTAACACCTGGGTATTTTTCAAACCAAATTCTTGAAACTTTTCTTACCACATGTAATAATACCCAAATGCCAACAAGAGCAATATTTTAACCTTATCCTAAAGACTTAGGTTAAATGTGTCATAGAGTCTCTTAATATCTGTGTGTGTGTATTATATATGAATGTCTGTTGTTTTATTATTTGTTGAATTTTTTGAGTTGTTTCTTTTCCAGGTTCCATTAAAATGATTTTATTGAAACACAGCTTTCCTTGGTTGTCAGAAACTTGCTTAGCTTTTTGGAGAGAGGACCTAAGTTCTGTTTTGTCCAGATTGTGTATATGAATGGCCGTTTTTGGCCTTTCCACTGAGGGTAGAATTAAAAGGTAAGTACACTGACGCAATTACTAAGTCCTGATGCAAATCTAACTGGCCTACCCTTTCTTTCTTCTTAAAGATGTAATAGATTTGGCTAATTGAGAATAACAGTCTTAAAGTACAGGGCCATGAAGTAGGAGGGAGGATCTTTTGCATGTATGCTTTTTTTTTCCTTCAAAGATGAACTTACCACCAGAAAAGGAGCAAAGGTGCTAGTCCTAGAGGCAGTGGAAAGGCTTTTTTAATAACAAAAATAGGTAGCGGTTTTAGAATTGTCTTCTGTGCTACACTTCATTCCTCATATTCCATACACATCACTTCATTTCAGTGTTTCATGCCCATGCACAGGTAAGGAAACTGAGGCACTCATTAAAAGTACTTGCAAATGTCATGCAGATAATAAGTGATGGATTGAAATTCAGATCCAAGCAGCCTGGCTCCAGACACCTCATCCCTAAACACTATGAAACTGCGTTCCCAGGACCAAGGAGCCTGTTGAAAGCGCCCTCACTTCGAGGTGGCCAGTTGGCAGGCCAAGGTCTTAGCCAGGGCAATGTGCTGGTCTCTCATAAGAGGACCGGCTCCATAAGCTCCACCTTTATTCCTTCCCTTGCCCCTCTGCTTCTTCCATCAATCTTGGGCCTGTGTTGCCCTGTGGCACTATGGGAACATTTCTGCAGTGGCTTTTGTTCCAGTTGGAGCATGTCACTGTAGCAGCTTCTCTGCCTGGAGGTCCCCCCTGATCCAACACTTTATTGATTAATTTCACCGATGCATCATTTCACTCCCCATGGGCTTACAAACCTAGTAAATGTAAAAGTGCTAAGGTCAGTAAACGAATAAAGAAGTGATCATATCAAAAGCATTCTTCTGATCAGAAATTGTTTATGATTACTCTTGATATGGTAAAGAGATCTGTGGAAGCCATTTTATATGTATGGTGTTTAAAAGATTTTAAAGCTGATTGATTTTTAAATCTTAATTAGAGATTTGAATTCTGGTTATGCCACTTTCTAGTTGCATGACTTTAGGAAACTTATTTTAACTTTTCTAAGCCTCAGTTGTATCATCTGTGAAAAGGGGATGATAAGAATTGCATGGAGTTGTTAAATCTGTTCTGATGTTAGTTAAAGATTAATTCTCTCCCCTCAGATAATCCTCAAATGAATACAGATGTTTAGGTAGAACATAGACAAGAGAAGGAAAATATTAAAAAATACTAAATTAAATTAAAAATATTAAATCTAGACTTAAATTCTTGGGGATCGTGTATTTTTAAAAAATTTTGTTGACATATAGTTGATTTATGATGCTGTGTTAGTTTCAGGTATACAGTAAAGTGATTCAATTATATATATACATATATATATTGTGTATTATTTTTACATACATGGTAAACATTAGGATTGCTGACAAGAGTAATGTTTAAAATTTGAGCTGAGCGTTCCATCCAACAATTGATTTGTCTTATGAATTAAAAAGGATTTCCCCATTCAGTCTTGGAAGACATTATGGAAGAAGCAGGAATTGGGGAGTCATTTAAATGACTCTCTGGAACTTTTATTCAGGCTAGAAAATTCCAATTGAGTCTCAATCCTGGTTTTAAAAATATGAGTTTTAAAAAGCTGATATAGCATCACCCATTAAAGGTAATTATTTTTACTTCCAATGAGGCACGGTATGATTAAACTTAACATTTTTTTTCCAGTGAGTGTTGACTGGGTATAAATGAGAACATGATGTCCCAGCAAATGATAACTTTACATTTAAAATGGGTACAGCATCTTCACACTGTATATAATGGATAATGGTAACAAACAGTGGTGAGCAATTACTCTATTTTTTAATAAAATATAGAAGCAGTTGAAATGAAAAGTGGCATTACTATACTTAACTAACATTCTCTGTGTTCCTAAAAGATACACTAAATCTATGGAAATAATATATAATCTAGAAAAAACATGGTTTCTGTTTTCAGGCAATTAATACATATACACACAGACACAGAGACTGCATATCTCCATGAACTGGAAATTAGGTCAGTCCCCACAGCAACAAAAAAATTCAAGAACTTAGGTGTATATAAAAATAGGTTGGAAAAACTCAGAATTTAAACACTAAAGGACATTGTACAAAATGGTTCTGTTTTCAAAGACAAAATCAACTCTCTGCATTCAATATGAGAATCAATTTCATTTAAAAAGCCACACTTTGATTATTTATATCCTGCCAAGAGCTGGTATGAACAAACTTTGTACTTGTCAACCTTATTTTGTATTTGTTAGGTACAAATATGTGTATATTCATAATATATATGTCCATGTATGTGTGTGTATATATATATGTATCTGACTATACACATACACACATGGGCATGTGTAAGCAGAGCCACTGTTTTAGTCTATACATCCCTACCATCCAGGGTAAACAATAATCCTTGCTAATACCAAGTGTCAACAGAAAGTGATTTAAGAAGGGGGCTAACATGAGAAAAGCTTGCTTTTACAGTAAAATTTTAACAACACAACTCTTTGGTCGCACCGTGGAAATATGTGGCTTTGTTTCCATGCACACTGCACTGAGAGATTCCATCTGGTCAGCAACGCTCATGTGTATACTTTGGAAGTTTTGTTCAAGTTTCATAAATCTTGTCATATATCAGGTTATCCTCAGTACCAGCCAAAGTAAATAATCTACAGCCAGAAGAGTGAAAGATCATTTATGCCCTAATTACGGATCAACGTTCTTCCCCAGCCAATGCCACGGCTCTCCTTTCATTAATCAGGCTTTTGGTGACTAACATCAATTGATGTTAGAAGGAGTATTCTGCGAACAAGTTTCAGAACATAAACTCTTCTGGAATTACAATATTTAATTGTTTGAGTGACAGTCAAAATAACCCTTGTGTGGCTATTTCTTTTTAATAATTGCAATATTGAGAAATGAGGGAAACCTAAGAAACTTCTGAAAGAAATGTCAATCTCGGGATCTTGGGAATGCTTGTAAATCCTCTTGCCCCCGTTACCCCTGGCTAAACACGATCCAGCTTCATGCTCGAGTTTGATGGGCCCCCCACCTGCCATTTTCAACTATTAATCTCATTGTGCTTCTCTGTCTTGACACTAAACCACTCAAAACTTAACATTACTCAGACTCTAGAAACACAGATTCTTTGTGTTTTTGTGTGAAAGCTGCTTTAATCTAGACATTTCCTTTACAAGCCTGTAAAACTGAGATGGAATTATGACCTCCTATAGGATGGCTTTAGGGCTCTGATGTGTTCAGTGACTCCCGTAGGGTCCATCTACACACTGGTTTGGCATTTCAACTGCACCTACTTCTTGTACCTGGGATGTGTTTAGTGGTACTCACATCCCAGGTTTTGCTTCTATGGCCGTTTCTTTCTCATTACCCTCATCCAGGAAATGTGTCCGAGGCCAGCACGTGTGTCCCTCTTTGGCTAGTTCCTGTTTCTTGAATTCCCGAGGAGAAGACCTTGCTTGTTCCTCATGGCCTGTATCACCTTGTTTGAACAAAATTCACTTTTTTTTTTTTTTTTCTTGCGGTATGTGGGCCTCTCACTGTTGTGGCCTCTCCCGTTGCGGAGCACAGGCTCCGGACGCGCAGGCTCAGCGGCCATGGCTCACGGGCCCAGCCGCTCCACGGCATGTGGGATCCTCCCGGACCGGGGCACGAACCCGTGTCCCCTGCATCGGCAGGCGGACTCTCAACCACTGCGCCACCAGGGAAGCCCCAGAACAAAATTCACTTTAAGCGATATGATAATGAGAGTAAACAAGCCTGATGTAAACAGACTTGAGGTTTTATACAAATTCATTCATTCATTCAGTAAATATATATTGGGTCCCTACCACCTGCCAGCATTAAAGCAGTGGTGACTGAGACAGTGTGCTTGTTCTCCTGGAAATTATATTCCAGTGGGGAATGATAGGTAATAGACACATCTCTATATAACATAGTTTCTGATATTGGTGAGTACCATGGAGAGAATAAAACAGAGTGTGTTTATTGAGAGAAAGGGTTTGGGGAGCGACTGTTTAATATGAGGTAGCATGATTGGGGAAGACCACTCTGAGAATATGACATTTGAATTGAGTGATAAGAAAGATCTAGGTGTGTGAGGGTGTGGGGACATTGTAACCACAGGGAACAGCAAGTACAAAGGCCTGGCATCAGGAAATTGGGGTATTAAAGAAAACTCTATAAAAGCCAGTGTGGATTTTGCACTGTAAACATAAACTCGCTGGATAGCAGCTTTGGCATTTCCACTAGTGGCGACCTTTGATGCGGAGCGTGTGGGCACACCAGTGTTTTGAAGGCAACATCTAGACCCTGTGACATCTAATTCTGACTCTCAGAGTGGCCAGGGTCCAGCTAGCCAAGTACTTAGCTATTGGCTTTCTCTGATTACTTCCCCTGCATCTCACCCAGGACCCAATCATCAAGAAAGCTAAAATCAAAACTGAGCTTCTCCCAGATACAATCTGAGTCAGAAGTCAATGGCTCATTTATCTCCTATAGCAAAAGACCAATATATGGTGGAAAGAAAGGAGCTGGTTTCCTGGTAGCAGTTTTTCTTCCAATCCTTTCCATCCCAACCCTTCCCCCAGCTCCCTGCCTTCTAATAATTTGTCTTTTTGTCATAATTTGGTACTTTCTTTCCCTGTCAATGCTGTTCTTTGTGCTTTTAAAAAATATTGTCTACTGGTATAAAATGATTGAATTAATACAATAATAGAGTTATTTTCCATTGACGTCTCTAACACTCCTAGTTTGTGTCTCTAATTTGGGAACACAAGGACTACTCCTGGTGATCCAATCTTTGACTAAAATTGACAGAGAATTGTGCCTTTAAAAAAAATGAACATTGCATTACTCATCCTTTCATTGGGGCTGCCAAAGTTTCAGTTCCTGGGCTACATGAAGAGGGATGAACCCACTGTGGTCCTTACCATCATGGCTCTCATGACATACAGGGGACAGACACACAGAAAGTGACTGCATGGTAGTGTAAAGAGGTATGCGTGAAATCTTAGGACAGCTAAAAGTCAAGTCACTAACCCTGGAGAAATGGGAAGGCAAGTTAGAGAGTAGAATTAGAGAGCATCTAGAGTAGCTGACTAGCTTCCAGCCCCTCAGACACTTCTGGTTCTGGCTCACTACCAGGAGTTCATTATTAGATCCAACCTAACCTTGCAAGCTTATGGGAAGATGCCACGTTCTTTGGTATTTACATTAATTCCTTATCAGTCACATAATTGATGCCCTTGCTTTCTTGAACCACTGAATGATCTATGGCTGCAGTTACTCAATTATTATTTTCAACACAACTGATAACACTACTTTATAATTTCGTAGTCCTTCAACATGAAGCCTGGCTCCGGGTTATGACACAAATTGATGTCACAAGTTTTATTATCTTTGCTTTCTGACTAAGCCGTCAAGGACAGGTGAAGAAAGACTCCTAAAGATTTAGTTGATGTTTATGATGGGCAGCTGAAACATGAATGCTGGAAAACGAAAAGGCAATTACAGACAAGGTTTCTACAGGTCCGATGTGGAAAAGAAGCCAGAAATTTATTTAAATCCTTCTCACTCAATACCTGTTTTCACCTAAGGGGTTCATTTGAAGAATGAGAGGAGGTTTCATCTGGTTAGTACAGACTTTGTTCGTAGTCTCTAAATATCACAGTGTTAATTTTGAACCAAGAAAATAAAAAGATGATATCAATACATTTAGGGCCTGTAATTTTGCCAACCCACGACAACAACAGAAAAAGCAGCTAAAAAAAGTCACTTGTAAAGCTTTTTTCAAAACATTTAATTGCATTCAGCATGTTAGTAGCTAGTATAAGTAGTGAATAACAAAATCCACTTCTGTGTGTAGATGCAGCCATGGGAAGTAAACAACATCACAGAACATTTGTAGAAAAATAGTAAGCTAAAAGGTATGTATGTATTTGTAGTGCATATCCTTTCACCTAAGCATTCCACTTATGAAAACCTATCCCTCGGCAGGGGAAGGTGGAAGTGTGTGGGACAGATTTAGCTATAAGAAGGTTTATGGAAGCAATAGTAGTGACAGGAAAAAAATGAAAATCTAAATGTCCAATAAGAAAGGATCAATTAATAAATTCCACATAATGGAAAATTATGCAGATATTATTGAAATTTATTATGGAAATATATGCATGATATATTTTTAAAAGGAAAAGAAACAGACTGAAATATAGGATGTACGGATTGCACCCTATGAAATTCTTGTTTTTGTAGTTTAAGGTGGTTGAATATATAAGTAATCTGTTATCAAACTAAAATATGATCCCATTTTCGTAAATAATGAAAATAAAACTATTGAATATATGTGTGTGCATGCACGTAATTCTGAAAATATATTTGCCAAGGTTTACAATAGTTATCTTCAAGATAATAGGCTTAATAGGTTTATTATAATTATTAATTTTTATTATAATTATTATAATCTTTACTCTTTCATTTTTTTCAGACCTTTCTTTAAAAGGAATAGTCTTTTATAATAAGAAAAAAACAACGAAATACACTCCAATTTGAAAAAATTTACAAAGGAAGAATTTGCTGCCACATATTTGTATCCTTTTCATTCAGTGATAACTCTTTCTGCTATTATCTTTCATTCAGCCTTGATTCCTCTTCATTTTACGATAGTAAAAGGACACATCCTTCATCCTAGTGAAGGTATTCTAAAAAATAGCCAGCCAGCAAAATGTGAACAAAGAAGAAAGAATGCATGGTCTGAGGCCAGTTAGCTGACTTGTACCTTCAGTGAACCAAAATATTCTCTTCCCAAGCAATATCAAGAATTTGGTTCACACACACACACACACACACACACACACACACACACACACACACACACAGAGTACCCACACATTGGTCAAGTGCATGTTTTGAGTTATTTTTAGATAATTGCTAGTTGGTATAGTGTATAGAAGTGCTGGGTGTCTTCTAGGAACAACAAACTAAGGACAAAAAATAATCTATTTATATTCCAAATTAGTGGGAAACTGGGTTCAGCTCCCAAGTGCCATGGCATCTTTGCTCTCACCTTTTCTTCCACCTCGTTCTGTGACTTGACTGCTTTGGGGCTTGGCTATCTTGGCAGAAGCTCTGTGTAGCCCCATCCACATACTCTATGGTTGTGGAAATTCAGACTGCAACTCAATCAACTCTTTTGATACCTACTATTACCTCCCTGAAGCCATTTGCTCTCTAAGAATACTACAGACTTCAATTTACATTTAGCCCAATTCCTAGTGTACTTACACCTACTGTTATGACCACTGACAAATGTAAAATGATGATCACAATTATGGCCTCGAGAAAGTGCAAGATCTTCAATCAGCGAGGAAAAATTAGATTATCTTCACTTGACTGTTCGTCCTACCAAAATAGTAGGTTCATATTAGAGAAAATTTGTTTAAAACATGAACCAAAATATTTTTTGTAATTCTGATGACAATTTCCTTTTGACCATATGGGCTGATTGTTTGGGTACCATAAAAATTAGTCAGCAGAACTCAATTATTTCACTGATTTCCACAAGAAACCCTTGCCCATCTAGCATTTCATAATTTGAGTCAACTTTATTGAAGATATTGATATAGTCACATTGTTCCAGTGTACCTATTTCTTTTCTCAAATTCCCACCTGACATCTCTGTTTTTCTGATTCTAGTAGTTATCAAACGTTTTTTTTAAAGTATAGTAATCACCTGTGAAGTTTGTCGAAAATGAAAATTGTGTAAGATTCATGTCTTGAGATGTTGGTCCAATAGGTCTGGGGTAAGTTGAATAACTTGCATTTTGATCAGGCACCCCAGAGATTTTGATGCCTTGTCAAACTGGGAAAAGAATGCTTACAGTCCTTCCTCTACCAAATGGCCCAATGACATTTTCTGCCCTCTTTCGCCCTGCCTCCAAGTGACCAACCCTTCTGGACCCTCTAGGACACTAGATATCCCTCCATATCCTCCAATATTAATTCTTATTCCTTTTATTATGAAGGGCAAGTTCACAATCACCTTGGTTTTCTGAGAGTTTTCTTAGCCACTATCCCAAGAACTATAAGGGGCAAACCCTTTCCAAGAGAGTGCTTCGGTTCCTTACATGAAGTTACAAGCTCCCTTAATCAGATAATTAACAGATATTCTAATTCAATGAGTAATGGATGTATTGGGATTTTTAACCTCAAAGGCTAATTTCAGTGATGTTCACTAATAGCTGTGACTATATCCTTAGAAACCAAGAATTAGTTTCATCAGTTTTGTATTCAGTGTATTTTTTGTCAGTATTTACTCCAAGACATAAACAGGTAATATCAAAATCTAAACTCTCTGCTTAAGATTTTTTATGCACTTAGAAAATAATAGCTGTGGCAATTCCCTCCACCCCCTACTGCTTAATGAAGAATTTGGCTCTATGAGTAAAAAAATGCAGAACATGGAGTCCACCTGCTTCCACCTCCCAGCCAGAGAACTTTCCCTCTATTAAAGTTGAACTACAGAGTTCTCTGTTTCCCAGGATTCAGAGATCACTGGACCAGCTGTGATATGCAGTCTCAAAACACAAAACATCTGGAGAGAAGATATGAATAGTTCATCTTTACTTATTTATGTTTGAAAGCTGAGGCAATGTTTATGGAATAAAGAATTTGTTTAAATGAATGTCCGAACATTATGAATTCCTTGTCACACTTTATCTGGCTTCACAACTGATGTAGTGAACCAGAACCTCTCTATACATACACTCATAGATATATGCATATACATAGGCATATAGCCATAGAGCTATATAGCCATGTATGCATGTATATATCAAGAGAGAGATTGATTTTCCTCTGTTATATACTTAGGGAAATCTCTGAACACATTAAGGTCACTGTATTCATTTTTCTCAAATCTAAGGGTAGACTGGAAGAATGGGATATGAGTACAACATGAAAGTAATATTTTTACAACATCATGGCTATTAAGAACCTCACATTCTTTGAGTGGAATGTACAATTTGAAATTAAAGTCTTAGAACTGAATAATCTTCTTACAAGAAAAAATGTTCTCATAACTTTGTTACCCAAAATGCTTTTGACATTCTGTGTAAATAAATTTGGTGCCTTTAATTTAAAAAATTCTTTGGAGGAAAATTATTGTTCTCTAAACAAATTTCAAGCTTAACTTTTAAACTTATTCTGTATTCACATCTTAAGTATCTAGAGTAATTTTAATTATGGTTGAGTAAATACATAAATTTTAGAGCAATAATTAGAATGTAACTATAAATAACTAGGCCTATCTGTTTAGACTTATATTAATTTATTGTCTAATTAGCTTAAGTAACAACCAATAACCTTTCAATAAATATTTATTAGACAAAAAAAGTGCTTTTGAAAGACAATTCATATTTTTTGTTCAACTTAAAATCATAATTGCGAGGGAAGCTCTGTGCAGAGCAGTTTGGGATACATATTGATGAAAATATAGAGAACTGTGTTATGTTCCTGGAAAATTGTGGGCAAACAGCTTTGACCAAATTATTGTCTTGACCTCTCTCAATCTGGTTTATCAAAATAACTGAACATTCTTTGTAAACTGTATTCCTAGCCTCTGAATTAATCGTGACTTGTTCAGAGAAATAATCTGCAATCCTGACTGTGTCCTGACTGAAATTTGGACCATCAGAAGCCTCAGAGCTTCAGTGCATTTGGTTCCTGGTAGTCTTTGATGTACCTTCCCTCCATGCAACGTTTGGGTGGTGGGGAGGTTCACTTATTGACCAGCCATTGACTGACTTTGGGCCAGTGAAGTACACAGATGCAAGGGTGGTCTGCAGAGGACCAAATCCTCAGCTCTCAAAGCCATTCATCAGTGTCAATAGATTATTTCTTGAGAGTTGTATCAAATTTATTTGTATTTCTTTTCATCCAATTAAAAAAATAATTGAAATAGTCTTAAGATATGTGTCTTAAAACTTTGATTTTAAAAATGCTAACCTCTCTATTCCTAAGTTTCATAGATATTTACTTCAGTATCTCATGTGACATCAAGAGATCCAGTAACCAGTTCCTTCTGTGACTCCTATTTGTGTATCTTTGTTCTCCTGTTTAACTCTAAATTAACATATTTATGAGTATCTGTGTATATGCATGTGTGCACACGTTTGTGTGAGTTCACAGTGATTACTTTGATGAATGTTAATTTATATCAATTGAGGTGAAATAAAATGAGAAAAATCACATTTTGTTTTCCCATTTAAAGTTTTATTTTTGGTACTAACTACTGCATATGTTTGTGCATTAATTTATTCTAGGTTTTTGTGTTTTATTTGTCTGAGTGATCTTTGCTACCTTAGGGTTTAGAACAACATTGCAGGCATTAAACATTTTCATGTTATATAAAGAAATTAATTAGTCAAAAAAATGAAAGCTATACCTTATAAGATTATTTGCATCTTACAAGTGTAATTTTGCTCAAGGACATTCAAGTTAGGGCAACAATTTGATTGGATTGGATTTATTAATGGCTCTATATCTACAAATAACAAAAGTTTGCCTTGACAACTAAAGTGCAAGGACTATTACAAATATTTTAACCTTATATATTCTTTGGCATTTAAGTGCCTTTAACATTATTAAGATACACAGTGTTTTTATATACATATCTCTACCCCAATTAATTATAACTTTTTAGAATTAGCCCTTAAAAATCTACATGAATAGGAACAAAGTCTTCTATCATTTTATAACTCTCACATTGCTTTAGATAATGCCTTACACACAGTTTTTATTAAACGAGTGTGTGTCGAACTTCTCCAGCCATGGTTGGAAAGATCAGTCAATGATTTAGAGCTTATAGCAAGAGTTCGGTAGATGGTAAAATGCATAATGAAGATAAAAAATTCATTGCACAATAACAATTTCTGCTTCCAGCAATGGTGGACTAGTTCATCTTAGTCCAAAACTGCTTATGGCAATAAAAATGCTGGAAAAAAATACTAAAAAAATCCAGCTGAAGACATCAGAGAGATACCAAGGCAGGATAAACTTGCTAACATGCAGGAAAGAGTGAATCTCTGAGTTTTTTATGGCTGGGAAGGAACCCTGATTTAAGACTCAAATTTCTGACTATGATAGAGTAACAGAGACTAGATTTATCTATCCACCTAAAGCAATCAAAAACTATGAAATTATATAGTACAGTGATTTTCAAGACACTGGATACAGGCAAAAATATCAGTAATCCCTGAGTGATGAGAAACAGACAAGGTGAACTCTACAAGTGCCCAACTTTCTGCCTTGAGAAAATTTCCAGTCTGTGGGACAGGAAGGAGAAACAGGCAAATCCTGGTGGACTCCCTGAGTTGGGGAAATAGAGCTGAGAGTGTAGGGAGACCAAGGCAGCTAGATTTCAGAGAATAATGGAGAGAAGAAACATGCATAAAGAGAGAGCCATAAATAAATAAAAATACATCCCATGTTCTTGAATTGGAAGATTTAATATTGTTAAGATGTCAATAGTACCCCAAATGATCTACAGACTCAGCGCAATCTCTATCAAAATCCCAATGATGCTTTATGCAGAAATAGAAAATCCATCCTAAAATTCATATGGAGTCTCAAGGAATAGCCAAAATAATCTTGAAAAAGAACATAAAACTGGAACTCACACTTTCTCATTTCAAAACTTACTACAAAGCTACAGCAATCAAAACAATGCGGTACTGACATAAAGATAGACATATGGACACACAGAATAGAATAGACAGCCCAGAATTAAGTCCTCACAAATAAAAAACCACAGTGAGATAACACTGCACACCTAGTATAACTGCAAAAAAGAAAAGAAAAACATGCAATACCAAGTGCTGATGAAGTTGTAAAGCCAGGGGGAATTTCATACATAGCTGGTGGAAATATAATATGTATAGGAAAAATGTTCACTATGTACAAAAGTACGGTATAAAGTGTACTATGGACAAATGTGGCAACTTTTGAAATGAAGTTAGACATGCATTTATAATTTTACCCAGAATCTTCACTCATAGTTGATTACCTTGGAGAAAAAAATAACTTAGGTTCACAAAAGTACCTCAATGTGAATGCTTAGCTGTAATTGCCAAGAAACTACTCAGATGTCTTTCAACTGGTGAATGGATAAAAGCACTGTGGTGCATCCAAACAACTGAATCCTAACTACTTAGCAATAAAATGGAACAAAATGTTGATTCACACAACAGTGGATGAACCCCAAATTCACTTTGTTTAGTGAAAGAATTGAGGGCCAAAAGGTTACATATTATGTAATTTGATTTGTTTGGCATTCTGGAAAAGGCAAAACTATAGTGAAATTACAAAGCAGTGGTTGCTAGGAGTTAGATGTTGCATAAAAGTTGATTACAAAGGAGTAGTTGGAAAAAAGTTAGGGAATAATAAAACTGTTCTATATCATTATGGTGGTGGATAAAACTTTATGCAATTATCAAACCCATAGAACTATCACACTGTTTTCCAAATGACTGCACCATTTTATGTTCCTACGAGCAGTCTATGAAGTTTCTGATTTCTCCATATCCTGATCAACACTGGTTATTATCTGACTTCTTTATTATAGCCATCCTAATGAATATAAAGTTGTATCTCACTGCGGCTTTGATTTGTATTTTCTTGATAACTAATGATGTTGGAAATTTTTTATGTGCTTATTGCTAATTGTACATACATACGAGAGATATGTGTATTTGAGTGACTAATAATAAAACTTATTCTCTTTCCCATAAATATACTGTACCAACTTCCTATCATGATATTAAAGATCTAGTAAGAAAGAACTAAATATTTATTCTGATCATCACACTCTTCCAAGGCATTGTTGGAAGACATTTCAAGATTAAAGGATATATAGGGGGAAAACTATACATAAAAGCTTGTAATCACACTAAAGTCTTTATGTGAAAGCATAGGGAATGGAGAAAACAATATTGTCAATACTCAGAACTTGTTACATTAAGACACAAACTGGAAGATACAAACAAATTCAACAATATGGCAAGTATTTCTATTACTGAAGACACTTTATTCAAATGTTGATCAGTCCCCCTTGAAATAGTATTTATTTACTTAGTTTATCAGCGTATGTGAAGTGGTTGGGATCTCGATTTTTGCTGAAGTTTGAATAGAATTATTATGCAGACAAAGGTTCACAGAAGTGTGCTTTATGTTGGCTAAAAGCTTATTTGCATATTATGCATTTTCTAATAATGTCTCCTATTGAAAATAGATTCTTGTTTTCTCAAGGCAATATTTAGAAGTCATATCTTCAGCTTTTAATAAAAAATCATTAAGCCACTCAAATAATTTAATATTTTCAGTCCTCCCATTTCAGACCAACGGATGGGAGGAGAAACAAATAACACTGAGAAGGGTTATGATCAAATTCTTTTTTCCCCTCAATGTAAATAAAAAGTCCAAGTCACACAGAGGGAAGTTCTGGTAGACACATTCTAATATGTCACTCTTTTGACTGCCAAAAGGAACAACTAATTCTTCTGATAAATGAAGGTCGGCTTTAAAAAGATTATTTATAACTAAATAAAGACTTAAAACATATACTAAGTGTCTCATGGGATCAATTTTTTTTTTTTTTTTTTTCGGTACACGGGCCTCTCACTGTTGTGGCCTCTCCCGTTGCGGAGCACAGACTCCAGACTCCCGTGGCATGTGGGGTCTTCCCGGACCGGGGCACGAACCCGTGTCCCCTGCATCGGCAGGGCTACTCTCAACCACTGCGCAACCAGGGAAGCCCCGGGATCAATTTTTTTTTAAAGGAAAAGCAGGTAGAAGATTTTTTTGAAGGTTACAAGTAAAGCAGTAGGATGTTTCCAGGAACCGCCATAACAAACGCTTAAAATCACTATTTGGAGTTAGAAGAAACATACCCTAAAAAGTTACACAATGCCTTATGGCTATCTTTGGGTTGGAAACTTTTATGTTTCTGAGTGTATATTGCAGGCAAAGAGTTAAGTCCAAGGTCCCTTTCAGCTTCCTCCAAAGTTCAAACAGGCTTACCTTGTGCTAGTATTAGTCCTCCATTATTCACAAATATCTCAATGGAAATTAATAGACAGAGACTTCCTGGTGGTCCAGGGGTTCGGACTCCATGCTTTCACTGACAAGGGTTCGGGTTCAATCCCTGGCCAGGGAACTGAGATCCCACAAGCTGCATGGCACAGCCAAAAAAAAAAATCGATAGACGTCCAACAAAATGAGGATAATGGTGAGATGTTTACTGCCGAATGATCTTTGGATAGCAAATAGCCAAGATTTCTCTAATTTGTTTTAAAACCTATCTGTTCTATATAACTTTTGGTAAATGATCTAATGTACATCTAAAGTATAAACCAGCTGAAATAGTTCTCTTAAGGACAAATATAGAATTTCTTTCAAGAAGGAAAACAAACAAAACCTCATTCAGTAAATAAATAAAAACATTTCTCTCAAAGTAATAAATACTTTTTGTAGAAATATAGTAATTGAAACAGCATGGTACCGGCATAAAGACAGACAAATAGATCAGTGGAACAGAACAGAGAGCCTAGAAATAAATGCACCTATGGTCAATTAATTTACAACAGAGGAGGCAAGAATACACAGTAAAGAAAAGACAGTCCCTTCAATAAGTGGCGCTGGGAAATCGGGATGGCTACATGTAAAAACAAATGAGATTAGAACATTTCCTCACACCATATACAAAAATAAACTCAATATGGTTTAAAGGCCTAAATGTAAGACCTGAAACCATAAAACTCCTAGATGAGCACAAAGGCAGAAATCTCCCTGACATCAATCATAACTATAATTTTTTTGGACCTGTCTCTTAAGGCAACAGAAGTAAAAGCAAAAATAAACAATGGGACCTAATTAAACTTAAAATGTTTTGCACAGCAAAGGAAACGATTGACAAAAGGAAAAGACAACCTACTGAATGGGAGTAACTATTTGCAAATGATAAGTGGTCAATATCCAAAATATATAACTAGCTCATACAACTCAATATCAAAAAACCAAACAACCCAATTATTCAGGTCTTCTGCCCAGAAAACCTGAATAAACATTTTTCCAAAGAAGACATACAGATGGCCAACAGGCAAATGAAAAGATGCTCAACATCACTAATCATTAGAGAAATGCAAATCAAAACTACAATCAGGTATCACTTCACACCTGCTAGAATGGCTAACATCAAAAAGGCCACAAATAACAAATGTTGACAAGGATGTGGAGAAAAGGGAACCTTAGTATACCAATGTAAATTGGTATAGGCACTATGGGAAACAACATGGAGGTTCCTCAAAAAACTAAAAATAGAAATACCATATGATGCAGCAATTTCACTCCTGGGTATATATCAGGAAAAAATAAAAACACTAATTTGAAAAGATACCTGCACCTCAATGTTCATAGCAGCATTATTTCCAGAAACTAAGATAGGGAAGCAACCTAAGTGTCCATCAACAGATGAATGGATAAATAAGATGTGGTCATATATATACAATAGAATATTACTCACTCATAAAAAAAGAATGAAATTCTGGCATTTGTAGCAATGTAGATGGACCTAGAAAGTATCATGCTTAGTGAAATAAGTCAGAGAAAGACAAATACTGTATGCTGTCATTTATATGTGGAATCTAAAAAGTAAAACAAATGAAAGTATATAACAAAACAGAAACAGACTCAGATATAGAGAACAAACTCATGGTTACCAGTGGGGAGAGGGAACAAGGGAGGGGCATGATGTGGGTACAGAATTAAGATGTATAAATTACTGTGTATAAAATAGATAAGCGAAAGGATATATTGTACAGCATAGGGAAAATAGCCATTGTTTTGCAACAACTTTAAATGGAGTATAATCTATAAAATTGTCAAATTCCTATGTTGCAAACTTGAAATTAATACAATCTTGTAAATCAACTATACTTCAATAAAGAAATAATAATTCTGAAGTTTTGGTAGAGATCAACATGATTTCTAAGTATATCTTGGAAGGGAGAGTGAAAGAAAATAAAGGAGAGTGAAAGAAAATAGATTGAACAGTGAGTGAAAGAGGGTGGTTTGAAATAGTATGATAGTCTCTCAATGTAAATGTAATATGTTCTTTTCCAGAGACCAACTCAAAAGTCCTCTTATGGCTCCACAGTTCAAAGGTTCTATTCTGGTTTTCCTTCAGCAGTTTCTGCTTTTGATACTCACACTTCTAGTAAGGCTGAGGCTAAAAGTGTTGGCCCTGGGTAGCTTCTTCTATTTCACTTTATGTCTCTCTTTTTTTCTCTGTGTCTGTCTCTTTATCTCTCTCTTTTATATTATTGCTCACTTTTTTTCTTTACTTCACTGAGAGGTAAAGTCTTGCCCATTTTATACTAATAAGAACTAAACCATTACTATCTACCATTCCTCCCAGCTCAGATGTTTGTGATGGCATACAGAATCCTATTTAGAAATACTTCCTTTCTTCTTTCTTCCTACTCTTTCTTCCCTCCCACCATCACTTCCTTCCTTCTTTCCTTCCTACCTTTCTAATCAAAAACTTATAGACCCAAGAGAGATGGGAAGGTAGCATTATGGCACTCAAGCAAGGAAGCACTCAACAGATTCAGATGTTTGCTACATGCAGGGACTTGTACATATAAATAATTATGTTGAGGATACCAGGAGTCAGTGTTCTCACTGTCAGAGGTAAGAGATACAAATACAGAAAGGGGGAAGTTAAAATAAACCCTGTGGTTTTGTATTGGTAATGAAGAGATTAGTATAAACTGTATATACTATGTATAATTTCCTAGTGCTGTCCACTAAGGGAGACTAAGGTAGTGGCAACCCAGTAGCAATAGCAACACTTATCACCCAACTATTGGTTTCTATTTACCATTCTCCACTAGAGGAACTAGGACTCCTTGGAAAAATGGCTGTCTCCAGGGAAAAACAAGATGGACTGAAATAACTTTGGGGGCCAGAAAGTAAGGAAAGGCCTAAAAAAATGATAGAATCATGTCAAAAGAATGCAGATGTTTTCTTGAAGGAATTCTCATTGCCTAAATCTGGGACAATTTTAGCATTACAATAAATTCTGATAGTAGTGGACAATAATAATTGTAACAAAATAGGATTCTGCCGGTTTACACTGATATAAATGATAAATAGCTTCACCTTACAATAAAATGTCAACTAATAAATGAGATCAATATAATTATTTCAATTTTACAGCTAAGGAAACTGAAGCAACCTGTGCCTTGGAGAGGTTAATCAACTTTCTCTTTGTCATACAACTAGTAAGTGTTATAGTCAGGCCGAAACTCAAATCTGTCTGACTCTAGACTCCAAGTTCTTAACCAGTACATTTAGTTTTCTATTTCTAATCTTATGACTTTCAAAGCAAGTCTAGACCTCTTGGCATGATTGCTGGCTTTCTCTGAAGGTTTGGCAACAAGCTCAGTAGTTGTAAGCATGTAATGAAGCTGTGGGTCCAGTAGCCATCATTATAAACTAAACCCACCTTTCATGCTTCCCCAAACACTCCTTTGTGTCCTACTCTTTACACAACCTTCCCCAACTTGTGACCCAAATGCTGTGACTGAACATTCATACCCATAACATTTTCCAGGTTTGGATTTTGCTTTCAGGAGTTGGAATTACTGTTGATATAATTTCTTTTTTAAGAGCTCAACAAAACCTTTTCTTGAGAGAACTCAGTTAGCAGAGACCAAATTCATTCCCTACTCTCCCTCGGCTCCAAAAGTGTAGAACCAGCCAGCAACTCAGACGAGAGAACATATTTTGTAACAGACCCTCAGCAAGCTTTGTATAAGACACCAGATGCCAGCCAAAGACAACCTCTCCTCATGTCTCCCATGCTAGAACTTTCCTTTCTAATTACAGTAAAAGGTTTGCAGGCATACAGATGTTAAAAATAAAATTAAGACTTGTTCGAAACAGGTTCACTCTTGAAATAGGGCAAATTAGATGTAGTCTGGGTTTTTGATACCATTTAACTGGCTGGCTAGCTAAGACTTGGTGCCTACACAGCACAATAGCGCTGACATTTAAGAAAAGGTCTTTTAGTTTGATCACATGATCCTTAAACCCACTAACTGACACACAGCCATATGCCATTCTCCATAACACAACTTGGCAATAGCCTGCATTTCCTGCTCTGAAATATTGAGATTCTAAGCCAAATACGTGAGAGAATTAGTCATGGACTTTGTTCCTCTTTGACTTCATAAGTTAAAGGTAAGTCTATGAATGTTAATAATCACAATTACAGGTCTTGGTGCACAACATTAATGATACAGTATCGTATAGCCTAGCTTTATAACATTACAAGGTAGAGTTCTCAGCCAAAACCCACCACCACTGGATTAAGAACCTGTGGGGTGCTGAGCACTTAGGAATTTGCCAGTTTCCCCTTCCTCTATTCCTCTTTTCAACTACATAATAGATTCATTTTTTGTTTTTTAATTTTTATTGGGGTGTAGTTGATTTACAATGTTGTGTTAGTTTCAGGTGTACAGCAAAGTGAATCTATTATACATTACATAATATCCACTCTTTTTTAGATTCTTTTCCCATATAGGTCATTACGAAGTATTGAGTAAGGTTCCCTGTACAATACAGTAGGTCCTTATTAGTTATTTTATATATAGTAGTGTGTCTGTGTCAATCCTAATCTTCAAATTTATCCCTCCCCCGCCCTTATCCCCAGTAACCATAAGCTTATTTTCTACATCTGTAACTCTATTTGTTTTGTAGATAAGTTCATTTGTAGTCACTTTTTAGATTCTACATATATGATATCATATGCTATTTGTCTTTCTCTGTCTGACTTACTTCACTCTCATAATAGATAATTCTTAAAAGAAAAAAAAATATTTACCATTCACAGTGTAAAACCAAAATAAATACAATGCAAGTAAAGTGTAAATCACAAATCAGAGTGAAGTAGGTCAGAAAGAGAAAAACAAATACCGTATGCTAACACATATATATGGAATCTAAAAAAAAAAGGTCATGAAGAACCTAGGGGCAGGACGGGAATAAAGACACAGACCTAATACAGAATGGACTTGAGGACACGGGGAGGGGGAAGGGTAAGCTGGGACAAAGTGAGAGCGTGTCATGGACATATATACACTACCAAATGTAAAATAGATAGCTAGTGGGAAGCAGCCACATTGCACAGGGAGATCAGCTCGGTGCTCTGTGGCCACCTAGAGGGGTGGGATAGGGAGGGTGGGAGGGAGAGAGACGCAAAAGGGAAGAGATATGAGGGTACATGTATATGTAGAGCTGATTCACTTTGTTATAAAGCAGAAACTAACACACCATTGTAAAGCAATTATACTCCAATAAAGATGTTAAAAATAAATAAATAAATAAATCCCTATTCAGCTTAAAAAAAAAAAAGAAAGACGTATTTCATTTTAAGCTCTACTGATTCTTATCTTTAAGGTTTTTCAAAAATGCATTTCAAAAGGCATTTCTTAAACTGTAATAAAAAAATCAAATATAATTCTTCCACAGAAGATCTAAAATGAACATAAGTGATGCATACCTTAGAATGTAAAGTTTGTTTATGGGTTAAATAGAAAACTTTGGTTTTTCACTTGAACCAGAATACTATAAATATCTATCTCAAATAAGTGTGACTTGTAAGTTAAGGTGATATTCTTTTTTCACACCTGATGGGAAGGTGACCTAGATGATGATTTCTATCTCTTTTGTGTATTGTGACACGCGGGACCTAGAGCACATGAGCTTCGGTAGTTGCGGAGTGAGGGCTCAATAGTTGTGGCTCACGGGCTTAGTTGCTCCATGGCATGTGGGATCTTCCTGGACCAGGGATATAACCTATGTCCCCTGCATTGGCAGGCAGATTCTTAACCACTGTTGCCACCAGGGAAGTCCGTGTCTCTTAGATTTAACATTTATAAAATGAGAAGGCATCAAGATTTCAACTGCCTTATCATTTATTTGTTATATTAGTAAATACACTAGGAATTACTCTTTTAGGAACTGATCCTTAAATATACTTGCACACATGGTGTATGTATAAAGTTATTTATTGCAGTGTTATTTTTTAAGACATAAAGATGGGAGAAAACATGAGAGCCCATTAAAAAGGGACAGTCAAATAATGTACATTTATACACTGCAATTGTGTGCAGGCATCATAAAACAACTCAGGAAAAAATTGAGGAAAAAATTGATGTTGAAATGATAAGATTTCCAAGTATTCTATTAAGTGAGAAATCAAGGCACAGAAGAGTTTACATAGTCTGTCATCATTTGTAAAATATATATATAAAATTTTGCTTTCATGTACACAAAATAGCTCTCTGGAAGAGTAAGCAAGAAATTAATATCAATGGTTTAGAAATGAAAGTTTGTTGGACCTTTATGGGGTGGATCAGATCCATATATATTAAATTTTATGCCCTAAAAACAGAGAAAACACATTTTAGTTTCCTCTAATACCTATGAAAAAAGTGACTATGGGATAGCATTTAAGAATAGTAAAAATTAATGCATATAAACTATTTTTATGAAGCAAATATATCACATCGAAGCCTTAAAATGCATAAAAAGAACAGAGCAGATCAATATGCCTATGAATATAAAAGTAAACCCTAAGTAATACATTATTAGAGGGAACCTAACAGTACGTGAAAAGAATACATATACCTGACCAAGTGGGGTTTATTGCAGGGGTGAAACAATACTGCTCTGTATTAATACATTAAAAGGGAAAAATGATAAGCATGTCTACAGGTGCTGACAAGGCATTTGAAAAAGTTTTATATGAACTTTTGACTGAA
This sequence comes from Leucopleurus acutus, assembly GCF_964270905.1. Lineage (NCBI taxonomy): Eukaryota > Metazoa > Chordata > Mammalia > Artiodactyla > Delphinidae > Leucopleurus > Leucopleurus acutus. The sequence goes on along the minus strand of NC_139154.1, from coordinate 84,935,331 downwards.
AAAATGAACCTGGAATAAGAAAAGAAATACACAAATATTTTAAATAAAATAGGGAAAAGTAATACTTCCTAACAAAATGAGAATTGACACATATAAAATTTCAACTCTAAAGTCAATATATGCCTAATGGAAAAACACTAGATTCATTACCAGTAATATCCAGAACACCACCAAGTGGTCAATACCACCATTATTATCTGTCACTGTTTTTGAGGCACTAGCCATTGTAATGAGGAAGGAAAACAGAGGTAAAATTGTTCAAGTTGGAAAACAGAAGGTAAAATTATTATTTTTGATGTTGTGATTGTACACATGGAAAATCCCAAAGACTTAACGATATATTGCAAACAGTAAGATAATGTATAAATGTGGATGAGTACAAAACTAATATCCCGGGACTTCCCTAATGGTACAGTGGTAAAGAATCCACTTTCCAATGCAGGGCATGTGGGTTCGATCCCTGGTCAGGGAACTAAGATCCCACATGCCACGGGGCAACTAAGCCCGTGCACCACAACTACTGAGCCCAGGCGCCTCAACTAGAGAAAGAAAACCTGCACGCCACAACTAGAGAGACGCTAACGTGCCGCAACTAAGATCCCGCATGCCTCAACTAAGACCCGACGCAGTCAAAAATAAAAATAAATAAATAAAATAAATATTTAAAAAATCTGATATCCCAAATCCAGGACCTTCCTATACAGGAAGAGCAACAAATTACAAGATATCATGGAAGAAAAGATCCCAATTACAATAGCAAAATAGTAACAATAGAAGATATAAGGAAAAAGCTAGATAAGCAGAATCTGTGATATTATAATCCATAAAAGGAAAACATTAAAAATAACACTGAAAAGCAAAAGGAAGGCTTTAATAATTAGAAAAGATATATTTATTCAATAATTTATGTCAAGGCTACTGAAAAGCTATTTTAAAAAATTGGATCCCTAACTTATACCATATGCCAAAATAAATGCCAAGTGGATCAAATATTTTATCATAAAAGATTAACAAAGAGGTAATAAAAAGAAAACATGGAAGGTTTAAAAACCTGATAAAAAATATCTAAAATATATATCACAGGCAATGTGATAAGTTCTTATCTATATAAAGAGCTCCTATTATCAAATAAGGAAAAAACAAGCCAATAGAAAAATAGGCAAGCAGCATGATCAGATAATTGTTAACAAAGAAGAACCACATGTCTTTTAAAACATGTAAAGTTAACCCCACTCAATATAAGAGTAACATAAAACTTACAACATAAGATGTCATTTTTTTTCACCTAAAAGTTTGACAAAATCTGAATGATTGATTGTACACAATGAGTTTGGCAAAAGTGGCATTCTCATACAAGGCTGGTGGAAATATACATTTGCACAACCTCTATAGAATACAATCTGTCAAAATCTATCGAAATTTAAAATGCTTATTTGCTTTGACCCTGTAATTTGACGTCTAGGAACTTATCTTGCAGATACATTGACATATATGCATATATTTGTATGAATGATTGATGCTGCACTGTCATTAACAAAAATACAAAAATTAAAACTGAAATAAAACAACCAAAATCTCCATTAATAAAGAGTTATCAGTTAAGTAAATTATGGCAAATTCAAATGATATAAAACTATCGAAGTGTAAACAAGAATGAGTTAATTATATGCACTGAAATGGAAGGATTTCCTAGATAGAGTATTAGGTGAAAATAATAAGGTATAAAAATATTTATCGGGCTTCCCTGGTGGCGCAGTGGTTAAGAATCTGCCTGCCAATTCAGGGGACACGGGTTCGAGCCCTGGTCCGGAAAGATCCCACATGCTGTGGAGCAACTAAGTCCGTGCGCCACAACTACTGAGCCTACACATGCTGCGGAGCAACTAAGCCCGTGCGCCACAACTACTGAGCCTGTGAGCCACAACTACTGAGCCCATGTGCCACAACTACTGAGCCTGCACTCTAGAACTCACGAGGCACAACTATGGAAGCCACGCGCCTAGAGCCCATGCTCCGCAACAAGAGAAGCCACCGCCATGAGAAGCCCGTGCACCGCAACGAAGAGTAGCCCCCACTCCCTGCAACTAGAGGAAGCCCACGTGCAGCAACGAAGACCCAACGCAGCCAAAAATAAATAAATTAAATAAAATAAATAACTACCAGGAATCGCTTGCAATGAATAAAAATATTTTTTAAAAAATTTATCATTTGGGTAAACAAATACATAATGTTATATGAAAGTGTATGAATGTATGTTGGCAGATAATGTATGAAAGATACATAAGAAACTGATATGAGTGCTAGCCACTAGGAAGAGGAACCAGGAAACTTACTTTTCATTATTTTGAGTTTTTAGAATTATGTACCATTTACATGTTTTACCACTCCATAAATATAATTCTTTTAAAAATTTATCAGTCAAGAGACAGAACAGTGAGTCAGTTGTGGCATGGTTGTCATGGAAGCAATCTGTTCATACCATTCTTACTTCAGCTGAGTTATCCTGTATTGGGGACATTAATGTTTACTTCAAGTATATTCAAAATATTACACTGTAATCCAATATTGAAAGCAAAGATGATTGTAATAGCAAAACAAAAATAGGCATAAGACAGTTAAGACAATTAAAACTAGTAGAAATTGCTGAATCTTTTGAAATAGAACCTAGGATTTCCCAAGGTGGAGAGTTTGATGTGACTGATATAAATTTCACAAGGACCATCACTTAAGTACTCAACAACAGTCTGCCAAAAGCTTCCGATTGATATTCAAGAAAAGCTATTTAACTTTTGCATAAACCAGAGTAGTTTTCAACGTACGTTGAAATCACACTGCCTGAAAGGTGCTAAGGAGGTCAAGACTTCCAGCATGAGGTATGAGGAGCAGACTGCCACCCAGACATAACAAACACTGGTGATAGAAAGTGATAGTGAAGGACAGGTACATGTAAAAGTATGAGATTAGATCACTCCCTAACACCATACACAAAAATAAGCTCAAAATGGATTAAAGACCTAAATGTAAGGCCAGAAACTATCAAACTCTTAGAGGAAAACATAGGCAGAACACTCTATGACATAAATCACAGCAAGATCCTTTCTGATCCACCTCCTAGAGTAATGGAAATAAAAACAAAAATAAACAAATGGGACCTAATGAAACTTAAAAGCTTTTGCACAGCAAAGGAAACCATAAACAAGACCAAAGGACAACCCTCAGAATGGGAGAAAATACTTGCAAATGAAGCAACCGACAAAGGATTAATCTCCAAAATTTACAAGCAGCTCATGCAGCTCAATAACAAAAGAACAAACAACCCAATCCAAAAATGGGCAGAAGACCTAAATAGACATTTCTCCAAAGAAGATATACAGACTGCCAACAAACACATGAAAGAATGCTCAACATCATTAATCATTAGAGAAATGCAAATCAAAACTACAATGAGATACCATCTCATACCAGTCAGAATGGCCATCATCAAAAAATCTAGAAACAATAAATGCTGGAGAGGGTGTGGAGAAAAGGGAACACTCTTGCACTGCTGGTGGGAATGTGAATTGGTTCAGCCACTATGGAGAACGGTATGGAGGTTCCTTAAAAAACTACAAATAGAACTACCATATGACCCAGCAATCCCACTACTGGGCATATACCCTGAGAAAACCAAAATTCAAAAAGAGTCATGTACCAAAATGTTCATTGCAGCTCTATTTACAATAGCCCAGAGATGGAAACAACCTAAGTGCCCATCATCGGATGAATGGATAAAGAAGATGTGGCACATATATACAATGGAATATTACTCAGCCATAAAAAGAAACGAAATTGAGCTATTTGTAATGAGGTGGATAGACCTAGAGTCTGTCATACAGAGTGAAGTAAGTCAGAAAGAAAAAGACAAATACCGTATGCTAACACATATATATGGAATTTAAGAAAAAAAAATGTCATGAAGAACCTAGGGGTAAGGCAGGAATAAAGACGCAGACCTCCTAGAGAATGGACTTGAGGTTATGGGGAGGGGGAAGGGTAAGCGGTGACAGGGCAAGAGAGAGTCATGGACATATACACACTAACAAACGTAGTAAGGTAGATAGCTAGTGGGAAGCAGCCGCATGGCACAGGGATATTGGCTTGGTGCTTTGTGACAGCCTGGAGGGGTGGGATAGGGAGGGTGGGAGGGAGGCAGACGCAAGAGGGAAGACATATGGGAACATATGTTTATGTATGACTGATTCACTTTGTTACAAAGCAGAAACTAACACACCATTGTAAAGCAATTATACCCCAATAAAGATGTTAAAAAAAAAAAAAGAAAGTGATAGTGAAGATTAGGAGGAAGGTTTATACACCAACTTAATCCATGCTACTGAAGAATTAGTATGTAAATTTTGGGGGAAAAAAGTGCATGTTTTGTGAGCTGTTTTGGCCGGCTGGATACAGATCTTTGGACTCCTGCACACTGTCTGGTCTCCTGCACCTTTGGGGAAGAACCGTGGTCTCTAATTCTCTCTTTAAGCATTTGCCTTGTGCACTTATTACATCATCTCTTGAATTCTTCTCTTCCTTCTTGCATTTTCTCATCAGTCCCTTGACCCAACCCATCCTCTGACCAATACCCACTGCTCCCATATCACCTCAGAGGTAGAGAATAGGCTTCCAAACCTTATTAAGTCAAGTTTCTAGAAAACCAGAGTACCTTATTCAACACTATGAATAAAATGAAATTGTTTATCAGTGATCACTGTGTTACAGATACAGTCAGACCAATACTGGGACAACAAAGAGCAAAAATAGACTTGGAGAGGGAAAAACTGTGAAATACATACACACACACACACACACACACACACGAACACTCGGGGAAGGACTTCCTCTCAATCATGCCTCCTTAAACGATAATTATTCACCACCAAAAATAATTTACTATTGGTTATTAGTTTTTGTTTTAACTCTTTCAGAGGTCCTTACCCATTGTCACTTCCTAGCAAAACCCCCTAGGAAAAAGATGTAAACTCAAATCAGATTTCCTTTATCCAATCACCATCTGAATTTCTTCATTGTTTTATTACATCAAATAAGTCCAAGTGTCTCCAACAAGGTTGTTTCTGCACCCTTTGACCGCACAGGCTTCAAATTCCCTATAAAGATGGCTTCCTATTTAATTCTGCTTTAGTTTCCTAGCATGGCAAACCCTCATTTAGGTAAATAGCTTAATATAGAGGTGCCTCCTGTTACTATAAATTAAGAATTCTTCTCAATATTATATAACATTTATCTCCACTAAGACCTAATGAGCATTTATTTCCTATTTGCAATGTCATACATTTGAGAAAAAAACTTTTAAAAAATATTCCTAAGCCTGGGAATTTCCTAATATCTCAATATTTGATATGATACTTAAAAACCTAAAACATTTGTCTGCCGCTGCTTTTATTTGAATCTGGGATCCCATCTTTTTACGGAGATGCTTCCAATGGTCCTTTGAAGGTAAACAGATGATATGATTAACTATTTCCATTATGGAGTGGTTAAAGGCAGGGGAAGTGAGAACTGGAATCTCTCTCCAGAACTCCTGACCTGAATGTACACCGTCTACAAGGTATTTTCACCTGGTTGCCCCCAAGGGTTCTGACTTCACAGGAATTCCTCACAAACCAGTTCCTTCTCCTGACAGATTCCATTCAAGGACTGGCATCCATCTTGTAACTCCTCTGGTCTTTTTTAGCTCTTCCCTCTCTTGCCTAATAAATCCAGTAAATCATCAGTCTTGTTTGAAAAATGGTACAATGCACACATCCACCCCTCACACACTTCCACCCTACCACATACACATCCCTCTGTCTCTTTCCAATGAGATATTCATAGTCAGCCCAACAGCTCTCAGCTTAATTAATGATTTAATTTCCCTCTCAGACTCCAGGTTGCCCCCTCCAAGTTATTCTCTACATTACAACAGTCATCTTTCTTTCTGAATACATGCTTGTAATAAAAATAAAGCAGTACATTCTCTACATTTGAAATCTGATCACGTAATTCCCCCACTTAAAATCTCTAATACAATGCATTGTCTTCAAGAGCTGAGTGAAAATTCCAGCAGCTCTAAGGCTGTTCCTGAACAAGGCCCTGCTTACATCTCCAGCCTCATGTTTTATCCCTCTGAGTCCCAGACACATCCAGCTACATCAAGTCCCTCTCAATAGTCCAGACACTCTCTCCTGCCTCTAACCCTTTGCACATGCAGATACTCCTGTTTAACTGTCTGTTACTCAACATTCAGGTCTCAACTTGGATTTCATGTCTTCCAATGGCTTTTTCCAGACCCTCCCAGCCTGACATCTCTTTCAAGACTGGGTCAATGGGTCAAGGTCCCACCTATATGCTTCTGTAATAACCTATGTTTACCTGCGTCATATGAGATATTACCTGTATTACAAATTTCTTCTTTCTTACTCTGATTCACTCAGTAAATAACGAACAACTTGAACATAAAAAATAGCCATAAACCCAGCGGAATTCTTAGCTTATAGTAGAACAACAGTCTCCTCCTCACTGATGACCACAGTCTTGACAGGCACCTTACAGAGGAAAATATCTCTTCACTGATGCCAAAGGGGTTGGTAGGCAGTAAAATTCAATGACTCCTAAGCCTTGTACTAGGATCTTCACTCAGTATCTCTGGAAATGCAATGCCACAGGTCTGCGTGTAATGAACAGAAGGCAATCAGTGGGTGTCCCTGTCAAAAGGACTATTTCCAGTAAAGACAAGAAATGACGAAGGGGCATTTCTCTCTTTCCTTCTTGCCTTTTTGCATTCCTTCCTTTCCTCATAGAGTTAGGGTTCAGGCACGCGTGCGTGTGTGCACACACACATGCTTACAGATTACCGCTTGCACATTTGCAGCCTCTGGTCACAGAGGAGTGAGGCAAGTACCCAAACAGGCCGTGTTTCACGATATCTAAGGTGGGCTCTCAGTTGCATTAAATATTTATCAGCCATCGTCTGCCCACTGAGTACTTAGGTATGTTTAATTTTTTTAGTGTTATTTTCTGTCTGGAATTCAAATAGTGGCTTTAGCCAAAGATAACAAAAGGACTTACACCATAAATGTATATAGCAGAGCATCCTGGAATCACCTATTCTCAACTCACCCCGTTGACGCAAGGTTAGGAAGGTGCTCCAAGGCTCAGAAACGTTCTGAGCATCTGTCTGTTTCATTTTGCATCAGGAAAACGAAAAAGATAAGAAAGGAAGAGTTGGTAACTGTGGTATGAATCATTTGGTCTTAAAGGCTGATTCACCCCTAAAAAGAAAAGGAATTCAGCCTCAGGCCCATCTGACGGGGTGGTGGGGGGAGGACATCAAGTTTATTGACACTGTTCATTGGCGGAAGGACTGGGATGGACTTAAGAGGGTGTCTAGCTCCTCATTTTCCTAGGGCAGCTGAAGCCCCTAAAATGGCACCAGTAATAAGATGATGTACTTTCAGTCAATGATGTGGGTGGTTTCCCTCTCCTCCTCCCAGCTATTAAAGCTGTATTCAGTGGGAGACACATGGTAATTTGCTGAAAATCACGATTTGCTAAGAAACTCTCACAAAACCCCAAGAGCCCATTATATTAACAGAAGTGACAAGAAAATAAATATTTTTGACAAGGGAGTGCTCCTATCCGGGGAAGATGGCTGCAATGTCGGTGATTATTCAGCAAATCAAACTTACTTAAACACACTGTCTCTAATACTTAATAAATGTTATAGTGTGGCTTTTGTGGCTAATAAAACTTGGTTTACATTCCACCCCGTGCCTTCTATGATTCGCCTCCCTGGGCTCACTTAAAGTGCATTAAGAGGCAGCAAGCAAGATGAGGGCGATTTGCTGCAAAACTTAAATAATTCATTTATGCACCACTGCTTTCAGACTGTGTTTTTACAAATGCTGTAATGAGACAAGCTGTGAAATGTTCTACATGGGGTAAAAGGCAGGAAAGTCCCTGGAAGAAAACCCCCTTTCCATGCCTTATTCCTTTGAGGTGCAGGACAGAAACAAGGGAATCATCCTTACAGAAACGTCTGTGCTATTTACCTACTTCTCATAAATAGGGCATCAACTAGCTATCACTTATACTTTTCCATTAACTAGAATTAAAGTCATACCATATTGGAGAGTCTTAATTCCTGAGTTAATTTGTAAAATTGATATGTCTAATTAAACTCCCAAAAGGATATTTGGGGAGAAAGTCTTGACAAAAATTTTTTAAGCTTCTCTGAATAAATAACTGGGCAAAAATATCCAATAAACATTGTAACAAAAAAAATGATATACACTTGAACTGTTAGATAATAAAGCATATGATAAAGCAATGATATTTAAAAGAGTACGGCCCTAATCACAGAATAAGTAGGCAACCAATGAAACAGTCTAAAAAGAAACAGGTGAAAGAGATAAAATAGTCTAGAAGCAAGTGAAGAATCACAATTCAATTTACAATAAATGTATCACTGCACATCAGTGAGAAAAGAATATATATATATATATATATAATTCAACATTTCCTAGTTTCTTACTTGAAAAAGAAATTGTATTCAAAGAATTTACCAACTGACATTCCAAATAGAGTGATGACATTCATTACAAGTGCTATTGAAAAGATCTATAAAGTACTTATAAAAGATCTAGAAAAAATATAAATGAACATTTATATAATTTTGGAGGAGGAAAGATCATTCTAAGGTATAACAAAGAGATAAACTGCAAATAAAGAGGCTACTATATTTTGTTACTGAGAAATATAAAAATGGACAACTGTACATAAGAACACTATTAACAAAATTAAAAGACAAATAACAAATTTCTAAAATATCTGAAATGTATTGGAAAAGGGGTTAATATCACTATTACATAGGTTTCTTACATATCAAAAAGAACTAATATTTTTGAAAATGAGCAAAGAATATGGTTAGAGAAGACAGAATATGAGATATACAAAATAACAAAACACCCCTCGTTTGCTTTTGCTTGTCACAATAGCAGAGATAAAACGTTCTGCTAATGGTGAGGGAATGGGAAAAATGTCATTCTCCTAAACCGCTGATGAAAGTGTTAGTTGGCTCAATTTTTTTCTACTGGGAATATTCTCCAGTGACTACGTATCGCAAAATGTTTTTAAAATACATCTTTTGAACCACAAATTTTTCTTCTAGGAATTTATACCAGAAATCAACCAAAGAAACTTACAAAGATGTATGTATAAAGAAGCTCGTCACAAGGTTCTTTCATAATGGTAAAACTTTGAGGAAAACAAAACTCTTTTCAAAGCAGGATGCTTACGTGTTTTGGGATACTATGTAGCTAGTAATAATATTCATGTCAGGCAAACTAGTCTCTAAGGGAAAAGCATCACTAGAGATTAAAAAACAAAATAAAGAAACAGACTCACTACATCTAGATAATGTTGAAGTCACCATGAAGTGTCAACAATGGAGATGGGCAGAAATAATAAGAAGGTAGGGAACGAACCAGGGAAATAAGAGTCTAAGACCTGGGAGTAGAGACTTTAATGAAAAGGGTAGTTGACAGCATCATATGCTAAAGAGGGGTCAAGATAATGAGGATGGGAAAGAATCCATTAGATTTTATATATGAGGCATAATTGACAACTTTGATAAAATAATCTTAGGCGAGGGCTCAGGATAGAAGCCTGTGGGGACTTGAGATGTAAGTCTGAAGCAGCGAAACACTAGCTCTAGTTGCATTGGGGCTGGGAGACGAACCAGGAGACTGTGGGAAAATACAGGCAATAAACTAAGAAAATCTGCACTAAGGCTGCAGCAGTGACAGTGGGAGAGCATGGATTGTCAAGTATTGAGGCGCATATCTGAGGGGGGAACAAAGGGATTCGTTAAGTGACTAGATTGTAGGGCTTAAGGCTGAGGGAGCCAAGGAGAGAGACAAGCTGAACGTGTCTTTGAGGTGTCTATCTAGTTGAGAAATGGGGATAGATGATGCATTAAACAGAGTCTTGAATACATGAGGGAGAATGGTTTGGGGGGAAATACAGTGAATTCCATTTTGGATATGGGATGTACGAGATGACTGATGTGTAATATTCTACTAGAAATATCTAGAAGGCACTTGGATTTACGGATCTTGAACTTATGAAAAAGATAGAGATGAAAATATAGATTTGTGATTTATCTACACACAGAAAGATAAATTCATATGACTAAAATAGTGTAGTAGCAGTATATAAGAAAATCCTTAGAGCTAAAACAGAGGAGAATACAGCAGAAAGGCTGAAAAACCCAGGCATGAAACATAACGGTAAAGGAGCCAGGGAAGAAGATACAATGCAGAAAATAAAGAATCCAATTCCTTATGAAAGGGATGCTTCTGTTCTTATAAACATAGAAGCCTGAAAATCTTCTGTCTTCTTTCAAACCAGGATGGAAATAGTTGCAAGGAAAGTGGAAAAATTCTGGCTGGAAAGTCCTCCTGCAGATCCAAAGTCCATAGCTATAAATGAACCACAAGATAGGGCCAGACGTGCATTTTGTAAACAAGAAGAAACAGTTCTCAGACCAAAAAAAAAAAAAACACTTGCATTTGGCTCTAAAATTAACATTCATGAGTTTGATAAATTAACTTTTTTTTCTAGTCCAGTCTATCTGGCTTTCTCTGCTTTTGTATGTTGCCTCTGAGTAGAGCATTCTATTAAGTGTCTTCTGTATCCCACTTCACCTATGCTACCTCTCTTGAGCCCTCAGGCCATCTCTCCTCTGCTCTTCATAAAAGCAGACTGGAACGTGATTTTTTGGTTCCGCTCCTCTAATGCAAGAAACTGGCTTGGCTGAACTAGATACCAGATACATTTTGATAGGCTTATATTCTTTTGCTTGGGCTGCCATAACAAAATACCATAGACTGGATGGCTTAATATCAGAAATTTATTTTCTCACTGTTCTGGGGGCTAGAAGTCATGATCAAGGTCCAGCCAAGTTGGTTTCTGATGAGAACTCTCTTCCTGGCTTAAAGACAGCTGACTTCTAGCTGTGTCCTCACGTGGCTTTTCCTCTGTGGCACATGAAAGGAAGAGTGGGGGTGGGGGGAAGAGCTCTTTGGTGTCTCTTCATTGAAGGACACTAATCCCATTAGATCAGGGCTCCACCCTTATGACCTCATCTAATTTACTTACCCCCTAAAAATCCTATCTCCAAATATTACATTGGGGGTTAGGGCTTCAATATATAAATTGGATGGGGTGGGGTGGGGGTGGGCACAATTCCATCCATACCAGGGCTTATTTTGCTGAGATAATTCAAAAGGCAGAATATTCCAGAGCCAAATGGCTGTGGGTTTTGAGTACCTGTTTAAGCTGTTAAAAGAGTTCTAGTGAATCTCATGAGAACTGCAGATTGCTGGTTGAGTTTTCTTTTCTTGATATTCAAGAGAGTTGGTCTCTGTCAACACACTAAAATTGTAATACCTAATTTTTTTTTAGTTACTGTAAGTAAATATTTATGATTTACTGATATAAGTAATTAACTTGTAAATTTATGTAAGGCCGACCATCTCTCCATCATGGTGAGCTCTGAGTAAGAATATGGAACCATGATAAGGAATATTTACATGGAATGGATGCAAGAGTAACAGCTTAAGCTATAAAATCATTTGAAATTGGGCATATCAGAGTGTGGAGGATTATTTCGGCAGGCTCTTGGAGTTTGTGGCTCATCTCCAGAGAAGATCCCAGAGAATCATATGATAACTCTCTGGACACCCTGTCATTGGGAAGGTGGAGGCCATTGGATTGTGGTGGGAGGTTCAATAGGAGAGTTGATATTGGCCACAGCCATAGCCCTGGCCTTGCTGCTTGAATTCTGTCCCAATCGCACCATCTGGCATTAGTGATTAACCCCAAGAAGAAGGGAAAGGACACAGAAAGCTGAAAGGAGGAAACAATAAAAGGTACTTGCCTCTAAGAGTACTAAAGAGGCTGAAAGCACACAGCTTCCCTGTTTGCACTTCAACAGTAAGGATGAAACACCAGTGGGAAGAGGGTTTTTCTCTTGCCTCCATGCAGCAGCTATAGGAGAACGTCCAGTGAGATTATACCAGTGTTGCTGAAGTCATGAGAAAAATAGGGATGTACCCATAGCCAGCAATGTCAGGCAGTGGCAGAGGCCAGGAACAATGAGGGGCGGCAACTAAGGGAGGCCCACAGAGTCCCCAGGAAGACTCAAGTGAGATCTCAGGGGTGCTTGCAGCCAAACAGAAGAATTAATATAGCTGAGCTCTTCATTGTTCCCCAGTGGGCCTACAACTACTGCTAACATGGCCTAGAGTGTTCAATTTCCTTAAGGTGGCAAGGGCAAGGATGTAAGGAATGCAGTGGCCTTGTGTCTGCGTAGCTGACTGCATGTTGGTGCTATGGAGGGGCATAAGTCTCGAGAAGGCAGGCTACATCAGTTTAACTGTCCATCCACAGTGCCTAAAAAGTACACCGACCCAGCACAGCAGGAAGATTAGGGAGCAACTCTTTGATGGCCTGAGCTAATCGATAGTGGCAAGGCTGTGACTCTTGAAGGCCGTAGAAAGAGAGAAGGCTGTGATCAGCCCCTGAGGCAATGAAAAGGTCTTGCTATTCATATGAATGCAATCATCTAACACAAGTCACTCCCCCTACACACACACACACACACACACACACACACACACGCAAAGTCGTGCCCTTCTTCTTTTAACTGCATCTTTCACGTACCCACTCACCCCCCGCCAATACGTACACAAACTGTGGTTGTAAACCATCTCTGTTCTTTTAAGGTTGATTTTCACTTCAGCCTTACTTCACTTGGAAGTTGATATTAGGGTGAGGAGAAATCCTCACACATATGGAGAAGGGTCAAGGAAGGAGGAAGTTGGGTCACACGATAATGTACCCCAGTCCTAACACCTCATCCCCACCCTCTCTCACCACCAACAGAAGAATATACTTTTTGCCGATGAAACCTCGATGAAAACTCCCAAGTCAGGATTCAATTCGGTTTCCAGTGTGGGAAAATGAGTGAACTCCTGTGGGTTCTTCCTGAGCATGAGGGGAAAAATACAATAGAAAATAAACATGTAGACACTCTCAGGGCACCCGTCTAAAAATGTCATGATTGGAGCCCAGCCTGAAAGCTGCATCAGCTGCTTTACCTCAACTTTTTGCCCTTTTCCCAACATGCACATATTTATAACCTGGGTTTCCCAAACAGATTACTCTGTATTTCCGCCATCTGGTTTATGGATTTTTTTCTAAACATGCTACAGGCTGCCAAACGGTAAAGCTAGTAAGATTCTTGTTGGAGACAAAGCAGCTCTGGCAGAGTGTTGTAAAATAACATCACATTAGCTACTTGGAAGCAGTAGCAGAGCTCCAGAGATTCGAGAACTCTGGAAGACTTTGTGAGGCTTTAATGGGGATGCTACCAGACCACTTATGTTTTTTGGCAGAATATTAAAATATTCTCTTCTATACGGATACGAAGAATCTTACCAAAGAGTAAAAGGTAAAATGTTGTTTTAATTTTGCCATCATTTTATGACTGTGTCTCCACTGTAGAAAAATGGTGTAGTGGATGGACCTAGAGATGATCATACTAAGTGAAGTAAGTCAGATAGAGCAAAGACAAATATCATATGATATCACTTATATGTGAATCTAAAAAAAGGTACAAATGAACTTATTTACAAAACAGAAACAGACTCATAGACATAGAAAACAAACTTATGGCTACCAAAGGGGAAAGGTGGTAGGGGGAGGGATAAATTAGGAATATGGAATTAACAGATACATACCACTATATATAAAATAAATAATCAACAAGAGCCTACTGTAGAGCACAGGGAACTCTACTTGGTATTCTGTAATAACCTATATGGGAAAAGAATCTGGAAAAGAACATATATGTATATATTTATGTTTATATATACATCTGAATCGCTTTGCTGTACACTTGAAATTAACACAACATGGTAAATCAACTATACTTCAATTAAAAAAATAAATTATTTTAAAAAAGAGAAGAAAAAGAAAAATGGTGTGGCTTCATTTATGCAGAGACCCAGCTATTGCGTTTTTTGCTTCCATTTCTGCCATGAAATAGCAACCAGACAATGTTAAAACAGGCCTCCCTTGTTCAATGAAAGGTCCCATAAAGTTCATGTCACAGCAGCATTTTTGTTAAGTGAATCCTATTACACTGTTCAATTCCATTATAAACGTCAGAGCTTCAGTCTACGGGAAAGCAGCTGGCTCTGAGTACAATGAAATCACAGGTCAGAATGTGAAAAATATCCTCAAAACACTTATTTAAAGGAACAAATCGTAACGGTTGGAAGATGATATCATTCAAGATATGTTTAAAAGTATTCCGCACTCAAATAATAACATAAGAGGGGCTTCCCGGGTGGCGCAGTGGTTGAGAGTCCTCCTGCTGATTCAGGGCACCCGGGTTCGTGCCCCGGTCCGGGAAGATCCCACATGCCGCAGAGCGGCTGGGCCCGTGAGCCATGGCCGCTGAGCCTGCGCATCCGGAGCCTGTTGCTCCGCAACGGGAGAGGCCACAATGGTGAGAGGCCCGCGTACCGCAAAAAAATAATAATAACAATAATAACATAAGAAATAAAAATACAAGGGTGAGAAATTCTGGCAGCTTTCTCATCTTCAATCTGACTTCTACATTTCAACTAGTGTTAAGAAAGCAATTCCTAATGATCAGAACATTTGGCTAAGGATGTTTTATTTTGTTTTAATCCACTTTAATTACCTGAAAATTTCTGAATTGATACTCTAGGTCTTTGTTGTTGTTGTTGTTGTTGTTGCGGTACGCGGGCCTCTCACTGTTGTGGCCTCTCCCGCTGCGGAGCACAGGCTCCGGACGTGCAGGCTCAGCAGCCATGGCTCACGGGCCCAGCCGCTCCGCGGCATGTGGGATCTTCCCGGACCAGGGCACGAACCCGTGTCCCCTGCATCAGCAGGCGGACTCTCAACCACTGCGCTACCAGGGAAGCCCTCTAGGTCTTTTTTTTTTTTTTTACAGGGGGTGGTGATGAGGTGGAGTACACTTTTTCCAGACTTTTATGTTAATCTCTCTGAATATCTTTATCCTTATACTAGGGCAACAAAGAGGACAGTGTAAAATACAATACCCAAAGTGTGCATTTCTTGTTTCCCTGGGGAGTTCTGCTCTAGTGTGTGCAAAAACAGGTGTTATTTAGCAAATGGCTCTGTGGCTTTGACAAGGCAATGGTTGTTTGTAGATTTTGTGATTGTTTGGGACTTAACGTCAGAGCTGTTTCATTTAGTGGATAAAGTTTTTCTCATTTGGTGCTGTTAGCATATCAAGTGCTATTTTTTGAGTTTAGAAAAATTTTGAACACTGACTAGATAGATGTATTCATTCACTCATCCATTCATTCACTTATTCTTTTAATATATATTTATTGGAGTATAATTGCTTATACTGTGTTAGTTTCTGTTGTACAACAAAGAGAATCAGCCATATGCATACATATGTCCCCATATCCCCTCCCTCTTGAGCCTCCCTCCCACCCTCCCTATCCCACGTCTCTAGGTCATCGCAAAGCACCGAGCTGATCTCCCTGTGCTATGCTGCTGCTTCCCACTAGCTAACTATTTTACATTCAGTAGTGTATATATGTCGATGCTACTCTCACTTCGCCCCAGCTTCCCCTTCCCACCTCGTGTCCTCAAGTCCATTCTCTATGTCTACAATCCCATTACTGGGCATATACCCTGAGAAAACCATAATTCAAAAAGAGACATGTACCACAATGTTCACTGCAGCACTATGTACAATAGCCAGGACATGGAACCAACCTAAATGCCCATCGACAGATGAATGGATAAAGAAGATGTGACACATATATACAATGGAATATCACTTATTTCTCTCTTTTTTTTTTTTTTGCGGTACACGGGCCTCTCACTGCTGTGGCCTCTCCCATTGCGGAGAGGCTCCGGACGCGCAGGCTCAGCGGCCATGGCTCACGGGCCCAGCTGCTCCGCGGCATGTGGGATCCTCCCAGACCGGGGAACGAACCCGCGTCCCCTGCATCGGCAGGCGGACTCTCAACCACTGCGCCACCAGAGAAGCCCCTCACTTATTTCTTAATACAAGATCAGATACAAGGTGACTTCCCTAAAGATGCCCATAGTGCCAGAAAAGATTGAATGTCTCTAAAATGTTGAGCACAGTATGTGCAACCTGTCATTTAATCACCACTCTTAAAAATATAGGAATTATTCTCCCCATTGTAGAAACGTGTAAACTGAGATTCAGAAGGGGCATGTAATTTGCCCAAGGTTATACTAGTATTAAGTGACAGAGTCCAGATTTCAACCTGGGGTTCTTTGATGTAAAACCCCAATGCAACTTCATGCAACTTCCACTACAACACCCTGCTGTTTAAGAATGTTTAGCAGTTTAAGAATGAGATCATCAAATTATAATGATGAAACGGGACTCCTAAGTTTTGCAACCATAACCGTATGCTGTTCCCAGAATGAAGATGTTTTCATTCAAGAATTCCTTCAGTTTAGAGGTCTAGGAGGCAACTGTTCTATAAAGGAGAGGAATACCAGTACTATTTAAAATAAATTTCCAGCCCTTCGCAGCCTTTTGATAACATATTTACTGACAGTTGGAGATCCTCCTGACATTAGTTTTATGGGATAAAATCTACCATCCCCCCCAGCTGCAGGAGCTGCAGGTCAAGCTCACCGAGAGAGAGTGCGTGCTCACGGAGCTAGCCGACAAGGTCTCCAAGCTGCAGGTCGAGCTGGACAATGTGATGGGTCTTCTCACGCAGTCAGACAGCAAGTCTAACAAGCTCACCAAGGACTTCTCCGCTCCGGAGTCACAGCTGCATGACACGCAGGAGCTCCTGCAGGAGGAGAACCGGCAGAAGCTGAGTCTGAGCCCCAAGCTGAAGCAGGTGGAGGATGAGAAAACTCCTTAAAAGAGCAGCTGGTGGAGGAGAAAGAGGCCAAGCGGAACCTCGAGAGGCAGATCGCCACCCTGCACGTCCAGGTCACCGACACGAGGAAGAAGATGGAGGACGGCGTCGGGTGCCTGGAGACAGCCAAGGAGGCCAAGAGGAAGCTCCAGAAGTACCTGGAGGGGCTGAGGCAGCGCTATGCGGAGAAGGTGGCCGCCTACGACCAGCTGGAGAAGACCAAGACGCGGCTGCAGCAGGAGCTGGACGACCTGCTTGTGGACCTGGACCACCAGTGGCAGAGAGTCTCCAACCTGGAGAAAAAGCAGAAGAAGTTCGACCAGCTCCTGGCCGAGGAGAAGACCATCTCCGACAAGGACGCGGAGGAGCGCGAGCGGGCGGAGCGGAGGCCCGGGAGAAGGAGACCAAGGCGCCATCTCTGGCCCGGGCTCTGGAGGAGGCCATGGGGCAGAAGGCGGAGCCGGAGAGACTCAAGCGGATCTGCACGGAGATGGAGGACCTCATGAGCTCCCAGGACGACGTCGGCAAGAGCGTCCAAGAGCTGGAGAAGTACAGGCGGGCCCTGGAGCGGCAGGGGGAGGAGATGAAGACCCAGCTCAAGGAGCTGGGGGACGAGCTGCAGGCCGCCGAGGATGCCAAGCTGCGGCTGGAGGTGAACCTGTAGGCCATGAAGGCCCAGTTGGAGCGGGACCTGCAGGGTCGCGACGAGAAGAGCGAGGAGCTGGTCAGACAGGTGCGGGAGATGGAAGCCTAGCTGGACGATGAGAGGAAGCAGCGCTCTATGGCCGTGGCCGCTCGGAAGAAGCTGGAGATGCACCTGAAGGACCTGGAGGCCCACATCGACTCGGCCAACAAGAACCGGGACAAAGCCTCCAACGGACCGGGATGAAGCTGCAGGCCCAGATGAAGGACTAGCCTGCGGGAGCTGGAGGACACTGGCGCCTCCCGCGAGGAGATCCTGGCGCAGGCCAAGGAGAATGAGAAGAAACGGCAGAGCATGGAGACCGAGATGATCCAGCTGCAGGGGAAGCTGGCAGCTGCCGAGCGTGCCAAGCGCCAGGCCCAGCAGGAGCGGGGCCAGCTGGCTGACCAGGGGGCCAACAGCAGCGGCAAAGGTGCCCTGGCGTTGGAGGGGAAGCAGCGCCCGGAGGCCTGCATCGCGCAGCTGGCGGAGGAGCAGGGCAGCGCGGAGCTGGTGAGCGACAGGCTGAAGAAGGCGAACCTGCACAGCGACCAGATCAGCCCCCGTCTGAACGAGAACGCGCGGCGGCGGCTGCAGCGCCAGAACACGGAGCTCAAGGTCAAGCTGCAGGACATGGAGGGCACTGGCAAGTCCAAGGCCTCCATCGCCGCCCTCGAGGCCAAGATCGCACAGCTGGAGCAGCAGCTGGACAACGAGACCAAGGAGCGCCAGGCGGCCTGCAAGCAGGTGCATCGGGCCGAGAAGAAGCTGGAGGATGCGTTGCTGCAGGTGGATGATGAGCAGAGGAACGCCGAGCAGCGCAAGCACCGGGCGGACAAGGCGTCCCCCCCGTCTGAAGCGGCTCAAGCGGCAGCTGGAGGAGGCCCAGCGAGCTAATGCCTCGCGCCGGAAACTGCAGCGCGAGCTGGAGGATGCCACGGAGACCTTGGACGCCATGAACCGCGAGGTCAGCTCGCTCAAGAACGAGCTCAGGCGTGGGGACCTGCCGTTTGTCGTGCCCCGCCGAATGGCCCGCAAAGGGGCCGGCGACCGCTCGGACGAGGAGGTGCACGGCAGAGCCGATGGGGCTGAGGCCAAAGCTGCCGAATAAACACCTCTTCCCCTGCTGCCCGAGCCGGACGACAACGACGACTCCACCTCCCCTTCCCAGCCTCCGCAGCGTCCCTTCCTCCCTGCCGGGCGGCGCCACTATCACCTTCCTGATTCTGAAATGTCTCAAGTGCAGTGATGACCCCTTTCCGTCCTTTGCCGAGGGCAGCCCGCCCCTGCCGCAACGGGACTGTCTTCTCAGCCTGTTGGACTGAGAAGACAGGGCCCAGGGGCCAAGCTGGAAAGGCCAACACCTCTCCCAACACCCTCGGGGACCAAATATATTTAATGGTTACGGGACTTGTCTCGAGTCTGACAGCCAGAGCAGTGGAAAGGGCCAGGTGATCTCGAACCTACTCCAGGACTGGGGCCCGAGGGTTGCTGATCCGCACTGTTGACAGATCAGTATAATTCAAGACTCTGCCATCTGCACAGATATTTTTAAAAGAAAAAAAAAGTTGTCTTTTCTCCCTCTAACTGTAATAAATGGTAAAATTCCAAGTCTTTATCACTGCCTTTCCTTTGTAACCATGTCTAGAAGAGAGTAGCTTGTCCTACACTGGTCTACACTGGTGCCTGAATTTCCCTGTATTCCTAACTGTTTTGTATATGCTGCATTTAGACTTATGGCAAAGAAGGTTTATTCTTAAGGAAACAAACTCTCAAGAAATCATGAAGATATATAAAAGCTACATATGCCTAAAAAGCTCTGAATTCAGGTCCCAGTTGCTGTCACAAAGGAGTGAACAGAACTCCCACCACGCCCGTTTTTTATATAATGAACGTGCCTTAGCATGGTTGCAGCTGTCAACACTACAGTGAGCTGGTTTACAGATGTTTTCCACTGAGCATCACAATAAAGAGAACCTTGTGCTGTGAAAAAAAAAAGAAAAAATCTACCATTCTGGGATCTAACATGTTGCTGTCATCTGCACAAATCTGGAGAGGAAGGGGAAGATGGGAGAGAGGTGATCAGGCTAAAATCTCCTTGGGGACAGTCTCAGAATGCAGGAGAGGTAGGGGGTGGGAATGAAACATTTCAAGGAGTCCTCTTGCTTCTCCTTTTTTCTCACTTGGGACCAATTTTAGCCCGCAGGTTTTAGAGGAGAGAGAGGAGAGAAATTAAGCAGGGAGAGGGAAAGAAGGAAGGAGTATAGGTGAAAAACAGGGTAGAGAAACTCACAAGAAAGGTTATCTATGCACTCAGAAATACCAAAATGAAATAAAGCCCTCAAAAACGTCAGGAATATGATTTCATATTTTTTCAATGAATTTCAAAGTCCTGGATGGGGGAAATTTCCTCCTTAATATGAGTACATAAAGAACGGAGGCTCTCCAGTGGGTCAGCATGCTACACTTGAAGTGGCCTCTGTGGTCATTGAAATCAGCACAGCATTCAAATACAGTTTTATGGTGTACTGACATCAACACTTTAAAAATATATATTTTAAAAAACCTTGTATTGAAATATCAATATATTTGACATATAACATTGAATAAATTTAAGATGTACAACATGTTAATTTGATACATTTATATATTATAATATAATTGTCATTGTAGGGATAACTAGCTTCTCCATCACATTAGGTAATTATCCTTCATTTTTAGTGGTTGGAATAATGAAGTTCTAGTCTCTTAGCAAGTTTGATGTTTGTAATACAATATTGTTGTCTACGTTCACAGTACTGTGCATTAGATCTCTAGGGCTTATTTACCACTGGTTGTAAGTTTCTACCCTTAAACAACATCTTTATTATTCCCCACCCTCCATCCCCTGGTAGCCACCATTTTATCCTCTGTTTTCACAAGTTTGGCCTTTTTAAGTTCTACATATACGTGATATCATGCAGTTCTTGTCTATCTCTGTCTGACTGACATCAACTCTTCTAGCTTAGAAAACTGGTTGAATCCTCAGGGGGTTCCCTTAGAGGGTACCTCAAGTCTCTGATTCGGTCTGTGGTCTCTAACATACTTAAAGGGACCCAGGTAAGCTGATTTATTTTGGAAATCCATCTCACCTTCTCACTCATTCTCAGACATGGAACCTAATTTGAACTCTGTTCTACTGCAGAAAGGCGAAGTGAGCTAAGCAGAGGATTTGTGAGATCTTTCATAAGCAGACTTAGTAAACATTCAGCAAACCATGAGAGAGTGGATTTCCAGAAATATTGCACCTGCATCTCTTACAATGATGAGCATTGCTGAAGGAGAATGAATTGATTAGTTCGTTTTAGGATGGGGGTGAGGGAGCATTCAGAGGTAAACTGTGGAGACAGTTACTGGTTTGCACATGAGGCTTATGAGAGAAGGACGCTGACGGCTAGTGAGGAGATGAGAAGACCGAAGGTCAATTTATTATTTCCTGTAAATGATGGGTGATCATCATGAAGATACTGTTTTTCTGTTTCAGTTCAATTAAAGCAGTCTTCAGAATTGTGTCAATAAATGTTGAAGGACAGTTCTAGTTATCAACAGAGAGAGAAGTGTGTCAATCACTTTCTTCTCTGTCCTTTCCTCTCTTCTTAATCTTTTTTTCCAGTTTTATTGAGATATAGTTGACATACTGCACTGTACAAGTTCAAGGTGTACAGCATAATGATTCGACTTACATGTATTGTGACATGATTGCCACAATAACCTTAGTTAACATGCATCCTCTTGCATAGGTACAAAAACAAAAAGTAGAAAAAAAAATTCCCGTGCTGAGTAACAAGTACTCTTAGGATTTATTCTCTTAACGACTGTTGTATGTATCATACTGCAGTGTTAACTATCGTCATCAGGTTCTACATTACATCCCAGTACCTAATTATCTTATAACTGGAATTTTGTACCATTTGACTACCTTCTTATGAGTCTTAAGTTTGTGCCAAAATGAATACTGAATTCAGAGAAGCCCTAGGAGGGAACTGGTAGGCAATGAGAAGCAAGATGTAGGATAACTCTGGGAAAGTTTCTGTAGAGCTATGACATATCACTGAGACAGGGAGAGCCACCATTCACCAAAATGCACATTCTTCTCTTCTAAGCACATAGCCACAGCCATGTTCTCCATCCTCCCTTGCAGCTAGGTTCACCATGGGACAGAGTCCTAGGCAATGCCATGCAAGGGGAAGTGATAGAAACCACTTTCAGGCAGAGTTTGTTGAAATCTTCTGCACATGCTTCTCCAAGCTCTTCTGGATGACTAGGATGAAACAGACCACAGACGCTTCAGAGAACTTGTGTTGACAATGTTAGAACCTCATTCAGCCTTGGTTGTTGAACCACCAAGTGGTTCCACGGTTGGAGGAACATCACCGTCATGAACAAAGAACATCTGCCTTGTCTGTTATGTGAGCAAGAAAGAATCTTCTAGTGTATCTCAGTTGTTCTACACTTCAGGTTCTGTTTGTTTCAGCAGCTGTTTCCCTGATAGTCACTAAACACAATTTCATAGGAGAATATATGTGTAATTTAATTTTATAATTTAAAAAAGAACAAACTGTTAAAAACCACTCTGCAGGTGTCTAACATTTTTTTTCCTGTGTCTGGACTTGTTGACAGGAGGCCTTGCAAAGGGGAGCGGGATGGGTGCTTACAGTTTTCCGGGTTCCCATAACACCACAATTCCAAGATCCCATGACAGTTGGGGGCCAGAGCATGAATTGTTTAGATTTCGAAAATGGATCTGGAAATTTTATGTTTTTCCTGTTGGGGAACTTCTCTTGATTTATGATCACCATGTTTATATGTACTAAATCATACTGAAGTGTATTAAATATTTTGTTTTTTAATTTTGGTTGAGCAGGGTACTGGTCATCCAAATGAATGAGTGTTCACGAGTGGCATAAGTTCCGAGAGGCATTTACAGTGGGTGTGCATTATTTGAATGGCAGAGGCAGACTGATGGTCTCTGGATCCCACGTGAGCATCAGGCAGTGCAGCAACAGCTCAGCAGGATCGCTCTCCAACCATAAACCTGAGTTGTTATGATTGTTGGTAACAGTTGTACTTTAAAGCATGAAGAAGGGTTGTTTTAAAATTATGATCCATATTGTTCCCTGATCACTATTTTGAAAGGCCTTGATGTTTCTATGATGTCATGGTTAGAGCCAATGCATGCCCATGTAACTGATGGAAACGCTTCAGTGCCACATTAATATCTATCTGCATGACCATCAGAGTAAATTCATTTATTATTTGAATATCTTAGCTGTCACCTGGTTAAAAATAACCGTTTACTATTCTTTTTGAAAAATGTTATTCCAAGGTTGCTGTTACATTGTTTTCACACAAACGAGAAGCCCTCTACCCTCAATCATTTATCGATTTTACTCTCAGGACAGTGTTATGTACCAGAAATGTGGGGAAGAAAGAAGAGATGTGTAACATGGGTTCTACAGTCTTAGGGTGGACACACTTAACATAAGAAACATTTTTGAACAGATGTAGAATTTCATATTAGGTTTGCTCAAGAGGACCTTGAGTGTGGATTTGAATCATGTCCCTGGTATCTTCTAGCTGTATAACACTGAACAGATTATTTAATCCGTAGGGGCTCAGTTTTTCCATCTGCAAGACAGTTATGCTACTATCTTCAAACACTGTAGGTCAGACGAAGGAGTAGAGCATCTCATATGGTCCTAACACCAGTCCTGGGAGAATAAGAAAATGGCTCACAGTTATCAGCCAATTCATCCAGCAGTAGATGAGGGGTCTTCACAGCAAAGGGAAGGCTTAAAAAGCAGAAAATTATGAAGGAAGACTCAAAAGAGGCAAGAAATAAGGACTCTAAACCTACTAGTGTAGGTGAGGGCCAACCAGGTCTAAGTAAGCAGGATTAAGAAAACAGAAGTGTGGCGGTTTGAACATGATTCTGTACTATGTTCTGCATCTGCTGGAGCATCTTATATATGTGTTATGTCTCACCTCTGGCTTAGGAGGACACTCATAAATCGGCCACTGATTGCCAGTTCTTGTGAATTGAGTTACACTTTTAAGATCACTAGATTTCACAAAACACTTCCTGTCACTCAACTGACTTATTTGTTTGTTGTACACCATCTCCCCCTCCCCGGGACTGTAAGCTCCAAGAGAACAGGAACATATTGTTTTACCATGGATAATTTTTTTCACTTATAAATCCTTAGCCCTGAGATCTGGAAAAGAACAGGCACTTGATATACATTTTAAATAAATGATTGAATTAAATAAATAACTGGGTATCCATTATGGACAAATCAGAGTGTTTTGGTCTGAGGCACCTACAAAAGATGCTTAAGGCAGGTCCCTGCCATCAAGAGATGGGCTCTGTTGGGTCAAAGCCAATTATGCAGTGTTTTTGCTTGCAACTGACTTAGGGATGGGCTGAATTAAGGCAATACTGGCCAGTAAAACAAATGAATTTGGCTTCCAGAAGTTCTGAGGGAAAAAATTCTGGACTCTTGAGAGAAATCCAAGTCCCTCTCTCTCTCTCTCTCTCTCTCTCTCTCTCTCTCATCTGTCTCTCTGTGTCTCTCCCTCTCTTCCCCCCTCCACTCCTTTCCCCACCTTAGCCCTTGATGACCACAGTCATCTTGAGACCACAAGACAAGACGAGCAGCATAGGAAGCAGAGTAGAGCTGAAAGAGTGGAGAGAAATGAAGGTGGGAGGCCCATCACTTGATACTCCACCCAATTTTGGACTCTCAGTTCTGTGAGTCCTTGAGCATCCTTATTGCATAAGCCACCGGGAGCTGGCTTTTGTTACTTCAGCCAAAGCATCACAACTGATACCACCTGTTACAATTTCTCCCAGAGAATTGAGTAAAAAATATGTGGTCAACAAGAACCTGCCCAGTAGTCTCGCAAATAATCTTTCAAAATACTCCATGCCGAGAAGCATCATCTAAGGCTTCCTCAGATACAGGAAGACAGTAAGAAAGCCCAGTTTGATGGAATTAAGACTAGAACCTAAATCTTGCTGCTTTCGCTAAGAGAGAAAAAAAAAAAAGAACTGTTGTACAGAAAAGGGAGTAGGAGTGCCTTGTATCCTTTGAGACTCTTAGTAACTGACGTGCACATGGTAGTACAATATTTTCATCTATACCCACTTATCAGTTTTGTTTTTAAGAGGTGCTGGGTAATGGGTAGTGAAATAGGCTGACCTGGTCACTCAACATCATCTTGGTTATCCTGGACTGTTGGCCATTCTGCAGCTCTGTCCACTCTCAGGTAGAAAAGAGCGCAGCAAAGAGATGAGATACAAATGGATCACTTCCAGTTCTAGTTGTTATCATGGCTAAAAGGTGTGAGAGAGAAATTTAAAACTATTGACCACTGGGAAATATTTCAAATTTAAATAATTTATAAACTCCTCCCACCCCCCTATACTCAGTCCAGCACTCTCTAGACCCTTCCCTGCTTATTTTCTCCATAGCATTTATTGTCTCGGCAGACTACATATTGTAGTTACTTAGTTGTTATTGTTCATATCCTCCTACTACACTGTAGGCTCCATGAAGGAAGGGATTGCTGTTATCTAGTTCACTGCTAATTGCCAGCATCTATGAGAGTACCTGCCACATAATAACCAACTAATCAATTTTTGTTGAAAGAATGAATGGATTTTTCATTGGTACAAGTATAAAGCAACTGACATATTTTATAAATATGACATATTTTATAAATAAATTACAAATGCAAGCTTAAAACGACCTTCTCAGGTGTCTTCTTTTAGCTAACAAACAATTTTTAAACATGAAGTGACTTCTTTTAAAACTCAGATCCACTCAAAACATTTAACTCAGGGAAGAGTATGTTAAGGAAAATGCAGATTCACTCCATCAGGGAGCAAGGAGAGAATGTGAAGACTTTTGGAGTACTGACTTGCTTTACATACCTGAAAATTACAAAGATATATTGTTTTCCTATGCACTTTTAACTAGAGATGACCCATCCTCTATTGAGACTAGGATTACATATATATTAATTTTGAAAGTGCTGCAGTAAAAAAAGTCAGTGTTTTCAAACTTTTCCCTGGAAGAAATATACCACCTCTTAGGGTAATGCATGGTAATTTTTGCTTCTCTTCACCAGGTGGTTCTTTCTTTGCCTGGCAAGGTTGCGCTGCCTTCCCTGGGCTGCAGCAACTTCCTTGGTTTCTCACCTCTCTGTTCCCCTTGCTTCTGCTTCCTCCCTCCCCTATTCTTTGAGAAGACATTGTGGTCCAGTGATCTGCAAAACGTTAACAAGTGCTGAACAAGTGTGGAATCCATATGATCCCTTGGGTCCATTGGTTCCCCTAGAGTTAAATATACAGTTTCTTTCAACAAGTACCATCCACTTCTTGTTCTAGGAGGAGATGCTTGTGAGTAAAACTCACTTCTGCATGGCTCACCATCAAAGATGGGCTTGTTAAATAGGTCATAAGAGGGCTTCCAGCTCTTGGTTGCTGGGGTACCATATTTCCTAAACAGAAGCAGGTAGTCAACCAGGGCATTTATTCACTGAAGGTCAGGCTTTCGTATTATAAAGCTTCTAGCAGATGTGATAAGCAGTAAATTGCAGATCTATCACTTTTTTTTTTCACCCCAGAAAGTGCGGGTTGTATGAAATCAGCAGAATCCTGCCTCTCTGTGATTTATAACCCACCTTTGACCACATCTTATCAGGTTCCCACAAGCCCCTTTCTGAGGCAGCTTGTGTCTGAATGACAATAGACAAACCAGCACCATTATGCACCCAAATCTCTCTCTGCATTCTAGACACCAAGATTACATCTGGAGTACTGATTTATTGCTGCTTTCCCCCCACCCCACCCCAGGGACCAGTTTGTTCAGCCTGAATGAGATCTACTATTATTAAACAGAGTCAACAACTCTATGTGAACTTGGGAAAGAAATTATCATTGGCTCTCACCTTTCTAGCAACCCGGGCATATAAGGAAAAGCTTGCATTTATTTATTTATTTTTTCTTATAAATGTATTTATTTTGTTTATTTTTATTTTTGGCTGTGTTGGGTTTTCTTTGCTGCATGCGGACTTTCTCTAGTTGCGGTGATCAGGGGCTACTCTTCGTTGTGGTGCGCAGGCTTCTCGTTGCGGTAGCTTCTCTTGTTGCAGAGCACTGGCTCTAGATGCTCAGGCTTCATTAGTTGTGGCTCACGGGCTCTAGAGCGCAGGCTCAGTAGTTGTGGCACACGGGCTTTGTTGCTCCACGGCATGTGGGATCCTCCTAGACCAGGGCTCGAACCCATGTCCCCTGCATTGGCAGACGGATTCTTAACCACTGTGTCACCAGGGAAGCCCAAAAGCTTTCATTTAAATATTTAGACTGTTTGCTTGCCTCTGCTTTTCTCTTTTTTAAGTATGTAAAATAAGATAAAACAGGCCTTGGGAAGAAGGGAATATTTGTCCTTTCTCAGATGTTGAAACACAATGTGCTTTCTTTTACGAACCACCCTGAAATGATTACAAATCCCTGCTTTGGTGTGTGTTTCCGAAGCACCTACTGTATCTGTAGCAATGAGGTTTTATGACAGCTTTAACATTTTCTGAAAAATATATATGTTCTACCAGTAGATCATTTGGGGGAGCGATATAAATTTAACAGCACATCACAGTTTTATATCACTTACAAACGCCTGGTGTAGGATTCACATTAAGCGAGCCCCACATCCACGCACAGCTTTCTGTTCTTCAGGGTATTTATGTTTGCCAGGCAAAAGGGCCTTTCAACGCTTTTCTCTTTACAAATGATCATTCCTACTCCCTGGTCACCTCTCAGTCTAACATCATTGGATCTGACTATTTGTCTATGGGAGATTCACCCCCATTCTCATCAATTTACATAGCAGACAATCTCTGCATTACCTCTGCTCTCTAACTCCCACAGATGGGGGTGGGTGGCCCCTCTGGGCTTGCTAGAATCTCTGAAGACCTGAGTAAGCTAAATGAAAACCAAAGAAGAAAATCTTTTTATAGGGCTCTTACTTTCTGAACCCCCAGTTGGTTCCTATGGTCTGACATATGCTAGAGAACTTAAAAGTGGCCGCGGAACAGAATATTTTCAACCATAACTGCCTTAAGAGGTCTGGGCCCATTATTGCTAAATCTGTGGGAAAATTCTGGGGCCACGATCCCAAGGATTTAGACACATTGAAATTAGGAAAGAAGAGAATCAGATTCAGGTTCAAAGTGGTAGCCAGTCCTTTTGTTGCGGTTCTTACCAGAATGCCATTTTTGGAAAATTCTCTGCCACCTTTGTTCATTGGGTCAGGAACTGGCTGTCTTTAATATTTCTCATTTATATGAGGCCCATTCTTGGTGCTTGAATACCTGGAAGTTTCTCATGGAGGTATTTATCATAATGGATGAAGAAAAGTATTTGTGTTTAGAGGCATAGTGGGCATATAGAGTTTGTCTGTCTCACTGGGAAATTATATTCCCCCCTCCCAACTTCCACACCCATGCCAAAAAAAAAAAAAAAAAAAAAAATTCCTGCTCAGTCCACTTGGTTTGAGTAGAAATGGACTTAGAACTTCAACTCAAGGTGGTAGATTTGCAACTCAGGCCCAGCCAATTAAAAAGATTCTCTTTGTGTCTATGGGATCATGAGCTACAAAAATGATACAGGCTCAGGGCTACCAGAGGTCATCATGGAGCCACACGGAGAAAACCTGCCTGAGACTGAAACGAAGCAGATGCAAACAGAGCCCAGAGTTGGAGACAAAGTTCTAAGACCTCAACTGCTCTGCCTACAGTCTCCTTCACCTCTTGGACTATTCATTTAGGTCAGTCAGTAAATCCCCCTTTCAACTTAAGCCAATGCGAAGGGAAGGGTAAACAACAACACGTAAGGAGTCCGTTCAGATAAACCACATTATACATTGGGTACTTCATGGTCTATGCTTTTCACACAACAAACAAGGTCATTTGTCTTCTTATGTCCTGTACTATGGTCATTCATAATTTATGACATTGTTTGGAACAAGAAGTTGAAAAGTATAGGGTTCTATTAAAGCAAAGCGTTGCTCCATCCTGGTGCCAATTTCTATTATAATTGGCCCAAGGGACCAGTCCAGACAAGGAGGACAGACCAGAGGTAACTGGACTTAATCCCCAAGCAATAGGGAGCCAAAATAAGTGTTTGAGCAAAGGAGTGACAATTACAGATTTGCTTTCCAAGAAGCTAAAACTGGCAGCTGTGTAAAAAGGGAAGACAGTGGGGAGAGATTTGTAGAAGGCATAGCTTTTAGGCCAAGTAGAGAGTAGCTGAGGCAATGCCAGCAAAAGGGGAAAAGAGAGAGTGAGTTTGGGGAAAGTTTCTGAGGCTGATGGGCAGGACTCAGTGATTGAATACATGGGTGTAGGAATGGAGGTGTCATAATTCTAGTAAAGATACAGGTACATAGTGATGATGTTACTGATCTTGAGGAGGAAAAGAAGCATTATTGAACAGGTAGAAGGAAGAAGAGGTGTTAGTTTTCCATGGTAATTTCAGCTTTGGTTGTAGTTTTACTGCCTTTGGGATAATCAGATGAGTTTGGAAGTGTAGAGTGATATTAAGGCCGAAAACATTAGTGGTAGGAGATTTCTACATCTGATGGCAGTAGAGTCATGAAAATGAATGCATTTATTCATAGAAAACAAGCACATGGAGCTAAGGGAGAGAGAAAACCAGGCCCACAGGGGCCACCACCATTCAGGGGCAGATTCAGTCTAAGGAGACTGAGAAGAAGCCATCAGACGTGAGGCAGGAGAGACAGGTCCTCAGGGCTTAATGTGGAGGACGTTTTCACAGAGGAGAGTAGTCTACATTCACTTAATTTACAAAAGTCATGGACATTCCTGGACTTCTCAATTTACTTACAAATGAGGTGAAAACATCATTTACTGGAGAGCTCAGATGGGAAATGGCGTTGCCATAGCACTGGCTTTTGTTGAGAGGAAATGTCCCTTCCAGTGATAGCGGTAAAGGTGAGAGCTTATTCAACATCAGCTGAAGAAACCTTATGTCTTTCCAGTTTTGGAACGTTCTTTTTCCTTCCCATGCAAATGTGATTCACCCTCTGGATCACGCTGCATTTCTGATCACCCAATACCTCTTTTTTTCCCCTCGTATACATATACATGTCCTTTCTGAACAACTACTACTACTGTATATTAATGCTGACACTCTTTACATGCTGGGCACTGTTCCAAGCACATTATACAATTATTATACATATTAATTATTATATTATTGATTATTATGTTAATTATATAATATATAATAATTATATGTTTAGTAATTGACTTAATCAACCCCAAAAGTCTGTGACATAGATACTATTATAGTATTTGAGAGTGCTGAGATACTGAGATGTTAAATAACTTTTCCAAGCTCATACAACTAGAAAGTGAGAGAGCCGTTATTTGAACGTGGGCTATATGGCTTTATTATACATGGGTCACATATCTGTGTTCTGTTTTGTGGATGTGCATGTGTGTATGTCTTTGTGTTTTGTTGTTGTTTGGTTGTGTTATTTAGTGACTTTCCAAATAGCTTGCAAACCTTTTGATGGCAGTGACAAGACCTTATGTTTATTTGAATTTTTCTTGGAATTTAGTAATAATAGCTCATGCTTACTAAGCACTGACTAGGTTCCCAGCTCTTGCTAAGTACGTGTACTGTTGGTCCTTGAACAACGAGGGGGTTGAGGGGGCCGAAACTTTGCATTGTTGAAAATACTCGTATAACTTATACTGGGCCCTCTGTGTATACCTGGTTCCTTGGCACCCAAGTTTCTGCCACATCCGTGGAATCAACCAACCACAGGTCATTTAGGACTGTAGTATTTACTATTGAAAAAAAAAATCCACAAATAACTGGACCCTTGCAGTTAACCTGTGTTGTTCAAGCATCCATTGTATTTCATTTATTCAGTCAACTCAATGACATGGATGAGGTTATTATTATTTTTTAATTTACAGACGGGGAATTTGAAGCTTGAGGAGATTAAATAACTTGCTTAAGGTCACACAGTAGGTGCAGCAGCTAGGGTTTCAACGCACACAAACACTAACCTCTAGACGATATTCGTTCACATACACTTGCTTCTATGAGTAAGTTCAATAAATAGAGGACTTACTGATTGTCTGTAATCATGCATGAGACTGCAGGGCTGGAAATTCACTGTCTTCATGCAGTCCTGCTTGCTGGCCATGTCCTATTTCCTGTCTATTTTCCACCTGATGGAGAACCTCTAAGCAGGGCCATCGTCAGGTGTTAGATTCAAAATTATATGGGGATCTCAATTATCCAAACAAATCAGAGCTCAGAAGTGTTCAGTTTGACTAATAAAGGTTGAAGATTTATAAAAAAAAAAAAAGGAACAATGAGTGAAATTTTCAATTTCAGCATGTCAGAGCATACAAGGTAAAGGAAATTGGCTTCAGGGAGTCGTTTGAATAATGGGACAGTTCAAATAAAGGTTGTTCAGATTACTGAGTTTGCACTGTACTTAATCTACCATACAGAGTGCAGCCCTCCAGAGCATTTGCTTCGGCACTAGGCAACTCTCTCAAGATTCAGCTCAGCCATGCTCCCCTCTCCAGCTCGTCATCAGCCCTTGGAAAGTCTTGGATTTTTTAAAACTCACTTTTCAGTGAGGAAATTCCTTGAGCTGTTATTATTATTTTTGTAACATGTTAAATTGTACAATAGCCAAAAATAAATTCCTTCCAGCTGATCTCCTCTAGGTTGGGACCATATTGTCACCTTCTTTCAACAGCAGTCCTAGGAACGGTAACAGCAAGACGAATGGAAAGTTTGGCTTCCAAGTCCTCTCTCAAAGCCTTAGTATCCCATTGGGTATTTTGCCTGGAGCACAGTCCAGACATTTGACCTGACCCAGGTCTATCAAGGGAGATTCATCAGGAGGAGAGAGGCAAAAGAAGTGCTCTGGCTTTCCTGCTGAGGAAATCTAAGATTTGATTTATTCCTGTCCTGTGAATGCCCCACCTCCAGGGAATGTCATATACCACACTCAGGGCAGCAGAAGAGGGAGTCTGATCAGTCCTCACTTGAAGAACCATGTTGATTATTCAGACACTCTTCTAGTAGAAGATCATTTGTCAGGATGACATGTCTGATTGTCCTGTGAATGCTCCAACTGCAGGATCTGAATAGTCCCCCCATCAACCATCACCCAAATAAAATGGAATGGCTGAAACCTAGCAGAAGAAGAACAAACCCTGATAAAAAGGGAAGGGAGAAAGGAAAACAACTCAAGGAGGAGCCAAAGAGACAGAGGATGGCAGGTGAGCAGGGAAGGTCCAAAGAAAAGGGAATTGTTCTTTGCTCATCCCAGCAATATTGGCTACTTGGGGCTTCTTAGGTCATAGGACCAACCCACATACACTGAGGAGCACAAGGGGCCAGCTGAAGTGGACCCATTTTCATTCCTTCATCTCTACCCTGCTTATTGTAGATTCTATGGCTTAGAAGACATGAAGAAGGGAAGGGAAGGGAAGGGAAGGGAAGGAAGGGAGAGAAGGAAAGGGAAGGGAAGGGAAGGGGAGGGGAGGGAAGAGAAGGGAAGAGAAGGGAAGGGATGGGGAGGGAAGGGGAGGGGAGGGAAAGGAGGGAAGGGGAGGGAAGGGGAGGGGAGGGGAGGGGAGGGGAGGGGAGGGGAGGGAAGGGGAGGGGAGGGGAGGGAAGGGGAGGGGAGGGAAGGGGAGGGGAGGGGAGGGGAGGGGAGGGGAGGGGAGGGGAGGGGAGGGGAGGGAAAGGAAAGAAAAGAAAAGGAAAGAATGATTTGACCCTGGAGTTTGCTCTGCACACAGATAAAATGCATTTTTCTTTCCCCTTTCATTTAGAGAGATTACTCAACATTGTTCTAAGATATTCAAAGCCTTTAAAGAAAAAATGTAATTCAAAAGCTTCTCCTGATTGTTTAGGTTACTAGAGGTGGGATTTTGAGCAGAGACTGCTCTTGAATTTAGGAAACATGTCGATAGCCCTTTTAGTTGGCAAGGACTGTGCAGGAGTAGAAACTGGAGAACAGTCTCTGAAGAGCACAGGAGAAAGAGGGTGGGGCACTTGGGCCTTGAAGAAGTGTGAAAAGATGGATAGAAAGTTGAGCAGCCTCACCTGGGCAGTGTGTCAGCCCGCTGGTTCCTAAGAGAAACGGCCAGCCATGGAAAAAGAGTTGATTAACTTCAGGAATAGTGATGTTTATTGTTGCCCCATGTGCCACAAAACAAGCTCCCTTTGTTATCCTCATCCCCTTATTGACAATGTGTTTCTTACAATGGACCGTGTTAGTGACAGTGAGAGGAGTTAGTGGGTATGAAGTGCTCACTGCTGGGATGGGACAAGAAAGAGAATTGTGGCTTCCACAGAG
This sequence comes from Leucopleurus acutus, assembly GCF_964270905.1. Taxonomy (NCBI): domain Eukaryota; kingdom Metazoa; phylum Chordata; class Mammalia; order Artiodactyla; family Delphinidae; genus Leucopleurus; species Leucopleurus acutus. Next base: position 84,902,161 of record NC_139154.1, on the reverse strand, counting down.
CACACCTGCTTTGAGGTTAGCAAGGTGCCAGCAGCGTCACTTTGAGGGAAAGCAGTAGTCCTGCATTTCCAGGGGGTACCCAGCAGTCAGATTCACTGAAACCCAAGGTAACCTGGCTGGGACCATTGGGAGGCAGTGAGAACAGAGTGGCAGGACCTGTGTGAACTGACTCTATGAGGAGAGGCAAGATAAACTCCCCTTTCCCTAAACACAAAGGCAGATGGAAGGATGGAATAGGGGAGCAGTAGGCTAGATCCTGCTAATATGTGGCTTTGGACAAAGCAGATGGCAGATAATTGAGTTATAATTCATCCAATAAGTGTTTATTGAGCACCTGTTACATGACGGGCACTGTGCCAGGTGCTGGGATATAAAATCTAATTACACAGACAGTATCCTCAAGAAGTGTACATCTAGAAAAAAGACATGCACATGGGTTGACAGTTACCCAACAGTGAGATGAATAGGATGATAACTGGAACACTGATAACAGCCATCACTTCTCTGCTGTTTACTCTGCACCTGGCATTGAGCCAAGTGCTTTTCATGTTCTACAACATTTACCCTTCCCAAGGACTCAATGTGGAAAATCTTAGTCGACCCATCTTACTGATGAGGACATTGAGACTTAGATAATCTTTTTTCCATCCAAGTCCATAATGCTTATATATTTCCTAATTAGGGTGTGAAACCTCAGGTCTAATCCCAGAGCTTGCCCTCTTCCTAGGGTACTGTCTGGGGGATGGGCAGAGGCACCAGTCAGTCCTTAAGGCTTTACAGCAAGAGATGAGATAATATTGGATTTGATATTAAAATATAAGTAATAGCTTCATAAAAGATGTTGGGGGTGGGAGTGGTGGAAGTGTGAGTATGCAAGTTGCAAGAAGGAGAGACATGTGTTGCTTCATGGAGATGTGGAGCACCATACTATGCTGACAGCACTTAGGTTTGGTTACAGTATAAGGATGAAGGTGGGTGTGGGGTGGGAGAGGAAGTGGGGAACCATGGTACGTGGACCTAGACAGGTCGGTGGGTTCTAATCATGGAGGGCGTGGTACGCCAAGTCAAGGAGTGTGAATACAAAGGTTTGAAATCCATGGACATGTCTTAAGGAGTAGGATGATCTCATCCTACTCACATGGGGATGGGAGTGTGGGGGGAGGAAGAGTGAGGGAGTCTAGTTAGGAAGGTGATGCTCCTATTGGTTTGACCCACTTCGTCACACCCAAGAAATGAGATAGAAGGCAATTTAAGAGAAAGTAAGAAAATAGACCAAGAGGACATTTATAGGAAGTGATTCACAGAGAGCCCCACAATCTGTATGTGCCTCCATGCCTTCCTTTGCCACTTCCAAGACCAGACAACCAAGGTCCTAGGAAATTATAAAGTTGTGTATCATCCTTGAAGCACACCCTGTGTAGAACATGAAAAGCACTTGGCTCAATGCCAGGTGCAGAGTAAACAGCAGAGAAGTGATGGCTGTTATCAGTGTTCCGGTTATCATCCTATTCATCTCACTGTTGGGTAACTGTCAACCCATGTGCATGTCTTTTTTCTAGATGTACACTTCTTGTACACTAGATGTACACTTCCTAGCATATCTCTTAGTTGTTCCAACAAACCCAATCTGGATGCCAGGGAGGGAAAATGGACCCAGGCAGTTGCAGTGCAGATGCTCTGGAGTCAAACTTCCTGCCTTTACAAAGATTGAAGTACAGTTGCTGTACAATATTATATAAGTTATAGGTATATAATACAGTGATTCACAATTTTTAAAGGTTATACTACATTTATAGTTATAAAATATTTGCTATATTCCTTGTGTTATACAATATATCCTTGTAGCTTAATTTATACCTGATAGTTTATACCTCTTAATCCCTTATGCCTATAATGCTCCTTCTTCCCTCCCCACTGGTAACTACTAGTTTTCCCTTTATATCTGTGAGTCTGCTTCTTTTTTGTTATAATCACTACCTTGTTGTATTTTTTATATTACACATAAACGCCTTGCATTTAAATCCTATCTCTAGTTCTCACTATCTGTGTGCTCCTGGACAGTTTTTTTAATCCCCTCTCCTTCAGTTTTCTTACCTATAAAATGGAGTTTAAATAATAATTATAATAAAAATAGCACCCACTTCATAAGATGGGTGAGAATTTTATGAAACAGTACATACAAAATACATAGACTACTGCCTGGTGGACGGAAAATGTTAGCAATTATTTTCCAGATAACCACAGGCCTGATTTCTGGGGGGTTCTCCTTTTCTTGCCAAGCAGGAAAGTGGCTGTCTGAGTCCAAAGCCAAGGCCTTTTGGCTTGAGGAAACATTTTCCAAGAGTTCTTTAGGCCCTCCAGCTCTATTGCGGGGGCCTCCGCATCCTTCCTGTAGAACAGGAAGCTGTCCCTCGGCCCCAGTAGGCCCCAGTGCACTCACTATTCAGGATGACTTCTCACTCCCGATGAATCCCAGGCTCCTGGACAAATTTCACAGAGCTTCCTTTTTCCATGAAGCTTAACAGTCAGGCTAAATACAAGCTCATTCTGATTTTTGTAAAGGGAAGGCAGATGGAAGCCTGTATTCTAGATGTGTCTTGGGCCATGAGAAGTTGTTTTATGGGCCAGGAAATTCCTGTTGGCTTTCTATGCTACTAAACATAGTCAAAGAGGACCTCTAATCTGAAGCATCCTAGTTTGTGATCTCCTAACTTACTCAACAGCTCAGGGTTTGCCCTCATCCACCATTCAGAAAGTCCTGAATGGAATGGGTCAAACAAAAAGATGGGTTTGAAACCTTGGATGGGGGACTTTGTACAGCCATAGAGTCTCCAGGCTAAGGCAAGGAATGTAGAGATTTGGAATTGGAATCCCCGAGTATGATTAAAGGGATGCTTGGAGTCCATCAGGCCTACTGTGTCTTTGCACCAATTACCAGTCTTCTCAGGGATATGTCCAATCTGAAGCTATTGAAAGGACGTCCTCATCCTTGAGGGTCTAGGTCTACCCCAAACCTCCTCCAACTCAATTTTACATCCCTGAGATCTCCAACACCACTATGAGCTTTTATTACACTAGAAGATTTTGACACAGGCAACTCAGCTCTCTACCTATTTCCCTAAGACTTAGGCTTCTATCCAAAATCATTGACATGATCTGTCATTTACAAATAGTTAATGATGCTTGAATTAACAAAAGTCACTGATCCACAGAAGCTAACTCAGCTGAGAAGATAAGCTTCACTCTACAGCCAGGAGTAGCTGAGTCAAAATTAGAAGCTAAGCCCACATGCACTTGAGCATGCACTTGAAATGCTATCACTTCCATTATCTCTGCTTCTACCTTATATATACTTTAGGCAGCAGAACCAGAGGGGAGAAGCTCTGAAACACGTTGGCAGAGGCCACGCCAACAGAGACACCTCTGCCCAAATTGTTAGCGCCAACACACGACAGCCGGAGCTAAACCGAACTTGGATAAGCAGAAGACAGATGCCTGTTCTCATCAATGTCTGACTAAGTTCCAGAACTCCCAGGGGATATTCATTGTTCCAAAGTGACTCTATTTCCCAGTAGGAGAGACCAGCACCCCACTGTAACACCCCAGCTGCCCAGCGCAGTCCATTCAAGTCTCAGAGTGTTCATCAGATTCATCATGTGCCCTGAATTTCACCAGTCACTTTTAACATCTGCTTCCAGAACATGAATTAGCCTAGAAGCCCTAAAGATCACTGCTTATAACTATCTCTAACTTCAGTGACACCGTCACCTCCCATAGTCACAGCCCCATTCATGTGGGAAGGACACCTTATTAGCGGTTCTTCTTATGCTTGGTGTTGCTGTTCCATCTCGTCAACTGCCATCATTCTGCTTATTAACAAGTTTATCTCTAAGGCACTAGACCTCTAACTACAGTTCTGTGTCACATTCCAGCTCTGAAAAATACTTTCAAATTCTGCATGGCCATATCTACCCCTGTACGGCCTGCCACGCCCAGGAAAAGTGCTATAGGAATGAGCACATCAATAAGTCTTAGACAAGAACTTCCATTTCTGAATACCTGAGAGTCAGAACCTGTCCATCCATACAGACGCGGCAGACTCCCTATACAGATTGCTATAGTCTATTCAAAGCACTCTGTTTCACAGCTCTCACTCTATTTTCACTGTTTGTCTGAAATCCCAAGTCCACTGCCATTTCAGCATGTGGACCATAATTAGTAAAGCCATAAGCCTCTCAAGAGGACCTACTGGATAGTATTCATTATGCAAGAGAAGAGCCTAAGCATATGACAGCTAACCTGAGACACTTTGAAATGACATCCAGGGGAGTACATTTCTATACATCACCAAAATATGGACCCCCAAATAAGCAAACAACCCAAAAAACCAGAATTCATCTGTAGCTGCCAGTCTGTAGCCCCTAATTTAACCAAACTGCTTCATTTTACAAATTAGCATAAAAAGTTACAGAACTTCCCTAAAGTATTCTAAATGATAATTAACATTGACTTTTTTCTCCAGCTCTATTGAGGTATAATTGACAAATAAAAATTGTATATATTTAAGGTATATAATGTAATGTTTGATATACATAAACATTGTGAAATGCTTACCACAACCAAGCTAACTGACATATCTACCACCTCACAGTCATCATTCTTTTTAGTGAGAATAGTTAAGACCTACTCTCTTAGCAAATTTCAAGAGTACCTACGGTACTAACTACAGTTACCAGGCTGTACATTAGATCTCCAGAACTTATTCATCCTGCATACCTAAAACTCTGTACCCTTTGACCAACATTTGTCCCACCCCTAAGGCCCTGGTAGCCAACATTCCACTCTCTGCTTCTATGAGTTTGATTTTTTTTAGATTCTACACATAAGTGAGATCATGCAGTATTTGTCTTTCTGTGTCTGGCTCATTTCACTTAGCTTAATGTGTTCCAGATTCATTCATGTTACTGCAAATGACAGGATTTCCTTCTTTTTTAAGGCTAAAGAATATTCCTGTGTACCGTGTGTGCGTGTGTGTGTGTGTCTCACATTTCTTTATACATCTATCTGCTGATGGATACCTAGATTGTTTCCATATCTTTGCTATTGTGACTAATGCTGAAACAAACATGGAAATCTCTTCAAGATAACTTATTTTATTTCCTTTGTACCTATACCCAGAAGTGGGAAGGACATTGATTTTTTTTTTTTTTTTTTTTGTGGTACGCGGGCCTCTCACTGTTGTGGCCTCTCCGGTTGCAGAGCACAGGCTCCGGACACGCAGGCTCAGCGGCCATGGCTCACTGGCCTAGCCGCTCCACGGCATGCGGGATCTTCCCGGACCGGGGCACGAACCCGCGTCCCCTGCATCGGCAGGTGGACTCTCAACCACTGCGCCACCAGGGAAGCCCCACATTGACTTTTAAAGTTATTTAAAAGCAGCCTATGAAATCTATGAAGTGTACAACTTAAAAATGACTACAGCAACTTATCATCATCATCATTACTGTTATTTGCTATTGTTTTTATTATTGCTATAGTAGTTATTCTTTCAACCAATGTGCTTTGAGGACCCAGGTTCTAGAAGGGCATCTCCCTTCATCTTGAGAAACTTAATGGCCTAATTGGAAAGACATGACACAGCAAACTCTCCGGAATCCACTGTGATAGGAATTTAATAAGAAACTATGAAAAATTCTGCATTCATATAGGGGAGTCAGAGGGAGGATTATATGATCTGTCCCTAGATGGTCACTAGATAGTTAAGGACATTCCAGGAAGAGACAATAACGGAAACAAAGATGCAGAGACTGGAAAGAGGAAGGTATATGTTAGGGCATCGAGCTAAGCTGTCGTAATAAAGAGACAGAAATATAGTGACTCAAACAAGATAGCAGTGTATTTATTTCTCTGTCCAGATGTAGGTGGGCAGACTGGAGCCAGTAGACAGCTCTGCTCCATGAGGTCAGCTGGGTTTCAGGTTCCTTCCTTCTTTGTTTGCCATTTGCCAAGAGTCGCCAGCACGAGGGTCATGTCCCAGCCCACAGGAAAGGAGGAAGAGAGATGGAACATAGTCATTTCCTCTTTGCAGGACATGACCTACAAGTTGTACACATCGCTTCCACTCGCATCCCACTGGCTGAACTTAAGAGCATGGAATTACAAGGAAATCTGGGAAATGTAGTTTCTAAGAGGGCCATGACAGCCAGCTGAAACTCAAGGGATTTTATTATGAAAAGGAGGGAGGGAAGCGTGGATAATGAGGGAAAATTCCTAGCATCTACTGCAGTGTTTGAGAAACTTTATGTAACCCTTGCCTGAATAGGGAGGATTAGCAGGAAATGAAGTTTTCCATGATATCTGGTTTCATGAGAACACAGTAGATAATCAAAGCAGAGGGAGCAGAATATGCAAAAAAATAGAGATGTGTCCCTTAAAAATGGATACAACCGGGCTTCCCTGGTGGCACAGTGGTTGAGAGTCCGCCTGCCAATGCAGGGGACACGGGTTCGTGCCCCGCTCCGGGAAGATCCCACATGCCGCAGAGTGGCTGGGCCCGTGAGCCATGGTCACTGAGCGTGTGCGTCCGGAGCCTGTGCTCCGCAACGGGAGAGGCCAAAACAGTGAGAGGCCCGCGTACCACAAAAAAAAAAAAAAAAAAAAAAAAAAAACGGATACAACCTATTAGTATTATTGTTAGGTCAGTACTGTATGAACTTTTGATACAATGGCTTCATTGGCATAGAGAGATTGCCAACTCTCTGCTCTTGTTTTATGTCCTATAAAAGTAATTCCTCATGAAAGAGATCAGATCGGAAAATTTATATAAATTTCTGTGAAGTAAAGGGAAGCACCATCTCAGTCAAGAAGAAACAAGGGATGCGTTTTTGAATGTGCTTCATAATGTGTATTCGTCATTAACAGAAAACAAGACATCTTGTTAATTACAGTATACAAATTCTGTGTTTTATTTCAATCATTGATTGACCCAGTTTGGATGGGGTAACTGTATTATGAAGTTTTAGGAGAGAAATCCTTAAGCAGGAGAGGGTGGTAAGGAGGATGAGATGTGAAACGTGTAATGGGTGTGCTATGTAATTTTGTTTTCCTGCAGCACACATAGATCTTACACTTACACCATATTACACTGAGATTTAAGCTAATTATTTAAACCTAGAAAATCCAACTTCTTTCAAAGAACCACAATTACCTCTACAAAGGCAAATCATCACTTTGGAGGTCTCCAGATTTCTCATATTTGACAAGAACATAACCTCTGGAGTTTCTTTAGCAATTGGATGGTACATCCTTGTAAAAGAGGCCACAGCTAAGAAAATCAGATTGATGTTGATGGTGGGATCACTGCAGGGACATCACAGTGAGAGTAACAGCCCTCTTGGTGGCTGAAGACTTTTTCTGGACATCGAGGTGCTCAGGAATAATGTGTGAACTTTCCTACCTTGCTCCCTCCTGTTAAGTTAGGACCTACTGGGACATTAGTTAGCAGGTGACAGTTGGGAAGTGCTAGTGACAGATTTTTAGCTTCCTATCCACAAGACCAGCTGCTCCATGGTGACCCCACTTTGGCAAGCTCCACTGGCAGCTGGTGAAATGTACTGCTCTTGGCAAGTACCTACCAGCTGTTCCCACCTGTGGTCATAGGCAGGATCTGTCAATTATGCTTATTAGATCTGTAAATCCGAGGGATAATCCAACCTGTTACAAAGCGCCTCATTCATAGTATATGGGTATCAAATTTAGTGAATCCCCTTTTAGTGTGTGATTATTTCACACATGGCTTTTGAATCTCATTCTCTTATACCCTCACAACTACACAGTCTCTGATTGAGAAACGAATTAATTGGGAAGTCGTTCTGCTGTAGGATAACAAATTCTTAAGACATCAGAGCTCAATCCACCACTGAGAATATACCTTTGCTCCTACCATTAATTTAAGAACCCATTACTTTTATTCCCTCACTTCTTACCTTCTCCTGCATGGCAGTTTAAGCCATATAATTTGCCATCTGAAAGAGTTACGTAAGCACAGAGCATGAAATACTCTGAGAAGTCACCGTATTAATTAGACCCTCACATCATAGAATCATAAAAATTAGAAGTGTAGAGGGTCTGCAGCAGGAGGTCATTTTTGCCCGTCTTCCTCCTCTGTGCCTTCTGCCCAAATAGGATGATTTTGTCCACTTAAGCAGGAAAGAGATTAAATATGGCACATTCTCAGTGGTCTATCCAGTGTTATCACAAAAGATCCCAAAGTAATTGACACTACCTCCCTTAAACCTGTGTGCTGAATCCTCACTCAGTGGCTTTTCCTCTATAAATACAAGGACCCGTCCCAGCTGACATGCTTGTATTATTGGACAGACTCTAATCTCAGCATTATACAGGCCCACATTCTTCCTCCGCCAAACGCTATTTGCAGTTCTATCCCAGATGTAACAACCTAATCAAAACAGAATTTCATAGAGCACCACACAGACGATTGGTTTCTAGGGGACTGTGCAACAGGTACCTGTATGTTTAACTGCCTTCTTTCATGAAACTTGATACAATGCAATTGGCAGATTACACATTGATTACTGGGACTTGACTCATAAGAAATGAATTGTAAATAATAAGGTTTAGTAGTAGCCAAAAACATTTTCAAGTCCTCATAATGCTAGTTTTCTCAACTATAACATCATGGACATCAAATTAATACTGTATATTTCTACCTTTTCTACATGGTCCTTCTCGCGGACCCCTATTGTCCACTGAATTGCATCCATGACAACGAATGCTGCCATGTTCAATGACCTACAGGAACAAGAATCCCTTTCAGAGCGCTCTGCCACAGAAATGGTCAAAAGCCAAAGGAATCCATTAGAAATAGAGAAGTTTGGAGCTGAAAGAGTTTTTGGAAACCACCTACTTAGAAAACGTGCATTCGAAACATGCTCTCTAATTAGAAAAGCAATGTTACCTGAAGGTAAAAAAAACCAAATAAACCGCCCAAAATGGAATGCCTAAATTTCAATCCTTGGTCTGTGACCCATTAGTGCTACGAATGCACATAAGTATCTTGATTCTTCTGAGCCTCATGACCCTCAAAAATTGTCAGATTGGCGTTTGCAAGACTCACCTTCACTCCCCACCTTTTAGATGGATTTTTAAATAAGTTAAATATTGTAACCAAAATCACTTTTTAAATAATAAAAATCTATATAATGTAAGGTATTATTAACATTCCTACCAGGATAAGCACCCAATTCAACTTCTTCATTTTACAATTGCAGAAACTGAGGCTCAAAGACACTAGAAAATTCCTCCAAGGCACTAGATGGTATGCACCAAGGCTAATAAGCCAATAACCAAAGTCTGTCCTCGCCTACTGGGTACACTTCCTTTTATGTAACACAGAAGATTCACAAAATTCCAATTTGCGGGCTTCCCTGGTGGCGCAGTGGTTGCGAGTCCGCCTGCCGGTGCAGGGGACACGGGTTCGTGCCCCGGTCCGGGAAGATCCCACATGCTGCAGAGCGGCTGGGCCCGTGAGCCATGGCCGCTGAGCCTGCGCATCCGGAGCCTGTGCTCCGCAACGGGAGAGGCCACAACAGTGAGAGGCCCGCGTACCGCAAAAAAAAAAAAAAAAAAATTCCAATTTGCTTGAAGGTAAGTGCAAGGCAAAAGTGTGATAGACTCTTCAAGAAAAAATCCAACCTTGCTCACACACCCAGCTGCCCCTTCCATGTTAGCACTTCTATAATATATTATACTTGTAAACTGAGATATGACAATTAGTTAACTGAATCTTTGTAGCAGATGGTAGAAGTTTATGAATTGCATCAATTAATGAATAAATAAAAATAAACTGTTGCCCTCACTAGTGCCCCTAAAAAAATATGTAAATAGCATACATTCATTTTCCTAGTTCACAGATGGAGATTTTGAGGCCCATCGAGGTTCCATTTGCTCCTGGGCAGGTGGATAATAGACAGATACTCAGTCTAAAAAAAAAAATTCAGACAGGCTATCATTAACTTATTTTTTTTTTCCTTTCTTATCCAGATCAAAACTTAGTAGAGGCTGTTTACAGTCTTTTCTTCCTGTCTCCTTATCACCATTTTGTAATCCAACCTGGCCTTGGCCTAGGACAGCTAGTTACACAAGCTGTGAGCAGCCTGGATATCAGTCAAGCCTTGTCCTTTTCCTTCTGAAAGGTCTCACACCTAGAGGGCCAGAGAAAAGAGAGAATGGAGGCCTTGGAACAAGCGCCTGAGAGGGAACAATGTAATCTTCCATCGTGTAAAGCTTTAGTAATGTTTGAGATGCTCCTGTTTCTAGCAGACAGTCTATGTAGCAGGAAAGGAGGGAAACCATTGAGTTGGTCAATGGCTTGGTGTTTCCAACAATCCTAACATCTGGGGGTCTTTGCTTCTATCCAGGAGTAGCCTCTGCAATCCTCCCACGGCCACTCCAGTCCCATAGGCCACCTCGGTGGTACTTATGCAGTGTCAGAACTTCCAAAACATTTTGTGAGGCAGCATCATGCTATGCAGTATTTCACTGTTGGTTAGGACCACATTAAAATGTCATTTCAGGCAATTAATATTTTATTTATAAACACATAAATATTTATTATAAAGGACTAATAGCAGCTCATGAGAAAACAAATCTATTTCATTTGTATTAAAACATCATCAGATGCTTAATTATAGGAATATTTAGACAAACCATTAAAAATTTATGCTGACTTTCCTGAGAAGTCTGGGACAATCTCCCTTAGACTTCCCCATTTAACTGAGGGGGCAAATTTGATAGGATGCCACAAAAACAAGGGAAAGAAATCCATCTTCCGTTTCCCTTTCTAGTAGCAGGCACAGATTCTGCCTTCATGCGAAAGAAGTCAAAAGACATCTTTCCTTTTAAGAAAAATATTTTCTAAAAAATTTTCAGAAAAGACGGACTCATTATGGACAAATGTCCCAGGCATACTTGGAAGCAAAACATGCCACACCTTTAAATGTATCTGATTAAGCATCTTGCTGCTATTTTAATCAGTTCCCAAACATGCAATCGGCAGTCCTATTTTTCAGCCAGCCAGAAAGAAAAATGGTTATTGTCAACATTGATCTGTTGTAGAACACATCACCTTACCCTACTAAGTTCTGAAAATATAATTAAAACATTCTATTTTGAAACCAGTGACTCACCAAAGTATATAAGGATGTAGGTGTACATTTTGCTTTTTTATGGCTCTTAAGTTTAGGCTGAAAAGAGAGTAAATGAGACTGAATCTCCTTAATTGGCTGTAACCGATTTATTTCTGTTGAAATGCACTGCCATTTCCATGTAGCACATATTTCTGCCTCAGTTACTACACTATTTGATTGGGCCTTAACTTTCTTCTTGTATTTGCATTATAGCTATTGTGCAAACACCCTATAAGACTTGCATACTTTGGGAGATTTAAAAGTACAATGACCGATTTGATAGGAAAGTTGCAGTTTCTCCATGTTATTTCCAAAAATTGCTCTTTGGAACATCGTGCTATTGTCACAACATGCCTCTCAGTTATGCTTACTTTAGCTGCTCTTGGATTTTGGTACGAGACAGGTTTACTCCAATACATTACCAAGTGGTTTGAAATAGCATCATAATTCATAAAGGTCATCTTGTGAATTTTAAGACCATCCAACCCCTTTATCTACTTTTAATGACTGGAAATATATTTTTGAAAACTGACATTATCATTTGTAGTGGAGAATATCATATAACATAAAAAATATGGACTGGAGATTTTGCATAATCAAATCAAGATCGAGATGGGCAAGCACTGTAGAGTAGAAATGAGAAATCTGGAAAAACATGCTGGATGGCCATATCTGATGGGCACAGCTTTGAAATAAAATCCTAATAACATAAGGAAATCATTTTAAAGACTTTCAGAAAAACCCAGACATAGTAGAACAGCTAGTTCTTTGCTTGGCATTTTTTCCCCAAAGCCACAGTAAACAATCTTGAGTGCACTTAAAATGTTGACAACATTGTTTTGAAATATTTGCCATAAGGTCGTATGCCATAGTGAATTGTCCACTGGAAGTGCACGATATGATGTTATTAAAAAGCACAACTTCTACATGCCTAATTCCAATTAACCACTTGTAACCTGGTTATGAATACGAATTTGAGTCACTTGTCCAGTTTTCTCTCTTTCTTCTGCAAGCAAAATCATGATCCAGGGTTACTGTGTTTTACCCCAGTGACAGAAAATGCTATAATTCTCAAAGCAATGAGACCTATCAACCTATTCCAAAAACACCTAGCTGTCATTCTATGAAGAGTGTGATGTTTTGTTTATTTGTTTGGGGTCTGCTCTTTTATTCCAGAAGCAGTGGCTGCTTTTGGAATTCAACTTTTGATTCTCCCTTTAATCACACCCAGCATGCAATGCTTGTAAACTGTCCCATCGTGTCACCGCTCCTCTATTTATTACATCTTATGCTTTAAATATCACCTCTGACAAACAAAAGAAAAGCAAATGTCCCTAAATTTCCTGAAGGGCTGAAATATCAAGCCCGGATTATTATTGTTTATGTCTCAGCTTTAGCAGCTCCAGTGTCTCCATGGTCTGCTGTGTGCCGAGCTGGCAATGATGGATGGCCATTACGGCAGCTTATTGGAAATGGCTTGATTTATAACCTGTTCTCCTGTCTCAGTCTAATGGCTTCATTTCTTTCCTCCAGCGCGTGATGCCACAGCCAAGGTCATTGCGCCAATGGCCTTTTGTTGTTCGCCTGCTGATGACCAGTGTGCCTAGCAGTCAGCATGGGAAAGGGTGAAGGGGGGGGAGGCAACAGGAAGGGGGGCAACCATGGGGGTGGGGAAGCTCCAACCTTTACATTTTAATTTTTTTTTTCATCTCAGTCCCTGATAACTGCGGTAGAACAGTAGATTAAATGCTGTCTTCTATTTGCTTCCCATACTTGCCAGACAAGGAGCTGCTTTATGATCCTCAGTGGGGAAGTCTATTACTCACCTCTACTTTAAATGACCAACATCAAATATATACAGCTCCCATTAAAGCTGAGATCAATAAAAATGCCATTAAGATAGTAAAAGTTGCTGATATTAGTGAAGGCCCCAAACAAAATATTTGATTTTCTTTCAGGTTGTTAGTGAGATGGCATAGGAACATATAAGTGAAAGGAGAACTAGCCATGCCTATGGTCAATAATTTATCTCAGAGATTCATTCAGCCTCTCACCCAATATTTCCCTGCTGTCTATTGATTCCTCATCATTATTTGTCATAAGCTGTCCTAACTCAAGGAGAAAATATGCCCTGCTGGTCCGAGGGGAGTCATACCTGGAGAAATAGAAAGGAATTTCATTAAAAGCAAGAAAGAACGGCTGTGGCTTTGAGGAACTCCAACAGCAAGTTGCCTAGACTTTTGTTAGAGTTTTAAAGCAAGTCGTAAGCAGCTCAGCAACATTGCACAAGATACTGTGAACCCTGGGCTGGAGTTGTTCTGACTGGGGTTCAAGGAAACTCAGAGGCCTTCCCTGTGTATGAGTCCAGCTTCCAAAAATTGTGTGTGCCTGTGAGTGTGTGTATACTTTTCCTTTCATATTTTCCCTTTCCCTAGAATCTTCTAAGTTGATTTTCCCAACTGGGCTCTCATGGATACCAGAGACAAGTCAATGGTTAAAGAGACACATTAGTAAAGAGTATACAGGGTTATGTCTATGTCATTAAGTCAAACTAAAACCCAAAGGTAAAGGCATGACTTTGGAAATAGGACTAATTTTTTAAAGTATGACTATTTGCTTAAGGGCAGTTTTTAATAAGTGGTCTATATTTTATTTTCATGAGATACGTGTTTGTGACGTGGCATTCAATGGTAATCTTTGAAACTGGTTTTGAACAATGGCTTGAAATTTGCTTTATGCATATCCAAAAATCAATGTCAGAGAATTTTTTTTAAGTTCAGTCTACTTGGAGTGGGCTAATTCCCCTCAAAAAATGATCTTATTTAAATTTTCTCAAATCTTAAGTCAGTTTAGTCTGGAACATAAATCCATAGCATTTTAACACTGAAAGGGACCTACAGGAATACCTGCTCTCATTCCTTTGTTTAATAATAAGAAGAATGTCACTGTTATTACTGATAATTAATATTAACCTAAAGCTTACTCTGTTCCAGGCATTGCACTAAGCCACTTACATCCTCACCACATCTTTATGAAGTGAGTGATATTCCCATTGCATAGAAGGAGACAGAGATCAGATAGCTTGCCCAAGATCACATATCTCACAGTGGTAGAGTCCAGATACACACCCAACTCTATTAGATTTTGCAACTAACAATAAATGGAATATTTAAAATCAACTAGAAGCGGGCTTCCCTGGTGGCACAGTGGTTGACAGTCTGCCTGCCGATGCAGGGGACATGGGTTCGTGTCCCGGTCCGGGAAGATCCCACATGCCGCGTAGCGGCTAGGCCCGTGAGCCATGGCCGCTGAGCCTGCACGTCCGGAGCCTGTGCTCCGCAACGGGAGAGGCCGCAGAGGTGGGAGGCCCGCGTACCGCAAAAAAACAACAACAACAACAAAAAACCCAAAGATCGGAAGGGAGTTTTCTTGAAGCAACTTCTGCTCTCTGCTACCAACACAAATCCCACCCCCACTCTCCCTGGCCCCTGTCAGTGGAGCAGAAAGACCTGCTACCTACTTGGAATAGGAGCTGAGAAGAATATCCAGGGCCAGGACTCAAACTAACAGCCCCGTGTATTTTCCAGCCAGCTTATTATAAATCCTTTCCACCAAAAGCCTTTGCTGACATCCTACAGGACCGGGGACTGGTCTCTTCTGTTTGTTTATTCATAAAAGGCAACATATATTTCTCCACCGTCAGAGACGTCTCCTTGAAGAATTACACTGAAGGGATAGCACTGGAGTTTTCCCACGATTGGTAAATCACAAACAGGAGGAACAGTCCTGGCTGGACCAGATGAGAGAGGAGATCCCAGTCCAATGGTGGGAGGCTGGACCCTGCCGTGTGTCACCAGGACACTGGTCATCAGAGTACAGTTCTGCATCTGCTCAGCCTACCTCATGCTTTTGTGAAATACAGGGACATGTGGACCCAAGGTAGGTTGCAGGGAGACCCCAAACACCATCCTGGAGTCAAGAGATGAATGTCTGGACGGTTGAACAATAGGGCTGTCAAGGCCAAAACAAACATGGTCTCTGTTTTCCTTGTTTCTTTCCCTACATCCCATCTCCATTAATCACCACACATTCATCAAACTGGTTAAAAACACAACCAGAAAACTGAAACCAAATTCGTAACCTGAAAGAGTTAACATGTATTAAATAAGCATAAATATGTTTCAAACAAAAGTCACTGGTCAGGGTTAGTTGACTGCGGGTATTTCAACAAAATTATTTAGCCTTTCCATTGAGACTATCTCTTTATACCCTGGATAAGAATTTTGAAAACAAATGCCAGGCATGGATATGGGATCTGGGGGGTTTCAGTAAGCCTCCCCTTGACAGTTTATCAGTGACAATGACATATCTCACCAGTTTATGGTAAAGACAAACTTCATGAGGTAACGCACACATTTAATGAATGAGCCTATAATGAAAAAAACATTGGCAGTGGTAGGCTGGTGGGAAAATGGGTTTGAAATAACATGTACAAACCACTCACTGAGCTGGGATTATGAGAATTAGATAGAGCATGTTTTTGGAGCTAAAATGCAATACCACTGATGTGATCACCCAGAAGAATAAAGCTAAACGAAAGTCTGTTTTGAGAGGCACAGAATACCGGAGAGCCAGAAATCCATCCAATCAAATTCACCAAGTCCTGAGCAAAGAGCCTGTAGGTGACTGCTGTCATTATGGACTCAGTACCTGGGTGTACTTTTCCCCTTTACCTAGAGCTCCACACAGTTGAGAGGTCAAGATGGTACTTGATACACTTTCTAAAGCCAGAACTCCTTGCCTTTTTACTGGTTGTGATTAGTGAGTTTCAGCTACTAGTTGTATGTACTTTCTGGATGGCAAATGAAAGAAAAGCCCTGTGCAAGAATCATGTGTTCAGGATCTCCAGGCACTTGGCAAATGTCAGTTCCTTGATCCTTACAGCGCCTGTAGCATAAAAAAGCACTTGAGACCTTAGGAAGTGAGCCATCAAGCATTAAACAGGGCCTGCAAATAGGTGGTTAAAATGTTCTCTGGGGGCTTCCCTGGTGGCGCAGTGGTTGAGAGTCCGCCTGCCGATGCAGGGGACACGGGTTCGTGCCCCGGTCCGGGAAGATCCCACGTGCCGCGGAGCGGCTGGGCCCGTGAGTCATGGCCGCTGAGCCTGCGCGTCCGGAGCCTGTGCTCCGCGACGGGAGAAGCCACAGCAGTGAGAGGCCCGTGTACCGCAAAAAAAAAAAAAAAAAAAATCTCTGGGTGTGACAAAGTTAAGCTTCCCCCAAATCCCAGGTAGAAACAACTTTAAAGAGTTTTTCACAATCCCTAGCCTCTCTGAAGGAGACATTGATGCGTGTGAACTGATGTTATGTCTTCCAGTGATCTTGGCTCCAGAAATGCAAAATCTTCTACCGGCCAATGGGCAGCCAAAGACTGTGAAACTGCCAGAAGTATCTTGGGCAACTTGGTAGGACTACAGATGTTAAAAGAGATGATCGCTCTGTGACATACAGAGGGGTGGTTGAGAGCTCAGACTCTATAGACAAGATTTAACCCCCATGTTTTATCCTTGATAGCTGTCTGAACTTGGGCAAATACTCAATCCCTTTAAGCCTCAGTTTCCTCATATACAAAAAAAGGTTAGCAAGTGTGCCTCCCTCCTAGGGCAGTGGTTCTCAGCTGAGGCCATTTTGTCCTCCAAGGGACATTAGGCAAGGTCTGGAGACAAGTTTGGTTGTCACAGCTGGGGTGGGTGTTGGGAGATGTTACTGGAATCTTGGGGGTAGAGACCAGAAATGCTGCTAAACATCCTACAGTGCACAGGACAGCCTCACAACAAAAGACTATTAGGACAAAAGTAGTCAATAGTGCTAAAGTTGAAAAGGTCTGCCCCGAGTTACTCTGAAAATTCAATACAACACTCCACGTAGAAGGTGTGGAGAAAAGGGAACCTTCCTACATTGTTGGTGGGAATGTAAATTGGTGCAGCCACTATGGAAAACACTATGGAGGTTCCTCAAAAAACTAAAAGTAGAGTTTCCATATGATCCAGCGGTCCGACTCCTGGGCACATATCCAGACAAAACTCTAATTCGAAAAGATACAGGCACCCCTATGTTCATAGCAGCACTAGTCACATTAGCCAAGACATGGAAACGACCTAAAATGTCCATCGACAGATGAATGCATAAAGAAGATGTGGTACATATACACAGTGGAATACTACTCAGCCATAAAAAAGAATAAAATAATGCCATTTGCAGCAACATGGATGGACCTAGAGATGATCACACTAAATGAAGTAAGTCAGACAGAGAAAAACAAATACCATATGATATCACTTATATGTGGAATCTAAAATATGACACAGATGAACTTATCTGTGAAAATAACTCACAGACATAGAGAACAGACTTGTGGTTGCCAAGGGGAAGAGATGGATTGGGAGTTTGGGATTAGCAGTTGCAAACTACTATATATAGAATGGATGGACAACAAGGTCCTACTGTATAGCACAGGGAACTATATTCAATATCCTGTGATAAACCATAATGGAAAAGAATATGAAAAAGAACGTGTATGTGTGTGTATATATATAAATATATAATATATCTCTGAATCACTTTGCTGTACAGCAGAAATTAGCACAACATTGTAAATCAACTATACTTGAATAAAATAAATTTTTAAAAATACAGTACTCCATGTAGAAGCTCTTAAAAGAGGACCAATATCACAGTATCATAGTAAGTCTTCTATTGTAAGTTTCCTTTCATTAGACATTACACAGTCTACTTCTAGGTGAGTCAATTAACTGTAATAGATACCTATACAATTTGTTAACGAACTTAAATAATTTACACTCTAAAGGCATTATTTGTCATGCATACACTAATGTCAGAACGTTGCTCTAAGAGCAAAAGGCTGCTCTGTCTGTGACAGGCCTACCGTGGGCAGAGCTGGGGATATTGAGCTGAATTCCAAGCCTCCCTCCAGACTAGAGCTGATCTGAGAAACCAGTGCTGATGGAAGCAGCAGCTGCAGCAGCAGGGCTGTAAGCTATGTGTTCTGTCCTCTGGGTGCTTGATGGGGAAGAGAGAGTGCCTCTCTCTCTAGGCCTCAGCTTAACTGGCCTATTTCATGGCTGGACAAACACAGGCTCCTTAGCCACTTTTCTATCCTTGACTGAGCTGTAAGTGTCCATAGTGTGACATAAAGCAAAGCTGGAATGCTCCTGCAAGGGCAGTGTGTAAAAAGAACTTGGCCTCCCAGACAGCGGGGCTGAGGTCCCTGATAAGACCAATGGTGGAGCAGCAGATCTCCTGAGGCCCAGAGGGTGTTGATGTTGATGGAGCATTTCTATGGATCTGTTGACTCTCAGACTTCATTCCAGCCCCTGCTCCCAGACACTCTTCCCAGCCAGGGGTGAGGCCTAAAGTTCTCTGAAGACTAAAGGCCCAAAGACTGAAGGTGTCTGAAGAGAGTGTTGCTGTCATGGGGTGTGTTTCTGTGGTGCCACGGCCTCCCGGATGTCCTGCTTCATCCTTAGTGAGAAATACAGTCCAGTACATCTTCTCAGGTCCAGAGAGTGCTGTTGCCATGGGGTGCGTTTCTATGGAGACGCTGCCTTCCATGGGTCCCTCCAGTCTATCACGAGGTTTATAGTACAGCAAGTCTCAGGCTCAGAAAACTCTGACCTTGAGGGCTACACTTCTGTGGGTTCTGCCTCCAAATCATTCTTCCAAATCTTTGTCAGGGCCTAAAGTCAAGCACCGAATCGTCTCAGGCTCAGAGAGCGCTGATATTAAAGAGGAGATTACTCAGAAGCTACTGCCTAGAAGGTGCCCTTCCAGTCCTTGGGGAGCCCTAAAGGCGAGCAAGAAGTCTCCTCAGGTTTGGGGAGTGCTCCTGAGGAGGGGGGCCATTGTAGGGCGTAGCTGCCTCCCAGACCCCTTTCCCAGGCCTTGAGGGGACCTGAATACCACCAAGACATCTCCTCAATGTCAGAGATCTCTGCTGGAGAACAGAAGAGTTCTGAAGAGCAGCTGCCTCGCACAGGCCCTCTCCCGGCTTCAAGAAACCCTCAGGGTCAGCAACAGGTCTCTTCTGCTTTAAGCCAACATTGGGCTCACCACTTTCTGGCTAATAATTGTGATTCTTATGGGTTAAATGTTCCTCAGGACAGAATCACATGCACATTTTTTAAAAAACAAATTTCTGTTCCCCACTCAAGACCTACTGAATCAAACTCCTAGTGTGGGATGGAGCCTAGGAATCTGAATTTTTAGCAAGTTCTCCTGATTCTGATGTTCTGCAAAATTTGAGTGTTACAGATATATGCCTTAAATGTTAGCTCAAAATATATTAGTTTTATATGGTTATTCCATGTATTATGTTACCTTGTCAAACTGAGAACTTTTTAAAGTGTTGCTCAGTATAAGATACAGTCTTTGAAAACATTTAAAAATTCTAAATCGATGAACTTATTATTATTATTATATTTTCCCAAAAAGTAGACAATCACCTTGAGGTCAGTTTCTCTACATATTGTTGTTGCCTACAAGACCTACCAGATATGGGGGTGGGTCTAAATTAGGAATTTGGAATTAAGAGATACACACTACTATATATAAAATAAACAACAAGGATCTACTGTACAGCTCAGGGAACTCTATTCAATATTCTGTAATAATCTAAGTGGGAAAAGAATCTGAAAAAGAAGAGATATCTGAATCACTTCGGGGTATACCTGAAACATTGTAAATCAACTATACTTCAATAAAAAATAAATTTAAAAAAGTAAATAAAAGAAACAGTAATAGAAATTGAAAATAAAAAGACCTACCAGATAGCTGAGCACAAATTCAACAAACATTTGTTTATTAAAAATGTTCCACATGTGATGTGGAAAAAACACACTGGAAAGATGCTAACTTGAGAGCCAGTATAGTAAGTTCATGCAGGTGTCCAAGGAACCTAGATCTCCATATGCCTCTGAAAAGTAGCATGAATGGGCAAGACGCGGTTTTCCTTTGCAGTTTTCCAGGAGAAAATACCTTTTCAGAAAGTCTTATTAGGGAGGGCTACCTAAGGAGCCCTTGCCCAAAAAACAAACTTAGGACTCACAGTTTAGGAAATCAAGAGTTTGAGGTGACAGGAGTCCTCTTCGCTGAAATTCTACCCAAAATATGTTGAGGGTGTGCGTGTAGTTTTGTAGGGATCAAAGAACACCGAACACCATTCAATCCATCTCTTCCGTGGAGTCTGGTGTTTTGTCTCCCTGAGGATGCTTTTGGTTGCAGGCAGTAGACCAAGAGTTTTTACATAGAAAAAGGACTTATTATTTCACAAAATAAGAAATGTAGAGTGAGGACAGTTACAGGAAATTCAGTAGCTCAACAATCCCCAAGGATGCAGATGTTTTCTCCGTCCACTCCATGTTATTCTGCCCCAGACGCAGTGCTGATGGATTGGAGAGGCACGTGGAAGAGAGGGTTCATCATCCCTCCCTACCTGAGGAAGATACAGATGGGAGCCTCTCACTGGCTTGACCAGTGAGAGGGTAACAGAGAGAGACAAGCCTCCTCCCAGGCTATGCCAATCTCCTAAGAGCTTCTGGAACTCTTAAGCCAAGCCAGGTGGAGCCCCAGAGCCAGAGTTTGGCCCAAGTGTTTCTCTGGAAGGCTCTTCCCTTCCCCAACCCCATCAGTCCCTGAGCCTTTAGACTCCGCTGCCCCATAAGCTACCTTCTCAGGGACCACTGAGGGAAGTGAGGCAGGCCAGGGGGTGAGATGCAAGAACGAGCCGTGCCTTAAGAGATGGCTTTTCCCAACACCCAGCTCCCCATCCGGCAGCTCTGCCCTGTCACATGACTCTGTGTAGTGCCACCCGAGCTTATCACATCTCATTAAGGAAAAAGAATACAATAAAACCAAGCCTCTGGGGAAAAAGAAGTCACTGGGGAGTTCTCCCTTCCTGTATAAGTGCCTGCAGTCGTCCCAAGAATGATGTTTAGACAATTACAGGCATGCAGAGGAGAAAAGCATTTTCACCACGTACACAGTGCTATTAGCAAGAAAAATCTTTTCCAGCAACTTCTCTGCGTACTTCCTTTCAAATCCCATTGGCCAGGATGGGGACATATATTGATGCCTAAACCAATCACATGATAACAATTCATTGCAGGAGACCATTTCCCTGCACACACGTGTGGCTAGGCAGGGGCACCCCTAAAACTGGGGTCTTCCAGCAAGGAAGAAATAAGGCAATGGGAATGGGTAAGTGACTAAGAGTGCCTACCATATTGGTCTTCAAATGCCCTAAGTCCAAAATATTGAATTTAAACACTGAGTTTGATTCCTGAAGCAGAGTCACAGAAACTCTCTCTTTAAAACTTAGCAGCATGGTCACTAAGTAAATGGGAGAAAATTACTCAACTCTCTGGGCCTTGTGTTCTTATCTATACAATGATAACAAACACAAGGTACAGGACACCCAGTGAAATATGAGTTTCTGTTAAACCATGTCTTAAATATTACATGGGACTTATACTACAAAATTATATGTTGTTTATCTGAAATTCTAATTTCACTAGGTGTCCTGTATTTTTGTTAAATCTGGCAATCCTAGATGGATGGATTGTGGCTGGAGGGTGGGTAGGTGGACTGATGGGATGGACGAGATGGATAGGTATAGTGATAGAGCTCTTTGGGACAATTTTTCAATGGTCAAGGGCTGTGTGCCTCTGTGTGTATGGGTGAGTGGGTGTGGGTGTGGGTGTGTGTGAACATGCATGTATTTTCCTCAGAAACAGACCAGCAAGGGAAGGCGTATGATGAGAATTTGAAGAGCTAGTCCAGCCCAGAGAACAAAATATCTACTGCCAGGGAGATGAGAACGTGAACCTTTGCACTATGATTACACCAGTGACTCCCTGTGTGATCTTTGATAAATCACACCACCTCTCTGTTATGCAGGGTTTCACACTAATGTAGATGAGATAATAATATCAGCTTTATTTCCGCCTCACATGAGATCAAGGTCACCTGAGCATTACTTATAAATTCCAGAATTGAAAAAGAGGCAAGGGATGGGTATTTTTTTACAATACATCAATGAGAAGGGGGAATCAGAAAGCCCGGGTAGGCTTGGGATTCTTTTCTAATTTCTTCGGGAAGCACTCACTAAATAATGATTCGAACCTAATATAGGATGCACTGATTACAACCCACACTTTGTTTCCAAGCCTTAATTCACATACCTGAATGTTTCCCTCGTTAGCTGCGCGCATCACCCTCTCACTGAATCAGCAGAATTTAGCAAATTCAGACATCAGCTGTTTCTCTCCTGTATTTGACAGGAAACCTATTGCAACCCAGTGATTTCCCAGGGTTTATTTTTTCACAAGTGCCAGAGCAGCACCACACCAGTGGGATCCGTGTTGGGAGCATGTGCCCATAAAAACTGGTTTCTTTTTGTGGTCACTTTTATGTTGAATCGGCAAGTGAATGGGGCTCTCATTATCTTTGGAGGTAGAAGTCCATTACATTTCACTGGGCCTGTGTTATTTTGCTAATAAAACTAATACAGCCCAAGAAACAAGAACGGTGGAGGGTGGTAGGGTTAGTGCTTTCAGTGATATTCCCAGAGGCCTCCGAATCATCCTCCTATAAGCGACCAAATGGCCAGAATCCAAGGCAAGCATGGGGTCGAGTACAAAAACGGGAGAACCACCAGAGAGGGCAAAAGTAGAGAAGACTCTGGCCAGGGGGTGAAAGCAGGTAGGAGAATGTGTGAACCTAGTGACCCAGATTGGAAACAGGGCATCCCGTGTCACTCTTAAGGCAGGAAGCTTTACAGTGAGTGTCACGAAAATCACAACATAATCATGCCTTCTCGGTCATCTGCAAAGGACTTTTACATACAGCAGCTCAGTTCATCCTTACTGAATCGGTGAGAAAAGTGAAGCTCATAAAGGTAAAATAACTTCCTGTAATGCATATCAGAGGCAGTATTCGAAATCAGGGCTACTGAACACAGGACCGGGACTTTCCCACCAGCCCCAGCAGTATTTTACAAATGGTGTAAATTAATACCGGCCAAAACGTGGCCTTCACCCTCTTATCTACAGCCGTTGAAGTTCCCACCATTGGCATCCCCTTCGGGGTTAAAGAGGGAAGGAAACAAACTCTATATTGTATAACCCAGGTTAGGCAGTGACAGCGAAACAAAATAGGGACCAATTTTTTCTGGAACTTTCATCCTGGTTGTCATCTTGGAAAGCCACATTACCGTCATGGAAAGTGTGATTTATTGGCATTCAACCATTTGTTCATGCACTCATTCGTTCAAAAAGTGTATATTAAATTTCTGTTTGCCAAACACTGTACTAGCTACTGTGTGTTCAGCGGTGAATAAAAGAGAGGTGGTACTTGCTCTTGTGGGACTAAAAACATGGCGAAAGGGACAGACATTCAAGAAGGAGACAAAGGCCTAAGCATCTAATGACTGATTGTGAAAAGTGCTGCGATAAAGATAGGGTGTTTTACAAACAAAATACAGAGGTGGCTTCTCCAATTTGAGCAGGCCACTCTAAAGTGATGGGTGACCTGACCAGTGAGAAGGGATGCTCTATGTGAAGAGTGAGAAGAAAGAGCTTGAATAGAGCCCTGGAAGGGAGAGAGCTCTGTCCGCTCCAGGAGCTGGACCAAGGCCCCTGGAATTGGAAAGAGGTGAGGGAACAGTGAGAGAGAGGGTGGCAGGGATGCAAAGGAGGCAGGAGCACCAAGATCCATCCTGGGCTACTTGGTATAGCCAACAGCAACAGGTGGGTCTGGCCTCTGGGTGGAGAAGGGAGCCACCAGATGGGCAGGAGACACCAAAAGGATGAAGGTGAACTTCAACTTTGCCCTGTTCCCAGGTGTGCAATTCCAGGTGCTCATGGTGAGACTGACGCCTCCATTGGTAGTTTATTCCCCTACTTTGAATCCTCTGTCCACCACTAACCCAACTCAAGGTGCCCAATGCCACCTCCGTATCTACGTTATGGTAAATGGCCTTCAGTTCCACATGGAAACAGAGGAAAAGCACAGGCTGCCAACTAGGTGTGTCAAAAATATTTTCCCAAGCGCCAGATGGAGACTGTGCCCTAAACCGGAAAGTTTCTGGCCACCTGTGAAGGCTGTTCTCTGGTGCCAATCCCACTTTCTCCCACCGGCTCTTTGGGGCTGAGGAAATGCTTCATCAGTGCTGGGCGGAATCATTAGAAGTAACTGATTAACAGCGTGGCTATCGAAGTTCTGGAGTTTGTTTTTCTGCAACCTGAAAGGGTGCTTGCTTTATGATTTTTTAATTAGAGTGTAAATATTGCAGGTCCATAAACCTCTTGATTGATTGCTGACAGGTGTGAAAGTTTGCATTTGATGGAAAAGGCCCCGAGTCTGCTGTTATCTCCAGCTTCTGTTTTCTCAGGCTCCCCTGGCAGCTGGCTGGGTTGACACACAGGGCAGCACCCAGGAAAACTGCCAGATGGAGGGCTTATCCTCTGAATTCCCCAATATCACCTTGGGAGCTTCTTCCTCCCTATCACATCCCCCCCTCATCTTCTTTCAAAAATCACAGTGGGACCTCAGCCTGGTGAAGAAATCCCCACAATGTCTCCACTGTTTGAGTCATGCCCCATGTTCTGATTTTCCTTCTGACCTTACCACGCATTCTATGGCCCTCACTTCTTGAACTACCAAGAAACAGAAATTAATTTAAATACTTATTCATGGGTTCGTTCAGTGAACAAATATCAAGTGTATCCACGGCTCCGGTACACACATTATTTCAGGTGCCCGAGAGACAGCATGGAGCACACTAAAGTCCTTGCCATCACAGAATACCTTTTACAAGCGGGAGTAAAAAATACACACATGACAAAGTTTAAAAGATCATTTCGAACACTGATAAGTGTGATGGAGATGATAAAATTGGGACACATGGAAGAGAGTCAGTGGGAAGATGCTTTGGCCAGAAGAGCAGGAGATTCAATTATTTTTCTCCATCTTTCCAGCATGAGCCCCCCACTTCTGTTTGTCTTGGAAGATCTGTTTTATTCTTCTTGTTCTCACACCATATTGACTTCCCCATCCATATGACCAAAAATGACCATTTTATCTCTCTTTTCACGTTGATTCAGTACAAGCAATCAATGAAGACCAGTCATCCTCCCAGGGTCCCTACTCCTAAAAAGTATTTAGAATCTGATTGGTCCAGTTTGGGTCAGGGTTCCTCTTGGTGAAAATCATCTTTGAGCAATCTAAGCTGTGTCACATATGAGTGTGACCTAAGTCCCCATTGTTGTGGGTAGAGGGGCATTTATTATAGAGAAGAGAGAGAGCATGGCCTGGGAATATACCAACTACTAGTAATCTAGCTTACAGATAGTTGTTGTATTGCAGACCTATCCATTCCTACAGAGAGGCAGTAATCCAGGAAAGAAGAGATGGAGTCCTCAACTGAAGAGGGAGACTACGTGAAATAAAGAAACAGTGGGGTTTTTAGAACCAACATGTTCTGATATGCTGAACTAAATAATACAACTGCCTTTGCAAGCTTAGAATTTGAAACCTGGGCATCTAGAGAAAACTCCTGAAAAAAAATCCCACGGCTATTTAATATACTCTTAAAGTCCTCCAGAGAAGGAAGTCATACTGCTTTTCAAACTATTTTGAATTTTAAGACTTCTCAGTTTCTATAATCATGAATTGTTTCATGTCTAAGGCAAATGCTCCAATGTTAGGTGACAGCATTTACCTGCACCTGCAGTGTAATCATTCATAGTGCACCTTTCACTCAAATTACGGTCCAGTTTGGACAATAAATGAAAAGTCATCTTACTCCTAGGGCAAGCTGGATAAAGGAAATTATGTCCATTATTATTGCAAACATCACGAAACAAGATAGGACAACTTTAAAAACCATCTGAGGTAGAAGTTTCTAGGTGACCTGGAATTTGTGATATTAAGTCATGTGTAAGTTTCTAGGTGATGACAGTCACTCCTTACAGATTTTGAAGATATTAAAAAACTCATTTTGTACAGTGTTGGTGGTATAGTGGTGAGCATAACTGCCTTCCAAAATTCTTCTTATATTATTATGCTTCCTCTGATTCTTTCTCTGTCAAGTAAGTGGCCCAATCTTGATGCTTAAGTTTCTATTCCCAAAGCAAAAAAAGGAAATAAAAATTCACCATGGCCTTTTGGTAAAATGACAGTTATTACTATCTTTGGCCAGAAGAAACATATTTTTGACAGCAAACCAAAGACTGAGCAGGGTATTATCAGCTTTTCAAACACTAAAGTGAAAAAATAAATGGGTAGAGGATTTGTGTGTCATTCAGCAGAGTTTTAGTGTCAGTCATGACAGTTCTTACTGGAAAAATGTTTAATACCCTCTACTTAATCAAAACTAAATTCCTCATAAATGACTGTTTGATAAAAGGAAAGAATTATCTGTGAGTAACTTATCCTACAATGTAGAATTGCTCCCCAATTCCAAAGAATGAAGTAAAGCTGATTGAGAATATTCTAAGTACAGTGTTAGGGTTTTGATAAACACAATAAAATCTCAAATACTGAATTGCTCAGCCAGGAACAACAACTGGATAACCTTGGATAAGTTGATCCCCACTGATTATTTTTTCCCAGAAGCTTAAAGTGTGAATAAAATGTTCTGGCATTTCACTATCTCATCAATTTTTACATACTGGGGTTTTCAAGTTTCTCATATCCTTCTATCCTATTATCCTCCTTTATCTTCTTGGAATCTATTCCGGGAATTACTCATGCATAAAATTATGTGAGAAGCCTTCATCTCTAACGCCTTTTTCTAATTGTCAAATTTACAGTAAAAAGATAATAACTATTGAGTATCGATTGATCCAAGTTTTCATAAATGCTATGGCAATTTCTAGACACCAGGAGCAATCGTAACATATTTTGCAGTAGACTGCCCTAATTAACGACTAGGTGCTTTCCAAATTTTTCAAGAAAAAAAGGAGCATATCTAATTCTGTTCATTTTGATAATGGAGGGCAGGAAAAAATGTGTCTCATTGGAAATGCAAAGCTAGTCTTCAGTGGAAACAATTTCTTCATTCTCTTCATTGATTTGAGCTTTGTCTCCTCTTTTGAGTCACAGGCCACTCCTGAGGTTAGAGGTGATGGCATAGCTTAATGGTGAAGAGTGAATATAACAAAAAAGAAGCAGACTCACAGATATAGAGAACAAACTAGTGGTTACCAGTGGGAAGAGGGGAGTGGGGAGGAGCAGTATAGGGGTAGAAGATTAAGAGGTACAAACTATTATGTATAAAATAAATAAGCTACAAGGATATATTGTACAACACAGGGAATATAGCCAATATTTTATAATAACTGTAAATGAAACATAACCTTTAAGAATTGTGAATCACTATATTGTACACCTGTAATTTATATACTATGGTACTGCAACTATATTTCAATAAAAATAAATCAATAAATATAAATAAATAAATAGGAAAAAGTTTTTAAAAATACACGAGTTAGAGTTACAATGCCTAAGTTCTAAATCCTAAGCTTTGCCACTTGCTATATGGGCCAATCTCAACAGGATTCTTAATATCTCTTAGTCCCAAATTTTAATTTGTAGTATAGAGTATCCATTGTACCTATTCCTGTGAGTAAAATGCATATTAAGCATTAGCACAGAGTCTGGCATAGAGTAGAACCTTAATAAAATATCCTATTACATGAAAGAAAAAAATAACTAGACGATAAACAAAGAGCTTAGATAAACAGCTCCTAAATAATCACAGACTAAGCATTTCTCCTCCAGCAGATCTTGGTATCTGCTGACAACCTCTCTTTAATTCGTGGTACATTCTCCATCTACAAGCTTAAAATTCTCTATCTTTTTGGCACAGACTGAATATCAATCAACGAGGAGATTGTTAATTCATTCAGGCCAATGGAAAGCAATCATTATAAACAATTCAAAGTTCCCTTCGGACTTCCTCTGGGATGTGGATACAACCACTCCTTTATTATTTCCTAGATAAGGGCGACATCAACCCTGGTAACATATTAGGGTTGACCCGCAGTTAGAAGGAAATGTTTTCACAGTTACATTTATGACCACTATATTCATATCAGAAAGCTTTTCAGACACAGTTCCTTATGGTTCACTTTACCATGTATCTAACAGACAAGACTGGTTTGTGGCGCAATAGTTCAGCAAGTCCTACACTCCAGAATCACATTCTAGAATGTGTTCTTTTGATTCACTGAAGGTGATTGCTAACTCAGTTATACACAAGTAAACTTGTGGACACACAAATCTTGATCTATTTACATTGACTTTCAGTCCGGCAAGTTCTTTCCAATGTGGTACTGGCAGAGTTCTGGTTTTTACAAGCATTTCTGGGTTCAAGCCAGTTTTAGACTTAGAATTCTTAAAATTTTGCCCCAATGAAAAAGAATATCAGTCACTCTCCAGAGCATGAATTCTTCTGTAGATATAACAGCTACTGAAATCTAAGAGGAATTCATGCTTTTTTAAATTTATGGCATGACAGTGCTATGACACTGGTAGTTTTCGACAGATAGCATTTTCCATCTAGCTTCTAAGAATACTTTCTTATTACAGTTGCTCTTCTCTACAAACCCATCAAATTCCTCTCTGAAAAGCCAGATCTCCTTGTTCCTCTTGGGCAAACACTGTTTTATAGATAATGCAGGAAAGGCCTGAGTGATAACTGCCCTCCCCAAAACTGTGACGTGGTCAAATGTCTATTTGGGGTCTTTTTTTCACAAAGTCTATCAAAACTTCCTTTAAAAGTGTGGCTTTGTCCATTTTGCCTAGTATGCAAGAGGTCTCTTTCCTAGAAAGACTTCCAAAGTTACTCTAGCCTTTGAAAACATGAATACTATTCTTCCCCTACCATTTTAGTTCTATTCAACAAAATCAAGACTTTGGAGAGAAACATGAATATGTCTAAGAAGATTAGTGCAAGACTCTCTCCATGAGTATCAGTCACACACTAGGATCAGTGAGATAGTAGGTAGAAGACACTATTTTCAACGTGTCTTTATTTCATAAAGAAAGAAGAGTGCTGTAAAGTGATCGTGTACTTCTATTGCATTTTCCTGAAATCATGCATAAAAAAAGAGAGAGAGAAAACATTAGATCAAGCCTCTCAGGATGTTCTAAGTGAAAAGAAAGGTTTTTTGTTGTTGTTGTTTTAATCTTTCTGCTGACTGCCAGAAGAGTCACTTGATAGGGCACAATTGCTACCAGTAATAAGACTGTGCATGAGAAAGCTCATTTTTGGCACTACACTAAAGATGAAAGTAGAACAAGGGTGGGGGGGGGGATCACCTTTGTCAGACAGAAGGTTAGATGTATTAAAATAAAATCTTAATGGAACCAAAGTGAAGACCTGTATCATGTCCAAGATTTCTGGTGGAAAATTTCAGCAGTAATGAGCAACTTCCCAAATGGGATAATTAATGACCAGTGCAATATTTCACAATAGAAACAATATACTTTTGATAGACCCAGAGAGACACGGGAATATCCTTCACACCAACTCAAAGTGGTCAAGGTTTGTACTTGTTTGTTGCTTTAAATCCTTAATCTACTCCATCAACCTGGGAATGTCCAAGGAAGGAAACGGTGCAGGGTCTGAGAAGTTAACTGAAGAAATGACTTTTCTCTTTGTTACTTAAGTGCATATCGTGAAAAATTGCCTAACTCAGGGGGTTGTTTCTGTGTATTTCATTGAAATAAATCAAAACCACTTGCTTTTTCTACTTCTTTATTTCCTATTCACTGGACAAATCCTTTGAGTTTATTTTCAATCCCCCTGAACTGAATTTTCCCCTGTCAAGATTATCAACTTCATCCATGTGGCCAAAGACAGTGGTAGCCTTCAAGTTCTCATCCTAGTCAACATCTCAGAGGTAGTCAATACATCTGATCATTTCTTCCTTCTGGAAGCATGTGTCCTTTTGTCTTATCTGCCTCTACTTTCTCCTGGCTTCCATTTAATTTATCAAGTTGTTCCAATTCAAGCTCATCCTCCTCTGCTCTCTTCTATGTGTTCATTGCCCCAGGATCAATCTTGACCTGAACTCCTCTTTATCTATACTAAGTCCCTATGCAAATTCACCCCATTCTGTGACTTAATCTATACGCTATTCATTCAACTTTAGCCCTGATCACTTCCTTGAGTTTCAGGTTCATATATCCAACTGCTCCTTAACCTCTCCAGTTGTATGTTAATAGGGATCTCATCTTTGACTTTTTCCAAACATGTCTATTCTTTCCCTCCTACTCACCTTTTAACATACACACTCACACCCTACTTCTCCAAATGTGCTTCTGTCCTCAGTCTTCTCCTACCTCAATCAAAAGTGTACCATCCATTCAGCAGTTCAAACAAAAGCCTTAGGAGTCATATTCAATTCTTATCATATTGTCCTCAATGACTTGGCCCACCATGATCCCAATGCAAACCACCATCATGTCTTTTCTGATCCTGTAATGGCCTTGTTTTTAATCTTATTCTGCACGTAGCATACAAAATGATCTGTTTTAATGTAACTCAAATAATGTTACCCTTCTGTTTAAAATCCTACTGTGCCTCTGATCACAGAGTAAAATCCAAAGTTCACTGTGGCCTATAGAGCTTTTCATGATCTAGCTGGTGTCTAACTCTCCTCCCTTAACTCATACAATGTCCTATACCACTTATTCTACTACACCAAGCTTTTCCTTCAACACAGCGAACTTATTCCTGTTTCAGGGCCTGTGCACTTACACCTTTCCTTTGCCTCTGTGAATGGCTGTGTCTTGTTCCTTTAGATCTCATTATGAGTGTTACTTTCTAAAGTAGTCAACCCCACTCCACTCCCTCTGTTACCATCAGAATAATGGTTACCTCTGGGAAGATGAGAACAGAGAGTGCCTAGAAAGGTGAATGAGAGAACTTTGGGGGTAATGAGCTTCTGTCACCATGTTTGTGCATTTGTCAAAACTCAGTGAAGATCTGTATATTTCATTGTATGTAAATTTAATTTCAAAAGAAAAATGTAAACAAATATAAAACTCTAAAGCCATAAATGATGAAGTCTATAGGAGAAAATGTACTGATATCTGCACATCCTTTAGAAATATTTCAAAATTCAATGTACATTGATAAGTGGAAAAAATGTATAGGTGAAAAAATATGTGATAAAGCAAGTATAGTACAGTGTTAATGGTAAATCTAGACTGTAGGTATATAGATGTTAACTCTAAAATTCACCTCTGCTATATGCTTGAAAATGTTATAATTAAACCTTGAAAAATTATTTTCTTAAAAAATTTAAAGATAAATCAACTAAAAATGATTGGATCTGATAAGACAGTTCGAAATGTGGCTGGATAAAACATAAATAAACAAACAAAAGCTTTCCTTTATAAAAACTAAATGGAAAGTTAAGACTATTCCCAATAGTAACAAAAGCTATAATATACATAGGAATACATTTGACAATGTGTGAGAACAATACGAAGAAAATTATAATACTTTACTGAACTGTATAAAACCTGACCTGACATCTCATACATCTCATTGTAAAATAAGAGATATTTATGATAGAATATAAATGTTACCCAGACTACTATAAATTCAATGCAATTTCAATGAAAAAATCTAGTGAAACACTTATTAATATGAAAAATTGATTCCTAACTATATTTGGAAAAGCAAATGGGTAGGAATAGTCAAAATTTGGAATAAAAATTAAAATGGGAGGGAGAACACTTTTGGATGTTAAAGTAAATCATAACATTTTAGTAATTAAAACAATGTTGATTAACCAAATAGATCAATGGGACAAAATAGGCAGTGCAGACTCTTATAAATATGACAATTTAATATGTCATAAAGATGTCATTTTAAATCAGGAGGCATAGGATTTAATAAAAAAGTGTTGGCACAATTACATGTATACGGAATATTATAAGGTTTAATCTCTAAAATACATTCTGGATGGATTAAATTTCTAATAAACAGTACAAAATAATAAACTTACTAGAAAAAAGGAGAATATTTTCTATTATTGTGGTAGATTATGTCTTTCTTAAGAAAAAATGGATGAGCATAAGCCATAAAATTTAATAAAACTGACAAGTCTGACCATGTACAAAGCAAAAATCTCTCTAAGTAAACAGACATTATAAACAAAGAAGAAAACAAAGCACAGAGTGAGAAATTTATCTGTGACATAGATATATAACATAAATAGGGTATAAATAGATGAAGCAAAGGAATAGAGCTATTTATTGCATATGTAGCCAAGTTTTATCCCTAATATGTTAGGAGTGATTTATAAATGAATAATAAACAAGAATAGATGCTAAGTCTCATTAGAAAATCAGGAAGATACACATTGGGACAACAGACTATCTCTTTTATTACATTTAGTCTATAAAAATAAGGAAAATGAAATTTGACAGAGATTTGATAACAATTTGTGTTAGGAAAATTGAGGAGAAAAACATTTTTTCATATATAGGTGGTAGGAGTATAAAAGAGTTCTGAAAGGATATTTTGTAAATCTATCAAATTTTAAAATTTTCTTTTAATCACATGCTCCAAGTCTAGGCATACATCTTCTATACACAAGTACATAAAGATGAATGTGCAAGTATATTTATTGCAGCATATTTAATAATACCAAAAATTGGAGAAAACCTACGTTTGCAATTATCAGTAATGGTTAAATAAATGATACATTCATAATATAAAATACTATATATAAGTTAAAAGTTCTGACATGGAAAGAGATTCACTATTTATTGCTGAATGGAAAACAAATAAATTATAAAACAGTATGTGTCTGATTACTTACAATTGTTTAAAAAATATGTACTTTTTAAATGTGCAGAAAATGGCCCAGAAATATAAAAATTAAAATCTCAACAGTAGTTTCCTCTAGGAAATATGTGTATTGGAGGAGTGTAAAGGGAGGGAATCCTTTCACTTTTTTATATTCCATTTGGGAATTTTATATATTCCCCATCCCCAACTCCCAACACACAAACATTTTAGAAACAGTGTGCAATGTATTTCTTGAGAAAATTTTATTTTAAAAAGAGGTATTACAATGAAAGAAAAGGGAAGAAAGGAAAGGGAGTGGGAAAAACAAGGAAGAAAAGAAGGAGGTTTTAAAAGAAGGATGGATGGGAAGAAGGAATCAGTGTACCATGGAGAGGAGGAGAAATAGTGGATGTTAGAAAGATTTGGAGAAGGAATGGTAAGGCAGCTGAGTAATGAGATGCGAGGATGGCCAAACCTTCCTAGCTAGTATGCTTGGACCCTGGAAAGAGGGCCTTACCCTGAGCTCCACACTTAAGAAGGACAAGCATGGGCTTCCCTGGTGGCGCAGTGGTTGGGAGTCCGCCTGCCGATGCAGGGGACGCGGTTCGTGCCCCGGTCCCGGAGGATCCCGCGTGCCGCGGAGCGGCTGGGCCCGTGGGCCATGGCCGCTGGGCCTGCGCGTCCGGAGCCTGTGCTCTGCAGCGGGAGAGGCCACAACTGTGAGAAGCCCACGTACGGCAAAAAAAAAAAAAAAAAAGGACAAGCATATCACAAACACACACATATCAAATATGTTGAGGGACTCATGGGCATTCTGCTGCTCGGGATCCGGTGTCCAGTACTGGCCCAGCATGACCCTAAACATCCAATATTGCAACTACCATTGCTGAAGCCCTGGGGCGGGGAACAGTTCTCCACATCTATTCCTATGTCTTCAAAACAAAAAGCAGCTTGCATCTGAATGCCAGGAAGGTTTGTGGGCAATACTGTTGCTGACCTCAGAGGAGATACTGCATCAGATGCAGGACTATTTGAGCAACTAAAGCATTTAGTGAAGAGAAGGTAAGTTAATTAATTTGTCATGTCCTTCTTCTTAGACAGGATGAATGGCATATATTCTCACATAACAATGTGTCATTTTCAAGCATCCATTTTCTTATTTTTCTTCATTTTCCAATTTCCAATTCTTTCAACTTAACAGTTTTAGAAAAAGAGTGCAGCATTTGGAAGCTTTTGCACATCGTGATGGCTGAAGGAACACTTTTCAGCATTAAATAATTGACAATTTTCTTAAATATGTGTATGTGTGTGTATGTTCCTACATGTACCACGCATGAGATATTATACCAATTCCTTCTATTAGTGTGTAAATCTAGGTAATGTTTTAAAAAGTGATGAAAATTGCAATATGTGTTAATAATCTGTGTGAAGAAGCTAAGATAATTTATAATAACTTTTGATAATAATAATTTATCATAAGCAATCCATTTAAATGTTCAAACATGATATACAAAATTCTTATTTTATTTATAAATCTAAGTGTTGATGTAAGAATTTTATTGGCAACTTAAGATGCTATTGCCACAGGAGAGCAAAATTTCTAAAACTGAAATAAATGAAACACTGAGATTAATAAACTGAAATCAACTGAAATGAATAAAGCTACAATGACTCACAAAAGGCTGTCAAATTTGGCATTAGTACATAAATTATGCAAAATTCTTGATTATAGGAACATAATCAGTGATTTTGCTGAAATGAAGGTAAAATATATATTTTATGAAAAATATATAATAATTTATTAATTATGTGTTAGTATCATTGCTTATCCAATATCACTGTTCCATCGATAGAAGAGCTAGACATTAAACAATGATTGAATACATAGTCTCTTCTATGTTGCCAACTTTCAATGCTATAAAAACTTTAGCTTTACATCTTTCTGTTTTGTGTTATAAATGAATATAGTCAAAGATGGAGAGGTTTAGAAGAAATATATCTTTTTTAACAGTCTGCTAACTTGATTCAGATCCTTTAACTATTTACTCATAAAGTATATGGTTCTCCATTTGTAGTCCTGCCCAGGCCCTGCAGATTTTAGGTGTGGACTCCTTGCTAGTTTCTTCACAGTTGAAGCCCTCCAACCAGCCTTCTTCCTTTCCTCTGCCATTGTACATTGCACACAACCAACTGAATCATTAATCTACTAATGCTACAACCACTGGGCTGGATGATTTACAATTCTATCTCCTATTACCATATTAACTGCTGCAATGCGTAGGCATGGCAAGATCGTGACATCGGGCAGATAAAGTCCTTTGAGAAAATAACTGAGGTTTCTTTTCTGGACTACAGATTTATTGCGGGAGAAGTTGAGCTCTTTTCCCCTTAGCTTCCCCAGAAAGACAAACAGGAATTTGTATTCTGTTTATCTGGGATTTTTCCCAAGGAAAAGTTAACAGGCTATTGTTTTTAAGGTCTAATATCACTTAGAAAAACTATTTTCTAAACGTGGCCCTGTTGCCCGTATTCTTCTGCAATGTGATTGCTTTAACTACTGAATCTGGTGGAAGTGACACCGTGCCATTTCCACACAAGAGACCTTAACTGGCCTGGCAGCCATTTCACTGGTTGGTCTCCTGTCTCTCGGAATACTCAATCTCAGAACAAAGCCCCCATGCCGTGAGCAGCCCAAACCACGTGGAGAAGCCACACGTTGGCAGTCTGGTTGACAGCCCCAAGTGAACTCCCAGCTGACAGCCAGTATCAACTACCAGCCAGGGGGGTGAGTCATCTCGGACATACAGTTCAGCCCAGCTGAGCCCTCAGTGCTAACAGCTTTGTCATCTTTTGAGGGCAACCACATGAAAGACACCAAGCAGGAGTTGTTCATGGGCCTCGTCAACCCACAGGACCGTGAAAGAAATGAACATGTTGCTTTTTTAAGTTTTGGAGTGGTTTAAGCCATGCCAATAGATCATCGTATCACGAGGTTTTAACTGAGTATTGGAGTTAACCTGCAAGATGGGTTAATATTGAGTGCAATGGAAGGGAAGACTTGAGGCTGTTTCAATGGAACAATTCTGATGGCAAACCATTGGAAGCGATATGTACACAAGAAGCCAAACTATGTTAGTCTTAGGAAGGTAATGAGATTTTTATCAGCACAATGATGGGAAGAGAAAGCTTAGGTGGGTGATGGCTGGAAATAGGCGTGGCTCAAGAGCTGACCAGGAGCACCTCAATTGCAGAATGAGCTTTTGGTTTCACTTGCTGAAGGCAGAGCCGGGGATAGTTGGGTCTGACCCCCTGTTCCCTGTCTGCCGCACAATTTTGCCAAAGGCACAGCTTACCCGGAGAGAAAGGCTGAAACCCACAGTGGAAAGAAAAGATGAAAAAGAATGAGTTCATCACATAGGCATGTACCTGAGGCTTGTCATTCAAGGATAATTAGACCTTGGTGAGGGGGAATGAAAGGCAGGATCCTTATCGGACTGCTGTGGGTTTTTCACTAGAATTTGGTTTAGGGAAGAAATGTGACCTCTTCAAACTAATATCAACCGTGCTAGCATCTCTTTCAGATACGTAAATACCAAAACGAAGGGGAAAGACCTCAGGGTAGAAAAAATGCATAACATGTCATAGGGGATTATTTCCTTTTCATTTGTAAGAAGTCAGACATGATTAATATCTGCCTTAACCCAAAAGGAATAGTGTTAAGGAAGGGCTCTCCTAATTCTCCTGATCCTACCTGAGCTAAACAACTTTTCTGATGGACACTGATAAGGCCAAAATACATTTCTCTGGAATGTGAACCATTTTAGCTCACATCTAAAAAGTGTATGAGGGCTTCCCTGGTGGCGCAGTGGTTGAGAGTCCGACTGCCGATGCAGGGGACACGGGTTCATGCCCCGGTCTGGGAAGATCCCACATGCCATGGAGCGGCTGGGCCCGTGAGCCATGGCCGCTGAGCCTGCGCGTCCGGAGGCTGTGCTCCGCAACGGGAGAGGCCACAACAGTGAGAGGCCCACGAACCGCAAAACAAAAAAAGTGTATGAAATATGGTCTAAGAGGAAGAACAGTATATCCTTTAAGATGATGACAAGGTTAGGTTTATGTTAGGGTCTCACGCTCTTGCCTGAGGGGAAGAAAGAAAAGAGGAAGATGATATGGAAAATTTATCTGATTCCACTGAGGCCTTAACTAAAAATTCAATTCTTCAGATTTTCAATATGTGCTTACTTTTGTCCTCTGGATATTGGAGTGTGCTCAACACTCAATGAACATTCTTTGGTGTTTCATGAAATCTTAGTGACCTAGGTAGGATTGGTCCCCATCTCAATTCATTTGGAAGACTCGCACTGCACTTTATTGTGAAAATATCCTCTTATTTTTATTATTCTCATGGCTATATTTTTTAGGGAGTAGAAAATTTAATTTTACCTTCCCCTCCCCATGTGCACACGTGCACACACACACACGAGTCAACTCTGGTAGGGTTTGTGCGATATCCAAAGAATATGAAAGCAAAAATCTTTGGGAAGAAATATTCTACAGTGTATGGATGTGAACAACAGTATGATACAGTAATAAAAATATTTTCAAAATCAAGTGTTAACCCTCTTTTCCCCTTGTCTTTGTGCAAATGTCCTATCATTCTTGGATAGTGATTAATTCTAGTTTTGTCTAATTGACTGCAGAGCTAGGTTGCAATAGCTTAAAACCGATCTATTGAGCCAAATGGTCAATAGGAAGACGTCTCAGTCCTGGACTGAGCAATTTCTAGAAGAGTATTATTTAACTAAAGGTAATGAAAACTTCTTAAAGATATGAGAGTTATTCACCTATAAGCTATTTTATAATCTATTATACCACATTCTGTAGAACCAGACTGGAACACAACTGATGGTGTTTAAATCCCAGAGGTTACTAGATATATAGACTTGGGCAAGATATTTACTGAAACTCTCTGTGTCTCGGGTTTCTCATCTGGAAACAGGGGATGAGAATGATAGTACCAACCACGGAGTTCTGTTACATGGATTAAAATGATGACTGTATGTTTAGCATTTGGAGCTCTGTCTGGCATATAGCAAGTGTTATATGTTTGTTAAGTAAAAATTATACCGTGTAGAATTAGATAAATAAACTCTTGAGTGCTAAGAATACTGCCTGACATATAGTAAGTTCTACATGCATTCACCAATATTACCAAATTAGAAAACACTTCTTCCAGTAGCCACTCATTGCATTGGTGGGAGAGGGAGGGGTACAAAAAAATGAATACGATGGAAAATTGACCTTTATTTTGCACGTACTATGTTCCAGGTGCCTCATTATGCAACGATATTTATATTGTCTCTGCCAGTTTTCTCTAGAACTAAATATGGCATAACTGCAGCAATTTTACATAAGAGGAGATAAAACTCAGGAAGGTGAACCATAAGATGACCCATAAGAGCCAGAAGCAAGGGAGGCCTAGAGAACTCAGTTTTGTCAGACGCCAAAATTCAAACTTCTTCTGCTAGATTTCACTGTCCTTCAGAGTCTGGGTTTTCAGGGAGCTAACAACTTACTACAGTAGATAAATACACACAAATAATTATGGGCCTGTGTGATAGTGACAAATGTCTGAACAAAAATATAAGAAGTATAGTGAGCAGAGTGAGGGGAGGGGCATCTAATTGGAGAAGACAGAAGGAGGGCTTTAGAGAAAATATGGCACTTATTCCCAACATTATTCCAACCAGTATTCTTCCAATAACCATGCACTGACTACAGAGCATGCTCAGCTCTGAGCATCAGATCCCACAAAGAGCAGGATGTAGCAGTAAATATGGTCGGAGTAAACGCCGAACCTGGGGGTAGTGGACAAGGGAAGGGAAAAGACGAGGGGAAAAGCTGGAGGTCATTGTGGAAAATAACCACCAACATACAGCTCTGCCTTGGAATCCTTAGATATATATTTAAGTGAAGTCAGTCACACAGAGAAAGACAAATCTCATATGATATCACTTATTTGTGGAAGCTTAAAAAAATGGTACAAACGAAATTATTTACAAAACAGAAATAGAGTCACAGACATAGAAAACAAACTTATGGTTACCAAAGGGGATAGCAGGGGGGCAAGGAGAGATAAATTAGGAGTTTGGGATAAACATATATATACTACTATATATAAAATAGGTAAACAACAAGGACCTACTGTTTAGCCCAGCGAACTATACTCAATGTCTTGTAATAACCTATAATGAAAAAGAATCTGAAAAAGAACATATATATGTATAACTGAATCACTTTGCTGTATACTTGAAACTAACACAACATTGTAAATGAACGACGCTTCAATTTAAAAAAAGCCTTGGAGAATGGTGCTGAACACAAATTGCGTGTGCTTTCTCAGACTCAACTGCCTGCTTCTCTACAAAGGTGTGACTTGCCTCCCGGCCCGCCATGGTCTGCCTGACTTTGCTGGGCTCACTGAGCTGGCTGTAGTCTGAAATGAATGCCCAGGATAGTGTGGCCTTTCACCCCTCAGGCCAAGCCCCATCAGAGTTAGCATTCCATGGGGGAAGCATTGACCAATGAAAAAAGAGGAGCTCAGGGGAGTGAAGCAATTCAGTTCCCTTTCATACTGTCCTTCCATGGGCTATTCTGAGCGGCAGTTTCTTCTGAGGGCCTGCCAGACATGCCGAGGAACCTGCTGTGTCTCATTTCAGTTCACTGGGAAGCAGATGTCAACTCCGCTACTCATAGCATTGCATTGCTTTGCCTCTGCCCTTGCCTTGTTTCTCTCTTTCCTCTCCTCCACTGTGGGCTTCTGCCTCTCAGATATAAAGAACAAGCACTTTAATCTTTGCCTCAGGCTCTGCTTTCTGGAGGACCAGGGCTAAGGGAAGAGCAATGTGTTTTCCTCGATATCTGTATACCCTTGTATCTTTCATTCTCCGGTACTTCTTAGCACACCCTCTGAAAATCCTGAAACGTTTTGTAAAGATTGTTTATTAAAATTCAACACTTTGGACCAAGCCACAGAGTCGTCTGGAGTGTTCATGCACCACTTGATTCAAAACGCTGGTTAAAGATACAGAGTTCACAACTGAAGATGCTAATACCATTCTTGAGAAGGACCATAGTTAACCCTCTGTTATTCGTTTTGTTAGTGCTTTTTGTAGTTACTTTTCGGGGAATACAAACAGATTCACAGATTTATTCACTCATTCACCAATAATTTGTTAAATTCTTAGCATGCACGAGAACTACCCTAAGTATTGAGTTAGAGGGGTGTGTGTGTGTGTGTGTGTGTGTGTGTGTGTGTGTGTGTGTAAGTATGTGTGTGCACACACATGCATGCACGTGCTTACTTATATGCCAATCCTAGGGAATTTATAATCAGACAAAAACTAAAAAGAAGACATCAGTTCAAAATCTACATATAGGCCATGTAAAATCAAATCGTTGTTCATAACCTTAGCTTTTATATTTGCTTAAAAGTGGCAAAAGCAGGTACCAGTGATACTGCAGTTGTAGTTCTACCATTACAACACCAACATCATCAACTAAAAAGGGAAAAACATTCGATCACTTAAATGATAGTTAAAGAACATGACAGTAAGTTATGTGTCTAATTTCTAGCCTTCGTATTAGCTGATGAGTTTGAACTTGTGCAGAATCTTTTGTCTATACACATATATTTAGAGTATTTTTCTCTTTCCCCTCTTTGGAAAGTAGAACTCAGTCCCCTTGACTTGCCTCTCTTGATCGTCACTGAGTCTTTTCTGGAACTAATAAAATCAGATTCTTTGCTTTATCTTTTGTTTGTATTGCTAGCTTCCTGGCTTTGTGTAGCCCGGAATACTCTGATATTGCCACTGATCAGGTTATTATTACATTTACAGTGATTTTGCTAGAGGAGAAAAATACCTTTGATTCTAGAGGAGGAATGGGAATGAAAAAGACTAGCTCTGTTTCTTTTTGGGTAGGATGTGGGTTTCAAATCCACAGGAAGGCAAAATCATGAAGGCAGTCTCCCGAAAAAAATGATCTTGTCCATTTCAGACTGCACTTTTCTTTCCCTCTGTGAGTCTCCCTCAGCCTTCATGGAAAGGCTTGGGCCTAATGAGAGGCAAAAGTAGCATTAAAACATGTCAATCAACCAAGTAAAACAATAAAATACGAAATGGAACTACTTGAGGATATGTACCATTGTCCATTGCTTCTCAGAGTATGTCTGTGAACTATTCCTTAACAGGTGTGGTTAGTTAAAGAACCTGGGTCAGAAAACAAATCAACTATGTCACCAAGCATGCTGTTTGGTTTAGTTGACCTTTTTTCATGGTAAGACTTTCTGGAAGTGAGTAGCATTCTGATTTATATTCTGACACAAGCATCTTATTTCATCAATTACGGTGGCTTACCGAGTAGCACCAACTTAGCACATTAGTCAAGA
Source organism: Leucopleurus acutus (assembly GCF_964270905.1). Lineage (NCBI taxonomy): Eukaryota > Metazoa > Chordata > Mammalia > Artiodactyla > Delphinidae > Leucopleurus > Leucopleurus acutus. The sequence goes on along the minus strand of NC_139154.1, from coordinate 84,860,614 downwards.
TTGTCTTTGTTACACTGCAGTAACAATCAACCCCCATATCTCAATGGCTTAACCTAACCCAACTGCAATTTCTCAATCATGCTACCATCCCAAGCAGGTCGATGGGGCTCAGCCCCAAACAGACTAGTAGGGATGGGCTACTGGAGACTCTACTATCTTATAGCAGAACTTTCTGAAATATATGGTCTCTTCATTTACCATGACAGGAGAGACAACAGAAAACGTGCAAGGTCTTGACTACAGATGTGACCCATGCAACTTCCATTTGCATTTCTTTGGCAAGAACTAGCTATGAGGTCCTACGTAAGATCAAAGAGGATGGAAAATGGAATTGTGGGGACAAACAGGATGGCTGGTGAGCATAGGATCTCTGCCATGTCCTCCATCCCAAATTATAGAAGGCTGGAATTATAAATTCACGAGCCATAGCTTTCACTTCATACGTTTGAATGTGGCCCTAAACAGGATTAGAGAGGTGTCTAGGTTACAGCAATTTCTAATTCTTTTCCTTCTTTTCAATCTCAAACTAGTAGTGTGGCATTCTCCATTCTTAAAAGCATTGTTGTAGATAGAAAAACTCATTATTGTGTTAAAATTTGAACTAACTCAATCGTGTCCATTGATGTAACTGCGTTCCCAAAGAGGAAAAATCCTCCTTGACCTCGTCTCTTGCCCAAGATCTTTCTGGACCTCAGCTAGCTCAAGGAAACCCCTCGAGTCTCAGGAGGGCAGCTCCATTTTCAGTGGACTCCTCTCCTCTAATATAGTTTTGATAGGCTGAGCATCACTGCGCAAGCCACCTGACTCCTCGGCCTTGTGCAGAATTTGCATTTCTAAAGATCACTCTGTAAGCTATGGTCCATTCGCCTTGGCAAATACTGTTTAAATATAGCATCCATAAATAAATGTTAAATAATTCATGAACATAATTTTGTAAATTCTGCTAAGCCACACCTCTCTGGGGGCATATTTATGAACATGCCTCAGCCTGGAATCAATGTGTCTGCCAAGCTCCTTGCCTCTGAGGCAGAATTCCCACATCTAGCCCAAAATGCTGCAAACAGCTCGGATTCCCCTTCAGTCGTCATCCATCATACTGTCACTTTAATTCAGATGCTGCTACTTGTTTTAATAACATACATCTTACACAAAGAATATTGCTAACACAAGAATCTTGGGGTAGATTTTTACAACCTCATAAAATGGTGTTAACCCTCTGATCCCTGATGTTCTTTCCACGCAGCACAGACCTCTGGACGCTTCCCTGCCTCCTCTACTCCCTTCAATCTCCCTGATGCTTATCAATAACCTCCGTTCATGGTGGCTATATAGCACCAGGACCTGTCATCAATCACTGCAGTAAAAATATTATTCCTCCAGCATTGCCCTGAAGAATTATGGAAAGGATAAAAGTGTTATTGCAGGAATTATTTAGCAAACAATAGATGGATAAAATGTATTACGGTAAGTGTTAAATTATATCACCTCATTATGAAGAGCTGACTTCAGTTAGCAGGAAAGTGGCTCGCTGCCTTCGCTAAGTAGTTCAGGAGAACAATGGGGATGACCACAAAGGATTTCAAAAGGCAACACCAGTCTATGAAGACTAGTATATATACTACTGAAGAGAAATTTGTTTGGGGGAATGATCTGGAGTAAAAACCTCTTCTTGGACTGTTTTCAATATTAAGCTGAAATTTACAGAAGAGCAATGGGGGTTTATACTCCGTTGTTGAATATAGGTTGCTATTCTAGGAAAGAGATTCTTTAAAAAAAAAGAAAATGGATGTGTGGTCTAACCACTCCCCAGCCATGCACCCTGTCCTGTAGCTCCTACACAGTCCTCTAAGCAAGGGTGAGGGAGTCGTTTTCATTGGTGAAGGAAATCTACATCTTGCCACACTTATGTTTCTGTCAGTTCTAGAAAAATGTACCATACCAATATCTGTAGCCTTTGCCAGGGCTGGAAAATAATGTACCTGAAATGTCAGATTAAGCCAATTCCTAAAATCAGGCTTGCATTTTAAATACTATTAAGGATACCTAAACAAGGTTGGAAACCATGTGTTTTTTTTTTTTTTTAACTAAGTGGTCTTTTATCAGTTAATGTAGATTTTTTTTCTTTTTCTTTTCTTTTTCTTTTCTTTTTTTTAGGCATAATGTTACACTGGGCTCCTGGGATTCATTTGATCAACATGATTAAATTATTTCCTTACTCAGCTAGAAGGAAATTACTAGTTACCAGACATTATGTGTCTGTTAATTATGTGCAATAAGGCTTTCTCCTATCACACCAGCTCCTGCATTCATGTTCTGTGCATTTTAAAAGCATTATCATTAAAAAAAATTTAAATATTGAAAAGGGACAGCTATAATTTTGTTTCATCTATTTAATAAATAAGTAATCTGTGAGATCAGTGGTACAAAGTGTCTCTTTGCTCTTTGTGTCAGCATAGACACTCTTAAGAAGAACATACTGAAAGATCCTTTTGATTTCTATATTCATAAAAGAATACTTCCCCATCAGCTTTCTAGGGCAACGGCCAGGTCCTCTATCACCGAATAGAATGAATATGAGCATTGCCCCAAAAGCAATCTACGATCACGTGGCGCCTCAATGCAGAATCTGCTCACCTGGGGCGGTGAGGGCTCCAAATTCACCTTCCCTCTTACAGCTCAATCTACAATCAAATGTTTCAAAAGATTTTTTTTTTCAAAAGAAGAGACAACATGTGGTAGCTGAGAGGTCTTATTTTGCCTCCTAATGAAATGATGTGCTTCTGTTTCATATTAAAGTGTTAATCGGTCTGAAATTAGGTCTCGCAAAAAGAATAGTGCTTTTAAAATGCTTAATATGATTCATTTTCCTCAGTCAAAACCAGATGACTTTTATTTTTGTATCAAAAAGAGAAAATGGAAAGCCAGCTCTTCGTCCACTGATGCCCCCACTTCCCCCGTCTGCCCAGGCTCCGGACCCAGATCCAATAACCGGCTTATAGAACAGAAAGCTCTTTAGAGTCGGGACTTGCGCCGAAGCCTAGAAGGTTTTGTTTGAGTTTGAGAATCTTCATAGGTTTATGAAATCTCAACAAATATTTCAAAGAAGGAAGTTTCACATTTGAAGTAGGTGATCCTATTAGGTGCTGAGAGACGGCGCCTTTGTTGTGGGCGCAGGCATCATTTTATGTGAGATAGAGCCGTGTCCCACTAATATGCCAAGACATCACTTTCATGCCAGAAACAGATAGGGCTGAACTTGTTTCATGCGCTTTGGCTTTCATTGTTAATAATGAATGACGAAAGTTCAGAGGAGAGGAGCTAAGTGGATACTTGGCTTTAAAAGAATGAATTTTAACTAGCAACATGCCAAACTAGTCAGAAACCACTTAGATGGGCAGGAAAGACAGCACAAAGAAAGAACTCATCCTGGAGGTCTATCCACAGCCATTAATTCCCGCAGAGCCCACAGGGAGATTGGTGAGTCTCCTTCCAGAAGATTCCAGCGGCTTCGGGAGTCACGTCACTCGTGCGCCACCAAGGCCTGAGGGTTTGCACCAGTAGGCGCAAAATAGGAAACTCTCATACTGTTTTCGAAGGAGATGGAGATAGAAACGGGGACAAGAAAGCTAACTAATAAAATCTTAAACCTCAATGAATACAAATATCGATTCAATATACTAGAGCCTCTTTTAAGTCAAACCAATACTTGAAACACCAGAATTTTTTAACAGCCTTCCTTGCTTTCCTCTTCCTTCTTACCTTTTTCTTCCTTCCTTCTTCCTTCTTTCCATTCTCATTCCTTCCCTCCTTTTTTCCTCCCTCATTCCCCTCCCCTTTGCCTCCTTTCTCTTCCTTCCTTCCTTCCTCTCTTTCTTTTTTCCTTTATTTTACCTTGCTTTGACTTTCTGGAGAAAGACCTCGTTAACAAGAAAACACACTCTGAAGCTCATGCATACAGTATTCATTTTTTCATTCAACCAACATTCATTGAGTGCTTGCTTCATGCTGGACTAGTAGGCACCCGGGATAAAAGAGCGAGCAAAACAAATCTAGCCCTTTTCTCATGCAACACAGAACCTAAGAATCTTAGAATCTACACTACTGGGTTCAATCACTTTTTTTCACCCCAGTTATCTACATCATCTACAATCACAACTCAGCAGGTTGAGAACTGATCATGCGTTCCATCAGCTTGATCATTAAAGTTTCTAGTACATTCTTTGGATTTGACATCTAAAACAAGAAAACAGATCCATGAGAAACTGACACTTTAGAAAAGATTCTCAATGATAAGGAGTAAAAGCATATGACTTGGGAGTTTAAATGAAGATTTGAATTATCCAGAAAGTCAAACTCTCTGAGCAAGGCATTTGAGGTTTGCTTATCTATGGATAGAAGGAAAAAAAAGCCCTGTACTAGTAATCAGGACAAGACAGCTCTAGCTTGTCACCACCCGTGTATTCTAAGTGACCTTGACCATGTCCTGTCTATGATCAATTGACTGATCCACCATAGTGGGTGTTTTGTTTTGTTTTTTAATTAATTAATTTATTATTTTTATTTTTGGTTGCGTTGGGTCTTTGTTGCTGCAAGCAGGCTTTTCTCTAGTTGTGGCGAGCAGGAGCTACTGTTCGTTGCGGTGCGTGGACTTCTCATTGGGTGGCTTCTCTTGTTGCAGAGCACGGGCTCTAGGTGCACAGGCTTCAGTAGTTGTGGCTTGGGGGCTCTAGAGCACAGGCTCAGTAGTTGTGGCACATGGGCCTAGTTGCTCTGCGGCATGTGGGATCTTCCTGGGCCAGGGTTTGAACCCATGTCCCCTACATTGGCAGGCGGATTCTTAACCACTGTGCCACCAGGGAAGCCCGCATAGTGGGTGTTTTACCACCTGCTTTCTCTACTTCACTGGGTATAGAAATCAATACAAATTCTCTACAAAGAGAATTAATTATGCTAGCATCTTCTGATAGTCAAGAGCCCTGCAAATTTAAGTTCTGGGCCTTTAAAGTCAAATTTTAGAAAAGAGCTCCTTGATCTTTGATCCCATGCAAATTAATACATTCTTAGTTTAGGAGAGGGCCCTAATTCGGGGCACTTCCCTGAGATGCTAAAGCTGTTATTCTAGCATTCAAATCAAAGCATTCTTCTTGAGAGCAGATTTTCTGGGAGGGAAGATTCCACTTGAGTTGCCAGAATTTGCTTTTGAATATTCTCCCAGCCTCATCCAGTCCATGGTGGACCAGCCTTACAGAGAGCCACACTCTCATGATTCCTAAAACTGTGATATGAAACTGACATAATCCTTCCATCACCTTAGAAAGTTAGGCTGGTACAGATGGACTGGGAACTGATTGTTAACTTGGACTTGTTGTAAGGCTATAAAATGTGGATATAACCCAGTTTGGCTTTGTTCACCTGTTAACTGAATCAACCAGTTACCTCAGTGCCACATCTGTAGAAGTGCCCTATAAGCCTTGCCAATTGTGCCTTTTACTTGTAAACCCACTCTCCTTTGCACAGTTTGATGGCTGAATGTCTTTCTACATCTGAAGTTGGCCTTCCAGTTCAAGCTTCCAGAAAGCAGGACTAGGTGCACAAGAATGCTGCTTTGTGCAGAGTCATTCTGTCCGGTGCAATTGGGCTCCCAGGTCGTCCCACCTCACATATCTTAACCAATCCTAGAGAGTCTTTCTCCCTGGCTCATGTATTTTCTGTCCTGTTTGGAATTTGGGATCTCGTGGTTCTCCCTCTCCTCTAGAGATTTATCTTGGAAATTTAACTGGAAAGTCCCTTTGTTTCCCTTGTTTGGCACATAATCAGATCTCTGTTCTCTTTGAACCATTTCTCCCAATTTGGAAACTAATTATAGTCCTTGAATTTTTGCTTTACAATCTTAAAATATCAACCCTTCCCTTTAAAGAACACTACTGGTAATCCTTTTTCTGTCCCTCTGCTTTTTGGTATCTAGGAAATTCCCTCAAGTTAACCCAGCCCTTAGTTGAAGATTCTGTTTATTGATTTTTAAGAAACTAAGAAGCTCTCAGGTGAGTGAGGGGGAGGGGACGAGACAGCCTCATGCACTCCTGGTGGGAGTATATATATATTGCGCAAACTTCCATGTGGGCAATATGCATTAAACCTGAAAACCACACAGGCCCTTTGCCCAAGTGATTTCATCTCTAGCATTATCCAAAGTAAATGTTTCTTCAGTGTTCAGAGATGTATAACCTATACGAAATAACATTTGTTTATAATAACAAAAATGTGAAATTTAGCTGTTTATCAGTAGATTAGTAAAATATTCTATATTAATGTGACAGAATAGTAGGCAGCAATCATTATATGTACATCAATGAGTATTTACTGACATTGAAATATATTGAATTAAATAAATGACTGCAAAACACTTCTCTGTGTTCATGTATTCAGTCTAGTATCTATCTCGTTATTGACATGATATCTACCTTTTTTTTTTGTGGTACGCGGGCCTCTCACTGTTGTGGCCTCTCCCGTTGCAGAGCACAGGCTCCGGACACGCAGGCTCAGCGGCCATGGCTCACGGGCCCAGCCGCTCCGCAGCATGTGGGATCCTCCCGGACCGGGGCACGAACCTGTGTCCCCTGCAGGCGGACCCTCAACTACTGCGCCAACAGGGAAGCCCATCTACCTATCTTTTTATCTATTTTGTAAGAGCAAATAATAGTTACTTATAGATGACTGAAGTATTTTATTTTGTGTGCGTACGATATACTTTCTGATCTTCTAAAATGAGTAGGCATTGCTTTTGTAATTTTTAAAAGAAACAACAAAGGTTAAAGGAAAATGAGAAGACCCCTGGCTAGTGCAGGTCTCATGGGCACCGTGGGCAATCACACGAAATCTTGACTCACTCAGCAATGACAGTAGGTCTCACCCAGTTCCCATGATTATCCTTTCAGGCACCAGGTACTCTATACACAATGTATACCTTTTGATCAGTTTCTTATATGGAGGAGGTACTCCATTAATGGTTACTGAATTAAAATAAATGAAACTATTTCTCTAGTGCACTTGGTACCTCTGTGCCATAGAAGTTCTAAGAATAAAGACTGCATCATTAAATGAATGTTATAGCTTAGGTCATTAACACATACAGTAGATTGAATTATGGTTCCCAGTTCTCCACCACTCACACGTCTGCACTGCCTGCCATATGAATGCACAGTTCCTCTTTTAGAGACAGAGTGCACATCTCTACCCATGTGACCATATGTCTTTCCTATGGGATATTAGCAAACATCATTTACAATCATCTACAGCATAAGAGCTGAGGCTTGAAATGTTCTTGTATAGTTCAGTTTTCTCTCTTGACCTTCTGTCACCACCATGAGAAAATAATGTCTTGGCTAGTTTACTAGTCCAAGAAAGATGAGAAACACATGGAGAAGATTTGAACCCAATCTATGATTTGGAGCCAGGTCCAGCTGAGCACAAGCTAGATCAGTCAACAAACCACCTCCACCCTCTTGCCAGACCAACAGCAGATGCATGAATGGGAACAAATGGTTGTTGTTTTAATCTACTGAGTTTGGGGATGGTTTGTTACACAGAATCAGTATGGAATTAGCTGACCAATACAGTACACTTACTAGATGTTAAATTATATTATAGTAACAGTTAGGCTTGAAGTATTAATGGAACTTGATACAAAGTGCACAATTCCAAGTATAGCAATGATCTCATCATTAGCTTGCAAGGGAAGTCAACAGTGATTATACATTTTGGGAAAATTGACAAGTCTAAAATTTAAGAGCAAAAAGGAAATGAGGAGCCTTCTGGAAGTCAATTTAGGCAAGGTGGCCCCCTCCCTCCCATTAAGTTTTAATCCTCAGAGGCCAAGATCAATTCTAAATAGAGTATGGTGTTTAAAACATGCTCACCATTTAGTCCTACAGACTCACGTTTGGGTCACCGAGAAAGAAGGTAGAAGCCATAGCAGTGCCTGGTGACAGACTGAGTGGAACACAGGGGAAGGTAACGACCGGTAATAACTCACCATGTTTATGTGGGAGCATATATGAGACACCCTCTAAGGTTTCCCCAAATTTTGAGACAGAGAACACTGCAGAAGATGTGCTTTCATACAAATGGTGTCAAGACGGGGGATGAAATGTGGTTTATTATTGTTTTACATGACTCTATTTAAGATGACTCCATTTGTTCTCATGGCTGAGTGAGGCATCAGGAAACACAAGTTATATGGGTATTGTTTCACACCAACAAGTGGAGACAAGACCTCATCATGTTGCTGCCAAACAGGGTGTTCCACTTGAGTTTAGAGCCAGTTCCAAACACCCAAACAGGCATTCAGGAAGTTTGAGCCAGTGAAATTCTCTTTTAATGATTTTTCAACCTTGCAATGAAAATTGCTGTTCACAGGATCATAGTGACTCAAAAAATGGAAAGTAGCATAGGGTAGCCAGAGAGAGAAATCAAAGTATCACTAAAGGTGTTCCGCATCTGAGAAACATCAAACTAAACATGGAAGAAAATAGCTGTCACTTTGGTCCATAAATTAAAAACAGATCTGATCTTCTCTATTTTGAAACACTTCTTATAAAATAGTAGCAGTAGACTGATTTAACATGCTCTCGTGGTTTCTACTGAACTCCTAATTTCCGAAAAGCAAAATTCTGTTTGCTTTTCGTATGATTTGAATGGGTCATAAGTATGTGGACACCAGAAATTAAAATGCTACTTAAATTTTGACCAGTTGTTTTAATATGCGTCAAACAATGTGCCTTCATTCTTTTATAGTCTTTTTGACCTACCCTGTCTGTGTCTTAATCATTTTCTTGTTGGGCCAATATTGTTTGCATAACAGTAGGTTTATAATTTATGTTTTTTATTAAAAGGTGTCTGTGGAAAAGAGATTTACCATGACTCTTCCGAAAATTATATTTTTAATCTGCTGTAGAAATTCATAGTACTTTCTACATATGGGGCACCTTATTACAATGATCCAAACAGACCAAAGTCAACAAATAATCTTGTCTGTCTATTGTTAATTCTTAGAAGAACAAACATATGTTTTGAGCATCGTTACTGCTAAATTAGCACCAGCAATCAGGCACTCTAAAAGAATAAAATAAAAATGCAGAGCATTATAGTATAATTACTATTTGCATTTAAATTGTGTGCTATACGTTCCTAGTACCGTGTAGTAATAGTAAAGCCTAACACTTAACGGAGTTTTTGTCTGTGTCAGTAGATAAGAGTATTTTCTCAGTTAATCTTCACAATAGCCCCATGATATAGATACTATTATTGTCGTATAATATTTTGTATATGAAGAAACTGAGGCTTGGAGAGAGAAAATCTCTTGCCCCAAGTTGCAGAACTACTTAGCAGAAGCAAAGATTCATGGGCTTTATCACCCATATTCTATGGTATGCTTTTATTATTAATCAGGTAATGTTAGGCTTACATGTTAATTTTGACATCACAGAGTTCAAGTATATGACTAGCAGAGAAAATCCCATTCTTTTGAAGGAAATAACTCTTCAGGAAATACTTCATGAATAGATTGTGAAGGGAGAAACAAAGAATTTATCTAAAACCAAATATATCATTTGTATTTTTCACCAAAATAATGATCATGGATATGCATATTGGCACCCCAAGGATTACTCTTTCTTTTGTCATTTAACACAAAAACAACTCTAAGAGGCAAGTGTCATAGCTTATTGGTGTTTAAATTTCCAGAATAAGAAGTGCTTGATTGATATGAAAAATACATGGAATGAGGAGAGGTACAAATTGCAGGTCACATGTCACAAAGCCTGAAATGCACATATTCATTCATTCATTCTATGGATATTCATTGAGCACCTCCAATGTGCATTGTTCTTGATATGAAGATACAGCAATGAACAAGTCAGACAAAACTCTGCCCTCATGGAGTTTACATTCTAATTGGGAGACAGAAAAACAAAGAAATGTTCAAGTTCTTATTGTACTAAATACTATGATGAAAAATAATGGAGGTGAAGAGATAGTGACAAAGGCAATAAGATTGTAGCTACTAGGTGAAGAAGGCTGTGATGTTAAGCCCCCTGTTAGTTTACAGGTACAAGCAGAGCCGTGTAGTGTCTATCTCAGTATTATCCTTATCCAAGGTGGTGCAGGTGTTTTAGTTGATTGACAAATCACATTATTAATTGATTTCTCCCTGTGAATGAGTATGTATAACTACTAATAGAATTCACAAGCCTTGCTCACACAGAGCTTACTAACAAATTGGAAGAAATAAGATACACATATACTAAAGTAAAAGGAGGAGGAAAGAGCATGTTTATTGTACCCATCTTGAAAATAGTGTTCAGTACTGGTAGGCAAGGCAGGCTTCCTGGAGAAGGAGAAACTTTTAAATTTGGACTTTAAAAACTGGTAGCATTTGATTAGGCAGAGATATGTTATCTTCTCTAGAAGACCCTGGGACTCCTGAGAACAGAGTCTACTATGTCTGACTTCTTACTACCGTCTGTTCATATCTATATTGCAGCAATTATCTTCTGTTGAACTGTAAGCATTTTCAGAGCTCTTAGAGCAGGCAGAGATATAAGAAATGTGATAAGACAGAGTCTTAGACTAAGGGCAAAATGTGACGTTTATGTTCCTTCTGGCCACGGGATCTTGGACATGGCACCCAACCTCTCTGAGCCTCAGTTTTTTTCATTTGAAGAAATGGCACAACAGTTATTGCTTTGCCTCCTGCTGAGGACTATCATGGGATTTAAAGAAGAAAAAGTGGAGATACAGAAACGTTCTTAGTAACCAGAAAATGCTATACACCACTGGGGGCTAATAGACACTCTTCCCTAACAATAAGCAACAAAAAATAGACATGCCTTACAGCAGTTTTAGAACTCACATCATCCACTTCCTAAATTCTGCACGGTAGGGAATCTCAAACTCAGGGAGGTTAAGGGACATTTATGAGATGACATTACTAGTTAGTGGAAGAAACTCCTTCCCAAGTTTCCGGACTGCCAGTGCATTCCCTACCATACTCTATCGGTCGGGCCATAGTACTGCACCAGCACTAAAGGAAAACTCTGCATTAAAGGAATGAAACCTGCAGAAATGCCTACTAGTTTAACTGCAGACATACAATTAGTTTTGTGATCCCAGCTGAAGCCCAGGACCCTGTTTGCTCCAAAGATAGTATTTTAGCCAGTGCCTGCGAGGTGTCACTACCTCCCAAACCAAGCACTTTCCATGTGGCAAGACAGTAAGACTTATAGCAGACTGAACTGAGAGAGTGTTAACCTACTTAAACTGTTTTTCTGACTTAATAAGAATTTTTCATCTACATCAAGCCATTTTAAAATATTGTCTATACACAAACAGTCACTCTGAATAATAGGTCTGCACACAGTAAATGTCACCTCTCTAAATCACACAAGACCTCGGCGGCAGCACAGCAGAGGAGGCTCCGTAACAGTTTAAACTTCTGCCTCGCATTTATTATGGATGTGTTTATAAATCTCAGAGGGCACTCTTCCTCCTCCTGGGAAATCCAAAAAACCGTGCCCTTGTTTGTCAGGGTGACTTGTCCAGGATGTTGAGGTCTCGGCCATCCTTCTTACATCCAGAGACCATTTGGTTCCAAAGTGGGTCAGCGAAGGTTGTTGTCAAAGATGCCATTTTCTCATCTTTAATGACAAAACCTCCATTCCAGAAAAAGTATAGGGGACTTTGAAAACTGGGGTTTAGAGAATGGATATAGGAGCTTTCTGTCTTTCTTTTTTTCTTTTTTTCTTTACCTTGAATAAGTGATCTTCTCTACAAAAGTGCTTTGAGTTTCTCACATGAGGGAAGCAAAAGACAGCTTACACAGCAATGGCATTGAAAAACTCCTTAGCTGCTCCCATTCGTCTTGGTTAGTATGAATACTCTAGCATTAAAGTGGAGAAAAGGAGAATCCATCAATAGTTAATAACTGACCTTAAGATGAGAATTCAAAGTTCACCACAATTACACCCAAGTGTCAGAGAACACACATGGGACATTATCAATATATTTGACTACAAGAGCCTGGGATGGCAAATTTAAATACCACCAGAGAAAGAAGTGAGCATGATTTTTAATGAGAAAATATTGTTACCATATCCAGCAGCCCGTACTAAGATACTCAACACCAAAATTCTCAGTTAGGAATGACTGTGGAAAGGTAAGCACAGTCTAAAAGGGCAAATACGAGTCAGGCTGAAATTCTGTCATGTGGTGAAGATTGTAAACAAAATGTTTCCTAGATCCAAAGGGAGGCAATATTTTAAAGTTGGAAATGAGATCAGGCAAAAGGTAAGAGAAAATATGCTTGTGCAAAGATTCTCCACATGGCTTGTCATCAAAGAAATGCAACTTAAAACCACAAAGATTCATGTCTGCACTTGAATGGCTAAAATGCAAAGGACTGACACACCGAACGCAGGACCACTGGAATTCTCTTATACCCTGCTAGTGGGAGTATAAAACGGTACAACAACTGCGGAAAGGTATTTGTCAGTTTCTTAGTTAAACACAAACATACCTTATGACCCAGCTATTTCATTTCTAGGTGTTTACCTTGAAGAAACTGAAAATATATGCTCATAGACAGATTTTTACAGGAATGTTCTTAGAAGCTTTATTCATAATGGCAAGATTTTGGAAACAACCCAAATTTCCATCAAAACGAGGAGTGATAAATATTATGTCAAATTCATAAAATGGAATACTACTCACCAATACAAAGGAATGAATCAGAGGTTCTTACAAGTGCATGCATGAATCTTATTAACGTTATGTTAAACAAAATAAGCTGGACACAAAAGAGTGTGTATTGTATGATTCTATTTATATGAAATGCAAGATCCAGCAAAACTAGTCAATGGGAAAAGAAATCAGAATAGTGACTCCACCTTGAAAAGGGACGAAAGAAAGACATGTGGAAAATCTCTAGGGAGAGAGTGATGCTTGGTGTTGGCTGTTAGTTACACGGTGCGTATATACAAATTAAACTTCAGACTAATTTCTACTCATTTTAGTATATGTAATTATACTGCAGTTGAAACAAAAAGAAAGTATATGTGGATTAAGAACTCTGAGGCTAATTATCTTCCTGGTAGTCACTGTTATAAAGCCTTACCACTCAAAGGGTGATTCACAGGGCAGCAGCATCACGTGGGTGATGCAGGAGTGCAGAATGTCAGGCCCCAGCCCAGATCTACTGAGCCAGAATGTGCAAGTTCGTAGGAAGCCCAGAAGAATCATGTACACATTAAAGTCTAAAAAGCATTGTAATAGTGGCTATCTTCTTTTTAAAGAAGACATACACATCTAATCATCTTATTTAAGGCAAAAGCAGCACACTTTGGGGAAATCACCTCACCTCCATTTGTATAGTCCTGAGGTTGCTGTTAATCAAACTGCACACCCTAGCCCTCCTTAGGCCAAGAAGTGGGCGCATTCCTTAGCAAGGCCAATCAGATTCTCTTTCCTTGAATGGAGGGAAGCAAACATCCAGAAACTACTGAAGCTCATGCCTTCATTGACGGTGGCAGATGAAACTGTTGTCTGGTTCCTGCCGCCATCATCTTTCCACTTCCCTTAGATTTGTCTGTTTAGGGTCTGGTTCTCCATTCCTGCTTTAAGCTCTAAAAACTACCTGATATTCTTCCAGTAAATTCACCTTTGGTTACATTATCTGGGTTTGGATTCTGTTGTTTGCAACCAAAATCCCGAACTGATGTTCTGTGCTGGAGCATCCAGAATACTTGAGGAATCTAAATGTAGCTTTTCATTGCACGGCAAAAAACTTTTTGTGCTTTTTTTTCTAAAGCCCAGAAAAAACGGATTTATGGGACACCGTAGGCCAATACAAAAGATCACATTCAAATTTATTCCCATGTCATCGTATTTTATTAAAATTATAGAACCCTCAGGAGCTTGAGTTCCCAAAAGTCTGTCCTCCATAAAATAATTCCACTGGGTAAGGCCATTTATATGTACTGTTCTCTGCATTTTGCTCTACACCCAAAAATGACAAATGGAGAAAATCAGTAAGAACTCTTAAAAAGTCAACTGCCACGAAGTAAAATTAGTTTGGAATAGATAGACTGACCAGCAGTTATCTGAGTGGCCTGCTCGTATTTTAAAATAAGACTCCTGAGGAGAATATGACATTGGCTAGATTTGGGGGGAACAAAATAGAAGACTCATCATTGTGTGACAGAAGTCCACAGATGACTTTCCATTTTTTATTGCACGCATAAACAATAGAGATCTTTACATGTAAAAAATAAAAGCTCATCAGCAAATTACTTTCATCCAAATGAACATTGGCAGATAGTAAAATGATTCCTCTGTTATTTTAATTCAATGAAATTAATTTTGTGAAAATCCATCTGATCAGTTTTTACAAATATACAGATGATTTTAAAAGAATGCCTAGACTTTTTTTTTTTTTAACATCTTTATTGGGGTATAATTGCTTTACAATGGTGTGTTAGTTTCTGCTTTATAACAAAGTGAATCAGTCATACATAAACATATTGACTAGACTTTTTGAACTTAGTGGTTTTCCATTAAATATAGTCTCTTGTTAACTTTGTATTCAGAAAAACAGCAGAAGTGCTTTTCTTTTCACTTTTAGTATCATCTAAAAATGGGAATTATTTTTAAAAATTTAAATGAAATTTGCTTTGTGATAGATTAGTAGGTATCAGATTGGATAGGACTTGGCCATCTGTCAATCAAAGCCATTATTACAAAATGAAAATGAATTATTTCTGTATGTTGGAGGGGCATGGCACAAAAATATTTTAAATAAAAGAGAAATAATGACATGGCAGATACTACCAGCTGTCTATTCAAAATCCATTCTTCTTCTCTTTCTTACTAATAGAACCTGGGTTTATTCTTGGCCACAATGCATGCAGTTAAAATACTCTACTAGAACCTGGGTTTATTCTTGGCCACAACGCATGCAGCTAAAATACTCTATTTCCCAGTCTCTCTCGCAACTACTGATGTCAATGAGATAGAAACAGAATTCACTGTGTGGGGATTTCTGGAAAGCTCCTTAAAATACTGACTTTGTAGGTGGTTCACACTTTTATCTCCAGCCCCCATTTCTCTTTCTGTGCAGAACATAGATGTGATGGCTGGAGGACCAACTGCCATCTTGAACAATGTCCTTTGAGGCTGGAAGCCCTCTGAGGACTACCAGTCCTGGACACAGATACAGATCTCTATTCTGTGTGGGGCTTTCCTGTTAGGTACAGCTTAATGTAATTCTAAGTGATACAGATGGGTAAAAACAGGCATCTATTTAGGTAGATTTACAAGTCTTTAACATTTCTTTATATCTCCTGGTTTGAGAGTCTGGCCCTTTAGAATCATAAATTTTAGAGCTAAAAGAAATCTTCGAGAACATCTAGGCAAAATCCCTCATAGTATAAGTCAGACAAGGCCCAGAGAGTTTCAGTGATTTGCCCAAGACCCTGTGAGGAGTAACTTACCAAGTATCCATTATTATCAGCACTTACCAAGTACACATAGTTATGTTTTCAATGAGACACTTGCCAGTATCCAGAAGGTCAGTCTTCTTTCCAGGACACTTATGTGCCTCTCGACACATTGCCTTTCCTTACGTAAATCTATAAAGAAGTATAGATCTAATATATACTTTAATAACAAAAATACTAGGGAGAGACGCTTGTCTTTTTAAGTTCTACCATACCTCCCATCATAAATACAGGCTGACAGAGAGTCAATGATCATCGTGATTCCATTCCTGTGTGTGCCTGTGTATGTGTGCGTGTGCGTACAGCAAGGGGAGATAGTCATAGTGTGAAAGCCATTTTTAGAGAAAGCATCTCAAGTTGCTGAAGGAGGATGATGCCTGACAAGCATTTTTTTAATTGAATAATCCAATTTACAAATGCTTCCAGACAGACTGAGGGGACTTGACTAGGTTAAAAGTATGAAAACCACAATCAAAGTCCTGATGGAAAGGGTGCAATGAATGATAAAGGTGGGGACGAGAAGGTTTCTCCCCAGTGAACTCAGCTGTTTTAGTAGATCCTCTTGTCTTCATATATCAACGTTCTCCTTTATAGCTAAATCCCATCCAGGCAAAAAGGAGAGGCTTGAATTGCTCTAAGTGCTCTGCAAGATCTGCCACTCGTGTGTTTTTGGAAGGTTCCGAAGCACTGTGGCCTGGGTGCAGACTCACAGCAGAAAGTAAATCATGAGAGCAGTTGGGAAAAGGCACTGGAGTAGCCCACTTGCCTGCTTCACAGATCCTTACAGGGTATTATAGGCATGCTGGGGCATTTTTGTCTTTGCAATTACTACTGAGATTCACCATTGCAGCGATCCATGGGGATTCGCTGAAAAGGTTAATGGCATCTCTCAGATTTACAGGGTACAACAAGGAAGTTGGCACATTCCCCCGATGCAAGGTGTGACGTCACCTGTGTGGGCTGAGCAGTCCACACTCATTACCATTCACTGGCCAAATGGCTTGGGTTTTAACCAGACTTGGAATGTAATCCATCAACAGTTGAGCATTCATAGAAAGAAAAGTAGCAAGGAAGACTCTAAGAGAAAAGACAGCAAAATTGGTATATTGTGCTATCAGCTGATGGACCTTCTGAGAAACTTGAGAGATCGGTGCCTGCAATGAAAAGCTGAGACAGTGTAAGACCAAGGTGAAAACAAATATCCAGACCCTTAATGCAACTCTTTTAAATATAACTTCATTAACACACCCACAGGCATCCTACTCTGTCTCTGTGTAAAGCTGTTGTTTCTCATCCATGCATTCTTACACGGAGTTTTCAAAAAGCTGCTCGGATTTGTGTAAATATGTGACTATAATTGGCTTTCCAATTTCACAGCTTATCAAAGGCAGAAAGGGAGGGCTTGCTGACATTTCAAAGACAATAAGCACATTTGATGCAATGGTCTATGATTCTCCCCAGCGTTTTTAACCCACGATTGGAAAAACAGATGGTTAGATTTTCTAGGAAGCTTAAAACAGAAGCTGAGCTAATACAAAACTGCTCAGCTATCAGACGGGGCAAATCCATTCTGTCATCCTTTTTTTTTTTCCAAATCACAACCCATCAGAGGAAGGATTTAGCTTCACAAAAAGATATTTACCAGGAAGCTTTCTGCAGAAGAGAAGGGCATGCTTTGTTAAATCAGATGCATTTTATTTTTCCTGGAAACAAGATTTATGAAAGCAGTATGTTCATATTTCTCCATATACAGTAATTGGAACTCATTATGCTAATTGTATTTCCATTATCACTAACTAACAATCAGAGTGACCTGACCCACAGTCTAATTTGTCTTTAATCTGTTTTTGTATAGGGAGTTTTACCCTGTAATTTCAAGGTGATAATTCTATTCAGTGCAACTTTATGTATTGCAGAAGGTAACACTTTTGATGCTCTGTGCAATCCCCTTGAACTGTTTGGTGTAGAATGGGGAAGCAAATAGATGTACCTGCATGTGCCTGTGAGAAGAGTATCCTTTATGATTCTTGCTCAGATTCAACATCCAGTCAAAGCAATGGTAGGGTTGCCCATACTCAAACTCCAGCTTCTCAATTTACAATACGTCGTACATTGTCTAAGAAGCAGTTGACATTTGCTGTTATCAAGAAGGAAAATGGGTGTTCCCAGTACCTTCTAATGCTTAGTTAACACCTTATAAAAAGAGAAGTGACAGGTTTGGATGATCATGAAACTTCCTTTTCATAAAAATGAGATATTGAAGGGAGAGATGAGATACATTCATGGTATTCTCTCTCAAAGGATATTATTATTTATCGGGCAAATATACAGCAGTGGGATGGTACAGGGGAAAGGGAACTGGATTTGGAGCCCAAAGTTCTGAGATCAAGTTCAATTCCATGGCTTATGGAAAGCACCACTCTCTCTGAACTTCAGTTTTCTCTTGATCAAAATTGAGATAATACATATCAGGCAAATCATTGAGACAGCATCAAGCAGTGGGCAAGAGGAAAGACTTGGGAATTAGACTGAGTTTAAATTGGGACTCCATCATATATTAGCAGGTGACCTTCAGGAAACCTTTGGTTTCCTAAACATACTTTTAAATGGGCATAATAATAGTTCCTTCTTCATAGAGCTGTTTTGAGATGAACTAATAAAGATTAATGCATATAAAATGCTTTGCCCAATCGCTGGCACATGGTAAGCATATAACAAAGGCTAGCTCTGATGTGAGAGAAGTAGCAAACAAGAAAACATTCTACAGGGATGGGGTTGTGATGACTGCCAATCACTGAGATGTGTTGTTTCATTCTGGGGATTGAAGTGATCATTATCACCCTAACCCATTGGGAAGAAAAGACTTCTGTTGAGAAGAACTGAAAATCAGAGACAGAGGATAAAGGAGAGTAAGCAATACACCAAATGGCTTCTAGTCTTGTGGGTTCCATCAGATCTATCTTCTTAGCCTGATTGACCTAGAGTCCCTTTGTGTGTCTTTCAGAGTGCCACTCAAGTCAGCAATTTTTTTCAAAAAAAAAAAAAAGATGCCAATTTGTGATATCCTGCTGCCACTGGTACCTAGTCCTCTGCCAACACTTGAGAACCAGTTGGATCACCATGCCTCTTCTTCCACAGAATGCATAGAGTTTTCATATTCTCAGGAAGCTCTC
Source organism: Leucopleurus acutus (assembly GCF_964270905.1). Classification (NCBI taxonomy): domain Eukaryota; kingdom Metazoa; phylum Chordata; class Mammalia; order Artiodactyla; family Delphinidae; genus Leucopleurus; species Leucopleurus acutus. The sequence goes on along the minus strand of NC_139154.1, from coordinate 84,841,893 downwards.
TTTCTTAACCTGGCCTCCTCTTCTGCTTGACAGGGAGATTTTTCCAAATCCAGGGTCAGATACAATTGTAGCTCTATAGCATACTCTGACTTCATACACTCCAAAAAAGTATTTGATTTTCTTTGTCCTAAGCATAAATCATAGGATATCACCTAATCAACAAAATAATCTTAATCAGGGCTTCACCGTCTGGCTTTCCATAACAATCCCAACTCTCTGTTGACATTTTCCATCTTCCCTTCTGTTAAACCAGATGGTGCATGTTCTAGCCTCTTTATTATCCTATTCTGACCATTGTACTCTGTCCAAAGATCGTTGTAGGAAACCCGCCACACTGTCGGCAGCAGTGGCCCTGCCCTGACTGTTAAATGTTGTGATGGTTTAGGCAGCCTTTGCTAATGCCTATCCTTTTCTAAATCTGAGCTTTCTTCCAAAGTCACTGACTTACTAGTCCATAATTTTTAGATAACACAACCACTTCGGTTTCACACGTCAAGTGTGAGCTTTTTTTCTTCAGTAGAAGCAAAGTCTAACTGGAATTTTTCCCACATGTCATGAATCTCTCTCACAAGGAGAGTTTGCAATGAGCGTCCACCAATAATCACAATGTCTTCTTTCCTATTGTGCTAAGAAAGGGAAAGGAACCATCTTCCCTCCATGCTGAAGAAGCTGGACCATTAGGTTTTTCTCACACACAACATGATCTCTTAATTATATAAATCTTCCTAGACCTTTACCCTCCATTTATCTTTCTATATGAACCATGCTGCACATTTAAAAAATTAAAATATCTGAACATCAGCGGCACTGTGGCTTGAAAAGAAGACAGTTGGGAGTCAATTAAATCTGTAGGTCATTTTAAACAGTGATCATCAAACCAACTCTTTTCCTGCCGTGTGTGTGTGTGTGTGTGTGTGTGTGTGTGTGTGTGTGTGTGTGTGAGTGAGAGAGAGAGAGAGAGAGAGAGAGAGAGAGAGAGAGAGAGAGAGTGTGTGTGAAACTACCAGGACCAAATACCCAATTCATTCCATGATAGCAATAACCGTTTTATAGAAATCATTTTAAAAATCTTATCGTCAAACAAGCTGGTTTTCTGGACTTTATTCTGGTCTCTCCAAAACACAAATTCACATAGTACAATGAGTAGGAAATATAGCAGATACATGGAGTTGAAAGAAAGCATCAGTATCTAAATTCCAAAGAATAAGCATTGGTCACGGAGTGTATAGCTATGCTAACTTGGCACCATTATTCTACAGTATCTGAAAGAACTGAAAATCACAGCATGGAGAGATTTTATCACAAAGGATTTTCAATTTGTTGTTTAGGAAGATAGATCGGCAAGTATCCTCTTTATCCCTAATGACTACAGAATGTAAATAATCTTGTTATAACCATATTTCATGTAAATTTTATCTTTGGAAGAGGTAGATTTCCTTCTAGGCAAGTTCTTTTATTTTTTTTTTTCTCTGACCAACCAGCAAGCACAACATGAGCGTGGTCCCCTGTTTAAAATGGAGCCCAGTAAACCCACGACTTTGCTCCTTGTAAGCCATCTCATCATGGGGACACATCAGCTGTATTGTCTTCCCAGAAAACATCTCTCACCTTTCCATCCTGACTCCATGTAAAGAATTTCCTAGAGCACCCATAATCTAAGATTTCCCGCCCTTTTTAAAAATTAATTACTTAATTTTTTATTGACGTATAGGTGACTTACAATGTTGTGCTAGCTTCAGATGTACAGCAAAGTGATTCAGTTATACACACACACACACATACATATATTCTTTTTCAGATTCTTTTCTCTTATAGGTTATTACAAAACATTGAGTATAGCTGAATCTTAAAGCGTCTTCCAAACCACAAACAAAAGATGTAATCATTAGGCTATTGCTAAAGCTTCCCATTTTCCACTTACCCACATGATCGTAACTCAAGTACCTAAGGAAAAATAACAACCAGGGTTTTTTTCTCCTCTCCAGAAATTTAGGCCAATACTGTAGAAGGCAAATTTTACCCCAAGCACTCTATCAATAGAGGCTAATGTGGTTAACTGCTTCCCTAAGTCTTAGCGAAGACTTTACATAATTCTTACTTTACCGGTGAGGTTTCTAGGATTTGGGACACTTTTAGCTGTTCCTTTTCTGTTCAAGAGAAGGAATGGAAATGTTTCATGCTGCAATTGCTGAGTGTATAACTGCTCTCCATTTGCATACTGTCTGATGATTTGCATGTGGGGTCAGCCAAAAGGTCTCAGAATCATTTCCCTCTAAAACCATTCCTTTGCTGATAAGGCTTCCCATAAGCATAGCTAAAGAAAATGGGTCACACTGGATTTCTGAAACTGTTTCAGGAAACCTCTTCCAGATTGAGCAATACACTCCAGGCTTTCATAAAGCACCTAAAGGGCTCATTTTCCTCAAGCCATACACGAGAAAAACTCCAAATGTCTCCCCTTTCTCCTGTTCTCCCTGATATCTGAGCATGGCCTTCACCCTGCACACCCTCCGTGATCTTGCACATAACTATAATGGGAACCCTTCCAAAAGACGTTTATTGTCCTTCTTTCTTCTCTTTTTTGTTTTTAATTGATGTACAGTTGTCTTACAATCTTATATTAGTTTCTGGTGTACAACATAGTGATTCCATATTTTTTATAGATTCCACACTGTACAAAGTTGTTATAAAATTTTTGTCCTTCTTGATCTTGTATACACACAAAGTGTAATTGCATATCATCTTTTTTTAATTCCATTTTTAATGTTTCTTTCAATGTCATTCTTACTTTAAGTAGAATGAGAAACATAATTAATTGACCCAAGATTTCAAAAGGTTTTTTAGATATGGTCTATAGGTTGTTTATAATTCCAGATCTTTTGTGCTTTTTATGGTTTCCTTCTTACCCAAAATAGAAAGCAAAACTGACAAGTAATATAGCCAGGACCTCTATTTTTGCAAATCCTGCAGTTTCCATGTTCTATTTAATACGCCCCTTTGGAATCTTATTTCTTGGGACCTTCCACCCTTCCTCTCTGCCTTGCACATTGCCTATGAACCCTGATCTTCCAGATTTGAAAACAGGGTGGTGTTAGGGTCTCCAACATGAATCTCATGGGATGGTGTGTGGTGTGTTTCTAAAAAGGGTGGTTGATTTCAACTTCACTCAAGATTAGCTGGTGCTAACCTATTTGTGCCTAGTGAATACAGGTGTTTGTTTCATTCTCTCATTCATTTATTCATTCACTAATTTCATATTTATGAAATAATCTCTGAGTTAATCCCTTTGTAGGCTCTTAAGATATTGGGCTGATTAAGATACAGTTACTGAGCCCAAGGGACACATAGCTGAGATGAAGAGACCACACCTAAATGACTGAATATAAGTTTATGGGAACAGAGACTTGTCAGTCTTAATAAGCAGCTGTCACAATGCCTAGAAGTGCCTGGCACATCAAAGGTGCTGGGTGAATGTTTGTTGAATAAACCAGTGACTAATAAGGCATAATAATGGCAAAGGCTTACTACCTTTCCACTGTTACATCCCCAGCACCTAGAACAGTGCCTGCTTATAAAAAGAATTCAATAAATGTTTAGCACTAGCAATGTGACTGGTTTGTAACTAGTGTATGCTGCACTTACTAAGTGCCAGAACATGTCTGAAAAAGTTAATTGAATCTTCATAGCAATCTTCTGAGATAAGAACTATCCCCATTTTCAGATGAGGAAAAGTTAAGTGACTCATACAAGTCACAGAGCTAGTATTTATGGAACGTAGATTTGAAAGCAAATGGTCTGCTTCAAAAACACAGCCTCTTAAATACTTTACTATCCTGGCCAAGGCATGTTTGCTCAATTGATTTGGATTTAAATGTGGCCAGACTTTTGAAAGTCTTGAATAACAGGATAAATGGTCTAAATGCTATTCTCTGTTTTTTTTCTGCTATTCTGAATCCTACTACTCCTATTTCTCTAACACTTCACAGCTTTAACATAGATTACTCCATAGAATCCTCGCTTCTTGAATATTTCTGAGATATATTGTAGGAGGACGACTCCATCTATGGCTTGTAAAAGATAACAAAGAAGGAAAGAACTAAAAACAAAAGAGCAAGTAAGAGTCTGGAGAAATAGCTTAGTAATAGGACTTCCCTGAACCAAGGTGAGAGGAGTGGGAATAATGTGCTCAGTCACAGACAAAGATTGTCTAGCTATGGACAGTAAGGAGGGAAAGATCATGCCAATGGTTTAAGCACTGCTGACTATGGGACTCAAGGTACCATTAATTGAAATTTAAAAATTGTCCTGGAAGATACCATTTAGGGAGGCACAGTAAAGTACAGTTTTTAAAATGTTGGCTCAGATGCAGGAGTCACTGAGCTACAAATCAGGGACCAGATTAGGCCCACCACTTATTTTTGTAAATAAAGTTTTATTAGAACACAGCTTCATCCATTGGTTTACATATTGTCTATGGCTCCTTTCTGGTTATAAGAGTAATGTTCAGTAGTTGCCATAGAGATCATGTGATGCCCAAGTCTCCAGTATTATCCCTGCCCAAAAATAATGGTTAAATTCAACAGACTTAGAAATACTATACTGGATCCTATGTGCGTGTCCTTGATCTGTTTTTGAAAGTGTGCAAGTGTGTTTCTAAATGTTTAATTAATTAATCAATGTTGCTGAACTCTGAAACTGAGATACACACTTTCAAAACAAATCCCGTGACACATGAATTACCCATACATCAACCTAACCTAGGCAGGGTCCCAAGGCACCCACTCATAATTGAATCAATTTAGTTCATGACGACTCAAAAATATTTATTTAACACTATTCTTGGGGTTAAATGGACAGTGATAAGATGAGTGCAGACAAAAACGGTAATTGGAGGAATGAAATAAAGTCGTGGCTATAACATCATGGAGATATTAAAGTGGCCAGACAAGGAATGCCATCAAATCAAGCCCATTTTCCTTCTCCTACCATATTCTCAGGTTTCTTCCCCTCTTTCCTCTCTGACCTACCCCTAAAGTCACCTTTAAGTTCCCCTTTCTCTACTGAATAAGGTGGTGTGAAAAAAGTACTTCCATTCTGGCTCTTTTTATCACTTCCTGGGTGATCATACTTGTCAAATTATTTTGCTTCCCTGACTTCCATTGTTTTTTTCCTGTTAAGTGTTGATAATTTCCTACAAGTTAAATGGCTGGAGGACTCCTGCATTGCCTCGGGAGATCATTTTCAGGTCTAAGATCTCCATTGCTAAGGCCTTAGCCTTATTTTGACATCTCACCTCTCTGATTCCTTTGAAATGTTATATTTACATTAATATATTATGTCGTGGGTTGACTGTGTAACCCAAAAGATATGTGGAAGATGTGATCTTATTTGGAATAGGAGTCTTTAAAGATGTAATTAAACTAAGGATCTCAAGATGAGATCACCCTAGATCAGAGTGGACTCTACATCCAATGACGGTGTCTGGATAAGAAGAAGAAAAGGAGGAGACACAGACAGACCCAGGGAAGAAGGCCACATGTAGACAGAAACAGAGATTGGAGGGAGGTGTCATTAAGCCAATAAACATTAAGGATTGCCCACAGCCACCAGAAGCCAGGGGCATGGGACAGATTCTTCCTCAGAGCCTCCAAAAAGGAGCCAACCTTGCCAACACCTTCATTTTTGAATTCTGGCTTCCAGAATTATGACAGAATACATTTCTGTTGTTTAAAGCTACCAAATTTGTGGAACTTGTTATGGCAGCCCTAGGAAATTAATATACCTTATTAAATAATTTTGGTTATCTAATTCTCTATGCCACTCAACATGGGCCATTGCTATCTGCTGCTTTATTTTTTCCTGCCTTATGGACTGCTATAGTATTTTGGAATTATCTGTTAAGTACTAAGTCCCAGACCTTGAGGGAACTCTATTTCCCCCAAGAATTCTTCTTTCTTTCTTCTTTAATGTAAGTTCTGCATTTTCTAGAAAATACAATTTTAGAGCGGAAAATATATATTGGAAAACACATCCCAAAGCTTCTATGAGAAAGCTTCTATCCACCAAAATGTTGTGTATTAAACACACACTTGCTTTTCAATGGATACAGTTAACGTCATCTACTTTGTTTCTGGACTCCAAAACAAAATGATTCGTGTGTTCAGACATTTTTTCCCCCTTGGAATTAGGGTCTTTAAATAAGGTTTTTTCCTTTTCAAAAAGAGGCTGATGGCTGGCTTTATTTTGGACTTTAAAATGCACAGAGTTTATGGATGTTAACTCACATTTATTAGCAAGATTTCATCAATTATGTAATGGATTGCTGAATGCCACTCTTGTGCTTTATTTCCAAAGTAACTACATGCTTTATGCTTAGGAAAATATCATATAATTATAAAGTAATTCTATGTTCTAGTAGAATACTTAGTAATTATGCTTAATACTGTAGTTCCAATAGTGATTACTATGAAAGCTCATTATAAAAGGCAGAAATAGTCACATATGTATTCTTAATTATATCTGCCACAATAGAAGTTAATGTTAATTGAAGTGAGTTATAGTTATTATGGTAACTCAATTAAAAGCATATACTAGCAGTGATAACCAACCTTCAAAAGAACCTAGTGTCAAATTAGTGTCAGAAAACTTAAAGGAGAGTCACCCCCAACATAATTCTGTTTGGTTTTCTTTATTCAGGAAATGCTTCCACCACTTCCTTCCTATGAGCTTACCCATCTTTATCTCGCTAACACCTTGGACTGTACTTGTCATTTGAAAACACTCCATGAGTATATACTAAATGAATGAATAAATAACTTGTAATATTTATTTTCACTCTTCTAAAATTAAGCGATGAGATTCATCTAAAATTATTTGCAAGTAGCTCGTGAGATTCTAAATTGATGCTCTTAATATTTTAGGGTCATTGACCTCTTTGAGAACATGATATAAAAGTGCCTGCCCTTCCTTAGTAAAGTGTATATAAACACAAAGTTTTGCAAACATTTCCAGGATGTGCAGGGATCCCCTGAAGGTCATTTATGGAGCTCAAAGTAAGAACAATGGCTCCCAATGAGCAGCATTTTATGAACCGTACTATTGGCCAGCAGGATCTGGAGCTAGGCGCATTCCTGGAGAAGCTGATGGTAGACGGCTTTCCTAGTTTTTCCTTTCTCCACTATTTAAAAAACAGTATGCAGAATATTAAATCATGATTTCACTCATAGTTTATTTTGCTTCACATTCATTTTTAAATTGTTCAGCATAAGAAATTATACAAAATCTATTCCTTTGATAGGAGACAACAAACAGCATACATTTCTAAACACAAATACACAGCCCATTAAAAAGACAAGTGTGAGATGTGAAGTTTCCGGTTCACAGGAGATATTTGGCCCTACTACTGAAAACTTGTTCATCATACCCTCCTAAATGCAGACCCCAGTAAGATGACGCTAGTGGTAAGCCATCATCCCAAATAATGGGAGTCCTGGAGCGCTCACGGTCTACACAGTCCTGGGTCAGAGCTTGAGTGGACCCTGGAAGTGCCAGACAGAGGCAACACCCTTGAAAAGAAACAATGACCATGCTCAGAAAATACCACGTGGCAGTATTAAAGTGCATGACCATAAATGCTACAGAGAACGCAGAGAAAAGACATGTGGAAGGTGGGAGTAGTTGATCAACTTCAGAGTCAAGGTGGCAAAGAAATGTTTTCTATTCCCCAACTTTCTTTCAATGTAGACATAAGAGTGTGACTAGGGGCAAGAATTAAATTATTATAAAGGTCCTACTGAGATCTGAGTTACAAAAAGCCTAGGAGAAAAATGTAAGAGCATATCCTGTTGGTTTCAAGAGGCCTGAAATCTTATGTATTTTGGAATTTCTCTGACAAGCCAAATACCTGAGCCCTCAGAGCATTTCTCATGACCTTTCCCCCACATATTTGCATAGGACCAAGGTGTGGCCTAAACTCTAGTGCTGAAGAGTTAACTAAGAACAGAACACACCTGTCATGTTATTCTTTATATCAATAGTGAATTTATTCCCATTCCCCATTCCTCAGCAGTACAGAACACTTCATGCATCTTTCCTTATCTACGTAATCACTTGTCAAGATGAGTGATTTCTATCCACTTGTCAATGTTGCTGGTCTTTTTTAACATCCCTGAAAAATCGGTTTAACCTATTTTAACTGACATACTTTTCTGTGCAACTGGATACCAGGGATAGATATATTTGATAGTCATTTCTCCCTGTCTCCACTCCCCAAATGAGTTCAGTGCTCATGAAATGAGCTGAATTGCCCTAGAGAATTAAATTCATTACATTCTTGCCTCACAGATGTGGGTGATGCCTAGATATACAGGTAACCCTACACAAACTCCTTCACCATACCAAGGAAAGTTATGGTGAGAGGAAAAGAAGTCTGTTTCCATTGCTGGCTATGCAGCTTAAGACATTTCTTCATCCCAAAGTAGAATATTTTGTAAACCCTTTAGCCACAAAACACCAAGAAATTATAGAAAAAATTGATAAAAGCCAATTCTTTTAAAAATTGTTTATGGTCATCTCTCGACCCAGTGGTGAATCATAAGACAGCTTAAAAGTCAAATCCAAAGGTACTCTCTTGGCATTTGACAGGGAGAGAGATTTATGAGTTACAGTCATAGACTTTTATTAGAAATGGAATTGTAGACCAAGTGCAAATACATTTCTCCTCTTTCTATTTTTTTTTATTCTCATGTTGGAAGTCCTACGGCTGTTTTGTTTCTGTTTTAGTTCTAATTTCATATTATGATATGCTCAGATCAAATTCCTAAGGGCTTGAAGAATACATTCAAACTTGTTCAAATATTAGTTTCTTTAAAAAAGCAAAATACCTCCATGCAGGGAAAGAAAAAAACACCCAGTAGAATCAATCCTTCTTCACCTGCTCCTCCCCCAAGATACAGTCAACATCTTCCTCCAATTGTAGTTTTTTCCTGCCCCAGACAGGAAATGTGCCTAAGACACATTTAAAGGGAAACCCCCCCCCCCAAAAAATACAAGTAGTTCCTCTGTCCCGCAAGTAGAAATCAGAATTTGGGATTTTGGCAGGTCCTGGATAGTCAGACAGTGTTTTCTATAACCAACCCAAGGAGTGACATTTGATTTCTAGTGGATGAAAAATATTTTCTGTCTGTTTTTAGGTTAAAAACTGTTGTCAAGTTAAAGTGAACATTTTGGTTTTTTGAAAAAAAATTCTTTCTCATTCTCCCTGGACTCCGTACTTAACAACTGAAATCATGTGCACAGTAGTAAAGTTTCCTGAATTCAATTATCCAGTAAGTGCTCATTAGCACTTAGTTGGTGTCAGACTGAGTTCTGGGCACTGGAGATGGAGCAGGGAACATAACAGAGAGGGCAGAGCCCGAGGAGGGCATAACATCTGAATGACGGGACTAGCCCAGCAACACTCCCTGAGAAACCCATGGTCTTGGTTTCCAAGGCCAAAGAAAACACAAATTCTGGGGGGAGTTTGTCAAACTAGAGGTTTTTGATGAAATGACTTTGTTGCATGTTTTCCTTTAGCTAAGAAAGTCTCCATCAATATGTACATTATAAGTTCTTTTTGGTTTCATCACTTAAATATTTTTAAATTTTAAGTAGGTAATACTTTCATGTGATTATATAATATGGAAGTGTTCAATCAAATGCTTTCCTCCCACCCAATCGACTCATTGCTTCCCTATTCATCCAAAGAACACTGCCCCTCCTCCACTGTTATTGTATATCTTTTAGAGTTGCTTGTCACATATATAAATAAATACAAATATATTTGTAGTTTTTCTGCCTCTTTCCCTTTTTTAAAGAAAAATTAGCATTGATACATACTGTTCTACTGTTTTCACTTATTTCTTATCAAGAAAGATTTCTTGAAATCTTTCTATGTCATACATAGAGAATTGCTTTATTCTTTCTTAAAGCTGCATAATATGTCATTATATGGATGTACCATAAATAATATTTGCTCAGCACCTATTTATGGATTTTGGGGGTTTTTTAAGTCATTTGCTATTAAAAAATATCACTGAAATGGGTAAACTTGGCATATGTCATTTCTTACATGTATACGTATATTTGTAACATAGATTACCATTGTGAAATTTCTGGGTCAGTGGGGATATTCATTTGTAATTTTGATATATCAATAAATTATCCTGCATAGAGTTATACCAGTTTATATACATAGTATCATAAGTGCCTGTTTCCACACAGCCTTACCAAAGAGTACTTTGTCAAACTTTTATAGTTTTTTCATTCTAGCGATTAAAAATGTTGTCACTACAGGGTGCATCTTTCTTTTCATGAGAGAAGCTAACATTTCTTTATATATTTAAGAGACAATTGTGTTTAACTTTTGATCAACTTTCTTTTTCCCCTCCTCCTAGTGGATACGTGAACATTCTCTTAATTTTTAGGAGCCCTTAAAAGTAGAAAAAATAATCCTTTGTTATCAAATGAGTTGCATATATCTTTTCTGAGTTTGTCACTTGTCTTTTAACTTTCTTTTTTCTCTTTTCATCTAAAAAATTAACCTTTTAACTTAGAATCGTTTTAGATTTACAGAAAATCACAAAGAGAGAATTCCCATACACCTCACACCCAGCTTCCCTGATTACTAACATCTTATGCCACATTTGTCACAATTAACGAACCGATAATTGATACAATATTGTTAACTGAGGTCCATAATTTATGCTAATTTCCTTTACCAAAGTTTTTTTGTTGAGGTGAAATTCATGTAACCATAAAATTAACCATTTTAAAGTGTAAAATTTAGTGCCATTTAATAAATACACAGTGTTGTGCACCTCTATTTAGTTCTAGTACCTTTTTATCAACCACCTGCTACAATCTCATCCTCATTATGCAGTCACTGACCATTCCCCTGTCTTCCCAGCCTCTGGCAACCACCAATCTGCTTTCCACCTCTACGGATTTACCTATTCTGGGTATTTCATATAAATGGAATCCTACAAAAAGGGACTTTGGTGTCTGGATTCTTTCAATTATCATAATATTTTGGGGATTCATCCATGCTGTAGCATGTATCTGTATTTCATTCCTTTTAACAGCTGAGTAATATTCTATCATATGTATAAACCACATTTTGTTATCCAGTATTCCTTGATGACATGTGAGTTGGATCATATGGTAATTGTATGTTTAAATTTTTGAGAAACTGCCAAGCTATTTCCCACTGTGGCTGTACCACTTTACATTCTCACCAGAAATTTATGAGGGTTTCAGTTTCTCCATATCCTCACCAACACTTGTTATGTTATTCTTTTGTTTGTTTTGTTTTGTTTTTTTTTATTTTTATAGCCATCTTAGTGGGTACGGAGTGATATCTCATTGTGGTTTTGATTTGCATTTCCCTAATTGCCAATAATGTTGGACATCTTTTCATGTGATTGTTGATTATTAGTGTGTGTGTGTGTGTGTGTATGTATATATATATATATATATATATATATACACATATATATATATATATATATGAGTATGTATCGGCTGTGCTGCTTGGCTTGCAGGATCTTAGCTCCCCAACTAGGGATTGAACCCCGACCACGGCAGTGAAAGCGTTGAGTCCTAACCACTGGACCGCCAGGGAACTCCCGTTATTAACGTATTTTTAATGGGAAAATTGCCTACTAAAATCTTTGCCCACTTTTTACTTGGGATTCTTTTATTTGTGTTTTTGAGTCGTGGGATTTTTTTTATGTGTTCCAGACACTAAACCCTTATTATATATGATTTACAAATATTTTCTTCCATTCTATAGGTTGTCTTTTCACTTTCTTAACGATATCCTTACAAGACCAAAACTTGAAGCACCAAAGATTTTCCCCTATGTTTTCTTCCAGGAGTTTAATAGTTTTAGTTCTTATATTTTGGTCATCAATCCATTTCACATATGACATGGTAGAGATCCAACTTCATTCATTTGCATATAGATACCCAGTTGATCCAGTACCACTTGCTGAAGAGACTACTCTTTCCCTGCTGAAAGATCAACTCTTGTCAAAAATCTATTGGCCACAGAAGCTTGGATTTATTTCTGGACTCTCAATTCTCGTTCATTGGTCTATATCTGTATCCTTATGCCAGTACCACACTGTTTTGATTACTCTAGCTTTGCAGGAAGTTTTGAAATTCAGAAGTATGAGTCCTCCAACTTTGATCTTCTTTTTCAATATTGTTTTGGCTATTCAGGGCCCATTGTAATTCCATATCAATTTAAGGGTCATCTTTTCCATTTCTGCAAAAAAGACCATTGGAATTTTGGTAGGAATTGTACTGAATCAGTAGATTCTTTTGAGGAGTATTGTCATCTCAAAAATATTAAGTTTTTCAATCCATAAATACAACATGTCTTCCCATTTGTTTAGGACTTCTTTCATTTTTTCATCAATGATTTCTGGTTTTTAGTGTATAAGTTTTTCACTTCCTTGGTTAAATTTGTTTCTAGGTAGTCTAGTCTTTTTTTTTTTTTGTCCTAAATACATTTTTTGTATATTACATAACCAAAACTATCAATATCTTTTATGGTTTTAGATTGTGGGTCATAGATAGAAATGCCTCCCATATTTTAAGATTATAAAGAAATTTCCTTATGTTTCTTCCTAGAACTTTTATGGCTTCATTATTATCATTTAAACAAACCTTCAATCAATTTTGAATTCATCATGATGCAAAGTGTGAGGTATAGGTCCAAGTTACTTTTCTCATTGGACTCTTCGATTGCTCTAACATCAGTTATTGTACCGTCTTTCTTTTCCTATTTAAGATGCCATCTTGAATCATATATTAAATTCTATACATGTTTGGAATTTTTACTGAACTTTCTATTTGGCTCATTGTTTTGTCTCTCTAATCATATTCCACCATCACACTATTTTGGTTTTTGAGTCTGTTTACTTTTTTGAATCTGTTTTAACATTTATTGATAGGACTAGTCTGCCCTCATGTCTCTTCTTTTTCACAGTTTTCATTGTTATTCTTGTTCTTTTTTTCACAGGAACTTTAGAGTCAGCTTGTTAGGTAAAAGAAAACTTTCTTTCTTTGTTACTGGGATCAAATTAAATTTAGAAATTAACTTAGAGAAAATTTATATCTTTATGATGTCGAATCTTTCTACTCAAGAATATGCTGTGCCTTTTTGTTTGTTCAAGTCTTCTATTTCAGCTGTTAATAAGACTTAAAACGTGTCTTCAAGGGGGCTTCCCTGGTGGCGCAGTGGTTGAGAGACCGCCTGCCGATGCAGGGGACACGGGTTCATGCCCCGATCCGAGAAGATTCCACATGCCGTGGAGCCGCTAGGCCCGTGAGCCATGGCCACTGAGCCTGCATGTCCGGAGCCTGTGCTCCGCAACGAGAGAGGCCACAATAGTGAGAGGCCCGAGTACCGCAAAAAAAAAAAAAAAAATGTGTCTTCACATAGGACTGTCTCTTATTGTTATGTTTATTCCTTGGTATTTTACCATATTCATTACTCTTATAAATGGGACATTTTCTTTCATTATATCTTCTAACAGGTTTCTGTTTGAAATCAGTCTAATTCATGAGAACGGCAGTAAGTGTATATTCTCAAGAGAGGATTGAATAACTTCTAACTCTTCCAGCTTTGCCCACAAAGCCTTATCTTAAATTATAGTTTTTTAATACTGGTATAAAATTTATCCTCTGTTATAATTATAATTTATGCTCTGGATTTGAAATCAGAAAGGTTTAAAAATTATAAATGGATGACATTGAAACAATAATGTTCTATGCTATTTCAATATTATTTAACTTTAGCATTAATGTTTATATCTAATTTATGTACATATGAATATACGTATGTGTATACATACATACAGGTATGCTTCTACACATACAAAACCGACACATATATTTCTAGAATGAAAATATCTTCAAATTAATGTTCCTTTAGTTTTTGCTGATAGATATATAATATCACTTCAAAATTATATTTGTGGATCAGGGACTGCTTTGGAAATAACTTTGAAGACTGAAACATGAGGACTTTCCTCGGCTGTATATTTCGTCACCAATTGTCTTTTATTTCTGCATCAGCTAATGGTATAAACTAGATACTTCCTGACTTTCAAAGAAATGGCTGATTTGTGTCTTTCAGCCCTGCAGTCTTCATGACAAATTTGGTTTATTCTTTTTCTGAGTAATGTCAGATTCACTTTGTATTCTTCCCAAAGAAAAGAGAAGACTTTTCTAAACAATGTGGAAACAGGCAAAGTAGTTGTTAGCACTTATACTTCAGAAGAGATTTGCCTGCCACTTCTGGCTTTATATCACACACAAAATTTGGAACTTAGGAGCTGAGCATGGCTATCCAACAAAGATGGCTTTATTTAATTTATTTATTTACTTACTTGTTCGTTTATTTATTGGTATTCACCGAACCAGCTCAAAGGCTGTAAAATATAACTTTATACATACATATATATATATATATATATATATATATATATATATATATATATTCCTGGAAGATATAAGAGGCTTAAAAATTGAACAGAACCATGTGTAACACAAATAAGAAGGCAACAAATGTTTGGCAGAAAAGTGAGTAAATGAATTAAGGATTCAGTAAAATGATGCACTTTCAAAACCCATTTTCAATATTTTAATTTGGCTTTCTCACCAAAAGGAGGTACTTTTCTCTACTTCTGCTAATAAAACCTGGGAGGACAAGAGCTCTGCCAGTAATGCCTTTAGGGTTTCTGCATATTACCCTCTCCCCACTTCTGATTGTCAGCTGTGATGGATAATACTCCCACTTGGTCATGCTCTCTTTGATGTGATATATTCTAAAATAACCAAGAAGTTCTCAGATTCCAGAGGTGGAAGAGACAACCCAATGCAGGAGCATTTGTAATGGTGGATTGGATCAGGGTGGTGATAGTCAAAGAATAGTTATCAGACTTTCACTGACTGCAGGAAGGAATATGGCCTGGCCCTAGATTACCAAGTACACAGTAAACTTTAAGCCCACCATCCATAAAGCCATATGAGGAGAATATAGGCCAGAACTTTTAGTCAAGAGGAATATCATAAATACCCACTTTATATTTAATCTCTGAGAAAGAGTCAAAGGATGAGGACAGTCATGGAATTTGATCCTCAAAAGTTCAGATCTAATTGGGAAAACTGTGACTAACAGATAGGAATCAACAAGAGAGCTACAGAAAAAGTATATAAAATTCAAAAGATGGCATTCTACCAACCCATAGTTATTCAGAGAAAGAACGGATCTTACTTAGACATTGAAAAGTAGATACTACAGGCACTGATTTTCATGGCACAGTTACAACTGAATGCCTGAGAGCCTTGAGATTCATGGTTTCTGTCTGTCTTCTGAAAACAGTCAGTATCCCTCCAAAGCCTTGAGGTCAGGTTATTAACCAACATCTGTGGAGCACTTACTGTCCACTTGGCACTGAACCAAATATGTACCATACATCATCTCATTTAACCTCAATCAACAACATGAAATACTTCCTCTAATTATCCCTGTTTTATAAATGAAGAAACAGAGGCAAAGAAAGACAGAACCTTGGACACCAGTAAATGGTTGATCTGGGATTTGAACCTCAACCCTCTGCTCTAGAATCCAAACTCTTCAGTTACTATGCTTTTATAACTTTTTTTCTGGAATGAAGTTGAGGACTTTTAAGCAAGATGAACAAAGAGGCAGATAAGAGAACTTTTCCTTGAGTGCAACTCGTTTTCTTCTTTTTTCTCACCCCCAGCAGAAACTCTAACATCTTCCCCACCTCCTGCCCCTTTCAAAGAGTCTTAACACAAAATGCAATGAAACTATTTCATTCCAACCTGTAGACCCTACAGGTTAATTTTCTTGCAGGCTTGCTCTAAGCATGCACACAATGGTGGGCTACGAGGGGAGGGATCAGCTTCCCTGGGGCAGTTAGAAGGATGCTGCATGCCAGGGCCTGGAGGTCAACAGAAAGGCTGCCCCTGAAAAGCAGAGATGACTGATGGCCTGAATGCACAAGGGGCCCTGGAATGCTCTTTTATCTAAGGTCACTGTTCTCCCCCAGCCCCCAGCTCTCCATTCCTCCCATACCATGTTTCCCATCCTTCATGCCTACAGATTTACTCTTCTTCCTGGCTTTGATTAGCTTGCCCCACCACCAACCTTCACCCTGCTTCCCTGTTCTCCCCAAGAGCCCAGAGTGCTCCAGACATGAGGGAAGCACTCCATCATCATGATGGGAAGTGTCAGGTGCACAAGACAGATGCAAATTTCATGGCACCACTGCCTCATTCAGCCATGTTTTATGAGATTCAGAAAACTTGGAACCTTATGCTGTGGGGCCATTTGGTTGGCAGGGAACAGAACAGACTTTATCCGACACTGTCTGTTGGCAGCCCTAGTGCTAGATTTATACAGAGAAGTGGAGATGGCTCCAGCTATGAAGCCTGCTGCTTAGCCAGCTGGGGGCCTCTCAAGTGGTGCAAGAGTGATGGCGTAGATCCTGGGACAGAGCCTTCCACCTAAGCGCTCCCAATGGCATCTTCAGGATCCTACCTCAGGCTGGAGACACGAGTCCCAATGAGACTGGCCTCTTGTACAGAGGCAGAGAATTCCTAACATTTTTAGCCACTCATCTCCGTGGCCCACTATGCTAATAAAACCTGGCATCCACAGCAGAGCTGGAGCTGGATGAGAAACGAAGTCTGTTTTATATGTTTTCATTTGAGTCTGTGGCTTTCTATTTTAGAGGATGTTGTTCCATCTGCCTCCAAATCTATTATCCTGAGGGGGTGTCCACCTGGGAGGGAAAGTTTGACACAGGCCGAGACATAATGGCAAAAAAACCAAGTTCGGGAGCCAGACTGCCTGACTGAATTTGAATCCAGCCTTCTTCCCTTACCAGCTCTGGAGGACTGAGGGCAATTTTTAAAAATCCTCTTTGCATCTCAGTTCTCTCTCTTTGTCAAGGAAGCATAATAACAGCACTGACCTCATAATGGAGTTGGGCAGATTGAGTAAGTTAATAAAATACAAAAATGTAAAGCACTTAGAACAGGGCCTGGCCAATGGTAACTCCTCAGTGAAATTTGGCTACTATTATTTTGGCAAATGCACTTTCCCACTTCTTGTACGGTTTGTTTTCCAGCCTGTAGATGTCAACCTGAAGACCTGTGATCACAACGAAAAATTTCAAAAGGTATCCCGAGCACCTGCTGAAGGTTTGACATGACTACAAGACAGCACACTGAGGAACTCAGCTCTAGATGCTAAGGTCTTTGATGGCAGGGCTGAAGAGGGGGAAAGAAATGTGAGTAGCTCTGTAATCTTTCATGAGGAATTGCACAGATAGAGCTATCACAGATAGAGCTTCACAGACAGAGCTGATCTATCATCGAAGGTTAAGGAAGTAATAATCTTTTCTGATCCTCAGGTATTCAACAGTAGCTGAGACCCAGACCAAGTCTTTGAAAGTGGAGTGAAATTCTCTGTGGAGAAAACTCTAGATCTTAAGGACCTTGGCAATTACTTGCCAGTGAGAAAACTTAGGTCCAAAACGACTGCGTTCCATAGTGTCCCAGACAGACAAAAGAAGAGTCAAGATTAGAACCCAAACTCCAGACTCCTAGTTCAGTGCTCCTGTGATCTAGTGGCTCGCAAGGTAGTCCTTGTGGAACCTTCTACCACCTTCCAGTGGGCTGGGTTCTCTGTGAATTGATGTTCTTTCCCTCATCGAAATCCCCCGTATATGCCTTCAGGGCACTCTTCTCTCAGTACTGTCTGGACAGTACTGGGTCAGTTATTAGGGTATAAATTTAGGAAGCCTATTAAAGTCTGTATGTGAGACACTAAGCTAGATGCTGCCGAAGAGTATTGACCATAATCCCTGCTCTCAGACACCTTATGAACTAGTTGGCCAGACACCATGGAAGGGCCAGGAGAACGAGGTAGGGTGGGAAAGGGCAGTATTGGAGGCCTTATCACAAGTGGGGGTCGGGAGGCTGTGTGAGCAGATTGGACCTATGTTTAGCTTTCCAAGTATTTCAACATAGCCTATGGAATTACTGCTTTAATAGCTTGTATGCATTTACTTAATATGAACTCTCATGATTTTTCACTCTACGTATTTTAAAAAGAATCATCAGAAAGGCTCTTATTAGCATATGCAAACAATTATATATAGGATGGACAAACGATAGGCTCCTACTGTATAGCAGAAGGAGCTATATTCAATATCCTGTGATGAACAGTAATAGAAAAGAATATGAAAAAGAATGTACATATATATGTATAGCTGAATCACTTTGCTGTACAGTGGAAATTAGCACAACATTGTGAATCAACTATACTTCAATAAAATTTTTTAAAAGGCTCTTATACTCCCTAGTACAAAGATTGTTTAAACTTCATGACTTAAATATAATAGTAATAATAATAACAATCATTGGTTGAACACTGACAATGTGTCAGACCCATTGGTAAGAACTGTGAGTTAACAGATGATTCATTATATTCCAAAAGTTCGGAGACAGCCCTGTCTTTCAGGAGTTTTCGAGTTCCACGCAGGGAGGTCTCTCATTTAGCCTTGCTGAACTTCCAGCTGAGGAGGGGGCTTGCCTCGGGAGTCCCAAGTGAGTGTTACAAAGCACGATTCATAAGCTTGTCCTACAACTTCCTGAGGAAAGAGCCTTCCAAAACTCCCACACCAAATAAAATAGTTAAGGGGAAAATGAGAAAAAGGGGTTTTTATTTTGTTTTTTTTTTAAATCAATTATACTTTTAAATTATTTTCTTCACAAGGATTTATTAGAACAAGAAGAAAACCCCCTAAAGTTCTGAAGAAATATTAACATAACATGCCTGTAACTCATGCTGTGTTTAATGAGAGGTGCTGTTTTTCCTGCCATAGGGGCTGTAGCCCAATGACTGATGGCTCTGAAAAGGGTCACATACATATTCATCAAATTCGACATGCACATGTAAACTGGTTTTAATAGGCCATGACAGCAGAAGTTGTGTCGGGCAAATAGCTGCACATGTGCTTCTTCCCACAACTGGCATATTTAGCCGTTAATGCTCTGGTATCCATGGATGAAATATTAGCTTGTTAACTTAAGACCATCACTTGCTGTTGATTCTCAGTGGCAACCAAGGGAAGGAATCCTCTCAGCTACTTTATTAGGGGTGAAGCTTGAACTTCAACATGCTCATTTTACCTTAATGGTGCCATTAATACCATTCTGTTCCCTGATCCCAGAGTCCATAAAATGCATGCAAAATATCCTGACCGAAATCGATAATACACTCAGCCTCAAATGAAGATGGGTCCTACTCTGTCACTACCACAGATGGTGTGGGGTTTAAAACTTTTTCTTAATCTGTTTTAATGCAAGATTCATTTTATTCAAGTACCAACCGGTTTGAAGGTTGCTGAGGCATGTATGGTTGGTTAAGCAGATATTAGCGGCAAATACATACAAACCCTTCTAAGACTCTCTCCTTGGTTATCTGATGAATACATTCTCAAGCTCACAGTGAATTAAATGATCACAAATCAACTGAAACCACAATTGAAAAAAGGCCATCCAGTAATAAAGTAAGATGTTTATGCCTTGTAGAGGCTACCACATAAGATTAGGACTCCAAAGCTCATTATTTTAAGACACTCAGGCCCTGAGTTGTGGTTGATAAATTGTCTTATTGTAACCATCTGGAGGCCTCTGGCTACCTCAGCCATCAACCTCTGGATACCTATATTTTGTTAAACACAAGTATCTTTAATGACCTATGGACATTTGGCCTTGTCTGTCAGTCAAGTTTCTTCTTGGATTGAATTGGTATTTTGTTCTATTTTTGTAAGACAAACAAACAGCTGTGCGTTTGAATCACCTAAAGATTTGTTCTAACCAAAGTGATTTGGGACATGTTGTCTTTATTTTTTACGTCTTTATTGGAGTATAATTGCTTTACAATGGTGTGTTAGTTTCTGCTTTATAACAAAGTGAATCAGTTATACATATACATATGTTCCCATATCTCTTCCCTCTTGGGTCTCCCTCCCTCCCACCCTCCCTATCCTACCCCTCCAGGTGGTCACAAAGCACCGAGTTGATCTCCCTGTACTATGAGCTGCTTCCCACTAGCTATCCACCTTACGTTTGGTAGTGTGTATAGGGACATGTTGTCTTTAAATGGCATGCTGAGGAGGAGTTTTCTAGCAAATGTAATCTATCATTCATAATAGATCACATTTTTTATTGCTCTCTTCCCCCTCATCCCTCTTTTCCTGCCTCTTCTCCAAATCAATGATTGATCTTTGGGAAATAATTTTCTGCCCTTTATTACCAAAAAGAGTCCCCAGATCTTTATAAACTTAAAATAGGATCAACTTTACCAAAAAAGTCACCATAATAGTAAAATACTTTATCCTTTAATAAAGTTACACTATATGGTAAGAAAATATCCAAGAGCAATTAGCTGAACAAATTCACTGGCTATTTGGTTCTTCCTCATGAATATATTTTCCTGTGCAGAAAGAAGTATTATGCACGATGCCTTTCTCTTAACCTCATAGTAATCAGTTATAAATAAAGAGTATGCTGGATTCAAACCTGAGTTTTGTACAGCCAACAATTTTCTCAAAAAAAAAAAAAACCATCAGGTATTGTACTTTCCAAGGTAGACATGTCAAATCTATCCTTAGCTTTTTAAAAGAATGTATTTGTCTTCATTCTCAGACTTGGTGTCTTGGGATGAGATCATTTAAGGGAAAATATGATTAACATGGGCCAGCTCTTCATTGTAATATATTAGTGGGCTCAAAACAATTTATCCAAATGCTGCGTTTCAATACAATGATTTTAATGCCCCGTATCCCATATACTTGGGAGTTCCATGACTATGTTCTCAGCCTATGTTCTGAGATAGTCTCAATTGAAAAGATTATCACCATACGTATAGGTGATGTGATGTGTGTTCATCATTTTTCCAGTTCTGGCTTAAGCCCACTAGACCACTGCTGCCAAAGAACACAAGGCACAATCTGCTCGATTCTGCTTCCTTGGAAAAAAACAAAAAAAGGACCCTCCATTTCAAACTATTGTAATTACATTTCAGTGCAATTAAGAAACGCACCCCTAGAAAGCAATGTTGCTTCCGATGACCAGGGAGCTGAGGGAGGAAATGGACAGCCAGCTCTCCTTTGGCATCGCTGCCCATCACTACGAGTCTGGGATGACTGGTGTACTTGACTGATTCAAAAAAATACCATCTGGTATAGATTTCCTTTCAACTCATTGGGAGGAATTCAGGCTCATGGGCAATAATTGAAAGCTGTTGTCTTTCGGGTGCTATTTTATTTAGCTCTTTTTTTCTAGTTGGCTTCTGGAAGCCAGGCTGTCTGAACTAACACACATCTACTTATTCTACCTGTATTCACACTCCCGACAAATGCCCCTTCAGCTAAGACTGCACACCCATAAATAATGTGCGGTTTGCATTTATTCTGCTCTAAAGTGCTGTAAACATCAAGGCCTACTTATCAGAGGAGTATGGCTGGTACAGAGGGTCATTGAGAACTAGAGGCAAATGAACTGAGGTAAGCAGAACGAATGGCGTGGCTGGTCCTAACTGAACTCTGCGTCTGAACTGAGGCCATTCAAATGAGATCACATATGACTTTAATCCACTCTCTGCCCAGCTTTCTCGGGGAATAAATCTGTCTACAGTTTTTATTTACATATTATCATTTTACCGTATGTCACTGTCATCAGAGTTTCAGACTTGAGTAAATCCACATTTAAACAGCGATTTGTCTCCTTTTGATAGTAAATATTCTCCTAAGTGGTGGTTAGGATTAAAGGGAATTTGTCGAAAATAGGTAAAGGGGGCTATTTAGGATTAAATGAAATTATACACTCAGCCTAGACAGCCTTCCCTGGGAAGCTCAGTCCGGCAGGTGCCAGGCTGTCCCACAAGTTCCCCCTTTGAAAGTACAGTGATAATTCCCTGAAAGGAGCAAAAGAAAAGGAGGGGTGGAGAAACACATACAAATGTTCTCAGCTCTCCAGACTCCCTGGGAGGGGGGCAAATCCTGCCTGAAACAGCCCTCAAGACGCCACCACTTAAAGGTTAGCCAAGAGCTCTTTTGAGGTGACATTTAAACCTTTAATAGCTCCCAGCCAGTTTGGGCAGGAATAATTTCCCCTCACTGGAGGCCCGGAGCCGGGCACTGCTCAGTTACCTGTCTACAGAGGATGCGAGGGTGTGGATGAAACCCAAGCAGGGTGATTTGGGAGCAGGGCATGGAGCCCGCCAGTGTCTGCCGGCCTTGCCCTCCCGCCCTAATTGCACCGAAGGCCCAAAAAGCTTCAGCTTGCACGTTAGGCCCTTGCTGCGATTAGTAATTATAATATCAGTTTCCCCCAAACAGGGCTGACAGAATGGCTGGGGGAGCAGAGGTGACTCAAAGTTTAGTAAGTCTTGGGGAAAGTGTACTGGTTCCTGCTGTTCTCTGGCTCACAAATTTGGCCTTTCTAGTCCCCAGCACTGGCCACAAACAGTAGGAATCCTTTTCAATCACTATTAGCAACACTTCATTTCTGTCATATTTGACCCCTGGCAAACTGCAACTCAGCGAAGAACATTCTTTCCAGAAAGGAACCAGACATCATTCAGCTAGAGACGATTTACTGCGGGACATGGAGCTGATTTGCTTTTGCTGTCCCCCTGGAGCTCCTCAGTCCGTCAAAATGAATTGTCCTTTTGCACAGCAGTGCTAGTGGGAGGGTCTTTCCTGAGAGACAGAGAGAGGGGCGGAGGTCGGCTCTGGACTCTACTGACTTGTCATCCTGCCTCTGCCTCACTGTTCTGAGCCAGGATCTTTGGTGTAGCCTATCTGTCCAAGTATCATATTTTGTAGCTTTTCTTTTTTTTTTTTTTTTATTGAAGTATCGTTGATTTACAATGCTGTGTTAGTTTCAGCTGTACGGCAAAATGATTCTGTTATACATATATATATATATATATTCTTTTTCAGATTCTTTTCCCTTATAGGTTATTACAAGATATTGAGTATAGTTCCCTGTGCTATACAGTAGGTCCTTGTTGGTTATCTGTTTTATATATAGTAGTGTATATATGTTAATCCCAAACTCCTAATTTATCTCTCCCCCTCACCTTTCCCCTTTGGTAACCATAAGTTCGTTTTCTATGTCTGTGGGTCTATTTCTGTTTTGTGTATAAGTTCATATGTATCATTTATTTTAGATTCCATATATAAGTGATATCACTTACTACAGTGATATTTATCTTTCTCTGTCTGGCTTACTTGACTTAATATGATAATCTCTAGGTCCATCCATGTTGCTGCAAATAGCATTATTTGCAGCACTATTCACAATAGCCAAGACGTGGAAGCAACCTAAATGTCCACCGACAGAGGAATGGATAAAGAAGATGAGGTGGGCTTCCCTGGTGGTGCAGTGGTAGAGAGTCCGCCTGCCGATGCAGGGGACACGGGTTCATGCCCCAGTCCAGGAGGATCCCACATGCCGCGGAGCGGCTGTGCCCGTGAGCCATGGCCGCTGGGCCTGCATGTCCGGAGCCTGTGCTCCGCAACGGGAGAAGCCACAACAGTGAGAGGCCCGCGTACCGCAAAAAAAAAAAAATAGAAGAAGATGGGGTATAGATATACAATGGAATATTACTCAGGTTTTCTTGAAAACAAGACCTAAGTTACTTAGTGAAGAACAGCCACCTCCTCCTCCATGTCAGGGCCATAGTGTGGCTCCCTCCAGCCTTACTCGGACTGAAATTGCCTAAACACAAAGGAAAAAACTAAAAAACAAACTAAGTGAAACATTACAAGATTGAAAATCGCTTCCATCAGCTAAAGGCACAAGCACCCGTCCGGCCCTCTAGTTATTCAAGGAGAAAGCATTTTGGACTTTTAGTCTGTTGTTTCTTCCCCATCCAATTGTCTATCATGGAAATTCCCAAGCAGGACTGTGACTCAATCATTTCCTCCACCATCTGGGTATCTTTCACTGTTATTAATATTAATCTTATTTGAGGGGAGGAGACCTTATTGTTTAATGGAACAGAGTTATTGTTGGGGATGATGAAAACATTTGGGGTCTTGATGGTGTTGCTGGTTCTACATCACTGTGAATGTATTGAATGCCACTGAATTGCACACTTATGCATGGTTAAAATAATAAACAGTATGTTTTGTATATTTACTACAATAAAAATATGAATCTAATATTAATAATTAATATTAAGTCAAATTACATATGGCTGAGCTGTGCTTCCTGTCTTAGCTTCTCCTCCTAAGATGTAGTGTTTGCATGGACTGACCGTGGTAAGGAATGGTAAGCCTACTACACAGCACAAATCTTGCCCTGCTTCAAATGAAACTGGAAGCAGAGATGAAAAAGCCAGAGTCAGAGCACACAGAACTGGGCAGAACCTTGGATGGCCTACTAAACACATGACTTCATGGGTATGGAATACTCAGATGGTTTACAGGACTGCAAATTAGGAATAAGATGGGCCTAGGTAAAATGATGGGAAGTGTCTTCTCACAATGACCCACAGACATTTAAAGAGGCAGGAGATATGGATTTCCAGAAAAAAGTCACACATACTGGGGGGAAAACAGAGGTCATTCTCCAGAGGTTTTGATCCATTAGTTTGCATTTCACAGAAGGCATCCAGATTCGACAACAGCAGTGCATGATGGGACCAATTAATTTACACTGCTTCACGTTGGAAAGGCAGCAAGTCCTGGTATGTCCACTGCTAATCTTAACCAAAGTAATTGTGAGACGTTAAAATAATTTATAAATTTATGAAATCAATGAGTGATTTGCACCCAAACTCACTGAACAAACATTTGTGAATTGCCTTCATCAATCTTTTTGGCCCTGTGTTTTAGGCACCAAGGACAGTATAAAATTTGATATCCAAACCATAATTTTTTCCCACATAAGAATTTAAGCATTGGGGTTATTTGGGCCCTTAAACTCTCATTGATTCTGGAGTCAGTCATTAATGTCTTGGTTTCATGGTCAAGCACTAGCTTAGACCTTCTAGGAGACTCGTTAGTTGGTTGAGACTCATTCCCTAGAGCTATAAGCAGGATTCAAAAAATATGCCCCCAGGACTTCCCTGGTGGTACAGTGGTTAAGAATCCGCCTGCCAATGCAAGGGACACGGGTTCAATCCCTGGTCCAGGAAAATCCCACATACCGCAGAGCAACTAAGCCAGTGTGCCACAACTACAGAGCCTGCGCTCTAGAGCCGGTGAGCCAAAACTACTGAGCCCGCATGACACGACTACTGAAGCCCTCACTCCTAGAGCCCGTGCTCCACAGCAAGAGAAGCCACCGCAATGAGAAGCCCATGCAACACAATGAAGAGTAGCCCCCACTCGCCGCAACTAGAGAAAGCCTGCACGCAGCAATGAAGACCCAATGCAGCCAAAAAATAAATAAATAAATTTATTAAAAAAAAATATAGCCCCATCTGAGCAAAACCTTCCATGACCACTTCAGCCCAGCCTTCATTTTTTTCTCTCTTCCAAGGGTGTTCCAATTCATTGGCAATTAATATGCTGAATCTAAGGGGCTTTCTGAGGTAGGCCATAGAATGTATTGGAGAGAGACACTTTGGATTTCCTAAGGCAGGAGTGAGCTTAAGGACCATGCTTAGAAGTTATACCCCTCAAGCTCCATTGTTCCGAAAGTTCAATAAATTGCCTCTTCCTACCTGAGATAGAGGAATGAATTAAATGTTTGGTGAAATACAACTTTCAAAGGGCACTATGTATAAAGGACAACATTAAGGGGAAACATGGGGGAAGTGATAAATTAGTAGATTGGGATTAACATATACACACTACTATGTATAAAATAGATAACTAATCCAAGGGCATACTGTATGGCACAGGGACCTCTACCCAATATTCTGTAATAACATATATGGGGAAAGAATCTGAAAAAGAATGAATATATATATGTACAAATGATTCCGTTTTTATACACCTGCAACTAACACAACATTGTAAGTCCACTATACTCCAATAAAGATTTTTTTAAAAAAAACAGAACAACATTAATAGCAGATAGACTTTATTCAAGAAGAACAATCTCTCCTCTATATCAGCTAAGTTAAATCACTAATTTCCCATCACCCAACGCTACTGAAAATGAAGCTAGACTGGGACTCTCCCTGCCTCAGTCTTCACTGAGACACATATTAGATGAGCTCAATACATAATATTAGATAGAAAAGTGGGAGACAGACCATATGTCCTGTGCAGGAACTGTTCCAGGACCCTGACCCCTTGGTCAGATCCAAGAGATAAAAGGGATTCTATGAAAGAGAATTTGGGGGGCAAAGCTGGGGAGAATTCCTTTTCTTTTTTTGAGGTAGAGTTTCCTGTTGTCATTTCTTCTTCCTTCTCCATGCAGGGGGGAATGGGGTGCTCCTCACACAAACCAAATGTGGGGAGGGGAGGTTAGGAAACTCCTTAAAGCTTGGCCTGTGTCCCCTGACCAGTGCCTGATTCTTGTGGCAATGAACTGACTCCAGCCCCAGGAATCTGGAGGACCAGGGAAGGCTGGCTGCCTGCTTTGGTGGTGAAAGAGAAGAGAGTGGCCAGCACTCCCTGAGTTGGCAGGACAAGACGTGAGAGTGTTTCCCATGGATTACATAAGGCAGGGGTCCCCAACCCCTGGGCCACAGACCGGTGCCAGTTCGTGGCCTGTTAGGAACCGGGCCGCACAGCAGGAGGTGAGCGGCAGCCGAGGGAGCGAAGCTCCATCTGTATTTACAGCCGCTCCCCATCACTCGTATTACCGCCTGAGCGCCGCCTCCTGTCAGATCAGTGGAGGCTCTGGATTCTCATAGGAACGTGAACCTTACTCTGAACTGCACAAGCAAGGAATCTAGGTTGCGCTCTCCTTATGAGAATCTAATGCCTGATGATCTGAAGTGCAGCTGAGGCAGTGATGCTAGCACTGGGGAGTGGCTGCAAATACAGATTATCATTAGCAGAGAGGTTTGACTGCACAGAGACCATAATAAATCAATTGCTGGCAGACTCATATCAAAACCCTATCAGTGAGTGGCAAGTGACAACTAAGCTGCATCTTATGGAGTAGACTGGACATAAGCAACACACTTCAGGTGTCACTGTCTCCCATCACCCCTAGATGGGACCATCTAGTTGCAGGAAAACAAGCTCAGGGCTCCCACTGATTCTGCATGGTGAGTTGTATAATTATTTCATTATATATTACAATGTAATAATAATAGAAATAAAGTGCACTATAAATGTAATGCGCTTGAATCATCGTGAAACCATCCCCCTCACCATGGTCCATGGAAAAACTGTCTTCCACAAAACCGGTCCCTGGTGACAAAAAGACTACAGACTGCTGACATAAGGGATATGGAGGTAGAGGTGGGGAGAGGACCAGCATCATGACAAGAAATTCCCCCAAAGGGAAAGAAGCAGTTTAACCATTTTCCAGGTCCAGAGGGCATGATACTCCTCAGCTAAATGACATCTGTCCTTTTCCCTTACCTCTCCTCATTCTCTGTCACCCCCCACCTTCAGCTCTTGGAGATGGAGAAAAAACTATAGCTGGAGAGTACAGGGAAGGAGGTAGGCTGTGGCAAAGCAGAAGGCAGAGGGACAAACTGTCCCCATGTCCCCTTTCCCACTGCAGACTTTCAGCCTTAAGCAGGTACCGGGTAGAGTTGAGAAGCAATTTAAAGCCGAATCAAGCTCTGGAGTTTGGACGGAATGGTGTCTTGGAATTACCTTATGACTTGACTCTGTGACTTAATGACTTGAAGTGACTCAAGAAGTCTTTGTTATCAGAGAGTGACCAGAATCGTTAAAGGCCAAAATGTTTATCCAGGGCAGATTAAGTGAAATAAAATTGAATGGAAACTGCCATTTCACTTCAACAGGCCAGTTATTCTACCAACAGCAGTGCCATTAACAAAGATGTACTGCCTGGGCTTCCCTGGTGGCGCAGTGGTTGAGAGTCTGCCTGCCGATGCAGGGGACGCGGGTTCGTGCCCCGGTCCGGGAAGATCCCACGTGCCGCGAAGCGGCTGGGCCCGTGAGCCATGGCCGCTGAGCCTGCGCGTCCGGAGCCTGTGCTCCGCAACGGGAGAGGCCACAACAGTGAGAGGCCTGCGTACCGCAAAAAAACAAAACAAAACAAAACAAAAAAACAAAGATGTACTTCCCAATAAGGATGTTAGGGTCTAAGAAGCTAAGTTAGGGTACGACAGAGGAGGGGAAAGAAGACATAAGAAGAAGAACCAAAGCACTGACCAAGCCACAAATGGCTCTGAGAAAATGTGCAAGTCCTTCAGGGAGCAAACTTGGTTTCAAAAGGATTCCTATACTAAGAAACGTACGCGAAGTTATAAATGACTAATTATTAGTAAATTTATGGATAAGTCTACCTTAAGTATTTGAGTCATTTTCAAATAATTTTCATTTTTCTGAAGTGGCAATGATATAATTCCATTCAAGCGTTGCCAAAATAGAAATAAACTGAATGACGGCAGTTTAGTGATTCTACCAGTACCAGTTAGGGATGACCCAGTAGTCAATCTGCCTGATTCAGGTAATAATGAGCACATAGCGGTGATATCTTACATATGTACCTAGTCACCCTAACTCCATCATATGCTTTGTAAGATGAAGAATCAGGCTTTACCCTTTGATAATTAATAAATATTTGTGAAATTAAGAAATGAATATAACAGGCAGTCAATTATGCATACCATTTTGATTCCCATTCTCCAACAAGCAGAATCTTACTTTTACCCAAATTACCCACGTAATTGTCTCATTTTATTACCTAGTTACTAGAACACTAGCTATATAAATGTTTTCTGAAATCAATTTATTTGCCAATTGTCAATTTTGTTATATTACTCCCCATCTTTATTAGTAAATCCTACTGAAATAAATTTAAGCCACAGAGCCATATGAAATAAAAATAAATCTGCTAGGCATATCTTAGCTAATTATTACACAGAAAGGAAAAATGTGACTTGGCTGTAAAAATTATGGCTAAACACTTTTAATTTTGTTAATTTCTGTTCACCTAACACTGGAATGATAGGAAACACAGAGAAACAATTCACATTTACAAGTGACAAAGTCATCTTCCTAGCTCTGGAAACAAGAAGTCAGTTTCCCCATTCTCTGGACTAACCAGCCTCCCAGTGGGCGGGGGAACCAAGCAACCAGTTGCCGCCCACCCAAGATAATTGTTATTGGGAGATCTAATGGGTAATTTTGTGTTCTCAGAGGAGGACTGGTGTTTATACTATCTTTTGCTTTCTCTGGTGGGATCTCCCTTGTATAGATAAACCAGAATCTCCTTTTTCAGAATAGACCTTTCCAGAAACAAAAATATTAAAGTGAAGAATGAAAACCTGCCAAGTATAATTCCTGAAAAATCACTTTAGCCTCAGAGAATTGTTTTTCTCTCTTGATCTTTCTCGGTTGTACCATTATGGTTTTGTCAAAAACAACATTGGCCCAAAACTGTAAGAATCCTTTCGGGTCACCGTTAACAACACTTTCTTCCCACCAAGCTTGACCACAGCAGACTGCAGCCCCACTTTCAACATTCCTTTGAGAAAGTAACCCAGCATTCAACTACCTCAGATTTATGGTGAGAAAAATGACATTTTTAAAGACCTTTGAAAAGGTTAAAAATGAACGTGGCTTTGCTATTATTTCCCACAGCAGGAATTTAAATTTATAAACACTACTCCTAATCAATTTGGGAACTGCCCACAGAGCTAGAGAAAAAAAAGTTCACATGAACATTCTTTAGATATTATTACATGTTACAACCGACTTTCCACATTGAAGCCTTGCCACTGTAAACATGTATCTTTCCACACGTTTTTGTTTTAAATTTCCAAAAGATCTTCTTGCCACCCTATGGCTAAGAGCTAACACATTTGCGTCCAGCATAGAGGGCTGTTTATCTTTCTCAGAGCAACTTCTGTTGCAACGTTGTGTGAGTGTAGATGGTTTTCAGATTGGTTATTGAAAGCCAAGAAATATGTTTTAAAGCAATTTGTTTCTTAGAACATTTTGTCCACCTCATCACAGCGACGGCTATTAATGCTCTATTTGCCATACTTAGCAAGATAATTTATATTCTATTAGTACCTTTATCCGTTTCAGCCCTCTATTACCAATGTAGGTCAAACATTTGGCACTTAAAACGTTTAGCACTTAAAATTCCAGATAGAATAGTGATAACATGTCTTAAACACAGACATTCTTTCAAAAAGAACTACAAGAAAAAAGAAAACTTTAAAGTTTCAGCAACACGTCGTAGACATGAAATTGATCCCCAACCCAAACAACTCTATGCTCCATTATCATAGAGTAAATTTCAGAGCTATTTAGGTAGAGCATAAAGTTCAGGGAGTCATGTGACCAAAAACTCCAAGAGCAAGTAAATGCATCAGGGGTCGAAGGGCACAGAGCTGAGAGAAACATCTGGATTCCATCTTTTGAACTTTTAATGGAAACACCGATCACTGGGCGCACATCTGGGGGTTTTGACAAGAAGAAAGGGTGGTGTTGTTTTTTTTTAAATGGAGAGTTTGCTCTAGTTTACTATAGAAGTTTACTTCACTTATGTTGGATATGAATCTCTTCACATAGTGTTAGTTTAATATTTGAGACATCTTAGAATATTACTGAAATTATGTTGCTTGATTATTTCTTTAATAAAGTAGGTTTTTGCTGTTTGAGTTTCTTTCAAGTTTGGCTTACAAAGCAGTATCCCAGGAAAAACTTAGGAGAGCCGTTTAGCTATGCAAACTGCACTTTCCCTAGGGAAACTGTTCTTATTACTTAGTGGGAGAACCATTTTTAAAATCACCAAACAGTAACCAAGGAAGAGCCCTGTAGCACTTGGCCATGCTGGTTCACTGCCTCCACCCCAGATTAACTCTCTGACATATCTGTGTAAGAAAAATGTTGCTGCAAAGTATTGAAGAGCCTTTACCACGCTGTTAATGGCTGAAAAATGTGTCCAAAGCACAAATAAAAATAATGCAAATCTTTTTGCTGGAGACTTGCATGGTTTAGCTTCACATCTACTACTAACTGAGGACACTATAAGCACACTATAAGTTCTTTGGAGCCTAGTTTTCTTTTTTGTAAAATGACAATCCTAGACTATTTGTTTTAGCCTAGTTTGTCTTCAGCAATGATGTTTTATATGTGTTGATCATCATCCTGGTTCTTGCAATAAAAATAAATTTTAAAAATCTTGATTGTTCAAAAGGTACTTTTCAATTTCTACAGCACACTCACATGTCTTATTTCTCTTGATCTTGTGAGGTAGGAGTGGCAATCATCCTCCCTATTTTGCAATGAGACCACCAAGGCTCAGAAAGGTCTGGTGTCCCTTAGTGGCCACAGAAAGGCAACGCATTTCCTCCCAGGACAGAAATGTTTCCTGGACATTGGGAGACTCTCATTCCCTGTGATTAATTCCATGAAAAAGAGGTTCCTCAATCAGCAAAATCCATGCCACAGAAAAGCTGATCAATGGTATGGATGGTAAATAGGGATGCACCCCCAAAATTCAGAGCAAAAGGGGCAGTTGCTATTCCTTAGGAAGGAACTAGGCGAATACATGAGAGCAGTAATCAAGCTGTAACAGGACACTTTTGTACACTGGAAAAGGGCCACTGTTCAGATAAAGAAGGCTCACTATATACCAGTCAAAAACAATGAAGAAATGAACATCTAGAGATAGCTTCAAGATGGCGGAGGAGTAAGACTTGGAGATCACCTTCCTCCCCACCAATACATCAAAAATACATCTACACGTGGAACAACTCCTACAGAACACCTACTGAACGCTGGCAGAAGACCTCAGACCTCCCAAAAGGCAAGAAACCCCCCACGTACCTGGGTACAGCAAAAGAAAAAAGAATAAACAGAGACAAAGGAATAGGGACAGACCTGCTCCTCTGGGAGGGAGCTGTGAAGGAGGAAAGGTTTCCACACACTGGGAAGCCCCTTCGCGGGCAGAGACTGCGGGTGGTGGAGGGGGGAGCTTCAGAGCCAAGGAGGAGAGCACAGCAACAGGGGCGCGGAGGGCAAAGTGGAGAGATTCACGCACAGAGGATCAGTGCTGACCAGTACTCACCAGCCGGAGAGGCTTGTCTGCTCACCCGCCGGGGCGGACGGGGCCTGGAGTTGAGGCTCGGGCTTCGGTCAGAGCGCCGGGAGAGGACTGGGGTTGGCTGCGTGAAGACAGCTTGAAGGAGGCTGGTGTGCCACAGCTAGCCGGGAGGGAGTCCGGGAAAAGGTCTGGAACTGCCTAAGAGGCAAGAGATCATTGTTTCAAGGTGCGTGAGGAGAGGGGATTCAGAGCACCGCATAAACAAGCTCCAGAGACAGGCATGAGCTGTGGCTATAAGCGTGGACACCAGAGACGGGCACGAGATGCTAAGGCTGCTGCTGCAGCCACCAAGAATCCTGTATGCAAGTACAGGTCACTATCCACACCTCCCCTCCTGGGAGCCTGTGCGGCCCGCCACTGCCAGGGTCCCGTGATCCAGGGACAACTTCCCCGGGAGAACACACGGCGCGCCTCAGACTGGTGCAACGTCCCGCCGGCCTCTGCCGCCACAGGCTCGCCCCGCACTCTGTACCCCTCCCTCTCCCCGGCCAGGAGAGCTAGGCTCAGATGGTGGCATCAGAGTGGGAAATTGGGAATTCAGAGCTCAGCACAAAGACATGGGCGCTGCCTGTTTGTAAATGCCACCCTGGGCATCGAGTGATAGGCCCAGACCCCAACAACACTGGGCTTCTCTTTTACTAGAATATACATGCTCTGACATGCCATTTTCACCCCTCTACTTATGGTGCGCTTCTGCATCTCCTTTCGTCCTACTCAGCTCAAGTGTACCTCTTTTGAGATGTCTTCCCCATATGCCTAGGCAATCAGTCCCTCTCTACTCTTAGCAGCTATAGCATTTAGTAAGCATCACTAGCTTAGTGTCCCTCATCACTCTGTGACTATTTGGGGATCTGATCTCCCTGCTGGAGCAAGAACAGCTATTAAATTAATTCGTGTAGGGCTTCCCTGGTGGCGCAGTGGTTGAGAGTCCGCCTGCCGATGCAGGGGACACGGGTTCGTGCCCCGGTCCTGGAGGATCCCACATGCCATGGAGCGGCTGGACCCGTGAGCCATGGCCGCTGGGCCTGCGCGTCCGGAGCCTGTGCTCCGCACAAAAAATTAATTTGTGTATTCCTAATCCCCGGTAAGGGCCGCTGATTCCCCAGGGCAGAATTTAGCAAGTTTCTTGGATAAAAGGAGTGTTTATATTTGTGAAGAGGAACAACTTTCTGTATGGATGTTCCCAATTACAGATCATGGGACACAGTGGGACATGACTGTAATAAGAAGCTATCCAGGAGAAAGAGAAGACAAAACGCTCTATGGTGAGAATTGGGCTGCTACTATTGTTTAGGATTCTACACACTTTTTTGAAACTCAGAATTCCTCCAAGAACATTACATCTTTAGGGTACCTTGGCAGAGTGTGCCATTAGAGTTTATAGCCACCTTAGTCCTTAGAAATGTTCAGCTGAGCAAAAGGAAGGAAAAGGAGGACACTCTAAATATGGGATAGTCATCTTCCGATATTTAAAGGACAGAGACGTGAGGAAGAGACCAGACTTGTTCTAGACAGTCCCAGGAATGGAATAAGGCTAACTGGTGGAAATTCTGGAAGATTTCAGATATATTCTAAAAAGCAATTCAGCAAACATTTATTGGCATGTACTATGAGTAAGCTTTAATAAAGGGAAGAAATTATAAGAGTGGAGACTTAAAATGAAATGACAAAAGAAAAGGAAAATGAAATGAGTTGCCTGACCCACGAGAGTTCAAAGGAGATCATACTCACTCATCCATTCATTCAAGATTTCCTGAGGACCTGCTAGCTGTCACGTGTTGTTCTAAGAGTGTGGGTCACCCCATCCCGGCACCTTACACTGCCAAGTACATTGACATTGATGGGGTGATTGATCTAAATGTCTCATCCTGAGATGTTCTTCCTAAACCAACATCCTTTTGCAATTTATGATGAAATTAAATGATCAAGCGACTTTTTCAGACATCACAGTTTGTGGAAGAATTGAAAATACTATCTGTGCCTCCGAGTGGTTGCAGTGTGTGTGGTGTGTGTGTGTGTGTGTGTGTGTGTGTGTGTGTGTGTGTGTGTGTGATCTAATTGACTCTTGGTGAACACAAGCTTTTGCGATTATATAGAGCAGAGTTACCTATGGTGGCAGCAGAGGCTGTAGACAAAAACACGGGGAGGGAAAGCAGTGAAGAAATCAAGTAAAATCAGATGCAGAGTGGCAGTGACTCTCTTCTAAACATCCCATAAGTGTGCATTTAGCTCACATTTATTGTTACATACTTCACCAGAAAATAGCAACTGCGGCATCTTATTCCTGATGGTAGCTTCAGGCAAAGAGGAGGCATAAAGTGAGAAAGATACACAATAAACAAACAAGCAACAAGCCCCTTCCACACAGTGCAGATTTCAAAACTTTCACTCCAGTTCTCAGCCTCAACAGCTGAAAGGACTTGCAGCATACTTCGGGTGAATGTTAATGCTTTTTCCTGAATATCAAGTGTGTGTGAGGATAAATTTAGGGTCACTTAACCAAGAAAATAGTTTTGTTCCCAAACCAAAAAATATATTTTTACACTTTATTCATTACAAAGTCTCCTATGATAAAAAGCCTCGATTTCCTCCCCCACTGATTTCGCTTAATCAATTATTGACTATTTCTTTTTTAGTTATAGGGAATATTTTATCTCAACTTAACTAATAACAAAACTGAACATATATCATGAGAAGGTAGATACAATTTGCCTGATTCAGGCCATCTTCACAAGTTTTCATTGTAGATTATTCCTTTCGACAGGCAAGATTTGTAAATGCTGTTTGACTGCTTCCCTTGATAGCGCAAAAGCTTGTCAATCTCAAAATGTAAAAGACTAATCACATGGTGCATCCTTCTGTCCAAAAGATCTCAGAAGATCCCAGTTCAGTGAATGAACCACCAGCCTCCATCTCTAGAAAACCAGGGGCATTCTGCCTATCTCCACCAGCTCAACTCCTTTACCCAGCCCACCACCGATACTATGATTTCACTTCCTAACAACCTCTTGCATGTATTCGCTTAACTCCTTTTCCATCATGATGACTGCTATAGCTCCTACTTGATGTCTCATATCCATTCTTATTTACATCCACTCTACCCTCCTTACTGAAATCAAACAATATTTTAAAAATGAAAATCGGATTTTATTGCTCCTCTATGTAAGTACTATATGGTTTCGTTTTGGTTTTAGTAGTAAATAAGCACTCGAAAAGAGTTCATCCAAAATGATGATCACAACTTTATCATCATTCTGGTCTGGGTTCACCACTCCAACCTGTGCTGTATGGTCTTACTACTCTCCCTTTTTTTTCAGTTCCTTAGATGGGATGTTCCCTCCTGCCACAGGGCCTTTGCACAAGCTGACTACGCAGCTTGGAAAGCTAAATCCACCTTCAATTCTTTTTGCCTCCTATCCTTCCACTTTCTGATTAATTTTCCTTTATTTAGGGGAAGTCTTCTCTGACTTCTACAGATGGGATCAAATATTCCTATCATAGATTTTGAATATTTGCTATACCTCTCTTTCCTAGTCCTTACTACAATCACAATAATGTAATATTTGTTTTCTTATCTGAGTGATTTTAGCCTCCTTGATTTACTTCTCTGAGGGAAGCGCTCATATAAGTTTTTGGTTATCCTTTATATCACTAAGGTCTAACGTTATTTCTGGCATAAAAGAAATTTCAGTAAATACTGGGTAAAGGAATGAATAAATGAATGAATGAATGAGTAAACGGCACATTCAGTGTGTGAGTAGTAAATAGACACAGTGAGAAAGGTCATCCAAAACAATAATAACCATTTTTCTCATTACAATATCCATGCAGATGGAAACAACCACATACATCACAGAAGCAGCGGCTATGAAGTCAGAACATGTGACTTCATGCTTATGTCTCCCCCTGGAAACTCAGTGATCTTATGAAAGACCCTTAAAGCTCTTGGGTACCAGTTTCTTCATCAATAAAACTTGGGAAAAAGCCACTCACTGGAGTAATGTGAGAATTGAACCATATACATTTGAAAAGGCTTGGAGGACTATAAACCCCAGTAAGTCTGGTTTAAGAAGCCAAAGGGAATATGGAGGCTTGTAGGAAACGGTAGAAAAGAAGGTGAGTACAGCCTTGACTGCATCAACTTGTTCTCCGGGGTTTTATGGAACATGATTACATGCATTCATCTATGGACTGTTCATGGCTGCTTCCATGCTGCAGCAGAGTAGCTGGCACAGAAAGAGACCACGTGGCCCATAAAACCTGACATATTTATTATCTGTCCCTTTACAGAAAAAGTTTGCCAACTCCTGCTCTAGAATATTGCTATTATCACTGTCTCCGTGACTGGTTTCAAATAAGCTTATCAGTGAGTCAGTTCGATCCCTCCCTCCACCCCATCCCCAATATCTAATCCCTCCTACCCGTTACCTGAGGCCTTTGTTTTGGCCCTCAGATTTTGTTTTCTAGCCAGCACCTTTAACCCCATACAGTTCTTTACTTTCACAGGTCATGCCATGTAATGACACAGGGTATTGTGTTTTATTACAACTCATTCCAGAGGAAGGAAGAATAGAGACCTCCATCTTACCACCATGCTCTCTGTTAGGAAAATGTTGTCTAAGTGAAACATAAAAGTAAGGATGAGCCAAAAAAATCATTTTATTTATTAGAGTTACTTAGTTATATGTGCCTCACTTTGTAAAGCAGGGAAAATAAAAGCACATATATTATAGAAATGCCTAGTGGATAAGAGTGATGATTGCACAATACTGTGAATGTACTTAATGCCACTGAATTGTATACTTAAAGATGATTACTTTGCTAACTTTCATGTTGTGTATATTTTACTGCAATAGAAAAAATCTATGAAACTTTTGGCTTACTTGAATAATACTTTGGCTATAAAAATCCACCTAGACCCCAGAAGTCAGAATTAATCAGTTCTTCCTGTATACCCAGACACATGTTTATTCTTCCATCAGAAATCTTATTTCACTCTCTCATACTGAAGTTATATCCATCTATGTTTTATGCTCCTCTAGGTTATATGTTTCTTGAGGGCAGGCACTAGTCATTCATCTCTGTATCTCACACTGCTGAGCACACACCAACTGCTTTATAACTATTTGCTGCAGGCAGGCAGGGAGGAATGGAGGCATGCGGAAGGGCCTCCAGTGTCAACTCCAATGTCACTGAGGGCACAGTAGAAACAAGGAGGTTCCTTGATTACCATTAGGCAATACAAGTTACTCCAAATAACTGCTCTCCATTCAATTCTGCTTTCATCTGAAAAGTGATATCTGTATCCTTCTCAACAAATAAATATACTCAAGCTCGTAGCTAATGGTCC
Source organism: Leucopleurus acutus (assembly GCF_964270905.1). NCBI lineage: Eukaryota > Metazoa > Chordata > Mammalia > Artiodactyla > Delphinidae > Leucopleurus > Leucopleurus acutus. The sequence continues at coordinate 84,804,212 of NC_139154.1, read as the reverse complement.
ATACTCATCATTATAGGAGTCCCCGCTCAAATGCCAGTAGGGACCTAGGAGGCAATATTACCAAGCAAAGCAGGCCAGAGAGTGACTATGGCAAACTGATGTCACAGACTGTCAAAAGTCTGTGGCTAGCTCTTCCCGCAAGTCACTTATTTCCATTCCAAGTGTAGGCCCCGTGTTGCCAGAGCTTCTGAATTTCTTTAAGCTGGACATTGGCTCAAATTTTTTAAAAACAATATTGCAGGCCAAACAAAACATATCTTTGGGAAGTTTGTGACCTTATTCTAACCCTTCACATACTATCACAAATACTTTCGAGAACGTCTATTGTAGAAATTCCTGAAAACTCATTCTTCTGAATGAGGAGAATACTGTAATGTGTACCTAATGCAAAGAGCTATTTTTAGGATTAAAGGAGATCACATGTAAAAGTGCCTAGTAAAGTCTATGTTTCTGTGTAGATGCTCAATAAATATTATTTTCCCCTCTTCCTTTCCTCTTTCCTGCCTTTTTAATTGAAAGAAGGGGTTACTTTATTTACTGGAAAACATATAAAATGAAAAAGATGTATTCTTTTTTATAAAAGATGTCATTTTAGAAACATAAGCTCAAGAATGTATTGTGCAACACAGGGAATATAGCCAATATTTTAAAATAATAACTGTAAATGGAAAGTAACCTTTAAAAATTGTATAAAAACATTTTTAGAAGATGTCATTTTGTTACATCAAACTCCGTATCAGGGCTTCCCTGGTGGCGCAGTGGTTGGGAGTCCATCTGCCGATGCAGGGGACACGGGTTCGTGCCCCGGTCCGGGAAGATCCCACATGCCTCGGAGCGACTAGGCCTGTGAGCCATGGCCGCTGAGCCTGCGCGTCCGGAGCCTGTGCTCCGCAATGGGAGAGGCCACAACAGTGAGAGGCCCGCGTACCGCAAAAAAAACAAAACAAAACAAAAACAAACAAAAAAAAACTCCATATCATCCAAGTCAATGTATTCCACACATTGGAACCTTTTCCCAGGATAGATCTCTGTAGACTTCTTTAAACCCAGATGAAGCTGACTTGTAATTGACAGTTGGATTTTTATATAAAAATGATGTTCCAAACAGGCTTAAGACTGCTTGAATACAGATTTTTCTCTTTAATGATTTAAAACGTTCTCTCATATTTTATTTGTACCATAAAGATTTATAAATAGTTTTTTTGGACAAAATAAAGCTTTGATCCAGTTTTTATCTGACTTATTGTAAATTTTGCATCCAATTCCATATAATTGTATGCTATTTCTTGTATTCTCAAAAGCACACAAGCTCACGTATTCCCAAACCAGTCCTTTCCCAAATCATGAATTTATCGTAAGTCATGAATCAGGTCTATGGGGGCAGTATAAATAAGGAGAGAGACCACTGGACTTGGAGCATAAGACTCAAGTTCAAGTTTATTTCTCTTTAAGATCTAGTTAAATGTGGGCAAGTTATTGAAGCCTAAGGAACTCGTTCCTCATCTGTGAATTGGGGCAGTTAAGCACTACTCTCACAAGCTTATTGTGAAGGCCAAATGAGATACTGTACTATTTGCAAAATCATATAAACTGCAGAGGGATAAACCAATACATATACCACTTTGAGGGGGAAAGACAGTAAGGAATTGGGATGGGGACACAATCTAGCTATGTTAGTGGCAAAGTTTTTTTTTTAATGGTTAAGATGGTTAAATTTATATTATGTGTATTTTAGCACAGTTAAAATTTTTTTGTTATACATATAAATGTATCTACTCTTACTCAAATTCTTTTCCCATTTAGGTTATTACAGAATATTGAGCAGATTTCTCTGTGCTATACAGTAGGTCCTTGCTGGTCATCTATTTTAAAATAACTGTGTGTACATGTCAATCTCAAACTCCCAATCTATCCCTTCCTCCCACCCTTCCCCCCTGTAACCATAAGTTCGTTCTCTAAGTCTGTGAATCTGTTTCTATTTTGTAAATAAGTTCATTTGGATCATATTTTTAAGATTCTGCTTATAAGCAATATCATGTGATATTTGTCTTCCTCTGTCAGACTTACTTCACCTAGTATGATAATCTCCAGGTCCATCCATGTTGCTGAAAATGGCATTATTTCATTCTTTTTTAATGGCTGAGTAATATTCCATTGTATATATGCACTACTTCTTTATCCATTCATTTGCTGATGGACATATAGTCCACATCTTGGCTATTGTAAGTAGTGCTGCAATGTCTTGACGTGAGAGTGAGACTCACTCTTTGTTTCACCTTTATTTCCACTGAGTGGCCCCTTCAAGTGTCATAGCTTCCCCTGACCTGCAACTTCATCCCTTACATCTGTATGAGGGAAAAAAATTTTTTTTACATTATTGACAGCAATTTTCTATATTCTAGGCATAGAGCTAAGCGTTAGACACATGTCAAATCAATCCATTAGTACTTAGAGCATCCCTATGTGGTAGATATTATAATCCCCAGTTTACAAATAAAGAAACTGTGGTTAGCAAAGGGCAGTACCTTGGCCAAAACCATTGACTAATACATGGTTGATGCAGGATGGCAACCCCGGCAATACCCAACCAAGATATCACTGGGGCAGCAGCATGCAATACGGTGTTCCCAGGAATATAGTTTTCCAGATAACAGAGATAAATGCTTCAAGTGCCAAATGTACTTTGGGGAGAAAACTCCACTTTTTCCCACCACTTCTAAATATGGTCTCTGCTATGAAGACAGCAACAAAATTTTCCTTTTTTCCCTCCTTTTTTGATGGAGAGGCCTTGGAAATTATCTAGACTGTCTAAATTTTCAAATCACATGACTGACACAAAGCTCCTTTGGTTATGATATACATCAACAATTACGCCGAGGGCTATAGTGATATGTAGACGCTTCCCTACACCAAACGATAACACATCACTGTGGTCTATTTCATATTAAGTATCTTTATTTTTTTGTTTGTTTCATGGTTTTCTTTCTTTTCCCTTACTTTCACGTTGTCAGGCATCACTTTCCCTGGTTATAAACAAAGTGCCTTTCGTTAAACACCCCTTTCACACCTTGAGCTGTGCTGCTTATAATTTGCTACAAGCTAGGCGACCAGGTAACTCTCTAAGATTGGGTGTCCAATAAATTCTGAGCAGGGACTTAAGAAGAACTCTTACAGGTGAACTGCGTAAGATTTTGTGAATATATGCAACCTCCATGTTGGCTTCCCTGATGACTGTCAACTGTATCTTAGATAACTGAGTTTACCAGAGAAATGAATGCCAAATGAGTGAGGAGCTGAATACTTTTAGTGATACACATCCCAAAAGAAGGCATAAGTCAGACTTCCAAATAAATCTATCCCCTCTTCTAGTCCCCCACAGTGATCCGTAGAGCTAGCAAGCCCCACCTGCTTCCTTTACATTACCCTGCCCTGTCTTTTTTATAAGTATAGTCAAATCATCCTTTACCCTTTAACTTCAGTTGTCATTTTCCAGCTGGAAAACAGCAAATTTGATCATTCGAACAGAAACAGCATCTGTTGCTAATCCCTCAAGCTGGTGTACTGGTTTCTTTTCTTGCAGCCAAACATTCAGTAACATGTGTTTATATGTATACCTTTTCCTTTATATTAGTAATAAGTCAGTCACTAAGGGCTGTCTAATGAGAGAATGCAGTTTTCTGGCCTGATAAGTCCCCAAGCTTCATTACCAAATTCATCTTACATGTCAGCCATTAAATAGCATGGCATTTTCCTCTCTCACCCATGTGGTATCATTTAATTTCATCTAAATGGAGTTTTCTCTATGGCCATAACCATCATCTTCTTCATTGCCACTACAATCAAGAAGCATTTATTACCTGCTGCAATGTACATGGTGCTATATTCAGTATGGTTCTACAAATTCCACCATCATGGCCCTCACCCATGGGAGGTCGAAAAGTACAATGGGATTATTGAAAATGGTGAAATGTGAGTTCAAGTCCAGACCTCACCACTGAATAGCTGGGTGAGCTGGAGTACTGCATCTTCCTTCTTTGTGCCATGCCTCACCTGAAAATAAGACAAATGAGTTGCATTTTCTCTAAGATCATGTCACACTGTCGTATCAAGTCCTTTTCCAGACTCAGCTGCAGGCATTTCAAGTGGAAGGAAGACCAGCAGAGGAGAAAACTGCTCTGGAACTTTAAGCAGGTGGCTACATCCAGTGAAATAATTAGCCTCTGGGTCTCGGATCAGAGTTGTCTACTCTGAATACTGTTTCTTTCCCTGGTCCTGATTTCTCTGTGTTCTCATTATCTTCTGCCACACTTATTCCACTCAATGTTTCTGACCTTGGCTCTTCTCCCATTTTCTCCAACTCCTGGTCTTCTTCTCCAGGTGGCAGCCCACACCAAGCCCTCAACTTCTGTTCTTTTACTTTTCCCAACCACACACAGGAGCAGTGCCCCAATCAGAACATCAGCTTTGAATGGTTTTAGGCGGTAAATCCCGAGCCCCCTGGTTCCCTGTTATGCAGGTTATGTCTGATCCCCTTGAAAGACGGGGATAGAGCCTGAGGGTAGGTTTCCAATGAGCGTCCCAGGAACTGCAGATTGAGGCTCATCAAATAGGGAACAGGAGGAAGAACGCAAAATGATTTCAAAGAGAATAAAGGAGGAAACTCAGAAAACACAAGTCTAGATGGTGATCACAGAGACAGACATGGAAGCAAACACCCCAAAGCCATGCCTGGGCTGGACTGGACACACAGGAACGAACAAGACGTAGACAGTAGGAAGGAAAGGTACAAGGATTTAATGGGATCCAGAGGGGAGCTCTGTGATTTATGCCCTGAAATGTACCCATGGGTCAGGAGAACCATCACATCCCCTCCCAGCCAGTGCATTAATTAGACTGAGTCAAAAGTCATCAAATCAGATAGGTAGGCTGATATATGGACAGTAGCCAAAAAATCCCTCTAATCATTATAGTTACTTGTATTAGCCATTCATGACTTTGTGCTAACTGCTCGACGTGCATATTTTCTCATGGAACCTGACAAACTACCTTTTTTGTTGTTATTATAGTAAAATACGCATAACATAAAACTTACCATTTTAATCATTTGTAAGTAGGGGCATTAAGCACATTTATAATGTTGTGCAACCATCACACAATTCATTTCCAAAACTTTTTCATCATCCCAAACAGAAATTCTGTACCTATTAAACAATAACTCCCATTTCTCCTTCCCTCCAACCCCTCCCTAGTCACCACTCTTCTACTTGCTGTCTCTAGGACCCAACCACCTTTTAAAAGTAGCCATATAAGTGGAGTTACATCTTACCACAGGGTGAAATTCTAAAGTTAACACATAAGGCAAAAAAACATAGTCTGCATTCTTACTGGAAATACCTGAGGCAGAAAGGCGCTGTAGTACTGACAGGAATACCATCTCTCAATAAGTGTGACCCAGCCGGTCTTACCTCCTGCAATGCTCAGCTGAGTCCCAGAGGAAGTGGCAATGTATACATTAGGATATTATTGTACAAAAGAACATACTGTTTCTTTAAACAGTGAAAACGCTAGGTTTGTTGAGATGCTCATTTCATATGAGGACCTCAGGAATTAAGACCAAATGAAGGAAGAACAAGTTCATTCCTTCCATTTCACATTTACCTGGGGAAATTCATTGAGTAGAATAGTAGATGGGATCATTCTTGCAATTCAAATGATTTTCCTCCTCTGCCCTTACTTTTCAAACAAAATGCATTATGCTGCATTCTTGTCCATTGAGTATGTACGAAATAATTCCTTCCTATGATACCCTCTTTGTAATGATGAGGCTTAGAGAAGTTAAGGAGCTTGCCCAAATCACAAAGCTTTGTAAGTCATTGAATTACTGCCTTTAAGCACTACCCAATGGCTGCCGTCCAAATGGTTCTTTCTTTCAAGCAGAGACTTTTTTTCAATATTAATTTTTTCCTCTTCTTTTTAAAGTTAATCAGGGGGTATATTGACCAGGGAAGCTCCTGAGAGGCACTTTTGAGGGTTACTCTACAATTTCCAATCCATTTTCTCCTAAATCTCTGAATTCTAGGGGCCAGTTGTAAGTTGGTTCCAAATACCACAGAACACAAAAACATTTCTCCTCCCTCCTTTCTCCCCCGCAACCCACAATCTACTCACTCTTTGACCTCCCCACAAGAAGCATGACTGCCTTAAATTTAGAGTTTCCCTTTCCATTAAACAATGCGCGTGTTTCACCCTAATCATATTTCAGAGATGGAGTCAATCAGACTCTTAGTGAGCTTTTTGCTCACTGCCCCAGGTGAGGAACCGCCTACAAGTACAGAAACTGCCAGGGGGACACCATTGATTGGAAGTCAGGAGGTAGAGCTTTCAAGAATGATTTAGGAATGCAGACCACTTTTACTAATTTGAACTAGCAGAGGGGAAGGTCAGGCCAAAACCATGAAAAAAATCTAGATAAGGAAATATTTTTGAAGAAATATTGTTTTACGACTCCCACCCACCATAATTTAAGTTTCTCTCAGAGTTTATCCATTCATCCTCTGCTGACTAAGAGGCTCTTAAGGATATGCTCTCAGGAATAGATGAGACTAGTTTCTAATTAGCATAATTATTATAAATAAATGTAGATTATTCAAGTGCTCGAAGATAATTTTTTTCGAAGTAACATGTTCGTACCACTAATTTGTAAATATTTCTTGTAAGAAAAGAGTATGCTGAATAAAGGTAAATTTTAGCCAAAAGTAATGTAGTTTCTTCTCTGTATCATAATTAACTTTGGTCCAGTACAGATTAGCCTTGATCAAAATTTCAGTCACGTTATGGCCAAAATAACACAAATAAACATATGATTCGTTGAGAAGCAGAATTCATTTTCATAAAATAGTGACTTTTTTCTGGAGGAAAATAAAACAAAAAGAAAGGTGGTTCAAGGCATGGGAGGTATACAATACGAAGAGTTGGTAATTACAAAAGGAAAAATCTCCTTTCCAAAGCAAGAATCCTGTCTTAAGCCAAAATGAGAACAATATAAGAGAGTTTAAGCATACTCATTATTTTCCTATTTGGAGAAGTCCTCTCTTTCATATTATTTATTCTGTTTTCAAATGCCACGCTCCAAACATAAAAGTGATTTTTCACTGATGCTCTTCAACTTGGTCAGGCTACCCAAACCCCCTCCCCTTCCTTCCTAAATTTAATTAAAACCAGCATTCCGCCATACTGGAGAGAAACCCTATTTACATAACACAAAGAAAAACAATTTTTAAAAGCCAACATTAATCATGGCTTTAGAGAAAGTCACCATAAATAGGATGTATCTAGCCAAGCAACAAGCTCCAGCCACTTAAGAAAAATACGTCTTTCTGGCCGCAAGGATACAAGTGTTGCTATACATATGCATATATCTCCATATCTCCTCCCTCTTGCATCTCCCTCCCACCCTCCCTATCCCACCCCTCTAGGTGGTCACAAAGCACTGAGCTGATCTCCCTGTGCTCTGCGGCTGCTTCCCACTAGCTATCTATTTTACATTTGGGTATACACTTCTTTTGTCATTGTTTTATTTCAACCATTGCACGGAGAAACACTTTCATCAAAATGAATAGAAAAGGATAGAAAGTTTGCCAATGGCAGAAACCTCAAATGGGTGAGCAAAATGGAAAGAAGAGTCCAGATGAGTCAAGATTATTCCAGAAGGCTGCTAATGAGCAGGGATCAGAATTAACTATGATGGAAGAATTCACCCAACTCTCTACCTCAGTTTACCTCAAATATAAAAAGCTAAAGGCCTATACTGTCTGCCCAAAAAGTATGAGAAAAGGTTACAAAATTGCCATACACAACTTTGTCAAAAATAAAAGAAGCAAAATATAAATTATTGAATTTTTGTTATAAGTTAGGCCCTTGTAGAGGAATTTGTATATACTTTCTTACTTAATCTGCACCACAAACAGGTGAGATGGGTATTCTCATCCACATTTTACAGATAAAAAATCTAAAGCAAAGAGTGTTTAAACTTTTGACGGAGGTTACACAGCTAATAGCCGGTAGAGCTAGAGTTTAAATCCAATTTTCCTGATTCCATTTCTCCATCTACACCTGCTCTACCTCTCATCAGAAGTGGTCCAGAATAGAATTGTTATGGTCACGTCACGGATATACCGTGAGGAGTGGATGGAGTGGCCCGGATTCCGTTGCTGACTCTCATCTATGATTCATGGTTTTTTTTTTTTTTTTCTTTATGCCTTTTTAAAACTTATTTTATTTCTATTTAGTTTTGGCTGAGCTGAGTCTTCATTGCTGCACGTGGGCTTTCTCTAGTTGCGGCGAGACGGGGCTACTTTTCATTGTGGTGCGCGGGCTTCTCATTGTGTTGGCTTCTCTTGTTGCAGAGCACGGGCTCTAGGAGTGCAGGCTTCAGTAGTGTGGTGCGTGGGCTCAGTAGTTGTGGCTCGCAAGTTCTAGAGCGCAGGCTCAGTATTTGTGGTGCACGGGCTTAGTTGCTCCAAGGTATGTGGGATCTTCCCAGACCAGGGCTCGAACCTGTGTCCCCTGCATTGGCAAGCGGATTCTTAACCACTGCGCCACCAAGGAAGCCCTTTTTTTTTTTTTAATTTTTTGGTCACGCCATGAGCTTGCAGGATCTTAGTTCACCAACCAGGGATAGAACCCAGGCCCCCTGCAGTGGAAGCACAGAGTCCCAGCCACTGGACTGCCAGGAATTCCCCTGATTCATGTTTATTTTGACTCCTGAAATGCTGTGAATATGTTGTCAGCTTCTTTGACTCCTCACTAAATGCAAGCTCCAAAAGGGCAAGGATTGATTGATTGATTGATTGATCCATTGATCTTTTTGTTTACTGACACATCCCAAATCCTGAGGACAGTGTCCCGCACTCTGTAGATGCTCAGTAAATATTTGTTAAATGGATGTAGTGAATGAAATCCTGGTCTGGCCTGAGCTCTGAGATAGATGTTCTCTCTGATCATCCAGCTACACATAGGCTGGCTTTACCCTGCCTAATAATGTGAGCTTAGCCAGACAGTTATGTCTCGATAGCTTTGGCGACCAGATGAGTTGGAAAATACCTGCAATTACTACTCCCTGGAGATTATAGAGACACCAGCAAGGTGAAAATTGGGAGAAACCCCACTGCATTGCACAGAATCACCCTGGTTGAAGACCAGGCTGCTTGTCTTGATATGTCCTTCTGCCCAGGCCTCATGGATTCAAAGCATTTCTCCATGACCCTTCAGGGACACTCGGGGGGGTGGGGTGGGGTACATCAGCCAGACCGCTGGGCTCTCTGTCCTACGTCCTCCTGGCCAGTTCCAATCTCAAGTTCAGTACTGACTCTCCCTCACCTTATTTTTGGATGTATATATCTAAGTCTGCTTCTACTCTGCCAGAAGTGCTCTATTTTGCATTTCCAAAGCTCATATTTTTGTGGGGCAAAACCCCACAGGTTTCCTAGTGGAGAGTCTGTGTTGTTCCATCACTTGTTTTTAGTGGGCCCTTTTCAGCTCTGTAATTACTGAAAATCAACAGAAAGTCAGGTTCAACAGGCAACCTTGCCAAGTGGCAAGTTCCAGAGTCACAGGTTCACAGCTCACTGACGGTTGAGACTTCAAAGTCCCCTGACAGACTGGGATGCCTGGATCTGACTCTACTGACTGATTAAAGAGGGAGGCAGTAAACAACTTCTGCCAGAGTTGCTTTCTCTTTTTTCCTGCAATTGAATGATTCGCCCTACAGAAGTGCCAGTACTGAGACCCCCAAACTAAAGCCTAGGATGGGCCTTGCATCTTACTCTGAACAGTGCCATAAACCAGACCCAATTGTCTCTGCTATTTCCAAGAACTACTTGAAAAAAATCTTTTAAAATCTCTTATTTGATACTGGTCTAAATCACATCGGTAACTTAGTCATTATATCTGTGATCACTTGCATTCTTGATCTCGGCATCAAGTAAGCTATTCCTCAGCAGCCTCCCTCTTTCCCTCTTCCTAAGCTTTCCTACAAATTCCATCAACCTTGTTGTGAATGTTTAAGATGGTTGAAATTCCAGATTCAAGACTGCACTTGTTAATATCCATCAGCAATCTTTGAGCACCATGTTTCCAATGGGATACAATCTTCCCAAAGATGGATGTATATCAAAGATTTATGTACATAAGTGCAAGAACCCGGATGCTGTCTTGGGTAAAGGCACACACATTCTGCCTTATATAAGCATTACACAACTAACTTGGGGTCCTATGATACCCTAAACTTAACCTCCTTCACTGATGACCTCTAAGCCTTAGCAATAACAAATTACACCATCTTTGGAGAGCAGCTAAATATCTGGAACCCTGAGCCTCCCCAATCTTCCCTCCAAACTTTAGTCCATTATTTCTGATGCTAGCCATTTCTTTGCTGGTCTCCTCTAATCTTCCTTCTCCCAGGCATGAAATTTCTCCTATTGGTCCTGTGAGAGAGTCCCTTGTCATTTGTTTTCAGACATAACTCTGTATTTGATTATCTCACATTTATCATTTGCCAAACATACATGTGTTTGCAATGAATAGTAGAGGTAAGAAGATCAAATATACTCAAGTAGAGAGAGGCTGATCTGACATAGGTAACTCTAACATATGGCCGTATGTTTGGTTTTTCCCAACGATGTGCCATGTGGACTTACCACTTCCAGGGTGAAAAACACAATTTATAAACAAAAGCATATGAACAGCTAGTGCTTAACATGGAACCTAGCATACAGTAGGTGCTCGATACTCAATTAATAAATTTATGAATGTCAAAATATTTGACCAAAATTTCAGCCCAAAGTTACATGCTATATTTGTCCAAAGAAGTGGTCACCAAACTTTTTTGATTGGATTCCTAACCCATACATGTTTGAGCATGCAGCACTATATGTACAACTGGACACAATATGTCATGTTCTTTATAAAGCATATGCAGAGTAATGAAAGTGGAATGGAACTTTTTAAATATATAAATAGAAGTTCTAATATTGGAGCCAATATATTAATTGTTTTAAATAGATGGGAACGTCACACCAATGCTTGAGCCTCAAAATTCATTGTTGGAATTTCCAAATCAATGGAAGAGAAACACATAAGAAATCTAAACTATCAAATTGACTAAACATGTTATATTTTGTTTGGGGCTATTTTAAAGCTAGCACTTATATTATGAGTACAGCCTCGAATTCTAGAAATTTTCCTCAAATGAAACAATAAAATAATATTGAGAAATCTTAATTTAGAAAGAACTTGTAAAATGACAAATTTTCTCTATTTCTCTCTACTTTGTTCCTCTCTTTAAGTCATTGATTTTTTTAGGAAACAGAAAAGCAAAAAAAAAAAGTAAAACTTTTTTTTAAATCAGTATTTTTCAAGTATAAGTCAAATTAGTTTTTTTTTAATTTATTTATTATGTATTTATTTTTGGCTATGTTGGGTCTTCGTTTCTGTGCAAGGGCTTTCTCTAGTTGCAGCGAGCGGGGGCCACTCCCTTCACCGCGGTGCGCGGGCCTCTCACTGTCGCGGCCTCTCTCGTTGCGGAGCACAGGCTCCAGACGCACAGGCTCAGCAGTTGTGGCTCAGGGGCCTAGTTGCTCCGCGGCATGTGGGATCTTCCCAGAGCAGGGCTCAAACCCCTGTCCCCTGCATTGGTAGGCAGATTCTCAACCACTGAGCCACCAGGGAAGCCCCTCAAATTAGTTTTTAATCTTCCTTCAAGCATGGTGGAATTCACAGACAACAGGAATACACTGAGGAAGTAAGATGTCAAAAAAAGAGGAAATTGGCACACTGTCAGAGGTCAGAGGGCTGCCAACTATAAATCATTTCCAAAGCCAAACCTCTCAGGGGTCCATTACCCAAATAGTTCAGAACTCCTTAAATTTGTTAGACCTAGAATCACCTTCACAGTCATCTGGTCCAACACCCCCTTTCTACAGATCGAGGGCCCAAACTCCCAAGCAGTTCACGGACACACCTAGTGGTAGAAGTAGGACTATAGAACTCACATGCCTGATGCTTATTTTAATTCACTGTGCCATGCTGCCTGAATAGTGACTTGATAAAAAACAAATTGCCTAACTACACATCTTTTCTGCACCAGGCACTTTTCCAAGTGCGTCACAAGTTTCAGTCTCATTATCCCAACAACTCATTAGTTGGGTTCTATTATTTTACTTTTTCCCTGGCAGCGATTATTTGTTTATCAGCTTTATTGAAGTGTGACTGACAAATAGAATTATAAGATATTTAAAGTGTACATGATGACTTGATATAGATATACATTGTGAAAGGATTCCCATCATCGAGCTAATTAACACCTCTGTCAAATTAGCTTATAGTATTATTCCCTCTTGTAGAGATGAAGAAACTTAGGCATGGGGAGCTTAAGTAACTTGTCAAATATCACATGACAAGTGGTGGAGCCTGGATATTTACTACTGACCTCATCACTTCATTCCTAGGAAAAGAAAGGGAGATTTCCAAATTATACCCAAGTCAAGAGTAAATAAAAACAAGGTATCAGAATAGCTATTTTCATTGGCTAAGATACGGCCAAGTTACTTTTATTCCTTTCTGACAGAATAATTTCATTCTCCACTTATTCAGCAAGCATTTCATAGGGACTTTTGTGTGCCTGCAACCGTGCCAGGAGCTGGGGACTCAGAGTGGAGAATTCAGGCAGGCTGTGCTCAGAGGGAGGCTTCCTTTGCTGGCAAAGGCTGAGAAGGACATGATCACAACAACTGTGACCAAGCCGAGCTAGGGCAGAGCAAGCCCAGACTGTGGTGGAGCGCCATGTGCGCTGCTCTGGCCCTCTTCCATTGAACTAGGAGTCCAGAGCAAGACGATACCATCAGGTGACAATAAGACCTGAAAGCCTTCTCCCTTTTCCTCTTCCTCATTGTGCAGGAGAAGCTATGCTGGTGCTGAAGCAGGCATAGGTAAGATATTGTTATCACCAGAGATATTCAGACAGACCACCATCCCGGGTCCCTCTGAAGAAAAAAATGGAAGCAGGGTTTTCTCTTGTGGGAAGAGTATTGCCTCTGAACTACTTCTGTCAAGGATTTGGGATTATCTTATATCAAAAAAAAAAAATCTTCTACTCATGGATCAGTGCCAAAAATTCTATCCTTAGCTTTCCCCTATTAACCTCAAAGCTTGATATAAATATCTGAGGTGAGGTGAGGGCTGAAGGTTCTCTTATCAACTATTCAAGTATTCCTTAATTTGAATTTAAGAAGTGTGAAAATATTTCACAAGAGGACGTTAACCTTCTCTTGGTCCCTGGGAACCCAGAGGGAGAAGAAAGTGGAGAAAGAAGTATGTTGAGCAGAGAAAACAAGGCACCAAAGACTCTCATGGCCTTCTACACTCAGGACTGACTAGAGTTTTAACACAATGAAAGACATCCGTATCCCAGGGAGGGGAGGACGGGGGAGGTCAGAACACTAGAAGCTGTCCATTAGCAGCAGACCAGCACTGCAGAGCACCTAACAAAACTTGGTAGCTCCAGTAGTTGGTTATTTCTGAAGTTGTTGGGTGTGTGTAATGGTTGCTCTTGTTTTCCCCCAAAGCCACTCAAAGGGAGACCAAAAAATCTGAGTATTGATTAAGGCTTTAATTATTATGCCAAACCATTCATCTTATGTTGGGGAAACGAGAACTCATGGAGATTGAGAGACTTGCCTGTCTCCAGACTCTGAAACCAGCACTCTTCCATGTTATCAGGCTGCCTTCCATAAAACTGACCTTCCATATAACTAGCATGTGTGGCTTTGGGTATGATGAAGACGAGTGAGTGAAAAAGGACCTTCCATTCATGGATCTCTCAAGACCTATGAAAAGGAATTAAAAGTTTTCTTTTACTGTTGAGGATACTGAGGCCCAGAGAGATTAAGTACCTGTTCATGTTCACTGTACATCCAATGAGTAGTAGAGTTGGGGGGAATTTGAACTTTGAGTGTTCCCTTCAACTCAACAGTCCATACTCTGTCTACTATACATACTGCTTCTAATGGGTATCCTTTTGGTTTTCCCATTAGACACTAATTTGGGGCATATTTTTCCTTCTAGGTCACATCTTTAATGAGTTAAATGGAATTTATCAATACTTCATTTTATTTTATTATGATTATCCAATAGATTTAGCCTGTTTTTAAGCAGGATTGTCTAAAGCACTTATATATGTTTTACGTGTTTTCCTCAAAATACCAAGAATTCTAAAATATTTTTTAAATATTTTAAAGCGCCACTGTCACTTTCATACCTAATGATGACCCTGCTGATGGTGGTCATTCACTGTGTCTAGCTACAGCACTGACTGGAACTGCAAGCAGTGAGGAAGACACATATCTGAAGAATCTTGGTGTGTACAGTACTGAGGAAATGACTCAAGGCTCTAGGATGTCATCCATAATCACCACTTTTGAAACAGAAGTTGCAAAATCGGAGGGTGGCACTACTACTGAAATTCTACCATGTCTCCTCCCACTGTCACATCTGCCTGTGTGACACTATCAATCAAGACTTGGATATCACAGCCTGGCTCTGAGCAATAGCATAGTGTAAGCATGATCTTTGATGCCTAGTAGATTCAGAAAGGTTAAAGAACAGCATCAAGTTACCTAGACTGTACTCCCTTACTTTCTACAAGCATTCGGCATATTAAAAGAAGGCTAATTCATTGTTTATTTCAAGTAAACTTCATAATCAGCTTCACTAAGGATACTGACCAATAACATTCTGATCTGTAAGGACCACTCGTCCAAACATCTTCTTATGTCAGAATGGGATAAGCCTTTCCCCGTGTTAAGTGCAGAAAATACTGAAAAATAAAATCAATTCCCCTTCTTTCATTCAACTAGGACAGTCGTTCGGAAACTGTTTCTTTTAGTTCCCAGCACCGATGGCTGTAGCTCAATGGCCACTGGGAGGGGACTAAGGGAAGGACTCTAGGTCTCCCAGCACCTCTAAAGAAGTTTCCTTTGAAAAATGAATATGGGGGAAAGGAGGGATGACTAGGCAGAGCACAGATTATTTTAGGGTGGTGAAACTACCCTGTATGATACTGTGATGGTGGATATATGTCATTACTCATCTGTCCAACCGCATGGAATACACAGCACCCAGAGTGAACTCTAACTAAACCATGGACTTTGGGTGATAATGATGTGCCATTGTAGGTAACAATGTAGATTCATCAACTGGAACACTCTTGTTGGGGATGTTGATAATGGGGAAGGTTATGTGTGTGTAGGGGTAGGATATATACAAGAAATATCTGTATTTTTTCCTCAATTTTTCTATGAACCTAAAACTGCTCTGAAAAATAAAATCTGTGAATAAAAAAATGAATGTTGCAAACTCCTAACAGTCCTTTGGAGTCTTCACCCCCCTCAGCAGTTAAATTGTACTCTTCTCACGCCTGAATCTCTCCTTTAATGCACTTAGCACTGTCCTATATTCATGCCCCTTATGAGGAAGCAGATGTTGGGCTGGCATATGGTGCCCACTCATAAATTTCTCTAACCTTTCCCTGGTGGACAAATCACAGGCAATGATGGGTTCCAGTGACCGGCCTTCTTAGCTTTCCCTGAGGAGCTTGGGAGCTCTGGTCCCATTTGTTCACCTCAGGTGGGTGAGCTAGTGCCGTGGGCATCCATCCACTGACAGCAGACCCAGATGGAGGCAGCAAGAGGCCGGCAGTGTTGATCTGGCTCTGAGAGCCGCACCCAGCATTCCACCTGGGAAAGCCAGGACTGGGGAGTTTGTGGTCCTTTGCAGCCTGCTGGCAGCCACTGGAGGGACTGAGCCAAGGGCTTCAGCTGCCTGGAGAACTCTGAGCTGAGTTGCCCTGAAGAAAGGGGATGAATGGCAGAAAATGGAGCTACTTATTGGTAGATCCCGATGCAAGTGCCAACTGATTAGATCACGGAACACCCAGAGGTGTCTATAAAGGTCAGAGGAAGAGAGGCCTCTCCCGACATAAACATCAGAGTGTACACTCATTAACCCTTTTCCTTCTGACACAAATGGTCTGCAATGACACAAACGGTCTGATCACCTATGACCCTGCATTTGCACACATCTTGCTTGTAGTTGATTTGCTTCAGTCATGTCTCCTGATCCATACTGCAAACAATTTGAGAACACAAACCACGTGTCCTAAAACTTCCCCTCCCTTCTAAATCACAAGCCTGAGCACATTCTATATGCTCGTAATCAATTATGGACTAAATGACAGCTGGAAGGCCACCACCACGGTCCTTTCTCCCATCAGTAGCAGCAACTAACACTGATGTTGCACCCCATCGTGT
Organism: Leucopleurus acutus; assembly: GCF_964270905.1. Taxonomy (NCBI): domain Eukaryota; kingdom Metazoa; phylum Chordata; class Mammalia; order Artiodactyla; family Delphinidae; genus Leucopleurus; species Leucopleurus acutus. The sequence continues at coordinate 84,787,848 of NC_139154.1, read as the reverse complement.
TTGTACAGTCACAGTGGATCACCTGCTTTCATGTGCATTGCCTAATTTTCCTATTACACAGAAAATAACACTGAAACTGTTGTTTCAATGATTTGTCAAAAGCCGTAGAGATCTGAAATATAAAAGAAGGATAAAATTCATGTTTCCTGACTTATAGTCCAGTTTTAGCTAGAGTTAACCTGAACTTTAATTCTAGAATAAGACAGTTGCTTTTTCTTTCCAGAGGAATTCAGGCAGGTAAGCAGTCACATTGATGGTACTAGGGTAGTATTAGAAGTGCTCTGGAAATGATGCTCAATGGTGAGTGTGGAGCCCTATCGAACCCTCTGTCCTGACACTCAGCCATACTATTAAGTGCCTCTCTGTTCTAGAAGCTGAACTTGTGCCATCCCACAAGGAGCCTGGTTAATGATGGAGAACTGGAAGTGTACACGTAAAGATAATAAACGTGTCACACATTACATGAAATTTCTAAAAATGTTATATGTTCTGGTATAATGTTATGTCATAATTCTAGTTATTACTTTAAAATGCATATCTCAGAAATAACTAAATTTCCTTGTCAATTGCATTATCAACTTTCGTCAAATCTTTAACCATGGTCCTTTTTAAGTCTTTTGTCATTTACAGACAGTTCTGGGTGTACTCTGATACTTTTGCAAAAATGTTCCTATAAAAGGGTTGCATCTTCAAGGAATTCATGGAAAAGACTCTTGACAAGTACAAGTTTCTGGTAACTGACAATACTGCTGAACTGAATGAATAAGCATTTTCAGAACTCTAATGGAAAACTGATGAATTCATAAAACTGCTAACAAAAGATCAAGATAAAAAAATTAATTACATGGGACTGAGTGAACTGATGAGGATGATTATAATTATTGTGACTTTCTGTTTGAATAAAAAAAAATCCCACAAGGACTCAGAGGCAAAAAATATACAAATCAATTTTCACTGCAAAGTAAAGGAGCTGTTACAGTGGAGGATTCCTGGACTGAATGTCAATATTATCACATAGTATGAGTGTGTTTCGTGTTTGGTAATTGCAATCATTGTTGCTTTTGTTGTGGTCATCCATTTACAATGCTTGGTGTCAGTTTATTTATCTCTTGTAAAAATAAAATACAGGACTAAATGCTCCCACCAAAAGACACAGATTGGCTGAATGGATACAAAAACAAGACCCATATATTTGCTGTCTACAAGAGACCCACTTCAGACCTAGAGACACATACAGACTGAAAGTAAGGGGATGGAAAAAGGTATTTCATGCAAGTGGAAACCAAAAGAAAGCTGGAGTAGCAATTCTCATATCAGACAAAATAGACTTTAAAACAAAGACTATTAGAAGAGACAAAGAAGGACACTACATAATGATCAAGTGATCAATCCAAGAGGAAGATATAACAATTGTAAATATTTATGCACCCAACATAGGTGCACCTCAATACATAAGGCAAATACTGATAACCATAAAAGGGGAAATCGACAGTAACACATTCATAGTAGGGGACTTTAACACCCCACTTTCACCAATGGACAGATCATCCAAAATGAAAATAAATAAGGAAACACAAGCTTTAAATGATACATTAAACGAGATGGAGTTAATTGATATTTATAGGACATTCCATCCAAAAACAACAGAATACACATTTTTCTCAAGTGCTCATGGAACATTCTCCAGGATAGATCATATCTTGGGTCACAAATCAAGCCTTGGTAAATTTAAGAAAATTGAAATTGTATCAAGTATCTTTTCTGACCACAATGCCATGAGACTAGATATCAATTACAGGAAAAGATCTGTAAAAAATACAAACACATGGAGGCTAAACAATACACTACTTAATAATGAAGATATCACTGAAGAAATCAAAGAGGAAATCAAAAAATACCTAGAAACAAATGACAATGGAGACACAACGACCCAAAACCTGTGGGATGCAGCAAAAGCAGTTCTAAGGGGGAAGTTTATAGCAATACAAGCCCACCTTAAGAAGCAGGAAGCATCTCGAATAAACAACCTAACCTTGCACCTCAAGCAATTAGAGAAAGAAGAACAAAAAAACCCCAAAGCTAGCAGAAGGAAAGAAATCATAAAAATCAGATCAGAAATAAATGAAAAAGAAATGAAGGAAACAATAGCAAAGATCAATAAAACTAAAAGCTGGTTCTTTGAGAAGATAAACAAAATAGATAAACCACTAGCCAGACTCATCAAGAAAAAAAGGGAGAAGACCCAAATCAATAGAATTAGAAATGAAAAAGGAGAGGTAAAAACTGACACTGCAGAAATAAAAGAGATCATGAGAGATTACTACAAGCAACTCTATGCCAATAAAATGGACAATCTGGAAGAAATGGACAAATTCTTAGAAAGGCACAACCTGCCAAGACTGAATCAGGAAGAAATAGAAAATATGAACAGACCAATCACAAGCACTGAAATTGAAACTGTGATTAAAAATCTTCCAACAAAGAAAAGCCCAGGACCAGATGGCTTCACAGGCGAATTCTATCAAACATTTAGAGAAGAGCTAACACCTATCCTTCTCAAACTCTTCCAAAATATAGCAGAGGGAGGAACACTCCCAAACTCCTTCTACGAGGCCACCATCACCTTGATACCAAAACCAGACAAGGATGTCACAAAGAAAGAAAACTACAGGCCAATATCACTGATGAACATAGATGCAAAAATCCTCAACAAAATACTAGCAAACAGAATCCAACAGCACATTAAAAAGATCATACACCATGATCAAGTGGGGTTTATTCCAGGAATGCAAGGATTCTTCAATATACGCAAATCTATCAATGTGATAAACCATATTAACAAACTGAAGGAGAAAAACCATATGATCATCTCAATAGATGCAGAGAAAGCTTTTGACAAAATTCAACACCCATTTATGATAAAAACCCTGCAGAACGTAGGCATAGAGGGAACTTTCCTCAACATAATAAAGGCCATATATGACAAGCCCACAGCAAACATCATCCTCAATGGTGAAAAACTGAAAGCATTTCCACTAAGATCAGGAACAAGACAAGGTTGCCCACTCTCACCACTCTTATTCAACATAGTTTTGGAAGTTTTAGCCACAGCAATCAGAGAAGAAAAGGAAATAAAAGGAATCCAAATCGGAAAAGAAGAAGTAAAGCTGTCACTGTTTGCAGATGACATGATCCTATACATAGAGAACCCTAAAGATGCTACCAGAAAACTACTAGAGCTAATCAATGAATTTGGTAAAGTGGCAGGATACAAAATTAATGCACAGAAATCTCTGGCATTCCTATATACTAATGATGAAAAATCTGAAAGTGAAATCAAGAAAACACTCCCATTTACCATTGCAACAAAAAGAATAAAATATCTAGGAATAAACCTACCTAAGGAGACAAAAGATCTGTATGCAGAAAATTATAAGACACTGATGAAAGAAATTAAAGATGATACAAATAGATGGAGAGATATACCATGTTCTTGGATTGGAAGAATCAACATTGTGAAAATGACTCTACTACCGAAAGCAATCTATAGATTCAATGCAATCCCTATCAAACTACCACTGGCATTTTTCACAGAACTAGAACAAAAAATTTTGCAATTTGTATGGAAACACAAAAGACCCCGAATAGCCAAAGCAATCTTGAGAACGAAAGAAGGAACTGGAGGAATCAGGCTCCCAGACTTCAGACTATACTACAAAGCTACAGTTATCAAGACGGTATGGTACTGGCACAAAAACAGAAAGATAGATCAATGGAACAGGATAGAAAGCCCAGAGATAAACCCACGCACATATGGTCACCTTTTCTTTGACAAAGGAGGCAGAAATGTACAGTGGAGAAAGGACAGCCTATTCAATAAGTGGTGCTGGGAAAACTGGACAGCTACATGTAAAAGTATGAAATTAGATCACTCCCTAACACCGTACACAAAAATAAGCTCAAAATGGATTAAAGACCTAAATGTAAGGCCAGAAACTATCAAACTCTTAGAGGAAAACATAGGCAGAACACTCTATGACATAAATCACAGCAAGGTCCTTTTTGACCCACCTCCTAGAGAAATGGAAATAAAAACAAGAGTAAACAAATGGGACCTAATGAAACTTAAAAGCTTTTGCGCAGCAAAGGAAACCATCAAGAAGACCAAAAGACAACCCTCAGAATGGGAGAAAATATTTGCAAATGAAGCAACTGACAAAGGATTGATCTCCAAAATTTATAAGCAGCTCATGCAGCTTAATAACAAAAAAACAAACAACCCAATCCAAAAATGGGCAGAAGACCTAAATAGACATTTCTCCAAAGAAGATATACAGAGTGCCAACAAACACATGAAAGAATGCTCAACATCACTAATCATGAGAGAAATGCAAATCAAAACTACAATGAGATATCATCTCACACCAGTCAGAATGGCCATCATCAAAAAATCTAGAAACAATAAATGCTGGAGAGGGTGTGGAGAAAAGGGAACCCTCTTACACTGTTGGTGGGAATGTAAATTGATACAGCCACTGTGGAGAACAGTATGGAGGTTCCTTAAAAAGCTACAAATAGAACTACCATATGACCCAGCAATCCCACTACTGGGCATATACCCTGAGAAAACCATAATTCAAAAAGAGTCATGTACCAAAATGTTCATTGCAGCTCTATTTACAATAGCCCAGAGATGGAAACAACCTAAGTGTCCATCATCGGATGAATGGATAAAGAAGATGTGGCACATATATACAATGGAATATTACTCAGCCATAAAAAGAGACGAAATTGAGCTATTTGTAATGAGGTGGATAGACCTAGAGTCTGTCATACAGAGTGAAGTAAGTCAGAAAGAGAGAGACAAATACCGTATGCTAACACATATATATGGAATTTAAAAAAAAAATGTCATGAAAAACCTAGGGGTGAAACAGGAATAAAGACACAGACTTACTAGAGAATGGACTTGAGGCTATGGGGAGGGGGAAGGGTAAACGGTGACAAAGCGATAAAGAGGCATGGACATATATACACTACCAAACGTAAGGTAGATAGCTAGTGGGAAGCAGCCGCATAGCACAGGGAGATCAGCTCCGTGCTTTGTGACCGCCTGGAGGGGTGGGATAGGGAGGGTGGGAGGGAGGGAGACGCAAGCGGGAAGAGATATGGGAATATATGTATATATATAACTGATTCATTTTGTTGTGAAGCTGAAACTAACATACCATTGTAAAGCAATTATACTCCAATAAAGATGTTAAAAAAATAAAAAAATAAAATACAGTGTGTGTGTGTGTGATTAAAAAAAAAAAGGTACAGAATCTATAACTAGATTATCTGAGTTTGAATCCAGTTCTGTCATTTACTATCTGTGAGATATGGGCAAATTACCTCACCTCTCTGTTCTTCAGTGTCCTTATTTATAAAAAGTAAGGATAAAATGAGTTAACATATATAAAGCATTAAAGTATTGACTGATACATATTTATGGATAAATAAATGTTATAGAGTCAAAAAAAAAATCCAAACAATGGAATATTATTCAGACCTAAATAGAAATGAGCTATCAAGCCATGAAAAGCATATGGAGGAAACTTAAATGCAAATACTAAGTGAAAGAAGCCAATGTGAAAAAGCTACATACTGTATGTTTCCAACTATTGTGTATGACATTCTGGAAAAGGCAAAACTACGGAGACAGTTAAAAAAAAAAAATCGTGGTTTCCAGGGATTAGAGGGAAGGAAGGGATGAACAGGCAGAGCACATTTAGGCAAATGAAACAACCCTGTAGGATACAATACTATAATAGTGGGTTCACTGTCAAAACCAATAGAATGTACAACACCAAAAGTAAACTCTAATGTAAACCATGAAAAAATAAAATAAAATAATAAATAAACGTGTCACATGCTAGAATAGTCTGGACCATCAGTGAGGCCATGAAGGAAGATGCCTCCAGCTCTGACTGACCAATGGGGAAAAGGCATCACAAGGGAGTGGCTGTTAGGCTGAATCTTGCAGGATGGAGAAGGGGCACGAAATAGAGTTACAGGTGAAGGAACAACATAAATAGGAGGTGGGCGTGAAATAACATGACATTTTTGATGAACTGTGGGTTTCCTCTCATCCGCCACTTTGATATTTTTCCTCTTCATCCATCATTTCTTCCTAAAATTCAATCAGTCAACAAATATGTATTGGGCATTATTTTACACCAGATACTGCCCTTCCCTTGTTTCCTGTCCCAATTTCTGGTTACCTCACACCTGTAGAACTGCAACTACTTTTCTGCATTAGATCACAGCCCCTGGTCATTCAACACTGATTTGTGAGCACGTGTTGATGTGTACTTAAGTGAGAGGCACTCTTTTGGATGCCGTACAAGGTCTAAAACTCCATAAAGCAATAACCCTGTCTTCAAGGAGTTTGAATTCTTGTAAGGAAGACAAGACAGGTATGAAAATAACCATAATTTATGGCATAATATAAGTGCGGCATAAGAGGTGTAAAATGAATTATAGAGATTTGCACAGTGTAATAGAACTCCATTATGACATGGTTCATTAGTACATGCATTTGGATATACCATAAATCAGCTCTCGATTCACACAGAAATAATGAATGGATCAATTAGGAGGAGGATGGTTGTTTTTCAGATGAAGCTGAGATGGCAGAACTAAGACCCAGGCTTCAAGTTCAGCATCATCTTTAATGGCTTCATAGCTCTCCTCAAAATCCAAGACAACCGGATTGTGGCAGCTGACACTGGAAGAGGGAGCTGAGACTTCAAGGTCAAAATCCAGTGAGTCATTACCACAGGCAGGGTCAAAGGAGTATGTGGAATTTTTCTATAATGTCACGCAGGAAGATGGGAGGAACACTGAAGAACCAGACCACCATTTGGGAGGACCATCAGTGCCAAGGTTCAGAGAACCTAGGACACGGTCAAATTCATTCTAGTCTAGGGCTTACATCACCCCATACATGCTCATGACTTCATTTACCATCTTTTTATAGCCTACCCTGACTTCCTCTGAGACCTAGGTTTATATATATGCCTGCTCAACCCTCCCCGCTGGATATCTATTTCAACATTCCCAAGACTAGTGTCACTCTCCATCCATCTAAACCTGCTCTCTTGTGTTCTTTACTTGTTCCATCATCCACGACTTACCTAGTTATATAGTGAGAAACCCAAGAGGCATTCTGGCCAGTGCTTTTTCCTCCTTCCCCATGGCCAAACTATCACCAAATGATGTAAATTTACCTCTGAATTATCTTTTGATTACATCCATTTGTTACACCTCTGTGGCCACTCCTCTGGTCTAGGAAGGCTGTAGTTGCCTCCTAGCTGGTCCCCCACAGCCATTCTGACTACTCTACAATCTATTTCCCACCCTGCTCTCAGAGTCATCTTTGCAAAATGAAATATGACTATGTCACCCCCCTGGTGATGATATTTCCATTGTTTCCCATTGCTCTGAGAAGAAAACCAAAATAAGTAGCATATGTCAAGAGTCTTGCTTTATCTAATTTAACCTGCCTCTCTAATCTCATTACCCCCATCTTTCTCCCAAGCCTCTTATAATTCAACCACAGTGGGCCCTCCTTGGTATCAAACATGCCAGGCTCCCTCCTTGGTGGGCTGCACCCTGCAGGCCTGCAAGCCTTGTAGTTGCCCAGCCTCGAGACTGAAGAAAGAGCCTGGAGACAGCAACAGAGACAACAATGGTGTTTTGGGCAGGGCGTCTTACACAAAGGGTTTTAGAAGACACCTCACCATGAGAGGTCATTTGGAGAACGGACTCCTGACAGAGATGTTTTATCAGACATTTCAATACATGTAATTATGATCCATGGGTCTGATTGTATCCAGGGTGCTGCTAAACTCAGGTGGTGAGGAGTCACGGGTCCTGGTACTTAACAGGGAGAATAAAAGCAGTCAAGGCATAAGCTGCTAACATTCATTTAACTCTTTCTTCACCTGAGCCCCAAGACCCAGAAAAGATACTTCTTTAGCAGCAGCTTGCTACTTTATATAAAAATGATCAACATTAACTCTAAGAAATTCAAACAATAGAGACCATAATACATAGGCAAAAATCATACTGCTCAGGGATACTACTGGTAATATCTTGGTTAAACATCCCCCCTAGGGATATATGCAATTTTTATTACATAAATTAAATCACATTTTACATCCACTCATCATGCTCACAAGGGAAATGGTTCTCGACGTTGTCATGACATCACAGGTGTAACGATAGTTGAGGTAACGTTCTTATCTAAGACAAGGAAGTGGTAGATTTTCTAATGATTCTGATTCAAGCCCTCCAAATAATGCAACTTCTAAAGAGACCCAAACTCTTAAAAATGGAAACCCACTGAAGTGATATAAGAGATCATAGAAAGGTAGGGAGATTCTGGATGTCACCTGTGGCTGGCCTTCTGTTAACTCCTAGACTGGAAAACCAAGGCTCGCAGAAGAGTGGGGGCAGGTGGTTAAGGAAGGCAGAGACCGGAACAAAGTCCTGTGTGCTTATTCAGTTTGGACATTCCCCATGATTACTGCAGAATTTCAAGGCGAGAAGCTTGAAGTAAGATTAGCAATTCATTAGTGGCAAGTTTGAATAGTCACCGTAGTCACTGTCTAATGAGGCTTTACGGTCTAAATCTCCAAGAAAGAAACAAAACATCTCCATTAGCTGGTGACAAACATCCTTGTGCAGTTCTGGAACTGAAGTTTTGTTGATTGCTCAGACCCTTGAGAGAGGGTTGTGATTCGTATTATGAAAAGAACTAGATTTTTTTTTTTAAGGAGATGCAACTCGGTAACTAATTTTTGTCTCTCTCTGCCAGTCTAACCGTTTGAATGTTAATTTAATTTTACAGAATATCATTTATGTAAATGTAATTAGAAGGGAAACATGATCTGGAGATGCATAGCACCAAAGAAAATTTATTACTCCAAGGGGTATTGCTCTAATCATTCAACTGCAATATTGAGTTTCCCCAGATTTAATCTAAAAGCAATAAATTACAAAAGGCTAATGCCCTGTCCAACAACAAGCTGTCACGAACCCAGGTTTCAGGGAGGGAAACCAGAAAGAGAAAGAGAGGGAAAAAAGCCTGAACTTGATTTCAGCAACAGGCTATCAGCAGCTTCACATTTCCTGACATAAAACTCAGGAGAGACAACAGAGCTACGGGGAAAAGAAAAAAAAAAAAAGCTTCATTTCCTAAATGAGAATAAAATGGTGACTTCCAACCCCCTACTGCTTTTCCCGCCAGAAATCTGACCAGGGCTCTTTACTTGCTGCTAAACATTATTATAAATGTTCCAAGTTCAGGGCCCCATGTTCCCCAACAACAGAGGGAGAGGAATCTAGCCAGGATAAAACAGCCCCGTCTCTTCACTTTATGGCGAGGCTGTTCTTTTGCAGAGACAAGGAGAAGACCCAGCCTGATTAATGTCAAGGTCTGTATTGCATTCCGTTGCGTGCATGCCAGAAAGCCAGTTCTCCCAGGGCACCCTGCCAACACAGATAAGCCAAGCCTGTTAAAAGGAAACACTCTTCAGTCTCCAGCTCTCCTGTCCATGACAAGTGAGAGGTCGTCACTGGAAGAACTTGGGGTTGTAGGTGGTCTCCCTGTTGCATAAGCCCTATACCTGAACTTAAACGTGGATGTGGCTACCTGGTCCTTTAAATGTGCTCAACAACTGCCACGATGGAAAGAGAGGAAAAAAAATCAATCAATCAAACAAACCACCTGGCTCCAAGAAAGAAACCCTTGGTGAGGTGCTTAAAAATTCCATAGGCTGGGTTCCACCAAGGAACGATGAAATTCAGATTTCTGTGTTTAGGAATCAGGTATGGGCATCTTTTCAAAGCTCCCTGCTGGTGATTTTAAAGTGCAGTCCACAATGAGGACAGTCCTGGAAAAAGGTTGATGGCCTGCAGTGGGATACCCGTGTTCAGTAGGTCACGGTATCATAGAACCATTCTCACGGATGGGGATTTCTTGGACGGAACAAAGGTGAAGGAGAAAACGTATCTACTCCCAGAGAACAGAGAAACGATTGCAGCTGGCCAGGTAGGCAGCAGTAACTATCAAGTAAAACCACATCATTTCCCGTGATTTTAAAACCTAAATAATAAAAGGCCTTAAGTTGTTGCTACTATTTTCTTTGCCTAAAAAAACATGTTAAATAATATAATCTACCTCATCTTCTGCAAGTCAAGGAGTTTGAACATTATAACCAAAAGGCACTTCTGGGAAAAAAAAAAAGCCAAATCCTAAAATAAGTTGCACATTTCTTTCATTACTCAGAAACATCTTGACTCTGTTTGATTGTTTGTTTGTCTTTTGTCCTGGAATTTTGTTCATTGGTTGGGCTGTTTCATTGAAAAAAGGGTGTAGTATCTGAGGCAAACGAATATTTTCAGAGTTCAAAGACAGAATGGAGGCTATGACTCTATCAGTATTTCCAAATTTTACATATGCAATTAGCGGTACATGAAAGATTTTTAAAATCTTTAGTTTTTTGTTTTTATTCAAATGTTCAGTTGAAGAAATATAAGTAGCACTTCAAACCTGTGCTTCAATGGAAAATATTTCTTAGAGTGGGACTAAGGAAAATTTGACTCATTTAAAACAACTTAGGAAAGATATATCTAGTACGGATGGTAAAATTCATGAAAATGGCACATGAATAAAATTTGTCTGTAAACACCCTGATTAAATAACAGGAGAGAAAAACTAACTATAACCACTGAGCATTCAGTATTTTCATTGTTTCCTCTACCACCCCCAAACCCCCCACCACAGACATACACTGCACTATTTGAAAGGATCTGTCTTTATCTTCCTCTCTTCCCCAAATTAGTGAAGATACTTTAGTAGGATTCTTTAAAAGATAAAGTACTTGTTGATGATGATGTTCTGAAGTATTTAAACAATGTAAAAAGGCAATACCTTTATGTCCATTGGTCCAGCACTTACTTCACAGAAAAATCAGCCACAGACTTCAATGACTGACACAAGCTGTCTGGGAATCGATAACTTTTTGCCACAGGAAGACAGACGAGAGAGAGAGAGAGAGAGAGAGAGAGAGAGAGAGAGAGAGAGAGAGAGAGAGGGAGAGGGGGAGAGAGAGAGAGAGAGAGAGAGAGGGGGAGAGAGAGAGAGAGAGAGAGAGAGAGAGGGAGGGAGGGAGGGAGAGAGAGAGAGAGAGAGAGAGAGGGGGAGAGAGAGAGAGAGAGAGAGAGAGAGAGGAGGGAGGGAGAGAGAGAGAGAGAGAGAGAGAGGGAGAGAGAGAGAGAGAGAGAGAGAGAGGGAGAGAGAGAGAGAGAGAGAGAGAGAGAGAGAGAGGGAGGGAGGGAGAGAGAGAGAGAGGGAGGGAGGGAGGGAGGGAGGGAGGGATACTCGTTTCTGACTCCATTTCTTGGAACTATGTCTCTGCTGATTCTACTACTCTTTAATTGCACTTGCTAAACAAAACATGCTGATGGGTCAAGCAGAATTAAATTACCCAAACAAGTCAGGTGGAAGAGCATCCTTTGTTACCTGATCTGTGGAGGCTGTGTTTCAAGTCTCTTCTTCCCCACTTGTGAGTACCCTTTTCCTGTCTTAAAAACCATTATATCTCATGTCTCACTAAACTTTTTCTTCCAAATCACACATCTCAAGAGTCTTCAGTTAAGTGATTCATTATCACAACCCCCCAGTATTATACTACAAATTTAATCAGCTAATTATTTTTTCACATAGCAGATATTTAATTATTAGTTCTTCTCTTAGGAGTCAACCAAACTACATAAAGATGGGGCATAGTACAACTCATCTTTCCCTACTTGTTTCAAAAGGTGCTACATAAATGCATCAAAAATCAGCAAAAACAAGACAAAATAAACAATATAAACTGGTTTTAACAGTCATATCATGAGGCAATGGTAACAGTTTTCAGCAGCATGGTTGGGTTGCAACAACTCATAGAGAAAAACATAGTTTTTCAAATTTGTCTGGTTCACATATCAGGTCACAGCTGAAAATATAATGTTCTCAACATCACCAACCAATGACACCAAATAATGTCACCAACCAATAACCAACATATCTTTTTCCATTGAAAAACAATTTAGAAGTCACTCATTTCCAGTTACACATAGGATTTTCAAATGAAGTTGCTCAAATATTCCCAATTCTTATAAATTCCCAAGTAACCATACTGCTGAGATAAAATGAAATGCTGATCAATTCTTTAAATAATACAGCAACACAGACCATCTAGTCTTGGAAATGCAGGCCATGTTTTCATATCCCACCTCCCTTTATTTTTAGTTACAGTTATTTGCCTAGATTGTCTAAACTTTGATTTCAGTGTCTCAATTCATTTAGCCTATTGAGATAACCTTTGCTGACTAATGTATAAATTCTCACTATCAACTTACCAAGAGGAGTAAAACATGGTTGTGTTCTAATAATAAAACGTTTGGGGAAAAAAAAAAAAGTAGAAGTTAGATTGTCCCTAGAATTAAATTAGGACAATTGAATAGACTAAAAGGGAAATATCAAGGTACTACAAATGGAAAACACCTGAATAATATAAATAGACTTGGCTGCCTTAAATCCTTTTTGGAATAATGAAGGGTAAACACAAATCCATCTATCCATACTTGTAAACATACAGAGAGGTTCAATAAGTTACTTGCCCAAGTACACACAGCTAAATACACTAGTAAATACACTAGTAAGTAGTAGATCGGGGATTTGAAACCAGAGAAGTACATCCACCCAAAAACCAAAAGTAATTGAAAAGTTTAAATGAACCATCACAGAGGATGACAGTGGGTCAAGTCCTTAAATGAAGGAGGCCATCCATGTGAAGATCTGGGGATAGAACATTTTAAGCAAAGGAAACTCCCAATGCAAGGACCTGAGGTAGGAAGAGGCTGGAAGTGAAGGTATTGAATAAATGGAGAATCCAGCTGGGCTGGAGCAAGCTCCATTTATCAAGGACATTGTTGTCCAATTGCATTCTAGCACCAGAGATCAGTAATGGCCACATCTTCTAGAAACGTGAGGTGACCACTTTTCATTCCAAAAGGAAAGGAACTTTGATTCTTTTGGCATTTCAGTCGTTAGTGTTTCAGGCAATTACTAGCTGGCTAACATTTGAGCAGGATTGATAGATTCCATTCAGGTCAATGTGTGACTTATGCTTTCCCATCCCAGGAAATTTGCCAAGATCAGTAGGTTATAGGGCAAATAAATGCCACGATATGTCAGAATTTCTTATTCTTTTTGCATTCCTCTGGTCTCCTTGTTTCAGGTAATAGAGCCAGGCTGGGAAGTGGATGGTGTAACCCCTAGCCCAGTGCCGCACATATAGGCACTTAGTAATACTTAGAAACTGGATCAAGGTAATAGCAGCTATTTAAAACATCAAAAATTTCCTCCAAACACTTAATTTACTCAGAAATGAAAAAAAAGTACCAAAAAAGCTGTATTTATTTTATAAACTCTATTGTCTTTTTTGTTCTTGTCCTTCTTTGATTATTGACATACAAAAAAGGCTGTACATATTTAATGAATGATGGGCTTGAAGATAATTATCCACCCGTGAAACTGTCACCATCTACAGCTCCATAAACTTAACCATAACCTCTAAAAGTTTTCTCCCTCCTGTCTATTTTCAAATAAGCATAATTAAATGTATTATCTTTTTAAAAGGTGGAATTAGTAAAACAAGGTGAATTGGGGGGGATGGGGTTGGGTGGTGTTTCTCAGGAGCCAAAGAGCCATTTTGGTAGGTTTTTTCCTTCTACCAAGAAGACACATTTTGGTATCATATAAATACAGTCTTAAATCTCAAAATATGGACAAAAGCAAACTAGAAAATCTTTAACTTCATGGTTGATATAGGCAATGTGTTCAATTCAGGTCCATAAGCACGTTTATCCAAAACTACCTACAATCTAAAAATTCTGCCTGGATTTCTAGAGCTCATTTTACCTGAGCTCAGGAAGCTCAAGTCTAATAAAAAGTTAAAATAATTCTTAAATTCAAGTACAACTGTTAGAGTCTAATCAATCAGTCTTTGTGAGGTTATGAAAGCCGCCATGGGGAATGCATTTGACCCAGGTCTAAGAGTTAATTACTACAACTTCTGCCAAAGATCGCTGTTTTCATTATGCAAGGGCTTTCCTATAGCATAGCCATTTATTACAATTTCTTAATTATTCAATCCAGCAAGGTTTATAATTATAATCCTGCCACTAATGACAAGGAAATATGTAATTCCTTGGGAATCACATTTTTTATCTGATGTTAATTAATGCCCACTGATAAATACTTAACCATAAAACCCACTTGGTGCTTGAATTTAATCTTTTCATATTCATTGTAAAACTAAAAGGAATCTGCTCCAAAGCAGCCAGGTGAGTCCAATGTGCTAGTTTTATTAACATTCGAACATACAACAGGTTTATTTCTTGGTGTGAACTCCCTCCATAAGTACTATTTGGGGCACAGCACCAGCTCAGAGCTTGAAGAGGTGGGGGGGGGGGTAAGTCTCATTCTTTTCTTCACCCTAAGAGGCAGCTCTCTGTCAAGATTTCAACATTTTTAAATGTTGAAAAGCATGCACACTCTTAAGATGCACTTTTTCCCTGGCTCATTATGTAAATTATATTCATGTAATGCATCACTTGGGTATTCAAGTGCAAGCCCGTGGTGTCTAATACATGTCCTCCTTGTCAGGAGCAACAGCACTGTACATTTTCACTAAAGATAACTGTTGAGGGGAAAGAAAAAGAATAACTGCTGTTTTCAATCAGAACTTATAGAAAGTGCCCTTAGTCCAGAAAAGATGCGATGCCAGGCTAAGGCTGTAAAATACATTTCTGACCTTATTAGCCAGGCTCCTGTGTTAAATATAGTGGCTATAATAGAATTTGTATGCCCTAGTTTCTGACAGGTTGAATGTTGCTTAGTGATCCAGGAGTGGAAACTGGCAGCCTGCATTCAAAGGAGATTACAGATTACAGACATTTCCTGGGTATTGCAACAAAAGGATGCTGTTACAATGGCTCCCAAAAAGAGAGACAGACTCCTACTGCCTGTAATTGGAAGGGGGCTGTATTTGTTATCTGTTACTGTGTTATGAATGACTCCAAAACTATTTCTTTATCTTGAAACTGTTTATTTATCTGTGTGCTGGGAATCTGGGCTGGCTCAGCGGGTTCCTCGACTTCAACGTCTCTCACAGGCTGTAATCAAGGGGTCAGCCAAGACTGTGGTCATCTCAAGGCTCAACAGGGGAAGGATCCTATCATGTGCGTTAGAAGTGAGTCACTAGGCTCAGCCCACAGGCAAGGGGTCAGGAACATGCAAGAGTGTGAATATCAGGAGGCAGGGATCACTGGAAGCTATTTTACAAGTCTTCCTACCAAAAGAACTGAGGTTTCTCAGGTACCCAAAACATCCTTCCCCTATTATTATGACATACTTATCATGGCACCTAGTGAAACCTACAAGCCAACAAAATGAAATGGAAGCACTTTGGATCTCCTCCTACATCATGGTGACTGGCAGGAAATTTAGTGATGTTATTCACAGGAAGTGCACGGCATAGTGCAAAAAATGAACTTATTTTCAATTCCAAATATAAGCAAAAAAATATTCTTTCTGGAAAAAATAGGTGTTAATGTGCTTTTCCTTCATATCTCCAATACACACAGAGCCTCTTCCAACAGTCCAGAGGAGACCCTCAACCCAGCAATGGAGATGGGAGACATAGCAGCACAGCTGAGAGAGCTAGGGAGCTGCAGCACCCTGGAGCCAGCCACAACCAGTGTTGCACAGAACATAGTGGATGGAAGCAAAGCCTTCAATGAAAATCACCTGATGAACACTCTGAGCTGACGACTCTACTCTTGTCAAGGGCCTAAGCAAGAATAACATTTAACAATAAAGCCACTAAAACTAGAAGCAGACCTTGCCCAAGCAAGAAACACAAATGATGTGTGATAGCGGCCATGTTTAGGGAATAAAGGAGAATATAGAGCAGATCAGGAACATTCCTTTGGCCACGCTGATAAAAAGTTATCACTAACCTTCAATGGTGAGGAACTGGAAGATTGTCACCAACATCCACTGTGTGTTTGTTACATTTTGTGAAGAGATGGGTAGGATTTTCTGATGGATGATTTTTGAGCTTTCTCTGGCTTGCCTGACAATGCCCTAACTAGGACTGATGGCTTCCTTCTTTGGGGAAAGGTATGAGACTGCAACTTCCCATGGGTTCATGAGGTACTACTCAGAATCACTTCCCAAGTGACCAGAAATTCTAAGATTTCCAGATGCTGGACATCTGTATTTCTTCAGAACACCCTTAACGATTTTGGTTCTAAGCCAAGACTTCTTTGAGCAAAGCAAGCCCAATGTGCTTATTTCCCCTCAAGTCTGCTCTCACAATTGCCTTATAAAAAGGAATACTAGCAGGGCTGAGGTTCCTTGAAGGGAGGAATAGCCTCATAGTACACCCCGTGGTGTACTGCCCAAGCACACTGTCCTGCAAGATGAGCAGAGAACTGAAGACCTCCACGTCTGCTGACCCTTCTTCCCCTAAGGTCCAGCTGCACCAAGCGATGTTGCTAGTGTCCCCCTGAGAACTTTGCCCCAAGTAAGTGTATGTGTATCAATACCTTTAGAAAATATCACATTATTTTTGTTATAGAGTAAGTCTGGAAATAGCTAAGAATCATAATAGAGAAATCTATGTCTCCAGTGTGGAAACTAACTATGAGAATGAATGTTTCAGTGCTCAAAATTGACAACATCTGGTAAGTCACATATTTCATGAAATGCAATCTTAACCAGGCTTATTGAAGCCTGTGTGTTTTGTGTATAACACTGAAATTTTATCATCGGTCATTTATTGATTTAGTTCTTTTTTGAATCATTAAAGCTTGAAGGTTGTCTTAGCCCAGATTCCACAAGAAGCAAAATCTAAGAAAATGGCCATGGGTGAGGAGTTTATTTGGGAACATGATCCCAGGGAACCAGAATGAAACGGGAGGAGAGAAAGGCTGAGCTAGGACATCACCATGGTGATGGGTTGCTCACTCCTGAGGGATCATCTGAGAAGCAGAATGAAACGCACCTCCAAATGTTCCTGGGGTAGAAAAGGGGACAAAGGAAGAAGCATTTTCCCATTGACTTCCATTCCTCATTGGTGAACCTTTCTCCCATCCTGGATTTAATTCTTCCTACTTCTAGGTTGCACAGTCTTGGGCATAAAGTGAGTTCCTAAAGCATCCCATGCAGTAGTACCAATAAAGAAGCTTCCTGTCTGCCAGAGGCAAGAGGTGTATAGCACTAGCCTGAAGCAAGGCTGTACCTACTGGAAACTGGCTGGAGCCTGCACAGAACTATTGTTTGCAATAGTGGCTGACCTAGGATTTGGGAATGGCTTAGAAAATCAGAAATGGTGCTTAAGCGTTATCTATTAAAAAGACTTTCAGATGGAAAATTCTTTTGGAAACACCATCAACCCTCAGAGAGCTAACACCTCAAGTGCATAATAGCTAGTTTCCTAGTGGAAATTCAGAGATAGTACTGAAGCTATGAGACACAATTTCCATCTTCGAACCATCTTGAGCTTGTAGGTTTCACTAGGTGTCATAATATGGTCTCACTGGAGTGGAGGAATATTTAGGAATATTTTGGCCCCTGAGATACCTCAGTTTCTATGGTAATATGCCTTTAAAATAGCTCCCCCAAACTCCCACCTCATGGTATTCAGGCCCTTGTGTAATCTTCTCTCCTTGTTTATGGGCTGGACCTATAGTGATTTGCTTCTAATACAAAACAAAAGTCATAGAACACTGAATCTAAAAATTATTTTATTTAAAAATTTCTTTAGGCCTGACCCTATGAGAGTGTAAGCTCCAGGAAGGCACAGTTTGGCCAACAATCCTATCACAAGCCACGGGATAGTGTTTGGCACATAAGAGATGCTCAATGAGCATTTGTTGACTGAATACAATTGGATGAAGAGGGAGAGAGGAAGAGAGTGGTGGCCAGTATTTAAATCAAGGAAGGATCAAGCCTGATTTATTTTTGAGTGGTGGCATGAGTAATCAGGACTTTTCCTAACAACCAGAATGAGAAGAGGCTACAAATCCCCACATTACACTGGAAAGACGGTGGGATGAGTACTCAGAAAACCTACTAGCTCTTTGGCTAAACTCCTTTGCGCTTTACTGTTTTGTTTTCTTTTCTTTCTGTCAAAGGGAAGAGTAATAATCATGATCTTGCAAAATTAGGAGAACGATTGTTTGTACACAAAAGCGTTTGCAAATTCACAAAGCACTGAGCAAATATTTGTTGCTATTTGTCCTGCCTCCTTGGGTACTTACCTACAAGGTGTCATCCCTCTCCTTTGAGTTAGAGCCATAGGAAAAATTCCAAAGTCCCAGGATCCATTTCTCTCTTTTCCCTATCTTCCAAATGAAATAGTTTGGCTTTCATTTGGTGAAATTCAAGTTAGAAGCCAAGGTGAAACCGACGTAGAAACAGAGGTGAGAACAAAGGGAAAGGAACCCAGATGGAAGCAAATATAACTTGCCATGAGGACTTAACATGAAGACTTAAAATGTTGCCAAGAACAAGAATGTGATACTTTCTCATGTGACACATTTATTGATTGATTTCTTTTTGATGTGGTTTGATGGAGCCTGAAAGAGAACATGAGAACCTTTCCACCCAAGTTCTAGAATGTCCGGTATTGGCTTAGGACTTCACATTCCTCTTTGGTTCCCATGGATTCACTCAGCTCTGGTAAACCCAATCTCTTTCCAGAAAGCAGGCCTGCAGAACTGAAGGGCTTGAAGAGAGCTATCAGCACAATGTCTTGGAGGGAATCTCTTGAACAGCAGTAGGAAGAAGGCAGTTCATTTTGGAGTAAGAGGGAATAGAATTGGGAATAGGAGATGTGGGTCAGCCAGCAATCTCATAAGTCCGTGTCCTCAGAGATGCTCAGCTATGAATGGTAGGATTATATCAGCTGCTCAATTATTGAAATATAGCTGTTCTGCTTGGTAAGAACATGCTACCACCTGAGGGTCCACCTCCTGCCCTGGACACTCTGGCCACTCCCCCAAAAGTCTACTCTGTTGAACAGCCCCACAATCCAACAATTGGGTGGTTAGTGCCTGGCTCAGCATAGCACCTCCTGGACCATGCCTTAGTGGAAAGATCTGCTTTTGAACTTGCACCAGTTGCTCAGGCTGCCCTCTATCTGTGTTAAAGATGGCTAATACTGCTCCTGACTGTGCCATTCTACACTTCCTTCCCATCCTCGTTTCTAGTCTTTGAACATATGTGCACACACGTGCTTGTGCACACAAATAGCTACACTCACTGTGCACCAACTTCAACAACTGCCCCCTGCTCTTCATTCTGTTAGCATTTAACTCTCACCCTGGGGTTCAGCTTCTGAGTCTCTCCTTTGTTGTAATGATGGCAGAGGCTGCAAAGGGTGACTCACTCCATTGATGCATTTCCCCCATGTATGCCTTATACCAAATTACTCCAATATTTCTGGAAATATTTAACATTTACCAACTGTTTAATTTCTGCTGCATGCCAAAGTCTTTGTAAACCTCACTTTTCTAGTATGTGAAATGATACTAATCATATCTAGCTCACAAATTTCCTACGAGGAATAGTTAAGACAATGTGTGCAATGGATTAGCTTAGTGCCTGCACATGGTAATTACAATAAATGACAGCTATTGCTAACATGGTATTTATTATTAAAGTTTTTATCATTAGGTTTTTGAGTTTGAGTCCCCATTTCCTTCCAGTGAACCCATCACATTTTCAAAATGGTGTCTATAGCAAAGGACAATAAGAAAATGTTTCTTCACTTCTTTTGTTGCTTATTCTCACTTTAGTTTAATTTGTAAAGAAAAGGAGAGAGGTAAGTATTCTTAGAAGTATTGGGTTAAATTTAAACTAACTTAGCAGCTGACATTCAGAGAAAATGAAATAAGCTAAGACTCTTTAAAATATATTCCTTCACAATTAAACCTCAACTAACAATTAAAATAATTCCAAGAGTTTCAATTAAGGAGCAAGAGTATTCAAGTTACACTCTCCTTTCTGGAAGGTCAGTACAGATTTTTCTTGCACCTCTTTGTGCAACAGAAAGGGCATGTATGACACACATTACACTTCCAGGGAGGACATTATGAAAATCTAAACTACATCCAAAGTGTATTTTACTCGTAATAATTAGAACTGGATGAACAGCTAGAAAAAAAAAAATGAACCTGCTCAAACTAAATTGGTTCAGCTCGAACTGATCTAATGCAGTTTTCTGAAGAATAATTGATATTATATAATCGTAACTGCCAGTTTATGTCACAAAAGTGACATTTGACACTTTCCTGCTAACCATCCTAACATCATCGATCAAAACATCACTTGTGTAATGACATTTCACCAGTCAGCTTAACATCATAAATTATGACATCACCTCTTTTATGAAACTAGAAGATTGAAGAAAAGAGACTGGGAAGACATTCCTATTGAAAACCAGCATTCATCTTTGATTTGTATGTTCAGAATCTTTTATGTTCTAATCATGTTGCCAGAATGCTTATTAGTCAGTGAGTATATTAGGAAAGAAAGAAAGAAAAAAGGAAAGAAAGGAAGGAAGGAAGGGAGGAAGGAAGGGAAGGAAGGAAGGAAGAAAGAAAGAAAGAAAGAAAGAAAGAGAGAGAGAGAGAAAGCTCATGAAATTATACTGGAAGTCAAAAACAAATAATACATTTTCTAGCTCCCCTTAGTTATGGTTTCACATCCCTGGATGGTGATAACAAGATTTTATTTCACAACTGAACTGTAAAATGGTTATTCTTGGAAATCCCTGGAAATAGGAAACAGGAAAGAAATTTTTGACTTTTGGTTTGAATATGGAAGAGTATATTCGTGTCTGACCAAACACATTTAGAAACAATTTATATGTCAAGAAGGTTACATATTACCTATAGGACTTCCAAAAGCTAACTACTTGTTTTTCACCTGAAGCTTATAAGTATGTGCTATAGAAAATATGACAGGAAATAGATCTAAGATGGAAGACCTTAATCCCAAAAAAGTAACATTCATTTTTGCGCATCTGAAATACTGGATTTGGGGAGAATTCAAGAAGGCGGAGGAGTAATATGTAGAGATCACCTTCCACCCCACAAATACATCAGAAATACATCTACATGTGGAACAGCTCCTACAGAACACCTACTGAACGCTGGCAGAACACCTCAGGCTTCCCAAAAGGCAAGAAACTCTCCACGTACCCGGGTAGGGCAAAAGAAAAAACACAGACAAAAGAATAGAAGTGGGACCTGCACATCCGGGAGGGAGCTGATGAGAAAATGAGAAAACAGAGAAACACACAGCAGATGATGGAGCAAGCTAAATGCCTACTAGACCAAATAAATGAAAAGGAAATAGGCAGTCTACCTGAAAAAGAATTCAGAATAATGAGAGTAAAGATGATCCAAAATCTTGGAAATAGAATGGAGATAAAACAAGAAACATTTAACAAGGACCTAGAAGAACTAAACACCAAACAATGATGAACAACACAATAAATGAAATTTTAAATTCTCTAGAAGGAGATAGCAATAGCAGAAAAACTGAGGCAGAAGAATGGATAAGTGACCTGGAGGATAAAATAGTGGAAATAACTACCACAGAGCAAAATAAAGAAAAAAGAATGAAAAGAACTGAGGACAGTCTTAGAGACCTCTGGGACAACATTAAACGCACCAACATTCGAACTATAGGGGTCCCAGAAGAAGAAGAGAAAAAAAAAGGGACTGAGAAAATATTTGAAGCGATTATAGTTGAAAACTTCCCTAATATTGGAAAGGAAATAATCAAGTCCAGGAAGTACAAAGAGACCCATACAGGATAAATCCAAGGAGAAACACGCAAAGACACATATTAATCAAACTACAAAAATTAAATACAAAGAAACAATATTAAAAGCAGCAAGGGAAAAGCAACAAATAACATACAAGGGAATCCCCATCAGGTTAACAGCTGATCTTTCAGCAGAAACTCTGCAAGCCACAAGAGAGTGGCAGGACATATTCAAAGAGATGAAAGGGGAAAACCTACAACCAAGATTACTCTACCCAGCAAGGATCTCATTCAGATTCAATGGAGAAATTAAACCCTTTACAGACAGACAAAAGGTAAGAGAATTCACCACCACCAAACCAGCTTTACAACAAATGCTAAAGGAACTTCTCCAGGCAGGAAACACAAGAAAAGGAAAAGACCTACAACAACAAACCCAAAACAATTAATAAAATGGTAATAGGAACATACATATCGATAATTACCTTAAATGTAAATGGATTAAATGCTCCAACCAAAAGACATAGACTGGCTGAATGGATATAAAAACAAGACCCGTATATATGTTGCCTACAAAAGACCCACTTCAGACCTAGGGACACATACAGACTGAAAGTGAGGGGATGGAAAAAGATATTCCATGCAAATAGAAATCAAAAGAAAGCTGGAGTAGCAATTCTCATATCAGACAAAATAGACTAAAATAAAGACTGTTACAAGAGACAAAGAAGGACACTAAATAATGATCAAGGAATCAATCCAAGAAGAAGATATGACAATTATAAATATATATGCTCTCAACATAGGAGCACCTCTATACATAAGGCAATTACTAACAGTCATAAGAGGGGAAATCGACAGAAACAAATCATAGTATGGGACTGTAACACCCCACTTTCAACAATGGAAAGATCATCCAAAATGAAAATAAATAAGGAAACATAAGCTTTCAATGATACATTAAACAAGATGGACTTAATTGATATTTCTACGTCATTCCATCCAAAAACAACAGAATACGCTTTCTTCTCAAGTGCTCATGGAACATTCTCCAGGATAGATCATATCTTGGGTCACAAATCAAGCCTTCATAGGTTTAAGAAAATTTAAATCATATCAAGTATCGTTTCCTACCACAATGCTATGAGACTAGACATCAATTACAGGAAAAAAATCTGTAAAAATTACAAACACATGGAGGCTAAACAATACATTACTAAATAACGGAGAGATCACTGAAGAAATCAAAGAGGAAATCAAAAAATACCTAGAAACAAATGACAATGAAAACACGACAACCCAAATCTATGGGATGCAGCAAAAGCAGTTCTAAGAGGGAAGTTTATAGCAATACAATCTTACCTCAAGAAACAGGAAACATTGCAAATAAACAGCCTAACCTTACACTTAAAGCAATTAGAGAAAGAAGAACAAAACAACCCCAGTGTTAGCAGAAGGAAAGAAATCATAAAGATCAGATCAGAAATAAATGAAAAAGAAATTAAGGAAACAATAGCAAAGATCAATACAACTAAAAGCTGGTTCTTTGAGAAGATAAACAAAATTGATATACCACTAGCAAGACTCATCAAGAAAAAAAGGGAGAAGACTCAAATCCACAGAATTAGAAATGAAAAAGGAGAAGTAACAACTGACGCTGCAGAAATACAAAGGATCATGAGAGGTTACTACAAGCAACTATATGCCCATAAAATGGACAACCTGGAAGAAATGGACAAATTCTTAGAAAAGCACAACCTTCTAAGACTGAACCAGGAAGAAATAGAAAATATAAACAGAGCAATCACAAGCACTGAAATAGAGACTGTGATTAAAAATCTTCCAACAAACAAAAGCCCAGAACCAGATGGCGTCACAGGGGAATTCTATCAAACACTTAGAGAAGAGCTAACACATATCCTTCTCAAACTCTTCCAAAATATAGTAGAAGGAGGAACACTCCCAAACTCGTTCTATGGAGCCACCATCACCCTGATATCAAAACCAGACAAAGATGTCACAAAGAAAGAAAACTACAGACCAATATCACTGTTGAACAAAGATGCAAAAATCCTCAACAAAATACTAGCAAACAGAATCCAACAGCACATTAAAAGGATCATACACCATGATCAAGTGGGGTTTATCCCAGGAATGCAAGGATTCTTCAACATACACAGATCAATCAATGTGATAAACCATATTAACAAATTGAAGGAGAAAAACCATATGAGCATCTCAATAGATGCAGGAAAAGCTTTCAACAAAATTCAACACCCATTTATGAAAAAACCCTCCAGAAAGTAGGCATAGAGGGAACTTACATCAACATGATAAAGGCCATATATGGCAAACCCACAGCCAACACCATTCTCAATGGTGAAAAACTGAAACCATTTCCTCTAAAATCAGGAAAAAGACAAGGTTGTCCATTCTCACCACTATTATTTACCATAGTTTTGGAAGTCTTAGCCACAGCAATCAGAGAAGAAAAAGAAATAAAAGGAATCCAAATCAGAAAAGAAGAAGTAAAGCTGTCACTGTTTGCAAGTGACATGATACTACACATAGAGAATCCTAAAGATGCTACAAGAAAACTACTAGAGCTAATCAATGAATTTGGTAAAGTAGCAGGATACAAAATTAATGCACAGAAATCTCTGGCATTCCTATACACTAATGAAGAAATATCTGAAAGAGAAATTAAGCAAACACTCCCATTTAACATTGCAACAAGAAGAGTAAAATACCTAGGAATAAACTTACCTAAGGAGACAAAAAAACCTGTATGCAGAAAACGATAAGACACTGATGAAAGAAATTAAAGGTGATACAAACAAATGGAAAGATACACCATGTTCTTGGATTGGAAGAATCAACATTGTGAAAATGATTATGCTACCCAAAGCAATCTACAGATTCAATGCAATCCCTATCAAACTATCAATGGCATTTTTCACAGAACTAGAACAAAAAATTTCACAATTTGTATGGAAACACAAAAGACCCTTTATAGACAAAGCAATCTTGAGAAAGAAAAACAGAGCGGGAGGAATCAGGCTCCCAGACTTCAGACTATACTACAAAGCTACAGTAATCAAGACAGTATAGTACTGGCACAAAAACAGAAATATAGATCAATGGAACAGGATAGAAAGCCGAGAGATAAACCCACGCACATATGGTCACCTCATTTTTGATAAAGGAGGCAAGAATATACAATGGAGAAAAGACTGAGTCTTCAATAACTGGTGCTGGGAAAACTGGACAGCTACATGTAAAAGGATGAAACTAGAACACTCCTTCACACCATACACAAAAATAAACCCAAAATGGATTAAAGACCTAAATGTAAGGCCAGACACTATAAAACTCTTACAGGAAAACATAGGCAGAACACTCTATGACATAAATCACAGCAAGATCCTTTTTGACCCACCTCCTAGAGAAATGGAAATAAAAACAAAAATAAACAAATGGGACCCAATGAAACTTAAAAGCTTTTGCGCAGCAAAGGAATCCATAAACAAGACAAAAAGACAACCCTCAGAGTGGGAAAAATATTTGCAAATGAAGCAACTGACAAAGGATTAACCTCCAAAATTTATAAGCAGCTCATGCAGCTGCTTATAAGCAGCTCAAAAAAGCAAACAGGCAGAAGACCTAAATAGACATTTCTCCAAAGAAGATATACAGATTGTCAAAAAACACATGAAAGAATGCTCAACAACACTAATCAGTAGAGAAATGCAAATCAAAAGTACAGAGTATCACCTCACACTGGTCAGAATGGCCATCATCAAAAAATCTACAAACAATAAATGCTGGAGAGGGTGTGGAGAAAAGGGAACACTTTTGCACTGTTGGTGGGAATGTATATTGATACAGCCACTATGGAGAACAGTATGGAGGTTCCTTAAAAAACTAAAAATAGAACTACCGTACGACCCTGCAATCCCACTACTGGGCATATACCCTGAGAAAATCATAATTCAAAAAGAGTCATGTACCACAATGTTCATTGCAGCTCTATTTACAATAGCCAGGACATGGAAGCAACCTAAGTGTCCATCGACAGATGAATGGATAAAGAAGGTGTGGCACACATATACAATGGAATATTACTCAGCCATAAAAAGAAATGAAATTGAGTTATTTGTAGTGAGGTGGATGGACCTAGAGTCTGTCATACAGAGTGAAGTAAGTCAGAAAGAGAATAACAAATACCATTTGCTAACACATATATATGGAATCCAAAAAAAAAGAAGAAAAGAGAAAAAAATTGGTTCTGAAGAACCTAGAGGCAGGACAGGAATAAAGACACAGAGGTAGAGAATGGACAGGGAGGGGGAAGGGTAAGCTGGGACGAAGTGAGAGAGTGAGTGGCATGGACTTACAAATAATACCAAATGTAAAATAGATAGCTAGTAGGAAGCAGCCGCAGAGCACAGGGAGATCAGCTCGGTGCTTTGTGACCACCTAGAGGGGTGGGATAGGGAGGGTGGAAGGCAGATGCAAGAGGGAGGAGATATGGGGATATATGTGTATGTATATCTGATTCAGTTTGTTATAAAGCAGAAACTAACACAGCATTGTAAAGCAATTATACTCCAATAAAGATGTTAAAATAAAATAAAATACTGGGTTTTAAGGCAGAAAAGAGACATTTCCCAAACTATTTATTGAGCACCTCTTAAGCCAATAATTACATGAGTAAGGAAACAAGTCCAAGAGGAGGGGGAGAAATAAGTCTCATTTTCACTTCTGTGGTCTTCCCATGATCAAACATGAAAAATGCCAGACATGGTACTTCATTTATAAGAGCTAATAAACAAGAGTCTGTTGCCTTTCTCTTTAGTTCACAATTTGGTAGTAGAGGGATAAAGGTGAGTTTTCAATGTCTTAATCCATAATTTTCAAGAAAGTAATCAAATAGATTACTTTAAAATCATTTATACAATTATGTATATGAATATCACAAGAACTTATGAAAAGATATTCTTTCTTTTTATACCTTGCAGCTGAGCAGGGTAAACTGTAAGCAATATGGTGACATTCTTAACTTCCATCAGCATTGGGTTTGGGGCATGCTAGAGTCATACATCTCCTTCCTGGCTAACCTGTGCTTAAAATAAAAAAGAAGGGCTACTCAAAAATGTGCCATGAGGCAGATCATATTAGAACTCTCAAAATTCTATCTGGTACTTGAGTTTTTAGTTCTTAAGTTCTGCCTTTAAATTCATTGAATCAATGGGGTTTCCCACATCAGCTAATGGTAAAACAAAGAAAGAAGTAAACAAAACTTAAGGCAAAACAAAAAAAATTCTTTGTATTTGAATATTTTAACTGCTTTGCATAGAATTAACAAATTCTGCCTTATCCTGAAATTGATTAACTGTGACAGGCAAGTTCAGGCTTTGACAGTCATTGGGCAAAGTCCCGTGATACCAAGCCACAAGCTATGGCTGCTGGCACTGTTTGGTGATCGAATACCAAAAAGTACCAAAAGTTCTCATTCATCTTGGGATGATTCTTGATGGATGACTTACCCTGCCTGACAAGGGAAATTTTTAGTAGATTTCTCAAAGCTTAAGAAGATAAAGTGCAAGACTATATAAGGTCTTCCTTTATTTATTACTTTTGCAATTGTAGTCACATCATGAGATTTCTGTGTGTTGATTCTTGAAGGAAAGGTAACCTTTTGACAGCATCTTTGGGTTAAATGAGATAAAAATTAAGTCTGATATTTGTGATAAAAAGGTAAATTGCTCTTACTGCTAATTAGTGGTTCCCTTTATAATAAAAAATACCAAAAGTCTTCATATATACACATATATTTTGGATGGGAGGGCAGGGTTATTGACTTTATAGAATTTATATTTTTTAGAATACATGGGAATCAATGTTTGAGAGCTATTTAGCCAGTTTTGATCATGAATGAATTCAATAGCAGACTTCAGAGTATAGAACAAATCCCGTTTCCAAGTAATTGTATATAAGTTGAGGCATGTTTGGCTGCATTGGAACATGAATATATCTTTGAATCTTTTTTAAGGACCAAAGTTTTGGAGAAGGAAAGCTGTGTCACAAGGAGTCAGAAGAGCTTAAAAGGCTCCAAATGCACTTGCTTTCTTCTCCAATGAGCAAAGCATGAATGAGGCATCCAAATACTGGCACAGAGGTGTGTCAGTTGCCATGAAGAGTTCTTAAATAACAGAGGAGAATTTTAAGCAAATCTATGTAAATTGTCATAGCATATCTTAGTCATCTCTGTAGTGGGCTGTGATTTACTTAGTCTCATTCCTTGACTTTCTTTTTTTTATTTTTGGAAAAGTTTTAGCTATGAATATTTATGCCCAGACTTCATTTACTGACTGAATTTCCACTCTGTTGGAATTATGCATCCCCATAGTGCACCCAAGAAAGGTGAGCAGTTAGAGGTGAGGAAAGAGATTTCCTGACTTTTAGAAATAACAAGTTGCACTGGATTAAGTACAGCCCAAGCGAGGTTACTTGCATGTTGGTGGAGTGTAATTATCTCAGAAGTATCTCAGTGAAACCATTAGTGCTCAATAGATTCAGTGCCAGACCTGACATTGTTCTGAACTTTCGTTAAAGCATCTCACCCTGTCCCCAAATTGGGTAATTTATAATTCTTACGGTAGGTGCTAGTGAGAAAGTCCATGGATTCCTACTCCTGAGTGTAAACTTATTTACAGCTGGTGCTTTTCAACTGAGTTGTAAGTGCAAAGGTGCTAGACTTGATGTGATGGGAGTGTTTCCTTGGTGATGAAGCATTCACTAGCCAGGTTTCCTGAACCATCAGATGTGCAGCCAACAGGGAAGACCATTCTCATTTCAGTCCTCAAGTGTGTAGGCTGAAGGTCCCAGACTTTTGGCTCTCAATCTCCCACAGCTGGTTCTTTTTAAAATGGAACCTTAGGCAAAAGGAACTCAAGTTTGAACACACTGCCAAAGTGTACATTTTTGGAAGTCATTTCCATTTCCTCTTTGCATTTTGACAAAACTGCCTCAAGTGGAAGGGGCAGGTTTATTTCATCTTGTTGATGTTTTTGACCAAACTTAGAAGGTATTTCTTAGGCTAAGCTACTGTCTAAACCTCAAGGATGGGTTAGTCATAGGTAGGCTGGTTCCTGTGGCTGCAGTTTAAAGGAAGGCTGATGTTTTCTTTAAAGATGCTTTTAAGCAGCTATTTCTTTAAATAGTTAAATAATTTAGAAGCAGGTGAGAAATCACAATGAAATGGGTTCTTTTTCAAAATTATTTTTTCTAAACTGATTACATATTATAGAGCCTGAAGGTAGTATCTGTGTAGAGTTAGGGTAAAGGGAATGTACTGAATGAAATAAGATTTATATTTCATAAGAGCAACTGTTTCTTTTACTCTGTAGAAAGGAAACAGTATTTGTCTTAAGTAGTAAACAGATACATGCTGATACATATACAAGAGCAGCTTATTCTGCCACTTAAATAAAGTCATACAAAAAGAGATCACCCAAAAAGGTGTTTGAAGGATGGTAGATGATTATAGTTGTTGAATAAAAAGGAACACAAAATTATAAAATACATTTTTTCTTGTTTTTCCTATCTATAATAACGTAGTGAATAAAACGACCTGGATATACTACAGAGTAAGCCAGGGTAGGGAAGAAAAATGTCTAGACAGGATTATTCACTAGGAATGGCATTTATTGGCATTTGCTAAGTACCAAGTACTGTGTTAAGATTTTACATATCATAACTAAGTTGTTTATTTTACACAACCATCTTTATAAAATCATTCTGGTTCCCATATGAGATGTCTAAGCCTCAGAGAAATCAAGAAACTTGGAAATGCCATACAACCAAACCATCGTAGGGCTATAGCATAAACCTAGGTTCAATTCCAAAGTTACAATTTCTTTTCACTCTTTTATTGATTGATCAACTTTCTACCGAGGAATACTGGCAGAAAGAAAGAGGGTTCTGTTAACATTCATTACAGGGGTGCTATAAGTTTAAGCCAATACTAAATAGAGACTGGAAGATATTGATATAGGTTAAGGGTTATTCATAAGGAGAAGGGGATGATCATATTCTTTGGGGTAAAAAAAAAGGTCACATTTATATGCTCAATTAATCTATTAAGATTAACTTATTAATTATCAAGACTAACTGAATACAACTCAGCATTAGTCTTATGGAAGCCTTTTCAATTTCCAGCTTTGCTTTCACACAAATCTGCCATAAGTGGAGGGTGCAACTTTACTACCTTATTTTTGTTTCTGACAAAATTGAAATGGGATTTCTGAGGCTAAGCTACTGTCCAATGCAACCTCCCAGATCAATGGTATATCAACATGCAACTGCAATCTTTATACATTTTTACTTTTTTGTTAGAATAAGACTTTGGCTGATGTTTAAGTTATGACTTTTCTCACAAATTCCCTTTATTTTTTTAATTGTGTAGCATGGCAGGTACACAAGGTATAAAGTATGCTGAACTTGAAGTGAAAGGACTCTGCTAGCCTTGATTCACTCCCTTTTAGGTGCGCCATCCTGGTTAGGTTATTTTCTTCATGGCTCCAGGCTTCCCTTTGCTGAGCTGT
The DNA here is from genome assembly GCF_964270905.1 of Leucopleurus acutus. Taxonomy (NCBI): domain Eukaryota; kingdom Metazoa; phylum Chordata; class Mammalia; order Artiodactyla; family Delphinidae; genus Leucopleurus; species Leucopleurus acutus. The sequence continues at coordinate 84,757,293 of NC_139154.1, read as the reverse complement.
CAACAGAATGATCTAGAAAACCTCTTTTGACTCTAAATTCCATCACCACTAGAAAATGTTACTTTTGGAAAATGTACTGTGTGACTATATAATCCAAAACATGTTCATAAATGATAAACAAAAGCCTAATCCCTTAAGGTTCAACTCATTATCATTACGCAGAGGCCATGCCTATTATTTTTTATTCTTTAATGAGTTTTAATGAGATGCACTACTTAAATTCAGCACCAGCTCTCTAAATGTGTTTTTCAGAATGGTTTTTATTTAGACAAACTGAATTAGGAATATCTACTCAGCACTATTTTCTTCTGAAACAATCATTTTGAAAAAAATAAATACAAGATTTTCTGGGGTTGGCAGGCTCATTATGTTTATACTATGAGTTCCACCTACATGAGAAACTAGAACACATCTTCCCAATATAAGATGTTGACATTTCTTCCACTGTTCCCAACTTCTAAATTACTTTAGATTTTATTTTTTTTATGCTCACTTTTGGGTGATCTCACCCCATCTTATTTATACCATTTATAATGCTGATGACTCCCATATTTTTGTTTCTAGACCAAACCTCTCTCCTAACTTTAGACTACTTCACTGACATCTAACTATTCACTAGACTTCTTTACTTGGAAGCTGTTATGGGTTGACTCATACCCCCAAAATGATATGTTGATGTACTAAACCCCAGTACCTCCGGACCTTATTTGGCATTAAGGTCTTTACAGAAGGTCATCAAGTTAAAATGAGGTCATTATGGTGGACTCTAATCCAATATAACTGGTTCCCTCTTGAAAAAAGGAAATTTAGACACAGAGGCACACACACACACAGAGGATGATATAAAGACACACAGGGAGAAGACAGTCATGAGACTGCCATGATGTTCCTGCAAGCCAAGGAACGCCGAAGATTGCTGGCAAACACCAGAAGCTCAAAGAGGAAATAAAGGATTCTTTCCTAGAGCCATTGCAGAGTATGCCAAACACCTTGATTTCAGATTTCTAGCCTCATATGTGTGAGAAATTTATTTCTAGCCTCATATGTGTGAGAAAATAATTTCTAGCCTCATATGTGTGAGAAATTTATTTTCTCATACGTGTGAGAAAATAAATCTCCATTGTTTTAAGCCACCCAGTTTTTGGTATTTTTTACAGCAGCCTTTGAAAACTAATACAATTGCCCAATAAGCATCTCAAACCTAAAATGCTCCAAACAGAGCTCCTGTCCTGTCCCACTCTCCTGCCATTTCTCCTCTTCTCTATCAATGGGAGCTCTATTTTATTGGTTGCTCAAAACTCTTTAGAGTTATCCTTTTTTATTATTTTTTTATTAAGGTATAGTTGACATATGATGTTATGTTAGTTTCAGGTGTACAGTTTAGTAAATCAACATTTAGATACATTAAAAAAAAATCACAGTAAGCCTAGTTACCACCTGTCACCACGCAAAGTTACTGCAATATTATTGACTATATTCCCTATGTTGTACATTACATCCCTGTGACTTGTTTATTTCATAACTGGAAGTATGTACCTCTTTCACCTATTTTGCCCAATATCCCTCCCCTCTGGTGACCTCCGGATTGTTTTCTGTATCTATGAGTCTATTGTTCTCTGTATCTATGTATCTGTTTTGTTTTGTTTGCTCATTTGTTTTGTTTTTTAGATTCAACATATAAGTGAAATCATACAGCATTTGTCTTTCTCTGCCTGAATTATTGCACTTAGTATAATAATCTCTAGGCCTATGTCCCTGTTGTTGCAAGTTGCAATATTTCATTATTTTCCATGGCTGAATACTATTGCATTGTGGATAGACAGATAGATAGGCCATAGATTCTTTATCCATTCCTCTTTTGATGAACACTTAGGTTGCATCCATAACTTAGCTATTGTAAATAATGCTGCAATAAACACAGGGTGTGTATATCTTTTCCAGTTAGGGTTTTTGTTTTCTTTGGATAAATACCAGAAGTAAAATTGCTAGATCATATGGTAGTTCTGTTTTTAACTTTTTAAGAAACCTCCATACTGTTTTTGATAGTGGCTGCACCAATTTACATTCCCACCAACAGTACACAAGAGTCTCCTTTTCTCCACATCTTCACCAACACTTGTTATCTCTATTCTTTTAGATCATAGCCATTCTGATAGGTGTAAGATAATATCTTACTGTGGCTTTGATCTGCAGTTCCCTGATGGTTAGTGATTTTGAGCATCTTTTCACATGTCTGTTGGCTATCTGTATGTCATCCTTGAAAACATGTCTGTTTCAGTCCTCTGCCCATTTTTTAATTGGAGTGGTTATTTTTATATTGAGTTGGGTGAGTTCTTTATATATTTTGGATATTAACTCCTTATCAGATATATCATTTGCAAATATCTTCTCCCATTCAGGACATTGACTTTTTGCTTTATTGATGGTCTCTTCACTGTGCAAAAGCTTTTTTAGTTTGATGTAGAATAATTTCTTTATTTTTGCTTTTATTTCCCTTTCCTGAGGAGACAAAACCAAAAAAATATTGCTAAGTCAATATTTTGACTTAGCAGTGTCAAACAGTGCATTGCCTATGTTTTCTTTTAGGAGTTCTATGGTGTCAGGTCTTACATTTAAGTCTTTAATCCATTTTGCATTTATTTCTGTATGTGATATAAGAGAGTGGTCCGGTTTCATTCTTTTCCATGTAGTTGTTTTCTTTGCCCCAGACCATTTGTTGAGGAGACTATCTCTTCCCCACTGTATATTCTTGGCTCTTTGTCACAAATTAATTAACGATATAAGTGTGGGTTTATTTCTGGGCTCTCTATTCTGTTCCATTGACCTATGTGTCTGTCCCTTTTTCTCTCTTTTCTCCTTCTGGGACCCCTATAATGTGAATGTTAGTATGTTCTATGTTATCTTAGAGGTCCCTTAAACTATCCTCATTTTTTAAATTCTTTTTTCTTTTCACTATTCCAATTAACTGATTTCCACTATCCTGTCTTCCAGATCACTGATCTGTTCTTCCACATCCTCTAATCAGCTGTTAATTCCTTCCAGTGTATTTTTCATTTCAGTTATTGTATTCTCCAGTTCTGATAGGTTGTTTTTCACACTTTCTCTTTGTTGATGTTTTCACTGAGTTCATCCATTCTTCTCCTGAGTTCAATGAGTTTGTTTATAAATATTACTTTGAATTCCTTATCTGGTAAATTGTTTATCTCTATTGTGTTTAGTTCTTTCTCTGAGGTTTTGTCTTGCTCTTTGAGAGGTATTCCTTTGTCTCTTCATTTTGCCTAACTCATTCTATTGTTTTTATGTATTAGGTATATCAGCAACATTTCCAGGTCTTGAAAGAGCGGCGTTATGTAGAAGGTGTCTTGTGGGGCCCAGTGGCACAATCCCCCTGGTCACCAAATCCAGGTGCTTCAGAGGTATCCTCTTGTGTGCTGCGTGTACCCTCCTGCTGTGGTTGGGCTGTGATTGCTGCAGGCACAGTGGTGAGTGGGGTTGGTCCCCAGGCCAGCTGGCTGTGAGGCTCAGCCACAACTACTGCAGGTGTACTGATGTGTGGGGATGGCCCCCAGCAAGAGTACCTGTGAGGCCCAGCCATGAATGTTGTAGGTGTGCAGGTATCCTGGGCTAGCCCCTGGAGCAAGAGATGCTTTGGAGGGGTGCCAGGTCAAGCCAAGGCCACTTGCTGGGTGGGGTGGAACAGGAGCCACTCTGGAGAGTTGCCAGGACAGGAAACAAGGTGTTAGCTAGTTGTGGAGAGTGACAGAATGGTGCCTGTGAGCACAGGGCCAGCTAGGTGGACGGAGAGTTAAAAAAAAAAAAAAAAAAGATGCCCACTGGTGCTTCCATCCATGGAAAAAGTTTCACCAGATCTCTGACTCTTCAACACATGCCCTAAAATTAGTCAGTGAATCTTCTCTGGTATGACCCAGGCACTTTTCAAGCTGCTGCCTCTCTGCTGAAACTCAGAACAAGTGAGTTTGTGTATGAGCCCTTCAAGAGAGGAATCTCAGTTTCCCATAGCCTTCTGGTTCTCCCATTGACTTTCAAAGCCAGACATCATGGGGGTTTGTCTTCCCAGCACACGTCCCCAGGCTGGGGATCCCAGTATGGGGCTTGGACCCCTTACTCCTCAGGAAGGACCTCTCTGGTTGTGATACATCTCTCACTTATAGGTCACTGCACTGGGGGTGTGGGTTCTGACTAGACCACATCTCTGCCCCTCCTACCCTTCTTAATACATCCTTTTCTTTATATCCTTAGTTGTGGAAAATCTGCTCTGCTAGTTTTCATGTCATTCTCAGATACAGTTGTTCTACATTCAGTTGTAGTTTTGGTGTCTCCATGTTAGGAGGTGAGCTCAGGATCTTCCTACTCCACCATCTTGATCTGGACAAGAATCATCCTTGATTCCTATTTCCTTCTCATTCTCCTCATGAACTCTACCCTCAAAATACAGGTATTTTATAGAACCTAAGATGCCATCAATTGTGAGATACATGATTATAGTATTCATCCATAAGAAAGAAAAATAATCTGGCAACAATATGACTCAGTGGCATTGCTTAGAATTTTTATTTTATACCTAAAGACTTCCAAACTTACATAGACTTTTTACCATGTTTAATTCTTGTTAACACTGGGAAAGGAAAATGTATGTGAAATAAGTTGGTTAAGACACTAGAAAAGAAAAATGTATGTGAAATAATTTGGTTAAGGTTTCAAAAAATATTATCAACTTCAGAACCCACTTTCTTAATTGCTTTGACTCAGAGTCATACAAATACATGTTTTTCCACAACACGTCATCCATGGTGCCACTAAGAGTAGTGATGCAATGCTCTACTTCCTACAGATTTAAAATAGAATCTGCCAAACTGCTAGTAACCTGTGACTCAAATAAGAAAGTACAAAAGCACTAAACCAAGTGTGTTCATGTGCAGATAAATGGCAACTACATCTCTATGCCTCCCGGTCTGTAGTGATGGTCAGAGGCCATCAATTAGAAGACATATCAATTTCAGAGGCATTAACATGTAAAAAAAGGTGGGGGAACCTTCAGACCAAAATATGTATATTCTCTACCACTATCTCCCTGGTCCTAGCCACCATCATCACATGCCTGCCAGCTTCTCATAGCCTCCTAATTAGTTCTATACTTGCCCTTCTACAATCAGTTCTCCTTATAGCAGGCCATGTGATTCTTTCACAATGTGAATTTAGTTTCCTGAACACACTAAACATAATTCTCACTCAAGGTCTTTACTTGCTGGGCCCTCTTTTACGTCACTGCTCAAGTGTTGCCTTGTCAGCAAGGCCTTTCCTGACCATCTGATTAAAAATTCCTCCCCCGAACATACTCTGTTTCCTTGCATTTTTTTTCTCTCTAAAAGACTTATTACCATAGATATTTAAATAAATGTTTATATATACACATACATATTTATTTATATGTTTATACAATATATTTATATGTATAAATATAAAGCACATTTAAACACTGATAGATAGTAGACAAACGTTTATGTCTGCCTTGTCTCCTCTCATCATAGAATAAGCTCCAAGAGGACACAGACATTGTCTGTTTTTGTTCTCCATGCCCATAACACTGACTTGCATATAAACAATACCTAGTAAATATGTTACATTTTTTAAAATGAAAATGAGTAATGAAAATGAGTTAAATATAGTGAATTAACTAACTAAATTGCCATAGAACCTGATGAGTATGGTAAGAGACACTAGGTATATTTCCTTGGATAAATTTTGTTCAAACTGCAACCATGCTACAGAACTAGTGTTGGACGAATAAACGAGATGACCATGAAAACAAATGCACCTCCACCTGCTCTTCCCTGCTACTGATTGTTATTAAGACTCTAAGGAGAAGAGCATAGGGGAAAAACAGAAATGAACGCTACTATTTCTGGATATACTGGATTTCTGGCATTATGTTCAGAATGAAAGGGTGATGCGGTGTCAGCATTCAGAGTGTTCATGGTGATCAGAAACCTATCAGCACACCAGGACACGCCTAGTATCAGCTTTTCTAGGAAAACTTTCTTGGTCCTCCTAGCTCACATCTTTCTCTTTTTATGAATTCCCACAGGCTACAGAACACCGCCCACCTGATTCTATTACTCCTCTACATGCAAATCTTTCTCTCCACCATACTGTACACTTCTGAAGAGCAAGAACTTCATCACCCATATATAGAGTGTCTTCCACCACTCCTAGCACAGAGTTATATCCATTTGGAAAGGAATAAAGTTTCAGGGAAAAATGAAGCATTTTAGCAGTTAATGAGAGGGTCTTCACACGGATAAGCCTCGGACAGGGTATTTGGAAAGTTTGCTTGCCAAGAATCTCATTGATTGGAGGCTATCAGCTCTATGGATGAAGTTGTGAGTGTCAATCAAATTACTTGTGAAGAGTTAAGTCTGTCCACATTTGTCTCCCATTTGAGGGTGCTGAGAAAGGGTGGAGGGACCTACCTTCAACACACTTACACTTAGAGGTACTCTGTAGGAGGCAGTAATTTATAGTTATGGAATAAAGTTGGGTAGGTATTCAATGAAACTCTATTTTGGGGGGTGCTGTGTATAGCTGATTGTTCATTATAGGTAGAGCCAGCTTCATTTGGACAATACTGTCAACCATAATTCTAGCTCTAGAGAACTTCTCCATTTTTGGCTTCAAGATATACACTTAGAGAAATTTCCTAAAATCCTTCCTGGAAGAAGCATCTATTGGCAGCTGCTTACTTTAAGGTAATATGAGTCATTATCAAAATGAAACTTAAGTGACATACGCAATTTCATTTTTATTGTTCACTCCGTTCTATATTTTATCTGCTATTCTGCATTTTATCCATTTTTCAAAAATAAAAATATTACATTTTTTAGAAATTATAAACAGCATACAATTTTAAGTAATAAAGGAATTATCTGACTCTATTTGGCTGGAACCTTCCTAACCAATTTCTTCCTTTGTTATGCAACTATATAGTTACCTGATGCTCAGTGGTTGTACTGAATAGAGATCATCAATTTAAATAATTCATATCCTTAGAAAGGGGCTGGATGATTTGTGATATAAAAAGAAAACGCTGTTTCAATGGTTCAGCTGTACAGTGACTGCATGTGGGATTAATGTAATCTTTGAAAAGGGAGACTGGCCAATGCAGCTATTGTTTTATTCATTCTAAAAACTTTAGAACTTAGTGTACCATCTTTGTAAGGTGAACAGTATCACTGTTGCCCAACTTCAGGGAGCATTACTCACATTTATTACTGTGTGTGAATGGAATTCCTGGAGCGGTTGCCTTCTGACATTTACATAGAACACAATTTTGAATGGTGCCTCCTGAAGAATGGTAGCCCCGAGGAATACTAGGGTGGGTATGAAGAGTCAACTAGAGAGAACTAGAGGGGGAAAAGTCTTCCAGCCACACTGGAATCTATAAAAAGTTCTCACAGATGCTACCCTCCAATCGATGATTCTTTCTCACAATTTTAAAATAAGCTAAATATAAACACAAATAATAAAATCATTATATTCAAGACTGAACAAACATGACAAAAATTCTCCTAAATGAAAAGTTTTTCTTTTCAAGTTTAAAGTAAATAATGGAAAACTAGCTGACATTAAATACAAATAAAAGCAAAATTTCCTCTTGACCAATAAGATGATAAGGTCAATAGCAAGTAGCAATGGCATAAAATGATAAACTAATTAAATGATTAATTAATTAAAAAATAGAATATTGGCCAGCTCATGGTTCCAGAAATCTCCTAGATATTGGATTGGAGGCTAGAGGGAGTAGTGACCTATGCTCAGAAAGTTTGCAGTACTCATTTCCTTTTCCTGATCAATATCATTTATTGCAAACAAATATTAACTTAAAATGGATCATAGACCTAAATGTAAAAACTAAAACTTCTAAAGAAATAAAAGTAGAAGAAAATCTTTGTGAACTCGGTTGGCCAAGACTTCCTAGATATAACACCAAAATATAATACTCTTAACAAAAATTTGATGAATTGGGCTTCATTAAATTAAGAAATTCTGCTCTTTGGAAGACACTGTAAATGAAAAGATAAGACACAGACTAGGGTAAAATATTTGCAAATCACATATCTGACAAAGAACTTGTATCAGCAATATAAAAAGAACTCTCAAATTCTACACTATAAAAGAAATCAAATAAATCCTCAATAAAAAAATGAGCAACAGATTTGAACAGACACTTTAGCAAAGAAGATATATGGAAGACAAAACACATGAAAATGATCAATATCATTAGTCATTAGAGAAATGCAAATTCAAGCCACAATCAGATACTAATTTACCTTTTAAGATGGCTAATATTAAAAAGACGGATCTTGCCAAATGTTGGAAAATATGTGGAGCGACTGGAATTTTCATACACTGATGGTGGAAATGTAAACTTACACAACCATTTTAGAAAACAGTTTGCCAGTTTCTTAAAAAGTTAAACATACACCTACCACCTGACCCAGCCTTGCCGTTCCTAGGCATGTATCAAGAGAAATGAAAGCATATGACTAGACAAAGACTTACACATAAGTGTTCACAGCAGCTGTATTTGTAATAACTGAAAAACTGGAAACTTAAGTGTCTATCACCAGGTGAAAGAATCAACAAATTGTGGAACAGTACTCAGCAATAAAGAGTAATGATCCATGCAACAAAATGGATGAATGTGAAAATAACTATGATGAGTGAGAGAAGCTAGAGGAAAAAAAAAGTACATACTGTATGATTCCATTTATATAAAATTCTAGAAAATACAAACTAATCTATACTGACAGGAATATATCAGTGGCTTTCTGGGAATTGATGGAGCATAGGATACGGGGTGGAGCTGGGGAGGGGTGAGAATGAGAAATCAGGAAGGAACACAGGGAAACTTTTGGAAGTGATGGATATGTTCACTATCTTGATTATGGTAATGATTCCACAGGTGTATATATGTCAAAAATTATTATATTGTATACTTTGAATATACGCAGTTTATTTTGTCATTTATACTCCAATAAAGCTGTTAAAATTTTTTTAAAGGTGTTTAATTAGAGGAGTAGTATGTTCAAGTCATTCAGTGAAAACTGACTGGATTCTAACTATAGATCAAGTTTTTTAAAAGAAGAAGTTTAGAAAAATTATCTAGATTGGTTATATGCAGATAAAATTTGAAGTTGAAGAAACCAGAAAAGGAGTAACTAAAGGAAAAAGCATAGACTCTGGAGTTAGAAGGACATAAGCTCAGATCCAGGATCTTCCACTTAATGCCTGTGTGACCTTAGGAAAGTTGACTAACTTCTCTGAGCTCAGTTACTTCATCTGTAGAAGAAGAAAGCATGTATCTGAGAGTCATCATGATGTTTAGAAATCACAGACACAAAGTATCTGGTGCAAAGCAGTCACCCCTTAACAGGAGAGCAGGTATCAGTTGTATTTGTTAATAGATAAGAAATATATTTTTGTTGGTCAGACATGAAGTTATAGAGGCCAAAACTAGGGAAGGGAGACAAAGTGAAAGCGGTGAAATATCTTGGATTTTATATAAAAAGACAAGATGCTTCTAAATTAGTTTTTAGAAGCAAGGGAAGCAAGAATCAATCACTAAAAGAATGATAGCTCCATCACTAGAAGTTTTTCTAGTAATCAGGGGGGAAGAGTCAAGGATAGTATAGACTAGTATACATCCACACAGATAGATCCTAAAAGTGGTTTTTTGATGCAAGTCTGAAGTTGAGTCTAATATATGTTATTAATAATTGGAAGCCTCACCAGCTTCTGTGTTGCAGCAATGGCTATCAGGGTTCAGTTCCGTACCCAGCATTGACCAGGGCTGGAGTCCCTGGGAAGGTGCTTCACTGCTGGGGCTGCTAGAGACCAGAATCACCACATTCTACTGCTGTCATAGAGACCACCCGTACCTGTGAGTGAGCGCTGCACTGAGGGGACTGGCAGAAGGAGCTTCTACTTTTCTCCTGCTTTCTGACCTCCCCCGGTGCCTCTACTGCCTGAGTTAACAGCAAGCCAGCTAGCGAACAAGCCCCGGGAAATAAGAGTTTGCTGGCCCCCAGCCCGGGCAGCGCAGAGCAGAACGTAAGAGTGCAGGACTGAGAGGGGACAGGTAAATAACCAGCACAGTGTTTACAGGAGTCACTGCAGAGAGAGAACAGGGATGAAGGTGAAATGGAAGCAATGAAGAAAGAAAAACAGAAAGAAGTGAATCAGAAAAATTAAGTGCCCCAGAAGTTCAGTGAAGAGAGAATTTGAAAAGGCAGACATTCAAAGGTGTCCACTGCTAGAGAGAGGGCAAGGTCTAAGAGAAGGCCACTGGATTTGACGATCAGCAGTCCTACTGACCTTGAAAATCTAGTGTTAGCTTCTCAACTATTGCAGGAGCGGGTGCCAGATTTCAGAAAAGGATCAATTTCAGCAAATAAGATTGTGGGTATAAACTCATCGTAAACTTCAACTCATCATCGAAGTTTAGCAGAAAGTGTGAGAAGTCAACTGACTCATACACCTTTCTCAGAAATTGGACTCTAATAGGGTGACCAACCTGTTCCCATTTGTCTAGAACTTTTGCAGTTTTAGCTTGGAAAGCTCCTGGTTCCAGGAACCACTTAGTTCCAGGCAAGCTGAGATGGCTGGTGACCATGACCCAGAATGTCTTAGAGAATGTGCACAAATAAGCTATATTCAGATTTCAACAAAGGATGCGGATGATGGTAACGTGTAAATTCTAACGTATTTCCAGAATAACCATCGTTTTGCTCCCTGGTTCACTAATAATGCAGTCATTCCACTTGACTTTAAATGGGATTCTTCTTCATCCAGGTCTTACCCTTTTTAGTCTGTCTACTGGCTGCAATGACATCCCAAGAGAAATATTCTCCTACTTGGTTTTTTTCAAGCTCAACCTTTTCACAACACCCCAGTTAATTAATATCTGCCCTGGGTCAGCCTGGAGGGAACCGTGTTGAGCTTGGAGATTTCCATTTGAACAGTGAACCCCAGGAAGGAACAAGACAAATTTACCAGTGGGTCTAATTGCTAGACAGGTAATTCTGTAAAGATGGAAATCAGCTGAAAGATTAACACTGCTATACCAGCTTGAGTGCCCTGGCTAACAGAGAGAAAATAATGTTTCAATTAAATGAAGGGATACTGAATTAGGTAGATTACTCAGGAGACTGGTAATGGAATACAGAGCCTTTCACCTCCAGGTCACCATGACCAATCTGGTCCAGGGCAGTTCTAGACCATAGTTTTAAGGAGCTGAGGGTTCACCCCAGCCCTTACTGTCTGCAGCACTTGATGAACTGGTCTCTCAAAGCACGTGCACCAACCTCTCAAGGTCACTGTGGTTCACTGAAGATGTACGAGGAAGCAAAGCCCCTCTTTGGAAGGGAGGGGCTGGCCCCGAGGATAGCCAAGGGCCACTACAGGGAAATTAGGATGGGGGAAATGATTCAAGATGGGGAGCCACACAGAGGGGGGGTGGCAGGAATCATGTTTCAACTCACATAGGAGGCAGTTAACTGATTCACCTTAGAATTGAGATAGAAGTGAAAGTGGTGATTAAGCGTTTGTTCTCTGTTTGGGGAGGGAGTGGCGAGCGAGGAGGAGATTTGCAGTAGAAGTCAAAACTTCATTAGAGCCCAGAACAAGATGAGCAAAACTGAGTCATGATATCGCTTGTTACCACTCACGTTTGAATATGTCCCAGGGCTTATCTTATTCCACAAAATATTACCACAGATGGATAAAGTCTGATATAAGGAGATTAGCTTAATTCCTGATGCCAGTGTAACAAAAATCCTCTCCCATAATGGAACCCATATGTCAGCTGGGATCTCCCAGTCATTTATGATCCAGATAAGACTGTCTCAAACTGTACATTCCATACTTTGTAGGAGTCTAAAAAGTCCCCTAGATTCCTGCAAATTCTCAGAGGTTGTGTGCTTATGGCTACCTCTGCATTGAAATTCCTGCTTTTCCTAAATACATTCAGTGGATATGTTATCTGACCATTTGGGGCCTGCTCTGTCTGCGAAGATCTAAATGAGAAACTCAGCTGCTTCCTCCATCTCCACGATCACTGTATTAAAATGCACAGAGACTTCAGTCAAAATGGGATGTGGGGTGCGGAAGGGTGGAGGCTGTTTCTGTCACAGCAACACAAATGGGGGCAGTCCCTGATTTTAAAAGTCTCAGAACACCCCACCACAGGGACATTCTCCTGGCCCCTTCCCTCAGCTTGTGACTATCCAACTGCCCTCTCTTCTCCCCTTGACCTTCTCGAGTGCCCCAGAAACCCCATATTCTTATTTCCTTTGCAATTCTCACTTCCAAAGTCTCTGGGACCACCTTTTTGAGCATCTTGGCAAGGCAAAAGGGCTTCCAGGTCAGGAATCCACCCTCTAGAGGAGGTGGTCTGGGTTTTAAGAAACACTTTTTTTTTTCCTCCCCACTAAAGAAATACACCAAAGAACTATTTCAACAATAGCCTGAGAGACAAAATTCTAATTCAAAGCGATACACGCACCGCTATGTTCATACGAGCAATATTTACAATAGTCAAGACATGAAAGCAACCTAAATATCCATCGACAGATGAATGGATAAAGAAGATGTGGTACATATATAAAATGGAATATAATTCAGTCATAAAAAGAATGAAATAATGCCATTTGCAGCAACATGGATGGACCCAGAGATTATCATACTAAGTGAAGTAAGTCTGACAAAGACAAATACATGATATCGCTTATATGTGGAATCTAAAATACGACATAAATGAACTTATCCATGAAACAGAAACAGGCTCATAAATATAGAGAACAGACTTGTGGTTGTCAAGGGGGAGAGGGGGTGGTGGAGGGGTGGATTGGGATTTGGGGATTTGGGGATTAGCAGATGCAAACTGTTATACATAGAATGGATACACAGCAAGGTCCTACTGTATAGCACAGGGAACCATATTCGATATCCTGTGATAAACCATAATGGAAAGGAATAGGAAAAAGAACATATATATGTAGAACTGAATCCCTTTGCTGTACAGCAGAAACACAACATCGTAAATCAGCTATACTTCAATAAAATAAATTAAAACAACAACAAAAAAGTTTGAGAAAAGGAACTTCCCAGTTCAGCTCATTTCTCAGGATATAAAACAAAAACATGGAAATGTAGTACCGTGCAAATACATTGGCAGATTGAGTTCCCCCAAGTAGAAGGCACAACTAGAATTTTGGCACCTTGATGAAGAATTACATGGAATACTGAGCAGGGACGGGCTGTGGCCATGTTATTAGACATAGACATGAGTGGTCCTACGATAATTCCAAATTGATGAACCAAACCTTTAATAAAGACAGTTTGGGGACATTTGGTTTGAGAGGGACTACTTAGGGTTGAGTGCCTTGGAATGTGTTTCTGATGGGGGCAGAGGAAAGATGTGTAACTTCACTAGAGAATGCAGGTTTATCATCACCGGCTGCTGGAAAAATCTATAGGCGTCAAAGTTGTTTCTAGAAAGGTAACTGTGGTAAGTACATAGTTTTTCACTTTCCTATTAAATATTATAGCAATGTGCCCTTTAAGCAGAAGATACTTCTTAAAATACCTTCATTCCCATCTAATTCAAGCCATCATTTTACAGGTAAGGACACTGAGGCCCTAAGAGGCTGGTGGATCTAGGGCAGGAAATGGGAGCTTTTCTCCTTGTCCTCCCATGTTACCATCCCCTGGTTCTCATGCATTAAAGCCATGTAGATTTATAAGAGCAAAAATGATTTACGAATCCTGGGGAATGACAACAAGGAGAATTTTTTAAACATATGTTTAAATATTCTGTGCCCTCGATTTGATGGGAGATGTAAGAGAGCACGGGAAAGTTGACCTATAGATCATTGGGATGATCCAGCTGAGCCAAATAAGACAGCTTTTCATTAGCTGGGTACTTTGGAGTAGCTGGGATATTTTTATCTGGTAATGGAGAGATAGATATGGCCTCTGGGAACACTTCTTGGAAATTGTACTTTCTCCAGATGCTCAATTTGGGTGTGGGACACATTGGCTTCAAGGCCAAAAGCAACAAACATTACCACAATCCCACTGGTCAGAGAGCTGAGGATCTTCAAAGGTTTGGAGGCTTGCCACGAGACCCTTGGGTTTTTGTCATCAGTCTCAACAGCAACCTTAAAATTCTTTGGACAAGCGACAGTCATCAAAGCTGATGGTCGATAGAGCCTGCGCAGGCAGGAGCGAGCCATGGCTGCTGAGCTCTGGTAGTTAATGCCCCTCTCCAGACACTCACTCCATCAGGCTCCAAGACAGGCACTGAGCGAGGTTAGCCATTTACCTAATGGTTCCCTACCACTCAGTGGGAGGTAATATAGTTCCTCCTGCCCCAGGCTGCCACACTTACTGGCAGAAACTGGCTGAACAGAAAATATCTGGGAGCATTTTTAAGTACACAATCTGGTCCTGATAAGTAGTTATCTCCATAAAGCCATCTAATATTAAATTTTATTGAATCTTTTCAAAAGCACACTTGGAAATCTCAAGTTTGGAAGTGACGGGGGCGGGGTGAGTAAGCCAAGACATCAGAAATCTATTATATGGGCAAATATAATATCAACCTCAGTAGTAGATATCTATGAAGGTCCACACATTGGAAATATAGCTTGGAAAGTGTAGACAGTTCCTACCCACATCTGTATAGCAAGTGTGTGGGGAAACAGTCTATATGCAAGTCGATAAGAAACAACCTCTATGTGCAGCAAAATATGCACTCACAAAACATGTCATTCGAGTGTCAGAAAATGTCAACAGATAATTGCTCTCTTTCTTGCCTGACTTTCATATGCATCACACCCTCCCTTATGGTATGTTGGCACTTGCCTTAATCTGGAAAAATCTGAATTCCAGAGTTTGTTGGAAAAGAAATGCTGTTTCACTAGTTTTAAGAATGTACTTATCTGTGTATTTCAGTAAACTCATCTGTATTTTGAATTTTTTTTTAATTGAGGTAACACTGGTTTATATCATTATGTATATTTCATGTGGACAACATTATATTTTGACTTCTGTATACACTACAGTGTGCTCACCAATAGTTTAGTTTCCATCCGTCACCATACAGTGGAGCCCTTTAACCATTTTGCCTAACCCCTTAACCCCCTTCCCCTCTGGTAACCACTACTCTGTTCTCTGTATCTATGTATTTGTTTTTGTTTGGTTCAATTTGTTCATTTATTTTTTTTTTAGATTCTACATATGAGTGAAATCATACAATATTTGTCTTTCTCCATCTGACTTATTTCATTTAGCATAATACCCTCAAGGTCTATCATGTTGTCACAAATGGCAAGATGTTATCCTTTTTTATGGCTGAGTAATATTCCATTATATATTCCACTCCATTACACAAACACACAAACACATATACACATATATAACATATACATATATATACCACTTCTTCTTTATCCATTTATCTGGGGATGGGCAAGATATAGACTGTTTCCATATCTTGGCTACAGTAAATAATGCAGCAATGAACATAGGGGTGCATAAATATCTTTTCAAATTAGTGCTTTTGTATTACTTGGATAAATACCCAGAAGTGAAATAACTGGATCATATGGTAGTTCTAGTCTTCGTTTCTTTGAGGAAACTCCATACTGTTTTCCACAGTGGCTGCACCAATTTTCATTCTTACCAACAATTTATGAGGGTTCCCTTCCCTCCACATCCTCCCCCAAATTTATCATTTCTTGTCTTTTTGATAATAGCCATTCTAATGGGCATGAGGTTATATCTCATTGTGGTTTTGATTTGCGTTTCCCAAATAATCAGTAATTTTGAACATCTTTTCATGTGCCTGTTGGCTATCTGCATGTCTTCTTTGGATAAACGTCTATTCAGATCCTCTGCCCATTTTTAACTGGGTTATTCATCTTTTGTTGTTGAGTTGTATGAGTTTTTTATACATTTTGGACAATAACCCCTTTCTGGATATGTGCCTTGCAAATATCTCCTCCCATTTGGTAGGTTGTCCTTTTGTTTTATTGAGGGTTTTCTTTGTTGTGCAGAAACTTTTTAGTTTGATGCAGCCCCATTTGTTTATTTTTGCTTGCTTCCCTTGCCTGAGGAAACATATCCAGCAAGATATTGCTATGACTTATGTCAAAGAGTGTACTGACTTTATTTACTTCTAGGATTCTTGTGGTTTCAGTTCTTACCTTTAAGTCTTTAATCCATTTTGTGTTCAGTTTTGTATATGGTATAAGAAAGTGGCCCAGCATCATCCTTTTGCCTGTAGCTGTCCAGGATTTTTAAAATTTTTCCTTTTATTTCTTCATTGACCCAGTGGTTGTTCAGTAGCATATCCTTATAGTCTCCACGTATTTGTGATGTTTAAACTTTCTTCATGTAGTGATTTGTGGTTTTATACCATTGTAATCAAAATTTAAAAATAAGTTGCTCATCCTTAAATATGGATTTATTTGAGGTTATTCCAGCCATTTTATAATCTAATTTAAATTCTTAATTTTCTTCTCATTGATATAAAATATAGGTCTCAGTCTATTTCTTAACCAAAGATATATCAATTCCACTGAGATTTCTACTGTTTCCCTGTTTTCACTGCATTTCTAAATGTTTTTCATCTTTCTACTTGACTTACTTTTTTCTTTCTTTCCTTTTTTCTCTTTGTTTGTTGTATTTTTTGAGGAACATCTTAAAATTGAACTGAGATGATTTAAATGAAGAATGTCAAAGCCAATTATGGATTGACTGGAAATGACAATTGAAGATTTGATAGCTATGATATAATAGGACTTCTCCCTCACAAAGTGCATGCATTTTTTCCAATTGTTCTCATTATGAAGATGGCACAACTTCTATATAATTGACTTATTTTATAGGAGAGATGATGAGCTGAACCAAAGGACTAACTGCTTTCATCATTGTCAAGTCACCACATATATTCCCCTGAAAAGAGGGAAATAGCCCTACCGAATTGGTTTGAAGGAGAGATTAATAGGGAATTAGGGCTTGGTCTGGTCCGATGGCCAGTGTAGTAAATGCTGGGACCCAGTCTGCTGTAGTAGTGAATGCCCAACAAACGAAATGGTCGCATTACTACTCTTAGACTGTTCATTGAACTCCATACCTACCAGAAGTCGAGGGAGAAAAGACCACTGACTGCTAAAGATCACAAACTTTTAGCAAACATGCATGTGTACATGTGACCAAAACATTTTGGCCAATGAGTTCACCTAAAACAGAGCTCCTATTTCATGTACATAGAGTACATTTCATTCACTTCAAAGTTTGGAAAGAGTATGGGGCTGAGACCCACAAGATCTGTGCCCAGTCTGGCCCTGCTAATAGCTAGCTGTGTGACTCCTGGTTTGATAGCATCTACATCTCCAGGAGTTGCATCCATGGCACAACTATTGGGAGAGGGAAGGCATTAGAGCCTGGGAGGTAGAAACTTTGATTTCCCTTTTCGGTTGTTGGTCTGTCAGAAAAAGATGTTCATCATCCTGAACCCTCCCCTGTGCCTCCCTTTTTCTCAGTTTCACCTCCCCCCCAAATCTTTCCTTTGCTGTCCACAGAATTCTAAAGTGATAGGCTTTCAGGATATATCACACTAATACATCATCAACATTGTCATTATGATGTATTAACACAATGCATCATCATAGACCTGTCAGAGTCGTGATTTATGACTCAAAAATGTGTTGTAGTGTAGCAAGGCATCGGGGACCCAACTGACTGAATACTTGTTTATTTTTACACTTAAGGGCTTTGAAAGTAAGTTTCACACTACTTCTCCTCAAAGAAGAATTAGGGGAAGACTTTGAAAGGAGGACTCCATTTCAAAACACTGTAGGGGCCATGGGTCACACTTAAGATATAAGGGTTTATGTTTTCCCATACCATTTTAAGTTCAGAATCAAACTTCCACACGTCAAGTCATTTGGCTCCTGCTGAAGAAATGTAGCCTTTTCCATGCCTTTCCACCCCTCTATTTAGAACTCCCTTAATAGTAAAGTGTCAGAGGTGTGGTAGGAAAGGTATACATTAGAGGCTTTCTTTTACTGCCAAAAGTAATAAGGATAATGTTATATTTTATGAGAGTAATAAATGTGATTATGCAGGGAAAATCTGCTTGTGAGGTAGCTGGGTGCTGGCATTACACATTTTCTGTCTGGGCGTTAAGTTCTTTCACAATGTCCTTGTCGAAGTATTAAGCACATACTGCATGAAGAGCATTGAGCATGGTGCCAAGAGAAAGGCAGAAGAGGTGGAGCCATTGCAGAGAAAGAAAGAAGGGAATTAAAGCCAGCTAAGAAGAAATATTGTATGATTTGAATTATAATAACCCCTTGGAAATGACTGAGATGGAAGAAGACTCATCAGGAAAGGCTTCTGGAAAAGATGAGTCATGGGGCAAACTTGGAAGGACGGACGCTGGGGAAGAGCCGAGAGGAATGTCTGATTGTCCCCAACTCTAGGATAACAGTTCTTTCCAGAATACAGTCATTCCTTGGCATCTGCCATGGATTGGTTCCAAGACCCCTGCAGATACCCAAATCCGTGGATGCTCAAGTCCCCTACATAAAATGGCGGCATACAGTCAGCCATTGGAATTGGCATCTCTACACTTGACCCCACTTGCTCCCTAGAGCCTGGTTTCTTAAGAACTAAAGGCATATTAAATCTGCAGTCTGCGAACTTGGATTGACTCAGGTCCTTTCAGCCTCCTCTGCATAGCCCACCTCCACCCTTCAATTTGTCTAGACAGCAGCATTATCACTTTCACAAATGGCAAAATCTGCAATCATCAAAAATGTAGAAAGTGCCTTTGGCCAAATGTTATTATCGGATCCAAGGACCTAGGGCACAGCCCCAAACTTGAAAGATCAGAGCAAATGTCACCTTAAGGATATCTGTACACTATGACACACATTTTCTTATTGCAAAAAAAAAAAAAAAATGCTTAGTGTAATTACAGCCAGGCCTGGTTTGTCCAGGCTTATTCATCCCCATGTCTGGGGAGCCGGAAATGTAACTAGCAAAGAATTCACCAACAGGAGAGGCAGGGAATTTGCCAAGAGTTTGTTAATCTCAGGGTTTATTTTTTTATCCAAATGTAAAGGGAGTTTGCAAACTGGTTCAGATTAACCTGGTAAGTTGTATATTTTATTAACTTTAAAACATTTTTTAAAACCCTTTTCACATTAAAAGAAAGTACTTAGAGTTAGACAGGGCTGGTGAGGGCGAAGGAAGGTTGTCTGCTTAATGAAGTTATAAGGAGAGATGCGTCAGCAGCTTCATTGCCACTTTCTGGTTTCAGCCAGAAACAGCTGCAAAATGTCTCTTCTAACTCAAGCCTTTGTATGATTTTTACTAACTTCTTATTCAAAAATGTCTTTTATTGATTTTCTAAGGAATCTTGCCACCGTGGAGAGAAGAAAGAACATATATGAACATTTTATGCCTCATTCACCATCACAGGTGAATCAAAATCTTCAAGATAATTTGGTTATTGGCTTCAGGTATTTCTGTTGACTTTTTATATTTTCCAGAAAAGCAAAATTACCCAGTTTTCCCATGTATCCTACATTCTAATCACTGAAATGGCTGCCATGATTGAAATTCGTCATTGGAGCCCTACTGTCCCCAAGATAACATCTAAGCTCCTGGGCACGGATTCAAATATCTTCATGAACTAGTCTTTCTTTACTTCTCTACCTGTATCCTCTATTACTTCCATGCCTTAAATTCTAAATTCTTGCCATAATGAACTATCGACTATTTCATACTTTGTCAGCCTCTCCCTTGTCTCCAAGCCTTGCTCGGGCTGTTCCCTCCATCCTTCTTGCCGCAGCCTCCTCACATTTTGTCTGGCTCACTCCTCATCCTCTAGGTCTCAACTTGGGCATCATCTCTCCCAGGATGCTTTCCTCATCACCTTAAGACAAGGGTTAGCTGCCCCATCTGTGTGCTGTCATGTCAAAGCTTGCCAGGATGACTGATTTTTCCACAGTACTTATTACGCTGTCGTGGAATCATCATACTTGTACTTGTGTCCCTGACCACACAATTGGCCCTTCAGATGTATCTGAATCTCAGTTATATCTCCCAGAATTTAACATGGTGCCTGTAATATTCATCCCTCGTATAAATATTTGTTGAATAAACGAGCACAAATAAATAAATATAATATGTATATCGATTCCATGTCCTGCTGCAAACCTTGCATTAATTTACATGACTTCTTAAGTATATTAAATTATTTTAAACCCTTTACACATTAACAAGATCCCTTATCTTCACCCCAGCACAAAGCTTTAGACATAGCAAGTGCTCAATCAGTATTAAACAATTGACTAATGAATAGAAGCTCTTTGTGCCCAAAGGAATAATTGACATCTTTGTTATGCAAAACCAGAGACCATGCCCAGCCTAGTACCCCATGTTGCTGCTGTTTGTATCATGTTGGAATTCTTGATTACTGAAACACTAAAATTCTTTTTTTTTTTTTTTCTTTCAGTTAAGCCAACTTAGACATAGGCTCCTTGGGCATTTACCGTCTTGATCAAAAATTGGTTCATCATAAGGAAGACTTTGGTCTAGTGCAGTGTATATTTTAAGAGACCCCAGGAAAAGGCACAGTTATCCCTTTATTGACCCTCTTAAACTCACTGGCTTTAAATGTCTAATGAGTGTTTTACCATTTGAGTTTAGGGCTTTGATCTCCATAAAAATGTTGATGGCCCCTGGCAGAGAGGTTCTTAGTCTGCTTAGTCACCAAGACCCTGACATTGGCAACAACACTCTAACCTCTCTTGAATGATCTTAGATGGATCTGTATCTCGATTAAGATCCTTTGAAGGCTAGACAATTAATCCAGTAGCTGGCAGTGTCTGCAAAGCCACGACCTCATAAAACCATCTGGCCGAGAGCAGAGTCTAAGGAAATGGAATTGGGTTGGGTAAGATTTGACAGGGGGAGGATTCTGGGAGAATGCTGGGATGATTGCCCTGACCAAGTGTGGTGCTGTTAAAGCCCATGAGCATCTACTGAGCAGTCTGGGGATACTGATGTCTAGAGTAGAGTCAGATCTTGAAGGGTGAAGAAAAAAAGAAGAAGGGAGAGGAGAATCAAACACAAGCTACACAAACTTTACAGATTTTCCCTCTAACTATGCCTCAACCAGAGGTGGCATTTGGGAAACACAGCCATGTTAACCCTGGTAACCATAACTACCTTCAGCTAACATAAGGGTATCTTAGTAGCTCAGTGGAAAGAGTGGAGACATTTGAATCAGAAAGATTCAGGCTCCCTTTTGTAGTTAGGTGATCTTGGACAGGTCATCTCAAAGGCTCAGTTTCTTCGTCCATAAATAGGAATTGCAGTGCTTATGCCGTAAGCCATTCTTAGGATTAGAAGTAATATATGCCTGGAAAATAGTGGGTGTTTAGTGATTTTCCTTCCCCTTCAACAGGATTGCAATGCCTTTTCAGTTTGGCATTTAATTCTGAGTTATCATCACCTTTGGCCAACAGAATGCTTTTAGAGCCTTTTTATATAACAGGAGAGGAGAAACAGGGAATATCCATAATTGAAACCTCTTTGATTTAGAGGTGCCTGTTGCCAACACTATAAAGTGAGTTCCATGTGAGTTCCATGTTTCTCATATCCAAGCCAAGGGGAAAAAAACGGTGAAAATTCAGCCAATTAGTTGTAAGTTCCCTCTATCTCCAAATATCCAGGTATTTAGCCATGTGGGAGAAACAGTATATGACTTGATGACTTTTTCATTTGTCATCCATATGGCTTGGCCATTTAGAGGAAGAGTAATCAGTATAGATACCTATGTAATTCTGAGTCTTCAGGTTTTCTCATCAATCTAGATCATGGGCCAAATTATTAACTCCCTCTTTCTCCCTCAGGAAGTACAAGCATATGTGTTTGTTAATACCCTAATGAGTCTTTTTGTTCTATTTCAGAGCAAGGTTCTTTAACAAGAAGGTTTTAAATAAATTTAGATTTTGTTAAGCTGCAATTAATCTATTTTGCCAACTTCAGTTGGACTATTTTAAAATTCTCTGAGTGATAATATTTTTCATGAATATCACTGTTTTTTATATCACTGTTTTAATATCACTGTTTTCTTATACTTTCTCAGCACTTTTGAGATGTCTCCTGCCAAATCACATGTAGAATTGCCAACAGTTAAACAGGTTTTTTTAAGAGATGAGTCAGAGAAAAATTAATCAAAGTTTTTTTTTTTTTTTTGTGGGCCTCTCACTGTTGTGGCCTCTCCCATTGCGGAGCACAGGCTCCGGACGCGCAGGCTCAGCGGCCATGGCTCACGAGCCCAGCCACTCCGTGGCACGTGGGATCTTCCCGGGCCGGGGCACAAACCCGTGTCTCCTGCATCGGCAGGCGGACTCTCACAACCACTGCGCCGCCAGGGAAGCCCAATCAAAGATTTTGAGAGATGAAGGAACCTCAGGTTTTCTAGCCCAATCCTTCATTTTACAGATGAAGTTGAGACACGGAAGGGGTGAAATGATTTGCCCAAGGTCACACAAATAAAATATGACAAAACGGAGATAAAAATCAGCCTTTCCAGTTCAGTTTCCTTCTTCCTAAAAAAGAATCAAAATTCTGAAAAGTCTGAAAGAGGCAGTAGCTAGCACAGTCATGACAAGCTACTGAAGGAAACCGGGACATGGGCTGCACCAAGGAACTGTCCACAGCAGTTTCAAAGAATATAGGGAAGTTGTTCGTTAATAAGTAATGGTACATGCACGTCAGTGTTCAGAGCAGCACCATTCACAATAGCCAAGACATGAAAGCAACCTAAATGTCCATCGACAGATGAATGGATAAAGAAGATGTGGTGTATGTATACAATGGAATATTACTCAGCCATAAGAAGGATGAAATAATGTCATTTGCAGCAACGTGGATGGACCTAGAGATTATCATACTAAGTGAAGTAAGTCACACAGAGAAGACAAATGTCATGTGATATCACTTATACGTGGAATCTAAAAAGTGATACAAATGAACTTATTTATAAAACAGAAACAGACTCACAGACATGAAAATCAAACTTATGGCTACCAAAGTGGAAAGGGTGTGGGAGATAAATTAGGAGTTTGGGATTAGCAGATACAAACTACTATATATAAAATAGAGAAACAATAAGGGTCCTACTGCATAGCACAGGGAACTATATCCAATATCTTATAACAAACTGTAATGAAAAGAATCTGAAAAAGAATATGTGTGTGTGTGTGTGTGTGTGTGTGTGTGTGTGTGTATATATATATATATATATATATCTGAATCACTTTGCTGTACACCAGAAACTAACACTACATTGTAAATCGACTATACTTCAATTTAAAAAAAACCAATGAATTTTAAAATCCGTAAGATTAAAGTTGGGAAAATATTTTTTTTTAAGTAATGGTGAGCTAAAGAAAAGGAGCACATATGACAATTCTAGAATTCTTACTATATCTTCCACTAATACAGTGGTTCACAGTTAGGGATGATTCTGTCCCCTAGGGGATATTTGTCATTGTCTTGAGAAATTTTTGGTTGTCACAATTTGGGTGTATGTCAGGGGAATGCTCCTAGCGTCTAGTGAGTGGAAACCAAGGATGCTGTTAAAGATTCTACAGTGCGCAGGATCGAACCCTGCAACAAATAATAATCTGCCCCAAATGTCCATGGTAACAAGATTGAGAACCCCTGGGCTAATAATCCTCAACTTTATCAGAACCAACATCTACTTCTTATAACCACCTTTACTCTCCTGAAATGAAATCCATAGGAATTATCTGCAGCCTCGACTAAATATAAAGGAGAAATAAAAGTATAATAGTTCATACGAAAATTATCTATAGTTCAGTTTGTAAAACTCAGAGACAAGTACACGGGAAGGTGCTTGTACCTATTCATTGAATCATCACTAAGGATGCAACCTATGGAGGGCTGCTGGTGCATGTACCACAAATGATTTTGCTGCCAATGACATGACTTTCTGAAATGGTGAACAAATCTTAATAAAACTTTGAACAAAATATGATAAAATAAAATCTCTCACTAATTTTCGTGTCAGTATATGTTAAAACCATGAAAAGATACTTTGTGCTTATATGTAAAACTGACTAGGTGTCTAGTGGGATGTCCGGCAGTCCTGCAGATCATGGGCAAGTGCTTATTCTACAGGACTCTCTAGCACATCACAGGGCATGTAGCATCCCTGACCCCCATCCAGTAACTGCCAGCAGCACATGCCAAATATTTTAACAATCTAAACCCACCCACACCCATTTCTAAAATGCCTTCTGAGAAGGCAACACTTCCCCTTCTAAGCACCACCAATTTGGACAATAATGTAAATGTATATATATCATAAGTAAATTTAATAATTGACTTGGATCTAAAACAGCTTTATAAAGAGTAACTTTACTCTTTCCTTGGTAGGCCCATCTTTGGTTTTAACAAAAAGTCAGATTGACTCCTAAAACTTCCTGTGCCCATATTCTTTTTTTTTTTCTTTAAAAAGAAAATCACGTAACACCTATCTCACAATAATAAAAACTGGTAGATGACCTTATTTCCAAATATGTATATTTTTTCTCTAAAAATGTTTCTTTTTAATGAAAGAACTTCAGATTTTATTTTTGATGAATTCACAATGCTTAGTTATGGATATGATAAACAAAATATATAGCAACAACAAAACCATCCATTTTCTGAAAAACTGTGTTTTAAATGAGTGATAAATGTAGTAATTTCTCTCCCATTAGAGTGGAAGTGTGTGGATTCTGATGGTGCAGTGAAGAGCTATATTTCCACGCCATAATAAGATTTTACAACAGTGAAACCTCAGCAGTTGATTAACTTCTGTTCTCCAAGCCAAGACACTATTTAAAAACACCAAATTGCTACTGATTCTCAAATTCTTAACTTACGTACAAATTGGAAGATTTAAGTGGTCATCTCATAGAATCTAAGGAAATGAGCTGGTGGAAGAGAAGAGAATATTTTCCAGTTCTTTTACTTATTCTTGACTAGATGGATTTAAATCTTACTAAAAATAAATCATTGACAACATCTTAAACCATGATCCAAACATGTATGTGTGTTTTAAAGTAGAGGATAGAGATGGGAAAGTGGATGAGCTCGAGGGGTTTGTAGGTTATTTCTACTCATAATCCTTCATCTAGAGCCACATCAATTTTATCTGTTTTATTTGTATGTTTCCAAAAGATTTTGTTCCAACAAAGCATTTCTCCATCTAAAAAAATTTGAAAACCACAGCCTTAAGGGAAATTAGGCAGCAGACATAAAGAAATATAATATAGGTCAAATTTCATCACAACAAATATTATTGTGACAAAATCTCTATATAGCAAAAGATTTCTGAGCCCTAGGCAATAACACATTCTTCTTAAGAAATATGCAATACAATAAAATCAAAGAATCTGGACAATCGTTTTATTACAATGGCCTTTGACCTGTATTCTTTGCTTGGTAGAAGAGTGAATCTGTCAGTTGGAATTCAGTGCTGTTAGTTTCCTCTAGGTATAACCATTTCCTTTTCTATCTGTTTGGTGTCTGTCAAATGTTTATAGTGAAATAAAAGACCTGAGTGGGGCTTCCCTGGTGGTGCAGTGGTTGAGAGTCCGCCTGCCGACGCAGGGGACACGGGTTCGTGCCCCGGTCCGGGAAGATCCCACATGCCGCGGAGCAGCTGGGCCCGTGAGCCATGGCCGCTGAGCCTGCATGTCCAGAGCCTGTGCTTCACAACGGGAGAGGCCACAACAGTGAGAGGCCCGCATACCACAAAAAAAAGACCTGAGTGGTTAAGAAGCCACACCTAGAAGTGTGCTCTATAAACCCTAATTACTATTCAACTTTGGTGCCAAGAACAAGAGAAATGATAATCATAAAAGGAACATTGAGGTCCCATGTGATAGGGAGAGCTGGTTGCCACCCAATATCCATTTTCTCCCTCTTCCTTGTTATCCAAAACCTGACTTTACCTGTATACATTAGCAACTGACATACAGCCTACTCTCCCCAGCCTCCCTTGATATTAAATATGGCTAACGAAATACAAAAATGTGGGGTAGGTTTTCAGAGAAGGTCACTTAAAAGGAATAGTCTAAGCAAAGAAGAGCTGCCATCTTCCTTCCTGTTTCTAGAAGTCAGTGATAATGGCCAGAATTTCCTCTACCATCTGGGAAAATTCGTTATCCTTGAAGATGAAAGCCATGTGTTATGAAGCAGAAAAAAACAGAAAAATCTTGAGTTCCTAGTGCTTTTGGAGAGCCACCCAACAGCCCTGGATTGCCTATCTCTGAACCACTATTGCAGGAAAGAATAAATACTTGTTTGATTTATCCTCTAGAATTGGGATTCTGTTACTAGCAGCCAAATATAAATGGTATATCATACTATCCTAACCAGTATATCCTTCTTGTCCGTATACTTTGGGATTATATTGCTTGTATTTTTCTATTCAGTCAAAGTATACCATGTACCTTTATTATGTACCAGGACCTGTACTGAGACTTAAGGTTTTAGCAACAGAAATAAATAAGACATGCACCTTTCTTTCATGGAAATATCTCTAATTCCAGTCATTCTAATAGGCAACATAATACCCTTAATGGAGCTTATAGGGCCACACTAAAAAAATGCCTTAAAATTCTGAGTTTCTTTTGTGTTAGTTTTATTTTTTAACAATCTACAATTGTTTTCAGGTTCATTGAGGTAGGATTGATACAATAAGCTGCACATTTTTTAAGGCCATAATTTGATAAG
Organism: Leucopleurus acutus; assembly: GCF_964270905.1. NCBI lineage: Eukaryota > Metazoa > Chordata > Mammalia > Artiodactyla > Delphinidae > Leucopleurus > Leucopleurus acutus. The sequence goes on along the minus strand of NC_139154.1, from coordinate 84,730,371 downwards.
GTTTGAAATGTGCATACACCCACGAAACCATCGTCACAATCAAGATAGTAAATATATCCATCGCCCCTATGCATTTTCTTGTGTCATTGCAAAATCCTTCCCATCCACACTTCCCACCTCCAGTCCCATCCTCAGGCCAACATTAATCTGCTTTGTATAAATGTGCTAGGTTTTTTTTACCAACAGTTCTGATGGAAAGGCACATGGCTATATACTTGCATGTTTTGCTCAGTCTAGAGAGCTCATCTGTTTTCCAGACTTCTAAGATGGCAAGCTATTCTGTTATTGTTTGTTTTCTATAATTTATAGGACTATATCTCAGGTTAGCTACATACGGATAAGAAAGGAGGAATCCTTGATGTTCATCTTTTCAATTATATGCATGATCAATGATAAATCTTTTTATTTGTAGGTATGGATGGATACCAAGGTGGACTTCCACATATCACATGACTGCTGGAACAGGGAAGTTACTAACAAGGATTCCCATTTAATTCAGAATTCTTCCTGGCTTCTAGACTCTCTATTTGTATCTGAGGGCATAAAGAGAGACTCGGAGTGCACATACGCCCACACACACACGCACACACGCACACACACACACGCACACATTAACTTTTTAAAATAATTTCAAATATTACAAATATAAGGAGCTTTTATGGTATCGTACGTTTTTCCTTAATGATTTCAACTTGTATCTTTGACATACAAATTAACTCTTGGTTCAACTTATAAGAAGCCAAAGATTTTGTAGTAATTGTGGGATAAAATTTCCCAAGATATCTTTGAGAGAAAGTACCTTTTTAAAGAAAAGGAATCCCTATACCACACAGTAAGGCTCTGGAAATTGAAAGACATCTAATTCCTATAGGTTTCTAGCTTTGAGGAGCTTGCACAGTGCCAGGTTAGGAAACCCTATTTGAATGGATTTGACTCAAACTCATAAAAGAACCCATCTCATGCGACGGGGGAAGCAACTTAAGCAAGCCTGCTTGTAAGTTGCCATAGATCGTCATGTGTGACCCTACTTCCACATGATTTCCTGCTTCTTCCAGGTCATTAGCCACTGATGACTGCTACTGATGGCTACACTACACCATAGACAAGGGGGGAAGAGTAAACTTTCAGAGTCCCTGTTCTCTAATATATTTCTCTTCCTACTCTTGGACCCCATTCTGAATTCCTCCAAGCAGTGTTATTTAGTTAGATGTTTGGATTAGACTCCCATGCTGCCAACAGCGCATCTGTTTTCTCTCTCCACTAACGAAATCAAATGTAGGCTGGAAACAGCTCATTGACTATGTAAGAAGATAGGTCCCTGCAAACCAGATCAGAGCCAAAACCATTAAGCCATTACGTTTTGTGTTCTCATGTTTTATAGCCCTCTTATTCACCCTCTGTGGTAGGAGGTTTTCTGATGTACTTCTGACCTCTCAGGGATAAGTCACTGGCACCTCAGCCCCGCGGCTGACCTTGTGGTCTGGGCTCATGTAGGAAACAAATTAGATGGCGTGATTTGAGGGGCGCTGGGAAATTCTCTCCTCCCGCCTCCTTTTCCTACCACCCAGCCATCACTTTACCAAATATTTAGACTATCTCCCAGATCACTGATACCTGGTCACCAAGTCATCTTGAACTGTCAAGAGTACAAGTGGAATCCACACTGGAAATGTTGACCATTACACTAACACGATGCTACCCAATTAAATGAAAATTCACAAGTTAGAGAACGCTGATCATCTCTCTTAAAGCTGTTGGTAGCCTCTCAACCATTGCCACTTCTTTGATTCTTTCACAGTGCCTTGCATTTAGAAAATGCTCAGTAATTGTTTACTTGACAAAAAGAGATGGAGAAAAGAATGCATGAAACACCGACAGGTGAGCTCTCACTTAGTTTGCGAGACACATAGGGCCCTAACTATTTCCTGACTGAATGAATACCAAGCTTGCCATAAATTCTCTTCCAGTGAATTTCTTCCAGTGAATTTCTAACCTTAACTCTCTTAGTGTTCATAACGTCTTTCATGTTCCTCTTAAGAGTTCTAATCTCTGAATGGCTCTGGACCCACGTGAGCAAAATAATAGGATTCCTATTTGAAAAACAGAGTGCGTTCCAGTTCACTCAAGACAAGGCAGTAGTAGGGTAGATGCAGGGACAGTGAGCTAGGAATTGAGATCTGGAGATGTGGAGAGCAATCTTTGCCCTGCTGTTCTGAGGCCACCACTGACGGCAGCTATACAATTTGTTGTTCCAACAGGACACTTTTGAGTGTGAAATGAAAGTGCTAAGAAAAATTAAGCTAGAGCAACAGGTATACACTGAGCCAACCAGGACACGAGCTCACCTGCAAACTAGGCAAGTTAACTTCTCTGGGGACTTCAGTTTCATTATCTATAAAATTGAGTCAGAAAAGATTATCTGCTTGGTTTCCTCAACTCTAAAGCATTGAGTCGAGAGCCAATCTTCATTTCTCATTCCTAGATTCTCAGCTACGTTTAAAATAGGAATACATACTTTCTCTGATTTTTCACTTCTCTTCCATGTCTATTCAATGGAAATTTCTGGCCACACAAAATCCTCTTGGAGATCAATTTCAAGGAAGTCAGTCTTTCTAATCGTCTGTCTCTAGGTGTAGAGCAGCTTTCAGCACTGCCAGAAATGTAGTTATCCAGAGAGCATGTGGGTCACTATCTCCATGAACTCTTCTCTGAATATATTTTTCTTTTAATTATAGCAGGAAAATAGTGATGAAAATGGTGATGGGAAGACTGTTGCAGGATATTTACTCTTCATAGCTGAGCTCAGTTCCAATTCCTTGGACTCCCTTTTTCTAGAACTGCCTCACTTCCATTCATCACCATCTGTCAGCCATAATGATGCGTTAAACAACTGTATTTTGAAATAGCCAGTAGTTTCCATATGGCCCTTCTTCCCAGCCAACAAGAAAAACAATTTATTCCTTACACATGTATTATTTCACTTGATCCTCACATCGACTCTGCGTGAAAATTAGATGATTCAGAGAAAACAAGTGACTTGTCTAAAGGGACGTAGGTATCAAGCAGCAGTCAGAATTGGATTCCAGTCCAATTTTATTATGCCATGTTGTATCTCAAGAAATCCTGTGATGGATGAGGTAAAAAGACTGATCATGCCTAGGAACTTTTGCTTTATAAAATATTTAAATTATTTTTAAATACCAGGAATATAATAGTAGGAGTGGCAAAAACAATATGGTCAGTTGTGGTCCAGGTGTGAAATTCTTCTTATTCAGTATTTAATGATTCCTTCAACGTGGTTGTCCTTTATCCACAGCTAAGGGGATGTTATAGATAACTCTTCGAAAAAAAAAAAAAAATCTTTCAGGATACTGGAGCCAGCACTTGCAGATCATCCAATGCTGTTGCACCCTGATTTTTTTTAAAAAACACATTTCTCACTTAACTACGTGTAAACGGACAGAACGGGAAAGAGTATTCAGTGTTGTAATTGCGGATTTAAAAAGAATGGGAAGGGTTTCAATCCTTGAACTTTTAAAGGACATATTAAATACCTCATTTTAAAAATGGTGAACAACTCAAGGGCTTTTACATGCTCATTAAGAGAAAGAAAGTTAATGAGACTAAAGACTCCCTGGAAAAATCCACTGGGCTATTTGAATGTATCTTCTTGTTCCTTATTAGGACAGCCAAGGAAACTGAGTTAGCCACCTCCCCAGAAAGACTTGGGATTGGAGTTCAAAATTTAGGTGTTTTAAATAATCACTCAGTATGCGCCAATCCACGTTAAATGCTGAAGTATTTATAAATATTACTTTTAAATACACAAATTTTTAAGTTTACCCAGACAGGTGCAGGGATGTATCATGTGCCAACAAACTGTCAAAACTTTTGACGAAGAGTCATCAAGCTGTGGCAATGTTTTTAGAAGAGCACAGGTCTTTGTGTGACATAAAATCCAATGCCAGGGAAAATCGCCAGCTCCTTCTGCAGTAATTCATTAAAAAAAAAAAAAGGATTAAAAAAGAATTTTCATCTTTCTGCAGACGTCATTTGCCTCGCGAAGTAACGTAGTCATGTAAACCATTACTATGCCTGACTTAGCCTTAAAAGCCTCTGGACCTAGTAAGTGATCAAGGTGTGGGAACCACAATTGAAATTCTGGTTCTCCAAGCAGGGTTAAGAGACTGACAAATTCAAGCAATCTTTGCCAAAGAACAATGAAGCCACAAGAGATTGGAGTCAGAAGAGGGAGCACGCCACTGCTCTTTTGAAGAGTCACAACTTAAAACAGGAAACAGAATAATTGTTTAAAGTGTTGTTGAAGCGTTAAATTCATTACATACTTGGAAGTAATCCCTCTTATAAGGTGTGTATAGTTTATGGACTGATTTTGATATTGTTTTGTACTTTTCTCAGATTTAAGCAATAGGTTACCAGTATCAGAAATAGATATGCTCAAAGCTCTCGGGTGAGTTTCATGTTTAGCAATCAGCCAATATTTACTACAGACTCAGTAAAGGCAAGGTGCTCTGCTAAGAATCAAAGGATTTTTTAATCACATGAGACAACAGCGGTAGCAACAACAATCGGGGTGTGATCTTGGCCTTCAGAGTCCATCCTCTAGTTGGGGGAGTCAGATACCGACACATACCAACATAACCCACAAGTACAAGGTAATAAAAAGTTAAGCCCCCAATGGAACAGCTGCATAACTGGTGGAGGAGTTCAGGTAAGGAATAGGTCACTTTAGGAAGGACTGATCAAGAAACTCTATATAAGAGGAAGGATTGAAAGTGTGCTCTGAAGACTGGCTAAGAATGTAAATAGAGAGGTAAAGAAAATAAATAGAGAGGTAAGGGGTACAATGTTGATAACGGAAACAGCTGGGGTAAATGAGCAGATGTGAGTAATGTATGATTTGAGTGGAGAGTTATGGTAGATGAGTTTACTAATAGAGGCAGAGAAGATGAGAGTCTTTAATGCAGGTTAAGTAGTTTGGACTTTATAGGCATTAAAAGTCAGGGAAGATTTTTGAGCAGGAAAATATCTATAAATACATATATTTAATTAGCGTATGAGGTTCCAGTTGGATTTAAAATACAAAGGTTAAAGTTGAAGGTACCAGGTAAGAGTTTATTCTAAGTCTTAGTTTGAGGTTATAATTCAAGAAATCAAAATTATGAAACCCTTAGGATGTCTGAAGCACCATAGTAGTTGCTCCACGACACAGAGAATTGAAAAACAAATCACTTGCCTTTGAGAATTAGAAAAAATTACCCTGGAATATCAAAAGAAAGAAAATATCTCTGGTTATTTCAGTAAATTTTTATGCTCAAGTACAAGAAGACATGAATTCTATGGAACAGGAGAGGAAAAGTCATATGAATAAAGTATAATAAAATGAAAAGGCAGCACAATGATTAAAAAAAATAAGAATGGTATAAGGAAATTAAAAATATTATAGCAGGAAAAAATTTTGGAGATAAAAATACAGAATTATAAAGAAGAAAAAAGGAAATTTATGAAATGGTGGACAAATTTAAGAAGTTAAATTATTTTTAAGAAAATATATGTAATATAGTTAGTAAAACTTCAATAATAATATTGATTGGAAATTCCAGATTACATGAACAGAAACTAAAATCTGAAAATTAAGGAGACTTGAGAAGAAATAAAAGCTTGACTAATGTTCCCTCTTATATAGAAAGACTTTAAAAACTATATATTTTTACTCTAATTAAAACAAATTAGATTAAAGAATGCTTTTGAAAAATTGAAAAGTAATCAATAGTTGAATTAAAACAAAATATACTCTTCCTAATACACTAGAAATTAATATAGCAAAGAAAGTCTGGCTTATATTCTGAATTTCAGAAAATAATAAAATAATAAGAAAGCATGACTAAAAGAATTATAGAAAGTGACAGAAGGCCAAATATAAGATAAAAGAGTTAAATATTCCCTTTTTAAAAACACTCAGTTTTAAGAAAAAATCTAACTATTTCAATTAACAAGAATATATCTAAAAAAAATACAAATAAGTTAACAGTAAAAAGTTGAACAAAGCAAATTATATAAATAAAAAGAAGTGAAAGGGTTGCAACAGTCACATCATACAAAACATTAAGGCAAAAATACAGAAAGAGGAACAGTTAATTCATGCCAATACAGGGTACAACTCACTAATAATATATATTGTTATAAATTTCCATATAGGTAATTTTATTATATCAAAATATAATGATATATAAAACAAGTATATAAAATATTCACAAATAAATTTTTTAAAGTCAATAGAAGAGAATTAAGACAATCTTTGATGACTCAAGCAGCAAAACATAAATATAAAAAGAGATATAATAATATAGATACTTAGCTTAATAACTATAATCAGGCTTTGTATCCTCCAGTGAAAGAATACAAGTATGCCTTGCTTTTGGTGCTGTTGTTTATGTTTGGTTTTGTATTATTTTTGCAATATCCCTGCAGCATTTACAAATTCAATCATTTAACTGGCTACACCCATACACACACACACACACACACACACACACACACACACACACACACACACACACACACACACATCTCAGCGATTATTGCAGACATACCTCCCAGAGAGGCACATTCTAAGATGGAGATTAGCATTTAGAAGGTTCAACATCTATGGAAGGGAAGGAAAGGAGGCAAGTTTGGACGAAGGAGTAGCAGAGCTGTGAGTTGGAGAACAGGATCAGTCATTGAATTTGGTTTCCCAGGGAAGGGAGTGTGGCATTGGGTGTGGCAGCTTTTCAGTGGAGACAATCCCCAAGGATTGTGATAGCTGAGGGCTATTTACCTGCTGCAATCCCAGGAGGAAAAAATATATTTTTCCATTGCTGAAAGAGTGTCTGAACTGTGCATCACAATGTCCATCATGGAAAGCTTACAAAATTAGAAATAATAATGGTCATATTTTCCAATAGAAAAGAAATAAAGCTACAGGTTAAAAATAAAAATATAAATTAACTCCTAAAACTAGAGTATTAAAATCTTGTTTCTAAATAGATTTGTTCAAAGAGAAAACCAAAATTGCAATTACTTCACATTAATTAATAATGAAAAAGAGTAATCTACATATCAAAATATAAAAGATGTGACTAAATATATGCAAAATAAGATATATTTTCTTAAATGTTTTATTTAAATCATATTACCTCAAAATGTTAAGAAAATTAAGGAACAAGCTGAAGACAGGGAAGAAATATTTGCAGTACATATGTTTGACAAAGGATTTCTATCCACAATATGTAAAGAGCTCCTACAACTCAATAGTAAAAAGACAAACAACCCAATTTAAAAATGGGCAAAAGATTTAAACACACTTCACAAAAGAAGATATATAAATGGCAAAAGTGCACATAAAATGATGCTTAATATCATTAGTCATCAAAAACATACAAGTGACATACTGTGACATACTGTCTCACTCCTACTAGAATGGTAAAAGTAAAAAGATTGACAATATCAAATATTAATGAGGATGTGGATCAAATGGAATTCACATACATTGCTGGCAGTAGTGTAAAAGTTACATCCTCTGAAAAAGTGGCACTTTCTGATAAAGTTAAACTCATTACCTGCCCTATGACACCCATTTCTACTATTAAGTATTTACAGATTGCCATAGGAAAACTTGTACAAGAATGCTTAAAGCAACTCTACTTATAAGGGCCTAGAACCGGAAAGAACTAATATTTCATCAACAGGAAACTAGATAAACAAATTGGGGCATTCATACAATGGATTATGACTTGGCAATGCAAAGAAATGAATCATGAACATATGTAACAACATGACTCTCAAACGTATGATTTAATTTATAGAGAGTATAAGAACAGACAGGTGATGAAAATCAAGGCACACGCCTCTGGAGGTGGACCTGTCTGGAAAGTCACATGATAAAACCTCCTGGGATGGTGGAAATGTTTTAGGTCTGGATTTGGGTGTGAGTTACATGAGTGTACGGATTTGACAAAACTAATTGAACTGTACACAAAAATTCAAATGCATTCCATTCAGTGCATTCCACTCTCTGCAGATCATACCTCAATAGAAAGAACAACAGTGTTTTCAAAACTTTAAGAATTTTATTTCTATGTTATTTAAGTAATTTCAGAGCATCAAAAATATGGAAATCTCTCTCATTTATTTTCCAAATTCCTGTATCTCTGATTATAAAACCTAGTATTGTGGATGAAACACACACACACACACACACAACCTCTACCAAACTGAATCTAACATTATGCTAAAAGAATTATAAATTATGAGCAAATTACCTTTATTTATGGAAAATGAGTATAACATCAAAATCAAAGTATTAAAAAACACTATCATTTGATAGGTGTTTAAAAGAACTTGATAGGAATTAACATTCATTCTTGATTTTAAAAAATAGCTAGATGGGGATAATAAGGCAATTCCTTAAACATTACAAAGTCTATCACAGCACACCCATCCTCAGTATCATAATAATGTGAAATACTGGAATCATTTCCATTAAATTCAGAAAAAAAATAAGCCTAATATTTCAATAATTATTTATTTCTATTCTGGAAGTTCTTTTGTAATAATACAAGAAAGACAAAGGAGTACAAGCTTTAAAAATGTGAAAATATGGAACAACTAATAATTTTCTCATAAGTGTAAAAAGGATGGATTACTTAATAAGTAGCTTGGTATAATTTCCTAACATTTAAAAAAGATAAATTTCATAGCATCCTGCAAATAAATTAGAAATAAATTACATTTTAAATTAAAAGCAAACAACCACAAAGCCACTAAAGATAATTATAGGTTAAAATATACATAATTTTATGGTGGTTGAAAACATTGTAAACTTAAACCTATGGCAAAAGCCTTAAAAAGAAAATAAACAAAATTTGGGAAAATCTCTTTTAAAAAGTCAAAATTTTCTAAGGGTTTTTTATCAAAAATATATAAAGAGCATTTGTTTGTAATTGCTGCAAATTATAAGCAAAAGACAATATGAAATATAGGCAAATGACATGAATAGGAAAATAAAAAATAAAAGCAGTTAAAATTTGTTGCTAGTAAATTTAATTAATGAATTCCTGTTTTAACCACACAAATAAAATTGATAACGTTTAAAATAAAAATGACAATATCTATAACCAGCAAGACACTGAAAATGGCCTAAATAAATAGAAATATGTAATTGTCTAAACAAATCATGATATGACTGTATCACAAACTACTCTGCTTCAATTATAATCATATGTTGTATAAGAAAGCATCAGTGGAAACACAGACAATTACTGTGTCATGAATAAAATATGTTGCCTGATATCTTTGTAACTTGACATCATTTTTGGAAAAATTAATATTCATTTTTAAAAAGACTAGAGCATATACACCAAAATATTAAAAACATTGTTTCCCCTGAGTAATAGAAATAAAAATGAATAATACATTTGCCTTTGTGGGGTTTTTTTGCTATACTATCCAATTTTGTCTACATCAAAAAAGAAATAAAAGATGTTTTTTGCAATCAGAGAAAATATATACATAAATGATAAAGATACGTGCCATAAAATTTTAAAGCTAACCATAACCCTGATTAATAGAGGTAAATTTTCTTTGTTATTCTTCAGCTGAAAAACAGATAGATGGATTTTCTAATCCTGATATACTGTTTAAAGCAGAAAAAGAGAAAGAAAAAGTAAAAGAAGGAATACCAGCCTAAGCTCTGACAATAAGACAGATGAAGTTTTTATCTCAGAATTTTATGGGTTCTTAATACCAAAGATCAGACTGATAGTAAGTGTCCAAATTTAATTACTGTTATTGACACTTTAGGACAAAATGAGAAAACAGGAAGATAGCTACCCAGAGATAGAACCTACAGAAACACAGATTTCCCTGGAATATAAGTAGCAGCAGCCATACAATGTAGGTTATTTTTTAATCAAGCTGAGCTTCATCAGCTGGTGTGAGCGAGAGTTACATGAAGTATAGTAATTTAACATGACTACTAATGTTTTCTGAAAACATTTAAGTCTGGATCCAACATGAGCTATCAGCATGGATACCTGGGCAAGATCCAATTTTCTGTTGGCCCTGGAAGGTGGAAAAATACTCTCCAAAGTATCAGCAGTGTTTGCAAGGTAGTAAGCACAAAAAATAGGAAATAATTTCAAGTGGTTCTAAATGGTACTTGGGAAATGTCTTTAAAAATAAATCCTTTCTGACTCTTCATTATGTTGCACAAATGAGAGGCCCGAAAATTATGGCTCAACGCCAATTTTACATTCAAGGTCAGATAGGCAACAATCAGGCGATGATATTTTATTCTCCCACACATAGGAAATTCTGTTTGAACTCATCAAAGTGAATTTATAGACATGCTAAACTATCCAATGAGAAGATTGGGTGTAAGTAGGACAAGTTCCCTACTTGGTTTCCTAATGCAAGTAAATTACTAGCCAGGCATTATTTCACTTGGTATAGAGGGAAAAGAAAGTTAATAATTCTTGTCCCAACCTTGACCAAAATAGAGGCCTGAATTTTTCAGGACAACAAATTTTAAAACCTTGGCGGTGATCATTCAGGGATATTTCTGAATAGGATACATTCACATGAAGCCTTTTTCCCTTTGCCAGAATCTCTGTAACTGCTTGGAACTTGGAAGAATGAAAACAAAATATCTGAGTGTAAATGGGACCAGAGTTGAATATTTATCCACTGCAATTTAATCTGAAGAGATGTTCTTCTAGCATTGAGGGTTTGGTTGAATCCCACAAAACCCAACAATATTTAGAACTAAAATGGTTCTCTGTCCTTAGTTCACCTCTCAATATCATACTTATGTGGGTGTAAGTGAACCTCATGATGTTAAATTCCATTTTACATCCATTCCATTCCAACTGATGTCAAAATGGAATTTAACATCATCTCCTTTGTGGTTGAAATCATGTTGTATTATTTATTTAGAGGGTTTCTTCTTAATATTTTAGAGGTATAAAGTTATAGAGTCCAAAATGTTCCTCTCTGGGCATGGAGCAGAGGCTCTGAGAAGGGGAAGGACACAGTCTTACAAATGAATAGCCGGCTGAAGAAAATGTTTTGCTAATCCTTAATAGCAAAACAACAGAGGAAAGATTTGAGGATACCCCATATAATTAATAGAGTAGAACTAAGCATACCACACATGCCTCCAAGAAGATCACAGAATGCACTGTGGAAAAAAAGCAATACAATGGTTAATCACTTCAGAGAAATCACGCAGAAAGTACTATGTGTACCACATCCAAGATAATGACCAAACCTCTTCAAAATCATCCCATCTGGTAAATCTCTTCCAAAGCTCAAATTGCACCAGGCCACCCTTAACTGTCCTTGACCCTTCAGGCACATAAAGCTAGTTTTACTTCCACTGCTTCAGCAATGAAAGCTACATGCAAGTAAACAACAACAAAATCCTCTTGCTCTTCTAAAAGACTGAAAAATGTCTGTAAGCTTAAGAATGAAGAGGGGAAAGGTGGCAAACTACCAGGTTGGATTTTCAAAGGGTATAGAGTGAGACAATGGCATTTTGGGTCATGCTAAGAACACACAGAAACTGACCTCATGCACAAGGAAGATGATCCAAACTCAAATCAGAACCAGGCGGTTCAGAACAACACTCTCAGGAGGAACACATGATCTTCTGGAATAATGGGACTAGGAACAAATGAACTGTAATCGTGTTAAATATTTATGTGTTTAAGAAACAGAATTTTCCATCTAACTTATTGGTAAACCATCCATCCAACCCTAAGAGAGATTTTATGTCTCTGCTGTAATTCCTGAAATCTGTGTTGCTATCCAGTGTTATCCAAACTCATAGGATTGAGCTGTTATGATTTTAATTAAACTTGCAAAGTGGCATATTAGAAGCGGATCTAACCAAAGAGACAATGAAGCAAGAGGGTGAGGCTTAAAACAATATTAACAACTAGTGTTTTGTGGTTTCTCTTCAAATACCAAAGGAGATTGAATTGGAGTGAGGAGAATATTGGCTAATAAATATCCAGAGGAAAAAGAAACCACCTCTATTTTCAATCTGCAAGTATGAGGGCAAGGAATGACCTCAGTTAAGTATTGTTTATAATGTTTCTCTAAGTTCAATTCAGCGTAATGAATTTGGTGACACCCCAAGCAATTCTGCAGCAAGGTAAAATTTGGCACCCAGGATACTTTATGTGTACGGCATATACTAAGAGCTGAATTTTCGTAAAATATGCATAGAAAAATTCGGAAGAAAATGTCAACAGATTCTTAATTCTTGGAAGGCTAAGTGTACACCACCATCTACTCCAAAATATACATAGTTGAAAATGTTAAACAAAACGTTAATGGTCAGTTTTACTTCCTTTTTCTTGCAGCTCTTATTTAAACAAGTTGCACACATAAGTGGTGCTACAGGCATAGGATTTTGCATTAAGTTTGCAATGTCAGGTTTGTTTATAAAAATCATATTTTTAACCACTGGCCCCTGGGGCTCTGTTCTGGGCAGTTACAAGTTCCAAGCAGTTCAGTTCTGATTTTTAAAAAGATAGCTCTTTTTTCCATGAACTTCCAATGGAGACATTTCAGATCTTGGCACAAAACATTTGGTTTATACTTTTTGTGGCCTTACAAACTTACAATTAAGTTTATTTACTTAGCACAGAAAGTGTACTTCTGTTTGCCATGACTGGCGGGTGGCCACTGCCAGCCCTGGGGAGACCTGCAGAGTTTTTATTCCTCCTCTCTCTCTCTCTCTCCCTCCCTCTCTCTCTCTCTCTCTCTCTCACTCTGTGTGTCTCTCTCTGCCTTGGCACCAGTACTGTGAAAAAATTTCCTCATAGTGCTTTTGAGAGCATTTACCACAGTTTTGTTCCTATTCAGAACTTTTAACTCCATTCATAAACCTAGTGGTCACACGGTAGTTAATAAGGGGCAGAAATCTTTAGAGTCTTTTCCACTGTGGTTGAAATCGTGGCTTCTGTAACTTATGCCCAAGCATAACAATGCTCATAAGCAGCTGTGGAACACAAGAACTCCCATTCTTGGATTTGCTGCCATTTCAAGGAAAATGCAAAGACGTTGCCGAGTATTTATGAGAAATAATTGCATGTATTTACTTTGCAGTCCATGGTAACCTGGCAACATCATGCAGTTTTTGCTTTGGTCTCAACCACAGAACTTAAATTAACGTTTTTCTCCATCGGTTTTTTTTTTCCCTCTTTTTAGCTCAAGAGCACCAAAACATAAAGTAAATGTGATCATTATGAGGTTCTAGAAATATATTGTAGCTGGGCTTCCCAGATAAAGATGTTCATTAAGGGGCCAGCCTTTTATGTTATGATGAACACTATGTGGATTTCTATGATGTATCTTAAATGCCAGTATGGGTTGGAGGCCAAATGGTCATGACTCTCACAGCTAATTACTCATACTCAGTCCAGGAAGTACTGTTGTTTGCAATGTGGCTTAGGCTTGTATAAACTTGATTCTTTGATATCAAAGAAGTTGTCCATGGCAAAATTATGTGTGTGGTGCAACTCCGCAGGGTAAGCTTTCAGCTAGGGTTGACCCAGGGAAATGGGCAGAACGGAGACCGTTCTCTAGGCTGCTGTCTATAACTACCACTTTGCCATCTCCCCTGTCCACGTACCTCTCCTGAAGCCCATTCAGAGAACTCTAGAATGTTACCTGAGCTGCTATTATTTACACGGCAATCCCTGAGTAAAGAGAAATGTCATTTTTATATGGCAATTTCTACCAGCTCTGGAACTGACTTGAGAGTCATATTTGGAGACGGGGCCATTGCATGAGGCACCATCTGTGATCATTCATTTTGTAACTTGGTAGTGTTAGAGCTCAGAGCAGCATCATAGAATCACAGCAGTGGGGAGGCTGACGGAAGTTTCCCTAAGTCTATCAGTGCCCCCTGGAAGACCCCCTAAGTGTAGACAGTGGTCTATCATCTTAAAAAAGATCTGTGTCAACATTATCAACCTCACTGCCATTTTCAGTGCCAACGTCAAAGACCATTCACAAAATGTCTGCTTGCCAATAGTACCAGGATCACCCTCTTATTTAAAATATAAATAAATAAAATGTATGAAACTTCACACCTGTCTATTAGAAAAGCCCAGCCTATGACATTATTAGAAAAGCCCAGTCTAAGATATTTGTGTGTTTTTTTAACTTAATGTCCATTTCTTCTTCTTGGTAGCTCTTGGATTTTCTTGGGGGGAATTGTCTCTTTTCCATTGTAAGTAGTTTTAGTGGGATGGTAAAGCAACATTCTGCTAGAGAGCTGACAAAGTCCTTGGATATTCTTTCCTCTTTCATTCTCTCAGGTCTTAATAATGATCACATCACACAGCAATCTCCTTGAGTATAAGCTAGAAATTTTAGAGACGTTTTCATTTCCCGACATCTCAACTCCCATAGCCATCAGGCTCTGTTAATCACAGCCCATAAATATTTCTTGAATCTCCTTTTTATCCCCATCTTTCCCTCCTACCAGAGTGACGGCCCTTGGTGTTGGTCCCTACACTAATGCGATGGTCTCCTCAGCAGTATGCCTGCCTCCTGTCTCTCTCCACTCCAGCTCTTTGCAATAATAAAAGTAACTCTTTAAGTAATTGATCCCTTATGATGGGCCAGACATTATGCTAAGCACTTTTAAAATTCTAATATTCACAGCTCTCCTGAAGTAGATACTACTTTTCTCACTTTATAGACAAGGAAACCAAGGCTAACAGATATTAAAAACTTACCTATGTTCTCCCAGGTACTACCTATTCTAGCCAAGATTTCAATTCACCTCTGTGTGCTCCAAATTCTATGTTTTAAAGGAGGTAGAAATAGTCACATGTTACAAATGTCATTATTTATTTCTCTGCTCAAAATTCTAGTGGTTCCTAAACCATTGCCTATACGATAAAGTCACAAACAAGTGAGGCTTTCCAGAGTCTGCCATGGTCACCTGAGACCCAGACATCCAGCCATCCCTAACTGCTTGGTGTCCTTCAAATAAGTGACATTCTCTTTGCCTTTCCATTCCTTTGCATCCACTGCTCCTTCAGTCAGCAGTGCTTGCGCTGTTTTCCTCCATTGGAAAAATCCTTGTCTTCAAGATGCATGTAAGATGTGATTTCTCTCTGGGGTCATCCCTGGATCCCCTGGCCTAGTGCTTATTCAACTCCCTGGGGTACCCATCACCCTTTGACATTCCTCTGCTGAGTCCTCCTTGCACCTCCTTGCACCTCCTTGCACTCAGTACTCTGAGCACTTGTGGGCACGTCTGTTTCCCCATTAGGCTGTGACTTCTTCAAAAGTCTGGGCTTCATTGGTTTTCTATCCTTGCTGCTTCCACCCTGCCCCACCTTATTCTCCACAGACGTCAGGACATATCATTCCTCTATTCAAAACCCTCCAGCAAACAATTTCCTATTATATTTAGAATAACGTCAGAAACCCTCAACAAGGTCCATAAAGCCTGAGGTCTGTCTGAACTCACCCCCGCCTTCCCTCTCTTTGTCCAAGTTCAGACACATGGCCTCTGAGCCATTTCTTGACCAAGCCACGGACACACCTACTCAGAACTCTGGGGCTAACCATTCCCTCTGCCTGGAAGGCTCTTTGCCCAGAGGCCTACCTGGACACTCCCCTCGCTTCATCCAGATCTTTGCCAAATGTCAGCTCCTCAGAGAAACCTTCCCCGACCGCTTACATAAAAGATAGAGAATTGCAGGCACCATCACTCCCTTCACCTTTCTTTCTATTCAGCACTGACCATTATATGTCATTATATGACACACCTGGGTGTGTATCTATCTGTCTGCCATGTGCACTGAAACGCAAACCCCATGAGGGCAGGCCTGTGTCTGCTTTCTCCGGTGCTAAGCCCCAGGGCTTTTACCAGCCTCTACTAAGTAAGCATAAATGAATAAGCGAGACTCCTCCCCAACTTTCCAATGTTTACAGCATTGCCAGTTACACTGCAGGGGCTCGGAACATACTTAGCATACAGGAGTGAGTTATGGTGCAGAGCATGAACAATTGCCATGGAATGCTCCCTTACAAACTTGATAGGTCAAAGCTTCTTACCTCCAAAGGGACATTTCAGAAGCTAATTAAATGGTAAGAGGATGCTGATTTGATAGACAGTGAGGCAGAAGAGAAGGCAAAGAGAGTTCCAAAACAGAACTCTTGAAATCTTTTAGAGATGTCATATTTCAGCAGCTTGTGATCCACCCTGTCACAAATGTCTCCAAATCTAAGTCCTTCCTGATGTTATCGCCAGAGAGAAAGCAATTTCTCCTTGTTAGTCCATGAACCGCTTCACAGACAGGAATGTTCAAAATCAGGAATCCCTAATCCTTTCCTCTCTAAGTGAAATGAAGCATTCTCATCTGGGACCATGTCTCAGAAGTATATTTAAGTCAATTGCAGCATAACCTTTGAGCCATCATTAATTCTTCTTGACCTTTAGGAAGCCAGGTGTCATGAGAAAATACCTCTTTTACTGTCTGCCATGGTTTTCATGATGTATTAGGAGACCCTAAGATCCCTTTCCAACTTCATTATTTCCTTTTTTCTGAATGTCCTGATGCGTGTTTGGTATAAAACATGAATCCATCATCTGTAAATGACTCCCGTTTCATCTTTAGCAACAATGCTACTTACCTGATATTTATTTCTTATAAATAGAAAATATATTCTCTATATTTCAGTTCTCAAGTCTTTCTCCTCTCTCTCTCTCTCTCTCTCATAACTGATGTTTGGAATCTGGGTGACTGAAAGGGATGTCATTATATCAGAAAGTCTATACAGATTGGGAGGGAGATTATGTTTTGAGGGAAAAGGGGATAAATTCTGTTTTGAACATTTTGATTTCAAGATGGTTTTAGAAAACTAAATTCAACTTCTCCAGAAGCAGATAAATGTAGGAGCCTAGAGCTCTGGTCATACTCACCACCATCTTCCAATTCATCCCAAGCAATGGTGAGAAACAACTCTTGCTCTAACATACCTTGGTAATCTTTCCTCCACTACCAAGAGAAGAAAATTCCCCACGGTTTCAAATATAATTCAATCATACCCAAACCTAGGTATTGAGGAGCTACTGTGTTCCAGGCATTGTCCTTAGTTTTTTAATAATATTCAAGGGCTGACATAGTCCCAAGCACTTAATCCAAAGCCTGAGTCTTTTATCATGTCGAGGATGTGAAACCCTAGCACAAGATTAGAATGCTTTGTACCCTCCCTCCTCCTCTACCCTCCCTTTTCCCCTCTTTTGTCTTCTTTCCCCTCTCCCCTTCTCTTTTCTCTTCTCTTCTCCCTCCCTTAATCTTTCCCACTTAGAGGAAATCTTACTTTCTGGGTCCACACTCAGCATTCTCTCCAGCTCACCTTCAGTACAATGATTTTCTTCCTGATGGCGTTGACAAAAACTTTTGTATGTCTTTCCCACCTGTTTGTCAAGTTTCCCACATTGGACTGAACTCTCCTGTTTGCTTTCGCCACATTATAAGACATGCAGGGTAGGATGAATGACTTGGCAACATCCCTCAAATCTCAAGGAGAAAATCAGCAAAGGGTCAGCTCCAACCAGCTGCTCTCTGGACTGACCTCATTCACCTTGAAATCAGGGCACGGGAAGCAGAAAGGGGAGAGGAAAACCACACGCATGGCTGCGTCGCTACATCCTCTGGGAGAGAACGTGTCTGTGTGTAGTGGGAGTGAGGGAAGATTTTTGTGCAAAGAGGAGAAAGCTATGCAGTAGGACCAGAGGCAGACCCGCCTTAGTGGGTGTGACAAAAATCAGGAGACATATTCCGCTCAAAAGAATTCTCCTGCACCTACACTGGAGGATGGCTAATTCTATCCCACAGTGTGAGTTGCCTCCTTTCTGCTGGGTTGTAACGTTAGGGATGTGAGCATGCAATTAAGATTTTCCTGGCATCACCCCCACTTAACCCAATGACAATGGGGAAGCAGGATTTCTCCATCCTAACAGCTAGTTCAGAGCCCAAGTGGCAGTCCACTAGCAGCCAGTGTGAGGAGAGGCTGAGTGGCAGTTCTAATTGACCATTTCTACCCAGGATCCTCTTAAGAATATACAATATGAGCTGTCAGAGCCCCCTGCCAATCACAAGAAATCTGACCCAGAGAAAGCACCACCTCAGAGGGAGGGCTGTTTATACATCCAATGAATTCAGTTTCCATTGCGTTATTTTTAGGCCATGACAGAGAAGAGCCTGCCTAATCATATCATAAAATCATGAATTTAGTAGATTATAGATGATACCTTCAAACCTAAATATGTCCTCTGGCTGCCCAAACAAGGGGTCACTTAGCGTTTGACATCATCAGCTCTTAGAGCTTCAAGTTTCTAATTAGGGGTTACTTGGGAGCTTTTGCAGAGTTGCAGCTTACCAAACACTCCGGAGGAGTTGCTGTTTTATGACACAGGGTGAAAAAACCCTAAAAACCTAATTTGCATTTCGATGTACAATAAACAGGACTTCTAGAGGGGCTGTTTTCCTGGACCGCAGGGGATGAAGGCAGTTTATGGAGACGTGTTCCATGCCACATTGGCCTGTTTTTCTCTCAGTCAATGAGAGATTTTTTACTCTGACACAATTTCGTCAACACACGTCATACGCAATGGGGGCTGGAAAGAAAGAAGCCCACAAAGGCAAACTAACTAGACAGACAACAGCTCATCTGTGGCACCTATCAGTGCTCAGATCCGGTGGAATGATCTGGCCGTAATAAGGCTAGACACATGGATTTCTAAACGTCTCTACAAGTGGTTAGTTAGCAAGGTGGCCACACACCCACAGATGCACTGACAGGGGAACTACAGGAGAAAACACGTGTTTCCGTTTGCAGCTGCCATCTCCACTCCATCAGGGGACACAGCTGGTGTCTTCTCTCCCCAAGTTAACAGGAGGCTATGGGAAAGATGACAGAGCTTCAGATTCCCCACCCACTGAGCAGGAGAAAAACGGGGGTGATCAGACTGAGAAACACCCTTCCAAATTCTCCATCCATGAATGGACACACACAGGTGTGTCTCCATTTTTCAGGCTTACATCATTCAGCTTGTTCCTGAGCCGTGATGAATTCTGCAGGAAAAGAACTATGGCAGCTTAAATTATTGTTCCCAAATACTCATGGCCCTCTCCCTGCAGGAGAATCAGATTTCAGTCCCCTATGGACGGGGCTTGGCCATACAACCTCCCCTAGCCAGTGAACTGCATGGAAAGTGATGTGTTTCACTGATGTGTAGAAGTTTTAGGGCCAGTATGTGGTCTCCAGGCTCTCTTTTTCCTCCTGCTTAATGACCAGCAACGTCCAAAAGAGGAATTGCTCTGTCAGCCTGGACCCTGGAGCGAAGACAACGTGTAGCAGTACTAACGTGGACCCAAGATGAGTATAAGCAGGAAATAACCTTTATTGTTGCGCACCACTGAAATTTGGGGGTCCTTTGTTACTGCAGCATCATAGCTGAGCCAATTCCGAGTCAATTTAAGAAAGGACCACCTATAATACATCTAAGAGTGGGTGACATCCTTTCTTGCGAATTTCACACATTTCCTTCCTCTTGTCATGATCTCTTTCTTACCTCTAGTCCATTTGTGTCTGGATTAGTTCTAGCCTTGGTTTTATCTATCTGATCTTCCTCAAGTTGGATATCAGGCTGGACAGCTCTCTGGACCTCAGAACTGAACACGTTAGGCTGATGATAATACGGCTAATTCCACTGGAAGAAGCAAATGTGTGGATCTGACAATCACAGAACATATTATTCTCTTTGAAAATCAGTTTATTACCTTTGCAGTGGACACATTTAGCCAGTTTGATACAAAAGCATATAGATGCTATCTCTTAATATTAGAAAGATGTGGTCAGAGAACTATATGACAAGAAAGACCTATGATAATATAACATAATCTTTTTAGAGACTCTATATAGAAAAAAGATCCCAATCTTAAAATGGTTGGGAATCAGGAATGTTTCAAGAATGAGAGTAAATGCTGTATTTCTAGGCATAAAATCCACTGCATAGCAGGGTACTTTTATCTCATTTAATCCAATTAGTATACATTGATTACCTTCTATGGGCACATCATTATGTTTTTTGCAGGAAACAGTTTTGAGGTTCACACATGTTCCTTATTTGCTAGTGAAAGGCAATATCCACTTACATCTCATCCAAAACTCACGACATTTTATCTTATTCTTCTCCTTTAGGTTTTAAGAGTTAACCACCTCAGCAAGCAGAAGATCTGAGTGGGTGAGAGTTTCTCAACATTATCAGTTACAACACTGATTACAAAAGACAAACAGGGACAGAGAAAGTTAATGGCTTGACATCACAGTTAGAAAGCAACATTCCAGAACCATAAAATGTTGGATTTGAATAAAAGAAAGCATCTGAAATCCTGAGACCCAGAGAGAGGTTTAGTAACTCACAAACAGTAGATCAGAGTCATGAGTTTTTGTATCCTCCCCGGCACATTGGCCCTTTCCCTATAACTGTGTGCTGAGGATGGGCTAAAGAATCCCATCTGAGATGAAATTTGCTTCACAAAGAACATAGAGTATGGGAAAATTAGGAATATGGAAATTATGAATACCAACAATCTATTCAGAGTAAGTGCTCTATTTAGAGAAACCCCTCAGCCTTTGCTTGGATGTCTCCAGTGACCAGCAGCTCATCTGTTCTGTTGTGGGACCTCGCTGATTAGTAATAAAGAATACACACCTTCCTCATGGGCATTTCCACAAGCTGGTCACAGTTCTACTTTGTTCTACAAGATTAACCTAGTCCAGTTGTTTTCATACAAAGAGAGGGGCCATTTTGTCCTCCCCCCCCCAGAAGACATGTGGCGAAGGGTAGAGAGATTTTTGCTTGTCCTGACTACTAAAACTGCTACTGACAGGAATACTAAATATGGTATAATGCACCGAACAACCCCCCAACAAAGAATTACCTAATCCCAAACTCCAATAGTACTGAGATAAAGAAACTCCGATCTAGTCCAAACCCTATTTGATACAAAGCCCTTCGCATATTTGAAAGGAGCTATGCTATTCCTTCTAAGTCTTCTTTCTACTAATACCTTCAGGTTTCTCATCATCCTACATACGACTCAGTTTCTCCATCCTGTGGGGACTCTGTTGGACGTGCTTCAGTGTGTCCTCATTAACTGCCTCAACCGGAAGGGCACACTCTCCTCTAGATCATTCATAGATCCAAGGGACTCTTAATCCCCATGAGCACAGCACCATATGTGTTCAAAGCACGAAGTACCAATAAACCATCACAGAAGCATGAAAAGAGTTTGCTGTCTTAGGTTAGAGTGTGGACTCAGCAAGACTTCGTGGTATTTAGATGATGGTACAAATAGCAGTAATTGCAAAAATAACATCTCCTGTGTACTAAGTGTCAATGATATGGCAGATACCTTCCTAAGGTATTTATATGCATTATCTTATTTAATCCTCCCAGAAATCCCACGTGGTAGGTTGTTTTATCATCATTTTTACAGATGAAGAAACCAATTCCTAGCTAGGTTAAAAAACTTGACGAAGGTCATGAAGCTAGTGATCAGATTGGCCAGACCCAAACCCAGATCTGCCTAAGCTCAAATCACAGGCTCTTAATCCCCACGGTGTGCTCTAACCCATCCTCTTCAAAACACGGATAAAATGGCACATTTTGCAAAAGAGTAACAAACTACCATGAATTCGCTAATGCATCCATCTTAACATGCATGCACATATCTTGGCAGGAGGTCTCACTCCTTTGCAACCTAAGATGAGAACACACTTTGCAAGTAAACAAAGCTACTAGGATGAATAGGTCTCATAATTTAAGAGCCAAAAGCTTTGTGCGTTTTTAATAGTCTCTCGGGTAAAAACAGATCAACAGCAACATGAAGAAAAGAAAGGTTTCCAACATTTTCATGGCCCTCTGTTCAAGAAAGTTGTCCCACTCAAAACTAAAAACTCTGGACTGGACCATCCCAGATTCATGACTATCCTGGGACCTTACATGAGCGAGAGGTGGCTACAAATCTTTGTGCCTTCGACATACCAGGTTTATTTGTTTCAAAGGAGTTTGGGTAGTTTCTGCCTAGTGCTTCTACATTTGCACCTTAAGGACCAGAGCTTTTAGGCTTATGACTCATGGCTTTTTTTCCTTAGAAAAAGGGTGGACTATATTTTTTCTTTTGGCAGCTCTTAAATTAGTCAAGTTACCATGTAATCTTTGAGTTTTACCAAGTGGCTTCAAGGATTCGATACTGAGAGCTCAAGAAAAATGCTTGGATTACAAACTTTCAACATGTTACAACTGAGAGCTGGTCTTTTCTTTCTTTTACAATCCAGGAACATATTTCTGCCATATTTATATAGCACTTTACTGAAGACAAGGAAAACTGCTAGCAGAGGTGAGGGAGAAGTCACCTGGCATTTAGAGGGCAAAGCTCTTTTGGCAGCAGAGCTCGCATTAAAACTCATCATAATTTCACTTTCATTTTTAAACTGAAGAGTCTTCGATATTTGTTGCTTTTTGTCAGTATAAATGTCTCCTGTTTCCTTACTCATGGAATGACCTCAGTTCTACTCTGTAGGTGAGAACATCCCTGCCATGTAACTTTCTTAGAATGTACTTGAAAAAGGATGTCTCTTGCTTTCATCATTTATCCACCCCCGTGTCCCCAGATGTCCCTTGAAGTTGGATTCTCCCAGTGCCTTTCAATCTGCCCCTAGTGATTGGTTCTTACTCCTCCCAAAACAAGACCTGCATTAGCCATAATGGAAGGGAGAGCTGACCCAGCTCAGCACCATTAAAGACAGACCAGAAAATCCAAACCCCTCCTAAATAATGCCAACTCTTCAAGTTGCCCAATGGGATTTCAAGTCTCTAGTAGGGATCAGAAAACCTTCCTTGTAAATGCATGCTGGCCATGAGATTGAATAAGTATTGCTCTTGGGTCCCGTAGTCTTCCCTGCCTGACCAACTATGTCAGCTAGGATTTAGGAGAATTAATTGAGATAAGGGTCTGAAATCTCTTTAATCATGGTAAGGCAGCTCAAAATTCAAAGGATAAATACTATTACTAAGTAGGAGGCTCTGGTCAAAACAAAATCCCCATTCAGGTGGATGTGAAGAGGAGTGATGCACCATATAAACATTCCTCAGATCAAACACTATCACTTCTTGGGAACATTTCTGGAATCCCTCAGACTTTATTGAATCACCCTCACCTGTATTTTCCGATGAACCTGCACAGCACTTCTTATATGTTATCTTTTACAGCAATGATTGGTGATTTTCTCATCTGTTCCCCTATTGGATTGAAAGCTCCTTACTAGCTCCTACTATGTGCAGTGTTGGCTACATGACCGCCACCCAACAAATGCGTCGATTTAATTAATAAGTTAGCTAATTAATAATTAACACAAGTCAGCGTTTGCTGAGTGCCAAATAATGGGCAAAGACGTGGTTTAGGATTCAAAGCAGGGCTGAGAAAACACAAAATATGTTAGTAAGATAAAGGATCTAGAGAACAGTTGGGATTCAAAGAAACACAAGGATGAATTTGATCCATCCATGCATCCATCCATCCACCAATCCATCCATCCATCCATTCACTCACTAAGTATTTCATCTTACTACAGGCAAAGGAAATGCACAGACCTGGAGATTCGATTTCAGCGAGGGGAGATGGCACGGGAAAACCTTGGAAAGTCCTAAATATGAATATATTTATAAAGTAATGAGCAAAGAGGTTAATCTGGAAGGGAAAAGTGAGAAATTAGGTTTTAGAAGGAGGCTGGTGTCAGATGGTGCCAGGCATGGACTGCTTGGCTAAAGAGTTTGTACTTTCTTCTATAAGCCATGAGGAGATAGTTTGCAGAAGGGCAAAATAGATGGGTTGCAGAGAGCAAGGGCTGGTGGCAGGGAGACCTGTTAAGAGACTGTTATAGAAATTCACGGAAGAGGCAGAATCCACAATTAGGCTACTAGCGAATTACACCCTAGAGTCTCTCCCCCTGCCCTAACTTAAGCTGTGGATGTTCCTGTGACGATATCATAATTATGTTGCTTTTTAAGACGGAACCTGCGCAAGAGGAAGAGGAACCTGTGGGTATTAAGAGTTAAGCAACATTGAATTCAAGGCTTCGCGCTATTTCAGCTTGGGGGCAGCATCACTCAAGTGGTTAAGGAGACTGGTAAATCCTGGGGGAGCTGTCAGCTCTCTCCTTGTCTAGGCTTCCTTCTATACCAACTACAAACATCTTAGTTTGAAAAGACATGCGTTAGACAATGACAGTGCCCATTTACAATTATGTCTTTATTTCTGAGTGGAATTAGATTACAAATATTCCCCAACATAATTCATATATTTGCTTATTCATTCATTTTCTACTAGCATGGTGAAAATGAATAAAACATAGAACTTCTAAATTATTAATTTTTTCCTTGGAATTTAAAAAGCAGAATTGATCCTCCCAACGAAACACTGACATGATTATTATTACTTGTGTCTTACAAAGTTTGTATCAGCTAAAGTTTGTAGCCAATTCAAAAATATTTTTAGGATATTGGGAGTCATTCAAGAAGCTTTTTGATATACCTTAAGAAAATCAAATTTTTCCTTCTCCTAGCAATTGGGTCAAGTGACATAAATAGCCAAATCAAATGGCAACCTTATCTTCCCAAACGTTTTCCAAAAGACTCTCCCATTTGGGGTGCAACAGCTAGCTGTCTGTGACTAGTTCTCCTTTATCATTCCTCCATTCCTATTTTTACTTTAAACGCCAACTCTTTTTGCTGTTTCCCACAATGGTTTTAGCCTTTCTTGGTAATCTAATGCCCCAGCCAATTTACTGAAGTAAAGATGTGTTTATATAAAAATTGCTATCAGGAAAACAGTTCAAGAATTGAGAGAAGTCAGTGTACATTTTAACTGACAACTCCATAAATAGACGGAGATGGAGTCACATTTCAGGGTCCTGAACTGCTATGTACATTTGCCTTGTTCTCTTGCTTGGACCTAAGCATGGATTACATTCCCACAAAAACTTATTCAACAAATCTTAATTGAGTGCGTACTATGTACTGGGCACTGGGCTGGGCCATGAGGCTGCACCAAGGGGCAAAACTGCAAATTACCACGACGGGTGCTGCTTGCTAACTTATACTTTATCTATTGAGCCACAGGACTTAAACTTTCCCAACTTTCAATTTTAAGCTCTGAGAGGGCAGAGACCATGCTTCATTCCTGCTTTATTCACCTTTACTTTTCTTAGACCAGGCATGGACTAGACATCGACAAGGAAAACCAGAAATTTTCCTCCATTCGTGATTTCCTTTGCTTTGCATTCCTCCAATATGTCTATACTTACATGAGTTGTCTAATCTAGACTTTGACACGCCAGTTCGCATTGGTTATTTATACATGCAAAAGTTCAGCTTTCTCATCTATGAAATGGGTCTAATGATAGCTGCTTTCCTACTTACAGTGGTTATTTTGAAGCTTAAATGAGAGACTGGCCTATGAAAGCTTTTTGCAAACTCTTAATAACATAAATGTAAGAAATTATTTGGGCTTCCCTGGTGGCACAGTGGTTGAGGGTCTGCCTGCCGATGCAGGGGTCACGGGTTCGTGCCCTGGTCCGGGAAGATCCCACATGCCGCGGAGAGGCTAGGCCCGTGAGCCATGGCCACTGAGCCTGAGCATCCGGAGCCTGTGCTCCACAACGGGAGAGGCCACAACAGTGAGAGGCCCGCGTACCACAAAAAAAAAAAAAAAAGAAATTATTTTATTTACTCCTAAGATGGCTCAGAATTGTACCTCAGTTGTTTCAGAAATGAAAGTTTTATCTCTTTAAATAAAGCACAAAACTCTTCGAAGACCGGGTTCCATATTGCCTACAGCAACAGTGGGCTTATCACAACACGAGAAGATGAGAATGAATGGGGAAATGCAGAGCACTGGCTCCATAGCACAGTCATATCTAGTGGAGAAAGGCATGCACGTAGAGCTACCAAGAAGAACATGAGTGTATTAGGAGAGCAAACCAAGCAGGCAGTGAAATCTATAATGTTTTACCTCGTATGGTCCCCTTTAAATACATGTTACATTTGAATCCATGGAATGTGGCTAGTTGAGGAACTGAATTTTTAACTATTGACTTGTAGTTGTAAGTTTAAATAGCCACCTGCAGCTGGTGACTACCCTACTGGACAGCACAATTCCAGTCTCAGCTTGGCCATTGGTTATGCCATTAGCTGTGTGACTCCGGGAAAATCTGTTACCTTCTCTGAGCCTCAAAGTCTAGCAGAGGAAAATAGATTAAATCATCTCCTAGGTATTTCTTTCAGGTAAAATGTGTGAATCAAAATACATGAATAACAGTTAAGACACAAGCGCTAGTCTCAGCTCCATACAGATTTCATACTTGCACGTAGCATGTGGAAAATCTATGTAAATGCTAGTTCTTATACTCTCTGTGCCTCAGTTTTTTCTTCTATAAAAAGGAGATAGTAAGAGAAACTACCACTTGGGGTTATGAGGATGAAATAATTTAATAAATAGAAAGTAATAGCACAGTTCTTGGTGCACAGCAGTGATGAAATGCTACAATAAATATCTAAGTTCAGTTCACTCTCTCCAGTTTCTTTATGTGATATGTGCCATCTCAACTGCACAGGCTTTTATGAGAATAAAATGAGCTGATACGCACGATCAATTTGAAATGCTAAAAAAATGGACGAATATTAGTTTTTATCTTATTTTTTTAAATCATGGATTTGGTTAAGCTTTAGGTTAAATCCAATCTCTCATAATGCATTCAACCAATATTTACAGAGTGTCTATAAATAGTGCCAAGGACTATTTTTCAGGCTGCAGCTTATTGTAGAGAACAAAACAATGGCCTACCCTTGGGGAGTTTACTTTCCGATTTGTGGGCACATGCACAAACACACACACACACACACACATTCTTTCTGTTCTCTCTAGAGTCAGTCTGCCTCAGTTTGAATCCCAGCTCTGCTACTGACCATCTGTGTAACTCTAAGAAAGTTGCTTAACTTCTTTAAGCCTCTGTTAGCTTATCTGTAAAAGGGGACTAATAATGGAAATGTTTAAGGATGAAGTGAAATAATGAGGGTAAAGGGCTCAGCACAGTACCTGGCACTCTGTAAGTGGTACATAAATGATAGCTATTATTGTTTTTATTATTAGAGCAGAGAAAACCTGCTTTCCTCCTAAGGCTCAGTTCTTAGCTGAGCTGTGGGTCAGGCACGTGAGAGGCTATGGGTGATCCCCTCTCCTGTTTTTCATGTTCCTCTGGGACTTCTGAACAACTGTCTATCTTGAAATCCCCTAGAGAGAATACTCAGCAGTAGCAGACTCTGAGCTTTTTGGATTGTTTTGAAGAAGAGGGATCCTGATCTATTCTGCCTCAGAAAATGGGTCTTCCTTAGGAGAGGGAGGGGAAATGGGGAGAAACAACTTACACACTAGAAGGTGTAGGGGAGAGCAGGGGTGCAGGGAAGAGTACATGGTGAAAATGGAGAAGCCTTACCACCTCCTAGTCTGTATTCAAAGCTGATCAATCCCTGCATTTCCCCAGTATTTTCCTGAGCTGCTTTTTGCTAACATCAGTCAATGCCTAAGGAGAAATCTACAGGGAAAGTGGAGGTAGTTCTGCCAACTAGTTATTAAAACAATGGTCCTCGCCTCCTTGTATAGGCTGCTGATGACACAGCAGCGGAATCAACCATGAGGACCCCTTCTCTTTTCCACACTTGGCTTACAGGAGCTTTTTCGTGATGTTTTCCTCTTCTTTAAGACTCGAGTTAATGCTCATTTTGGTCTTCTTTTTTCAATGCATGCAAAGAATTGGGAGCTGGAGAAGGATGTACCTTGCTGAAAGATGACTCCGGATGCTCACTGCTCTCAGGAGAACTTGTGAGTATCCAACCCTCAAAATCCATGACAAATCAACAGAGACATGCCCTAGAAACTGCCAGGCTGACTGTGGCTAGGTGGCTGCCTGTAAGCAATGTTTCCAGAGCTAAAAGGATCCTAGGGTGTTTATATCACTGTTTACATCCCCCATGTCTACAGTAGCACCATTGCTCCTTCCTTTGGAGCACAGCATTGAAGACCTCAGATAAAATGGGAAACCTGCCAGGGAATTGAGCTATGAGACCCTATTAGTACTCGCTCCTCAGAGGTCCACAGAGAGGGGGACTTGGATATGGGAATGAACCAGGGTGAGGGGTCCAGGAAAGAAACGGAGGGCTGCTCAAGGTGGGCTCTCTGCAGTGGGTAGGGGTGAGGGAGGCCTGTTTGAGAACAATAGGGTCTATATGGGACCTTAAATGCTGGGGGTCAGGTAAGGACAGGTACAAAAAAAGGAAAGAAAGGGTCTGGGAAGGAGAGAGAAATTCATCTCTAAGACCATCCCCTTCACTGTTTTGCTAAGGGAGCAACTAACTGCCTTGTTACATAAAGGTCAGGGTAACCCCATAATTCATGGAGTTTATTTTCCCTTTCTGGAAGTTGCAATTGTGAACTTTGGAGATCTGGCAACAGTAGGCAAGGATGCTGCCAGCGGGAGGAAAGATCTAGTACGGTCCTGCATGGGCTATCGCTTGCTCAGATCTTACGGCAACCTTGCCTTGTATGGCGTTGGAGCCATGGCTTTCCTTCCAAAAGATCATGTCCTCCCTTAATCCCTTGTCTGTATCTAAAGCCAGGCACTCCATAAATGACTATCATAGCTGCTCCGCTGAGTGTTCAGACAGCAATAGAGAAGGGACTGAAACCTTGGGACAGGGCGGGACTCACTCACTCCCCCCGCTGAAAGCCCTGGGCTTGAACTTCAGGGTCTGTTCCCAGTGTCACATGCTGATACCCCTCCCCTCCTGTTTGGATAATTTAGTAAATTAGCAAAGGAACAAAAACAGCTTCTTTTACACATCTCCTCTTTGCCCTCAAAAAACAACTTGGGAGACTCAAAACTTTTCATTAGACACTTGTAGTTTAACAAAGCATGTCACATTCCTCTGGAAAAAGGGTGACATTTATTTAGTTTTCCTTATTCCTGAAGCGGCTTTAATCTCATGGCAGAGCTCATGCTGCATTGAAGCTGAAGATGTCACCCACGATAACCATGAACTGCTGTGACAGTGGGAAGGGAGGGGAAGAATTGCCTCTCCGAGAGGGGTAGGGGTACTGAGCGTGAGAGAAAGGGAAAGATGCATTTGATTGTGTTTACAAGATTCATTCACAGCCCAGCAGGCAGTATTCACACTATAATATTCACCCTAACACAGATAATTTGATTTTCAACCTGGTTATCATGCATTCAGACATAACAATACATGAAAATATATGCTTTAGCAGTGCATTTTAAACAAGGTTGCACACTTTAAGTCGGAATATATTAGAGGTGAGTGCTGAAGTTAGTGACTGTAGAAGTCTCAGAAATCTCCATTCAGCACATGGCATAGGCTTTGAAATGACTCAAAACATTTTTTACATGCTGTTCCAGCGGCTCACTGTATATTTATATATCTATCTACATACAGGATGCAATGAAAATGATAAACTTGCTTGCTTTTTAAATTTTTCACGGTTTGAAGAGTCTTTAACTTTCTTTAGAATCCCAAAGCAAAATGGAAACTTAACCCCACCTGTACACCTTGAAATGATAGCCATGACTATTATAACTACGTGGGGATGATGTATTGTCTGGCCCAAACCACTCACCCAGTGAGGGAGGAAACAGCCCAGGTGCTTTAGGTGACTTTTTCAAGGTCACACAATTAATAAGTGAGGAGTTGAGGTTAGTTTCCATGCCTTCTGAATTTGTGTTTCCTGCCTTCTTTCCTGCCTTTGGAATGGAATTAAATAAAATATGGGAGATAGTCATATAGTTAAAATCAAAGTTTTTGTCCATGGCCCATTGAGCACATAGGCATACCCACCAAGACACCGCCCATCCTGGCCTCCAATCCTACAGGCCTGAGAGTCAGCCAACACTTGTAAAAGATTAGTTCACTGCAAAGATTGCTTCCCCAACGCCTTCATTCTTCTACTGCTTACGATATTAGTCAATAAGGGATATTTCCTGGCTACGGGGAAGCCAGAATGGAGAGCATTGGTCTTGGAAGACCTTGGTCTTTTAACACTATAGTGTGACCTTCTGAGACAGTATGACTCCCAGAGAAATACAAATTGAAGGTCCAGTAGATTGACTTGCCTTCTTATGGGTGACAAATCTCTGTCAAGTGTGATGAATACAGACTCTGATTTGGGTCCTGGGTCAAACACTCACACTTCACAAACTGAAGATAATTGCTCCCCAATGCTAATAGAGCAAACGGATGCCTGGGACACATCAGGAGACAGGGGGCACCAGGGGAAGGGAGCAGGCAGATGGGGAGGCCCTCGCCTCTCCCCCTCAACCCATTCTGGAGCTCTCTGCACTCTGCGGGATCCACATTCCCTTCACATCACAAATCACCAAATTATTTTGCTCTCAGAGGTCTGAGCAGTTAGAAGTCGATAGGACCAGAAATCTCCCAAGCGGCTAGGAGAACCACTGAAGTTTGCTAGGACCCAAGAGTTGGCAACCCAAAGCCTCCATCTCCAAGAGGCCTGAGCGAGACCTGTGGGGAAATGATGTAGGCAACCTGGGAAAGGGCTGCCTGAAATAGGTGTTTTCTTTTTAATGCTGGAAACAGGCATTTTAGAATTGCCTTGTTGTAACATGCTTTAAAATGAATGAGCTTCTAAATAGTCTAGGAGGTAAATGAATGTAATTCATAATTGTTTGCCAGCCCTGTGCAGCCATGGGCTTCCAGCAGGCTGGGACACTGCCTGGTTTGCCCCCAGCATTTGTTAACAACATGGTCTTTGGGAAGTTACCGAGCCTCTCTGGGCATCAGATTCTCCACCTGTAAAACTCTCATGTCTCCCTTACAGGGTTATGAGGATTTAAATTAGCTCATTAGAATAGAGTACTTAGAACAGTGCCTGACACATATTAAGGGCTCACTAGAATGTTTGGGTCCATTTGTTATTTAAGTGTTAGGCCAGATAAAAGACGGCAATGATACCACTCAGTTATTCAGAAATAGCTCTAAGAACCAGGCTCTGGTATTTTTTCTGGCACCACCCTCCAAAATAAGGTGATATTCTCACAAACTGCATCCTGCTTCAGAGAATATAAGGCACTTGTTTGGTGGGACAGAGCATGCTGCTTGCCCTGTACCACACAATTAGTAGTGTTTAACAACCATTTTTATTAGGATGAGAGTGGTGACAATAAAATTAAAGGAGCACAGACTCAATAACTAGCCAAAAAAGGAAAATTCAAGCACCCCACACACACTCACACCTAAATGCGGAGGCAAAACAATCTTTCCTCTCTTCTGTTTTCCTGGGCTTTCTCCATAAACTGAGCTCTCCCAAGACAAAGGAAAGAACTGCTCCATGTAAAACTATGGTCTCCATGGCTACTTCCAACAGAACTGCCTCATTTTTCTAGAATCAGAATGCTGGCTTAGCCAAACCACCGTCTGCTCCTGAAGAAGGACTGCCTCAGCCCCAGAGCTCAGAAGGCCAGCCGTGGGCCCAGGCTGACTTGGGCTCGCCCTGTGCTCTTGCAGCCTCCCTCCCTTCCCCACGTCTGGGCAAACCC
The DNA here is from genome assembly GCF_964270905.1 of Leucopleurus acutus. Classification (NCBI taxonomy): domain Eukaryota; kingdom Metazoa; phylum Chordata; class Mammalia; order Artiodactyla; family Delphinidae; genus Leucopleurus; species Leucopleurus acutus. The sequence goes on along the minus strand of NC_139154.1, from coordinate 84,698,577 downwards.
TGGCGGGCCCCAGCTTGCAAGCCTGCCCCTCCCCACAACGTGGAAAGAATCAGCTCAGCGGCGGTTCAAGTGCAGCAGCGATGCTGTCATCAAAGCCTATGCTCCCACCTCGCGCTCGGGAAAGCAGCTGGTGAATGTTGTGTCTTGCGCTACAGATGGATCAGGCCCAGCGTTCAGCATATCTACTTAGACAGGTGTTTGACTCTGCGTTTTCCAGGTGGCCAGAGGAAGCTGATCACTTGCTGAAAGAGGAAGCCATGCAGGAGAGGGATGGCTCCCTGCACCGGCAAGAGGGCAGAGCCAGCCACTTGGCTTTCACCCATCTGTTCACCAGACATGGTCTTAGAGCCAGAACAGGTCCTCTTGGGGTTCGTACTTCCTTTGAATTTTAACAGAGAGAAAGGGGATTCTGCTGTCAGTTCACACTCTTTTGGCAACAGTGGTCTTTTGGTCTGGGGAGTTAACTAGGTCACCAGGATTAGTGGCAGCTGGCTCTTCCAGTCGGGACATCTCTGCTCCAACAGCCCAGGCTACCAGGAGTGGCGTAAGAAACTGAAGGAAACTGTGTTTCTCCCCAGCACTGCTGTGTCCACCTTCTTGAGCGGAGGGCAGTGAAAGGGACGCTTTCTGGTCACTGGAATGACATCCACAGATAACCTAGCCGGGAAACCACAAAGACAAACAAAACAGCTGCTCTTTGGAAGGCAGGAATCAAGGAAACATTCAAGCAGCTTTTTTGCAGCAAGAAGATTCACAAATGATATTCCGTATAATCAGAAGCAGAGGGGACTGCTTACCCCTGTCTCCTGGGGGTTTCAATGACCTGAGCTCAAGTGCCGACACAAGGTACAATGCCATTTCCAAGGTGAACCGGGGAAACCCAAAAGACTAATTGGAAGACCTTTAGGGAAACTAGCACAATGATAACGAGGGAAAGCACACAACTGTAAAAACTAAGACCAGAAGAATCTCCCACGAGGACTTCCCAAGAGAACAGGGAGAAGAGAAAGCAAGCCTGCAAATTCCCGAAGACCCCCTGTGAACAAACGTGGCACTCTGAAACTATCTTCAATGTTGCGGGGCGTGGAACCATCTTTCTTAAGTCCCTCCAAGAGCTCAGAGTAAATGGAGTACATTTGTCGTAACATAAACGGGAGAAAGGGGTTGGGAGAGGGTGGGAAGGAGCCTTCTCATGAGGCCACCTGCCCCAGAACTGGCACTGGGGGGCTCCTGCACCTTCTCCTTGGGTCCTGTGACCCAGCAGACCCTGGCAGGGCAGGAAGGCAGCTGTCAGTTTGCACATGGCACTCAATTCTGGCAAGGGAGCAGGTCCAGTGGAAGCCAAACCCTCGTCAGGAGCCCATCAGCCCCAGGATGGCGGAGCTTCTGCGGACTGGTCTCAGGTCACAGGACAGTGGGAACTCATGGCCTCTTACATCTGACTGTACAAGTCATAATCCTTCCCCTCTGGAAAGCCCGAGGAAGCCTATTCCTGGAATTTGGGATGCAGAATCCCTCTATACCACTAAGTGAGAGATATTCCAAGGATCAAGGATGGTGTTTTCTATTAGCATTTATTTATAATTCATATTCTAAATTGTCTTAAAAGGGATCAAAGAATAATAAGGTGATACACACACACACACACACACACACACACACACACACACAAGTGCGCAGGTTAGTCCAATTAAAACAACCATGGCACTCAGCTGTGGCACTATTAAAATTTGGTGTCAGATAACTCTTCATTATGATGGGCGGTCGGGTGTCCTGTGTATTATAAGATGTTTAGCACCATCCCTGGCTTCTACCCACTAGATGCCCCTACTTGAGAATTACTAGATTTAAATGAAGATGTTATATAGATAGATATTATGTAGATATACAATGATCAAAAGTTATAGACAGAAATAAGGAGTCTAATGGTTTTTAAAATTCAGCCTTAACTTCAGCCTGTTCAGGTTCAGAAAGAAGGAAGCCAGGGTGGGAGCTGGGCTGTGACAGTCCTGGTGTCGCTGACGTTTACCTAGTACTTCTGCCCAGGTTTAGTATAGTTGCATACATGAACTCATTTGGTGCTTACTGTTGTCCCTATTTTCCCAGTGAGAAAAATGCAGTTTAGAGAGGTTAACTAACTTTTCTAAGGATGACCAGCTAAAAAGCAATAAGGCCACGATTTGACCACCATGATTTGACCAGTTTGGTTGACTGAACTGCTAGACCTATACTGTCCCACATGATAGCATGAGCCACATGTGGCCATTGAACACCTGGAGGGTGACTAGTCCAAAGTGAGATGTGCTCTAAGTGTAAAAAGAACACTCCAAATTTCAGAGATCTGTTGAAATGATATTTTGACTATGTTGGATTAAACAAAATACATTATGAAAATCAACTGTACCTTTAAAAAAAATTTTTTTAATGTGGCTACTAGAAATTTTAAAATGTGGATATGGCTTGCATTAAATTTCGATTAAACAGTGCTGTGCTAAACAATACTATCTCCCCTGGCATCAGTTTTAAGAAAGGCTGAAAAGGAAAATAATGTGCTGCGGGCCAGGAGGTAGATACCCAGAGCAAGGGAACAAGTATCGTCCCCTTTTGTGATCAAACTAAACATAAATACAAGGAAAGCCAAAGAAATCTTTTTAGAAATAAAGTTATCTGTAAATTTGGTAAAGGGTCAAATGGGGGAAAAAAAAGAGTTTCAAAGTATCTGTTATCAAGTTCATATGTCAGCCCAGTTTTTCTCTTCCTGGATATCAAATGCTGATTATTTGATCCCACAGTCAGCCCCGGTGGACCTGCTGCTGAGCCAGCTTAAGCATGCCCTCGATTTCTTCTTCCTGATCACTTCACTAGCCTCATGTTTGTGCATTTCAGCTGGTCCAGGGCAAAGGAAATTTTCCCATCATCTTACAGTTCCAGTCACTGGCGATTTATTCTTTTTTTAAATCTTACACAGATTTGTCACTCAGAATGGGTCTCTGGGTGCTTTCTTGTTACCTGTTCAACCCATAAGGTCCCTTGTGCCTCTTCCCCTCATCTGGAAATACCATCTTCCATCACAATCCCACCTCTTCTGCAAGGCCAGGCCACGGGCTCAGCAGGTAAGCTGGTAGACTGGGGGGCCAGCAAAATGGTCTTGATAAATAGTAACAACTTCATAGAGTTGTTGTGAGGATTAATCAATGACTGCCAAGTACCACCTGTGAAATACTACCTGGAGTGTGCTAAGTGCTTCCTAAGTTCAGCTGCTGGCATTTTTAGTTGTCTTTGGGTTAAAAGGGGGCCAAATCATGTATGTGAGGAAACTCCTTTTCCCATCTACCCGTGTACCTCTGCTGATTCTCTCTCTCAACCATTGGGGAGCTCAATGTGATGGCAGAGAGCGGGCGGTGCACCAGGGATGGAACCGCAGCAAGAGGAAAGCTGCTCTTACCACACTGTTATTAGAGTTTGATGAACAACTCTGATCATCACACAGTTTAAAATTATGGGATTCAGGGCCAAAGCCAAGGGATTTGTTTCAAATCGGTAAATCCCCAGAAGAGGAAGTCTCTAAAGCAGACGCCAGGAGAGCACACCCAGAAGGCACACGCAGCGGGCTGCAAAGGGCTTTGTTGAAAAGGCATGGGGGCTGCACTCCACTCCAGCATGGGGCCAGGGTTGCGGGACAGAACAAAAGCAGGCGGCAGGCTGCATACAGAGGAATGGTATCCCACCTCCCACTCAGTCAATAATGGGAGATGGATGATGGTACCCGCTGAATAACCTCACTTTGCAACTTTTATGCGAAGGTTTGACAAATGACACCAGCAAAAGGTACAAGGGAGTGATTAAAACCAGCCCTTATGAAAGGCAGAGATAAGCGTCCTGGGGCTCAAGTCTTCTTGAGTTCCCCCCATTTCCACCTCCAATCCCTGACACTGACTTGAGTTTTCCAGAATTTTCCAGAACTTTTTCCATCTAATCACGTCCTTCTCCCTTTCCTCTACTGCTCCCCATACACGAACTTGTCTTTGGGACCATTTTATCCAGTCCAGTCTGTGTGGCTGGACTCAGAATAAAAGGCTTCATTCACTCATTCATTCAATGCACCAAAATGTTCATCAGCTTGCTGTCAAAGCAGGAATTTTCGGCATGTGTTTAGCAATGACAATTTTCCCAAAATCCTTACAAAGAACCTTTCCTGTTGAGGAAAATCATGTGGAACTCCTATTAAAAACAGATTCTCAGACCTCAAGGGAGATTTACTGAATCAGAATTTCCCTGGGAGATGGTGCTCTCTGGGGAGACCCAGTGAGTCTTACCATCCAGAAAGCCCAGAGAGACGGCTGTGCTTTCCTGTACCACCTCCCTTGCAGGGAGCTGTGGCTTGAGGTGGAGAAGGTTGCCTCTCATGCTCTGACCTTTAAGCTCTGTCCCCTACTTGGCTGAAACCTTCCGTCAAACTCTGACTCAAACGGTGATCCATGAAATGGACAAAATCCATCAAAGGCAAAATCACAGGGACCCAGATTCTCAGACATGTGGATGGCTCCCAGGAACAGAAATGAACCAGATCAGAGCCACTGCAGCCAACGAGAGCTGTGCCTCCAGAGAGGCCATGATGCGGTGAGAAATGTCCGAAGGCATTGACGATGGCAAGGAAACGAATTGCGCTCAGGAATGGTAATCCTCAACGTGGTCTTAATCTCTCCTGCATTACGCAGAGGTGTTGGGAAATGTCACCCTACCTGCTGGTAAAGATGTGTCTTTATGTCCTTCTACCACACTGACTGGCAGGAAAATAATTCACCAAAGCCCTGTTTTTTAGCATGTTCTGACCTGCTTCCAGGAGTGAGAAAAATATGGAAACGAGCTGCATATAAACACCTTGAGAAAATGTGCTTAGGAATCCAGGCCTAAAATAACAAATGACTTGACTCCAAATATGTAGGCAGCTTGTCAGAAATCAAGTCTCCCTCCCCCCTTTTACCCTGGGTAAAAGGAGATATGGGCTACCCTCAAAAACCCTTTTCTTTGTCCAGGGTCTGTACAAACCACCACTGAACTCGGAGGCCTCACTGGGCGCCACGTTGATTATTTCCTGCACAAACTTCACGGACGATGCTAAGATAAGCCAGAGCTAAGTTTAGCACGCAGTTTATTGATACTGGCCCTTAAAAATAAATAACAAAGTGACTCCTACAAACTCTTTCTTCCCTGTCTCCAACCATCTCCATATGCTTTACGTCTGCTGTATTAAACATAATACCATTATTATTATACATCAGTATATGTCAAGAAACCCCTGTGAGGAGAGGCATGAAGAGCAAGTGAGCACCCTTCCAGGGTGGCCTGTGGGACACGGGACAATTAAAGCATTAAGAGGAAGGATCTACATACGGGGTTCTTGGGAGGCCCGCAAGGCTGCTACAATCAGCAACACCTGTGCAAGCTAGCGGGGAGAATAATGGAAAGGTAAGATTTCTGAACCTTACAAGACAGACCAAACTCGTTGAAGATGACAGCTGTCATTAACACAAATGTTTATTGCACTGTTATGGGAGGGCAGTAAAAGGTGTTGGAGGGTCAGGCTGACCTGGAATACTGAACAAGAGCATTATGTGGGCTCTGACCCTACCCTTGGCACAAAGGGACAGCCACCACATACATCAGACTGAGGGTCACAAAGGATCACCTCAAGAAATCTAAAGAAGGAAAGCTCCCCAGTAGAAGAATGAGCTTGGTGTTACCTGTCTAGTTGATGACCTTTTCCCTTTTCATTTTTCTTTTTTAACTGTCCTTCAAGGGGGCTGAAAAGCAATTTTCATGCTATGGCTCTAAATATCGTTTTATTCCTCCAACAGGGTTCTGAGCATGCCCAGTAGGAATGATTTAACACTGCGTTGACGACTTGCTACAGAAGAACGTCATGTGGAAAGGTAGGCTGCCACAGCTAATGGGCTCTTGTTTCAAAGGGATGCTGTGTGTACATTACCAGCGTATGCAGAAGGTGCAGAAAGGCCCAGGCCGCCATTAGGAATGGAGTGTTGTTGATGATGAAAAGGCACTTTGCCGGGGAGGGAATGGTGGGAGAGAGAAGGCTTATCTGTCTTTTTGATTAGAAATGCATGCTTCCTTTCATCATCTGAGCTGAAAAATTGGCTTCTGCTCTTGGTTTATGAAACCATTTTTCTTTTTCCTTTCTTCCCAGGTTTGCAAACTGCTTAATAAATTAGTTACTGTGAGGTACATGGGTGCCACAATAACCTTAGAGGCTTTTCCCAAATGCATCCTTAATATTTTATAAGTATTTAAATAGATTTATTCAGTTTGAGCTGGCTGATGTATGAGAGCTGGCATTCTGGCACGAAAAGGGGGTTCCATGCAGATTAAAGCTGATCCAAACAAATGTAAGAGGTGCTCCCAATTCATAGGAAGGGGTTTTTTTTTAGGAATTAGAGTAAAACTTTTGGATACAGTTAACTGTGCAAACGAGGTAAAGAAACATCCGAAGCACAAAAGCTTGAAATGGGAGCATCAGGCCGGTGGTCACGTAAGGTGTTTGGAACAGTTCATTCCTTTATTCATTCACTCATTCAACCATCATCACAGAGAACGGTGGGAATTGTGCTAGGCGCTGGTGACTTTCTGTCCTCTGTTTGGTCCGGCTTTAAAGATTATAAGACAAAACTTAAGTGTCTCTATAGCTCTCAACCCACGGAAGAGAACAAAAGTCAGATCATCTTGTGTAAGTTACCATTCTGAACTGCAAATGAAAGTGACCACCCTTTTTGATAGAAAGGACAAAGATTTTTGGCTCCAAAGGGTGATTCTTATCTCCAGGGAAAGTGAAAGAGCCTGCTGGGAGTTCCTATGAGATGACTCCCATGTCAGCAGGTCAGGGTTGGCCAACACCGCCCCCCAAGGCAGTCATGCCTTGGGCATCCATTATACCCTCTGCTGGAACTAGAGCTTCCAAAGACCACCCCGAGCCTCTGATCGAAAAATCAGATTCCAGATTCCAGCAGCATCAGATGCTCAAACAGAATCCCTCCCTGTGTGTCCAAGTAATCTGTGCAAAGCTAAATTCTATTCTACTGGATTTAAAAAAAAAAAAAAAGCAGACTTGGAGATTTATATCAGGTCACGAAAGCTTCGGAGAAAAGTAGTCAGAATTAAAGAGAACATAAATCATCTTTTCAATATATATTTTTTCTTATTTACCAGATTTCTGCAGGCATAATATTTGTCAAGTTTTAAGTCTAAATAGTCAGACATCCAATCCTAAAGAGGATGAAATATGTTAGAAAGAACACAGTGATCAATTTCAAGCAACATAATAGATAATGCCCCAGTGATACTTTAGAGAGTATATGAACAATTAAGGTAATTATCCATACCAAAAACTATTTTATGGAAATGTGCTACAAAGAAACAAAATCACATTAGGGTCTAAATGATCAGAAAGCAGCAGCCACATGGGCAGTCTTTCTAAGGCCTTACCTTTTCTTTTCTCTGCTACTATCTGTTTCACTAAGAGAGCTGAAAATTATACCATTTGTGTTAGCATCAAATGCAAATGGAATGATTGTCCCTTCTCTAATCAAAACACATTTGTGGATTGAAATACCACATGGGGCAATTTTCAGTTAATCACGGATGTTAATAAATATGACTCTAAGCTCATAAACAAACATTACTTTGGCTAATATAATATAGGAAATTATTGTTAAGCTTGATCAGACATGTAACAAAAACTGAACTTTGAAGAAAGTCAGCAAATTAGCCATCTGAAATAGAGATAGACAGCAACAGTAATGAAAGATTAGATTTAGCTAAAATGCTTCGACAAACCATGCATTAGCACTAGGAAATATTTAAAGCTGGCTTTGCTGAAAATGACAAATATTAAGTATTATCATAGTATTAGTTTCTTTAAAGAGCAAAACCCAGATGCTTAGTGATTGGAGATTTAAAAACTGGAAAATCAGGTTTACCAAAGTCAGTTACCCAGCGCCTGAGTTATATTAAAGCCCCTAACAACAAACGGTGTTTTCAAATGAGATAGAAATATGTAATACTCATTCTATTTCCATCACTGAGCTTATAAACCAATTTGAGATTCCTTCCTTTAGCCTTCCCTAAATGTAAAATAGGTATTTGTTTTGGTGAAAAAAATATCTAAATGTCTATAAAAGTATTCCAATTCTAAGACCAGGGCTAGATTCAGAACTGCAGAGGCAGTAATACAGGAAAACTTTAGGCACTATTTCTGTCTCCTGCCATGCACTTAAAATAAAACACTACGCTTAAACCCCAGACGTCTTAGGTATGTAAAGCCAAAAGATCTTCTATCCAGGTTTACTCATTTCAAAATTCTAATATGTTTCTTTAGAAAAGCTCTAATATGAGCTTTTCTCTTTTGCAGGAGTGAGGAAGCCTCCACTTGCTTTCTGGGTACCCTACGTGAAGTCTGCTGTTGGGTCACCCAGCACATGAGAGAAAAGACCTTGAAGTGAAAGTACTGTGAGCAACTATTAACATCTAGGTTTTAGGAAAAAGAAGCGGTATTTTATCTGTTACATGATCTCTAGGTCAATCTGCAGGTTAAATGCTACGTATCAATGCAGCTAAGTGAAGCATCTATGAAATCCAAGTTTCATCTGAGAAACTGCAGTGACAAAGTCCAAATTCAGCACTTCCTTTGGATGATATGGATAACTATCTCTCTCCCCTACTTCTACTGAAAATGTAGACGTACACCTAGAAAAAAAGAACCCTGAGTAACAAATGAGTTCATACTAAGGGGGCCGTTTTCAACATGTGTGGAATCATTTTATGAGCTACCTTCCACTTTTTAGAAACTCCTATATCCTTAAGCCTGGCAATTAATAATATGGCTGGTAAGAGTAATAATTGTATCTATTTACCAAATACTATGTACATATCAGGATTTGTATAGTGTTGCTTTAACTTACTAATCACTTACAACAATCCTATAAGGCAGATACTGTTTTTAATCTGCATCTGTTAAATGAGAAAACTGAAGCTTAGAGAGGAAAAGAAATTTATCCTGGTTAATGGTCAAGTTGGGATCTGAACCTAGCCAAACTTCAGAACTGCTGGTGAGGATCAATGAAAGCATAACCTTTTCAAACATACGCTGTTAGTATTCTGAATTCCTTACATTAAAATATTCTGTGCATGGGCTTCCCTGGTGGCGCAGTGGTTGAGAGTACGCCTGCCAACGCAGGGAACACGGGTTCGTGCACCGGTCCGGGAAGATCCCACGTGCCGCGGAGCGGCTGGGCCCGTGAGCCATGGCCGCCGAGCCTGCGCGTCCGGAGCCTGTGCTCCGCAACGGGAGAGGTCACAACAGTGAGAGGCCCGCATACCGCAAAAAAAAATAAAAAATATTCTGTGCAAACCAAAATTGCAAAATGTCCCCATTCTACACTGTGTAATAGAAAATAATTACCCCTATTTAAAAAAATAGAATTTCAGTTTTTAGCTTTAGGATGGCAGCTTGTTGCCCTGTCTTCTCCATTATCAAGGAAATCGAGTAAAAGAAATATTGTTCTGCAGGTCCTTGCCTGAATCCACTTGTCCTCCTTCCTTACTGAAAACCAGACTAAACATTTCGAACGTCTACATTTTAAAATTTCCAACAGTAATGAATAAACTGTACCTGGGGTACTCTAACCAGCCCCCCAGATAGTTAGCACTTATTTTATCAGCATTTTATTCTGATAAAACTGCACCAGTGCACACTCATGGCCTCTTTCTGGGTCCATCCATCCTTGGACCTTTCTCATACGAAGTCCATGAAAAGCACGGGCTGCTCAGAAATTCACTGTTGGAAGACCATGAAGAAGGCAATGAACTTTCAAGGCCTAGTATCTTAAAGGAACCTATAAATGAACTAGGTCAAGGATGAAGCACGTAAGTGGCTGGGGAAAAAAAAAAAAAATCTCCGTTTAGTTTATACAACTTTAGCTTCCCTGTCTGTTCAGATTCCATATAAGGAATAGTAACTTTTCAAGCCCATAGGCCTGGACATATTTCTTGGCCTTATAATTCTCACAGTTCTAGACATTCCAAGGTAGAGGGTCATTCAAACAGAGTTGTAATTTCTTGTGTATATTTATTTCCAAAGTATCTTATGCATAGTTTCCCAATGAAATCATAGATGGGGGGCTAGGAGCATGCTAGCTGGGGTTTTTTCAAGCATGCCCAGAAGAAGCAGTCGAAAAGAACTGCTGTGGGCTCCTCAAGCAAAGGGGCCAGACTTGAGCTTTCCCCACTGTATCATTCACTTGAACTGCAGATTTTGTCTTGGACTGATGTAAGAAGAGAAGAGAGAGGAAAGGCGTTCATGAGATTTAAGGAGTAAACGTCCCTATAAACAGCCAAGCCAGGTTGCTAGGTTATGATAGAGTCCAATGTGGATATGCTGAGAGGCCAGCCAGCAGCATTCAAGTGTCTCCTCAAATCCCAACCACTCAACTGCCTTAGTGCTTTGGTCACTTCATCTGTGAAACAGGCAGGACAGACCAACATGGCGGCATGTTCTCTCTGGATCTGGCAACTACTAAGCATTAAAAGTCAACTTTTTCATATTTCTTTTCCTGTACTCAAAAAGTAACTAAAAAAAAAAGTAACTAAATAGTGTATATATCGTTTTATATCTTTAGTTGAAATTTGAAAGGCAGGATGCCTCATAAAGTGAGGAAGTTTTGAAAATCTACACAAATCCAGGGCTCGTTGCTACTAACTCCAAGTTAGTAACAAAAGTGTTTCTTAAACTTTATTACAAATGCTGAATTATCTAAGAAGAAAACAGGTCACACTCTATGCATTTAACCAGTATTTATCATGATCCACTGGTTCATTAAGTCCCTATCGACCAGACATTCCTCTAGACATTTGGGATGCATCAGTGAATGAGAAGTGGGTCCATGCCCTCCTGGAGCTTACATTTCCATGGTGGGAGAAACTCAATAAACGATAAAGATAATAAATCAGAAAATTCTCCTATAAGAAAAAGCATGTTTAGTGCCAGGGAAGAAAGAGAAAGTTCAAGAGCCTACTAAAGGATGGGGAATTGGGAAGTTGAGGTTCGGGGATAATGCAGGCTCTGCCCTCTCAAATACAGTGGTCAGCAGAGGCCTCATAGAAAAGTGACTGATATTTGAGCAGAGACTTCTAGGTGGTGAGGAAGTGAGCTATGCAGATATGTGGGAAAGAACTGGCCTGGGGTTCAAGGAACAGCAGATAACTATAAAGACTGTGGCTTTCTGCCCCAAGAAGCAAGAGAAGCCTTGCAGGGATTTGCCTAGAGTGATGACCTATGTTTCTAAATTCAAAAACTGTATTAGCATCCATAAAGATTTCTCTGGACAGTTAAAAGATATACATATGTAAGCATAGCCTCCTATTCTTATTAATGCTACCAAACCGCCGTCTGTCAGGCACTGAGCCCTGGTTTTCTAGTTGGAAGAACAGAACAGTGTTGCTCCATCTAAACTCGCTCACCCATTAATCCTAAAGCCTAACTCAAGCATTTGCAGAATTGAATTCTACTGGTGTTTGTTAAGTGCCCACTCCTGGGCTAGAATATGTACCAGGCACAGTTGGGAATAAAGAATACCAAGGGCAGAACAGAAGGGCATAAAACACACAATTTTATCACTTGACCTTGCTCGCTTTCAGGCTTTTCATTTCCAAAACAAAAGATCTTCTATTTCTCAAAGATTCAGTGAGGATTCAATGGAATAACGTGTCAAACACCTAGAATAGTGTTGGACACACCTACTACAGTTCATCACTTGACAAACGTTACTTATCTCTCACCTGAATCAATGAAAGAAGATGGTATTATTTTAAAATTAAACTGAGATGAAGCCAAGGACGTACCCAGTGTGCTAGTGGAGAATTTAAGTGTACCATCAGCAGAATAGGATTTTAAAAGACATTCAGAAAGAAGTTTAAGATGGACTTGGAGAATATGGAACCTTTCTGCGGCCAGAACTTAAAGTCAATCAGAGTGCAATAAAGACACAACAGACAATGGCCAGAAAGATCTCCGCTCTTAAATTACATTTTCAAGAAACTCTTCCTAATTATATCTGACAGAGACTACGGAAAATACAACCTGGTGTTGGAAAGCTTAGGTGTAGCCATATACTTTTGCTGTGACTTTGATCAAATAATGAACCTGCTGGGACTTGAGATGGAGAACAGTCTAGCCCAGATTGAGTTACAGAGATATTTGGGTGCGGAGAATCCCCGAAGTTGTATTACATAAGAAGCTGCCTCCAGCTGCTAGTACGTTCAGCATGGAGGTTGTTGAGAGTGACGTTACACGGGTATCCCTGGGTCCCCAAAGCTGGGCCCATGGCCAGTCAGAGCCCTAGCCATGAAAGGCAGGATCAGTCACCATGTTATGCGCTCAGCCATAACTTGGTCCACTTTCTGCATGTGTCTGGCTGCTCTACGCCACCCCCATCCTCAGACCCCATACCCTTTTGCTGCAAGGGCTGCAAGATCCAGGATAAGAACTGTGGCTTAGAAGACTCCATAAGACGGCTTCTGGGCTTGAAAGAAAGCAAGGATCCAATGGAGCCTAGAGGCAACATAGCTATGATACCCAATTAGCTGGGAGTTCATTTAGCAAACACAGTTCCCTTTATTTGATGTACTTTCAGCATTGCTTATGAGCTATACCCTACTTAGGAGTATGAACTCTGCAATTATTTCCCTTACATTATGAATCATTTATCTAGTCAATCTAATATTCTTCCCTTATGCATCTTAATACCTCAATTAACTATTATGAGTCATTTGTTATTTGTATACCAGAAAACTGCTTTCCAAGTTATTACTTATTGGTCATAATCAATTAGGGAAGTTTTTAGACTGTGGCTGTCTTATATAAATACACTGGTAAAGTTCAGCTCCTACGATTTCTGACAATTAAATTGTTCTGTCACTTGGGGACTCTCATTAATCTCAACTTGTCATCCTTGTTTATGCAGGTTATAATGGGCTATGTGTGTAAGTGAAATGAGACACTGAAAGCCTTTGGCGTTTTAACTCTTTGATGAGAGTAGAATTGAAATACTTCCTTAAAGTGGTCACTTTGATTTGTACAGTCTGAAGGAACTGTGTTCTGGACAGCAGCTCATCAACTCTGCCGTCACCCACAGCAATCTTTATGTAGATTTGTAATTAAGAACCAGAAAGAGGTGAGCTGGCTCCTACTCCCACCCCAGATTCTTTTTTTTTCTATTTATTTTTTATTTTATTTTATTGTTTTATTGAAGTATAGTTGATTTACAATGTTGTGTTAGTCTCAGGTGTACAGCAAAAGTGATTCAGTTTTATATATATATACATATATGTACATATATATGTATGTATATATCTTCAGATTCTTTTTCCTTATAGGTTATTACAAAATACTGACTATAGGTCCCTGTTCTATGCAGCACCAAAGGGGAAAGAGGAGGGGAGGGGTAAATTAGGAGTTTGGGATTAACATATACACACTACTATATATAAAATAGATAACCAACAGGGACCTACTATATAATCTCCTAGATTCTTGATACTTGTATATCTTGAAAAGGAAATCTCAGGGAAGAAAATCAAATTGCATTGCTCTCTGTCTTTACTGGTCAACTTCTGAAAGCTCTGGATATAACTATTACATAAATGGGTAAAAGGAAAGAGGCACCAGAGTGGTCAGAAAGGTCCTGGGGAAAAATGTAGATGTCAAGTGCCATCGACGAGGATTTGATCCATGGCTGGGATTTAAATTCCGGGAGTTGTTATGAGAGCTACTACGGGATTAGTATTAACATATAATTTATTGGACATTATTTATGATGTGAAATATGCAAACAGCACATTAATTAAATTCAGGTGTCCCTACCTATAGCAAAACCTCTGATGATAATTAAATTATACAAAGTGACGCAAGTCAAAAGATTAGAAATATGAACAGAAATCTAAGAGCTTTAATAAAGTCATAAATCACTGTAAAGGAAATGGTAGGTATTATTATTACATTGAGAGAGAGTCTGAAAAGAATGTGTAATAATAGAGCTGATGAAAAACGTATCTGAAATAGAATTGTAAGGAATAAGGGGAGCTCATTTGCCCAGATGAATCTGCTGATCAGAAACTGGCTTGAGAAAGAACAGTTTGACAAAAAAAAAAGTTTTTAATTTTTTAGAGTCCAGATTCACCACGGTTGACTTCCCAAGAAGATTCAAGTGGTCTCATATTTGTTAAGCATGGTAGAGGGGGACCACGTTCATTCTTTGGAAAAAGCGTTAGTAACGTTTTGAGTTTTCTGAGTAGTGTAATATCTTTGGACCCACTTCTGAAAAGCAGTAACCGTTATGCAAGGACTTTCCTCCCGAGGTTGGAACAGAATTACTACTTAGCATCAGACATACTTTATTATGATTCTGTGGTTCTATTTTACTATTCTGTTCTCTCCTGCACACAGTGCCACCAGTGTCTCATTGACTGAATGCTTGTTACATGCCAAGCCCTGTACTACATTCTCATTTATCTGCACAACAACCCTAGAAAGCAGATATTCTTATCATCCTCATTTTATACCCAGATAGGAAGTTTCAGTAATTTCCTCAAGGTTAAGGCAAGGAGGTGAGCCTAATCTGCCTGCTTCTAGACTCCAACTTGAACCACTCCACTGGCTTGCCTCCCTCTGGGTGCCTGATTTATCCTTGAGCCCCAAGTCCACCCATTTCCCCATTGATCCCTCCTGAATCTGAGAACACTAATGGCAGCTGAGTCACCTACAGTGCCAAGTCCTTGACAGCAAGAACAATGTCTTGTTTACTTTTAAATCCCCCACAGTGCCACACACAAAGTAGTTATTGATAATATTGGAGGGAGACAGTGAAATAAAGAGGCAGATGAGAAGAGGGAATTGCTGAACTTAGTGACTGATTATACCTATTCACCATAGAAGGCCATATGTTAAAGAAACGCAATGGAAGGTCAGTTAGGAAACATGGCGGCTCACCCACCTGTAATGCTGCGTGGTACGTGTTGTTGAATAAATAATTTAGTTTATCTCAGCCTCCATTCCTCATCTATAAAATGAGGAGTTGACCCAAGTAACCACTCTGATCCCTTGCAGCTCCCACATTCTCTGACTTTATATTCATTTAAAGGTGTTTCTTCGCAGCCCCACCAGTGACCGTGGTAAACCTGTTTGTACTAAGTCCTTCCATGTACCAAACACTTTGTATATATTATCGTCCTGTGATCCTCATAACAAGTCTGTAAGGATAGTATTATCACTCTCCTTCAGCAGAGAAAGTGAAGCTTAGCAGGCTTACAAGCTTAAGGTCATGCAGTCAGTGAGTGGCAGTAAGGTAACCCTGATCTCATACATTTAGAAATTTACAAGTCTACCAGAGCTTGAGAACTGTTGAAACTCTTAGCTAACTGCCTTCTTAGAAAGCACAAAATACTATCCTGTGACCCTGAAAAGCTTCTAATGTGTTTTCCTCAATCAACAGGAATCCGGGACTTGAGAAAATGAAACAATCACTGAGATGTGATTTTTGGAATTGCGATGTTCACAGTCACAACTGTGTCTCTAACCCTGGGCAAGCATCTCACAGAAACATCAGATCATTGCAAACCTGTCAACACTTGGCCGTCTCCGCCATGTCTCCTAAGGCCAGGCCCCCAGAGCACTTTCTGCCTGTACTATTTGGTTGTCACTTAATCACACACTCCTTTATCCAGACTGTTGCTTCATGTGCCTTACTCTGGCCTGGCCAACACAAACACAAGTTCCTCAAGGACAGAAACTGAGCTTTGTATTTCCTTCCAGCTTTAGAGTATCCACAATGGAGTGGAGCCCATTAAGTGGTTCTCCCTTTCATTCAGCTTATTCACCACATTTTCAGCATAGGATCAAACAATGTGTTCTTTCTCTGCCCCAATTCCAGTGCCCTAAAAGTACTAGCAATCCCACAGATCACCTGTTACATAACTGCAAGCTACCCAAAAGGGTGTTCAGTACCACATGATGCTGCTGAGCCTGGCATTTGCCTGCCAAGATAAGCATGGTGCCAAGGTGAAGAAGACGAGCAGAGATGCCTCCTGCCTTCCGGGGAGGGGTTTGATTTTAATAGCATTCTTCAGGTGATAGCTGTCTATCAGTCCAAGGTCAGTTTAAAATCAGGCCCAAGAGAGATGGAAGATGATGGAAATCATCCCAAGATCCCAGGGAGTCCTGTCAGCCCCTTCCCTTCCACTTATGCTGTGCCTGCCCCGCTTCTATCAAAGCTGAGAGCAACGACTTAAGATTCCTTCTACTCAGCAATACATATGACATGCTGCCTGTCTTCTGGTTGAACAAATACTGCACAGCAGAAAATCCTTCAAAAATCTCAAGAGGGCTGGACCCAAATTTTTTGTTTAATGTATCATCTTAAAAGAATCAAGCAAATAGGGCTTGGGGTAGAGGTCTTGATAACCCTTCGAAGACCATGAACTTTGCAAATCAAGAGAGAAAACCCATAATCCAAGAATATGCTGCAATATGACAACAGTCGTCACTTAGGACAAAATTGTTTGATTTCAACAACAAAATTAGGGAGATGTTCAGTATACATCCTAAGAGTATTAGAAGTACCTTCTTCCTTGCAACTGGAAAGTTCAGGTGCAAAATATTAAGATCTATCATGGAAGTTGTAAGACAATTTGCATTTTCATTCACCAAAGAAATAGATATCAAGAAGACAGAAGGCAGAAAGATAACAGTAGAACCAAGGATGCTCAGTAAAAATACTTACTGTGTGCTAAGTACATACTATGTGCCAAGCTCCTTCATATATTTGTTTCATTTAATCTTCACAAAGACCCTATGAAGTAAGATCTACCCCTATTTTGCACATGAGTACCTCAGAGACCTCTAGTCATAACATGTTTGTTAAGTGCTGGGCCCTGCATTCAAATCCAGACCTTTCCAAGTCCAGGCTGTTAATCACCAAAATTCAGTTTGTGTCTATCCTGGCAGATGGTTAGACATTCAAGACTGATTCTGGAGTTTGATTTGCATGATTAATAAAGCCGGAGGGATAAGGAACAATTGCCGACTTCCCTAGATACCCCTATTGTGCAGAGCAGGAGCCATTGGTCTCTCCAGGTTTGCTAGGAGAGGGACAGTACATCAGTATAAGGCTGGTGTCAAAGGGCAGGCTGAGAGTGCTGACTTTGAACGTCGTCTTTGAAAGTGCTGTTAATTGAAAAAGCTGCACAGTGTCAGGGCTGAGCAGGGATCCAGCTGTGAACAGCACTCTGAAGAGTGTTGATAGGATCGGGACTACCCAGCTGTGAGGGGCCCGGAAGTGCCTGAAGAGGTGACAAGCACTGGAGGACTCCCTTGGCCCTCCCCAGCAGCTGTGGCCACGAACAGCAGAAGCTACAGAGACTCCCTGCAGCCACAAGCCACAACCGTGGCACTCTCAGCCTTACGCCTTGTCAGGAGACTGAAATTACCCTCGCCAATCATGACATACACAAAACAGCTGCTCAAGGTACAAAGATGCCCCTGAGAGATGTGAAAAGAGCCCGGACACAGCCTCACCCCATGAGAAGTATCAGAGGGGCCTAAGCAGAGAAACTCTTCCTTGGTATCTCACCAGCTCCTGGACTCTGGTCACTGACCACCTTTACTGAAGGTAAAGGTGAGGTATGGTCTGCTTGTCATCCAGGGATAGTGTTGAAAATGACATCCTATCCGCTTGATGTAGAGGAATTAGCAGGGGCTTTGGATTCAGAGGGACATGGGATCAAATCCTGAAGCTTCTGTGTACTAGCTACGCAATTTTGATGAGTTAAATAAAATTTTCAAGCCTCCCTTTGTAACCTTTAAAGACAGTAATAGTCATTTCCTGTTAGAGTTAGGGCAAAAATATTAAATGAGATAAAATATAAATTGTGACACATGGCAGATTTCTAAAAATGTTCATTTTCTTCCCTCCCCTGGTACATCACGTAAGGTGCAAAGAGCTATTTTCTATTAAAAAACAAAAAAGCTCATGGTGTTGGAAGCCCAGAAATGCCAGGTGAGAAGTAAGCAATCTACAGAGAACTTGAAGCGTGATGTAGATCGCCAGTGGTGATGCCACCAGGGAAAGTGAGTGGGTCACAGAAGGAAACATACTAAAGTGCTCAGAAGTGCCCTTTCAAGGTTTGATGATTTCAGATTCCTAGAATGGTTTAAGCATCTGCGGGCAAGGTGACACAACACAGAAAGGACTTCCAACATCAGCAACCTTCAAATCAATACCTTACCCTAAATGGAAAACTGTATTCAACACCATCAAATGCAGAAGTTGGTATGTAGATTAGAATGTTTGAAAACTGTGACCTCAGCTTTACCTATAAAGATTCTATCATCTTTCAAGTCCAGACTCCACGATCATGTGCTCTGTTCCAAGTGGCAGAAAACCCAGCTTAAGTTGGTTTAAGCTGAAAACCATGGTTCAGGCGACCAAGGAGTCCAGTTCAGCTTCAGTTCCAGATTGATGTGGACTTCAGATGACATCGGCAGGACCCAGCTCTCTGGTGAGCTTCTCTGTGTTGGCTGCATCTGAGGCTCTGCATGGCGGCCCACAGCACCTTCCGGTTCCCTTTGTCAAAAAGTCCAGTCCAACAGCAGAAAGAAACTGCTTCCAGGATGGCACAAAAAGAACACATGGGTCCAGATTGGAGTTTCTTATTTACTGGTAAACTCAGCTCCAGATGAGTGAACTGGGAGCATTAGCTTCCTTGGGGCATGTGATCCTCTGGGATTAAAGTCAGTACCACAGTTGGCACATGGGCTGAGAGTGAAGAGGAATGGTAACCCCAAAGCAAGCTGGGGTATGGTCTTTACACAAAAGTTGTGTGGATACTGCACAGGGAAATCAACCAATGTCCACTGTTACATCCAAGCCCCAGAGAACAATGACTTAACGTTCTTCACATGTTTACTAACTTCTTTGTGTGTCACTCATACAGTGTTTATCAACCTGGTATTTTAGGTGAATGATACGCGCCTCAAGGGCAGAGACTATTTTCAATGTCTTTGTCTCCAACCACATTGTCTTTCACAGTAGCTTTGCCCATAGTGAGTAAATTAAGGGGATTTCATAGAAATTAATGAATTTAACACACGCAAGCATTGAACATGAATAATTGAAGTCGAAAGTTGAAATAGTTGCCCTGTAGAAGAGATTATTAAGAGGAAACAATGTTAGACTTATAAGATTTCTGGAGGAGTGGAAGGAAAGGAAGTCAGAGGCTCTTTATTCAAAAATCGTTGTCAGAAATCCCCAACTTCCTTAAGGAATTTATTAAAGAGATTGAAAGGGCACATTGCTCAAAACCACCAAAAACCCTCCATGGAAAAGAAGGCTGAACATTCCGAGTCAACCATCAAGATAAATAACTAAAGAATAATATTTCAAAAGGTGAAGGAGGCAGGTGAATTAATTGGAGTGGAGAGGATAGAGAAAAGGCAAAGACTCTGAAACAAACAAACTAAAAAAGAAAAATGGTTTTCCAATAACTCTATCAAGAATTTGGGGGGAAAAGTTCAGATAAGAAAGAGAAATTTACTATCAAAATTACCTAAGAAGTCTGTTTGCAGGATTAGATCTGGTCACCATCAAATCCTATCTGGAGGAAGTTCTCATAGCTACATGGGACAGAAAAGTTGATTAAGTCTCTTAAATACGTTCACACTCTTTTTTAATTAACCTCTGGGCCTCCAGGGTCATGGAGTATAGATTGCTTCTATTTTATTAGCGGTCACCAATTTTACCTTGTCAGGACTGCACAGCACACAAACAGATATGAGAAATTCATTACAGCTCTATTGTTGAGAAAGATATTTCAACTGAGAATCTCCTTTTGAGAGAAAAAGTTTTAATGTGTCTTTGGGTCAGGAGAACATTTGACAACATAGAACAGATGGCCAAATTATGGCCAGTGGGCCAAATTCAACTTGATGTCTGTTTTCATGAAGTTTTATCGGGATACAGTCATGTGCATTTGCTGACTATTATCTGATGGCTGCTTCTGGTGCCTATATGGGCAGAGTTGAGTAGTTGCAATAAGGATCATGTGGTCCAGAAAGTTTAAAATATTTCTCATCTAGCCCTTTTCAGAAAGAGTCTGTTGATCCCTGCCATAGAAGAAAGAGAATCCCAGTCCACAGAAAACAAGTGTGGTTTTTCTACCAGTTCTCAAAGAATTTGCATGTTAACAGCAAAATGGTGGCAAGATAGTTTGTCATTATCAGTAATGACTAATGGACGGTGAGCAGAAAAGCAAAAGAGAGAAAGGATGCAGAAGATCTGGTTGCTGGGGAGAAGGCTCACTAAGATGGGGCAAGATATGGGAGGAGGAGGGGCATGTCAGACATCCTTGGAGAAAGAGCGAGAATGAAAGAGCAATTAGTAGAAGAGCATCCGGTGCCTTTGTCCGCCTCAAAGTGTTTCTCTTGCCTGCTCTTGCTGCACATTTGAATGTTTTATTTCTTCGACCCTCCGAGCATTACCAAACAGTTATTATCTGAGCTCCTAACAAACAATTATTCCAGCTCCTAATTTATATTTCAATCATTTTAACTACTGATCTTATGATCACATCTAGGCTCTGATCACATTAGTGTCTATTAACTATGCAGCAACCAATAAAATCTGCATGAGAGATTTATTTCATATATACTCCCTCAGTGCAATTTATTAAAATAATGTAGACTATTAACGTTTAAGCTAAATGTAATATATATATTTAATATAAAAATTCTCATTAGTGTGATTAATAAAATTTTTAGTGTAAGCTGATATTTAGTTAGAGAAAATGAACAAGTTAAGCCAACTGAACTATTCCAGTTACATTAATTTAATTAAATATGACTTTTACATGATGTAGGATTAGGTATATACACTGATAATTCTAACATATTTAAAGAATCAAAAAGTTGAATCCCACTATCAAAGTTACAATCAAATCACCAAAGGTCGTTCTAGATAAAACATACTAACTTCTCTCACTGAAGCTCCCTCACTTTTCTAAATATGCTCTCAGGAATTACAGAAGTTGAAAAGTAATATAGTAACACTGCAATGTTTTCCTCCTTAAAAGGTCTCATTGTTCAGCTTTTTCCTTTTGAACTGCACTAGGGCTGTGTGTGTGTGTGTGTGTGTGTGTGTGTTTGTGTGTGTGTAGCGGGGGAGAGAGACAGAGACACAGAGACAGAGAAAGAAAGACAAAAACAGATCTCAGGGCTTCCCTGGTGGCACAGTGGTTGAGAGTCCGCCTGCCGATGCAGGGGACATGGGTTCGTGCCCCGGTCCGGGAGGATCCCACATGCCGTGGAGCGGCTGGGCCCATGAGCCATGGCCACTGAGCCTGCACGTCCGCAACCTGTGTTCCACAATGGGAGAGGCCACAACAGTGAGAGGCCCGCGTAATGCAAAAAAAAAAACCAGATCTCATCCTGGTTCTTTGAATTATCTCCATTTATATAGAAATATTTCCCAAAATGATTTCTAGAAGTATTGGCTGGTCAGACTCCACTTTCTCCCATCTGGACTCTTCCAGAACCACCTTGACCTAGGCTGATGTAACTGCCCTGACACTTCCTAACTTTGCAAATTTTGGCAAATAACTACTTCAGCCCAGAGTCTCTATCAGTAAAATGGGAATGAGAGGTTGTGAGGATTAAGTGAAATGGTTAGGAAAAAAACCTCGCCTCTAATTTCTACCCCTCAGAACTTGGTGTCTTTGCTGCTGTCCCAAAATATGTTATGCTTTATTACTTCTTCTCTTCAAGCATAATCTCATGGCCAGTGTGGCTGAATTATTTTCTACGTTCTAAAACTCTTCCCTAGATTGCCAAGACCGTGAACCCATCTTACTGCTCTCTTCTGTCTTCAGCTCCATCTTTTTCTACTTTATCTTCTGTGCTGGTGTCATTTTACTGACACCTAAGTTGTCCCATGACCATTTAGGGCTAAAAAAGGTGGACGAGGAGATTGAGTAGAGCACAAACACTCTGGTCCAGGGGGGTCTGTGTTTGAGTCCCAGTTTACCTGCTTCATGGTCTTGGTTAAGTGCTGAGTCATTTTAAGTCTTAATTTCCATCCCTGCCAGATGGGGATGACCAATCATAATACCTACTTACAGGGCTAGTGTGAATAGTGAATAATTACTGCAAAAAGTGCTTTGAAGCATGTCTGGCTCATATTAAGAGCTTAATAATAATACTATCAATAGTAATGGGGGTGGTGATTCCTAGAAAAAAATCACTGCTCTCCTGGAAGCTAGGTCGTGCATTGGTGATGAGGAGACCCAGAAACGTCTCTGTAACTAGCAGAATACTGGCTACTGTGATGATTCAGTTCCCTCGATGGAAGAGAGGGCATTTTCTCTATTATTCCAAGGACAGTCACTGATGCCCCCTCCTTTGGCTCTAGGGGTTTACTTCTAAAGGATGTGCTTGAAAATGACTGAAGCTGCCAGTACAGCTAGAAATACAGTCTCTTTCAGAGAATAAGATAAAAGCAAAAGGAAGAAAACTTGCCCCTAAAATCTCCCACTCTCAGAAATGCACCAAGAGCCCTGATGTCTGACAACCTGGTTTCACACCCAAAGCAAAGTGCTTCTGCCTCTGCTGCTAAGAAGCGACAGGGATAACGTGAAAACAAAATACCAACTTCCAGGCCTAAGATCAGCACTCATTATTGTAATTCTGAAACCAGGGGGAGAACCAGAACCCAGGCTGAATCATCACCCGATCTCCTTAATAAATGTGGACAGGGAAATATCAAGAAAGGTGCTGGCTAATAGGCCTGAACAGATATTCCCACACCAAATCCATCCCAATCAGGTGGATTTATTTGGAAAGGACAGTCAGGCAATAATGGGAAGCAATTATTAAATGCACTGCAGCAAACTTCTGGAGACAGGGAAGAGCCCGTGGCTGGCATTTCACATCCTTCCCTGAAAGGCCTTTGATCACCTAGCCACTCTGTCCCTCCCTCTCATTCAGCAATAATTTAGAATGAAGGCAGCATTGTTCAGGTGGAGCTCTCAGGCCTAACAAGTCCTCTCCTCCCCTTCTGTAACAAACTAGTTAATAGAACCTGTGTCAGCACTTTTGTCAATTTCCCCTGCCCCATGACCCTTATTTTATTTCAAAGTTAAGTTAGAAAAACTTCCTCTGCCAATAAGCCCATCCATTCAAGGAACCCATCTCTCTTTGGCAACTCCATTATAAGAAGCTGTTTAGGGGTCCATGACATGGAATTAGACTCCTTGATTTGAACTCTGAACCCAACACATATTAGCTGGACAATATGACTTAAACTTTCTGTGCTCAGGGTACCCATCTGTGAAATGAGGATAATGTATCAATAGTACAAGTTTCATTGGGGGTGTTGTACAAACAATTCACAAAAGGCAAGCTAATTAAGCTAATGCCTTTCACATCATAAGTGCTCAGGAAATTTTAGCAATCATTGAAATCATCGTCATCACCATCATAAAAATTACCATTATCCTTTGGATTTGAGACACCCTAGCTCTCTGAATTTGGGAGCAGATATTATTTAAGATCTCCTTAGAAAGACTTGTAACATGGGATGGTGGCTAAGCATTAGATTGGATTTAAGACACCGGATCCTTTGTAAACTGTCCAAATAAATAGCTATTACAAAGGAACTCAAGGACCATTTTTTCCAGCTGTGGAACAAGGACAAAGAATTAGGTCCACTGAATCATGTTTCAAGGCCTCACATCTCTTCCTTCGTCTTCTCTGCATTCAAGCACTCATTTTCTGACTAGGGTGAAGAATATGGTCTGTGCATGTGATCTGGGATCAGTGTGGTCCACTTCAACTAAATTATGACTATGCCTTAACTATGGGAGCAGTCAAGACATAAACCCCACCAAGCTAATCAGACCCTTCCACCAGCACCCCAAGAAGCAAGCGCCTTGGTTTCACTCTTACTCAGATTTTTTTCTTCCTGTCCTTTATGGTCATGCTACTAACTGGCTTCCCCAAGATGCCACATAGGACACCTGAGTTATTTTGCAAGAGGACTGTTACATCAATCAGAAAAAGAGGGATCCACTTCAACAATAAATACAAAGCAAAAGAAGAAAAAGCTGTCTCAAAAATCAGTTCTATTTTATTAATGTACGGTGACTTTCAAAGGTTAACAGACCTTATTACCTGTGTCTAGTTATTCCATCTGCCAAGTTAAAGCCCATGAGGAGCTTTGAACCATAATGAACAAAATGCCTCAAGACCTAAAAGATACCACCAAACACCATCTTCATGGAATCAGCCTTGCCCAGAAGAAAGCTCAACCCACGTCTTTACCAAACTTAATCAAAGTTATGCAAATAACCCAATCTCGGTAGCTTAGTGCCAGGGAACTTCCACTTACCAAAATCCATACGGGCCCAGATTCCATAACATGATTAAGACCTGCTTTTCAGTAGATAATACATGGTTTTATTTCATTAATGAAATAGCCCTGTGTTGATGGAAACAATAAAGAGAGAAATTAACTTGGTCTGGGTGGCTGTTTGAGCCTGAATTTGGAAAAGCTGTGTCTCTTAATTTCACCCTGACTTTAAAATATGGTACACCTGGACAATCTGGTTCTCTCCAGGGAAGGTACTAACTCAGATTGTTTTATGTATTTGAGGTCTACCATATGGAACAACGGTGTCATTAAAATGGGCATTAAAAAGATTTGTTCACTCAGCTAGATTTAGACAGATAATAATACTTGCCACTTATATAGTACCTTTCGCCTGTCCATCTCAAAGTAAGCAATTTGTAAACACATATTGTTACGAACTCTTTATAAAACAAGACTGTGTTAGCTTTTTTCTCTGTAGAAAACAGTTCCAACATGCCATACACGAAGTCCGCACCAAGATAAAAGACGGTACAAAAATAACAAAGCAGTCCAAGAATGTTAACTACATATTATGTTAAACAGTAACTACAATCTGTCCACCCCTGGCAGACAAAGAGGCTCTGCATATATGACAAGAATTTGTTTTCTTTTGTCTCACCTTGGATCCACAAAAACGAATTTTCATGAAAACTGTAAACACTGTTACTTAAATTAGTTGTGAGTGAAATTGGTCGAAACCTCATCACTACTTTCACTTTAGTAATTCAGTGTTCTGATGATAAGAATTATTAAGATTCCTATGAAATTTCTATTTGGATTTTCATAATTGTCATACTATTTGTATATCTAGCTCTTTAGATTTATTTCTCCAAAGGTCAGAACTCAGAGGTGTAGAGGACTGTTCATTGTGTCTTCTACACCATTAACATTCCTCCTAGCTTTAAATATTTGTAAAACTTATTTGTAAACTTATATGTATCTTCCCCCCCATCCCCAGTCTCTCTGATCATACAGTGCCCACCTTCTCTTCATTTATTTGTGATTTCTTTGCTTGTGTGGCACAAAAGACTTCTCAGGAATAAATATTACATACCCAAGAAAAAACTCTGAGCTTCAGACAGTTCATTTATCAAATAATATGTCGCTATAGATTACAAAACATAGATTAAAAATCTATCCTGTATAGGGACTTCCCTGGTGGTGCCATGGTTAAGAATCTGCCTGCCAATGCAGGGGACACACGGGTTCGCTCCCTGGTCCGGGAAGATCCCACATGCCGCGGAACAACTAAGCCCATGAGCCGCAACTACTGAGCCCGCAAGCCACAACTACTGAAGCCCGTGCACCTACAGCCCATGCTCCACAACAAGAGAAGCCACTGCAATGAGAAGCCCACACTGAAATGAAGAGTAGCCCCCACTCACCACAACTAGAAAAGCACACATGCAGCAATGAAGACCCAACGCAGCCAAAAATAAATAAAATTTTTTTTAAAAATCTATCATATATATATATATGTACCTCAGTTCACAAGAATTTGTCAAATGGGGTAGGATAAAGATTGTTGTGCATGGGCCAACAGTATGAGTAGAAACTTGTATTCAAGTGAACATTCCATAAGATATAAATGGATACAATAAGGCAGCCAATTATATACCATACCAGGCAACAGGAAAAGAGCCCCGTGAATGTAGTCTAGATAATGTATGTTTAATGTAAGAATCTTGTATTAACAGTTTCCAGATGATCAAATTTTAAAGCATCTTGACATATATACACTACCAAATGTAAAATAGACAGCTAGTAGGAAGCAGCTGCATAGCACAGGGAGATCAGCTCGGTGCTTTGTGACCACCTAGAGGGGTGGGATAGGGAGGGTGGGAGGGAGACGCAAAAGGGAGGAGATATGGGGATATATATGTACATATAGCTGATTCACTTTGTTATACAGCAGAAACTAACACAACATTGTAAAGCAATTATACTCCAATAAAGATGTAAAATTAATTAATTAATGAAAAAGCATCAACTTTTAAAGAGGTTACTTATCATTCACAGAGTTCCCATAATACTAGAAAAGAGATTGAAAACTTAAATGATAACAGGGACTAACTAGTCACCATTAATGAATGACATGCAGGTGTACGGTAACAGGGAGGAGTGCATCATAACAATAGTTTGCTGTGATGTGTATCCTAACAGAAATTCTTTCTTTAAACATATCAACATATGTTTATACATGCACAGATAAGTTTAGAAGTAAATGCACGGTAATTAAATGCATACACACACTCACACATACATATACATGCCATAATTTGTAAAACCAACATGGGTGAACCCTGTTGCAGTGGAAAACACACATGCCCCTTTGAAGAGCGTGGCTACTCCTCAGTACTAGGTAACTATGTCCATGCGAGAATGAAGGCCCAGTGGACAGATATTCTGACCTCCCAACAGGAACTGCAAATTGGAATTTTTTAAATGTGAAAGCTTTTAATTTTTAAATGTTGGCTCTAATTTTTTAAAAATACTATACCTGTCAATCCAAAGCACTTCAGTGATTTAGTTCCCAGCACTCACAGAAATATTTATAATGTAAATTAAATTCAATATTCAGAAATAGTTATGTTTCATCAACAAAATGAAAACACAATTTGCAGAATGGGAGAAAATATTTGCTAACCATATATCAGATAAGGATTAGTAATCAAAGTATATAAAGAATCATACAACTCAATAACAAAAAATAAAAGACCCAATTAAAAAATGGACAAAGGACCTGAATAGACATTTCACCAAAAAAGACATAGAGGTGGCCAACAGGCATGAAAAGGTGCTCAACATCATGAATCATCAGGGAAATGCAAACCAAAACTACAATGAGATATCACCTCACACCTGTTAGGACATCTATTATTAAAAAAAAAAAAGATAACTGTTGGCAAGGATGTGGAGAAAAGAGGTCCCTGATACACCGTTGGGAATGTAAATTGGTCCCAGCCATTATGAAAAATAGTATGGAGGTTTCTCAAAAAATTAAAAATAAAACTACCATATGATCCAGCAATTCCACTACTGGGTTTTTATCCAAAGGAATTGAAATCAGAATTTCAAAGGAAAATACCTGCACTCCCATGGTCATTGAAACATTACAAGTATCTCCCGATTTTTGAAAGTTCCCTTTATACCACTTTGCTTTTACAAAAGACCTACATTAGTACCTACTTTCACTAACTAAAAGAAATCCAAAGAGGATTTTCATTTTTATGAAAAAAGACAAAACGTCAAAATAGCATTCAGTGTTGGTTTTGCAGAGACGTTAAAGAGACAGTGGGCACACAGAGCAGTGAGAGTGGGCCGGTCAAGGTCCTTCCCCAGGAACCATACGTAACATCTCAGTATCAGGCCACCATAGGTTAGACCTGTGTCTGTGAGCATCTGTGCTTTATCTCAGTTTATTTTGTGCATCTGTTAGCAAGATGTATCCTAAGGTTACTTCATCTTCACTTCATGCCATTTCAGTTTAGGAAAGGTTTCACAGGAACACTCTGTTTTCGGATATCTGGGGAAAATTGTATTCACAATAGCCAAGATGTGGAAACAACCAAAATGTCCATCAGTAGATGAATAGATAAAGAGAATGTGGTATGTACATACAATGGAATATTATTCAGCCTTAAAAATAAAACAGAAATTCTGTCATTTGTAACGACATGGATGGACCTGGAGTACACTATGCTAAGTGAAATAAGCCAGACAAAGAAAAATACTGTATTGTCACATGTATATGTGGAACCTAATACAGTCAAACTCATAGAAGCAGAGAGTAGAATTAATTAATTCTATTAATGCTATTAATTAGAACATAGTAAGAGAGATGAAAATGGCTTCAACAGTGTCTTCAAGTAAACTTGACAGAGCTGAAGAATCAGTGACCTTAAAGATAGATCAGTAGAAGCTACTCAAGCTGAAACACAAAGAGAAAAAAATGTGTTAAAATAAAAGAACAGAATATCCAAGAACTGTGGGACCATATCAAACAGCCTAATGTGTGTACAACTGGAATCTCAGAATGGTGAAAGATTAGTTGCTTTTACCATGAGGGAAAAGGCAAGAATGGCCCCTCTCAACACTGCTGCTCAATATTATACTGAAATTCTTAGTCTGTGCAATAAAGCAAGAGAAATAAAATTAATACAGATTTAAAGGGAAAAAAAAAACTATATTCACAGAAAACATGCTTCTATACATGGAAAATGCCAAAGAATCTATTTAAAGGCTCCTACATACAATAAAAGAGATTAGCAAATTTGCAAGATATTAGGTCAATAAACAAAAATAAATTGTATTTATATATGCTAGCAATGAAAGACTGGAATACAAATTTTCAAAAAAAGTACCTACAATAATAGCTTAAAAAATGAAATTCTAAATATCAATCTAACAAAATATATTCAGAATCTGTATTCTGAAATCTACAAGACATTCATGAAAAAAATAAATAAGACCTAAATAAATGGAAAAATATATCGTGTTAACAGTTAGAAGACTTGATAATGATAAGGCAAGCATCAATTCTCCCCAAAACTGATCTATAGGTTCAATGTTTTGTAGTTTTTGCTCACAAGTTTCTCAGGCAATACCGAAGTGTGGACCAATTTGCCTCTCCACAAAAATAAAAATATGAAAAAGCTTCTAAATACATCCCATACTTTTTAGTTTTACTGCTACTTATATTGACTACAGGTTCTCAAGTTGTTATTCACTCAGCTTTATCAGTTTCTTCAAGTTTACTATTAGGATCATCAGGCAGGAATATACTACCTGATGTGACCTCAATGGTTTTCAAGGGTTCTAAATTTCTCTCATTATTTTGCTCATTGAGGAATTATCTTCAACAGTTGTGGGGAAGTTTATGTTCCAAGTGTGTTTATATTATTAAACCTTTAAAAGGAAAATAAAAAATAGCTTGTAAATTCTAGAACTATCAGTTCTTTTGTACTACCAAGGAACTCACTGTGGAGGGAAACAAAACTAAAACTAAGAGCATGTTTACAAACATTTGAGTATAATTATAGCAGAAAGTTGAACAAATACGTGGGAAACATTTTGTATGTGTTCAATCAAATTTAAATGTACTAGACCTCAGGGGACAAACTCAGGTTCCCAAAATTCTAGCCATGCAAACCTTCTGGGACCCACCAAAAAAAAATTACCCTTCTAGCTGGTTATATCAGGAGATAGAACACTAGCCCACTGGACCTAAGTCATAGTTCCATGGCCTCCCGCAAAGTCATCCTCAGTTCTCTTTGATGGATCTGCAGCACAAATGTAATGAGTGGATAATGCCAAAGTACTAAATTTTACAATTATTCCCTGTGTATTAGTGTTCTACTTTCTGCGCTTTTGTGAGGATTCAAAATTGTGTGACATGGAAAATGGAATTCTGCTAATTTACCTGTAAATGCAAAACTGCTTTTACTCCCCAAAACTTTTCTCTCAGATCTTCACATAAGATTGATGCTCCTGGGCACATTGCCATATTTATCCTGTAACATTACATGACACCCAGCCCTCTCTACTCAACATACCACCTAATCTCCAGAGGTACTTGGGTCAACCTGAGAAGAAAAACAATGTACCATTCTTTACTGGCAGCTGCCTGGTAACATGTTCAACAACATCATTAAGATGACCTAGTGAGTCATGACTAAATATATCAAATTAGCAAATCAACAAATCTCTATGCAATATCCTATAAATATATTTGGCTTTCAAAGTGAGACAGGAACAAAACTAACCCTAAAAAAACCATACACTGGGTGAAGCAAACATTACTTCCAATATATTTTTAATGGAATCTATAGGAAAAAGATTTTTCACACACCAAATCAAAAATATTTGCACATCAAATATATGTATATGAATATGCATTTTCCCTAATTGATAAATGACTTCATATTGGATATGCATTGCCCTGAACCAGCACACACTACTATAAAAGGTCACAATGGGAACACCAATAAGGTAGTACATTAGAGGCAAAATGACAAGTAATTTATGAGTAGATAGATGGGAAGTAACTAAAAACTATGAAAGGAAGATATATTTCTATACAGATGAAAATGTTTTTCTGTGCTGTGTTTACTGAAAGCTTTAATTTCATTATTTGTCTTTAATTCATTTTAGTTCTCTTCTTTCTTATTCTCTCTTACAAACTAAACAAAGTCACCCTTTCTTTTGCCATCCCATTGTAAAAATGCCCTCATTATTAATTCCAAAAATATAATTCCTTTTGTTCCCTTGTCTTACATGTTTCCCCCAACTCTCCACTGCTTTGCTCAAGGCTGACCTGCTCTCAATGTCAGATTTCTCCCCAAGCATTTCACCAGCCCTGATTATACCTGAGTCCTATCCCAAGGGCTTTTCCTGTGGACCTCAGGTCCCTCTCCAGCTGAACTTGTGACTACTGAAGACAAGGGCAGGCCAGTGCAGATGGGCATATGGGGAGTACTCGTCTGCTTTTCCTACATCACATCTCAACAAGTAAGGGCATTTACTCTATAGCTTCCCATGTCTTCCTGTTTTTACCCTTCTCCTGGTTTCAGAAAATGCCACTTCTTTATGCTTTGAACACCTCAGGAGCTACTTACAAACATCCATCCAATGTGTTCCTCCATCATTGTTCTGAGCTACCCATGCTACAACCTGACAATGTGCCCTTCCTTTCATCTGGCATCCCTCAGTAGTGATCTGAGCCCTTTTCTTTCAAAGCATCTTCCCATGGGACAGAGACCAGACAATTCTTCATAGTCATCAACTCTGACCACTGTGTCTTCCTGTCTTCAAACTCATGTCAAGCTCTATCACACCTAAACCTACAAAAAGCCAAGAGTATTAGAGACTCACTTGACAATCCCAATCTCCAGTCAGTATCATCATGTTCAAGATAAAATGAAGATAGCAACACATTTTTGATTCCAAACAAGATGAAGTTGACATATTTCTCCTTATTCCTCCCATTAAGTATAGTTAAAACACTTGAATGTTACATATAAGAAGACACTGAAAGGTGGAAAAAAAGACAAACTGGCTAGGGAAATTGGGGCTCAAAACATGGCAGCATGTTCCCTACATTTTCTTTTTGCCTCCTTTATATCCCAGACTGGGTACTTGAGAAGCCTGGAACATGGTACAGCTACTTTGGAAAAAGTTCTGGCAGTTTCTTATAAAACTATACACATGCCTACCTTATGACACATCAATTCCAATCTTCCATATTTATGCAAGGGAAATTCAATCACATTGTCACAAGGGACTTATAAATAGTGTTCATAGCAGTTTCATCCATAACAACCAAAAACTTGAAACTGCCCATGTGTCCATTAATAGAAGAATAAACGAACTGTGATTTACTCACAGAGTGGAATATTACTCATCAATTAAAATGCATACACTCTCAGTATTTGCAACTATATAGATAGATCTTAAAGATGTTATGCTGAGTTAAAGAAGCTAGACATGAGTAGAACATACTGTATAATTCTGTTTATATGAAATATTAGAACACCCCAAAAATTCTATCATAAAAGACATCTAAATTCTTGTTGTATCTGGGGAACGGGACAGGAATTGGCTGGGAAAGGGCATGATGAAACGTTCTGGTATAATGGAACTATTCTATAACTTGATAGAGGATTGTGTTACATAGGTATATATATTTGTCAAATTTCAGATATTGTAGATTTAGTTGTTCATTTCATTATATGTAAATGTTACATCAGAAGTAAAGAACTGTAAAGAAATATTGAACACTAGTTAATGGTATTAATGTTGCAGTGTTTAGAAGGAAGTGTAACACCTGGAATTTACTTTGAAATGCAATAAAATACATGATGGCTGAATGGATGACTAAATCTATGATAAGCGAGCATTGTTAATTGATTATGGTAGAATGTAGGTGGTGAGTATTACTGTAAACTTCTTCCAACTTTGCTTTATGTTTGAAATTTTTGTTGGGGGAGAAATTGACCATGTATACGTGTATATGTGCTTCTCTTTCAAGACTTTTTATTCTGTTATTTATTTAATCTTCAGCTAATACCACACTATCTTTCTTACTCTAGTTTTATATTAAATTCTTCTTCAAGATTATCTATACTATTTTCAAGCCTTTTATTCAACTATAAATTTAAAATCAGATTGTCAATTTCTACAACAGTTTCTCTGAGATTTTGGTGTGAATTGAATTGAATCTATGGATCAATTTAGGAGAAATTAATTTTAATTTATGAACATACTCTGTTCCTCTATTTATTTATCTCTTTAATATTTCTCAATAATGTTCTGAAGTTTTAGTATAGAAATACTGAATCTCTTTTTGGTACGTTTTCTTTTAGGTATTGGGAAATTTTTAATTCTGTTGAAATGTTATTTTATTTCATTTTTGTTAGTATAATAGTCCCCTCTTATCTGAGGAGGATTTGTTCCAAGACCCCTGGTGGATGTCTGAAACCACAGATAGTACCAAACCATTCACATACCATGTTTTTTCCTATACATACATACCTACAATAAAGTTTAATTTGTAAATTAGGCACAGTAAGAGATTAACAACAATAACTAATAATAAAATAAAACAATCATAACAGTATACTATAATAAAAGTTACATGAATGTGGTATCCCTCTCTCTTTCTCAGAATATCTTATTGCACAAGTATAATGCGCTGTGGCTGTAACTTTTGCAGTGTGAGATGCAACAGCAGCAAAACTAGAATGAATTTCTTTTTACTTCTTCACAATTTCACAAATGAAAAATTAATTCTTACCATAGATATTAGCAACCTCAGCATACAATTTTTTTTCTTTCCTTTCTAAAAACACTGATTAGCCAAAGCAATCTTGAGAAAGAAAAACGGAGCTAGAGGAAACAGGCTCCCTGACTTCAGACTATACTACAAAGCTACAGTAATCAAGACAGTATGGTACCGGCACAAAAACAGAAATATAGATCAGTGGAACAGGATACAAAGCCCATAGATAAACCCACGCACATATGGTCACCTTATTTTTGATAAAGGAGGCAAGAATATACAATGGAGAAAAGACAGCCTCTCCAATAAGTGGTGCTGGGAAAACTGGACAGCTACATGTAAAAGAATGAAATTAGAACACTCCCTAACACCAGGCACAAAAATAAACTCAAAATGGATTAAAGACCTAAATGTAAGGCCAGACACTATAAAACTCTTAGAGGAAAACATAGGAAGAACACTTTATGACATAAATCACAGCAAGATCCTTTTTGACCCCCCTCCCAGAGAAATGGAAATAAAAACAAAAATAAACAAATGGGACCTAATGAAACTTAAAAGCTTTTGCACAGCAAAGGAAACCATAAACAAGACATAAAGACAGCCCACAGAGTGGGAAAAAATATTTGCAAATGAAGCAACTGACAAAGGATTAATCTCCAAAATTTACAAGCAGCTCAATATCAAAAAAACAAACAACCCAATCCAAAAATGGGCAGAAGACCTAAGCAGACATTTCTCCAAAGAAGATATACAGATTGCCAACAAACACAAGAGAGGATGCTCAACATCACTAATCTTTAGATAAATGCAAATCAAA
Organism: Leucopleurus acutus; assembly: GCF_964270905.1. Lineage (NCBI taxonomy): Eukaryota > Metazoa > Chordata > Mammalia > Artiodactyla > Delphinidae > Leucopleurus > Leucopleurus acutus. The sequence continues at coordinate 84,664,457 of NC_139154.1, read as the reverse complement.
ACTACAATGAGGTATTACCTCATACCAGTCAGAATGGCCATCATCAAAAAATCTACAAACAGGGCTTCCCTGGTGGCGCAGTGGTTGAGAGTCCGCCTGCCGATGCAGGGGACGCGGGTTCGTGCCCCGGCCCGGGAAGATCCCACAAGCCGCGGAGCGGCTGGGCCCGTGGGCCATGGCCGCTGAGGCTGTGCGTCCGGAGCCTGTTGCTCCTCAACGGGAGAGGCCACAGCGGTGAGAGGCCCGCGTACTGAAAAAAAAAAAAAAAAAAAAAAAAAAAATCTACAAACAATAAATGCTGGAGAGGGTGTGGAGAAAAGGGAACCCTCTTGCACTGTTGGTGGGAATGTAAATTGATACAGCCACTGTGGAGAACACTATGGAGGTTCCTTAGAAAACTAAAAATAGAACTACCATACAACCCAGCAATCCCACTCCTGGGCATATACCCTGAGAAAACCATAATTCAAAAAGAGTCATGTACCACAATGTTCATTGCAGCTTTATTTACAATAGCCAGGACATGGAAGCAGCCTGAGTGTCCACTGACAGATGAATGGATAAAGAAGATGTGACACATATATATAATGCAATATTACCCAGCCATAAAAAGAAACAAAATTGAGTTATTTGTAGTGAGGTGGATGGACCCAGAGTCTGTCATCCAGAGTGAAGTAAGTCAGAAAGAAAAAAACAAATACTGTATGCTAACACATATATATGTGGAATCTAAAAAAAAAAAAAAAAAAAAAAAAAAATGGTCATGAAGAACCTAGGGGCAGGACGGGAACAAAGATGCAGACCTACTAGAGAATGGACTTGAGGACACAGGGACGGGGAAGCGTAAGCTGGGAGGACAAAGTGAGAGAGTGGCATGTACATATATACACTACCAAATGTAGATAGCTAGTGGGAAGCAGTCACATTGTACAGGGAGATCAGCTCGGTGCTTTGTGACCACATAGAAGGGTAGGATAGGGAGAGTGGGAGGGAGGGAGACGCAAGAGGGAAGAGATATGGGGATATATATATATATGTATACCTGATTCACTTTGTTATACAGCAGAAACTAACACACCATTGTAAAGCAATTATACTCCAATAAAGATGTTAAAAATATATATATACAAACAATAAATGCTGGAGAGGGTGTGGAGAAAAGGGAACCCTCCTACACTATTGGTGAGAATGTAAATTGGTACAATCATTCTAGAGAAGAGTATGGAGGTTCCTTATAAAACTAAATATAGAATTACCATAAGTTGAGAACTTTCACCTTTTCACTTAAAGGAAACACTTTATGGTTTCACTTTAGCATATCCAAATTGACAGCATAATTACTCTTGTACTTTGGGGGCCACTATTAGGTAAAATAAGTGTTACTTGAACACAAGCATTTGGATACCTTGACAGTCAGTTTGATATCCAAGAAAGCTACTAAGTGACTAATGGGCAGAATACCCTAGACAAAGGGATGATTCACACCCCAGGCAGGGACGCATGAGATTTCATCACACTATTCAGAACATTGCCCAATTTAAAACTTGAGAAATTTTTATTTCTGAAATTTTCTATTTAGTATTTTCAGACCATGGTTAAGAGTGGATAACCAAAACCATGGAAAGTGAAATCGTGGATGGGGAGGACCGCTGTAGTATATAAAAAATACAATGAAAGAAACCAGGGATCCTTGGAGAAAAGTCTTCTAGGACTAGGGTGAGAAATATACAAGACGAGCCTAGAGCAACTTCCAGTGCCAGAAAGTAAAGAAGTGCTTAAAAAAAAAAAGCCACATTGACGAGAGTTTGTTAAAGAGTCACAGGAGCCAACTGAAAGAGTTCCAACAGCCAAAGCTAGGACAATATTGACAATAAAATAAAATAAAGCAATATTGGATTAACACCTAAGTTTAATTAACTCCTCACAAGTCCATACTGATGTCAATAAACGACTGAATAAATAAAAGGGAAAAGACAAATGTCTCATGTAGAAATGAAAAATAATTTTTGCAGGTACCCACTCCTCAACAAGGGGGACCATAAATTCCCACTCTCTAAGTGTGGGCTACCCATTGTGACTTTCATCTAAAGAGTACAATATAGAAGTGGGGCTGGGGGGGTACCTTTACACTGAGTGATATTTTTCAAATGTTAAACGAACATTGTATTATCTTAATAAATTCTAATAAACAATAAAGATGTTGTTTACTATTTTTATATCTACTTTCATGAGAGAGGTTCACCTGTAATTTACCTCTCATATTATTTGTCAGGATTTAGTATGGAGATATTAGTGACCTTTTAAAATAATTTGTGAGTTGTTCCCTCTTTTCCTAAAAGAGTGCATTGTAATTGGTGTTATTTCTGTTTTAAATTTATGGAAGAATTGATCAGTGAAGCCATCTAGGTCAAAAGATTTCCCTGTGTCAAGATGTAAACTGCAGACTCTTTAGTATTAATATATCTAGGACTATTTATATTTTCTATTTCACCTTTCGTCAGGTTGAGTATGTTTTTCAATTTTTGTGATTAATGTAACCCAGATCCTCAATCTTACTGCCATAAAGTATCTCTATGTCTTCTATGTCTGGGATAGCTGAAGAACCTGTAATGATGTCTTATTTTAATTCCTAACATTATTTATGACTGCCCTCTTTTTTTATTAATCAAACTTGCTAAGAGTTTATCAACTACATGTGTTTTTTTTCAATTTTAAGATACAGCTCTTGGTTGCCACATGACATTTCCAAAATCTAGTTGAATGTCCATTAGAAATATATCCTTTTCCATATCCAGCATCATGGAATTCCCAAGGATTCCCATTCAAAAGAACAACAGAGTTTTTTTAAAAAACACTAAAAATGAAACAAAATCAAATCAAAATCCTTTTTAACACTGAGCACGTATATAAAGGATAGTAGAAAGCCTCATGGTAAGGTATAAAGCTAGACAGAATGCCTGTTTGAAACTAGTGTGCTTTGATGCAATAAAGGATGATAACTAAGAAAAATCCGTTCCTGCAGGTTGTCCAGTTGTGCCTCTGTGCTTCATTTGAGATGAGATAGTCTGGCCGGGAAGTAAAAAAATGATGTAGTCATCCCTTGAAACCAATCATTAAACTTTGCTGGGATGATGAGGGAGACATGTAAATTTCCCTGGAAGGCTTTAAGAACAGAAAGTTTTCTCCCTGGTCTATCTGTGTGGAAGCTGAGAGTACTGGATTGAAATAGATGACTTCTTAATTTTTTTCCTCTAGCTTGATTCATTTATAATACTGAGAATAGAATCTGACTTCAGATACTGAGACTTTTGGATTGATTTCAACACATGTACATTGACCTTCAGTTGTGAAACTGCCTTGAGAAATTCAAAAATCTCTTAATGAATTATTGCCTATTAGACAAGCATATCAAAATACTATTTAAAAGCTCATGAACATGCTTAGCAGGAATAGGAACTTTTCGCCTGTCTCGTATAACCAACATATAAAAGCACAAAAAATGGTTCTGAAGAACCTAGGGGCAGGACAGGGATAAAGATGCAGATGTAGAGAATGGACTTGAGGACATGGGGAGGGGGAAGGGGAAGCTGGGATGAAGTGAGAGAGTGGCATGGACTTATATATACTACCAAATGTAAAATAGATAACTAGTGGGAAGCAGCCGCATAGCACAGGGAGATCAACTCAGTGCTTTGTGACCACCTAGAGGGGTGGGAGAGGGAGGGTGGGAGGGAGATGCAAGAGGGAGGAGATATGGGGACATATGTATATGTATAGCTGATTCACTTTGTTATAAAGCAGAAACTAACACATCATTGTAAAGCAATTATACTCCAAGAAAGATGATTTAAAAAAAGCTTGTATATGTGTATGTGTGTGTGTGTGTGTGTGTATCTCCATATGTCCTTCTGTTAAAAATAAAAACTAGTGTTGTTAAGGAATAGCTATTTCCTGATAAAACTACCCATTGTCTTCTTTGCCAGAGAAATGCAGCTCAGAAACTGACACATTTCAGTCCATCTGTATGTACAGCATGTCCCACGTCACAAAGATAACACAGGCATCTTAACTTTAAATGAGACAAAACAAACAAAACACTGGTGGGAACCCTCTGCCACTCACTTTGTGTTGGGTTTAACACCTTCTTATTTTATATATCCTTCCACATAAACAGTTTTATATTAGCCTCTGATATGGCGCCTTCCAACAATTCAATGTTGAGCTGTTTAAAAGCACTAATTAGCAGCTTTAATACAGAAGGGAACACATATATTAGAAAAATCCTGCAAACCCAGAATACCCTTTGGGCCCTGCCATTTGTGTGTGAAATAACTCAATAAAAAAAAAAATACTATATTGTTAATCACAAGACCTTCCAGGAATATAATCAATCACACAAGAAATATAAACTGTACCTTTATAACCAAAAGAAGAAAAATGATTACTTCCATTTAAGCTGAGCACAGGAATCATCACAATGAGCAGATGCATTTGTAAAACTAAGCACACTTCATAATAATGATAAAAAATACTACAACTGTATGTATATCCAATTGACATATATGCATCACATTCAATTTTAGCACAACTAGCAATACATTTGTTAACACTTCATCTATTTCTTTCTATCACTTCCAACAATACCAAAGCCATATCTACTTACATATTAACTTTAACAGAAAATAAATAATCTTCAAGTACTTTGAAAATAAAGAAACATTTGGAGCTTCCGGGAAAATGGCGGAAGAGTAAGACGTGGAGATCACCTTCTCCCCACAGATACACCAGAAATACATCAACACGTGGAACAACTCCTACAGAACACCTACTGAACGCTGGCAGAAGACCTCAGACCTCCCAAAAGGCAAAAAAAAAACCCACATACCTGGGTAGGGCAAAAGAAAAAAAAAAAACAGAGACAAAAGGATAGGGACGGGCCCTGCACCTGTGGGAGGGAACTGGGAAGGAAAAAAGCTTTCCACACACTAGGAACCCCTTCGCGGGCGGAGACTGCGGGTGGCTGAGCGGGAAAGCTTCGGAGCCGCGGAAGAAAACACAGCAACAGGGGTGCAGAGGGGAAAGCGGCGAGATTCCCGCACAGAGGATCAGTGCTGACCAGTACTCACCAGCCGGAGAGGCTTGTCTGCTCCCTCGCCGGGGCGGGCGGGGCTGGGAGCTGAGGCTCGGGCTTCGGTCGGAGCGCCGGCAAAGGACTGACAGCCTGCAGGGGTTTAGTGCGCCACGGCTAGCCGGGAGGGAGTCCGGGGAAAGTCTGTAGCTGCCGAAGAGGCAAGAGAGTTTTTCTTCCCTCTTTGTTTTCTGGTGCGCGAGGAGAGGGGATTAAGAGCGCTGCTTAAAGGAGCTCCAGAGACGGGCGCGAGCCGCGGCTAACATGGCGGCATGAGACGCTAAGGCTGCTGCTGCCGCCACCAAGAAGCCTGTGTGCGAGCACAGGTCACTCTCCACACCTCCCTTCCAGGGAGCCTGTGCAGCCAGCCACTGCCGCCAGCCACTGCCAGGGTCCCGGGATCCAGGGACAACTCCTCCGGGAGAACTCAAGGCGCGCCTCAGGAAAATGCAACGTCATTCCGGCCTCTGCCGGCGCAGGCCCGCCCCGCACTGCGTGCCCCGCCCACCCCCGGCCTGAGTGAGCCAGAGCCCGCGAATCAGCGGCTCCTTTAACCCCGTCCTGTCTGAGCGAAGAACAGACGCCCTCCAGCGACCTACACGCACAGGCGGGGCCAAATCCAAAGCTGAGGCCCCGGGAGCTGTGAGAACAAAGAAGAGAAAGGGAAATCTCTCCCAGCAGCCTCAGAAGCAGCGGATTACAGCTCCACAATCAACTTGACGTACCCTGCATCTGTAGAATACATGAATACACAACGAATCATCCCAAATTGAGGAAGTGCACTTTGAGAGCAAGATTTATAATTTTTTCCCCTTTTCCTCTTTTTGTGTGTATGTGTATGCTTCTGTGTGAGATTTTGTCTGTATAGCTTTGCTTCCACCATTTGTCCAAGGGTTCTATCCGTCCGTTTTTTTGTTCGTTTTTAATTTTTTTCTTTTTTTTCTTAATTATTTTTTATCTTAATAACTTTATTATATTTTACCTTACTTTATTTTATTTTACTTTATCTTCTTTCTTTTTTCCTTCCTTCCCTTCTTCCTTCCTTCCTTCCTCCCTCCCTGCCTCCCTCCCTCCTTTCTTTCTTTCTTTCTACTTCTACTAATTCTTTCTTTCTACTTGTTCTCCCTTTTATTCTGAGCTGTGTGGATGAAAGGCTTTTGGTGCTGCAGCCAGGAGTCAGTGCTGTGCCTCTGAGGTGGGAGAGCCAACTTCAGGACACTGGTCCACAAGAAACCGCCCAGCTCCACATAATATCAAATGGCGAATATCTCCCAGAGATCTCCATCTCAACACCAGCACCCAGCCTCACTCAATGACCAGCAAGCTACAGTGCTGGACATCCTATGCCAAACAACTAGCAAGACAGGAACACAAACCCACCCATTAGCAGAGAGGCTGCCTAAAATCATAATAAGTCCACAGACACCCCAAAACACACCACCAGACGTGGACCTGCCCACCAGAAAGACAAGATCCAGCCTCATCCACCAGAACAGAGGCACTAGTCCCCTCCACCAGGAAGCCTACACAACCCACTGAACCGACCTTAGCCACTGCGGACAGACACCAAAAACAACGGAACTACGAACCTGCAGCCTGCAAAAAGGAGACCCCAAACACAGTAAGGTAAGCAAAATGAGAAGACAGAAAACCACACAGCAGATGAAGGAGCAAGATAAAAACCCACCAGACCTAACAAACGAAGAGGAAATAGGCAGTCTACCTGAAAAATAATTCAGAATAATGATAGTAAAAATGATCCAAACTCTTGGAAATAGAATAGACAAAATGCAAGAAACATTTAACAAGGACCTAGAAGAACTAAAGATGAAACAAACAACGATGAACAACACAATAAATGAAATGAAAAATACTCTAGATGGGATCAATAGCAGAATAACTGAGGCAGAAGAACGGATAAGTGACCTGGAAGATAAAATAGTGGAAATAACTACTGCAGAGCACAATAAAGAAAAAAGAATGAAAAGAACTGAGGACAGTCTCAGAGACCTCTGGGACAACATTAAATGCACCAACATTTGAATTAGGGGTTCCAGAAGAAGAAGAGAAAAAGAGAGGGACTGAGAAAATATTTGAAGAGATTATAGTTGAAAACTTCCCTAATATGGGAAAGGAAATAGTTAATCAAGTCCAGGAAGCACAGAGAGTCCCATACAGGATAAATCCAAGGAGAAATATGCCAAGACACATTTTAATCAAACTGTCAAAAATTAAATACAAAGAAAACATATTAAAAGCAGCAAGGGAAAAACAACAAGTAACACACAAGGGAATCCCCATAAGGTTAACAGCTGATCTTTCAGCAGAAACTCTGCAAGCCAGAAGGGAGTGGCAGGACATATTTAAAGTGATGAAGGAGAAAAACCTGCAACCAAGATTACTCTACCCAGCAAGGATCTCATTCAGATTTGATGGAGAAATTAAAACCTTTACAGACAAGCAAAAGCTGAGAGAGTTCAGCACCACCAAACCAGCTTCACAACGACTGCTAAAGGAACTTCTCTAGGCAAGAAACACAAAAGAAGGAAAAGACCTACAATAATGAACCCAAAACAATTAAGAAAATGGGAATAGGAACATACATTTCGATAATTAAATGTAAATGGACCAAATGCTCCCACCAAAAGACACAGATTAGCTGAATGGATACAAAAACAAGACCCATATATTTGCTGTCTACAAGAGGCCCACTTCAGACCTAGAGACACATACAGACTGAAACTAAGGGGATGGAAAAAGATATTTCATGCAAATGGAAACCAAAAGAAAGCTGGAGTAGCATTTCTCATATCAGACAAAATAGACTTTAAAGCAAAGACTATTACAAGGGACAAAGAAGTACACTACATAATGATCAAGGGATCAATCCAAGAAGAAGATATAACAATTGTAAATATTTATGCACCCAACAGAGGAACACCTCAATACATAAGGCAAATACTAACAGCCATAAAAGGGGAAATCAACAGTAACACATTCATAGTAGGGGACTTTAACACCCCACTTTCCCCAATGGACAGATCATCCAAAATGAAAATAAATAAGGAAACACAAGCTTTAAATGATACATTAAACAAGATGGACTTAATTGATATGTATCGGACATTCCATCCAAAAACAACAGAATACACATTTTTCTCAAATGCTCATGGAACATTCTCCAGGATAGACCATATCTTGTGTCACAAATCAAGCCTTGGTAAATTTAAGAAAACTGAAACTGTATCAAGTATCTTTTCCAACCACAACGCTATGAGACTAGATATCAATTACAGGAAAAGATCTGTAAAAAATACAAACACATGGAGGCTAAACAATACACTACTTAATAATGAAGTGATCACTGAAGAAATCAAAGAGGAAATAAAAAAATACCTAGAAACAAATGACAATGGAGACACGACGACCCAAAATCTATGGGATGCAGCAAAAGCAGTTCTAAGAGGGAAGTTTATAGCAATACAATCCTACCTTAAGAAACAGGAAACATCTCGAATAAACAACCAAACCTTGCACCTAAAGCAATTAGAGAAAGAAGAACAAAAATACCCCAAAGTTAGCAGAAGGAAAGAAATCATAAAAATCAGATCAGAAATAAATGAAAAAGAAATGAAGGAAACGATAACAAAGATCAATAAGGCTAAAAGCTGGTTCTTTGAGAAGATAAACAAAATTGATAAACCATTAGCCAGACTCATCAAGAAAAAAAGGGAGAAGACTCAAATCCACAGAATTAGAAATGAAAAAGGAGAAGTAACAACTGACACTGCAGAAATACAAAAGATCATGAGAGATTACTACAAGCAACTCTAGGCCAATAAAATGGACAACCTGGAAGAAATGGACAAATTCTTAGAAATGTAGAACCTGCCAAGACTGAATCAGGAAAGAACAGAAAATATGAACAGACCAATCACAAGCAATGAAATTGAAACTGTGATTAAGAATCTTCCAACAAACAAAAGCCCAGGACCAGATGGCTTCACAGGTGAATTCTATCAAACATTTAGAGAAGAGCTAACACCTATCCTTCTCAAACTCTTCCAAAATATAGCAGAGGGAGGAACACTTCCAAACTCATTCTACAAGCCCACCATCACCTTGATACCAAAACCAGACAAGGATGTCACAAAGAAAGTAAACTACAGGCCAATATCACTAATGAACATAGATGCAAAAATCCTCAACAAAATACTAGCAAACAGAATCCAACAGCACATTAAATGGATCATACACCATGATCAAGTGGGGTTTATTCCAGGAATGCAAGGATTCTTTAATATATGCAAATCAATCAATGTGATAAAGCATATTAACAAATTGAAGGAGAAAAACCATATGATCATCTCAATAGATGCAGAGAAAGCTTTTGACAAAATTCAACACTATTTATGATAAAAACCCTGCAGAAAGTAGGCATAGAGGGAACTTTCCTCAACATAATAAAGGCCATATATGACAAACCCACAGCCAACATCGTCCTCAATGGTGAACAACTGAAAGCATTTCCACTAAGAGCAGGAACAAGACAAGGTTGCCCACTCTCACCACTCTTATTCAACATAGTTTTGGAAGTTTTAGCCACAGCAATCAGAGAAGAAAAGGAAATGAAAGGAATCCAAATCGGAAAAGAAGTAAAGCTGTCACTCTTTGCAGATGACATGATACTCTACATAGAGAATCCTAAAGATGCTACCAGAAAACTACTAGAGCTAATCAATGAATTTGGTAAAGTAGCAGGATACAAAATTAATGCACAGAAATCTCTGGCATTCCTATACACTAAGGATGAAAAATCTGAAAGTGAAATCAAGAAAACACTCCCATTTACCACTGCAACATAAAGAATAAAATATCTAGCAATAAACCTACCTAAGGAGACAAAAGACCTGTATGCAGAAAATTATAAGACACTGATGAAAGAAATTAAAGATGATACAAATAGATGGAAGATATACCGTGTTCTTGGACTGGAAGAATCAACATTGTGAAAATGACTCTACTACCCAAAGCAATCTACAGATTCAGTGCAATCCCTATCAAACTACCACTGGTATTTTTCACAGAACTAGAACAAAAAATTTCACAATTTGTATGGAAACACAAAAGACCCCGAATAGCCAAAGCAATCTTGAGAACGAAAAACGGAGCTGGAGGAATCAGGAATATAATAAAGGAATAAAATAGGAATAAAGACACAGACCTACTAGAGAATGGACTTGAGGATATGGGGAGGGGGAAGGGAAAGCTGTGACAAAGTGAGAGAGAGACATGGACATATATACACTACCAAAGGTAAGGTAGATAGCTAGTAGGAAGCAGCCGCATAGCACAGGGGGATCAGCTCGGTGCTTTGTGACCGCCTGGAGGGGTGGGATAGGGAGGGTGGGAGGGAGGGAGATGCAAGAGGGAAGAGATATGGGAACATATGTATATGTATAACTGATTCACTTTGTTATAAAGCAGAAACTAACACACCATTGTAAAGCAATTATACTCCAATAAAGATGTAAAAAATTAAAAAAGTTAAAGATAAAAAAAGAAAAGAAAAGAAACATTTAATTTTCAAAGGATTCCAGGGACACGTTCTTCTATAATCTGGAATGTTCACATAACCTAATTATTTCTTTTTAAGTAACATTAAAATAGCTAGCTATTTATAATTTCAGGAATGTTTTGCTTTTCTCCAACTTTCCACATACCTTGATCAGATAGTTCTAGTTAACATTTCTAGTACATGTAAATAATTATATCCTTGAGTGCTTTAAAATTACACTAATTCCTACACCATTAAGGAAGGAAAATGTTTCTAGTTTTTGATGCATTATAAGTGGGAGATATTAATTTCTAAATGAAATTATGCATTAGCAGGGGAAAAGCTTTGTACTGAGATAATATTTAAACTTAAAATGTTAAGCATCTCAGGAATTATGTATGATTAAAAGCAAATAGGACAACACAGTCATATTGTATTTGGACTGTGGGACCCTCTACCATTTCTGCAAATTTCTACTGCCCAAAGAAAAAGCATCTTTATATTATAAAATTGTTTAGCTGTCAGGATCGTTGGCTTGAACAGTAGCAAACACTCAAAACCAAAGAAATGGCATACTTCAGTAATATGTTTATGCTGTGTTATATAACAAATGATAAAGAATAACATAACCATTTTTGTTTTTATTTGCTAATATTTTGTCATTTGCACAAAACTTCCACTAAACAATGTGATTTCTAAAGCAAGTTTTGAAAACTTGAAGGAAATTAACTCACACCAAGTTATATGTATTATTTACTAGTATAGTACTAATCGTATTTTACTATTTTGGGTAAATAGCTTTTTAAAATTATGCAGAGATGATGGAATTGTCCCTTTTTGAGTAGAAAGCTCCACACAATGGGTAATTTCAATTCTTTCCAGCTTTATCCCACTAGTAGAAACAGACGTAGCCAAAGACTTCACATATTTGCTACGAATATATTTTAATGTATTTCCTCCAAAGGAATAAAACTAGCTGACACATAGGTTTTTTTCTCCTCTCATGTCTTGGTATTTTATAATAGAGAGTAGTGAATAACTTACAGCACACTCAACGTATCTAGCACATGGTATTTCACTAAATATACTGAGCATTCGTTTTGAGGGGCTGCCATGACACTGATGAGCAGTTTTACATAGACTAGTGGTATGTTTAAAGATAGTCAAGCCTTTTAGGGGACAGATTCTCTGTTTCTGGTGAATATGAAGCTATACCTCTTTCACCATTTGTGACAGGTGACACTGTCTCTTAGTAAACCCATATCTGCCCATGATGATGGAAATGGGGTAAGACTGTAAGAGTTTAAGTTAGGGAGAAAAAAGAAGGTTTCCTATAAAGATAGGCCTGCGGTGTTAAATAATACAACTATTGTATTCATTTCCTAGGACTGCTATAGCAAAGTACCATGGAGAAATCTGTGTCTCACAGTTCTGGAGGCCAGAAGTCCAAAACCGAAGTGTCAGTAGGGCCTTGCTCCCTCTGCAATCTGTAGGGTAGAATCCTTCCTGGTGTCTTCATAGCCTCTGGTGGTGGCCATCGATCCTTGGTCTTCTTTGGCTTGTAACAATATGACTCCATTCTCTCTCTCTGGAGTCACATGGTGATTTCCCCTGTGTGTCTTCACATCATGTTCTTATAAGGACACTAGGCATATTGAATTGAGCCCACTCTACTCCAGCATGACCTCATCTTTATTAATTACATCTGCAACAGCCCTATTTCCAAAGAAAAGTCACATTCTGAAGTACTGGGGGTTAGGACTTCAGCATATCTTTTGTGGAGACACAATTCAACCCGTAGCAACCATGGTTAATACCAGATGTAAATCTAAATGCGTAGGCTCAGGCCTAAATTGCTAGCTAGGATCTTTCTCTGAATCATTTCCTCTCTTCTTGGAGGAGTTCTATTGCCTGGAGATGGGAGGCACTTTTCTCCTTTAGGCACCAATCAGCTGGAAGAAGAAAGAGTAAAGGGGAGAGGTTAGGGTTGCTGAGAATCACTCATGGACCACGGTATATCTACAAACAGTTAGTCTATAATGACTATCTTTTTGGAGGAATTAAGATGTACTGTCAGACAGAAAAAAATAAGGAAAGAACCTCCCTCTCTCTTGCTCCTGTTAAAGATTCTATTCTAAAAAGTTCCTTTGGAGAAATACTCTGTCAGTCCACTAGGAGTGCCTTGCTTTCCATCAGCTCTACCCTGTGGAGGTCACTAATCTCTAGTCATTGACATCCTCCAATTCACCAATTGAGGAAAAAAAAAAAAAAACAATAAACACCATGAAGAAAGGGTTCAAAAACAATGTTTGGGGGCAGAGGGTGGGGGGGACATTTGCATTACCTCCCAATTCAGTCTTCATCTTCAAAGTCCTTTCTGCAGAGTATTAAATGGTGTTTGGCCTTTTCCCCTTTTTGTTTTTCTCCTTTTAGAGGGGAGGAAAAGTCAATGAGATTTTTGAAAAGGCTCAGAACAGAGAGGTCACTTTTGAACAAATGACATGTAAGGAAAGATAAATTTACATTTTTCAGGCCTCATGAAAAACAAGGCCAGCTTTGTCTGGGATTCACTGACAAGTCATTGGAGGTAAGCATCAGCTGGCCACTGGTCGTGATGGAGCCAAACCCAGAGAAACATGAGCTAAAGAGACTTTCTCTGCAACCATAGGTTGATCATCTCCAACTTCCCACAAAGGCCTTTCATTTCCATCTGGAATGAGTATAGGATAACCTAGATGGGGCAGCCCCTCAGTCCCCAAGCAAAACTCTTGACATTTGCCTAATTATCTTTTCTCATCATCAGTCATTTCTTGAAGTCTCTGCTTCATTCAGATGCCAGGTATTTCTGAAATTAATCATTTCACTGAAAGCGGCATCTTTTCATGTAAATGGACTTTATTATCTGGATCAGAAAAGCCCCCGCTTTGAGCAGCAAAAGCCCATTCGTAGGGAAAGTGTCTGAAATCTGACATGCTGTCTTCCCAAGAGAGATTCTTACTGTTAACCTCCCAGCAAGCACCAAGCGTCCGTCACAGTGAACTTGTGAGTGTGAGTGCGTGTGTGTGTGCGTGTGTGTGTGCGTGCGTGCGTGCGTGCGTGTGTGTAGCTGAGAGCCTGGGGTTGGCTGCATGCTAATTTACCCCATTGTTTCAGGGTGACTGCCTTTCCAGTATTTAAGAACAAAGCCGTTTTGCATAAGCCGTCACATACAATTATTTTATATTTACTTCAAGGGCCATCATTCTATCTTCATTGCAACTATATTAGGGGACAAGCCACAGCTTCTTTGTCTCATTGTAAAGGCTGCAGATTACAGACAGGGTTTAGCAGGATACCAGCATACTCCCCTTTTGTTTGAAGGCATTTTACAAATGTTTGAGGACCCTGCACTGCATCAACACGTGGCTTTGCTCAGCCTCTCTGAATTCAGAAAGAGGAGGAGAAAAATGCCTCTAAGAGCTTGGTATAGTTCCATCAAATACAATTTTCAGGTGTACAACATTTGCTCCATAAAGGATGGGGAAATGAGGAATAGAAAGCAAGAAATTCTGACTTGCAGAAGTATCACCAAACTGTAACAGGGTCTCTAAAAGGGTTATACACTCAGCTTCACAGCGCTGGCTGGGATGTTATCTAATTAGCAAGTAGGAGTGCCTGACAATGAACCAAGTTCAGTAACCATTGCCAGTGAAATACCAACCCCCTCCTGTGTGTATAGTGACACATGGGGAAAGTTCTTTCTACATCTCAGATTCAGTTTTCTTTTGTTCTGTTCTTTAACAACTCAGTGTTAATAATAGGGTATTTTTCCTCTGGGAAGAGTACAGAAGAGTCATATTAATTACCTGCAACCCTCCCTCTTTTGTAGAAATAAAATTAATGTTGTGACATAAACTGACAAAAACCAGGAAATTAAAAGTTAAAGCTGATACTCCTTCCTGATGTTTTTCCTTTTTTGGTCATTGCAAAATGAATATAGTGAAGATAATTTGCTGGAGGAAAGACTTGATCATGGAGTTCATCAAGAAAGAGGAAAAAAACATTTTTTAAATCTCTTTTGCGCTCTTCAATGCCAACTTGGTTTTGAGTCTAACAAATTGAAGCAAATCTAAAAAACAAACTTACTTTACCTTTTGCTAGGGTTCGGGACCTGACCTGATCCCTGGCTATATATCTACACCTGTATGGTCAGGGGAACAAGGGTAAATATTTCAGTTCATATTGTCCTAAGAAATAGATTTTTGAAACATTGGTTGGTGGATAAGAATGGTCTTTTGTAGACATTTCACATGATTTCCCGCTGATAAATGTTGTTTACTTTGACAGAAATTTTTAAGCATTTTTCAAGTCTTACTAGGTTCAATATTACAGATAATGTAACAGGGATTGTGTGTTTCCAAGGTTGTTAGTGCCAGTTTCACACTTTATTCAGGTTTCCTTAGTTTTTATCTAATGTTTTAAAAGTACCCCTGCTTTAAGAGGTAAAAATAAACTACAAGGATATATTGTACAACAAAGGGAATATAGCCAATATTTTATAATAGCTATAAATGAAGTATAACCATTAAAGATTTTGAACCATTATATTGTACACCTGTAACTTATATAATATTGTACAGCAACAATACTTCAATAAAAAGTATCCCACTTTCTCTTAACCACTTCATTTTCCTAAACCAGAAGGTCTTTCTCAAACCAAGGAAAACAGAAACCTAGTGTTTCTCGTCTTCAGAAAGGCTAAGTGATAATTTTTTCATTCTTTGAAACAAGACACACACTCAAGAAAATCAAAAGTGTCCTAAATCAGAATCAGTAGAAAGCACAGATGGTCTGGAATTTGGAAATACAATTTTGGAGTGTTCCATTAACAGTCAAAGTCCTACAGGAGAAACAAATGCAAAAATCAACTTCTGAGAGGCTGTATTTAAGAAAAACCTCAACCCCTCCATCCTTTTATAGTGTTTGAAGATTAGCCAAAAGGGAGAAAAGGGAGTGTAAATTCAAGGAATGAAGCTCTAGGCTGTAGGCCAGAAACTGTGAACATTCATCTTCCCCCCTTTGCTGAGAAGAATGTTTCTGAGGAAAAAGTTCCATGAGGGGCTTGTACTTCTAAGGACTTTCCTGAACTTTACCTTCCTCTTTGCATCTGCCTTCAGTCATATTAATCTTGGGTTCTTGTCATCTTTTTGCTTTACTCTCACAAATACAAATGGCTTACTCTTGTGCAGAGGAATGCCCTGTTCCGCCATCTTTTCTGTTCGTGTATATCATTTCCACTCTACCTTACTTTGCGAAAATACCACCACCTCCTGGGCCACTCATGATTTCCATAGCTATCTGCACATATCAGAGCAGGAAGTTGTTAAATTTCATAAAGAATTGTTAACCAGAGTAATTAGATTATAAGTTTCTTGAAGACAGGTTTCTCGAATACAATGACAATTCTTACAAAATCAATTCAAATGGGGAAAAAATGACATGACAAATAAATGTAACATTGTATCCTGGATGGGATCCTAAAAGAGCAAAAGCACATTAGATGAAAACTAAGGAAACCTGAATAAAGTGTGAAATTGGCGCTAACAACCTTGAAAACACAAAATCCCTGTTACATTATCTGTAATATCAAACCCAGTAGTACCTATAAAAATGCTTAAAATTTTCTCTCAAACAACAATTATCAGTGGGAAATCATGTGAGATATCCACAAGAGACCATCCTTATCCACTAACCAATGGTTTTTATCTATTTCTTAAGATAATGTGAACTGAAAATTTTACCCTGTTCTCCTGCCCACACAGATGTAGATATATAGCCAGGGATCAGGTCCGGTCTCAAACCCTAGCAAATGGTCATTTTTTTTTTTTAATTTTCTTCTATTTATTTGACTCAAACGAAAGACTGATGGGCAAGATGGGTTGTGTTTTAAGGGAAGTGGCATACCTAGGAATTTTGGGAGTTAGCAGCATCTTGGATAAGAAGATGTAGGAGGGTCTCTGACAGCAGGTGTAAATCATCTAATGGTAATTATCAAGGGGGTGCTGTCAGAAGACAGGGAGCAAAGCAGAGTTTAGCTCTGATATCAGTTAAATTAGTCATTAGGAATTCCAAAATTATTCTGATTTGAAGTCTTATTCCTGGACTGAGTGTTTTTAGGGAGAGGGGCTTTACAAATACCAGGGCCCTCTCTTTCTCTCTCTCTCTGCAGCTAATTTGGAAAAGTAGAAAATTTTTCCTGCAAAGTGAAGTCAAGACATTAGGAACTGGGGCTGCAGATCCCATCCACAGTATCTGGGGCTTGAGGGCCTTTCTGGGCCATAGTCCTTGTCTTTAAAAACAATTCAGAGGATGGAACTGCAAATGTAATTCAGCTAAATGTCATTGGGGAATTTGACATTTCAGAGCTAAAAGCCTATTTCATCACTTTGGGCCCCTATTTCTAACCTGTGAAGTTCCCCAACTCTTTTTGTAAATAAGAAAAGAAAAAAAAACTAAATTATTTTTCTTTAGAAAAGCAATAATATTCCTCAAGAATTCGGTAAGCTACAAGAATCACACTGGAAAAAATTTCTAATATGGATCCAAAACTGAAGTAAATGGCATCTGTCTTTGCTTCTCAATCAGCCTAAGACCAGTGAATCTGTAGTTTCATTGTCTATCTTAATTTCAAATGAATGACAGTCTCAGAATCTGGGAGGAGACATTGGTTGCTTTGCTTCTTTCCTAAATTGGAATGGTCCAAGCAGTATTGAAAACAATTTCACACTATGTCCCAACCTCTCCCCAGATCTATTCACGTTTCAGCCCTGATTACTGCATGAGTAAATGAAATAGCTTGTCAACCTCTGAAAAAATAGTCCATGTATTACAGTCAGGACACCTACATAATGACAATGGGCCTGCTTGTGAAATGTCACCTATCAGGGGAAACTTGGGACTATGCATCATTTTGTAGCTTCATATTCCATATTTTCTGCTGCATATTTCTTTAAGAACTGTGGAGGAAAATCATGCAATTTAGTTATTAGACTATTCTAGCTCTATGGTAGTGAGCATTGCTTTACATAATAGATATGCTGCTAAAATGTATATGTAAATCCTTCCCTTTTTTTAATTTTTTGGTAAACTTGGTCTTAATTTACATTGAATTGTATTGAATTTCAGAAATTGTAGCTCATTATTCTGAATAGTCTTTCTTTGTTACAGTTACCAGACACTTCAGGATTAATTCAATATATTTAATTCATCGAACATTTTACTATATGTATGCAGTACTGTGCTGAGAATTAGACAAGAGCTGGCCTTGGGGAAGACATGCTCCTGAGGGAAAGCTATAAAATCACACACACACACACACACACACACACACACATTTTTTTATAAAAACTGTATTTCTTCGTAAGAGCAGCCTAGCACAGTGGTTCAGGTTATGGGTTCCATAGCCAAACTACCTGTGTTCCAGGCCTTGCTGTGTCATTAACTAGCTGTGAGACCTTGGTTATTTTCCTCAAATATATAATGGACATAATAATAGAACCTAGTCAATTATATTCGGAGAGAACAGTAGCTGGGACCTAATGGACGCTGAGTTAATATTAGCTACTATTGTTTCCTCATCGGTAAATAGGAATATAATAGTACTTTCTCTATAAGGTGGTTGGGCACATTAGATGGCTTCAGGCATTTAAAGCTTTTTGATGCTGTCATTATTATAATCAGCATTAGAGATGTACTATCAAAGTACTATAAGGAACCAGAGAGGTTGGTGGTTAATTTAGATCTGGAGTGTTGGCAAAGGAATGAAGAGAAATCCACAGTTCTCTAAAGGATGAGAAGGATTTTGATGTGCAAAGAAAGTGGCGGGCTTTTCTGGCAGAGACAAATAAAAACAGCCTGAGCAAAGTTCCTGAAAGAGAATAAAGCATTTTGGGTCGGAGTGTAAGGGATGGGTGTGGAGGGCTGTAAGTGAAGGCATAGAAGAGAAATTGGAAAATTAGTTTGGAAATGTGTATTTAGATCTTGTTATTGAAGGCTTTCAGTAACCTGAATAAATAGTTAAACAAATAAATAAATGGACTTCATCCCTGTAAACATTTTGAAGCCAGTGGAGTTTCTTTTTTTAATGAGAAGAGTCATGTGATGGAATCCATTTTAGATAACGTCGGTAGCAGCATGGAAAGTAAATCAAAGAGAAAAAAGTGCGGAAGCAGAAAGTCGAGCCACAGGAATAATGTGGTTAAAAGAGTAGTTAATAAACAGGGGAAAAATAAAGAGGTTGGCAGGGAACCTACAGATCAAGAAACATGTTAGGACCTTATTTGGAGTCTAACTGGAAGAACCTTTAAAAAACATTTAAGACATTTATACAACTGTAAATATGAGCACTGACTAGAAATTTGATGAATTAAGAAGTTACTGCTATTTTTAGGAGTGAGTATAGTATTATGGGTTTTTGTTTTTAAACACAGTCCTTATCTCATAGAGAAAGATATTGAAATATTTATAGATAAAATTACATAACGCACGAGATTGCTTCAAAGGTGGTTTGGGATATGGATATCAAGCAGGATTGATTTGGGGACCTAGAAATGGGTACATGGAATTTGTTATACTCTTCTGTGTACTTCTGTCTAAACTCTCCATAATAAAAGTTTTAAAAACACAGAGGAAGGATGCTTTAGCAATGGGCCCATAAAAGAAGCATGGATTTCAGAGCCATGGCAGAGGTAGAAATCAAAAATGCTGGCAGCTTTTTGGAAGAAGTGATGGAGAAACAGGATCCAAATTTCATCCCAGATTTCTAGCGTCAGTGACTAGATGGATGATAATGGCCATGACCAAGAAAATAATAATGTGATCTCCCTTAAGAAAGTTCTTTACAAAATGCTCTTGAGTTTGCTATTTTATTTAATCCTCAGAACAGCCCTATGAGATAATACTTCCATTTGACAGATAAAGAAATTGAATCTCATGAATTTAAAAAATTCAAATAGGGAGGCAGATTTTAGGGTGAAAGAGAGTGTATGGAGACAGGGCCACATTATGATTCTCACAGGCACTAAAGACACTTGTACCTTCATGGACCACTTCCCCCGAAGACAAATATTAAATTACATTTTATGACTGTGCTGCTACAAAGAATATACTAATATGACATATTAAGACATTTTCTTTGACCTAGAAGTTCCCTTTTTGCTCTAATTTTTAAAGAAATTAGGACATTTTTGTGGGCCCCTAGAAGTATTTTGGCACTTGGCCACAATATGTAAGTTGGCCTTGAATGGAGGATGAGGACTTTAGGGCTCTCTCCATGGGAAAATTTACATTTTTTAGAGTCATCCCCACGAATGACTCATACCTGACAATAAAAACTTATGCAAACTTGAAGAGCTCTGTTTTTTTAAAAATTTTTTAATGTTCTTAATTGATATATAGTTGACATACAGTATTATATGTTACAGGTGTACAGTAACTTATACTGTTATTCACAATTTTTAAAGATTATACTCCATTTATAGTAATTATAAAGTATTGGCTATATTCCCTGTGTTGTGCAATATACCCTTGTAGCTTATTTTATACATAATAGTTTGTAACTCTTATTCCCCTACCTCCATATTGCCCCTCCGCCCTTCCCTCTCCCCACTGGTGACAACTAGTCTGTTCTCTGTATCTGTGAATCTGTTTCTTTTTCATTATATTTTTCGTTACATTCACTAGTTTGTTTTACTTTTTTAGATTTCACATATAAGAAATGTCATACAGTATTTGTCTTTCTCTGTCTGACTTACTTCACTTAGCACCCTCCAAGTCCATCTGTGTTACTGCAAATGCCAAAATTTCATTCTTTTTTCATGGCTGAATACTGTTCCATCTTCTTTATCCAGTCATCTCTTGATGGACTCTTAGGTTGCTTCCATATCTTGGCAATTGTAAATAATGCTACTATAAACATTGGGGTGTGTGTATCTTTTCGAATTAGTGTTTTTGTTTTTTTCAGCTGTATACCCAGGAGTGGAATTGCTGGATCATATGGTAGCTCTATTTTTAGTTTTTTGAGAAACCTCCATATTGTTTTCCACAGTGGCTGCACCAATTTACATTCCCAATGACAGTGTATAGGGGTTCCCTTTTTGAGGAGCTATCTTTTTAAAGATCTCATTCTTCACTGCTTTAAAGAGACATATGCATTTGTGTTGTGAAAAATCCCCTTAGAAGGTTTGTAAGCATAATTTCCTTGACTATAGAGTAATCATTCTCATTTGATAGCTTAAGTTACAATGTTGGATGTCAAGATGACATTATTTTTGCATTAAAATGGTAACTTCTTTAGAGATCTCTTTCTATCCCTTCCTAACCTCCCAGACACACAATGGACATCATGTGAGGGGAACTTAAAAGAATAGAAAGGGGAACATTAAACTTAAATTTTGATGATTATTCTCTGGCAAGTAAATGTTGGGGTATTGACATCCAGTTCAGAGTCTAACTGAAATTTCAAGTCTCATTTGAAAAATTCCTGGACACTATTCATAGCCAATAACCTCTTTGAGGATTTTCCCCTCTAAGCACTACTGTAGAGAAAAAACAAAGAAAGAATAAAGATGGGAATATATATTGTAGTTCAGTAATGTATGACTTCTCTAACAGCTATTTTCTTCAAAAATTCTGGTTTGCTAAAGTTAAGCATTGCATTATCAGGTCAGTTACTCATGAAGCTGAACTATAGGCTTTATTTTGTTTGGGTGTTCATGTTGCTTGACTGAACTCATAAGTGCTACGCTTTTTATTTCTGAAAAATTCTGTATTATCATAGACTATTGTATCCTGAGGGAACTATTTATTCCTTTTCCTTGTGATATTTCTCATGACTGTAAGCCACTCTCTGATCCTTCACCAACCTCCAAACATAGACACCCAGACCTCTCACGAATTTCTATTCAATTAGTTTTAAAAAATAGCTTCAAACATCAAGACAATGTTTGCATATTTTACCGGAATGAGAAGATTCCATTGATCTTCTGGCTTGACAGTTTAAAATGTCAGGTTCTTCTACCCCATGTGAGATAACATTTGTTATTTTGCTTTTATTATAGTTATTTTTCTTTTCATTAATAAAATGATTTTTCCAGTTACTAGTTAGTGCATACAAGGTGAGAATCACCCCTGCCCCTCCATTCTTTACATTAGCTGCGTACCCAATTGTCCAGCATGATACCTCTAGTACGTCAGCCATCTAAGTTGCCTTGGGCCCCAAGACAATTGAAATCAACCCACAAATCGTCCTGCCTAGGGTGGCAAGAAGACAGATCTTGTTATCTAGGAGCTGCTTCTCCAGGAATGAAACAAAATGAGGGCAAACAGAACAGGCCTGGCTCACAGTAAAAGTGGCTTTCCAAGAATACGCTGACATTTTTAGAAGGTCAGAATGGGCAAAATGCAAGTTGGAAAAACCATCAACCTATTACTTTATAATTTGTAGGTTTTCATGTCTTTGTTTTGCTGCATGTAGAAATGGATTCAACTTAAGTAGCTTGAAACAATAAAATTTAAAATGGGGAGGGGGTAGAGCAGGGGGCTAGAGAAACTAGCTTGAACAGAATACACTAACATACAAACACCAAAAAAAAAAAAAAAACCTCCTCAAAACTATTGCCTATATTGGGAAGTAAAAATTTATAAAAGAGAGGCAGACATAAAAGAAGAAATTGGGGCTTCCTTGGTGGCGCAGTGGTTGAGAGTCTGCCAGCCGATGCAGGGGACACGGGTTCGTGCCCCGGTCCGGGAAGATCCCACATGCCGCGGAGCGGCTGGGCCCGTGAGCCATGGCCGCTGAGCCTGCGCGTCCAGAGCCTGTGCTCCGCAACGGGAGAGGCCACAACAGTGAGAGGCTCGCGTACCGCAAAAAAAAAGAAGAAATTGTTTATTTGTTTGTTTGCCTTTACAAAACCCATTTGGGAGAAGCATCCATATATATACATGTTATCCGGCTTGCCCCAGTTACACTGATGTTGAGATGTCCTTTGTTAGAAATTAATGTGTGTAATAAAGTTTTACATTTTTCATATGTTTTGAAGTATATGAGCTATATTTCTTTTGACTGCATAATTACTTTTTGTACACAAGAAAAATGAGGTGCTTAACCCTAAGTAAATAACCTCAAAACAAACCAAGAGTAATAGTTACATTCTTTTCATCTTCTAGGCTATATACAATAAATATTTCTAGAAACTTTTTAAGTTACATTATTGTGACTTGCCAAAAAAAACAAAAAAACCCCTCAAAAACCGAAAAACGAAAACTCTTTTATTCAATCAGGACTAAGCTCAGACAAAAATATATCCCACCCCCATATTGATATTTTGCTCTTTTTGTTGAGAGTAGAGACTACCAGCGTTTTTCCTGGTTTATATTAATTCCCAAAGTGTTTTCCTTTTACACTCCAGAGACATCTTTTACTCAGAATAAACCATTTGAGAAATAAGACGATAGATTTATGGCATTTTAAGTAGCTTATTTTTCTGGATAGGTGCTTCCACTAACTCCTAAATGTTTGCGGAGGAGAATGTTATCAATAAAATTATGTTATACTGATCAACGTTTCTCTTCTTTGCATAAACTGCATCTTTAAGGCTAAGCATCCAGCTGCTTCTAAACAATGGGACTACTTTTTTAATAAAGGAAACTACCTCTATCAGTCATACCTTGAAGAACCAATTTGGGTCTTTAAAAATATTTATGTGGAGGCTGTAAAATCTCAGAGTAGGAAGGGGGTGGACAGTGCTACAAATGCTAACAGACTTATTGAGACTCCTAACCCTTTCTGGTAGCTGGCTCCACTATAATTACCAGCCCGCTTGTTGTTTTCTCTTCCCTCTGCAGTAGCACTTAGTATAACCTTGATTTTTTGTAAATGTAGCATTATTGAATTTGGTAACGAAGTTCTAAGCTTTGCCAAGCTTGAGTAAACCAGGAAAATGTTGATATTTTAAGTTACGCATGATGGGCTCTATATAAATATTCATGCCATCTATTTTCCCCTCATCTTGAGTAATGACGACTGTAACTCAAGGTTTTTTTTAATTAAAAAAACAACAACAACTATATATTTTTTCTCTTTCTCTGATTCCTAGATGAAAATCTGTGTGTATACGGGTATGCCTGTGCATATAAATATATAGAACAAGAGAGGAGATGTCATGATCCATATATGAATAGCACTTATCTCTGCAAATTAGAATTCTCAATAATTTTATTTCCTGCTTTCTTAGAATTTAAATATTTATGATAAATGATTTTTATTTTCTAATAAAGTTACTAATGCTTTCAAATATTGGTTCTAACTTTCTAATACAATTTGCAAATTAAGTTAAAGGGATTTTTTTCAGTCTCTGAAAAATAGAAAGTATTACATTTCTTCAAGAACTTGTGTCTGCGTTGGAGACAGTGGGAACAGATGGGGTAATCCGGTAAGAGTAAAAAAATGAAGATAAAAGATCAGTAGGGATCTGTACCAGGCAATAATCTGCCTTCGAAAAGTTGGAAAAGAGAGAACCAATATAAATAATTAGAAAAAGATTGATCTGAACATATTGTCAGAAAAAAGCTAGCGTGAGGAATGACGGCAAGGATCTTTCATTAGTTCAGGAGGTTTGTTTGCTCATTTATTCGTTTGAAGAACGTGCATATAGATAACTTTAGTACAATACCAGCATCAAACACTGAAGGAAGAAGAGAGACCAAAGAGAGAGATTATTTCAAGTTTTCAAGTACTGTGAGTTTCCAGTACTTGAAGTACAGAGAAGGGTCATTCTCTGCAGTAATGGACAAAAAGTCTTAAAATTAAGTGTTATTCCTAGGGAATGCAGTCCATCTGACTGTGCCTTAAAATACAACCTCTCAGATAAGATAGAGAGAGAAAGAGAATACGAACGAGAGCAGAGAGAGACTGACTCAACTTCTTTCCCTTGTTAGTGAGTATCTATCATTGATACAGAAACTTCTGATCAACCTGGTGGGTTACAGGTGGTCAATAGGCTTGTTTTGTTCCATCTACCTTTGCTAACACTCATACGGAGATGAGGATCCTCGTTCTTGGACACTATATTTTGCTAAGAGGTGTAACCCAGCATCCCTGTCCACATCTTCCCACACATTCATTTTTAGGATAATGGTTTCAAAGTCTTCAGTGGCTTCCAGTGACCACTGGAATAAGTCCCAGTTTCCTTACCTGGTACTCTCTGCCTTTGCAGCTCTCATCACTCCCCAACACACACCCGTCTACATTCAGACCAAATTTCTCGCCATTCAGTACCACCTTCTCACTGTCTATAAATACCCTAATTCATTCCTATCCTTTCAATGTTTCCCATTTTGCCAGAGATACTTTTTCTAGATTCATCTGCAACCTGCTCTTCAAGATTACATTGAAGACCCCCATAATTCCACACCACACTGAACAACCAACCCCTTCTTCAAACACTTGCAGATTTGTGTTGAAACTCCATATATTAGTTCCACTATATCCAAACTTTGATAGCACACTTCTCATCTCTGTGTCTAGATCTGGAGCCAGTCTCTTGGAAGATGAGCATCCCTAGGACAGAGAGAAAATGCACAGTGTAGATGCTGCATACAGTCACACTCTATGAATTCCTTGCGGTTCTTCCCGCTTCCCTCTCATCCTCAACCTGCGGCCAAGAGAACCAGAACACTGTTCCAGAAGTGTAACCTAAGTATTCGCGTGTGGTTGACCTGTCCTTCCAGACTGCAGCACTGCAAGCCTGGAGCTTTTCAAAGGAATTAAACAAAAAGACTCTCTGCTTCTTCTATCCACTTCCCACCTTCTGTTCCCTCCCCCATGTCCCTGTACTCTGTTCCAGTTGAGACTTGGATCAGTTTAACTCAATGGCTTCCCTTATAGCAATTAAAAACTAACAATTAAAAAATAAGGAACACAAACACTTGCCATTCCTCCTCATAATGAAGGTACTCTTTTTTCCTTTTAGTAAGTAAAAAAAATTTCGCACTTTGGGTTTGTTTACTGGCTAGAATCCAAAGACAGAGCTGTAAGACAGAGGACAGAGTCTGAGATGATGACTTGCCTGTTTACAGATGAATAATTGGCCGAGCTTCACTGGTGCTGTGGGATGGTGACTTGCAGGTCTGATATTTATTTACACAATTCACTGAATGTAACAGAGTTTGAAATATAGCTTATAAATATTTAGGAAATATTGTTTCTAAGTATCTTCAGCTTCTTTACAGTGTATCAGGCTATTTATTTTGAAACAACATCTCTTTTTATTGAGAGGTAACGTACATAGCTGAACAGAGATGCATGCAGCCTGGAACATAATTAATATCGTGGGGGAGAAAAGAAAGGAGATGGCTGTTAGATGGCTGACAATCAGTCCTCCCTCACAGGGAAGGCTTCTTGAATATGCTGATTAAGAACGTTAGCGCTAGATGTGCATTTGAACTTTCTATATTAGGTTGCTTTGATGCAACGATGCTTTAATAGAAGAGGCACTTGTCCGGATTCGGGGATCAGTAGGCCCTCCAGGCCAAAACACTGATGGTTTGGTGATAGATTCCTAAAGTGGCCACAAAATCTTCCCTTTCCTAAATCCATGTTCTTAAAAGCAGGCTTTGCAGCTCCATCCTGGTAGAGGTGGACTTTATTCCTCCAACCCTTGAATCTGGGCTGCCATGATGACGTGCTTTGACTAACAGATTGTAGCAGAGGTTCTTCGTGCTGGTCTTGAATATATGCCTCAAAAGGCTTTCCACCTTCTCCTCTCACTCGTGAAACCCTGAGCATCTGTCATGCAGATAGCCCGGGCTGTCCTGCTAGATGATGAGACACATGCCACGTCACTCCCATCCCCACAGGTGGACAGCCAGCCAACCCCCCCACAAAGTAGAGTCACCTAGCTGACTCTAAGCTGGCCACAGATGCATAAGAGAGCACAGCTAAGACCAAGAAAACCACCCAGCTGAAAGCCCAGCCCAAACTGAGACCCACATAATCATAAGCTAAATAAATAATTGTTGTTTTGAGCCACTACGTTTGGGGGCGGTTATTTCAGCAGCAAATGCTAACTGACGCAAGTGTGTGATATCACAGTAGGTCATAACCAATGACCAATGTCTAGGTCATGTGCACAGGGCAACCTTTTTTCTATATGAAATCAGCAAGTCATTCATTCAACGTAAGCTTATTGAGCACCTAATCTAATTTATGTACTTCAAGGTACTGGGAATACTATCATGAGCAAGACAGATGAAGTTCCTGCCCTCCTTGAGCTTGTATTTCAGTGATGCATAGAGACAATGACAAATAAACAAGTAAATATATAATATGATGTGCAGTAGAAAAAAAAGTGCTATACAATAAAAATAAAGCCAAGAAAGGAGACAGAGTAAATGGGAAATGCTATATTTCATAAAGTAGTCAGAGACAGACTCGCTGAAAAAAAAGATTTGAGCAGAAACTAAAGTGTAAGAGTGAGCCATCTGGAAATCTAGGGAAATAGTACTAACTGTCTAATGGGACACTTTAAATTAAAGTTATATTCAAGTTACACCCCCATGAAGACCTCAGTCCAGTTTTCCCTTTGCACCTTCTTGAGGTGATTTAGTAATCTTGCCAGCCCTCGTACTTATGCCATTACCCGATCTCCACATTTTAAATTTAATTGTTAGTCATGTAAGTTACAGAAAAATATTTCTGGTAGGTTGAAGGATTTTCTAATGTTGAGTTGTTAATGGCAGGCAAAGTCATATCTCCATGATTATACAAATGTATTCCTCTTGTGAAATAGAAGTTATTTCTATAGCAGTCTTGTGCTCGATTTTTTAAAATATGTGTAGTTAAGGCTCTCTTTCTTTAATCCCTCAGGAATATCACTAAAGTAAAGCAGGGTTTTTGTTTGTTTATTTTTTTGTTCTAATAAAGAGTATTATGTAGGTTGTTTGAGATATTATGTAATTGTGTTGTCCACGGTAAAAAAGAAATTGAAAGACATAGAGACAAAAGTTTACAATTTGTGTTCTGTGCTTGATTATTTTTTTTAATTGAATCTTTAATTTATTGGCAGACTTCTAAAAGCATCTGGTATGGGCCACAGAAAAAAAGCAAGTAAGTTGATTTTCAACCAGGATGAACTCATACACTCTTTAATACTTGAAGCAAATCATCCTCCACAAAGTTGAACTAAATCTGAATTGGAATTCACACAACGGTTGAATGCAAGGTGAGGTTTGGGGATACTTTTCACCACTTGGTTGAGCATAAAACCATGTGGCAAAGACTGTTGTCAGTTTTTTCCTCTTCCTGGCAAGGGGACAGACTACATTTTCCAGCCTATCTTTCCTTTACAAGTGGTCATGTGACTGAGTTCTAGCCAATAGAATGCGAGCAAGAGTGTGCAGTGCTGTGGCAAGGCCTGGCCCATAAAAACCTGTATGTAGTCATCTGTGCCCTTTCCCTTCATTTGGCCAGATATTGGTACCCAGGGTAACCGTGTAAGATGTACTGAAGATGGCACAGCCTCCATCAGTCTGAGTCCTTGAAAAACTATAGGGAACAGGCCTGTTTGCCTGTTAAATGAAGAATAAATGAAATTCTTATTCTCTAAGCCATTATATTTGGCAGGGGATGGTGGGACAGGGGGCATTGATTTTGCAGGTTAGCATGTCTTAATCAATACAAGCAATATCTAACATTCTGCCCTACTGCCCACACCAGAAAAACAAACGTATAATATTCTTCAGTGTGAAAGCTAAGGCAGACAGGTGCTGAATGAAAACAACTACATAATTTAAAATGCCAACAATGAGATTTCATCAACACATATGTCTAGGAAATCCATGTTTCTAAACAGGGGTCATATTCCCTATCTTTTTGACTCCTGACAGGTGAAAAAGATGTTGACTGGATAGTAGGTACTTAGAAAGTACTGAATGAATGAATGAATGAATAAATAGGTGAAGGGGTTAGAAGACTTGAGCCGTGTCATGTCAGGAGACATAGGTTTTACAAATATTCTTCTATGACATGACCCGTGGATTTAAATATGAGCATCAGCTTCTCTCTTGTGAAATTACAGGGTTGAACTAAATGTTTCCAAGGTGGGAATTCTGAGCCCCATTTCTTTTTTTTTTTTTTTTAATTTGTTTGTTTTATTGAGGCATAGTTGATTTACAATATCATGTGAGTTTCAGGTGCACAACATAGTGATTCACAATTATTAAAGGTTATAATCTGTTTATAATTATTGTAAAATATTAACTATATTCCCTGTGCTGTACAATATATCCTGTAACTTATTTACTCATTTAGTTAATATTTATGTATTTTATTTTTCTTAACATCTTTATTGGAATATAATTGCTTTACAATGGTGTGTTAGTTTCTGCTGTATAACAAAGTGAATCAGCTATATGTATACATATATCCCCTTATCCCCTCCCTCTTGCATCTCCCTCCCACCCCTCTAGGTGGTCGCAAAGCACCAAGCTGATCTCTGTGTGCTATGCGGCTGCTTCCCACTAGCTATCTATTTTACATTTGGTAGTGTATATATGTCAATGCTACTCTCTCACTTCGTCCCAGCTTACCCTTCCCCCTCCCCGTGTCTCCAATCCATTCCCTACGTCTGCGTCTTTATTCCTGTCCCGCCCCTAGGTTCTTCAGAACCATTTTTTTTTTTAGATTCCATATATATGTGTTAGCATACAATATTTGTTTTTCTGAGCCCCACTTCTGAGAGTAACTGGTCCCTTCCAGCAACTAAAAAAAAAAAAAAAAAAACCGACATAAAAGTTCCAAGGTTACCAACCGTGCGAATAGGGGGTTGTTCAGGTCTGGGGAGCCGATGACTCTTAGCATTCAGGGTACAGTATGAGCTGTCTCTTCTGCTTCTGGGGGCTTCCAGCCTAAGTACCTACCAAAAAAAAACATGAAAAGAGACTGCTAAATCTACAAGGGGTCCTAAAGTGTACATGGTCTGAACGCCCTCACATCACAGATAAATACGAATTAGGCCCCTGGAGGTTATGTCACAGAGCCACTCTTCCCAGCCGAGGCTAGAATTTTGGTTTCCTAACTTGCAAGCCAGGGTACTTTCTTCAGATTCTCAGTTAGTCTTATCATATCTTGCCTATGCTTAGCTTTATCCAGGCTTAAAATTATATCTAACCCATGTAACAAGAATAGCATGCTGTATTTTATTTTTTATCTGGTTGGTTGGTTAAAAATATCTTGTGTTATCAAGACCTCATCACACCTTTTTTTTCCTATCAATTCTGCAATCGGCCTCTAAATTGGTGCCACTTACTTTCTCTTTTGGTACTGAAATAACCATAGTTATTGTAACAACCATGTTATTATAAATAACCATAGTCATCTCAAAATCTTTTGTGACTTTCCAGTCTGTCATTCTCCCCAGTGGACAGGAGTGTTTTGGTCTTTGCCCCAAAATGCACCATTTTGTAAGCCTTCCTCTACAAAATTTCCCCAACTCAACCTCCAAATCCTGACATACAAACTTGCTATAATTACCTGGTTAGTGTGGCGTTAGCCAGCAAAGCAGGAAATCTGAAAGAAACATCACTGTGGGCTTCCCTGGTGGCGCAGTGGTTGAGAGTCCTGCCGATGCAGGGGACACGGGTTCGTGCCCTGGTCCGGGAGGATCCCACATGCCGCGGAGCGGCTGGGCCCGTGAGCCATGGCCGCTGAGCCTGCGCGTCTGGAGCCTTACTCAGCAACGGGAGAGGCCATAACAGTGAGAGACCCGCGTACCACAAAAAAAAAAAAAAAAAAAAAAAAATCACTGTGAGAGATAAATGCTAGAGTTTGTTATGTCAAAGAGGAATGATATCAACTAAGGTGGAATGAAGGAACTCATAAATGAAATCAGAAATTCTAACTGAGGGAGTTGACACAGAAGGTAAAAAGAAGAAATGTAGCTAAGCCTTTAGCCCATTCATTTATTCATTGAACACTCGCTAAGTAATGAAACATGTCAGGCCCAGGAAAAATAAAGGAGGTACATAGAAGAATAAAACACAGCCTGTACCCAAGAAGATCACTATTTAAGGGGGAAAAGTAAATAGAGTTGCTGCTACAATGAATTTAGTCCACTACTCACATACGCACACATGGCCACCTGGCTCAGCTCTCCTTGGAAGGCTTGGCACAGTGGGTAGGATGAACATTCTTCCTGTTTTGTCCTGGGCAATCCAAGTGTATGCCTGTCGTCCTCCATAGTGGCTGCACCAATTTACAGTATGGAGGTTCCTTAAACAAGTAAAAACAGAGCTACTGTATGATCCAGCAATCCCACTCCTGGGCATATACCCAGAGAAAACCATAATTCGAAAAGATACATCCACCCCTATGTTCACTGCAGAACTATTACAACTGCCAGGACAAAGAAGCAACCTAAATGTCCATCGATGGAGGAATGGATAAAAAAGATGTGGTATATATATATACAATGGAATATGACTCAGCCATAAAAAAGAACGAAATAATGCCATTTACAGCAACAAGGATGGACCTAGAAGACTGTCATACTGTGTGAAGTAAGTCAGACAGAGACAAATATTGTATGATATCCCTTAAATGTGGAATCTAAAAATATGGTACAAATGGACTTATTTACAAAACAGAAATAGGATCTCAGATATAGAAAACAAACTTATGGTTACCAGAGGGGAAGCGGGGGAGGGATAAATTGGGAGATTGGGATTGACATACACACTACTATGTACAAAATAGATAACTAATAAGGACCTTACTGTATAGCCCAGGAAGCCCTATTCAATACTCTGCAATGACCTATATGGGAAAAGAATCTAAAAAAGAGTGGATATATGGATATGTATAACTGATTCACTTTGCTGTACACCTGAAACTAACATTGTAAATCAACTATACTCCAATAAAAATTTTTTTAAAAAGTATGTGCCTGTTGTCTTGGTATAATTATTAACGGTGACTCCTTTCACTTCAAAATTGTCCTGCTTTGGATGATAAATTATGTGGCAATATTACTTCCATGTTCTATGACAAAGGAAACTGCCATATATCTTTGGAGCCAAGAAAGGCTACGAATTCTATGTATTAGGGAACTTGGGGAAATGTTATTCAGAAGAAGGGATGTGTCAACTGAAAAAAGCTCATCTAAACTGGATGAAAACAAGGACAATAAACACACCACAGTGCTTCTCCAGTTTGATCTGAGTAAATACTGAGACTTTTGCAGACTTCCTTTTTTAAAAAAAAAAAAAATAGGCTTGATTTGTAAGAGAAGTTTTAGGTTCACAGCAAAATTGAGACAAGTGCAAAGAGATCCCACATACCCCTGCCCCGACCCCAACGAGCACAACCTCTTCCACTGTCATCTTCCCCCACTCAGAGCCGCACATCTGTTACAAATGATGAACCTCCACTGGCACATCATTATCAATCAAGGACAGGCTTAGTCCTTGCCCTTTAAGAGTTTAACGTCTAGCGTGGGAGACAGTCATTAAAACAAGCAACTGCACAAATAATTTAATAAGAAGGTGTGGATGTTCCAAACATTTATTCTGCTAATATACATTGAGAAGAGTCGCCAGACTTAACCAATAAAAATAATGAATGATATTTTACATTAGGATTTACATTAGGGTTCACTCTTGGTGTTATATATACTATGGGCTTTGACAAATGCACAATGACATGTATCCACCATCACAGTATCATACAGAATAGTTTCATTGCCCTAAAAATCCTCTGTGTTCCACCTAACCCCAGGCAATCATTGATTTTTTTACTGTTCCCATAGTTTGCCTTTTCCAGAGTGTCACAGAGTTGGAATCATAGTGTATAGCCTTCTCAGATTGGCTTCTTTCACATAGTGATACACGTTTAATGTTCCTCCGTGGCTTGATAGCTCATTGCTTTTTAGCAGAGTCTAGATGTCTAGATGTATCATTGTTTATTTATCCATTCCTCTACTGAGGGATGTATGGATTGCTTACAAGTTTTGACAATTATACATAAAGCTAAAATAAACATCTGTGTGCCAGTTTTTGTGTGGGCATAAACTCATTTGTGTGGACATTACTCATTTTAGTAAATACCCAGGAGCATGACTGAAGGGTCATATGGTAAGAGTATTAAGTTTTGTAAGAAACTGCCACGCAGCCTTCCAAAGTGACTGTACCATTTTCATTCCCACCAGTAATGAATGAGAGCTCTTGTTGTTCTCCATACTCACCACCATTTGGTGGTATCACTGTTTTGGATTTTGGCCATTCTAATAGGTGTAGAGTGGTATCTCATAGTCGTTTTAATCTATAATTCCCTAGTTACATATGATGTTGAGCATCTTTTCATATGCTTATTTGCCATCTCCTTTAATGAGGTAACAGTTCGCGTCTTTTGCCCATTTTTTTAAATCAGGTTGTTCATTTTCTTACTGGTGAGTTGGGGTTTTTTTGTTTTTGTTTTTTTGTTTTTTGCGGTACGCGGGCCTCTCACTGTTGCGGCCTTTCCCGCAGCGGAGCACAGGCTCCGGACGCGCAGGCTCAGCGGCCATGGTCCACGGACCCAGCCGCTCCGCGGCATGTGGGATCTTCCCGGACCGGGCCACGAACCCGTGTCCCCTGCATCGGCAGGCGGACTCTCAACCACTGCGCCACCAGGGAAGCCCCCTTACTGGTGAGTTTTAAGAGTTCTTTCTATATATCCAATAACAGTCCTTCATTCAGTATGTCTAATGCAAATATCTTCTCCCAGTCTGTAGCTTATCTTCTCATTCTCCTGACAGTGTCTTTGCAGAGCAGAAGATTTTAACTGTAATGAAGTCTAGGTTATCAATTATTTCTTTCATGGGTATTTCCTTTGTATTTAAAACTCATCATTATATTTATGGTCATCTAGGTTTTCTCTTATGGTATCTTCTAGTTTTATAGATTTGCATTTCAGCCTATAATTCATTTTGAGTTAATTTTTGTAAATGATGTGAAGTCTATGTCTAAATTCATATTTTTGCATGTGAATGTTCAGTTCTTTTTATTGAAAAGGCTGGTTTCTCTGTTGTATTATTTTTGCTCCTTTATCAAAAATGAGTGGACTATATTTATGTGGATTTTTTTCTGGACTCTCTATTCTATTCTATTGATCTAGTTGTCAGTTTTTATGGCAGTCACACACTGTCTTGATTACCGTAGCTTAAGAGTAAGTCCTGAAGTCAGGTATTGTCAGTTCTCTACTTTATTCTTTTGCCTTTAATGTTGAATTGGCTATTCTGGGTCTTTTGCCTCTGTATATAAACTTTAGAATCAGATTGTCAATATCCACTAAATAACTTGCTAGGATTTTGATTGGGATGTGCTGAATCAATAGAGCAAATTATAAAACATATACAGTCTTCCTATTCATAAACGTGGAATAGCTCTCCATTTATTTAGTTCTTTAATTTCTCTTATTAGAGTTTTGTAGTTTTCCTCATATACATCTTGTACATGTTTTGTTATGTTTATTCTTAAGTATTTATTGTTAGGTGCTAATGTAAAGGTATTGTGTTTTAAATTTTAAATTCTACTCATTACTACTGATATATAGGAAAGTGATTGGATTTTGTATATTAACCATGTATCCTGCAACCTTGCTATAATTGCTTATTAGTCTGTTCTTTCAAATACTGTTCATAGACAATCATGCCATTTGAAAAAAAGACAGTTTTATTTCTTCTTCCCAATCTGTATATCTCTTATTTCCTTTTTTTCTTATTGCATTAGCTAGGACTTCCAGCATAATGTTAAAAAGAAGTGGGGAGGGGGACCATATCCTTGCCTTATTCATGATTTTAGCAGGAACATTCCTAGTTTCTTCCCTGTTAAGTATGATATTAGCTGTAGGTTTTTTTGTAGATGTTCTTTATTGAGCTGAGGGGTTTCCCATCTATTTCTCATTTGTGAGAGTTTTCATCTTAACAGGGTATTAAATTTTGTCAAATGTTTTTTATACATTCATTGATATGATTATGCGATTTTTCTTCTTTAGCCTATAGATGTGATGCATTACATTAATTGATTTTCAAATGTTGAACTAGCTTTACATACCTGAGATAAATCCTACTTGGTTATGGTGTATAATTATTTTATGCATTGTTACAGTTGATTCGTTAATATTTTGTTGAGGATCTTTGCCTATGTGTTCATGTGAGATCTTGGTCTGTAGGTTTCTTTTCTTATAATGTCTTTATCTGGTTTGGTATTAGGGTAATGCTGGCCTCATAGAATGAGTTAAGAAGTATTCCCTCTACTTCTATCTTTTGAAAATGAAAAAAGAATTGGTTTCATTTCTTCTTAAATTTTTGGTAGTATTCACCAGTGAACCCCTGTAGGCCTGGTGTTTTCTAATTTGAAGGTTATTAATTATTGATTGAATTTCTGTAATAAGGAAGGCACAATCACATTAAGGATAGTTATGTCTTCTTGGAGAATTGTCTCCTTTACCATTATGTAATGCCCCTTTTTATCCCTGACAATTTTCCTTGCTGTGAAGTCTACTCTATCTGAAATTAATATGGCTGTGTCAGCTTTAATTCAATCAGTATTAGCATGGTAGATTTTCTCCATCCATTTACTTTCAATCTATATGTGTCTCTATATTTAAAGTGGATTTCTGATACGCAACATAGAGTTTGAGTTTGGTCTTGTTTTTGATCCATTCTGGCAATCTCCAGTTTTAATATTTTGATCCATTCTGAAAATCTTTATCTTTTAGACCATGACATTTAAAGTGATTATGGATATAGTTGGGTTAATACCTACAATATTTGCTACTGTTTTCATTGTTTTTCTTCTTGATTCTAATTTTTGTCTTCCACCCTTTTTCTGTCTTCTGTGATTTTAACTGAGCATCTTATATGATTGCATTCTCTCCTTTCTTGAAATATCAGTTATACTTTGTTTTATTACTTTTTTAAGTGGTTGCCTAGAGTTTGCCATATACATTTACAATTAATCCACGTTCACTTTCAAACAACACTATGACACTTCATAGGTAGTGTAAGTACATTAATATAACAAAACTATAACTAATTCTTCCCTCCTGTCTCTTGTATTATTGCTGTCATTCACTTCATGTATACATAATCTATAACCATTAAATACAATGTTGTTACTATTATTTTGAACAAACTGGTTACCTGTTAGACCAATTAAGAGTAAGAAAAAAATTTATTGTACCTTCACTTATTCTTTCTTTAATTCTCTTCCTTTCTTATGTAGATCTGAGTTTCTGACCTAATCATTTCTCTTCTCTCTGAAGAACTTTTAACGTTTCTTGCAAAGCAGGTCTTCTGGCAACAAAGTCCCTCAATTTCTGTTTGTCTGAGAAAGTCTTTATTTCTCTTTCACTTCTGAGGAATAATTTTTCAGGTTACAGAATTCTAGGTTGGTGGAGCTTTTTTTCTCAGCACTTTAAGTGCTACTCTCTTCTCACCTTCAGGGTTTCTGAGGAAAAGTTGGATATAATTATTATCTTTGCTACTGTATAGGTAAGCTGTTTTTGTACCTCTCGTTTCCTTCAAGAATTTTTTCTTTATCTTTGATTTTCACAATTTTGCATATAATATGTGTATGTGTAGGTTTTTTGTGTGTTATTGTTGTTGTTTGCTGTCTTTGACATTTATCCTGCTTGGTGTTCTCTGAGCTTCTGGGATCTCTGGTCCGGTGAATGACATCAATTTTGGGGAAATTTTCAGTCATTATTATTTCACATATTGCTTCTGTTCCTCTCTCTCTTTCTTCTCCTTCCAGCATTCCCATTATATATATATATCCTGTTTTATCCCTGACACACACACACACATATATATATATATACACACACACACACACACACATACATGTATGTATGTTACAACTTTTGTAGTTGTCTTACAGTTCTCTGATATTTTGTTCTATATATTCCAGTCTTTTTTCTCTTTGTTTTTCAATTCTGAAAGTTTTATTGACATATCTTCAGGCTCAGAAATTTTTCTTCACCCATGTCCATTCTACTAATGAGCCCAACAAAGGCATTTTTCATTTCTATTACAATGTTTTAATCTCCAGGATTTTTAAAATTCTTTTAGAATTCCCATCTCTCTGCTTACATTACCTATCTGTTCTTGTATATTGTTTACCTTTTCCATTAGACCCCTAGCATTTAAATTATAATTGTTTTAAATACATGATCTGATAATTCCAACATCCCAGCCATATCTGGGTCTGGTTCTGATCTTTGCTCTATCTCTTCAAACTGGATTTTTTGCCTTTTAGTGAGCCTTGTAGTAGTTTTTTGAATAGTGGACATGATGTATGGGTTAAAAAGAACTGCAATAAATAGGTCTTTAATAATTCAGTGGTAAGGTATGGTAGGAGGGAAAGCATTCTATAGTCCTATAAATGGATCTCAGTTTTTTAGTAAGCATATTTCTCTGGGCTGTGAACTTCAAAATTGAAGTGCTTCTTAGTTTTTTGTTTGTTTGTCTTTAACCCCCTTCATGGTACAGGATGGCTAGAGCTGGCTGGAGTTGGGTTTTTCCTTCCCCCAGGCAGGCTAGGTTCTGATAATACCCATAGT
The DNA here is from genome assembly GCF_964270905.1 of Leucopleurus acutus. Lineage (NCBI taxonomy): Eukaryota > Metazoa > Chordata > Mammalia > Artiodactyla > Delphinidae > Leucopleurus > Leucopleurus acutus. The sequence continues at coordinate 84,627,137 of NC_139154.1, read as the reverse complement.
GAGGGCAGACTCTCTTAAGAAGAACAGAGGGCTCTGGTATATATTTCAAAATGGTTACTTTTTCTCTCTCTCTCTGTCAGAAGCCCAAGGGGATTTTTTTTTCTCTGACCTTCACTGTGAGAACCTGGTTGAGCTCCTGAAGGTAAAACTCACAAAAGTGTGAGGACCACTCAATGACTGAGTTCCCTGGAAGTTTGACCTCTTAGACCTGTCCACACTTAGCCTCAGCAATTCATCAACCGCAGTTCAGTTTTCTTATCCCAGTACTGATTGCCACAGAATTTTCTGCTCCTAAGTTTCTACTCCTCTAAGCTCTGGTTCTCTGTATCCACCAATTTTAGGGGCAGAAGTTGGCCCTGTGACCTCACTTCTATGAAAGATCTAAGAAGAGTTGTTGAGGGACTTCCTGGTGGCACGGTGGTTAAGAATCCACCTGCCAATGCAGGGGACATGGGTTTGAGCCCTGGTCCAGGAAGATCCCACATGCTGCGGAGCATCTAAGTCCATGCACACAACTACTGAGCCTGCGCTCTAGAGCCCCTGTGCTGCAACTACTGAAGCCCACACGCCTAGAGCCTGTGCTCTGCAACAAGAGAAGCCACTGCAATGAGAAGCCCACGCACCACAACTAAGAGTAGCCCCCGCTCACCGCAACTAGAGAAAGCCCACGTGCAGCAGTGAAGACCCAACACATCCAAAAGAAACAAATAAATAAAATAAAATAGAAAAAGAAGAGTTGCTGATTTTTCAGTTTGTTCAACGTTTTACCTGTTGTTAGGATGGAGTAATAACTTCTAAGTTCCTTACATACTAGACTAGGGAGCTTACTTTTTAAAAAAATTACCATCGTGGTCAAATAGAGAGAGTATTGTATGAGTAGCCAGAGCTTGAGACCTGAGTTCAAAACCCAACATCCCCTCTTGTTTGTTATAACCTGTGGGAAATTTACTCCACCTGTCTGACTCCAGCTTCCTCTTCTATAAAAAAGGGATATTGATACGTTGTTTTGAGCTTATATATATATATTTTTTTTGTTGTTGTTCAGTTCAGAATCTGGTGAGTCATAAGTTTTCAGTAATTGTTAGTTCCTTTCCCTTTTCCTCTTATCCGTTGCCATAATAAATCACTTAATCTCTCTGAGGTTACTTCTTCATCTTTCAGATAGGGATAATGATGGCTAAGCTTACCAACTCACAGGTCTGTTTTAATAATCAAAGAGCCAATGTATGTCATCATATTTATTAAAAAAGAGGATAAGTTATTAAGCAAAGACAAGGCAAGAATATTAGCACCATAATAATAATTATTATTATCATTACAAATACTCAAGGCTGAGCCTGACTCACCTGTCTTTATGAAGTTTAACACAAAATCATAGAAGTCTTACATGACAATCCAGCCTGAGTTATTTTCCAAACCATTTACTTGCTTTAACGTTTTTTTTTCCTGCAATAATCAAAGCTCTCTGTCTCCAAGCATTTATAAGAATTGTCAAACGAGTGTCTGATAACCTCTCCTGAATTTCATAAGCCTGTGCAATAAAGGGCTGCAAACAAAAGGCTACAATTCTCCCCCACCCCCGCCCCAAGGTACAGTTGTTTAATCTTATGTTCACAGATGCCAGTATTTTGCCCACCCTCTAGTTCCTGCCAATGAGGATAGCTTTGAGGAATTAAATGTGTAAACTATCAAGACCAAAAGCATCACTGAGCATTCTAAGCGCTGCACAGCTGGAAGGCACAAAGAGACCTCAGAAGTTGTTCTGGGTCCTTCTCCACCACCCTCAATTTATGGGTATTCCCCCCAAGGCTTCCCATTTTCCAGGATATCCCATTCAATATTTTCACCCTGCCAGGCTTAAGGGATTGACCAGATGTTCCCAATACTGTAAGATCTGAAGAAATAGTTATCTTGTCCCATTACTCAAGAACTTCCATACAATATTCTCCTGCAACACATTCCCTTAGGGCTTCCAAATTAGGTCACTGTCCAGCATGTTAAACCTAAAGGCCAACAAAACAACCAACAAAGGTGGTCCCCTTCCCTGCATCCTTTTCTGCTACTTCAAGCGAAAGAGTGCTGCACTGTCAACGGATACTGAGCATCTCGCCTAATTATTTGTCACTGAACTGTTACTGTTGGTATGTCTTTCTTAAAAAAAAAAAAAAAAAGAAAGAAATCTCTTCTTGCTGGACCTTGCCTAGTCAGCAGTTTTCTTTATAGCATTGTTCATTGCCGTCCTTGCATTAATCCTGCACACTGTAACGTCTCCCCAGGATGAGGTTTCCCTTCCTCTCCATGTAGTTTGCTTTTCACTGTAGCTGCTGAGCAGCATAAATCAATACAATGCACACCATAAACACCACAAGTGCTAACCCTGCCAATTGGCTCTCTTTAATTGGTTTCAGCTAAAAACCTGTAAACCTATTTGAAGTGAAAAGGCAGACAAATCAAAGACAAGATGGATGACCTGAAACCCTCGCTGGGCCAAGGGCTGTGAGCTCCAACGTGGTATTTTTCATCTCTGTCATGGGTTTTTTCCATTTCTCTCTGGATCCTTTCTAGTTCCCAGGTATCATGCATCAGCGGCCTCCACATTTATAATTATGGAAAGGAAAGCATAAATACTCCAGAGGCTGGATGGTGCATTTTTAGAGATTGCGTTAGTGGAGAAAGCAACTTGAATAGAATAAATATTCCCCACAATTAGTGTTATAGTGACAATTTTTCATAGTTACCCTCTTTATAAGTAAACTCAAGACGTGATGAATTCTCCCTCAAATGTCACAGACAAATGACAGATTTGTTGGACATTTTTATCACCAGGCTGGCTTTTAAAAACCTATGGCTTCGTTTGTTTCAAAATGCATTTACTTTTCGATTTGCATTGCTGCAGGGAGACCCCATGGTTCAGCTATCTGTCCATTTGTTTATCCACAGTGACAACAGTGCCTGGGGTACTGCTCAGTTTCCAAAAGCCTATCATTCTCCTGAGGCTGAGGAGATTGGATGAAGCAATTTTACCTGAGGGGTTCCAGGTCGAAGGCCTCTGGGAATGGCCTCCTCGCTAAACTGGTCCTGAGTTGGTGACAATCTACTTGCTTCCCCTGGCCTGAAGTGAATCCTCTAGTCAAGCAAATTACCTAGTCCATGATCAAAGCCACTGAGCCAGGGACCCTTTTCTAGAAGGTTCCAAATCTTGTCAAGCATGCAGTGGTATTTGAAAAGGAGAGCTCATGTGTTCAACAAATGATCATTTAAAATGTGTGTTAAAGCAGCCACAGAGAAAGCCCCTGGGTAGAAACATACCAAGATTGACACTCATAGAGGGCTTGTCAAACAGTAAGATATGTACGTGCATAAACACACGCACAACACTGGAGAAAAGGAGCTTTCACTGGGCATGTTGCACAAGCAGGACCTTTTCTTAGGCAGTTGCCACATCTAAATTAGCATTTCAATAACACAATCGTTTCATCACACTCTTGAAACCACTTTTATCTTCCGTTTTATTTAAACAGGGCAGCAGCCAAATTTTATGAGAGGCTAGATTCGAAGGCAGCCCCAAACTTGATGCATAAATCTTCCACCCAATTCAGGGAGTACAAATGTAGTCATCTGGCATGTTCATTCAGATCTTTCTTTAGTGTTATTTTATGGTTCTCATTAGCTGCCCTCAAAATGCTCTGGGCACAGTTTTCTGGGTTCACTGTGAGGCTGAATTTCTAGTCACACCCTCAGGATAAGGCTGACGGTATAAGGTCTCTCCCACCCAGAGTTTACATACATGTAGAAGGAACATCCCTAATAGGGTATTTTTAAACCAAACCAGCCATCAGGACCTGCCCTTTGATCAAAGACTCAGAATAGGATGCTCAGAACATCTCATTACAACATGTGCAGGTCAAGGTCAAGTGTTTTTGAAGCACAAAGCCCACTGCTCTTGCTCTGGATTGAAATCAAGAGTATCGCTCTCCCCGAGTTTTCGCTTCCTGTGATGGCACACCCCCCTCCTCCACCTCTCTCCTTAGGTGACAAGGGCACAATTTCATTTATTGGAGGCACTAAGTTTCCCCATTTTACTGTGCCTTCAAGAAGCTGTTTCAAAGCCAATGAATCACAGAAGCCTGCATAATACTGGCATGCTCTTCATTGTAAAGTTTTTCCCAACCTATGTGGTTGCTATCATGTAGAGGAGGTTGGGGGAAGATGAGGAAGCAGTTGGGTGTAGGCTACCTAGCAATAAACAGTTGAAAAGAGTTAGAAAACACTTTCTTTGTAGCCTGCATTACAAGTTTACTAGGAATGAAAAATATCACCTCGGGCTTCCCTGGTGGCGCAGTGGTTGAGAGTCCACCTGCCGATGCAGGGGACATGGGTTCGTGCCCCAGTCCGGGAAGATCCCACATGCCGCGGAGCGGCTGGGCCCGTGAGCCATGGCCGCTGAGCCTGCACGTCCGGAGCCTGTGCTCCGCAACGGGAGAGGCCACAACAGTGAGATGCCCGCGTACCGCAAAAAAAAAAAAAAAATATATCACCTCGTCAGCCCTGTTTCTGTGAGTTGAGCTATTTAAAGTACACTGAAAGGAGACAGGGGTTTTCCACAGATGAGCCCACCTGGATGGTCAGAGGACTATCAGTTTACTTTAGTTTGTTCAGAAACCCACAGAAACAGCTAGGTTTTCCAGCACAGAATTTCTTTTCTAACTTTCTCTTCCCCTAACATCCCTACCTCCACCTGAAAAAATTGTCTGGGTTTTGGCAAATGCTCTGTTGACAATCCTTGTCTAATTGTAGGCTCATTAGAAGGAGATGTTGAAAGTGAAATTCTTCTGATCTACCATCCGGCTTTTTCTTTTTCTTTTTTCTTTTCATGGCTTATTTCACATTTAATCTTTAAAGTGAAGATAAATCTCTACAGGAAAAGCAAAATATCCCTTTAATACCAGTGTCTACGTAGTTTAATCTTTCCCTAAAAAGAATTTTCATTTTGTTACATAGCTTAAATATGAATGCCCATTGAAAAGAGGCTAAAAACAAGACTGCAAAATGTAGAAGGACTGTGCCAATTTCTAGCTGTAAGTAAGGTCTCACTCTCCCAGGGTCACCATGGCTTTTTTGATGGCAACAGGTCCCATTCATGTTCACTCTTCTTATAACTGCCCTGAGTCAAAATGAGCCCTTGGTAATACAGTCAGAGAACAGGATATATGTGTATGCATAACTGATTCACTTTGCTGTACAACCGAAACTCACACAACATTGTAAATCAACTATACCCCAATAAAAATTTTAAAAATAAAAAAGAAGAATTTCAGAATGAAAGACCATAAAAAAAAGAGGACGGAAAGACTACTGATGTTTCACAGCTTCCAAAAAGACGAAGGGAAACACCATTCTATTTCCTAACACTAATGCATTCGAGCCAAGCAGACGCTTTGGAGTTCCTTCTGATTTCATCACTCTGTTCCTACCCAGCTATGATCTACATCTAGATCTAGATGTCAGAGAGAAAGCGTCCCTGCCGCATTCTCCCTCCAGTCTAACTGGTAATTCTGAGCCAACTGTCCCCACCGTGCAAATGCAGTGGAAGGCTTGATGTGGCTGTATTATTCCAGATAATAATATCTCTCCTTGTCTTCTTTTTGAATGTCAACCGAAAGCACATTTTTGTCTTGTGATAAGAATCGTGCATCACAAATGAGATCAGCTAAAATTCTAGACAGCATTCCCCAACAGCTTCCAAAATAAATGCACCCACATTCTTATTTAGCACCACCTGCAAGAAAAGTCTATGGTCAGTGTTCAGGCTCAATAATGTAGAAATGGAAATTATTAGCTGGGAAATAGGTTTCAGGGTCAGGTCTACAGAGGATAACTTTAAACAACAGAAAAATTCCTCTTGGAGGCAGTCTTCAGAATCCCTTATAAGCAGGCTATATTTGGAATTTATGTATTAGCTTCGTTCCCTTTTGAGTCTCACTCATTCTGCTAAATCAAATGGCTCTCAAATACAAACTCCACCTCGTGAATTACGGAAATCTATTCTTTATCAGCTTTTCCCAACTGAGGTTCCTTGAGAGAATTTAGCCCCACAGAAAATGATTCCGGTGACTGTTTTCTCAATTTTCTCAAAGAAGGTACTTGGCTAGCACTGCTCTAGAATGCAGAGGAAATAAGTTCATTCATTAACATACAATATATGCCTTAGGGCATTAGGACTTAAAATTCTCTAGCAAATCTTAGAGAAGGGCTGCTAGTTCTTTTAAAGAGCATAGAAATGTCATCACAAGCTGATTTGCGTAACGCTGCAAGTTTCTCCATGTCCCCAAATATTACTAACATACTACCACTACAACAATAACTAGTCCTACTAGTGGTAAGAAGATAAAGAATAGCTTCCATGGGCCGACCAGTCACTACACTGAATACTTAAAACTCCTCTGCTCATTTAAACAACATGACAGCAGTATGAGGTGGACATTATTATTATTATCATCCCATTTGACAACTGAAGCTGATTAGAGGGGGTTAACTGGCCAAGTCAAATGTGAGCCCAGATCCTGTCTGACTTGTAAGTGCCAGAAGACAAAAGAAATCGACTACACTGTGACAGATGCCAAGGGTGGGTAGTGTTAGGGAGCTGTCAGGCCGAGGGACTCCACCCACCTGCTGGACCAACCAGGTGGAGGAAGGGAGTCAAGATGGAGGTTGGGTTGGTTAATGACCACAGCCAAAGAGGTGAAGGCACCAAAGAAGAAAAAAATGCCAGGAAGAGGACCGGGACCCCAAAGCCAGAAATAAAGGGGACTCGGACCAGGCATTGGAGTACGCCAAGGCAGCTACCATATGTCAGGGCTCTAGGACACTAGTTCACGTCGAAATCAAAAGAGCATTTTTTTTTTAATTTTTTTTTTTTTGCGGTACACAGGCCTCTCACTGTTGTGGCCTCACCTGCTGCGCGGCACAGGCTCCGGACGCGCAGGCCCAGCGGCCACGGCTCACGGGCCCAGCCGCTCCGCAGCATTTGGGATCTTCCCGGACCGGGGCACGAACCCGTGTCCCCTGCATCGGCAGGCGGACTCTCAACCACTGCGCCACCAGGGAAGCCCCAAAAGAGCATTTTTAAATGGTAAGTAGATCCAACCTCTTCCGAGAAAGTAGAAGGACTTGAGCAACCTCTTTCTCATTTCCCTCCACTGCCTACCACTGCCTCCTTTTGATTCCCAAGGAACAATGTCTCTAATATGACTTTTCCAGCACAGTGAAAGGGGCATAAAGAAGAAAGTGGGGCATGTCAGTCCAAAAAATTGGAAGCAGCTAAAGGTTGACTGAGAATAGACAGCCTGGGGTTGAAAGCAACTTTCACGATACAGTTCATGGCTGCAAAGCCAATGGTTTCCCTTCATGTCTGACTGAATCTCTCGCGTCAGTTTTTCCCCACAGGTAAGATCCTGTTTCTAAGATTTGAAAAAAATATAGAAATCAACTAATTTCTAAGAAGAAGAAAGCATGTTGATGCTCTGAAGGTCAAAATCCAATGCTCTGCACGGAGCCATCCATGGGAAACATCTCCTCTGTCCCACTTTGTAAAACAATTTCAACGACAGACTGAGTTGCTTTGATGATGAGAGACTCACTAATTTAAAATTCTTCTTCTCAACATTGGACTTAGCAGTGTTGGATATCAAGGATATGGTATTTTTCTTCTCATAGAGTATTTTATTCAATGTAAGACTTTGTAGATTGTAAGATGCACCGTTACTTTGTGTACCAATAACAAGAAAGAGCTGCTATTTTAATGAAAACCAACCACCCACGGTAAGAGATACTCTGGTTTTAGAGATGTTAAAATATGGGGTGGCGGGTGGGGAATGTGTGCCTCAGAGACTATGGAATATGGTGATTCTTTGCCCTTTGTACAACTGCCCACACTGTCCACATAGCCCTCAGGGAGTTTGAAGGCTGCTGTGTTAAATCAAACATCTGCCTACTGCTGACTAGGACGGCCCCGCAGAGGCACCTGATCCCACCGCTGCTTATTCCTGCTTGAATTATCCTCTCAGCCCACTGAGGGCTGGGGATTGTGGTCCATAGCCCTCAGCCATACCCCTGGGAGCCCAGCGCGGGGCCAGGCACACAGAAAGCACTCCATCATAGGCATTTGCAGCTTGCAAAGCACGTTTACGTTCAGATTTAAAGCAGCCACGTTCCCTGTGCTACCTGACACTAGCCACACTCCTGAGATAAGCAAGGCAGAGACTATTACCCCTGCTTTCCAGAAGAACCCAGATGTAGCCAGATTAAGTAGCTTCACCTGCCCAAGGACACGCCGTGAGCAAGTGATGTCTCTGGTAGGATCGCTCAAAGTTTCTAACTCCCAGAGCAAAACTGGTCCTTTTTATCCTGTTACCTCCCTCTGCTCCCAACATAAAATGCCATGTCTAAAGTACCCACCTGGTGTTTCACACCCATCTGGAGACCAAGGTGTGCCAGGAGCGCCTGAGATTAGTCTCCGGTACCTGGTACCCGTGTGGCTGCCCAGGGCATCTCAAGACCACGTTTTCTGGGATGCCCTGCCCACCTCTCCATGGACCCTGCCTTCCTCCACCGCCCAGCATTCTGCCTTATAAGCCAGGAGGCAAAGGGAGTCACAGCGATGGGTTTAGGATTTGTATTCCCTGAGTATTTTGTGAAACATATATTACATAAATATTTTATATATATATATATATATGTTATCAGGGAAACAAATCTCAAATCCTAGAATACCCAATGTCTCCTTACTGAGGTATAGGATTGATGGTAGCACCACAAAAAAACACTGATTTCATGGCCCTATATAGGCCTTTCTCTGTGGAAAGGGGAAAAAAAGCAATTTTAACATGTTATCTTTTCCCTATCCTTTCCTTACGCAAAAGGGGAGCTTCACTAGCAGAAATCAGAGCGTTCAACTTACAAAAATCAAGGGGCAGAGGACGATTATCAGGGGATAATTCTCTCTTGACTGAAATCCCTTTTGCCCCCCTGCCCCCCACACACCTTTTTTTTTTTTCCACAAAATGAAGAAAACAATTTTCTCAATAAGGGGGTATCAGGCAGGATTTTGGACATCTTGGGTCCCTCACCATAGTGATACATTTTCTTTCCCATTAAATAATAAAATATGCCGTAGAGTGGCACAACTCTGCAGACCCAAGGCACATTAAAGCAGGTTCATCAAGCACCATCCATGTGGAAAGATATGAATATATTTTTACCTGGCACAGACAGAGTTCCTTTGCAGCTGCCTCAGAAACCCTGCTCCCACGCACTCCTTCCTAAAACACATGGGGGAGGGGGAGAGAGAAATTGAGAATTTCACTGAAGATCAGAGCAAAAGAGAGACATAATATCTGCAAAGAACCCAGCACAAAACAGCATGTAGAATTCTTAATAATGTAGCTCCTAACTATTTTTTGTTTTGTTTTGTTTCATTTTCACTTATTAGGAGAATTTTTAAATAACTTGAATTTTGCTGCTGCAGGCTAGGTTTGGGTCAGTTTCTGTTCTATTATTTGGGAGTGATCCGTTATTTTATCCCCATCCGAATTCTATTTTTCTTCTATTTTGGCCCCAAAGCACCAAAACCTTATGGTTAGGAAGGACTTGTTGAGGCTTCTATGTTGAAGCAAAGTAAAGATACAAATCATGAATTCCATCGCAAAATCCACTAATTGTCAGATTTTTGTGAAAGACTCTAATTAAATCCAGTAGGAAAAGAACGCCAAGCGGTCCAAAAAGAAAAATCAGTCATTTAAACAACTCCGCTAAGAGCTAAAAATAGACACCAAAGAACATCTGAAAAGTGCTTTTTTTTCCTTTTCAGGCAAAAAGAGGAAAAATCAGGAACAGAGAAATGTTGGGCTAGGTAATAATATTCTAAGCATCTGAAAGGTAGCATCTATAAAAACTTTATGAGATGTGCTACATTTATTCCAGACAAAAATCTTCATCGACTGACTGCCTATGAGATTGTCTTTATTGTCTTTCTTTCTTTATAGAGCTGTCAAGGGAAGATTCCTCCGGCTCAGCCAATCATGGAAGATTCCTGAAAAACCCTGGAGAATAAAGAGATTGGTAATCTCTTTTTAGGGAACCTAATCCCTGCACACAGAAACCCCTCCTCCAGTTCTACTGAAAACAGCTGCCCCCCAAAACAAGTGTCTTTATGAGACACTCTTCAACGAACAAAAGACAAATCCCCCCAAACATAAAACACATTTCTCACAAAGCAAAAGCACTCAACTTGAGCCGCAAAACCCTTGCAAGGTTGAAAATACCTTTGTCACAGATGCGAATAGGAAAAGGAGAACTCAAAATTGTATTCCTCGCGATTTAGATGTCCCAAAATTAGTCAGGTCAACTCACAAATTTTGTATTCATGCCCCAAAAACGCTCGCAAAAGTGAGTTCCAGGGTCAGGGTCCCTGTTCAAAGTTAAGCTCCATTCAGACCCAGTCAAAGAAACTCATCTCTTACCTGCTCCCCCAACTTGCACATGGTCTTTCAAGATTGGCTGGGGGTGCGTCAAGGTGTGTGAAGGGAGAGCTGGCTCAAAGGAACTTCCTGGACTTCATTTCCCTCCTGCCTTGTCCAAAAGCAGGACAATGCTCGGCAGAGTTCTCCCCAGATGCTGCACGACTGACCCCAAATGGGTACAATGGCATTTTTGGCAAAACTCCTTGTGTCCTGGGTTCTTCTCCATCTGTCCTTCCCCCTGCAGGTAGGACACTTCCTTCTGTGGTTAGAAAGCAAAGTGAGGCTTCCAGAAGTGGACCTCACCCTCCAGCCCCATCTCACCCATCTCTACGAGGCCTCATCCTCCCCTCCTTTGCCCCTGCTTCAAGGAGGAGAGCACCCTCCTCCTGTCAGAGACCGATGCTTCCTCCGGAGATGCAGCCTCAGCAGACACCTCGGTCCAGCAACAATACATCTCTCACCAGCACCATGAACCTTCCTCTCTTTGGGAGCACTTTCCCCTCTAAATAGAATATGAATCTACTGATAAGGCAGATCTCTCCGCTCATAACAATGTTTTTCTAATTCCCTGAGGTGGCATCCCTTACAGTAGCTATCGCTCTGCTCACCACTCCCTCTGCAGCTTCTTGGAAAGCAGACTGTCTCACAATAATCTGGCTTCATTCTCCCTCTACGAACAGGGTCCTCTCTCGGGTCAGTAATAGCCTTGACTTACGGCATCCACAGAAATCTTCCCTTCATCCTTTCAGCTGCCTTCTCTGTGGAGTTTGACACTTTCCCCTTCCTTCCTTTTGGAAACTCTCTCCTCCTCTGGGTCCCACAGGCCTTCTCTCCTATTCCTCACACTATCTCTCTGGTTGTTTGTGCCCAGCTCCTGTGTCTGCCTCTTCTTCCGCCCAGCACTTGCACGGGCGTGTTATGCTCTGCACGTTCATGTATCTTCTCCTTCTGGTCTCCTGGCTCCCTCTTCTGTGTCTGGCTTCCACAACGATTGACAGGATGGCATTTCCCATCTGTAACTTTACCATCCCAAACCAGCCTCTACCACATCCTTGATGATGCCTGAAATAATTCTCCCAGGGGGACACAGATTCCATTTCTCTCTGAAGATTAAAATGTAGATAATCCTTGGAGAAGTGAAATACCTGCAAATTCTCTCCTAAGTGATCATTTTGATGGGAGAAGAAGAGAGGCAAGTCAAACATTCTCTATCCCTCGATTTTTCACTTATCACAAGTGGGATAAAAACAGTTGTCCTGGGCTTCCCTGGTGGCGCAGTGGTTGAGAGTCCGCCTGCCGATGCAGGGGACACGGGTTTGTGCCGCGGTCTGAGAAGACGCCACTTGCTGCGGAGCGACTGGGCCCGTGAGCCATGGCTGCTGAGCCTGCGCGTCCGGAGCCTGTGCTCCGCAGCGGGAAAGGCCACAACAGTGAGAGACCTGCGTACCGCAAAAAAAAAAAAAAAAAAAAAAAAAGTTGTCCTTCTTAAATCAGCCATAATAGAGTTGAAAGTGCCCTGAGAATTTTAAAACTGGAGTAACATTTTTACTAACTGGCATGGGTACAGTTGGTTTTTATTTTGGGCAAGCTTTAGACCTCTCACACTTCCACTCTTTTCTGAGGCTTAACACAATTTTAATTAGAATACCTCTCAAAATTTCTCCCGGCATCCGTCTTTGAAAAGCTGGTGAGTCTACCGTGCCTGACCCTGAATTCACTAGCAAACTGAGTCTCAGGGGCGGTGGGAAGGTGTCTATGAAGGCATAGAAGAGGCAGGAAAATGGAAATTCCTACTATTAAAAGGCCTCAAAATTTATTTTATATCCATCAGGAATACCAGGGCAGAAAGCATTCGTATAAGAAAAGACACTTGTTTCTTAATGTTGTTTATAGTTCTGTGTAGTGTCAAACATCCAATACAAAATAAGCTGTGTGCTTGCAGTGAACACGTGCACACCTTCTCAGAATTTGGGATGAGAAGGAAGGTGCTTGGGTATAAACTAAGAGGCTGGCTGTCATTAAGTCACCTTCTTGTTTTAGAATCTAAAATGACTATTGAACACTGACTGATGAAATTCACCAAATACTTCTGGTTTGTTCTTTCTACCCTTGAAGTTGGTTGTATCCAGGTGACTTGCTTTGGCCAATGAAATATGAGTCAAAGTGAAAAGTGACACCTTTGGGCTGAAGCTGTAAACACGTTTATGCAATTCATTATATTCTTTTATTTGCATATTATTATTGCCATTGGCAACATTAAGAAAGAGGTGTTCATAAAAAAAAAAAAAAAAAGAAAGAGGTGTTCATTAGCCTGGGTCCTGGGTTCAGGATAATGCAGAGAAGCATCTCCAGTCCACCTGTAAAGAATATAGAACAGAAGCCAACCAGAGTTAATTTTTTACACAATATATCTGGATCTATACCGAACGGTATGCTCCCATCAAATCCAGCATCCTAAATCCTACCTAACTAGGTCTCTCACTAACTTTTGTATCCTTGTCTCTCAAGACGCTCCAACAGACAGTCTCATGAAGGGAGGCTCGTTCGTTTTCTATTTGCTGTGTTTCTAACTGACCACACGTCGAGTGGCTTGAGACAACGGTGGTGTTGACGTCAGTCAAGGCTGTGGTCTCACCTGAGGATTAGGGTCCTCCTCCAAGCTACACAGAATTCCATGTTGTGTAGCTATAAGACTAAGACCCTCAACTCCTGAAGGCCCCTCTTTGCCCTGGGCAGTTCACAGTGTGTGATTTCTTCCAGGCCAGCAGGGAAGTCGGTCCCATCTAAGGCCCACCTAACTAGGTCAGGGCCACCCAGAAGAGTCTTCTGCTTAACTCAAAATCAGCTGATTAGGGACCCTAATTACATCTGCAAAACTCCCTTCACCTTTGCATCTAATATAGCATAGTCAGAAAAATGACATTCCATCATGTCACAGGTCCTGGCCACACTAAAGGGGAGGGGATTATGTAAATGAGACATTGGGGGTCCTCTTGGAATCCTACCTACCACAGGAGGCCACTCTGCCTTCTATGTTCACACACAAGCTCTAGCTCCTCTCGTAGCTCTACTCATACACACCTTTTTTACTGTCCTCGTCCTCAGTCCAAAGTTTCTCCATTCTTCAGCCAAAGACAGGTCCCTCCTCTCTACAGCTTCCCTAAGACTGCTACCCACATGCAGAGAAGGCTTACAATTCTCAGTTTCTCTCAACCCTCTGCCCTCAGAGTCCTAATCAGGGTAGAGCACACACACATAAAAAACAGGGGATAACAAACTCTTAGGATCTGAATCATCTATATAACACGTGTAGCAGGGGGATCACACAAAAGTTGAAAATGCACGAAAATTCAGTACCTAGGAAACTCCAACGTGAAGTTCCAGGCACAAATTTTCAAAAGAAATAACTATGAACAGGTTTCCTAAGTCAACAGACTTCTTTCCCACAAGAAGAATATGAAGGAATTAAGGGAGTTGGAATTGTGGAAGAATATTTTGGTAACGGCTGTCCAAACTTTCAACACGAACTGTGCCCTAGAAAGGGCTTGACTTGGTGATATAAGGGACCTTAACTGTAAGAGGCTGGAGGGGAGGGGGTGGAGCTACAGGCTGAGTATTAGGAGGGCAGGTCAAGAAATCAACAGCATTATGTCAAGAGAAGGGTAGTCGGATTGTCCAGCAGGTGATGTCTGAACAACCCTGCACTTTTCACACAGGAGACAGAATGGTCTTTAATCATCTTTTAGAAATTCCAGCCCAGAGAAAGCAGAGCCAGCTTACAACAGTACAAGTCTTGAAAGAACTTTCCTGTTTCTCTTACTGATCTCTACAACCCCACAGGGGCGTGAGATGGCAGCTAGAGAGTGGAGGTCCAGGTGCACAAGGAAGAAAGAAGGTGGGCAGGTTGGAGACGGAGGTGAAGACTTACCGCTGCATGAACACTGAACAGTTGCTGTGGACTGGCCATCCTGACTTCTTATTCAAGACTGTGCTTTGGGTTTTTTTTTTTTCCTTTAGGTGGCCATTGGACATGTATCATCTGAAAGTAAGCAGAAAGGCCATAGACTCTGAAATTTTATCCAATGGTAGGGAAAAACCTTTCCCCATTGAGCAGGTTTAAAAGGAGAAGTCAGGACAAAAACAAAGTTGCCTTTAGGGTTCTGCTCTGTAAGTCCTGTTTGTTCTTGTAATAGACCCTATCAAGTGCACCTGTCTCTTCATGTGGTTGTGAACTCTTTTAGGGGGGCTGCTTGTTGATTTTAAAGTTCAAAGTCATGGATTACCATCAGTCTTCTCAGCTTCATGGAAAACCATGATGTGGTATTTCTGGTCCTTACTGAGAAGAAAGAAGCAGAGCAGATTTCAGCTGCACACACACACACACACATACACACACACACACACACACACACACACACCTCCTCAGGTCTTCTTGAAAGGGGGTAGCATGATTCCTAGGACACCATGTGTGAAACCGTCTTATTTCTGAAGCAGACAACCTCAGGATCTCAAATTAAAGGCCGCAACTGGGTCTTTTCCCAGTTCCTCAGCTCTGATAAGGGATGTAAACAAGAATTCCTGGGGAAGATTAAAAGGGAACTCAAAGTGAGGACCAGAGATTTTATGCAAATGTGATTCAAATTGTGAGAAAGCAATCTAGCTGAGCTATCTCAATGCTTTTCAGATGTTTGGGGAGTGAAAGGGACAGTGGGTGTCTCAAACGCCAAATATAAAGAAAGCCCACGGCTACAACTGATTGAAGAAATATATAATAGGCTACTTCCCTACTCACTAAACAGATAAGTTAAGGGGAAAAGTCAATGTGTGGCTAAAAATATCACAACGGCTATACACACATAGCTGACTTGATTTTTTTTTTCACGTAGCTACAAACTCATTTTATAGAACCCCTCTCCCATTCCCACCCCACCCCAATAAAAGGAAAATTAGTGAAATCAGATATTATTTCTCAAATGTCAATTTGTATTTCCAATTACACATCCAGTCAAGCCCTTTGTTCTACTTTTATACATTTGTTTGGTGTTTCGGGCCAGTAATCCCCAGCCACTCCAGCTTAGTACAATGAACTGACATTTGTGACATCGTAGCATAAGAAACAAACCCAAATGATTCTTTTATTAAACGGCACTCCACAAGGCATTGCCTGTTGTCAAGGAGGCAGGAAAAGGTGTCCTCCCCTGAATGCCCTTGCACGGGGCCAGCCTGAAGTGGGACCAGTTCTCGGGAAGATTATATCAGTGGCACCGCGCTGGATGACCAGTCCTGGAGGTTTCATCACATGCCCTTGCACTGAGAAATCAGAGCTGGATACACTGGGAGACTGATGGGGCAGACGGGCCACGGAGCAGATGTATTTGTTTTGTGAATTATCAAGCACATTCCCTTGGGGGGCAGCTGATAAAGTGATACAGATCACAGTGTTATGGAAGAGGAATGAGTCTGAGACACAAAAGCGACTGGGGTGTATTATGAATATTAATACTTGCGTTAACAAGGCCTTCAATGTGCCTTCCTTGTATTAAAGCCTCAAAGGGATCTATGTCTCAAATGGACTTGAATAGGCTCCCTGCTGGACCATAATCTTCTCAAAGCTGATGAATTGCTCTCTTCTGGCAAAAGAAAGGAACTTCAGGGTGGACATTTCCTGGGAATAAGGATTTAGAGGTTAAAAAATAATAATAATTTAATTAAAACGTTTCAAAAGCAGGAAACTATATTTCAATAGTTCATCATTTACTAAAATGGAATTAAAACCTTAGCCATTGATGGAAACTAGGACGTTAGGAAACTAACAATGTCAAACACATGTATTCATCTACTAATTCACCAAACAACTATATCATGGTGCATGCCACACCTAGGGAGGTGCCGAACTTGTAGGGTGGGGAATAGAAATATGTAAAGGGGCAGTTATACCAGGAAAACACTGTACTAAGTGACTTACACGCAATGCCCCATTCAGTTCTTCCAGCGCCACTATAAAGTAGGTTCTTTTGTCATCCCCATTTTACAGGTGAGGAAACCAAGTCTCAGAGAGGATAAAGAACTCACCCAAAGTCAAGCAAATATTCATTGGTTGGGGCCAAGATCAGATCACATTTTAGCCCAGCTCCAAAGTCCATGCTTTCAATCATTACCCCTCTGTGAACCTAGGAGACCTTGGGTTGCAGGGGGGCTGGAGGAGTAGAAGTAAGTGAAGAAAAGGTCACATGACTAAGTGAGAGATCGGTATGAAGACAGGACAATGAATCCATGATTCCTCTAAATGCAACATAACCATCACGGCACCCTGACACTGTGAAGGTTGATTTCTCTGCCAGAAAACCCTTCCTTCTTCCTTTATCCCCCTCCAGCTTTCATCTTGCAAGTGGGGTCTTTACCCTATGCCCCTTCCTCCTGTGGGAGCTTCTCATCTTGCATCTGCAATACTTCTGTTACAATATGTTGGATTATAAAGTGTGCTTTACATGTCTTTGCCATTAGATTGAGAACATCTCAAGAGCAGAAACAATAGAGAGATTAATCGGGCACAATCTCCCAGCATTTAGCACAGTGCTAACACCTAACAGGCATCTGTAAAATAAATGAATTAAAGAATGACTGTAAGGATATGAGAAGTTTCGGTTTTGTTTTGTTTTGAATGACAAAGCCACGTTTATTGCTTTGGGTTAGACCAGCGGAGATAGGATTGGGGCGAGGAAAGGCAGCACGGGAAGTGGGTGAATGTATCCTCCTGGCCATTGCCAAGTTCTTGGCACCCTGGGAATCCGACCCATACACAACGGATGGATCTACGGATCACCTGCTCACGGGCTAGGCACCCACTGAAGTTCAAGGTGCATTCCAAGGCTGAGAAATAGAGCTCCTCCTCCCCCGGATTCTGCCAGTGGTGTCACCTGCACAGGTCTGAGCACGGAGGGGTGCAGTGATGACATGCACTGGGGTGAGTGTCCTCAGGAAGGCATCTTGGTGGAGGCTGCTCCCGTCTTCTTGGGCACTGGTGCTGGCTTTCATCATCATATCATTCAATCTTTTTGCAGATCCTGACCTCCAGCAAGTAGATGCCACATTCATGTTATAGTGAGAAAACTAATTTGGGCACAGGAAAGTAACATGAGAAGAAAAGACCAAAAATGGAGTTTGGGGTCAGATCATGGAGGTCATTCATTAAGTGCAAAGTTAAGGTGTTTGGACTTGATATGTTACAGGCAATGTGGAGGCTAGGCAGGCTCCAGGCCAAGAGAGTGGCCTGCTCGTCAGGGTTTAGTGAGTTTACATAGTTCTTAGCCTGGGAGTATTGCGGAAGCAGAAAAACAGTAGGGAGCTCACTGACAAGGGACAGGGCAGGTGTCATTAGCACTTAACTTCTATTGCTTTATCCTTTCCTTGAGACTTATTCATAATGAGCATGGGCTCAGATACTGGATATCCACTTGAGTAATGTATCTACATTCATAACTCAGTACAAGCCAGACACTCTTGTTTGTTACATGTGGTTTCCTTTTGACCTGTACCACAAGTCAAGAAGAGGCCTGTGTTTTTCTATTCTACAGAGAGCTTTGGAGACTGGCCCATAGTAACACAGCTGGTAAATGGTGGAGGCGAGACTTGTGGGACAGGCAACCTCCCTCCAGAATGAAGGCTCTCTACCGTGATACAGTACTGCCTCTTGGATGCCTTCTTCTTGGATGTTCTTCTTTGCATAAATGACTTCTCATCTGTCAAGTCTCAGTGACTGTCACATCCTCAGA
This sequence comes from Leucopleurus acutus, assembly GCF_964270905.1. Taxonomy (NCBI): domain Eukaryota; kingdom Metazoa; phylum Chordata; class Mammalia; order Artiodactyla; family Delphinidae; genus Leucopleurus; species Leucopleurus acutus. The sequence goes on along the minus strand of NC_139154.1, from coordinate 84,608,845 downwards.
GAGGTTTTCCATGACCACGTTGTCTGATGAAGTCACCTGCCAAGTACTTGTTAGCACATCACACAGTCTTACTTTCTGCATCACTTTCATCCCTATCTGAATGTGTCTTTTTTTTTTTTTTTTTTTTTTTTTTGCGGTACGCAGGCCTCTCACTGTTGTGGCCTCTCCCGCTGCGCAGCACAGGCTCCGGACGCGCAGGCTCAGCGGCCATGGCCCACGGGCCCAGCCGCTCCGCGGCATGTGGGATCCTCCCGGACCGGGGCACGAACCCATGTCCCCTGAATCGGCAGGCGGACTCTCAACCACTGCGCCACCAGGGAAGCCCTGAATGTGTCTTCTTTATTTGTCTGTTTACTTTCACATGTCTGAGTCTTTCATCTAGAGCTAAACTCTCTAGAAACAGTGGCCTTTCTTCTTATTATTTTTTTATTTACCTCTTTACACCCAGTAACTAGAACAGTACCTGGCACAGGGTAGGGGCCGAATAAACATCTGCTGAATGAATGGAATAGTCACCCTGCTCCTTATTCTCTGTATAATGTGGGGCAAATGATTTGCCCCCTTAAAATCTACCCTCTAGAGGGGTCATGAGATCATTTCCATGATATGAATTATGTGAAGTAGGTAACACAGTACTTTGCACATGTCAAGAGTTTAATGCCTTTCTGTCCGTCTCTCAAATGCACAGAACGCATATCCATGTGTTACAACATTTCCTTCATTTATTTATTTCTCTGCTTGCTTCTGTTACTGATAAGCATCCCTCCTGCCCCACCAACACTTCCCTCTTTAATGCTCCATTATGCTTCTTCTTCTATTGTCTGAAACAGCCCTGGGAAAAGAGGTGCTCCTGGGGTGGGATCATGTGATCACGAAAGCAGATTTTGCTAGTCAAAAGTGTCCAATAAAAATGGGAAGTTGATTCCTAAATGTCTCTGGAAGTCTGTGGTTTAGTCCACAATATCTTAACAGATTAAGTTAATGCAAATAGCAGATGTATTTTGTAGCAACAAGACAAATGTTCAGCAGAATTAAAGTTATTCATGTGTTGTCACACTGGGAATATTTGCATGATATTTTGCTAATTGCTCCAAAATCTGACTTGTAGCAAATAAACAAATGGAAAAAAAAATAAACCAGCAAAAATTAGCCCCAGGCCTCTCTGATTTCTTTTACACTCCCACTGTCTTTTTTCAACCACTCAGCTTTTTGCTCTGAAAGCCCGGTGGCCTTTCCCAGTCTCCCAAGCGTGTTCTTGGACCCATTATTTCTGTGGAGACATTCATGGCTTCCTCCTGGTAATGAGAGGTCCAAAGGCACTGGGCATTTTTTCTCCCCCTGACTCTCAGCACCCTCCTCAGACTTCAAATGTCTACTTAGATTTCCTAATGAAAGCGTCATGTCGATAGATTGTACCAGTTGAAAATAGTGTAAATTTGTCAAGTTTTCTTAAAATAGTTCAGATAATTTTTGTGTCAATATATACTAAGTTTATTACTTTCTGAGGGCTGACATAACAAAGAACCACAAACTGGGTGGCTTTAAACAACAGAAATGTATTGTCTAACAGTTCTGGAGACTAGAAGTCTGAAACCAAGGTATCGGCAGAAATGGTGCCTTCTGAGGGGCCCTATAGAACATTTGTTCCATGCCTCTCTCCTAGCTTCTTGTGACGGCTGGCAATCCTTGGCATTCCTTGGCCCATAGATGCATCACTCCAATCTCTTCCTCCATCTTCACAGGAGTTTTCCTGTGTCTCTCTGTTTTCACATGGCTGTCTTCTTATAAAGGCACCTGTCATATTGGGTTAGAGGCCTACCCTACTGCAGTATGACCTCATCTGTAATATAATATATTATATCTGCAATGGTCTTATTTTCAAATCAGATCACTTTTTGAGGTACTAGGGCCTAGGGTCAACATCTTTTTTGGGGGGAGGTGGACACAATTCAACCATAACATTAGGGGTCTCCAAACTTTTATGGACCTATATCCCTAGAAATTAAAATATCTTGTGCACACACCTCAGTATGTCTGCATGTGTTTGTGTGATAGTTATGTACATAAATATGTATATTATACACAAGTAATAGGCTAGCCTACTAATATGCCATGTATATTATAAAGCAAGCACAAAAATAGAAATTTTTTAAATGATGAGAAAAAAAGAGATTAGAAGTGATAGGACATACTTCCCTCACTCTCCTTGGATCATCTTCTTTTTCTGTTTTTTGAAAACCACTTCCTGACTAATGTGAAGGGCATGAATTTAACTCTGTGAGGCAGAAGAAGGAAAAATAAATCATTAAAGAAAGAGAAGAAAAGTGACCAAAACTGAAAGCTCTGGACTGAAACAAAATTGAAGAGTTTGTGGTTAAATGCACATTCTAAGTTCATCATCATTAAAATAACCCACCATTACTCCTGGGCATATATCCAGAGAAAACTCTAATTCAAAAAGATACATGCACCCCAATGTTAATAGCAGCACTATTTACAATAGCCAAGACATGGAAGCAACCTAAGTGTTCAGTGACACATGGAAAGATGAATCGATAAAGAAGATGTGGGTACACACAATGGAATATTAGCCATAAAAAAGAATGAAATAATGCCATTTGCAGCAACATGGATGGATCTAGAGATTGTCATACTGAGTGAAGTAAGTCAAAGACAAATATCATATGATATCACTCATATGTGGAATCTGGAGTATGATACAAATGAACCTATTTACAAAACAGAAATATACTCAGAGACATAGAAAAGAAACTTATGGTTACCAAAGGGGATGGTGGGGGGAGGGATAGATTAGGAGTTTGGGATTAGCAGATACAAACTACTGTATATAAAATAGATAAACAACAAGGTTCTACTGTGTAGCACAGGGAGCTATCTATATTCAATATCCTGTAATAAACAAACAATAATGGAAAAGAATATGAAAAAGAATATATATATATATATATATATATATATATATATCTGAATCACTTCGTTGTACACCAGAAACCAGCACATTATAAATCAAATATACTTCAATTTTAAAAAATAAAAATATAATAATAACAGCATTAAATTGGAAGTGGGAATTTTATTCCAAAAGAATCAGAATACACGCATTCTGCCCATTCTATTAGAATCATGAAAGCGTACATAGGAATATCTCATCACCAGTGGCAGCAGTCTTATTCGTCCTCTATTTCTTTTCCTTCAAAAAGTGAATTTTCACAAACATTGTTTAACCATCATGAAAGAAGGATCCAAATGTGAAAGTGAAAGGCCTTGGTGACCTTAGCTGTGCGTTACCCAAAGACCTGGAGAAAATGAGCTCTCCTCTCAGGTCTCAGCTTCTTCACCCAGGAAACGGTAGTAATACCTGCCTCACCTGACTTCAGCTTCCTGTGAGCCAAACGTGGCTCCAGGTGGGAACAGGTTTTGAAGAGCATGATGCACGGCACTGTGGCACAATTCACACAACCACTCTGAACCTCCTCAGTCTCTCTATCTGTAAAATGGGGATAAAAAAAGACTATTCTGACTATTTCGGCAGGATTTTGCAAGAATAAAAAAGGATAACATACTTTATAATCAACAAAAAACACACTTTACTATAAAACTATAAGGTTTTATTATTCATAGATTGAGCTTGTAAATGGAGCTTTCTAATTGGTTCATGAGAAAGTAAAAATCAGTCTTCAGCTTTGAGAAATCAGAAGAGAGACCTGAGTGTCCCTCAGCAGATCAGGATGTAACCCCAGGTCTAACTCAGAAACACTGGCAAGAAGCCAATGACAAGAGCAGTAAAGCTCAGCTCCTGGAAGCACTTTCAGCTAAGAGGGTGTTGACTGAAAAGAAAAAGGCACAACCTAAAAGTTAAGAATGATGTTTTATTCCGCAGACATACTGAGGACTTAAGCCCAGGAGGCAGCCTCTCAGATGGCTTTGAGGGACCGTTCCAAAGAGTTAAGGGAGGAACCAAGATATATAGGATTTTTTGCAACAAAAATCAGGTAGCTGAACATCAAAAGTTTACTGTTAATTAAAGAAAAAACAGACATCTCAACATAATGAATTTAGCACTTTTCTGTGTATGGTAAGATGCAAGAGTCTGGGCTCCTTGATATCATTCCTGTGACATGCACCTTAACTATCTAGGGTCAGCATCCCGTTCTTCATCCTAAAGCCCCTCAGGGTACACAGTCGGGGGCAGCTGCCGTGGCTGATGGCTTGATGGCCACACCACCCTTTATTTACTGATATGGCAGGTGACATATTTTTGTCCACAAGGGATAGATCCACTTTTAAACTAAAACATCAGAGTAAAACCTACAGTCTTAACTTTTCATGTTGTCAGGACCTAATACAATTTTGGAGAAAATTATTGAAAATCCTCTCTTATAATTATTGCTCATTGCCTATGAGCTCTATTGCCTAGGATCCTTCTTCTCTTCACGTCACATCCCTCCCACTTGCTCTTTGATCTTCTGAGGTTCATGTTTTGTTTTAAGGTTTTAGGACATAGAAGAGTTGGAAACAGACCTGGCTCTGAGACTTCCTCTCCGAGATGTCCGCTGAGGCCAGGCCTCCCTGAGGAGGACAGCATGCATCTTGTGAGGACAATCTCCACACCGCACACCATCAGCACGTCACCCAAGGGCCCACAGAGAGGGTGTGTCTGCAAAACGACTTGGCTGGACAGAGAGCAGCCAATATACAACACTTCTAATCTGGGGACCCAGTCGATTTGTTCAGTCTGACAGTCCTGCTCTGCCTCGTGCCACTGGGCTTCCCCAGCTCAATGCCCACTTTTCTCTCGATCTCAAGCACCTTCTACAATTCCCTCCTTTCCAATTTTAAGACATTTTTAGAAATTCCAATATTTTTCCATCCACCCTTCTGTAATCAACCGAAGAAACATCTGACAAATTTCCTTTAGCTGATATACATATAATATACAGTCTTAAGAAAGCTACCCAGCTCCGATCTAACTGCCTTTTGCTCTTGCATATCCTTTATCATACTTAGTTTCAATTGGCTTTGAAATCAAACTATTGTTGCCTGTTCATATCTTGGCATACTATTCACTCTGCTTTTTATGTGTCCCACCACAGCACGTGCACTGTTACCTAAACACTGGGTTTGCCTCTTGATGGGTGTTGAACCAAAAGACACAACCAAGCCAAAGATTGGGAGAAGAAAGGATCCATTACTTGCAGCAAGTAAGGAGAACACTGGGAACATTTCCCAAAGCAGTGTCTCCCCGAAAATCGGGGAAAGTTTTAAGCTAAGAGCATATGCATATTCATTTAGGGGCTTGAGAAGAGGTGAATTCAGCGTAGAATTGGGGCCAAGGCCGACAGAGTCCAAGCTTCAGTTGATTGAATTTCACAAGGGTCAACATCATCATTCTGTCCTCTACCTGGGTGGGGGCCTTAGTCCCTGCAGAACTCAATGACTGGATCAGACTGTGATGTATTTTTTTGAGGCGCATTTTTTTAAATTAATTTTTATTGGAGTATCATTGATCTGCAATGTTGTGTTAGTTTCTGCCATACAGCAAAGTGAATCAGTTATACATATACATATATTCACTCTTTTTTAGATTCCTTTCCCATATAGGTCATCACAGAGTACTGAGTAGAGTTCCCTGTGCTATGCGATAGATTCTTATTACTTATCTATTTTATAGACAGTAGTGTGTATATGTCAATCCCAATCTCCCAATTTATTCCTCCCCCTCCCCTCACTTTACCCCTTGGTAACCATAAGTTTGTTTTCTACATCTGTGACTCTATTTCTGTTATGTAAATAAGTTCATTAGTACCATTTTTATAGATTCCACATATAAGCGATATCAAATGATATTTGTCTTTCTCTGACTTACTTCACTCAGTATGACAAACTCTAGGTCCATCCATGTTGCTGCAAATGGCATTATTTCATTCTTTTTTAAGGCTGAGTAATATTCCATTGTATATACACACCACATCTTCTTCATCCATTCACCCATCAATGGACATTTAGACTGTGATGTATATCGCTTGAGGAGGAACTAGGACTCTGTTTTATTGCTGAACTACTGTTTCTTGACTGCTTTTCCTTTGTTCCTGCATTCCCTTACTTCCCTTAAAATCACTGATTACTGAGACCTATTCAAGGGCAAGCATTATGACCAGGCTTAGATCACAAAATGGCTTAGGCCAAAAATGGCTTCTCTTATGTCAAGAAAGTCATGCCTGGTTCTTTTTCTCTGGGGCTTCCTACGCTGTCTGCTTACATTATGAAAAACTGCTCTCCATCTTAGAAGCTTTTACATGTTACAGGATGACAAAAACAGTGCACACTCAGCTTTATTTTGGAGTAGGAAAGGGCCCAAGGCATTGAAGCTGATAGTTGGCATTGGAATCCTAGCCTTGTGATTAAAAACTGTGTGTTTGAGGGCAAGCCATGTCCTCCTCTGATGCTCTGTTTCCTCATCTATAGAATTAGGACAGTAATACCTCTCTCATGGGATAGTCATGAAGATTAAATTCAATGAAATAACATGCTAAGCTCCAGACACACTGATAACACTCCATTAGTTAATATGCAACATCTCATTTTGCACAGCACCGAATGCAGATTTCTAAGCAGAGAGCTATTCTGATGACAAAGATGAAGTTAGCAAGGCTTTAGATTAGAGATTCACAGCACTGGTTCCACAGTTAATTCACCAGGGGAGCTTTAAATATTCTTATGCACAGACCAGTTCAATCAGCCTCTCTAAGACACACAGGCATCAGTATTTTTCAATTCCCCAGATGATTCCAATGTGCAGCTAAGGTTGGGAACCCCTGCTTTAGATGAAGGTGTTTGTTTTTTCCAAAGTGTGGAAGATGAAGCTTGCTTACCTTGGGGATGGAAGTGGGAAGGATGAAGGGAAAAACAGGCTCCAGAAGTGTTCGATGTAGCACAATCACACTCCAAAAAATGCAAATTCCTTGTTCAAATACATTCCTTTACGTGCAGGTGGTAAACGTGTGAAGGACCTGTCTTCGGTCACCATATTTTGTTGAATACACTTCCCATGCTAAGGCCAAGAGCGGGTCTCAAGACCATATTTCTTTATATGGCTTCGCTGAAAGTAAGCAAAAGTGTGAGTAAGTACATTGCCCTCCCCAGTTCACCCATCCCCATACCTACACTTAGAAATCTAGAATCTAGAACATGTTGTTTTCTTTTTCATTATAACTTTGAGACTGAAATAACTAATTAAAATTTCTCCTAAGCCAAATATACAAATTCTTATCTGATATTTCAGAAACCAGTTATCAAATGCAGCACAAGCACAACTTAGTTTTTCTTTCTCAAAAAAAAAAAAAGACCCCAAATACTATTCCTACAGGAAGCATAAATTGTATTGCTAGAAATAATAGCAATCTCTTTAGCTATATCCCCTAGGACTCACTTCAGTATATTTTCCTAAGTGCTATATTTTTAAAGCTCTGTTGCATACCTGCCTCTTAGACATGCTGAACTGAACATTCTGCACTTAGTGGTACAGGTTGGTTGAAAATGTACCCTTAGAAAAATGAAACCCTTTATCAGTCGCTATTGCTATGTGAGACACTGGGGAAGAAATTATTCACAGAACTGCTGGCCTCAATTTAGAATTTATTGTGTTGTTATATTTAATGTAGATTGATTATTGCTCAAAAATATTTACTGCCAATTGCCTAGATCCATAGGAGAAATATATTTCCCTGACTTTAGTCTCAGACATGTGACTTGCTTTGCCTATGGGATATTAGCAGATATGATACAAAGGCTTAAAATGTGCTTATACAGATGAGCTTTCCTCTTGTGCCTCTATATTTCATAAACATGAGAAGAGCTTGTGCCTAGAATGAATGAACACATATGGAGAAGACCTGAACCCAGCCTGCAACAAGGAACTGGGCCTGGCCAGACCCACAGCTTAAATCAGAATCACTCAGCCAAGCCCAGCCTAGATTAGCCAAATTGCACCCAACCCACAATTGTGTGCGTGAGTTTTAAGCCACTGTGTGTTTGGAATGGTTTGTTATACAGCAGTAGCTGACCGATATACACTGCAAGACATGGTATCGAATAAACAAGAACCAGTAGAGAAACTGGTTTGAAAACCCACTTCTTATGGCCAATTAAAAATATTTTTTGAAGTGGGGTGCTAGGGTGAAAGATTCATTTTATGTTACAAGATAATCATGCTATTGTAACCATCACTGAATATCTATTGTTGGTACATGTAAGGAAAGGAAATAATGATTTTTCTGAATAACTATCTTAAATGGTACAAAATTTTATATCTTTGAAACTGAATGGAAAAGTTGTCTGCAGTTTCACTGTGGTATAAATATCAGTTTTGCTCTTGGTTGTAAAATAATCATTGTAGCTACCATTCACTGAGCACTTACTACATAGACCTTACAAATATTATCTCAAAATACTACATTTAGGTAGTTGTGATTATTTACTCCCATTTTAGAGATAAAAACATTGAGGCTTGGAATGTTTAAGTAATTTGCCCAAGCGTACCAAGCTAGGAAGCAGCAATGTTGGGAACTAGCCCAAATCTTTCTGATTCAAGAGCCTAACTCTTACTACTGCCTCTCAGAGTTAAAAAGATGAATGTGTAAGAAGAATGATGCAATAAGAATAAGGTCATTAACATGGGTCTATTCCAATGGAGGATAAGTCATAACATAAATCTCTATGACAAAATGTGGCTTTCTGGTTTCCCTCTTCTATCAACCATCTTGAGTTAATGTCTCAGATATAAATATTCAATGCAGTTGAACAAATATTTCTTTGGCCCTAATAAATACCAGGCTTTATGCTCACGCTTAGAATTACAGTTGAGTTTAGGACACAGTTCTTTCTTTATAGAGCTTTCAGTCTAGTAAATAATTGATGTTGAAAAACTCCTAACCAAAAATCCCAGTGTGAGCTCTATCATGTGTCAAACACAGGGTGAACAGATGTTCCAACTAATGATTGCTGGGGTGGGAAGAGGGTGAGGGCTGGGGAGTTAGTTACATTTACTCACTGAGAATGCTCATTCCTTTCTGAAGGCAGCCAGCAGCCAAGGAAGAAGACAAATTCTAAATTAAAGGGGGGATCAAGCTGTGCGAGATTGCTGACTCGAGTGAGAGCTGAAAGATAATGGCTGCACTAAATGCTGAGCTCCGGTCCACGATGGATGGACCAGAGGAGCATCACACCCAAGCCTGTTGACTCAGATGGGAGTGTTGGCCAACAAATAATAAATTGAGGAAAAAAGAATTGTGGTTCTGTTGAGTATTATAAGACTCTCTCCTTTATAAAAGGATGAAAAATTTATTCAATTGAGATATATTGCTTAAGTGAAAAACAGTCGTAATGCAATGTTATGGCGCTATTTTCTAAATGGGTCAAAGTTTCTACTGCCCCAACATCAGAGATCACAACAGAACCAAACATAAGACTCTCTTCCACCAAAGAATGACATTTTCTAGCCCCTCTTTTTTTTATCCAGTCAAAAGGGGAGGCCTCATCTGAGCTGCCCCTTACTTCTCCGTACCTGTTAAAGAAAAGGAAAGAGGAGTTTGCTAAAGGCATTTCACAAGTGGGATATTAATGTCAAAAGGTATTTACCATGGAGAGAAAGCATCCAGTGTTCCATCATTTTTCTTCACCAATTCAGAAAAAAGTGTTCCAATCCTAACTGCCTCATGTATATCATTATATAGCTATAATTCTGCACAGAAATATCAGGCATCTTTATCAAATACTGTATATCTTTTTGCAGGAAAAAGTCAAATGTGCACTCATTAGAATTAGTCATAATTCTAATTCCAAACATGACATCATCCCAGCAATGTCACTTGCTACTTTATATGTTACTTAACTGATCTGAATTTCAGCTTTCTTATCTGTAAAATAGGAATAAGAAAACTACTGAAAGCATTGTTATAAGGGTCAGAATTAAGACACATATGCACTTTGAGAGACACAGAGGAGAAAAATCAATAAATGGTAACTATTATTATTATTATTGACACTGCTCGTACTTGAAATTCTGTTATTGCTTATATACATTTATTTTTGTCATATGCTTCAATAAGTTTCCTTCTAAATAAAAAAGTTAAAGGAAAATGATTCTAACCACATATTGCCTTGTTGTAGATCACCCTTCTTTTGAATTTCAAAATGGTGCCACCCTTCCCTCCCCTGCTATGTACGTAAGTACCTGGAGTTCACAATCTTAGTCCCTCCTACCTCACAGCCTTCTTGGGGCCTTTCTGGAACCAAGGCACACTGTATCTGACTTGCTTAAATAGTGAATTTACTATCTACTTAAATTAGTACTAATGTCAAACTTTGATTGAGAGATAGATTTGGAGATGTCTCCTGCCAGTGACAGGACCCAAAGAAACCCGAGCAGACAGCCTTTCTCTTAGTGAGTGCAGATTTAGTTCCTCTCCCGAAGGTTCACAATTACTAGGAAGGGGATATGCATGAGCTCATGAACACCAAAGCCAACAACATCAACAGGTTCAAGCTGGCACTGGAGTCGGGGCATACTCCTTCCCGCAGCCAAGTCATCGCCATCCTCACATCTTAGCACAAACTAACTTATTGGCTATTAGCTTAACCTAGAAAACCTCAGCCACAAAGAGAATCAGGGTAGTTAGAAAAATAATCTAGTAATATTTTCTCATGATGTTAAAAACATGCATTTTTCATTCAAACTCCACTTGTCTTCTTTGGAAACCAGCAATTCCTTTCAGTCTTTCTACCTAAGAAAGAGTCCAGTGAGCCAGGTTTTGGAGGCTGTTTTTTCCTCCCAGCCTCCATGTTCCTTTTTCTTTTGGTAACAGTAGCCAGATCTCCTTTGGGGTCCATATGCAGTCTCAGTGGGGCCATCATACAAGATGCCATGATGCCAACAATTGACTCATCCATTCTCCTATGGATGTACTTCGAGTTTTTCCATTCTTTTGCTATTGTGAACAGAATGGCTCTGAATAATCTTTTTGAGCTTAAGTTAGTCAAAGTGAGTTTTGTTGCTTATCACCACACAATATTAACAGATTTATGTAGGAATACAGAAAGTTCTCAATTGTCATGCACCGTTATTTATAGATATAGTTCATTATTAGGTACAAATTATTTTAAAAGTTTAAGATTTAAGCGATTCCTAAGGGTACTCTCACACACTGTCCTGCTTTCACAGACAGGAGTTATTGCTTGTCTTAGTTCTGGTCATCTATCAGCTACCAATTGTGGACTTAATTCCTAAGGGCTTTAATCAACTGGCTTCTCTTTCCCTTCTAATGAAAACTGGATACATAGTTACCTTGCTAGTTGAAAAAAAAGCCAAAGGTGACACAAATTGCCAATAAATATTTGCAAAGATGCTCAAACTCAATAGCAATCATGGAGATGCAAATCAGACCACAATGAAATACCATTTATACACTAGATTAGCATAAATTAAGACATCTTATAATATCAAAGATTGAAAGAGGTGGATCTGTGGGAACTTTTATTCATGTACATTGGCGAAAGGAAAGCAAACTGGTACAACTACTTTGGAAAAAACGTGGCAGTATGCTCTAAAGTATGTAAAGTTGAATATTTACCTACAATACAATCCAGGGTAATATGTAGGGAAACTTTTGCCCTTGTGTCCCAGGAGACATGAACAAAAATATTCATTGCAGTTCTATTCACAGCAGCAAAAAAAAAAAAAAAATCATTGCAGTTCTGTTCACAGCAGCAAAACAAAACAAAAAACAAACCAAAAAAACCCTGAGTAACAACTCAAATGCCTATCAACAGAAAAAGTGGATGAACAAACTGTAGTTTAGTCAGGTAATGAAAAATTATAGAGCAGGAAAAATAAATAGACGAAATTTTACAAACAACATGAGTGCATCTAAGAATATTGAGTAAAAACAGCAAGTCCCAACAAACTACACACAGTGTATTATTTTTATAAAGCTCAAAAATCCAGCAAAGCCAAGCGACACACTATATGGATGTACCCACGTGTATGTGTATGTATATACACGCGTGAAAATAATTTTTAATAAAAGCAAGCAATGTTCAGCACAAAGTTCACCATCAGGCTGGGAAAAGGCAGAGTTTTGTGATGTGGGAGAATTGCATAAGAAATTACAGTGATGTTTGTGGTCCTAAAATTGAGTGGTGAGTTCACAACTGTTCATTTTATTATTCTGCTTCATCACTCACATATATGTTACATATAGTCTTATATTGAAGGATAAAGAAAAATAAGCCAATAAAAAGTAATAGCTTCATCCAAGGACAGAAGAAGAGACTAGTGCACAAACTTCACAAGGAACATTGTAGATGACTGGGATATACTCTGAGTTTCCACTTACTCATAACTCAATAACCTCTCTTGCTGTGACCTTTCTCCTTTACTAAAATTTTTTTTAATTAATTTACTTACTTATCTATTTATTTTTGGCTGCATTGGGTCTTTGTTGCTGCGCGCAGGCTTTCTCTAGTTGCGGCGAGCGGGGGCTACTCTTCGTTGCGGTGCGCGGGCTTCTCATTGCGGTGGCTTCTCTTGCTATGGAGCATGGGCTCTAGGCACGCAGGCTTCAGTAGTTGTGGCATGTGGGCTCAGTAGTTGTGGCTCTCAGGCTCTAGAGCGCAGGCTCAGTAGTTGTGGCGCACGGGCTTAGTTGCTCTGCAGCATGCGGATCTTCCCGGACCAGAGCTCGAACCCATGTTCCCTGCATTGGCAGGCGGATTCTTAACCACTGCACCTCCAGGGAAGTCCCTTCTTTTTTTTTAGATCTGACTCTTTGTATGTCTTTCATGGACCACTTCTCACTGAACAGTCTGCAGCATTTTAACCACTTACTAGCCCTATAAACTGAGATAAGTAGAGTGAGAAGGTAACCGATCTCTTATGACTTTGCGAGTCGCACGTGTTTAACGTGTGCATTTTCTTCATAACAGAAAAGGCCATTTCTATCAGCACCGTGAGGTTAATGTACTTCTTCCTTTCCAATCTCCCACCCCCCAGACACTAACCAACCCTTCTGGGAAAAAAGCTTTTATCTTATCAGAGACCCATGCTTTGGGGATAATGCAGCAATGTTTTATTATTGCTGCTAATACGCACATGTGGCTAGAGATAGAACAATAGGCAAGGAACACTGCTTTGTTCTATGAAAACATAAACCTACACAGGCCAGTTTAAGTGGCTTCTTTCCTCTGGCAGCTGCTTTCTAAAGGTCTGAAAGTGCCTGGGCCTAACTGGAGACTCTGCAAGACACTCTTGCCCATAAAGAGAAGAGAAAAGAAAGCTATCTCTACCTAAGGCCACTACAACTAAAACTGTCCAAGTACATGATTTGTCAGAGTATAGGAAGAGCCTTAGTCACTCTGAGTTTTCAAAGGCGACAAATTGTTATCAATGATAATGCCTGGGCTTAAAAATGAGTGCAGAAATGGATTAAGTGGCCTGGCATATACAAAAATGTGTTTTTCTGGCTAAATCTTTGTCTTAGCTCCTCCTCCACTCACATCATCTGTACTTCTTTCGGTAAAAACTTGGACTGGACCACTAATCCATATTTATATTATCCTGTTATGTTATGTTATGCTGAAAGCAACCCAATTTGCTAATAGCTTGTTACTCTCTAGCTGCATTTCCCCCAGGCCTAATATCATTCAATTCTTTCTGAGGGTTGCTTTCTCCAAGGGATGCTGACGGAGACCTGGACTGGCTTTCACACATTCAATTTCTAAAGTATTCCTTCAAATGTCTTCTTCCTGGGGAATAACATATATAGGGAACAACGACAACAACAAAAGTGAACAGACAGAAAAAAGTGTGTATTGCATCCCAGAGGCATACTAATATAAAATCATTGACTAAAAGGCCAGGTCAAACATTCATATGAGTCTCTTTGAGAAATAATTGATTGTTTCTCCCACTATGGAGAATTCAAATCATTTTTTTAAAGCCATGCTAAACACACTGAATCACTCAGGAAGGGCCAGGTTAACGACACAGTAACAAAAGACACCACAGATCCCAGTGGCTTAAGACACAAAGGTGTATTTCTTGCTCTACGTAGTGTGCACAGGTTGACTGAGAGCTCACGTCCACATCACCCCACTCTGGAACCCAGATGTGCAGAGCCCACACTATATGAAATGTTGCTGATTGAAGAAAAAAGGAAGTGACAGTGGTGATTCACAGGTAGACTCTTAAAGCTTATAACCAGAAGTGGTCCTCAAGACTTTTCTCTCATATTTCAGTGATCTGAACAAAGGCCATACTTAACATAAAGGAAGCAAAGTAATAGTCTACCAATTATCTGGAGACAGCAAAAGACAAATATTTAGTGAATAACAGATACTGAAATAGATCTTAACGGTCCCCAGAAATGTAATCCTCCCAAGATGGAGAGTGGGCGTGAGTCTTCAGACAGGTTATCTTTTAATGCTTACTAAAGCCTATGTTTACTGCTGATGAAAAAGTGGGGGGCAGATGGACAAACTCATTAACCCAGAAGCCAACGCTGGAGTTGATATCATGAATGGATGGTTATTAATTCCAGACCCCTGAATAAGATTCTCAAAACAATTTAATGGTATAAACCCAATGATACTGGTAATTTTAGAATTCTAGCTAGTAGACTTTTCATTTCTCATATGTAGACTAAAGTGAGGATTTCCAAAAGAATTTTATCTTCTGAATTAACATATACCCAAATATTTCAAGCTTTGGGTACACAACAGAATTATTCATTATTTTTAAGGGGTTAAGAAAAGAAAATGTTAGAACTTGGAAAGATGAATGTGAAAAGCCAAAATGCTGTAAATGTTCTCTATATGTCAGAAACACCTGAACTTTCCATTTTTACTAAATTACATCTAGTATAAGCACTTTTGGCCTTTTCCTTGCTTCCTCATACTAGGATATTCCAATCAAACCATTTCAATATAAACGAAATCTTGATCCAATACTATTATCTCAACCAGAAGCTCATTTTAAAGCAGTATAAATTTTAATGAGATATATGTACAATGGGTATGAGCAGCAATATACCTAAGCATCTCTTTCCCTAGAAAAGGAAGATATATTTAATATATTATTCTACCATCACCTTCACATTCCACTTGCCATGGAGTTAGAGCCAATAGTCGAAGTGAGCTCTCAAGGAGCGTGAAGTTTCTGCCATGAAGCTTCTGCTTTCTCCCCTGCCTTCTTCTTTCTTTTACAAAATACTTGATTTTCCAGGAAAGAAGGGAGAGCGCTAGGGCCCATGAAGTATCATTATAACCTCTACTTGGCATTGAAAGTAGGCAGCAGGAAAAGAAAAGAGGTAAACTCCAGACAGTGAATACTCCCTCCGGCTTTAATACTAAGCAAGTGCACTTGCTCAAGGGCAGGGATCAGCAAACTCTGTAAACAGCCAGATGGTTAATTTATTTGTCTCTACAGGCCATGAGGCCTTTGTTGCAACTATTCAATTCTGCCACTGCAGCATGAAAACAGCCATAAACAATATGTAAACAAATGAGCATGGTTCTGTTTCAATAAAACATTGTTTATAAAAACTGGAGACCAGCCATATTTGACCCATGGACTATAGTTTGCTGATCCCTGCTCTCAGGAAGAAATACAGCCTAGTGCTTGAATCTTAGATGTGGCCATCAGTCTGCCTGGCTTCTCATGTTCTTTTATGCCCACACTTCTACCTTTTCTTTTTTCTTTTCAATCAAATCTCTACCTTGTTTCTCCCTTCAAATAGTTCTTTCTTTTCAGAACTAAGATTACTATTGATGTAGGGAAAAAAATGTTTTCCTTCTTACTGTCTAGAAGTTGATGCATATTTACCTGTAAATCCCATTATTAGCTAGTAATGTGTGGGTGTGGAATGCTCTATACTAGCTCTTAAGGGCACTAAAAAAGGAAGCAGCAATCAGCATTTGCCTCAAGCAGGTAATACTGTTATTGGAAGTGTCACGAGAAGACGTAACTTTGCATTTCTGTGACAGGAACGTGAATGTGTGTATAAGAACAGGTGACAAAAGACAGATGACAAAAAGGTGTCTGAGTTAGAGAAGCACACCCACGATGCTTAGAACTCAGAGCAGTAGGAAAGTCCAAAGGCTGTAAGGTCACTGGAGAGCCTGGGGAGAAGATTCATATGGAGAAGGAAGCACAGACATCTGAAAGAGAAGAGGACGTGGCCCCTTCCTGCTGCTGAATTATTTTACAATTAGTTTGATTTCCTGTTGATAATAGGCAAAGGTCAACTTAGATTTCCGTCCATCCACTGTCTCCCACCCTCCCACTCTACTCCGTCTCTCAACTCCAAAGACAAAAAATCCTGATGTGGATCAGACTACTGTGTCCTACCACCAAGCAGAGGGTGGGAGTGAGGGTAGGGATGGGGTGAAGAGACTCCCAGTGTGACTGGGGAGAATGTTTACATCTCATAGGGGCCTGTGGTACATTCTCTTGAAAAATCCCACATCTGGCTACTTCTCTTTGGGCCTCTCTGTCTTCCCCCCAGGAGGCTAATGTGATGTAAAGGGCATAGAATTTCTTCCACATTCAAGGAGGCATCTCTAACCTCTGTTCAGATTAGGATCCAGGAAAAGAGAGGTACTGATCAGGACACAGTCTGCCTTACTCGACGCCAAAGGAGCATCCAGCACACCAAGACTAGACGTTCCAGGCAGGGTTTGGTTTGAGTCAAAGGCTTCTATATCTGCTCTGGACTGTTTATGCCCCCACGCCCCGCCCCCACAAATTCATATTCTGAAGCCTGATCCCCAAAGTGATGTCCCTTGGAGGTGGGCCTTTTGGGAAGTGATTAGTGCCCTTAAAAAGAGACCTCATAGAGTTCTCCCACTCTCTTACTGCCATGTGAGAACACAAGGAGACGATGGCTGTCTCTGAAACAGGAAACAGCCCCTCATCAGACACTGAATTTGCCAGCACCTTGATCTTGGACTTCCCAGTCTTCAGAATAAATATTTGTTGGTTAAGCCCCCTAGTCTAGGCATTTTCGTTATAGCAGCCCAAAAGGACTAAGACAATATCGAAATGCTGAGTTTTGCCTAGAATCTTCCCCAAAACATCTCCCTTGAGCAGGAGTTTCTACCCTTTCCCTCAGAGACAGTGCAAACATTAAAGATCCCTGTTTCAAACAGATGTGTTTATACCCAAGGAAGAAAACCTCAGCATGTTTGCTTAATCAGGCAGTGCAGTTAGGACCCTGAACTGATCAGGAGAACTCTCAGCCACACCACCTTCCAGCTATGTGACCTTGGAGTAGGTCATAAACTTTCCTAAGTTTCTGATTCCTCATCTCCAAAATGAGCATTATTACTTGCTCTACCCATTTTACAGGACTGTTATTAGGATTAACTAAGATAATGGTTGTATGAGTTGTGCTGTAAATCGTAAAGCTGTTTACAATATTACAAGGTCATAATTACTATGATGATTGACATTACAGATTTTAACCAAACTAGATGATAACATTTTTGTTTCAAGAACTAAGCAGAATAGCTCTAAGCCAGTATTAATGCTCCTAATAGATTAGGACAGCATTTATCAAAACAAGGCTTTGCAGACGACTACTCTGTAAGATTCTCATAGTGATGCCATTAAAAAGGTCTTCCAAGGGAGTCTGGAAATATGGCAATGGTGGCAGAATAACTGTTAAACCTTCCAGAATCCCTGCATAAAAATTGGCAGACCAATTAGATAGCAAAAGCAAAAACTCACAGACAATATTTAGAATAAAACTAGGTAGGGCTTCCCTGGTGGCGCAGTGGTTGGGAGTCCGCCTGTCGATGCAGGGGACACGGGTTCGGGCCCCAGTCCGGGAAGATCCCACATGCTGCGGAGCGGCTAGGCCCGTGAGCCATGGCCTCTGAGCCTGCGCGTCCAGAGCCTGTGCTCAGCAACGGGAGAGGCCACAACAGTGAGAGGCCCGCGTACCGCAAAAAAAAATAAATAAATAAAATAAAAGAATAAAATTAGGTAATAAATATTCCCACAAATCTCATATACAGTCCCACACTGAAGAGAAAGTACTAGGAATGGAATGAAATTTGAACTTGTTAGGGATGACAGAGATGAAGAAAAGAATGTCCAGATAAAAGTGGGGAGGGAACCAGAGTCAGGAATCTTTAAAAACAAGCCACCATATTTTTTTAACACTCCACAAAAGCAACAAAAGAGGGAGATCTGTGAAGTTAGAAAATCTATCTGAATCAAGCCTCTTTATAAAAGTTCAAGAAAACTAATTTCACATTAACAAGATCCACAGAAAAGTACTCTATACAAAGTTAGCATAGGAGAAAAAGAGAATGAGAAGAATACTATTGCTGCAGAAATAAAATCATGCCAGAAAGGCATATTCAAAAAATATTCAGAACTGTAGCATCCTATTCCAAAATGAGCTAAAAGACATTAAGGAAATGATATAAGACATGAAAGAAGACATAAACCAAAGTAAAAACTCAGAAATAAGGTGACAGAACTCAAGAAAAAATTAGAATTTTTTTAATCATGAAAACTAAATTATATTTAAGATGGCTGATTCCAGGAATGGGGCAGGAAATATAACCTATGAGATCAGAAATTCTTGATATACCAGAAAGCAAAAAGGCTCTCAAAAATTTGTAGACTCATGTTAAAAGGACTCAGGACACAATTGGAAGAGGCTGTCATGGCTGAAGATGTAACAAGTTGAAGTTCAATATTATTAAAATTGAGATGAATTGAAATCTATCAAATATGTTTTTATGCATGAGTTCATAGAGATATTTATTTACCCAATAAGAACATTTCAAGTTACAAGATTGGGGGAAAGCTGAATTAAACAGACTTCTTTTCTGTGAGACCTCTCCGAGCTAATAATATGTGTTGTAAAACTTTAAAAGAGAAGATGAACCAAGTAACATCAAGTCTAAGACTCACTTTTGTTTTTTATACTTTAATATCTGTGAAATCGGGCTGCATCTTCCAATCAATGGCATGACATAATTTAATTTGTACTGCTTTTTCTTCCTTAGTAGTACCTAAAATAATGGTGCATCTTACGATCAAAGGTTTCTGAGAGTCTGTGAAACACATGCTTCCTTTCCATTCATTCTGCCACCAAGATTTTTTCCATAGCACACATATATGAAAAGTTCTCAAAACTATGTTTTGAAGAACACCAGCTCAGGAAATGTTATATTTGAATAAATCACATGTTTGCCTTCAAAATCTCCCAGAACCCCTCTAACATACAGACATTTTATTTCTCCACCTGAAAAACACACTTTCTTTTCTGGTTGTTTATCTCTGACAGCTCTTCCTACATCTCCCACCCCATTGTGGGCAGTGACCACATCCTATGTATCTTTCATAATTCAACCCAAGCCTAAGCAGCCTTTTAAAAGTGGTCAATTTTGGTTTTGGTTTTGGTTTTTGTGGGGGGGTTTTTTGTTTGTTTGTTTTTTTGTGGGGGGAGAGCAGTTTCTTTTTTTTTTTTTTTTTGGCCATGCTACATGGCTTGCAGAATCTTAGTTCCCTGACCAGGGATTGAACACGGGCCATGGCAGTGAAGCACCGAGCCCTAACCACTGGACTGCCAGAAGTGCTCAATTTTGAATGGCTGATTTGTATAATTCATTTGCTGTTGAGATTTCCCTTAGAATGGAGGCACTGAAAATATAGGCTTTATCTTCCTTCTTTTAAAATTTTCTGTTGATATCATGCTACTCTAGGGTCTAAGAGGTCTGGACTCATGGATTCTTGAATGGTACCTGGGTCATTTGATCTAAAATATGTCTCCTATCACAAGGCCACCTTGACAATGCTGGAGAAAGCCCATCCCTAGGGAGAGGCTACTAAGTTCAGATTTTGTGCATTCATAACAAAAGAAAAAGAAAGACATTTTCAACGAGAGACCCAACAGAGACAAAAGTAGAGTAATAAAAACCGAAACAGTAGCTTCTGACACCCCGCGCATACTCCTGAAGACATAACGAATGGAACACCGAGGAAGCTGACCTCCACCACCTCCTCACATGCTCACCACGCTCATTAGCCTCTGGCGGTGGCATAGGCACGGGTGCCAGCAACAGGGCCACAGTGGAAACAAACGAAGCTTTTTCTTTCAGAAAGTCACATCTATAAAGTCAGTGAAGAAGAAGGGTTTTTTCCAAACCACAAGACTGAGTCAGACAACCTGTACCCAGCATAAAGTATGGCCTCCTGCCACCAGTTTCTGCTCCAGGCACTGGATTAAGAAGGAAACTATCTTAATTCTAGGCCAGCTCTGAAGGGAGCAAGGATGATGAAATAATAGATGATAGATGATAGATAGATAGATGGATAGATGATAGACAGACAGATAGATAGATAGATAATCCTTATACCTATATGGATATATAATAGACATATCTTTCTGCCTTTTCTGCCCCATCAAGCAATTCTACTCCTATTCCTTGGGGCAGGTACAACCAACTCTAGGGGAAAGTGTTCTGTTTGCCCCTCTTTCTCCCCTTCCCTTTCCCTCCTCTTGTCTGCCCTCTCTGATTCTCTCTAAACTAAAAGACGAGAGGAAGAAATGATATTAAGGGTTTGACAGAAATGGCTAGAGCTGGTGAAAAAACAATTACTTCAGTTCTTTTTCCTACTTTGGTGCCCGTTCCAAGAAAAACCTAAAAATTGAATGTTGGGGGAAATGAAAATATCAAGTGAAGAAAGTGTGAAACAGGGAAAAGATACCAAGTTTGAGTTCTAATTCCAATTTTCCATCAGAACTTAGAAGTAGGTTGATATTAAATAATAATAATAATAAAATAAAAGCCTAAGTATGCCCTGAGCAACACAATATCCCATTTTGTCACGAGCACACAGCCTCTCTCATGTAGCCTCACAGCACTCATCAGAAAGCATCTTGGGAGCACTAAGCCTAGGGTCGCTTTACAGGCTCATGGGTGTTGGCCCTGCAGATGGAGGACAGTGTGGTGGCCTAAGTGTGCACAGCAGCAGTGAGGTGTCCACGCACAGACAGGCCTGGAAGCCAGCCCAGGGTCACTGGAGTGGGCAATTCCATACTCCCAAGTCCACAGATCATGGTCTCGAAGAGAGGACACAGGATCTATGGGGCATATCCACTTGGCCCTACAGATCTTTGCCCCATGGGCAAGACATAAGAGAAGACAGTCAGAGTGAAGCCCGGCGCCCAGGGCAGAAGCTGTCCTGCCCTGATTTAAGGAGAACAATTCAACTCTAATCTCTAACCTCCTAAACACATATTCTCTAGAAAGTCTCCTGGGCATCACAGAAAAAAGTGAATCCTCTCTTTCTCTCTTTTTCTTCCCATCCCCCTTTGAGATGAACACCACTGTACAGTGATAGTGATAGTTTAGGGAATAGGGATGAATATGCCTACCAGGGCTTGCGTGTAGTTTCCTGAATGTAGGAACAATGCCTTGTACCTTTTTATAGTCTTCACATTACCTATTACAGTCCTAAGCACATTAGCAGGCATAAAAATGCATGCCAATAAATACTGATTTTAGAACTCTGTTCCAAAATTGTCTAGTCTATTTTTGCCTATAATATGTAAAAAGTGTACCATGTACATGTATATATAGAGACTACAGATAATTTTCATCCCAATTGCACTAGTTGGTTACTAGGCTTACTCTTTACTTCCTGGAATCACCTCCCTGCTAGACCCATGCCCAATACACCATGTGACTCTTGTTGTCTATTTTTCCTCATTGAGGTTCACAGAGTGATCTGGTCCTTTACGAGCATTTGAAATGGAACGATTTCAGTAGTGCAACAGTACCAAATACATGAGTTTATGTACCAGTAAGAGGAGCTTACAGTTTCTATATCTTCTGGTTTCACAACATAGTATACCAGTTTCAATGAGTAATTTTGGGGTTTTACCAAATTGGTCTTTTTTTTTTTTTTTTTTTTTTTACGGTACGCGGGCCTCTCACTGTTGTGGCCTCTCCCGTTGCGGAGCACAGACTCCAGACGCACAGGCTCAGCGGCCATGGCTCACAGGCCCAGCTGCTCCGCGGCATGTGGGATCTTCCCGGACCGGGGCATGAACCCGTGTCCCCTGCATCAGCAGGCTGACTCTCAACCACTGCGCCACCAGGGAAGCCCACCAAATTGGTCTTTTATTTAAAGCTTCTTTATATCTAAAACTCTAGAGAACTGTTTTGTGGGACCTGAAATGTGCCAGAAAACTCAACCACATAAATTTAAAACAAAAAAAACAAAAAAAACAAAAAATACCATCATGCTGATAGAAAAAGCACATATTTCTAGGTTGAATATTTGACTGGAAAGCAGAAATAAGGTAAAATTGTTCAAGGTAAATTTCTGTATGTTGGACATCAGCAAGCCAATTCCCCATCACCAACGTTTATGCGGGTTTTTTGGTTTGTTTGTTTTTTCTAATAGGTACAGAATCTCAAGGCACTGAGGCAATTTTCCCTTTATAAAGTAGAGTTAGCTTTCCATCCTCCTCCTCCATCCCTGCATTAACCATCTACCCAGCAGCTACACACAAGAGCCATTTATATTTGCATTAAAAATGATTTGGCCTATGTATACTGCATTGTTTGACAGGAAAGATGGATGTTCACTGATAATTAAGTTTCAGCCTAAATGACATCATTCTGGAAGATAAGAGTCCCCTTATTCCCTCTCTGCTGGTTTTCTCATAGGATACTGGGGTGGGGTGGGGGGGTGCAGACTTTGATGATTTTTCTAGGCCTTCTGATGAGAAGACAGTTCTGCAGCAACTCAGTTACCTCTGAACAACTGAAGGAAATTTTTTCTATCTAATTCATCAGCTATCTCTTGGTTCTTTGCTTTTGCACAAAGAGGACAAGGTGTAGAGCCTTGCCATTCCAACTAAACTTCCAGGTAATCCCTTGCAACATAGGCATTACCTGGAAGTTTACTAGAAATGGAGGATTTTATGTGGAATCAAAATCTGTATTTTAAAAAAAGACCCTCAGATGATTTTTCTACATGTGACAGTTTGAGAAATGCTGGCATAAGAGACATACATATGTACATGGGCAGCTTTGTGAATAAGATGCATTGTTTGGGTTTTTTTCCCTGTTTTATACATCAGGCTTTGAGGGTTAGATTTTCAGACTTTCATATATTCCTTTCCCTTACTGTAATAGGAGAACTATAAAATTATTTTTTGCCTTATGTAATTCTCACATTACTCTGTGTGGATAACGTAATCTTCCCAACCAAGTTATAAGGCAGCAACAATTTGGTAACCATTTTACCAAAATAAATTATTCCCCATTTATTGTATAGTGAATACA